>NC_137771.1:181580483-182949200 GCF_963455305.1 Plecotus auritus | reverse complement strand
GCCTGTATGCCCTGGGCAATGTCAGCACTCTTGTTCCCAGGTTGGAAAGACCCCCTCCACAGTGATGGGCCTGCTTTCAGAAACCTGCCCAATTTGAGATCTCAGGGACAGGGTAGATATTACATTTGTGAGGCCTGAAGCTTATACAAGTTGGAGGCTCTCTTTAAGAAAAAGAATACCACCCTGGCAGGTTTGGCTCAGTGGATAGAGTGTCGGCCCGCAGATTGAAGGGTCCTGGGTTCGATTCCAGTCAAGGGCACATGCCCAGGTTGCAGGCTTGATCCCCAGTAGGGGGCGTGCAGGAGGCAGCCAATCAGTGATTCTCTCATCATTGATGTTTCTATCTCTTTCTTCCTCTCCCTTCCTCTCTGAAATCAATAAAAATATATTTTTAAAAAGAACACCAAATTATGAATATAAAGTGAGATTTGAAAGTCACTATTTATTTAGAGCGAGAAAAGAAATCACAGCAAATTTCAAATTTTAAAAATGCTGACAAAAACACCAGAAAATTCAGAAAAATGATACAATATTTCCTTAACTGCCTAACAGTTGACTAAAATATTTTTCCTATTTTGGTGGAGCCACATACTCATCACATCACTTCTTCAAATGGAAGTAACTTAATAATAGTTCTGCCCAGAGAAGATAAGCTAGTCTTACCTCTAGTGTGTTTGCTCAAAATTGTTATGTTATAGTTTCAAGAAGTTTCTTTCAGCTTCACAATTTATTATTATAAACTAGAGGCCCAGTGCACGAAATTCGTGCACAGGGGGGGGGGAGGTGTCCCTCAGCCCAGCCTGCACCCTCTCCAATCTGGGACCCCTCGAGGGATGTCCGACTGCCCTCCCCATTTAAGGACTCTCACAATCCAGGACTGCTGGTTCCCAACTGCTCACCTGCCTGCCTTCCTGATTGCCCCTAACCACTTCTGCCTGCCAGCCTGATCACCCCCTAACAACTCCCATGCCAGCCTGATTGATGCCTAACTGCTCCCTTGCCAGCCTGTTTTCCCCTAACTGCCCTCCCCTTCAGGCCTGGTCACCCCTAACTGCCCTCCCCTGCAGGCCTGGTCTCCCCCAATTGCTCTTCCCTGCAGGCCTGGGTCCCTCCCAACTGCCTTTCCCTGCAGACCTGGTTGCCCCCAACTTCCCTGCTCTGCCGGGTTGGTCACCCCTAACTGCCCTCCCCTGCAGACTTGATCACCCCCAACTGCCCTCCCTTGCAGGCCTGGTCCCTCCTAACTGCCCTCCCCTGCTGGCCTGATTGCCCACAACTGCCCTCCCTTGCAGGCCTGGTCGCTCCCAACTGTCCTCCCCTGCTGGCCATCTTGTGGTGGCCCTCTTGTGTCCACATGGGGGCAGGATCTTTGACCACATGGGGGCAGCTATCTTGTGTGTTGGAGTGATGGTCAATCTGCATATTACTCTTTTATTAGATAAGATAGAGGCCTGGTGCATGGGTGGGGGCCAGCTGGTTTGCCCTGAAGGGTGTCCCGGATCAGGGTGGGGGTTCCCTGGGCAAGGGGCCTGTGGTGGTTAGCAGGCCGGCCACGCCCCCTGGCGACCAAAGAGGAGGCCCTGGTATCTGGGGTTTATTTATCTTCTACAATTGAAACTTTGTAGCCTGGAGCGGAGCCAAGCCTTCTGCTTGCTCTGTGGTGGCAGCCATTTCTTTTGGGATTTATGTATCTTCTATAATTGAAACTTTGTAGCCTTAAGCAGAGGCCTGGGTCAGCCAGGGTGTGTGGAAAGCTTGGCTTCCTCCATCGCCGGGGGCAACCCTAGCCTCCTGCTCTTTCCAGCTCCATGGCTGCCGCCATTTCTGTTTGGATTTATGTATCTTCTATCATTGAAACTTTGTAGCCTTGAGTGGAGGCCTAGGCCGGCAAGGGCAGGCAGAAAGCTTGGCTTCCTCCATTGCCAGGGAAACCCAAGCCTTCCTCCTGCTCTCTGTGGCCGTAGCCATCTTGGTTGGGTTTATTTGCATACTCGCTCCTGATTGGCTGGTGGGCGTGGCTTGTGAGTGTAGCAGAGTGATGGTTAATTTGCATATTACTCTTTTATTAGATAGGATGCCATGTGAATGTTTAGGGGAACTGATTTGCCAATTTGGGGAAAATTTCCAACCAAGTTTCTATATGATTGGAGGCCTTCAGAGAATATCAAATTTACTTCAGCAGTGACTAATAATATTAAATGCTCCTTCATTTGGAAATTACTTATTGACCCATTAATCAGTTAGTTAGATATTCATGTCTTCATTGGAAAGGCATATCATGAGTTGTACATTATCTTCATAGGTGTTAGTTTATCAGCAAGAAATGTAAACCTTTCTTCAGTGTGTTCCTATGATTCAGTCCTCTTCATTAACTGGATTATTAAACAATACAAAACTCTATTCATTATTATTCCATTGGAAAGTTATCTCTTCCTCTTACTTGAAATACTGCTTTTAATATGATGAAACATTTTTTGGTTCTAGTTCTATCCTTGATGTCAGAATAATTTCTACTTATCTAATTGCTTTACCTTTTTCATTAACATTTTTTTCTGAAATTTCTCTCAATTCTTTAATAAATCTATTTAAAGATGACAAAAGGATGTATCCATCATATATGCCAAAATTGGGACTCTATATTCTCTTATTTCTTTTATTGAAATGGTGCAAAATGTCTTTCCAAATTGAATTATAATGGCATATTGAGCTTTATGAACTTTTAAGCAAATACTTGCTTCTTATTTGTATTCAAGTTTTTCATCTGAGTCATAAAAAATATATTTGAATCTTTTAAAGGGCATGTATCCTTATTGCAAGATGAACAGATTTGTAATAGCAGACCAAGCCTTATCTACATACTTACAGTGCTGGGTAGTGTAGGACACACTCACATTGAAATGAAACCTCTTGTCTACATTTGGATAGTAGAAATATTCCTAGAAGCCATTCCTACACCAGATAGCCAATAATAACTCAACTATACATGGAAGTGATATTGACTTCAAACCACATAATTACATTCTAATAAATGGTATAACTAAATTAAATATATCCCCAACTTAGTTTCTCCTTAGCCAAATGCCCAAAATGCCCATGAGCATTTCAACAATACCTGGCATGAGGGGAATACAATAGAGATGAGGTTGTAGTGGAAAGAGACAATGGTCTTAATCAATTGCAATAAAAGTGTTTACCTTTAAGGAAGTGCTTAACTTAAACTCCCAATGGCCACATAAAGGGAAGAGGGGAAATAAGAAATCACCATTTGGCAAATACCGCAATATTAATTGTTGTGGGCTAAAATCATCAATGGATGTTAAAATCAGTGGCTGAAGTGTGATGATAAATAGGATACTTGTATGGTATCAAAGTATCTCCTCATCAGACATTAATTACTGGAGGGGAAAAAAACTGAAACTTTATAGAAGAGAAACTTGATAGACACCACATTATCCAAGTGGTCAAAGTTAACATCACCTATAAGGAGGCAGATCAGCATCATGTACCATCTGATATAATGCCTGAGAAGAACATAACAATCACTGTCACATCACAGTACTCCAGGGGTCCAGTAGTTTGGGGAATGCAGAGTCATCTCTTGGAAATAAAGGACAAATTATTGCAATTCACACCTGCCACCACTGAGAAGGAACTTCAATGTCTGGTAGGCCTCTTCAGGATCTGGAGGCCACCTAGTGATATTACTCTGGCCCATTTATCAGGTAGCATGAAAGGCTGTCAACTTTGAATCGCAGAAAGTCTAGGATGTGATACTGCTTGAGCCAAGAGATTTTACAGACCCTATTGATATTAGAGTTATCTGTGGTGGAAAAACACACCATGTGCAACTTATAGGAACCTCCAATAGGAGAATTGCAATGCAGATCTCTAGGGTTCTGAAGCAAGACCCTGCCATCTGCAGAGGAGAGGATGCAGTTAACATCCTCAATCAAAGACTATTATGTGATTTGGTATCCCCAGTAGGTAGAATACCTGGGTCTAGGAACCAAGGGGTAGAAGTAGGAAAGGCCCCTTACACCTTTCTTTCCAGGTCAGTTAATGCTTCCCATTGCTGCAGCATGAGGCTCTGTAAGTCTAGAGTCCTGATTCCCAGAGGGAATGTTTGCACTGGTGAACATAGTAAATGCCCCATTAAACTATAAGCCTCAGCTGCCGCCTAGTCATGTTAAGCTCCTTGTGCCAAAAGAAGGAGGTGAGAAAAGGAATCCCCATACTAGTGGGGGTAACTGACCCTGACCATCAGGAGAAAGTAGGGCTGCTGTTACACCATGACCTGGGATGATATCCTGGGACTTTTCTCAGTACTCTCCTGCCTCTTCTGATGGTAAATTGACAAGTGCAGTAGCTGTTGCCAGA
Source organism: Plecotus auritus (assembly GCF_963455305.1). Taxonomy (NCBI): domain Eukaryota; kingdom Metazoa; phylum Chordata; class Mammalia; order Chiroptera; family Vespertilionidae; genus Plecotus; species Plecotus auritus. The sequence goes on along the minus strand of NC_137771.1, from coordinate 182,944,823 downwards.
GACAGAATACTGACCAGAAACTCAAGGGTGATGATTTGGGTCATCCCACCATAATAAACACCTTTTCTAGCAAAGTCAACAGTGAGAGAAATATAAAATGGGTAATTGTGACCTTGAGGTCAACTACAGCCACTTGGATTATAGCTCATTTCCCTGGTAAGTGTTAAAGGGGACCAACCAGAATCCCAGAAGACTTGTTTCCCAGAGAGATTGAACTTATTATAGAGAGCCAATGGATCTGACCAGCGCAAACAATGGACGGTAGTGGATGCTCAGATGCCTTAATTTAGGGCCAAGGTGCCATCCATTCCCTTCTCCATGAGTGTTGGTTTGTGAGTGCTCACACCAGGCCCCCCTTGGACTAGCCCCCACTAAAGGCACTGGTCTGGGGAGCAAGATGGAGCTCCATTGCCTCAATTTTAGGGCTCCTCTGACTCAATTTAAAATAATTCATAGAATTAGCTGAGACCTCTGTTGCAACTGCATCAATCTCAACTTCTCCCTTTGCTCATTCCCGCTTCCTCAAATCAAATATTTTGTAGATCACCTCTGCATCTACTGTAGTCTGTTTCTCAGGGAACCTGACCCAAGACTCCAGAATTTTCAACATGCTCTTAACATGTAGGAGTGTTTGCCCTACACCAAATGGTCCCAACTACTGTAGATGAGGGAAGAGGATATGAAGCAGGGCTCCTACCAACCCTATATGGTGAAGAAAGAAGTAAACTTTGTTGTTTTAAGTCACTGAGATAAGAGGATTATTTGTTACCGCAGTATAATCGAACCCATCCTGATTGATACTGAACCAGTACAATTCTGCTTTTCAATTGTTATAGTATTTGGCTCCAGTTTAGCAGTGGCCCAGGCAAAACTTCCATTTATGAGGCAAATGTAGGTCTGAACTTATGGGTGACAAATTAAAATCAAGCAAGAAAGAGAGAAATAGAGTCTAAGAGGCTAAGTGCTGTCTCATTGGAGCTTTACTTGAGTCTGAGAGTTCCAGGATGGAATTCACTTTGAGTTGCTTGCAGTGGTTGTTGGACAAGTCTACAACTTGAAGATGAATTACTAGTCAGCAGGTCATGCTTAGAATTGGTTGGCCAGCTCTCCATGTGGTTTTAAGTCACTGCCAAGAGCTTCTTGTGGCTAATGCAGATGGGTCTGAGCTCAAGTGGGAAGTGAGTCAATGCCTGTATTAATAAGAAAAATAAAGATAAATAATTCACAGTTTTGTTCATGTCTTCATTTAGTGGGACGCATGGATCTAAGACAAAGACCTTGACATTAGACAGTGCATTCACAGATAATAGAACTTGCCGAAGCCCTTTCCAAAGAGGCTTAAGTAATGGTTTTTGCTGATGAAACATGACCAGACATCAAGCTTTACATCATGGCCCTGTCTGTCCAGGTGGGTGATAGAGTTTCTTGAGCCTGTGAATAGTTTCTTGACACCCTTGCCAATGCCCTGCAATATAACCCAATGCTGTCTGGCTCAGGAATGTTCTGTTGGTCTTAGCTACTAAGGAAGAAACCTAGTTTCTGCACAATTCTCGGCCAGTTTATTATTTCAACCATATTTTTATATTCTGTTCTCTCTTTTCACTGCAGACAAAGTGGGCATTGACAGCATTAATGATCCTATGTGTTTTACAACTTTAAGACCTGACCCATCATATGTATGTCCCTGTGGTTGTCAAGTTTTCCAAACCTGGGAATGAGGATTTTGCAGAAATATTTTGTTGATCACCTCTGCATCTGCCTTGGCACATGGATATGCTTCTGCCCATCTTGAAGAGACACATAAATTACTAAACTTGTCCATAAGGGTAACATTTTCTTTATCTGGATAAATGTAGCTTGAATATTCATTTCAAATAGTCCCAAAGGAAAGAATAAGCTACTTTCTTTTTCTTGACAGCCACCCTTACTCCCTCTTCAATTTGAGCCTGATCAATAGGGCGGCTCTTATTGTACTGTTTGGTCAGATGAGATCATTTTGGAGCATACTGATTCAGCCTCATGTTTCCTAACATCCCTTCTTTGTTCCCATGGGTTGTGTCACAGGCTATCATGAGCAAGATAAGAAGGCAATTCTTTTTGGGCCAAACAAGACATGGGTGCAAAAGACCCCTGCTCATCTCCCAAGGTGCTGATCTGAATCTGAAACCTCATTCAAAAGTGCTTGGCTGATGAAGGTGGGAAGAAAGATGCAGTCAGAGTAATGGCCATGGCTGTGCCATCAGCCAAAGCAAAATTCTTTTTGTGTAGCATAAGACACTAAAAATTTAATTCCTCCAAATATTCCTCCACTGTCGTCAACTGCCCAAAGGCAAGGTGAGAGCCAGACTTTGAAGAACTAAGAGTAGCCAGCTCAGGTGGGGGCAGCATGTTTGCCCCCCAGGAAGCAAAGAACTGCCACAATCTCCTGTGGAGAACAGATTGCATCTCAACAACTAATTCTGTTCTTGTTCCTTCTTAAACCAACACTGCCTTACAATGTGCTAGGCACTGCTAAGCCCTTCATAACACAATAAACCTTTGAGATAATCTTATCTCCATTTCACAGGTGGAGAAACCAGAGCCTGAGACCCTAAGGGTGTCTCATTGCTGCGCCTGGATTTGAGCTCAGGTCTTCCTGCCTCCAAAGCCCTTGCATTTCACCTCTGCTTCAGTCCTTCCCTTCTATGCAAAATGCCTCCCCTCCCTTTTTTTGTGGTGCAAGTCCAAGCAGGAGATTCTTGCTGATGAACTTCTATGTACAGGTAATGCAGCAATAGGAAAGAGATATATTTTACTCACCCATTCATTTGCTATTTCATTCATTCCTCCATCAAGTCACTTAATAAATATTTGTTGAACTGCTACTATGCCACAGATATTCAGCTAGGACTCAGTGGTTCTCAACCTTTTTAATGCCACGACCCTTTAATACAGTTCCTCATGTTGTGGTGACCCCCAACCATAAAATTATTTTCGTTGCTACTTTATAACTGTAATTTTGCTACTGTTAATGAATCGTAATGTAAATATCTGTGCTTTCCGATGGTCTTAGGCTCTACAGCAGTGGTTCTCAACCTGTGGGTCGCGACCCACAGGTTGAGAACCGCTAGCAGGGTCGCCTAAGACCATAGGAAAAAACAGATATTTACATTACGATTCATAACCTAGCTGCTAGGTGCAGAAATGGGTAAACAGCTGGCCCGCTGATGATATCAGACACTAAACAAGTAAGCACAAATAAATAGACAATTACAAACTGCGGTAAGTGCCTTTTCCCCAAAGTCCATTATCATCTGCAGCAGCAATGTTGGAAAAGCAGCTTTAGTTGTGTGTTGGTGAACTGGAACTTTTGAGCAGTACTGCTCAAAAGAAATAGAATGCAAACTACACATGTAAGTGTAAATTTTCTAGTAGCCACAATGGGCAAGTGAAAGCAAAAAGATTAGTTTTAATAATATATTTTATTTAACCCAAAATATGTCAATAAGTATCTCAGTATTAATGAGATATTTTACATTTCTTTATATACTTAAAAATCCCGTACATTTCAATTCAAACTAGTCTCATTTCATGCGCTGTATACTACATGTTAATCATGGCTGCCATGTTGCACAGCATACCTGTAGTCACTGATAGTATGACTCTTTCTGTGCATTGGTGGTTTTCAACCTTGGCTGACATGGAAATGACCAGAGAATCTCACTTAATAGGGTGGGTTGGGGTGGGAGAGAGGGATTGCCCAGGTATTAGTATATTTTAAAACTCCCCAGGTAATTCTAAAGTGCAACAAGTACTGAGAACTACTGCTCTAAGCAGTAGCAGGTTTGCACCCAAAGTCTTCATATTATGCAAGGTGACAGGCATGAAGCCCCTCCATCCCAAATCAGCTTCATAGCCTTCCTCTTCCCCCTCCCCTCCCATTTCCCCAAGCTCAGCCCTGGCCCCAGGCTCTGGGCCCATGACCTCAGTCTGAAAAGCTGGGTTGAGGAGCTCTAGGGCAGCTGTGATGACCCAGCATTCTCACCTTGGCTGTGGGTCCCACTCTGACCTTGGGTCCTGGCTCTCACAAATGTGTTGGTACCTTCATTGTTGGATTATCTCCTTAGTCTCAGTCTCTCTTGTTCTGGAAATCTGCTCTGTGGCTCTAGCCTTGAACCTGCCTTGTTTTTGCCTCTTCCCTTTCCTGTTCCCCTCAGTCCTCTGAGAGTACCTAATATGCGACTCTATCCTCTCTTCCACCTATTGGGACACCTGCCCCCTCTTACCAGGTCCTTCTTATTTTCAAATTCACTGTCCCCCACCTTCCTTGCCAAGCTTCACATTCTCTGAATTCCTGGTCACACCAGCCTGGCTTCTCTCCCTCACCCAGCACATGGTCCACCTTCCCTCCCTTGGTGGTTAACCCTTCCCTCCCTGCCCAATCCATATCAGAGAATCTCAAGCCCAACCTCCTTTAACATCTTATGATGTTCATTATGTTAATCATAATAGGCTCATTAATCTTTGTATCGAGGGACTTCAACCTGCCCAGGAAAGTGGAACCTCTGTTTACTTCTATTTTTATCTTTCCTTTTTATCTTTATTTTTTATTTTACTTTCTTTTTTAGTCTCCAGTTGCTTCTCCTGATCCAGGCCTGCCATCCCCAGAGGAGAAAGTTGGGAACATGGATAGGGCTACAAAGCCAGTGGAGAAAACATCTCTGGGAAAATGTTTCCAGCTCACAGTTTTTCCTGCAGCCACTTGTGCAAGGCTTGCATGAGGTTTGTTGGTTTATTTTTTCCAAGACTTGAGGACAGCATTGGTATACTCAGCCCTGTAGTCCTGTTATGAGGGTAGTAGAACCATTGGCTGAAAAGTGAATAATTTCTAGGTGATTTTGCATAAACTTACAGCTGGTATCCCCAGAGTCAAATTTATCAGATAAACAAAATTAAGGCTGTGAGGCTGTTACCTAAAAACCTACCACAATTCTATTCTCATCAGGGATTTAGGAGAAGATGAAAAAGAGAAGAATTTTTAAATCTGCTTACCACACATATAGAGCCAGGACTCAGACGGCTCTGCTAGTATGTGAAGGCAGGAGGAATGACTTTCCTCAGCTGCGGCAAGTTCCCACAGAACCAAGTCACTAAGTGGGATTTCTCAGGGTGCCAGTCACTCTAGCCCTTTCCTGGGCCCTCTCCTAGAAATGTTGGCTATAAATTGTATTATCCATTGGGCAAATGCCAAGTTTATCTCTGGATCATTCAATTCTGTCCATTAACCTGAAATGCTAGAGTTTAACAGCATCAATCGGTGAGCATTACAGAAGAGTACCATGAAGCTTGTGGGGTCCTAGATGGATGGGTTGATTATGGAAGGAAGCAAGGAAGGAAAGAAGGAAGGAAGGAAGGAAGGAAGAAAGCCTGTTATGCCGACCATGGAAAGGATTTGTGCTTCTCTTTTATCCTATACTAGAGGCCCAGTGCACGAAATTCAGCCCAGCCTGCAACCTCTCCAATCTGGGACTCCTCGGGGGATGTTCCTGTGGGATCGGGCCTAAACCGGCAGTCAGACATCCCTCTCACAATCCAGGACTGCTGGCTCCCAACCACTCACCTGCCTGACTGCCTGATTGCCCCTAACCGCTTCTGCATGCCAGCCTGATCAACCCATAACTGCTCACCTGCCAGCCTGATTGACGCCTAACTACTCCCTTACCGACCCAATTGCCCCCAGCTGCCCTCCCCTGCTGACCTGGTTGCCCCTACCTGACCTCCCTTGCAGGCCTGGTTGCCCCTAACTGCCCTCCCCTGCAGGCCTGGTCCCCCCCAACTGCCCTCCCCTGCAGGCCTGGTCACCACCAACTTCCCTTCCCTGCTGGCCTAGTTGCCCCCAACTGCCCTCCCCTGCTGGCCCAGTCACCCATAACTGCCCTCCCCTGCCAGCCCTGTCATCCCCAACTGCCCTCCCCTGCAGGCCTGGTCCCCCCTCAACTGCCTTCCCCTGCAGGCTTGGTTGCCCCTAATTGCCCTCCCCTGCAGGCCTGGTCGCCACCAACTTCCCGCCCCTGCTGGCCTGGTCACCCCCAACTGCCCTCCCCTGCTGGCCTGGTCCCCCCTAACTGCCCTCCCTCCCCTGCAGGCCCAGTTGCCCCCAACTGCCCTCCCCTGCTGGCCTGGTCACCCCCAACTGCCTTCCCCTGTAGGTCTGGTTGCCCCTAACTGCCCTCCCCTGCAGGCCTGATTGGCCCTTACTGCCCTCCCCTGCAGGCCTAGTTGGCCCCAACTGCCCTCCCCTGCAGGCCCAGTCACCACCAACTTCCCTCCCCTGCTAGCCTGGTTGCCGCCAACTGCTCTCCCCTGCCAGCCCGGTCACTCCCAACTGCCCTCCCCTGCCTGCCTGGTTGCCCTTTAGTACCCTTCCCTGCTGGCCTGATTGCCCACAACTTCCCTCCCCTGCCGGCCATTTTGTGGCAGCCATCTTGTGACTACATGGGGGCAGCCATCTTATGTGAGGGCATGATGGTCAATTTGCATATTACCTCTTTATTATATAGGATAATAAAAGCCTAATATGTAAATTGACCCCTTTGGGTGGTTTTTCAACCAGAAGTTCGACCGGTAGTTCAACCATTCTCTATGAAGTGAGCTGACCACCAGGGGGTGGCACGGAACATGGTGGGCATCCACAACGTGGCACTGGCAGCAGGCAGCAGTGGAGGTGCTGCCAGCCCCGATGGGCCCCAATTAGAGCAGGACCGTGGCAGGATGATGGAGCAGGTGAGAGGGCAGTGCCAGGTTAAGGTGGGTGAGAGCAGGGGCCCAATCGCCCCGCCAATCACCCTGCAGATGGTGACCAGCAGTACCGATGGTGGAGGGTGGGTGGGGGGCGGGGCTGCCACCTGGCTCCCAGATGCTGAAGGAGCCAGGGGGCCCAGCCCCGATCAATCGTCCCACAGGCGGGATGGTGGAGCAGGTGAGGGGGCAGCACCAGGCCAAGGTGGAGTGCCAGGTGGGGCTGCGGGACTGGGAGGCTTGGGGCACGAGCTGGGGCTCGATCTCCACAGGCCACCCTGAAAGACTCTACCTGTGCACAAATTCGTGCACTTGGCCTCTAGTGTATTAATGTTTTGAAACATTGATCACTCTACTTTGTACCCAAAATATATTTTTATTTCTTGGCTTTTCCACAATTAAAAAGTAAGTGATAAAAACAGGTACCTTTGTCACTGGATTGTTGTAGGATTAAACGAGATAATTCTAGAAGGCTGCTTAGTCAGGGTATTAACTTACAGTAAAAGATCAATACCTGGCAGCTACTATTATTATTTCTCCATTTTACATTAGTGACTTGCCCAAGATCACACAGCAGGTAAGTATAGAACCCATATCTGTCCTGCACCTACTGGCTTGGATTTCTCCAGACCCTCGATCTTCCCCCTCAGAGGAAGAACAGCATCATTGAGGCTTCCCAACACCAGTGTAGACTGCTCTCCTCCCCTCCTTCATGTCTGCACTAAAAGGAAAAAAAAGAGGTGAGTGTGTGTGTGTGTGTGTGTGTGTGTGTGTGTGTGTGTGTGTGTGTAATGGGGTCAAGGGTGTAGAAGAGGTCTGCTATCCCATATTGGATAATTATGATACATGGGAGGACAGGTGTAATTTCTCAAAAAGTCTTATAGAAATGGAAGCTCTCAGCTTTCCTTTTGGAAGTCCAGCCTCTGTGACTCTGATGCCCTCAAATAGGAGGGAAGTGCAGATGCAGGCAGGTGCAGAAGAGTAACTAACAGTTCATCCCTCCCTCTTCTCCTTCTCTGGTGTTCTTTAAATAAACACACCTGTAGTGAGATTCTATGCAAATGAAGAACCCCCTGGTTCCCTCCACCTTCACCTGACTCCCAAAGTCCCTACTTGCCCTGAATGTCAAGTATGATCCCCAAAGAGGAAGACCAGAGTTGGAATCTGTGTGTTGAAAGCTGTGTCTCTTTGGCAAATTAATTCTCCTTTGGGGTCCTTTGTTTTGAGGGAGAAGAAAGGGTGTTCTTTGAGTAGGGTAGAAAATTGCTGGGGAAATCAGCCTTTCAACTGGAAGCACATTGGTATCTAAACTTGACCTTAGGGTAGTCCCCAAAGCCCTTCTAAATCTGAGGTCCCAAAAGAGGGCAGGGCTTGAAAGCAGTCAGAGCTGCTCAGTGGCAACACAGGAGAAGACAGGTTGGTGAGAGCCAGTCCCTTCCTCTCCACATGCAACCTGCCTGCAGATACAGACAGCAAAGCGTGGACCTGGGTTGAGAGGTGACTTGTTAAATAGGCGGGCTTCATGTAAGCTCAAGACTCAGATGTGCTCTTCAAAAAGCACAGAGCACCAACCCCAAGAGAGTTGTTGTTGAAAGCAGAATAGCCATTGCATTGCTCCATGGCAATTTCATCTGTAACACATAACATCTATTTTCCTGGTGCCAAATAACAGCAGCAAAATCTTCATCTGAAATCACAATTAATTTGAACATTTTAAAAGCTATTTTCAGAAAGGGCCTTCAACCTTTAAATGTAGCATCCAAACTATGTAAATGAGGTAGATAAGGCATGCGGCTTGAATGAGGTCCATTATCGTGAGCATACAGCAGAAAGAGTCTTACAGAGCAGAGAATGCAACAGTCAGGTGGCAGGGAAGCCATATGTCACTTAAAGGACAACCTGTAAATGAAAATTCTGTTTGGGGAATCAGTTAAATTAGTGAAGGTAAGTTTTTTTTAAATTTGTACCATTTTTTCTCAGGATTCCTTTTGATAAAAAGTTCTGGATCACTTACAATATGGTCTGATTTATAAAATGCCCATCTGTTCACAAAATGCAGTGTTTGTAAAAGCCAAGTGGTTTGGTTTGGTTATGAACAATGGAAGATCTACTTAATGCTCATATAAGAATGGCAAGAGCAATGTCTAGTTAACTCAGGGGGACAGCTTTCCTGAAATTCTTAGGAGAGGCTATTTTCTCTCAATTTCTAAGTCTTAGAATCTAAGAGATTGTCCCAGTGATTTATGACTATGACCAGCATAGCTGAAGAGATTGTGCAGCTTGTAAGAAAAACAATGAGGAACTAATTATCCGAGAGATGCAAATCAAAATGACAATGCAGTACCATCTCACACCTGTCAGAAAGACAATCATCAACAAATCAACAAACGACAAGTGCTGGCGAGGATGCGGAGAAAAAGGAACCCTCGTGCACTGCTGGTGGGAATGCAGACTCGTGCAGCCACTGTGGAGAACAGTATGGAGTTTCCTCAAAAAACTAAAAAGGGAACTCCCATTTGACCCAGTAATCCCACTTCTAGGAATATATCCCAAGAAACTAGAAACACCAATCAGAAAGGATATATGCACCCCTATGTTCATAGCAGCACAATTCACCATAGCTAAGATTTGGAAACAGCCTAAATGCCCATCAGCAGATGAGTGGATTAGAAAACTATGGTACATCTACACAATGGAATACTACGCTGCTATAAAAAAGAAGGAATTCTTACCATTTGCAGCAGCATGGATGGACCTGGAGAGCATTATGTTAAGTGAAATAAGCCAGGCAATGAAAGAAAAATACCACATTATCTCACTCATTTATGGAAAATAAAGAACATTATAACCTGATGAACAAAAAGATAGATATAGAGGCAGTAAAACACCGAACAGACTGTCAAATTACAGCAGGAAGGCTGGGGAGTGTTGGGGAGGCGGGAAAGAGATCAACCAAAGGACTTGTATGCATGCATATAAGCACAACCAATGGACACAAGACACTGGGGGTGTGGGGTGAGGGCATGCAACAGGGGGTAGGGGAGGCTGGGGGAAGGTCAATGGGGGTGGAAAAAAGGAGATATATGTACTACTATATGTAATACTTTAAACAATAAAATTATATATAATTTAAAAAAAAGAAAAACAATGAGAAAGAATCAGAGTTATATTGTCACACTAAAATCAAAGGTGATTGGAGGATGTTGGAGATGAATCAGGACAACTGAGGCCAGCTTGTGCTGCAATGGAGATGAGGCTTAAGCCTGGAGAGGGGTCATGGTCCAAATCAGATAGGACATTAAGAACCAAGAAATTTATAGAAACCAAAGAATAAAGCAAAGCTGTGGTGCTGAAGAACTGGAGGTTCATGGGTTCTGAGGTTTCAACCAGGCGTAGATCTAGAAACTGGAGTTATAGGTAATGTGAAAACTGGAGGGGTCATCAGCTCTGACCAAGGAACCCCAGATCCTTTAGATGTGAACTCCACCTCAGAGGTGTGAAATTTCTTGATGGAAGGTAGAGCCAGAGGTCAGGGTGTAGACAAGGACTGGGGCATGTAATCTACACTAATAAAAGAGAAACATGCAAATTGACTGTACCTTCGCTATGCCCACAAGCCACACCCACAAGCCAATCAGGAGTGAGTATGCAAATTAACCCAACCAAGATGGCTGCAGCCACAGAGTAAGCAGGAGGCTTGGGTTTCCCGGCGATGAAGAAAGCCAAGCTTCCTGGCCAGCCCTGGCCTCCGCTCAAGGCTACAAAGTTTCAATTATAGAAGATAAATAAATCCCAACAAAAATGGCAGCAGCCATGGAGCTGAAGCAAGCAGGAGGCTTGGGTTGTCCCTGGCGATGGAGGAAGCCAAGCTTCCCAGCCGCCCTGGCCTGCCCTGGCCTCTGTTCAAGGCTACAAAGTTTCAACTATAGAAGATAAATAAATCCCAGATACCAGGGCTTCCACTTGGGTCGCCAGGGGGTATGGCCAGCCTGCAAAGCATCACAGGCCCCTCACCCAGGCCACCCCACACCCCAAGGGAACCCTCATCCTGATTCGGGACACCCTTCAGGGCAAACCAGCCAGCCCCCACCCATGCACCAGGCCTCTATCCTATGTAATAAAAGAGTAATATGAAGATTGACCATCACTCCAACACACAAGATGGCTGCCCCCCTGTGGTCAAAGATCCTGCCCCCATGTGAACACAAGAGGGCCACCACAAGATGACCAGCAGGGGAGGGCAGATGGGGAGGACCAGGCCTGCAAGGGAGGGCAGTTGTGGGTGATCAGGCCAGCAGGGGAGGGCAGTTGGGAGGGACCAGGCCTGAAAGGGAGGGCAGTTAGGGGCAATCAAGCCTGCTGGGGAGGGCAGTTAGGGGTGACCAGGCCAGCAGAGGAGGGAAGTTGGGGGCGACCAGGCCTGCAGGGAAGGGCAGTTTGGGGGGACCCAGGCCTGCAGGGGAGAGCAGTTGGGGGGACCAGGCCTGCAGGGGAGGACAGTTGGGGGAGACCAGGCCTGCAGGGGAGGGCAGTTAGGGGCAATCAGGCTGGCAGGGGAGCAGTTAGGCATCAATCAGGCTGGCAGGGGAGTGGTTAGGGGGTGGTCAGGCTGGCAGGCAGAAGCAGTTAGGGGCAATCAGGAAGGCAGGCAGGTGAGCAGTTGGGAGCCAGCAGTCCTGGATTGTGAGAGGGATGTCCAACTGCCTTCGAGGGGTCCCAGATTGGAGAGAGTGCAGGCTGGGCTGAGGGACACACCCCCCATGCACAATATTCATGCACCAGGCCTCTAGTGGTTTATATTTAGAAGACGTGTGGCATAATGTGTGAAGGAACCGGAAATTAAATCTTACTCTCTGCTGCTTCCTTGTCTATCTATAGTGCCATGCTCTTATCTTTCTGTAACTCTTGTTACCTGAATGAGGTACATAGCCAAATTGTCAGGCATCCAATAAGAGAGATAAGATGCTCTTTCCAAAGCCATATCTTCTGCACAACATTATTGGGTTGAAGGAAGTTCTCCTAGGAGGGAAATTAAATCCCAAGGACCTCAGCATTTGACTTGCCTTTTTGCTTTCCTGCTGCTGCAGATTTGGTAAGTGGTACCCCACTTTGGAGAGCACCCAAGCTGCTTCCAACAATGAAGAACAGCAGACAGCAGTGGCCTGCCCTGAGTTTGGAGACTGAAAACAAGGGAAGCAGAGAGAAAACTCTACACACTGCACCATTTTCCCCAGAGCTATTTCTGAGTATAAGCATCCTTAGTGGAATGCCTAATAGGAGGAAGATGATCAAAGATAACACTTCAGAGAGGCATCATGCATATTTGGGTTGAGGGGAACAGGAAAGAAAGGAGCAGAGGCAAAGGACCTGTGGTAGGCAGTTAGACAGACATGAGCAGAGCAAGGATGCTAGGCCAGGTACAGAAGACCACCAGGGCAGAAAGCCCCAGGTACCTAGTAATAGGCAATACTGGGCTGGGCCCTGGCTCCCAGGGGTCCTTTCCTCTCCTAGCATATCACTGGTAATGTGGTTGAGACCACCTGACCTTCCATATTGGTGATCATACAGTTTGGATCTTCCCCTAACCTTTCTTCCCCTGATATGTTGCTAGTCATGCTGGTTAGACCCCCTTAGAGAGGGAATGAACAAGGGGGCCAGAAAATAGTCCTTGGGCATTAAGTCCCCAGAACAATGAGGTTCTGACCCGCATCAAATACATGTAGATCTCAGTTGTGTTTCAGCTGCAGGCCCCAAAAAGCAGCAAAACCAGACAAGTGACATCATGGTTGACATCAGGACCAGCTGCACCAACTAATGAACCCCTGCCCTGGCACTGAGCAATTAATGGAGACCATGGGGACGCACCTGGAAAGCTGATGAATATTCTATTGCAATTCTCCCCCTGAGACCTCCAGAGAAAACCCCTCAAGACTAAGGACCCAGCACATGTTCTCTGTCTCTGTCTCTACCTCTCTCTCAAACACACCCATGCCTTCTCCTGTCCCCTCCCCGCAGGCACGTTTTCTTTGTCCCTCTTATTCCCCTAAACTCCAAGGCTCTTCTTTTGCCTCTGTAACTTGTTTCCTGAGCCCATTTCTTCTATGGCTCAATCTTTCTACCTCTGTGACTTTCTAAATAAATCTTCTCTTATAATTTGAGTCTTGGCTCTGAATTCTTCTCTTAGCCAGAACTCAAGAACTGAGGTTGCTGAACCGAGGCTCAATCACTGAAAACAACTGGTGCTGTTTTCACCGCCAACTGACCCAGCCAAGTCAAATCATCACACACACTGTGTTCTGTATTAAGTAGCACCCTCCAGCAAGTCCATTTCTATCAGTAGCCAAGATAAAAACAGAGGAAGCATACTGATCAAATCTGAGACACTATAGAACTGTAAGAAAAAACTAAAGCATTATAGAGCAGAATTTGGGTCTAAAATCATCTCAACAAGATTGGAAAATTTGAACGTAACCAGCTAAATGAAAAAGCCTTCAGAGTCCAAAAATCACAGTCACATGTACGGAATGAGTGAGGCATACTTGACAGCAAGCAAGGAGGGTAGAAATTTTTTGGGCTTTTTAGTTGAGTGAAAAATTATCCAGGGCCATATAATGTGGTCTACTGAATGGCTGTACGTTAGTGGTCTGCATCTTCTCCATACTGGCCAGAACACCACAGGGGGCTGCGAGCAGTTTTGTAGGAAGGCCTTCTGTAACAAAGAGATAGCAAGCATGAAAGTGGTAGTAGGATGGTAGCACGTTCAAAACCATGCCAAATAAAGAAAAACTTAAGGACCTGGGCATGCAGCCTCTATGAAAGAAGGTTGCAGGCTGGGTGGTCTGTGTAATTTGTAGGGCCCAGTGCAAAATAAAAATGCAGCACAACTTGTTCAAAAAAGCAAGGGAAAAGGCCATTACAGGTACTAAAAGATTAGGCTTTTTCATTTAAAACTATTTTTGTTTTCTTATAAAACATAACAGGTAATAAATAAAAATATATGAGTAGCAACAAAAATTTACAAGTTGCAGCCCTGACCGGTTTGGCTCAGTGGATAGAGCGTCGGCCTGCGGACTCAAGGGTCCCAGGTTCGATTCCGGTCAAGGGCATGTACCTTGGTTGCGGGCACACCCCCAGTAGGGGGCGTGCAGGAGGCAGCTGATCGATGTTTCTCTCTCATCGATGTTTCTAACTCTCTATCCCTCTCCCTTCCTCTCTGTAAAAATATCAATAAAATATATATAAAAAAAAAATTTACAAGTTGCAAAATAATAACATTTTAGTGTCATAATTTTATGTAATACTATAAATAATTACATTTTATTAATGTGATATTTTGACTTCATAGGTTTTTTAAAAAATTATATTTATAACAATTTCTTTTTTATAATTTCTTTATTGATTAAGGTGTTACATATGTGTCCTTCTTCCCCCATTACCCCCCCATCCGCCCCATTCATGCCCTCACCCCCTTGATGTCTGCGTCCATTGGTTAGGCCCATATGCATGCATACAAGTCCTTTGGTTGATCTCTCCCCCTTACCCCCACCCTCCCCTACCTTCCCTCTGAGGTTTGATGGTCTGATCGATGTTTCTCTGTCTCTGGAACTATTTTTGTTCATCAGTTTATGTTGTTCATTATATTCCACAAATGAGTGACATCATGTGATACTTATCTTTCTCTGACTGGCTTATTTCACTTAGCATAATGCTCTCCAGTTCCATCCATGTTGTTGCAAATGGTAGGAATTCCTTCTTTTTTAGCGCAGCGTAGTATTCCATTGTGTAGATGTACCACAGTTTTTTAATCCACTCATCTGCTGATGGGCACTTAGGCTGTTTCCAAATCTTAGCTATGGTAAATTGTGCTGCTATGAACATAGGGTGCATATATCCTTTCTGATTGATGTTTCTAGCTTCTTGGGATATATTTCTAGAAGTGTGATTACTGGGTCAAATGGGAGTTCCATTTTCAGTTTTTTGAGGAAACTCCATATTGTTCTCCACAGTGACTGCACCAATCTGCATTCCCACCAGCAGTGCACCAGGGTTCCTTTTTCTCTGCATCGTCACCAACATTTGTCATTTGTTGATTTGTTGATGATAGCCATTCTGACAGGTGTGAGATGGTACTGCATTGTCGTTTTGATTTGCATCTCTCGGATAATTAGTGACTTTGAGCATGTTTTCATATGTCTCTTGGCCTTCCTTCTGTCTTCTTTCAAAAAGTTTCTATTTAGGTCCGTTGCCCATTTCATGATTGGATTGTTTATCTTCCTTTTGTTGAGTTGTATGAGCTCCCTGTAAATGTTGGAGATTAAGCCCTTATCAGTGATAACATTGGCAAATATGTTCTCCCATGAAGTGGTCTTTCTTGTTGTTTTGTTGATGGTTTCTTTTGCTGTGCAAAAGCTTTTTGTTTTGATGTAGTCCCATTTATTTATTTTCTCTTTATTTTCCATTGCCCTAGGAGCAGTATCAGTGAAGTTCCTTCGGCATATGTCTGAGATTTTGCTGCCTGTGGATTCCTCTAGTATTTTTATGGTTTCCCATCTTATGTTTAAGTCCTTTACCCATTTTGAGTTTATTTTTGTGCATGTTATAAGTTGGTGGTCTAGCTTCATTTTTTTGCATGTATCTGTCCAATTTTCCCAACACCATTTGTTGAAGAGACTGTCTTGATTCCATTGTATGTTCATGCCTCCTTTGTTGAATATTAATTGGGCATAGTGATTTGGGTCGATATCTGGATTCTATTCTATTCCATTGGTCTATATGTCTGTTCTTGTGCCAGTACCAGGCTGTTTTGAGAACAGTGGCTTTGTAATACAGCTTGATATCTGGTATTGAGATCCCTCCTACTGTATTCTTCTTTCTCAGGATTGCTGTAACTATTTGGGGTCTTCTTTTATTCCAGATGAATTTTGGAGAGTTCTTTCTAGGTCTGTGAAATATGCCATTGGTATTTTAATGGGGATTGCATTGAATCTATAGATTGCTTTGGGTAGTATGGACATTTTGATGATGTTGATTCTACCAATTCATGAACACAGCATGTTTTTCCATCTGTTTATGTCTTCCTCTATCTCTTTTTTTCAGTGTCCTATAGATTTTTGCATATAGGTCTTTTACCTCTAGTTAAGTTTACTCTTAGGTATCTTAATTTTTTTGGTACGATGGTAAATGGGATTGCTTTTTAGTCTCTCTTTCTGTAAGTTCACTATTGGTGTATAGAAATGCCATAGATTTCGGCGTTAATTTTGTATCCTGCTACATTGTCATATTCATTTATTAAGTCTAATAATTTTTTGATGGAGTCTTTAGGGTTTTCTATGTACAGTATCATGTCATCTGCAAATAAGGACAGTTTTACTTCTTCTTTTCCAGTATGATGCCTTTTATTTCTTCTTCTTGTCTAATTGCAATGGCTAATACTTCCAGTACTATGTCGAACAGGAGTGGTGAGAGAGGGCATCCTTGTCTTGTTCCTGTTTTTAGGGGAAATGGCTTTAGTTTTTGTCCATTGAGTGTGATATTGGCTGTGGGTTTATCATATATGGCTTTTATGATGTTGAGGTATGTTCCTTCTATTCCCACCTTGCTGAGAGTTTTTATCAAGAAAGGGTGTTGGATTTTGTTAAATGTTTTTTCTGTGTCAATTGATATGACTATGATTTTTCTCCCTCAATTTGTTTATGTGATGTATCATGTTTATTGATTTGTGGATATGGTACCATCCTTGCATCCCTGGGATAAATCCTACTTGGTCATGGTGTATGATCTTTCTGATGTACTGCTGGATCTGATTTGTTTGAAATTTGTTGAGAATCTTGGCATCTATGTTCATGAGGGATATTGGCCTGTAGTTCTCTTTCCTTGTGTTGTCTTTATCTGGTTTTGGTATTCGGGTGATGCTGGCTTCATAGAATGAGTTTGGAAGTGTTCCTTCCTCTTGAATTTTTTGGAATAGTCTAAGGAGGATAGGTTTTAGTTCTTCCTTGAATGTTTGGTATAACTCTCCTGTGAAGCCATCTGGCCCTGGGCTTTTGTTTGCTGGAAACTTTTTGATGACTGCTTCAATTTCTTCCATAGTTATTGGCCTATTGAGATTTTTAGAATCTTCCTGATTGACTTTTGGAAGGTTGTATTTTTCTAGGAATACGTCGATTTCCTCCAGGTTGTCTAGTTTGTTGGAATAGAGTTGTTCATAATATTTTTTAACAATCCTTTGTATTTCTGTGGGGTCTGTTGTTATTTCACATCTATCATTTCTGATTTTGTTTATTTGGGTCCTCTCTCTTTGCTTCTTGGTGAGCCTGGCTAGAGGTTCATCAATCTTGTTTATCCTTTTAAAGAACCAGCTCTTGGTTTCATTGATCTTTTGTATTGTTGGTTTTTTTTGTGTTTTTTTTTTTTGTTTGTTTTTTGTTTTTTTTTTTTTTTTTGGTCTCTATGTCATTTATTTCTGCTCTCATCTTTATTATCTCCTTCCTTCTGCTCACTCTGGGCTTTTCTTGTTGCTCTCTTTCTAATTCTTTGAGTTGTAGCATTAGATGATTTACTACCATTTTTTCTTGTTTTTTGAGGTAGGCCTGTAGAGCTATAAACTTTGCTCTCAGGACTGCTTTCATTGTGCCCCATAGGTTTCGAATTGTTGTATTTTTATTGTCATTAGTTTCCAGAATGTTTTTAATTTCTTCTTTTATCTCATTGGTAACCCAATCAATATGTAATAACATGCTATTCAGTTTCCAAGTGTTTGAGTGTTTTGGATTGTTTTTATTGTAGTTTATTTCTAATATTATGCCATTGTGGTCTGAAAAGATGCTTGGTATGATTTCAATCTTCTTGAATTTGGGGAGACTTTGCTTGTGACCCAGAATGTGGTCTATTTTTGAAAATGTCCCATGTGCACTTGAGAAGAACATATATTCCGCAGCTTTGGGGTGAAATGTTCTGAAGATGTCAATTAAGTCCATCTGATCTAGTGAGTCATTTAGGATTGTTGTTTCTTTGCTGATTTTTTGTCTAGAGGATTTATCCAGTGATGTCAGTGGTGCATTAAAGTCCCCTACTATGATTGTATTGTTGTCAATCTCTCTCTTGATATCTTCCAGGAGATTTTTTATGTATTTGGGTGCTCCTGCATTGGGTACATATATGTTTATCAGGGTTATATCCTCTTGTTGTATTGATCCCTTTAGTATCATGAAGTGCCCTTCCTTATCTCTTGTTATGGCCTTCACTTTGAGGTCTATTTTGTCAGATATAAGTATTGCTACCCCAGCTTTTTTTTTTCATTTCCATTTGCCTGAAAGATATTTTTCCATCCCTTCACTTTCAGTCTGTGTGAGTCCCTTGTTCTGAGGTGGGTCTCTTGTAGACAGCATATATATGGGTCGTGTTTTTTTATCCATTCAGCCACTCGATGTCTTTTGATTGGAGCATTTAGTCCATTTATGTTTAAAGTTATTATTGAAAGGTACTTGTTTGTAGCCATTTTTATTTTTTGAGGCTGTGTTCCTCCTTACCTTTTTGTTTCTTCTTTTTACAGCATTCCCTTTAGCATTTCTTGCATTGCTGGCTTGGTAGTGATAAACTTCCTTAGCCCTTTTTTTGTCTGCGAAGCTCCTGATTTCCCCTTCAATTTTGATTGATAGTCTTGCTGGATAGAGTATTCTTGGATTCAGTCCCTTGCTTTGCATCACTTTGTATATATCCTTCCATTCCCTTCTAGCTTGATGTGTTTCTGTTGAGAAATCATTTGATAATCTGATGGGGGAATCCTTTGTAGGTAACTTTCTGTCTCTCTCTTGCAGCCTTTAAGATTCTCTCTTTGTCAATAACATTTGCCATTGTAATTATGGCGTGTCTTGGTGTGGGTCTTTTGGGATTCATCTTGCTTGGGACTCTCTGTACTTGAGTAACTTTTTTCTTCCCCATATCAGGGAAGTTTTCTGTCATTATTTCTTCAAATAAATTTCCTAATCCTTGCTGCTCTTCTTGTCCTTCTGGCAGCCCTAGTATGTTATTTTGTTTTGCATTGTCCCATAGCTCCCTTAGGCTCTCCTCCTGCTTTTTAATTTTTTTCTCTAGTTCCTGTTCAGATTGTGCTTGTTTCTGTACCTGATCTTCTAACTCGCTGATTCGGTCCTCTGCTTCTTCTAGTCTACTGTTGAAGCCTTCCATGGTGTTTTTGATTATAGCTATATCATTTTTCATTTCTTCCTGATTTTTGCATAGGTTGTTGATTTTCTCATCCATCTGGTGTATGAACTGTATGACCATTACTCTGAATTCTTTTTCTGTCATGTTGCATGCTTCCGTTTCACTTATTTCCTTACTTGGCGATTCCTCCTTTTTTTTCCTCTGGGGATTGCTTTATTGTCTCCCCATTCTGACTATCACCAGAAGGTTCAGATGTCAAGTTGTGGGAGCCTGGACCATGTGCAGTGGGAGTTTTGCACCCCCCAGGTGTCACTGATACCAAGATGTGTGGTTGCTGTGGGTTTGTGGGAACCATGCTCGCTCTGGGTCAGAGTCACAGGTGCTTAGTGTGGCCTCGTGTGTGCACCTAGAATCAGGGACCCGGCCTGTGCCACATTGAAACAGAGAACCCACTGGCATGTACCAAAAATCAAAGTCCCCTATGGCATGTCAGGAGTCAGAGGCTCCCTGTGTCTATACCGAGAATCGAGTATCAGAGTCTCTGTTTCTTGGTGCTACCTCACACTGAGAATCAGGTCCCTGTGTGCACATGTGCCAAGAATTGGAGTCGCTGGCTCTTAGTGTGAATGTTCTGGGAATCAGGGATCTCAGGCACACGTAATGAGGAACGGAGTCTAGTCACCGGTGGTCAGTGCTGCCTCTTGTGTGGAGATTCAGGGTCCCTGATCTGCCCGGGAGACCGGGTTGCTCAGTCGCACTGTGTTGGCAGGAGGTCCACTTCTGCCCTGCGGTAAACAGCCTTCTGTGTGTGCTTGCCCTGAATCAAAGTCAGGTGGCTCTGCCCCTTAGTGTGGGTGTGAGGTCTGGTCATGCATGTGTGCACTGTGGAAAACAAACTCCCTGTGTCCATGTACCCAGGCTCAAATTCAGCGCTGCCTTCCTGTGTGGGCACAGGGTCTGGTATTGGGGAACATACTCCCTGAGACTGCACATCCAGGTTCAAATTCACCGCAGCCTCTCTGCTAAGGTGCAGGGTCTGGTCATGGGAAACAAACTCCCCAGGTTTGCACCCCCAGGCTCAAATTCAGTGCTGTCTCCCTGTGTGGGCATAGGATCTGGTTGCAGAAAACAATCTCCCCAAGGTCGTGCACCTATGCTCAAATTCAGGACTGCCTTCCTGCCTGGGCGTGGAGATGAGTTGCGGGAAACAAATTCCCCGAGTTCACAAGTCCGGGCTCAAGTTCAGTGCTGTCTCCCTGCCCTGTGTGGGCGTGGGATCTGGTTGCAAAAGACCACCTTCCTAGGGGTGAGCGGCTAGGCTTGAATTCCGCTCAGTCTCCCTGCCTGGGCGCGGAGACTAGTTGTGGGAAACAAACTTCCCGTGTCTGACACCAAGGCTCAAAGTCAGGCAGAGTCGCCACTGCTTTGTGTGTGCAGAAAGCCTTATTGTGTGGCTGGGGTCTGGTAGTTTCTATGTCACTGCCACGGGGGGGTGGGGGGGGCAGGGGAGGGGGGTTGGCTTTGTGACTCACAGAAATCAGCGGCCGGGTGCCTGGAGTCCTGGTGTCCCTGGGTCTGCAGCTGTGGTGGCAGGTCTTCTACCAGAGTGGCTGAAGGGTCCTGGTTTGCTTCTGAGACCAGACTGGGTGGTGGCGAGGCTAGGATCCTAGTCTCAAGCAGTGAACAATTTCATTTTCAATCATTATGAATTAAAGGCAATATGTGCCATTCTTAGCAAATGTAAGACTGTAAGTGACAATTGATTATATTAATTTTGTGAATAATCTTTCTCATGATGTTACCCTTACTGAGCTATTAAGAATATTTTATAAGCTGTGGCAACATTGGAATAAATTTCTGATAAATTATCTTGAAATATATATTTTAGTACATATCTGAATTGATGATTCTCATGAAACCTTTTTTTCTAAAAAGATTTAATTCTTAAAAAAGATTTAATTCTTCATAGAAACCAGTTTTATATAGTCTGAATTTAATTTTAAAGTAATTTTATATACTGGCATTTTAAAGTTTCATCTGCCATTTTCTATAACTTGTGAAAATATACAAGAAACCAAAAGTGGCTTCATGATTTTATATAATTCAGAACACTTATTTGTGCATTCTTCACTGTCTTACAAGGAAAATTAAATTTACAATTGGTTTCTTTACTAAAAACTGGTTCATCTAAAGCTTCACATGAAAATCATGGTTTTTTTTCCCCCATCAAATGCAATAATCTAAATTTAATTTCTACTCTAAGGCTGTTCATATTTTGCTTTGCAATGTTACAGCAGTTTTCAAAACCAGAGTCTAAACTTTTTGGAGAATTCTAGTTAACTCTCTGATATGCTTTGTTGCCATGTGTATGCCTTTATCAATTTTTTTTATTGATTTGAGAGAGAGAAATCAATTTGTTATTCCACTTATTTATGCGTTCATTGGTTGATTATTATATGTGCCCTGACCAGGGATCATCAAACCTGCAACCCTGGTGTATTAGGATGGTGCTCTAACCAGCTAAGCTACTCGTCCAGGGCTGTATGTCTTTATTTTGTAATAATTTACTGACAGTTGACTGTCTGAGCTTTGGCAGCTCCTATCTCCTGTTCAGGCCAGTGAGTTTATTTTCTGTAGACACTGCAGGGATGGGTTCTGGGGACACACAGGCATTTTATCCTGAGAGCAGTGGCCCTGTTGCTGCTCTCATGCAGAGTTCTTCCTCTCTCCCAGGGCTTGGCTGCTGCAGTCACCACTGCTGGCTCTGCTGCTGCTGGCACTGTCATCACCACCAGTCTTGGCACAAGTCCCTCTCAGGCTGCCTCGCCAACTGCTTGGCTCCCATGCTGCCCACTGTAGCAGCTGACTTGGGACCAGGCACATCCCAGTGCCACCTGGGGCATCTCCTCTTCTCACACCCACATGCTCCATTGTCCCACATGAAATTTATTTACAAAGCACAAGTTCTAAGATAAATGATTAAGAATTCACCATAGTGGAGAAACCAAGATGGCGGCATAGGTAAACACCTAAACTGCTGCCTCGCACAACAATTTCAAAACTACAACTAAAAGACAAAACGGACATCATCCAGAACCACAGGAAGGTGGGCTGAGTGGAAATTCTACAACTAGAAGGAAAGAGAAAAGCACCCTGAGACTCAGAGGAGCTCCGGAAGGCAGAGATACGGAGGCGCGTGCGTGCGTGGAGAGGGCTGGCAACTGAGTACGCGGCTGGCTTTCTCAAGTGGGAGGGAGACAAAAGCTCCCAACGGCTCTGAACTCCAGTTCCGGGTGAGACTCTGGGGACCCAGACTCATTCGGGGAGAAACTGGACTGTCTGGCAGCGGGCGGAACTCAAGGGCGGCTTTCTCTCAGAGGTGCTTGCAGCAATTACCGTGGGACACTGAGAGCCAGGGGCCTCTTAGGGCAGGGCTGATGGGAAGCCATTGCTGTCTACTCTGCCCTGAGACTGCCCCATCTAAGCTGAGCACAGATGCTTTTGCAAGTCTTGTCTCATAAGGGTTTCTCCAGCACAGAAGTTCTCCCAGCGTAGACACAGCTGATCCTCACAGTCAATTGGCCTGGAGGTCAATTCCTCCCAGTGATACCAACAACAATCAAGGATTAACTACAACAAGACTGCACACAGTCCACAAAGGGGTGCACCAAGAGTGTCCACCTCAGGTAACTGGGGAGGCTGAGCCACTGGGCCCTATAGGACACCTAACACACAAAGCCACTCTGTCTACTCAGGGAAGAAGCCAAAATGCAGAGACAAAGAAACAGGTCACAAATGAAAGAAAGGGAGGAAAGCAAACGACTGGATTTAGAGTTCAAAATCACGGTTATAAGGTTTTTCAAGAATTTTCTAGAAAAGGCTGATAAATTTAGCGAGACCCTCGAGGATATGAAAAAGGACCAACTAGAAATTAAGCATACACCGACTGAAATAAAAAATAATATATAGAGATCCAACAGCAGACTAGAGGAACGCAAGAATCAAGTCAAAGATTTGAAATACAAAGAAGCAAAAAACACCCAACCGGAAAACCAAAAAGAAAAAAGAATCCAAAAATATGAAGATAATGTAAGAAGACTCTGGGACAACTTCAAGTGTACCAACATCAGAATTATGGGGGTGCCAGAAGAAGAGAGAGAGCAAGATACTGAAAACCTATTTGAAGAAATAATGACCGAAAACTTCCCCCACCTGGTGAAAGAAATAGACTTACAAGTCCAGGAAGCGCATAGAACCCCAAACAAAAGGAATCCAAAGAGGGCCACACCAAGACACATCATAATTAATATGCCAAGAGCAAAAGACAAAGAGAGAATATTAAAAGCAGCAAGACAAAAATAGTTAGTTACCTACAAGAGAGCACCCATACAACTGTCAGCTGATTTCTCAACAGAAACTATGCAGGCCAGACGGGAGTGGCAAGAAATATTCAAAGTGATGAATAGCAAGAACCTACAACCAAGATTACTCTACCCAGCAAAGCTATCATTCAGAATTGAAGGTCAGACAAAGAGCTTCACAGATAAGAAAAAGCTAAAGGAGTTCATCACCACCAAACCAGTATTATATGAAATGCTGAAAGGTATTCTTTAAGAAGAGGAAGAAGAAGAAAAAGGTAAAGATAAAAATTATGAACAACAAATACATATCTATCAACAAGTGAATCTAAAAATCAAGTGAATAAAAAAATCTGAGGAACAGAATAAACTGGTGAATATAATAGATTCAGGGGCATAGAAAGGGAGTGGACTGACAATTCTCAGGGGGGAAGGGGTTTGGGGGTGCGGGAAGAGACTGGACAAAAATTGTACACCTGCGGATGAGGACAGTGGGGGGGGGAGGTAAGGGCAGAGGGTGGGGTGGGAACTGGGTGGAGGGGAGCTATGGGGGAAAAAAAGAGGAACAATTGTAATAATCTGAACAATAAAGATTTTTTTTTTTTTTAAAGAATTCACCATAGTGACAGCAGAGCATTAGCCCAAGCGCAGAGCCCCTTGTGAGGTGGGCCTGTGTGACTGCGAGTCACACACTCTGTGTGTGTAAGAGGGTAGGCATGTAATGGGGGTCACATGCTGGACCTAAACATGTCACAACTAAGTAGTAGGGTGGACCCTACACATTAAGTCTCTTGTGTGTTTTTTCTTTGTTAAGAGTATCTAGTCACCATTCCTGTGGTGACTCAAGTGGCGGCATGGCACAAAGACCCCCACAGCTCTGAAGGGAAGTCAGCCAGTTGTTGGACCACCAAGTTCTCCAGGAAGACCCACCTGCTCTGGCCTCTCGGGGCTGCAGCTCTGGAGGCACCTAGGACAGCTCTTCACTACAGACACCGCAGTAGGTACTGGGCTTCTTGCTTTGCATGAAGGGGCCAGGGTGAAGAGGAAAAAGAGCTGTGGAGCTCTAGGGAATGGAGGAGGATTTGTGAGCTGGGATGGGACATGTCCTCCAAAGGGGCAAAGACCAGTACCATTGGTTTAAAATCATTACTGGGACTCTGTAGCCAGGGCTGCTGAGGCCTAGGGGGAATGGGTATCGAGAGGATCTTGGTTTTGAGTATTTGAAGGTCCATGGATGACCATCTCTGTGAAGAATGTCAATGTGTGTCAATGATGGAGAGACACCCTTTAACCAAGTGTGAAGAAGAACCATTGAAACTGGCATCACTGTCCAGCCTTAATTCTGAGACCTCTGTCACCCAGGAATAAAACTATCAATGGAGAAACAGGTCTTTATAGAGGCTGGAACAGGTTAATCTTAAAAATCAAACTTTTAAAGTAATATGCTTAATTTTTTAAAATAAAAGATACATCACAACTGACCAATCATGATAAAATCTAGAGATTATGCCCAAGTCACATGAATTTAGAAATCTATTAAAACATAGATAAAGAAACCAACCAACCACTGTCTAGTCTTGAGTCAGTTCCATCTGAGATTGTGACTTGGGCCAAAAACCTTATGCAAAAGATGCAAGGAGGAGAGGGGGCTAAGAGAGAGAGCAAGTATTTTTTCCACATGCTACTGGAGGACTACCTGCATCAGGTACACCTTGAGGGGGAGTGTGTTGAAACACACGTTCCTGCTCCCTCTTCCCCCCACAAGATTCTAATTCAGTAGATCTGGTGTGGCCTGGGGATCAGAATCTTAAACAATTCTAATGTGCACTAAAGTTGGAGAACCAGTGTGGTAAGGTCTTTACAGCTAAAACCTAATGACTAGACCCCAGCATTGTTCTCCTGCCCCTGCAATCATGCTGAGAACTATTGCAGAGAACCCCTGAGTCTGTAACCCATGCAGGTCCCTGTGCCCGGACATTAAATATTAGGAAAATGAGCAGAAGGACTAAGTCTCCTACTAATTGCTTTCACATGAATTAAGTCTTATTTTCACAAAAACACTTTAAAGATTTTCTAAAATTTCTCTTTGTAATCCTAAGCACTTGGTGTAGGCAGCTCTCCCACAGCATTCAAAACACTCTGCAAAGACACAGAGGACACTCCGTGCATGGGTATTGGCCAGGGTCTGATCTACAGCTGCCAATTCAGCATGGAACTGGGAAACAGCCACTTTTACCCATCACATGCCTCCCCCGCTCCACTTTTAATATGCTATGTCTAGTTGACACATCAGCCCAATAAAATAGGTGGTATCATCCACAATTTGCAGATGAGTAAACCGAGGCTCAGACAGAATGCTCAAAAGTCCAGAGTAGGTAGTGGAGGCAGGATCTGAGCCAAGGAGGACAGGTTCAAATCCTGGGCTATTCACAGTGCCCCCTTCAGGGACTGCCCCCACTTTCTCTCTGGCTTCAGCAGAGCTTTGTAAAATGATAGTTAATAGCATACCTGCTCCCTCCCTGCCTCCCAGATAGGAAGAGGGAAATTGCAGATCTTGGGCCTTGTCCGTGAGATGTTATCAGCTATAAATGCAAATGTAAACATCTGTAAGGGTCAGGCAGATTATGTAAGTGAATAAATTAGGCAAAATTTTAAAAATTAACTTAGATCCACTTAGCATATGAAACATTTAAAAATAGCTTTTATTCCACTAGGAACCATGTTCCAGTTTTTCTTTTTAAGTACCTGGTCTTCTCTGTCTAACTCATTTTTTACCATCTTCAGTGAGATATGAGAATAAGTAAAGAAAAATATGTCACTATCATAAAAATAGTGTTTACAATTGTTTAATGATGTGAGGATGATAATAAAAGGCAACCAATATTCAACCCCAGTGCTGAGGAGGCAAAGACCTGGGGGAGGGATTGTGTCAAATTAAAAAGTCCATGTTTTGTCTAAAGGGTATTATAGAATACTAGTGACCCGGTGCACAAAATTTGTGCACATTAAAAGGGGATTAATTAGAGAAAATAATTTAATATTGCTACTTGCCCTTTCTCTATAATAGAAGTGTCAGAGATTAAATAAAATTAGTAAAACGTATATGACAACCTTCCTCCTGTAAGAGTCTGGGCTCACCACGGGACCCAGAGTCAAGTCCCCACCACCCACATGCACCTCAAAATCATGTGAGACCCAGACCCAGCCAGCACCCCGTGCGCCCGCCCCCCCCCCCCCCCGCATTGGGCTAGATCCAGACCAGGCCAGTCCCACCCTTGTCAAGCCCTGCTGGGCAGGGGGCATAGCCTCAGGTCCCCTTGCCCGGTGCCAGGATGGGGGGCATGGCCTGAGGTCCCCCAGCCCAGCCTGGGGTGGGAAGCGTGCCTTGAGGTCCTCAGTCAAGCCCCAGCAGGTGGGGGACACGGCCTGAGATCCCCCGTCAAGCCCCGCTGGGTGGGGGACATGGCCTGAGGTTCCCTGTCAAGCCCCGCCAGGCGAGGGGGCACAGTCTGAGGTCCCCTAGCCCAGCACCAGGACAGGAAGCACACCTTGAGGTCCCCTGTCAAGCCCTGCCAGGTGGGGGGCATGGCCTGAGGTTCCCATCAAGCCCTGCCGGGTGGGGGGTGTGGCCTGAGATACCCTGTCAAGCCCTGCTGGGTGGGGGATGCAGCCTGAGGTCCACTGTCAAGTCCCACAGGGGCTGGGGAGGGCATAGCCTCAGGTCCCTGCTGATTGCTCCTTAAGGCTCCTTATGGGAACTTGGCCTCAGCTGTGGGTGCAATCATCTTTGTGATGGAGTGATGGTCAATTAGCATATTCCCTCTTTATTAGATAGGATTAGACTCAAAATTCAAAATGTCTTTATTGTGTATTAAGAATATGATTATAGGGAGGATGGAGGATGTATTCACCAGCCAGTAGCTAAACACTCACTATACCTCCCTTACCTGATATGTCAAAATTACATGTTTTATTTTATAAACAAATACAAATCATGACCCCTTTAAGAATTGCCAGACGGTCATCAAGAGAGGGAGGGCCTCCTGACATGCAAGTAGGGAAAGAGAAGCAGGACCTTATAATCAAAGTCCAAACTTCAAAAAAGCATGAAAGTAGTCATAAAATATATTTCAGAGGGGAAGCCACGCTCATCCCTCCAGATGTTAAGGAACTATCAGCATGATGAGCCCAACTTCCTTTCCTTCTTTCTGACGTGCAAAGCTGTGGTTTTGTGGATGAGCTGATTTCTTCATCTCAGTCACAGTTGCTTTCAGCACCAGCCCATTATTGCCAATAAGGGCCCAAATGTTACCAAAGTTTCCTAATTTTTTAAGAGAAGCTAGAGAGCAATATGTTTATGTGAAACTTCTAAATTCTTAAAAGTGGGCTCAAATTAAAAATAAACGAATAAAACCCAATGTGGACCAACCACAGCAGGTCTGGTGGTCACAATTAGCCCACCACCTTGCATCCTCCACGTGGACCCCAGGGTACACCAGGATATTGTTATAGAGGGCTGTACAGAATCCTAAGGCTGGGAGGAGCTGCTGTTTGAGAAATAAAGAACTAGGTGATGGAGTGGCAAGACAGAAGAAAAAACAACACTCTGTGAAGGTTATACCACTAGGTTTATCTTGTCATATATATGTACCCTGGTAAAATTATGAGTCGTGAGAGCAGGGACCATTTCTAATTTATCTCTTCCATCAGCATCACAGCAAATGGTCATGGAATGCAATAGAATGAATGGTATGGAGAGTGGTATCCACTTTGCCAACAGGCTCTCTGGTGGCAGTGACACAGGGCCCATTACCAGTCACATCTGAGTCTCACAGTTTTCTGGAGGTATGGGAAGAACCTGGATGCTGTGTCTTCATCTTTGAGGTGGAAAATTTTGCTAAGAAGAAGGTCTGAGTGAGGCAGCCTCCTAACAGCAGGCTAAGGGCCACCTCAGAAAAATCTAGGGAACTTTGCTATTTTGGAGGGTTGAGCTGGAGGGGCAGTGGGTACTACTGGTGTCTGGAAATCTCAGGGCAGCATACTGTTGGAATGAGACCTGGCCCAGCTCGCTCACAAGGCCAATCCAGGCTCCATCCTCCACAGGAGGAAGACCAAATCAGATGCATGAGATCGGGTGAAGGCAGGTCATGGGGCTGATCCTGCTTTTTGGGTCTGCAACATTTTCCTGGAGATACATTGCTCCCCATTAGAGAAGAAAGAGTCATAGGAAGCCCTGGAACTCCCTGTTCCCAGACTTTTTACTAGCCAGCTGTGGGACCAGAGAAGTCCCCTCTCTCCTCCAGGCAGATGTGTCTTCCTCACAGTGGACTGGGGGGAAGATCTCTAAAACCGCTCCCCAGCCTCACGATTACTTGATATTCAAGAGACAAGATGGCATGCAGCACCCCTTTGAGTTCTTGTGGGGCTTTCCCCTTCTCTCAGCCTCATCAAAGAGCTGCACCATTTGTCATTCCCTAGACCTGCTCCCTGCAGTTCTCTCACCTGCTGCTCCTGTGAAACCACCTACTTTAAGGTGCAAAGCTTCCAAAACCAAACAATTGGCCTGAGAAAGCAATTACCTTTGTTTTCTCCTTCTGCTCCTGCACTTTGCTCAAAAGCCTCTTAATATTCTTTTCCTTCCTGAACAATTTTTCAGATTTTATTTAAAATTTGATTGATTCTCTTCCCACTGGGATGGTTCCCTAAGCCCTAAGTACTTACCTCTTTCACAAAACAAGAAGCACAACTTACTCAACACCTACCCTGTGCCGGGCCCCTTCCTCCCTCCTCTCTGTGCTCTCTTTCCCTGCCACCCCTGCCCCTGGTCCATTCACCTTTATCATCTCACTTTTCCATACCTTGTGAAGCAGGTATGCTGAGCCCTAGGAAGAAGACTCAGACTGGCCTGGCACAGGCCCAGGATCTCCCCCCACTGCCCACTGTGGTGGGACCTGGATTAGAAGGGGATCTGTTTGTTCCTAAAGGTTTGTCCTAAAGCTTGTGATGCATTCCAAGAACCTAAGCACCTCCAGGTGCAGTACTGGTTCATGAAGGCTGCACTCAGTCCCCAAGACCTAGAGAAATGCCTGGCATATAGTAAATACTTGATAAATATTTGTGAATAAATGAATGGAAATGTTGAAGCCTGGGCCTTATGCTTGGAGGTTTTAGTTTAATTTTCTCTTTAATAGAAATCAATATTTTTAAAAAGTTCTCTAGGTAGCCCTAGCCAGCTTGGCTCAGTGGATAGAGCGTCAGCCTGTGGACTGAAGGGTCCCAGGTTCGATTCCAGCCAGGGGCACATGCCTGGGTTGTGGGCTTGATCCCCAGTGGGGGGAAGGGGCGTGCAGGAGGCAGCCAATTGGTGATTCTTTCTCATCATTGATGTTCTATCTCTCTCTCCTTCTCCCTTCCTCTCTGAAATCAATAAAGAGATATATATTTTTTTTTAAATCTTAAAAAAAAAGTTCTCCAGGTAATTCCAATGTGCATATTTTTTTATTTTTTCCTCATTCTATTTTTTATATGATACATGATATGTTTATTGCATTGTGTGTCCACCACCCAACCTCTCTAACACTTGTTAGTACTTACCTTGTTGATAACAGATATTCTAACAGGTCTAAGGAGGAAGGACAGTGGATACAACTGGTGTATCTCATTGCAGTTTTGATTTTTGTTTCCCTAATAGCTAGTGAAGTTGGCTATTTTTATGTCTTCTTGGGAGAAGTGCCTGTTCAGGTACTCTGGTCATTTTTTAATTGGATTGTTTGTTTATTTGGTATTGAGTTGTATGAGTTCTTTATATATTTTGAATACTGTATTAACCCCTTGTCAGAGCTCAACCACAGGCATGAACCAATGAGACAAATTACCACCAAGGACCTCTCCCCTGGCCCTCTCCCTCTTATCTACAGCCTCTGTGCAACTCACTCTACTTTTCCTCCAATCCTACTTTGTCATCCCAGGAAGAGATTGTGAACTAAAAGCCTTCTGGGCTGTAGGGTAATTCTGACTAGAGAACACTTAGGAATCCTATATAATAAAAGCTTAGGTGGCGCCGCGTGACGCCCTCGTGTGACGTCATCACAAGATGGCCACCACAAGATGGCCGACAGGGGAGGGCAGTTGTGGGTGATCGGGCCAGCAGGGGAGGACAGTTAGGGGCGACCAGGCCTGCAGGGGAGGGCAGTTGGGGGCAACCATGCTGGCAGGGGAGGGAGTTGGGGGCGACCAGGCCAGCAGGGGAGGGCAGTTGGGGGTGACCAGGCCAGCAGGGGAAGGCAGTTGGGGGCAACCAGGCGGCAGGGGAGTACAGTTGGGGGCAACTGGGAAAGCAGGGGAGGGCAGTTGGGGGCGATCGGGCTGGCAGGAGAGCAGTTAGGCATCAATCAGGCTAGCAGGGGAGCAGTTAGGGGGCTATCAGGCTGGCAGGCAGGCAAACGGTTAGGAGCCAGCAGTCCCAGATTGTGAGAGGGATGTCAGACATCCCCTGAGGGGTCCCAGATTGGAGAGGGTGCAGGCCGGGTTGAGGGACACCCCCTCCCCCAATCCCCATGCATGAATTTTGTGCACTGGCCTCTAGTAGATTATAAATATAAAAGACCTTGGTTACTTCTGAGGAAGACAATTGTTAAAGGCATTAAACCCCTCCAATCCCAAACCAAGAAGCACTCATTAAGAACTTGCTGTGTTCTAGACATTGTATTATGCCCTAAAAGTGTCCAGATCCTGCCCTAAGCTCCTCAGTGAGGTGGCCTAATATTTAGAAATTTGTCTGAAGATGTCTCGGGGAAATAGTGTGACCAGAAGCCAAATAACACCTGAAATTACAATGAGGCATTGACTTTCTGTACAGAGAAGCCCAAGTGACTTCTAATCAAATATTTTCCCATGCCACATAAGAAAACACCTTATTACCCACAGTGCTGGACGGATCCCTAATTGTCCCCATGTTGGCATCTTGTCCCAGTAAGTTTAAAGCCTTTAAGGGCAGGATGCATGCATGATATTGATCTTATTCCAGCTCCCAGCCCTTTCTAGTGCCTGAACATAGTAGGGTCACAAGATGGTGACTAGATACTCTTAACAAAGAAAAAAATGTCAGGCAGAAGGATTTCAGCTAGCTATGAGGAAAAACAGACAATAATGGAGAAAGAACACCCCATACACTAATGGGTGTACCTGAGGCAAGTCCCTGAACTTGCTCCCTATGTTGCTTTTTTTTTTTTTTCTAGGCTTTTAGCTCTAAGATCCTATTATTCTAACACAATGAGAATTAATTTACTATTTAACACTGGGTTTATCAAAAAATGCTATTAATTTTCTTCTTGAAATCTTGAAAGAAAAGCTTTCTCCTGGTTGGATGGTTTAAATGTGGTTTTGTTTAAGGACAGGATGAGTTCTTAACTCTTAATCAGTTATACTGCCTCACTTTTGGATAAACAAGTCAGTCTCTTGCCCTGCCCCTCCAGGTAGGAACACATTCATTGTGTTATCTAACCCTTACAATAACCTTACAGGGTGCTATAATTCCGGTTTTACAGATAGTGAAATTGAAGCTCAAAGAAGCTAAGTGCCCTCTCTTCCTTCCCCCTACTGCTTGGACACGGTAGAAAAGGGTGGACAATAAGAATGTGAGTTATTTAAATCCCCTGTGTTATGTTGAACTATCACAATCGACAATTTGCCTTGTGGTTATTTACATTGTTTCCCTTCAAACTCCAACCCTCTGAATGCAGTTCCTAGTGGCAATATCTCCTACACAGGATTTTCCTGTCATTTTCCTTTTAGGCATACTCTAGTACAGTGGTCGGCAAACTGTGGCTCACGAGCCACATGCAGCTCTTTGGCCCCTTGACTGTGGCTCTTCCACAAAATACCACAGCCTGGACCAGTCTATTTTGAAGAAGTGGCGTTAGAAGAAGTTTAAATTTAAAAAAATTTGGCTCTCAAAAGAAATTTCAATCGTTGTACTGTTGATATTTGGCTCTGTTGACTAATGAGTTTGCTGACCACTGCTCTAGTAGACCCCCATGGCCCTCACCTGGGTAACACAACTATGTAACTGATATCTCTGTGTCCAGAGATTGCAAGTTTCCTGAGAGCAGGGGCCTTGTCTTTTTCCCTCACCATTATATCTCTAGCACTTAGCACAGTGCTTTCTATACACCATCCACTCAATATCTATATATTTAAAAGCCTAAGCGACCATCACAACCAAATGGACAACTGAACAGGCTGCTTGGGCAACCAGGCCGGCAGTGGGGTTAGTAAGGGGCGACCAAATGACCAAGCAGCGGGCTGCGTGGGGTGACCAGGACTGCAAGGGGGGATTAATGAGGGGTGACCAAACGACCGAGCAGCAGTATGCATGGGGCGACCAGGCCAGCAGGAGGTTAGTGAGGGGCGACCAAATGACTGAGCAGCAGGCTGCATGGGGCAACCAGGACGGCAGGGGGGTTAGGGAGGGGTGACCAAACAACCGAACAGCAGACTGCGTGGGGTGACCAGGCCCGCAGGGGGGGGCAGTTGGGGGTGACCAGGCCGGCAGGGGGGGACAGTGAGGGACGACCAGGCCGGCGGGGGGGGGGAAGTTGGGGGCAACCAGCCTAGCAGGGGGGGCAGTAAGGGGCGACCAGGCTGGTGGGGGGGCAGTTAGGGGCGGCAGGCCGGCAGAGGGGGCAGTAAGGGGTGACCAGGCCAGTGGGGAGGGCAGTTGGGGGCGATCAGGCAGGCAGGCAGGTGAGCAGTTAGGAGCCAGTGGTCCCAGATTGTGAGAGGGATATCCGACTTCCTGTTTAGGCCCGATACCCAGGATCAGGCCTAAACACACAGTCGGACATCCCCGGAGGGGTCCAGAATTGGAGAGGGTGCAGGCGGGCTGAGGGGACTCACCCCCCCCCCCGCCCCCATGCATGAATTTCATGCACCAGGCCTCTAGTTTGTTAATAAATGCAATAGATATCCTGGTGCATCTAAATGTATACTTCTAGATCAGTGGTCGGCAAACTGCACCTCGCGAGCCACATGCGGCTCTTTGGCCCCTTGAGTGTGGCTCTTCCACAAAATACCACGGCCTGGGCGAGTCTATTTTAAAGAAGTGGCATTAGAAGAAGTTTAAGTTTAAAAAATTTGGCTCTCAAAAGAAATTTCAATCATTGTACTGTTGATATTTGGCTCTGTTGACTAATGAGTTTGCCAACCACTGTTCTAGATATAAGGTGCACCTAGAGATACAAATGCCAGATCAAAAAAATGCATATTTTCAATTTTCATAGATACTGGCAAATTGTCCTCTAAAAAATTGTATTAATCTACATCCCTACCAACAATGTAATATAATGCTTATTTCACCACACCCTTGCCAAACCAGTTTGTTTTTGCCAATCTAGGTGAAGATGAAATCTCCAAATATTTAATTTATACCTTTTTTTTAATTGTAAATAAAGTTGAGTGTGTTTCAAATCATCTAAATGTCCTTTGTATTTTCTTTTATGTGAACTATCTGTTTATGTCCTTTGCCCATTTTTCTACTGGATTATAAATCCATTGTTGTGACTCTTTATATAAGAAAATTAGCCCTTTGTTATGCATATTACAAAAAGCTTTTCCAGTTAGTCTTTGACTTTATTTATGGCTTTTTTTTTTCATGCAGTTACAAAAAACAATTATAGAGATGAATTTTAAGTTTTCTAGATATTATCTCATGGCTAGAAAAACATTCTCTACCCTAATATACAAAATTCTCACATGGTTTCATGGGGCCAGGAAACAAAGGGCCTTGTATGTCATGGGAGTGACGTGGACCTCATCCTGAGGGCAGCAGGAGCTGATAAATTACTTTAAACAACGGACATAACCATATGGGTGATGCATTAGTGGGAGCCAACAGAGAAAGGAGGGACACCTCCCAGTAGGGAAACCATTGTTACAATCCAGGAGTAAAACAATGTAAGTATAAATCAAGACAATAATGTTAAGAATGGAAAGTAGGAGATATTTAAGGAATAAAGGTAGTCCTGAATTCTTCATTCCTCTCGTCTATGTAATCTCTCATTGCTTCCTTGGCTCCCATCCTTCCAATACCTTACCACATTTTGTTCTTCCCCTCTTGCCCTCCCCCCTCACTCCATTTGTCAATATGACAATATATCTTTTGGTTGTTAAAGTCTACCACCTCATGGATTTTTGTCTAGAGAAATTATTACCCTGAAAACAAGTAGACAAATTTATGTAGGTGTCAAGAAGCTTTCTGGGAGAAAAGAATTAAGTCCCTAATTGCTTTCTTTTTATCTGTGGCTCAATGTTTTTAGAACTCATGTGACAAGTTTCCGTTTTAAAAATCCAATTGGCCACAGGTTTCCAGTTCTTTGCTGTGCCTACATTTTGCCAAAAGGATAGTAATGGACACAGGGAGGGTTGCAAAAAATGAGTGAGGGACTTGTGTTTTCACTATGAGCCTTTTAGTTTCATTTGACTTTCAAGTTATGAAGACTAACTTTGATTTAAAAAAATTAATTACTGAAAAAATAGCACTGCTATTGAGACAGACTTAATTGAACAACAGCAACAAAAAGACATCATAGGCTCCTTATGGCACATAGTAAGCCCTCAAAAAGTGTCAGCCATTATAAAATTGAACAGAGAAGCTAGTAGACTTTGTAAGATCATTGCCCATCCATGACTGGCCTGTGTCTACAACTGGCATTGAGGGATTTCTCATGTGTCATCTGCAATATCTAGGTTTGACTTGAGAGCTGGGCACTGTGGCTAAACAGAGATCAAGAGAAACCCTTACCTTGGAGGAAAAGAATAAGTTTGCAGTGGAGAAACCTGAGAGATGCCACGTTGGCCAAGTGATCAGGATTAATGTCCTCAGTGATATCATGTAACTATCTTGTGTAAGTTTAAAGTTATTTCAAATTAAAAGTTAAAAAAAAATATAGAGAAGAAAAGGCCAAATCTAAAAATAGATTTACAGAAATACAAAGTGGCCAAAGGACATATGAAAATATGTACAGCACTCTTAAAAATCAGAGAAATTAACACTTAAAAGAATAAGAGGTATCATTTTAGCTTCACAGAATGGCAAAAAATTAAAGAGAAGGAAAACAGCTACTACTTATGACAACCCCAGATTATAAATAGAAATGTGACAACTTTTGGAATCAACTTTGCTCTATCTTTTAGAACAACTTTGCTCTATCTTTTAAAATAAAAAATCTACATAATCCACATACCCTTCCACCTAACAGTCTCTCTCCTTGGAATCTGATAAAATAGAAGCAAGAGTCCATGAGATATAATGACCATATATCCAATGACATTTTTCTAAGTGACCAATAAAAAACACAATTAAATTAAACAGAAGGAAAACAAATAAGCAAACAACATATCACCAGGGACCAAACTAATAAAAAGGAATTATATCTGAATCATAAGACTTGGAGATATTTCTGGAATATATTTTTTCATATTTTCCCCTGCCTCCTTGGCCTCCAGTCCAGGGCCTGGTATCCAAAGTGGTTGTCATGGGTTACCTGCAGTGGGGAGGAGGGAGGAAGCCAGTGAAGAGGGATGTAGAAGGGAAGCAGGAAGCTGAGATCGTAACAGGTTGCATATTTTTTAAATTTCCCAAAATAAAAACAGCATGCATGAGGTAGTTTGATGTATGTCAAGTGGTACATAGATATGGAGATGTGTAACATTTATGTATATGCCAACAAATGGTTAATGAGATCATCTCTGGGTGAAAATTTTAAGTGATTTTTAAAAGTCCTTCTTACATTTCTATAACATTGTTAAAATTATTCCAAAGAGTATGTTAATCATATAAACTAAACCATCAATAAAGCTGTTTTCATTGAGGGGAAAAAAACAAACAAAAATTTCCCAGAACCCATCATCCTTGAATATACCTGATGATTTCTTTAAAATAAAATCTTAACTGGTCCTGACCCAGAACAGACAGGTTCCTTTATTTTACTGTGTCATGAAGGAGGTGGTATTTCTTCAAAATATTCCAGCACTCCCTCCCTCTTGCAATGAAGAGGATTCCTTGGCATCCTGAAAATTTTTAAATAGGTGTACATGCTCCATTCCTAAACCTGGGATCATTTCACAGATTGATGGTTTGTTCCTCCCATTGTGCTGTTCCCCCCACTGCAGAACAGGGAACAGGTTGAGAGGACTGAAGCACCCCCCCTCCCCGACCCAGGCCAGGCCAGCAGCCAGCATCACACAGCTGAGAGTGCTCCAGACACAACCCCCAAGAACTGGAGGTCACTGGAATTCGGAACCTTCTCAGTCTCCCAGGCCAAATTCATCATCTTGCTATAGTGTAAGCTTCCAGGCAAAGCCCTCCTCTCCCTCCCCTCTCCCTCTGGAGTGGACTTGCAAGGTGAGGATGCAGGTCTAGGCCCTCCATGAATGCTCCTACCAATAGCCCGTGGCAAAGAAATGCAGTCCAGTCGACCAGTGTTCAAGAGGGATGTTGCTGGCTGCTTCTGGGCCATGTCATTGCTGTAGCCCAGCTGTGCCTTCTGTGAGCCTGTTTCATCATCAGCTCCCTGACCAGTTACCTAAGCCAGCAAAACTCCCAAAGCAGAAACCACCTGGAGGAGAGCCAGGCGGAGGCCTTGACATCAGTGCTCTAGGCCCTGGGAGGGATAATACACAAGCCAGCACAGCAGCACAGGGGTGACCAGTTCCTCCAGCCAGCCCCGCCCCCCAGCTGCTGCCCTCGGGGTTCGTTTGCCTCTCAATTAAAGTAACAGGCTCTTAGAATAATAAAATCAGAGCATCTTTGTATACAGAACCATTGACTCTTAGAACCATACACTCTTGAGAGTAGGAATCAGGGAATCCTAGAATGTCGCATTGGAAGTTCCTTCAGAGGGCATCTGGTCCTATCTCCACACCTGGGTGACAGGAATTTCTCCTGAGAAAGCTGAGTGCAGCAATGTTGTGGCTACAACACCTTGTGGGTGTAGGGACATGAGCAAGGTAGCAAAAGTAAGAAACATTTTTTTGGCTCTAGTTTCTGACCTAGTACATGCAGCCAAACAATGTCCCTTCTCTGTGGTCACTACCTGAACTGCCGCTCGCAGAAGTCTAGGGTACTCTTGACTCTCACAGCTTCGTCCTTTGCTGGAGGAGGTTTGAGGAAGAAGAGGAGGCTTTGGAAACCCTTTAAAAAGTCTTTACCACTTTTTCCAAGAATCCAGTCCTGTAGATCATCCGTAAGAAAAACAAAAAAATGGGAAGTTCAGGGCTAGTCCCTCCATGAATGCTCCTACCAATAGCCCTGTTGGTGTGGCTCAGTGGTTGAGCATTGATCTATGAACCGGGAGGTCACGTTTGATTCCCGGTCAGGGCCCATGCCCAGGTTGTAGGTTCAATCCCCAGTGTGGGGTGTGCAGGAGGCAGCTGATCAATGATTCTCTCTCATCATTGATGTTTCTATCTCTCTTTCCCTCACCCTTCCTCTCTGAAATCAATAAAAAAATAAATTTATTTAAAAAAGGAAAGTTCTTACCTCTCTCTGCTTCAGACTATGGACTATTTTTGTTGACATTTTTTGCCTCTCCCATCAATGTTTTTGTCTCTTATATCTAAAAGCAAACAAATAAAAACAGCATGTTGTGTTAACTATGTATTATCTGAGCTAATTTGATCCTTTCCTTCCTCCTATCCACTGCAGACTCTAGCTACTGCCCGTGAGCCTTAGAAAATAACTTGTCACCCACTCAACTCCTCGTCTCATTCTTAAAGGAAAATATTTATATTGTGCCACAGAAAGGGTTTCCATGGCAGTGATGATGGTAACACTGTTGCCTTGGCAACCACTTGAGTCCATCTTAAATAATCTGAAACCCCTTTCAGAGACAAATAAGGAAAATCTGTCAAAAGTGCTGTTCTGCGGGTAGAGGAGCCTGGAAAGAGGGCTTTCTCAGTCCTTCCCCCACCTTCCACACATCCTCAGTTTCCTCAGGCTCATCTCCTTTACACACTCTCTCAGGAACTTCCCATATTCCTACTCCTCCAAGGGCTTGCCCTGCCCTTTTCCTGGCCTGCTGTGGAGACACTGTCTAGAGCAGTGGTCGGCAAACTGCAGCTCGCGAGCCACATGCGGCTCTTTGGCCCCTTGACTGTGGCTCTTCCACAAAATACCACGGCCTAGACGAGTCTATTTTGAAGAAGTGGCATTAGAAGAAGTTTAAGTTTAAAAAATTTGGCTCTCAAAAGAAATTTCAATCATTGTACTGTTGATATTTGGCTCTGTTGACTAATGAGTTTGCCGACCACTGGCCTAGAGCCCTGTGAGTGGCATGCAAAGCCACGCCAGCGATGATAACCAGGGGCAGGGTAAACTCCCAGATCAGCCTTTTTATAGAGCATGCTGCCTGCCCCTGAGACTGGGGGCATGTTCTTCTCTGTCAGGCCAAAGTGGCTCCTACTGGACAGTTTTACAGGAAAGAAAGAGGAGGCTTTGCTGAGGCACAGCTCCCAGTCACCACCTGTGGGCAAGTCCCCTCTCTGGGCCTCAGTTTCTTCGTCGGTAAAATAAAGGTGCTGGGTGCAGGGTCCTTCTGGCTCCTATATTCCAGGAGTTTTTGTGAATCAAAAATGTATTATCCTTCATCTCACGAAAACATCAGAGATGTCTCTTCGCATGCTTGCTCATAGTGCCGACAGGACCCGGGACAGAGAGATCCCAGAGTGAAAGAAGCAAGCAGGCCTCCACTGCTTGAGTCAGAGCCCTTTAGAAGCAATATGTCCACGTTGGAAAATATCGTCATCGTCATCGACCTCATTAGTAACAGAGTAAGCACCAAACTAGAGACCCTACCTCAGGGTCACGCTAACTCAGAATCATTTACTAGAGAAGGTGTGCCAGCAAAGCTAATGAAATCAATGGGCCTCTCCAGAAGCAGCTTGACAGGCTAGAATGCTGACCTGATTTGTTTTGTTTTGTTTGTTTTGTTTTCTCATTCTAAATGATGGGGACAAAGCTTTTTTAACAGGGGAAGAGAGCAGTTTAAAACCATCATTATCATTTTACTGAGCAAGGAAGCCACTCTTTTAGTTTGGTATGGAGACTAGGAAAAATTCAAGAAATCATGGACTTACACAATAGTGTGGTGAAGGCCTGGGAGGGGCAGGTGCGGGGTGGAGTGGGTCAGTGGGAAATAAAAGGGATATCTGTAATGCTTTCAATAATAAAGACAAATTAAAAAAAAAAAAAAAAGAAAGCTGTTCATGTAACAAGTCTCCCAGAACAACTTTCATTCTTATATGTCTGTGGCCAGAGTCAGTCTCTAACCAAAACAAACTCCCACAATGCTTGAACCTCCAAATTAATGTTTTTCTAGTAATAAACTGCTATGAAGCACCTACTATGTTCCAGGTCCTGAATAGGTGTGGAGGAAACCAGTGATTCAGACGAGTCTATCATCGTGAATCACGAGGCTCTGAATGCAAGAGGGTACAACCTCTCATTATACCAGGGAGGGGAAGGAGGCCCAGTATGGGGACGTCTTACTCCTGCAGGTTCTACAGTTAGCATCAGAACTAGACTAACATCCTGTTCTTTGGACTCTTTGGCGAGGTCTTCGCCATTTCACCATGAAGGGGCAAACTTTAGGTTTCCAGACTGGGGACCTGGGGACCCAAAGGACTGATGTGGACTGAACAGGAGACTATGTTGAACTGGAAAGTACAGACCCCTCTAAGGATGACCCCCACTTCTTAACCTTTCATACCTCATCCAGTCTACTTATCTACGGGACAGCACCAGAGGAAGGTGAGTCAAGTCAGGCTGAATCCAGTCCCTTAGCTCTGCTTGGTAAAACATCTTAATCACTGAAGTTTGTGTAAGCTCATTTGCATGGCCTAGTGGTTTGCCACTCTGTTGACTAATGAGTTTGCCGACCACTGGACTAGACTAAATGTTACCGTGTAGTTGGAAGCTGTGAGGATTAGGCAATTGTGGCATATTGTGTGCAAAGAGGTAAAGGGTAGTATATGACAGTGGTCGGCAAACTGCAGCTCGCAAGCCACATGTGGCTCTTTGGCCCCTTGACTGTGGCTCTTCGACAAAATACCACGGCCTGGGCGAGTCTATTTTGAAGAAGTGGCATTAGAAGAAGTTTAAGTTTAAAAAATTTGGCTCTCAAAAGAAATTTCCATCGTTGTACTGTTGATATTTGGCTCTGTTGACTAATGAGTTTGCTGACCACTGGCCTAGCCAACAGGCTCAACTTTAATGGGCATAAGAATTGCCTTATGGCAATTCTTAATATGTGGATTCCTGGCCCCTTCCTGGAGATTCTGGGCCAAAACCAGGTGATTCTGATGTGGCTGATACCCAAGCTGGTGACAGCCACTGAGGAGGGAACAGAGCACTGGGCTGGTCACCATAGGACAACTGCTGGATGATGAAAGAGCTGTGCAACTTCACTTCTCCATGTGTTACCACATAAAGAGGCTCAATGGGATAACCTCAGGGGACCCTCCAGTTCTGGCATCCCAGGATGGTGTTACTCAGTGAATCCCAGACCTTCAGACCCCATGGCTTGGCTAGGCAGACAGCCACAGAGTGACTGGGGATATTGACCACATTTAAACCCACCTGCATGGGGTTTCTTGGACAATACTCTCCCCTGCAGGTGGACCTGGACATAATTTCCTGGCCCAATTGTAACACCCTTTGCCCACTGACAATTTTCCAGCATGTGTGTCCTTCCCAGAGTCCAGCCAAGGGCCTATCTGTGTAGGTGGGTCGGGTTCTCCAGGCTCACTTTGTTTCCTCTTCTTTCTCCCATGGGTGTATCTTACTGCTGAGGATACTCACTCATACACCTAAAAGGGGACCAGCCCATGGACCCATGATCCTCCAGGGGGTAAGAAAAGGAGTGGCTCTGGGGCAGTTGACTCTGAACCTGAGAGGTGGAGCAGCCCTGCTTCTCCCCTTTGAGCCCAGAGGCACCATGGAGGCAAGAGAGGCTTTGGGTCAGACCTAAATTCTAATCCTGGCTCTGCCACTTACCTGCTGGCGGTAATCCAAGTAACTCAACTTCTCTGAGACTCAGTGTTGACTCATCTAAAGAAATGAAATGGGAATAGTCAAGCTTATTATTTGTGGGGTTGCGGTGAGAATGAAATCTGATCCATGTACATGGAGC
The DNA here is from genome assembly GCF_963455305.1 of Plecotus auritus. Lineage (NCBI taxonomy): Eukaryota > Metazoa > Chordata > Mammalia > Chiroptera > Vespertilionidae > Plecotus > Plecotus auritus. The sequence continues at coordinate 182,903,335 of NC_137771.1, read as the reverse complement.
TCCTGACACTTAAAAGGGGCTCAGTAATCCTCTCCCTCCCGCCTGCAGCTCATTCTTGCCGCCACCCTCTCTGGGGGGAAGGTGTTGCTGCCTGTCTCTCCATCTTAGAAGTCATCAAGATAGAATGGAAGGGGCGGGAGGATGCCTTCCCTCTTTAGCATTATTGAAAATGATTCAAAAGAAACATTTACACCAGAAGCTACTCTGGGGAAACAAAGGGAAGTGAACAAAGCAAATATAAATCCATCAAATGAAAGGCAGATTGCAGTTCCTACAAGAGCCTCTGAAAAACGCCCCACAGTTCTCAGGGACAATGGGGTCTCAGGGAGCTGCGGATGTCCCCAGCTGGAAATTGAAGCCTTGTCCCTCCTGTGGGGCCTCCTCTGCTTCTGGACTGTTTTCTCAGCCCAGAGATGCCTGAGTCACTCCACTTGCCAAGATCCACTTTGCAGCTCCTCCCAAGCTCCTGGCCCAACCTACGCAACCCTTTCCCACACTCCCCAGCCCTCTGGTGGCCCCTAAAAAGACAAGAACTATAGCCCCGCCTGCGCAGAGCTGCACAAAGCCTGTCACGACTCTGGGCTCAGGGGGATTCGGTCTCATCCAGGTGGGTGTTGGACAACAGCAGAAGCATGAGGCTGACAGCACTGCCTGTTCTGCATCTGGGCCAGGCCCTCTGCGGGCTGCTGGGGCCATAGAAGAACTGAGAACTGAGAACAAGGGCAGAGGGACCCAAGCCTGGAATCCCTGGCTCACAGCCAACCACCTGGCTCAGCCTTGGGAGGGCTGCAGGCTCTCAAGGGAGGCCCTGCGCAGCCGCCCCCTTAAGGGCAGAGATGGTTAAAGCAGAGCCCTGACAAATCTGAAACAATTGGAAGTGAGCCCTAACCCATAGCTGGCTGAGACTGAAGGAGGAGTGAGAGCCTCGACTGCCAAATGCTGCCAGCCAGACAAGCAGGAGCAACCCCACAGCACAGGCTGCTTTGCTGGCACAGTAAGGGTTAAGTAAGGCCTTCTGGGCCCAGAATCCACCCAGGGGAGCAGTTAGGCATTAATCAGGCTGGCAGGGGAGTGATTAGGGGGTGATCAGGCTGGCAGGCAGAAGTGGTTAGGAGCAATCAGGCAGGCAGGCAGGCGAGTGGTTGGGAGCCAGCAGTCCTGGATTGTGAGAGGGCAGTCAGACATCCCTCGAGGGGTCCCAGATTGGAGAGGGTAGAGGCTGGGCTGAGGTACACACACACACACACACACACACACACACACACACACACCCTGCATGAATTTCGTGCACTGGGCCTCTAGTAATCTATAAAGAGACAGAGTCCCACATAAGGACATTCCAAATAGCTGCTCCTGCCCATTTCCCGTGTCATTGTTGTTTTTCATTGTTTCCTGGCTGGAGTTTGCCCTGTTATAACCTAAAAAATTGGCCCAAACTCAGTCCTCCAGAACTGCCATATCTTTCCATAATCTCAAACAAGGACTCCTGGTTTAGAGCAGACATAGGGAAAGAAGCTGTCTATACACTGGAAACAACAACTAATGAAACAATACACTTATTGCATTCAGAGCACCACAGCATCTAATTTATCTTTCATAGCAATGCTTTTAGATGGGCTACATCCCATGACTTTTTGGATCAAGTAACTGTAGAAGGATATGGACCTTTGCTTTGATAAGACACTGGATTTGTTTGAACTTCTTTGCTGCATTGGAAGATCTCATCTAGTTTCCCTCAGGACGGGATGAAACATCTTCCAATGCCTGCAGAAGATGGCTGTGTTCTCCTAACACCAAACCTCTATGCCTTCAAAGAAGGGGGTCCTGGTTTTTCCTTCTTTTATGTTTAAATCACTAATGATTTGAGCTCTGGTTTTTATAGATGGGGTAGACGTTTGTTGTTTTACATGTATGTTCACCTTGCCTATCCAGCATTATTTTCCTGTCTAAAAATAAAATACTCCAGTGTCCTTTTGGGGAGTTACTCCCCCACACACATTGTGTGGCATATTGGAGTGTTTTGCCTCCATTTCAGGAGACTCCCTTGGTCAGATCCCTCCTCTGTCACTGTAGAACAGCCTAGGAGGTATGCCTGTGACCAAGGCCCAACCAATCAGTCTCTCCCCTGGGGCTTTGAAAGGTGAGCAGAGTATCGCAAAGATGCAGCACTCTGATGGTCAAGTGCCTCCTGTCCTGCTTCCAGGCTATCTTTGGACTCCCTATTACTTCCATGAGCTTCCTGATAACTTCCCAACAAATTTCCTTTTTTGCTTAGGTCATGTTTTAGGACTTGGCCAAAACCAAGATGACTCCCTTCCATGGCATTATTTTGATTCTTTATCATAAGCAACACAATAAAGAATCAAGTTGCCAAGAAACCCAAAATTTGTACTTTTTACTTCCCCCTTTTTTCTCCCCTAAGATGTCGCTGCTTAGTAAATGGGCTGAGAGAAGAACTGCTTTGGTAGCCACATTTGAGTAAGTGCTGAGGAGCCAGATCTGACAGCTTTCAATCCATCCTCCTTATTCCCATAAGTGGCACCTTCACATCATCTACAATGGGCCTAACCCAGTGGTCGGCAAACCACGGCTTGCGAGCCACATGCGGCTCTTTGGCCCCTTGAGTGTGGCTCTTCCACAAAATACCATGGCCTGGGCGAGTCTATTTTGAAGAAGTGGAGTTAGAAGAAGTTTAAGTTTAAAAAATTTGTCTCTCAAAAGAAATTTCAATCATTGTACTGTTGATATTTGGCTCTGTTGACTAATGAGTTTGCCGACCATTGGCCTAACCCATCTCCTGTGTAGCCTTCAGGTGAAGGGGAGCATCACTTCAGATGTCAACCACAACCCTCGGGTGACACCTGGTCCCTGCTGTGAATCATCATTCTGCTCTCATTTGGCCTCACCTATGAGGATACCCTGAGTAGAGCCCCCAGGACAACTGGGGAGCCCAAAAAGGGCATGGACCCCCAAGAGTCTGGAAGCTCTTGTGTACAGACTCAGAAGCTGAACTGAGCCTCCTGGCGAAGCAATGCTAAGCCAGTGGGATGTGGAGCCTCTGACTCACCATGTTCAACAGAAAATGACTCAAGAGCCAACAGGGTGATGTGACTCCTGATAAGCTCATCCAATCTGGAGACTTATTCAGTGATGCCTGGAATGTTGGGACATCTCTGCACCCTCCACTGAGGCACATTTACTCCAGAAGGTGAAGTGAAGTCAGAACCCAGCAAGAGAAGATTCAGGTGGAGGAAGAGTGGAGTGGGCAGCTAGCTAGAGCATTGTCATGTCCAAGAGGAGGTGGAATTTTTTCTGCATCAGACAGAACTAAAACCCACAGGTAGAAGTTCTAGGGCAGCAGACTTGGCCCATAATAAGGAAAACCTTTTGAACAGAGCAGCTCAGCAGCAAAGGGGGCTGCCCGAGGAAGGCCCTCAGGAAAGTGGACCAGAGCATGACCTCAGGGGGCAGCCACCTGAGTCAAGTCCCAGATCTATTACTTAACAGTTGTGTGCACTTGGCATGTTTCTTAAATGTTCTCTTCTCATCTGTAAAGTGAAGGAAATAACGGTACCTACCTCCTGGGGCCATTTTAGGGTTACAAGTCAATGTTTGTAATGGGCATTGAATAGTGCTGACATATACATACACTTACTAGTACATAAGTGCTAGGTATTCAATAGAATTGTTTCTGCAAGGTGGTGAGACCTCATTGCCAGAAGCGGTCAAACCGAGCTGGATGATGAATGTCAGGGATGCCCGAGATCATTCCTGCACTGGTGGGAAGATTTGACCAGACCACAGTGAGGAGAACAGAGCATTGGCTTTTGTGAAGGAGAGATGATTTCATGATGCGACTGCTGCCCGACCGCACAGTTAGATCCAGGCCAGAACAGAGACTGCTTCTTGAAAATCCTCTCAGAGATGATCTGGTCACCCCTCCCCTGTGCCCCACAGCGTGCTGGCTGGTATTGTTCTTGGAACAGGCTGTCACCTATCCCAGGCAAGTATGAAAGGCATTTTCCCATTATCTGGGGTCAGTCACACGCCAGTACCCCTATCCATCCTGCCCTGTCCTGTATAACCCCTGGTGCCTGTGGGACAGCGTGTGGGACATCCAAGTCGTCTTGTCACCTCCTGAGACAAGCCTTGTGTGTAAGTCCCCTTAATAAACTCTTGATATCATGAGGGAGTTGTCAGCCTCTTCCTATGGTCTTTCGGCCCTGAGAAGTTTTACGTAAAAGTTTTGGTGGACAGACCACAGAATCTCCAGGTCTCGGCTTTCCCATCTGTAGATGAGGCTGACATTGCTCCCTCTATGCACTGTCACGGGATTAAATAATCAGGTGTACAGATATCTGTCTTGTTATTTTTAAAATCTTGTATTTTTAAAATGTCAAAAATAATAATAATGTGAGATATGTGAAGAACGATTGAGCACCTGTGTATTGTCCATGACACATCGTGGGGGCAGAGCGGGTATGGTTATGGTTCCCTTTCCTGCTCCCCCAAAGCCCTGTGGCTCCTCACCAGAGCTGGCCTTCTGTAGCCTTCTGGCCGGTCTTTCTGTCCTTTCATGAGTGCCCTTTCCTCTCAGGCAGCTTAACGTGACTCACCCTTCTTTGCAATTAACTGTGATGTTCTGCTGGAGGCTTCTATTACAAATGATGAGAACAGCCAAGGTGGCCTGAACAGGGTCTGGCTGGCAGATTGTTTTACCTCGGGCTATACTGCCAAATAGACAGAAGATGGGCCCCTGGGCATGTGGTGCCTGGGCCGCCTCTCTCCCGCTGCCCAGTTTTGTCCCCAGTTCTGATATTTTAGGCTGTCAGTGCCAAGGGCCAGGCTTGCACACTCACGTGCTTACTGGCACCTGGCTGGCCGGTAGGAGCCAGGAAGCTAGGCTGACGAGGAAGGCTGGCAAGGAGAGAAATGCAATTTCTTCTTTTGGAGTTTGTCTTCCATTTGAGTCCGGATGCTTTAATTGAACACCTACTCTGTGCCAGGCACACTAGGAATCAGATATGGATTTGAAGCAATCCTCACTCCGGAGAAGCTCAGAATTCACTAGGAGAAGAAGGCAGATCCATGAACAGTCCTGAACTTCTTGATTGGCACAGAGCAACTGCTATGTAAGTTGAGAAGAGATTCTCGAACCAGGGGGGTTCTAGAGAGGCTGTATACAGTTGCCATTTGTTGAGTAGCTACTATGTGCAAGGTACTTCCCTTATCTCAATTAATATACACAACTCTGTGAGGAATGGAATTGCTATTACCCTGATTTTACAAGTGAAAGGAGCAGTAACTTGACCAACGTTACACAGCCAGCGAGAAATGGAATCAGGACCAGAGTCTTAGTTCAAAACCCTTGTTTGTTCCAAAAGGCCAGGCTGTATACTTCTTAGAGGGGGCTGGATTTGACCAGGGCCTGACAGAAGGCTGATATTTTAGGCAGCTCTCAAGGTAGGGCATTCCTCTGCCTCCCTGCTTCTAACTGAGTACAAACAGCCTGCTCTCAGTCCCAGCTGCTATCCTCCCCTCTTCTTCCCACAGGGGCTGATGAAGCCTCAGCCAAGCTTGGGGAAGGGCCCTTCTCATTTCTGTCTTCAGCTTCCCCACCCCCCACCCCTGTGATTCAACCCTAAATAAAGAACCACACTGTCAATCCAAATAGTACTGCCTGTCCATTGGAACCAACACCAGATTGATTTAGCACCTGCTGGGAGCTATTACTCCATTATGCACCATTAACGACCCATTTAACTCTCTAGTCAGGCCCAAACACACCCCTTATGTTACCTTGAGGCAAATGTGTTCTTGCCTCAGTCTTAGAATTTTAAACTATCCATGCTGGAAGATAATAACTGAGTCGAGTGCCTCTTCTTACAGATCCTTTAAGGAGGTTCAGAGGGGAAAGGGCTGGGCTGGGAGCTTCAGGGAAGGACAGCAGAAGAGACACTGTCTTCTTTGAGCTCTCCACCTGCTGGGAGGGGCAGAACTAAGGTGTACAGAGCCCATCCTTGTAGGTATATGTCCTGATTGTGCTGTCACATTTATCCTCACCTGATGTGGGGGCCCTGCACCCCATTTTCAGATGAGAAGTCTAAAGAGCTGAGGAATCGTGGGACATACCCAAGGTCATATGAGAAGAACCCCAACCCAGAGAAGGAGGAGTCAGGTGTTTTTTTTCCCTTCTCTTTTTGGGCTTGCAAACAGGCTTAGGTTTGGTATGGACCCAGAAGGTCTAGGACTGGGTTTCTGCAGCTCCAAGGGGCCAGGCCAACACTGGACCTTCCATGGGGCAGAGGATCTGAGCTGCCTGAAGTGATGACCAGCCCAGGGCAGGCCCAGAGTGACACACAGAGGCTGTGGGAAGTGCACTTAGGTTTCTCGCTTTGTTCCTGGATGACTCATGCTGCCCACATAAGAAAACTAATGTCTTCTCCAGCACCAGCAAATCGTATTTCTTCTTTAAAAAAACACAGTCAGCCTGTACATGGCCCTGGCTTATTATGGAGACATGGAGCCATCCTGTGGCCACTTCCCTGGACAGGCTGGAAGCTGCAAGCAGGATCCCAAAGGGAGGCCTCCTTGAGGCTGTCACTAAGTCCTGCACTCTTGCTTCCCACCAGACCTCCTCCTCCTCCTAGACCTCCTCCCCCTCCCCCTCCTCCTCCTCCTTTTTCTCCTCCTCCTTCTTCTTTTGGTCAGTCCTCACCAGAGGATATTTTTCCATTGATTTTTAGAGGGAGTGGAAGGGAGGAGGAGAGAAAAGAGAGAGAAACATCAATGTGAAAGAGACACATCGGTTAGTTGCCTCCTGCAGGGGCCTGACCAGAGCCAAGGGTCCAGCCTGCAACCAAGGTACGTGCCCTTGATTGGAATTGAGCCGAGGACCCTTCAGTCCACAGGCCGATGCTCTATTCACTAAGCCAAACCGGCTAGGGCTCGGTCAGACTTTCTGCTCCTGCCAGTAAATTTTATCTCACCCTTGTCTCCTCAGAACTGATGTTCCCTGTACCAGCAAGTGCTCAGCATATCCCTCACAGCGCCCCTCCCCAGGTGGCCAGTTCACTCACCTCTCCTGCTGCATCTCCACAGCCCACTCTGTGAGCCTTTTCTGTCTCTTCCCATATCCCAGGGAGCATTGGCCCTCCTCACTTTGTGATCTCATTATCTCCATATACAGGTCTCTCACAATAATAAGTGACAGCCGACATTTATAAAGTATTTGCTATGCCTCAATCACTGTTCTAAGATATATAGTAGCCCTCCTTATCTGCAGTTTCATTTTCTGTGGTTTGTTACCATTAGTCAACCGTGGTCTGTAATATTAAATAGAAAATTCCAGAAATAAACAATTCACAAGTTTTAAATTGCACATTGTTCTGAGTAGTGTGGTGAAATCTCCCACCATCCACCCAGAACATGAATCATCGCTCTGTTCAGCATACCTACTGGAGTCATGTAGCAGCTGTCTCGGTTATCAGATCGCCTGCCATGGTATTGCAGTGCCTGTGTTCAGGTACCTCTATTTTACTTAATAATGGCCCCAAAGTGCAAGAGCACTGATACTGGCAATTCGGATATGCCAAAGAGAAACCTTAAAGTGCTTTCTTTAAATGAAAATGTGAGTACAGTACAATAAGATATTTTGAGACACCACCTTCATTTAATTTTAATTATAGTATACTGTTATAATTGTTCTATGTTTATTAGTTTTGTTAATCGCTCACTGTGCCTAATTTATAAATTAAATTTTGTCAAGGTACAAATGTATAGGAAAAAAACAGAATGTATGTGGTAGGGTTTGGTATTGTCTGTGGTTTCAGGTAGCCACCGAGGGTCTTGGAACATTTCCCTCCATAGATAAAGGAGGACTATTGTATATGTGTATATAAATACACACACACACACACACACACACACACACACACACACACATACCCTCACTCATTTAATCTTCACAATTCTATGAGATAGGCATTATTATTATTTTTAATCCTCACCTGAAGATATGCTTATTAATTTTAGAGAGGGAGAGGAAGAGAGAGAGAGAAACATTGATGCAGGTTGCCTTCAGTATGTGCCCTGACCGTGGATCAAACTCACAACCTTTTAGTATACGGGATGATACTCCAACCAACTGGGCCACACCAGCCAGGATGAGATAGGCATTATCATTATCTCCATTTCACAGATGGGGAAACCAAGACAAAAAGAAGTAATTTGCTTGTGTGCTGCAGAGCGAGAATCTGAGTCTCTCAGTCAGGCTTCAAATGCCTCATCCTAACCACTGTACCCTCCAGCCTCTAGCACCAGTCACCCCTCCTTTTACTTGCTAATTCCTCAGAGCCCCCTCTATTCTGTGGTTTCCTTCAGTAGAGGGTTATGTCTTCCTCCAGGTGAGTCTGTGCTTGGGTTCAGCTCAGGATCTAGACCACACCAGGGCTCTGTGTGCTGGCTGAGAGAACGCATCAGGTCCGCTGCCCTTGGGCAATAGCACTTCCGGAATCTCACAGGTATCTCATGCCTCCTGTGGTGTTTTGTTTGTTCGTTTGTTTGTTTGTTTTTCATTTCACCCATGACATGCCCTGGGCTCTTTTCTCTGTGCAGAGGATGGTTGGTGCTGCTTCCAGCCCTGGCTTTGCCTCTCTGTTTGGGGCTTAGTGCCTCATCCTGTGAGGGGCAAGGGGTGCAGCAGATGCAGACAAGCACACACCCCATTCGCAAGTGCCTAGGCATATGCAAAAAAAAAATAAATGTTGAACATCTACTTCAAATCAGGCAAATGTTCTTGGTGCTGAGAAGCCAGTGGTGAGCAAGAACAAGTCCCACCATCATGGCAGCTATGTTCTAGTGGGGAGACAGAATGCAAGCAAAGAGAAACTAAAGATGTGACATAGTGGTGGTAGGTGCTGTGAAGGAGAGAGGCGGTGTGGTCAGGAAGGAGAATATAGCATTGGAGAAGAGACTTGATGAAGTGTGGGAGATGGGCTGATATCTGTGGGAAGGAGGTCCAAGCTGGGGGAGCAGCAGGTGCCAAGCTTTATGGTGGCTCCTATGTAGAGTGCTGGAGAGAAAGCAAGGAGCCATTGAGGCTGGAGCAGGGTGAGTGAGGGTGACAGAGGGAGCAGATCATAGATCCTCCTGGGTCTTAGTAAGGGCCGCTTTAACAAAATACCATGGACTCGGTAGCTTATAAACAATAGAAGTTTATCTCTTACAGTTCTGGAGGCTGGAAGTCTAAGATGAGGTGCCAATATGGCTGAGTGAGTGTCTTCTTCTGAATTCAGACTTCTTGTTGTGGGGTCTCGTTTATAAGGACATAAATCATATTTGGGGGGGGCTCCACCAAAGCACCTTCCAAAGGCCCCACTTCCCAATACCATTACACCAGGCCCTGAAATGTTAGCATATGAATGGGGTATTGGGGACACAACCATTCAGACCACAGCAGGGTTTTATTCCTCGGATGTTGGAAACTCCAGAAGGGGCTACACAATCCTATCCCGGTTTTAAAGTGTGAAAGCATGGGTTTCTGTGTGTGATGTCACCCTCAGCTACAAGATCAATAATGATGTCTGGGGTTTACAAGTTGTCCTTCTGGTACCACTGCCACTTCTCAATAGCGACCTCTGCACAGCCCACATCACACCTCTGCAGACTTCAGCTAGACAGGGGTGGGCAAACTTTTTGACTCGAGGGCCACAGTGGGTTCTTAAACTGGACCGGAGGGCCGGAACAAAAGCATGGATGGAGTGTTTGTGTGAACTAATATAAATTCAAAGTAAAGGAGTGGAGGGGAGAGCAAGAGAACCGGATAGAACAGCCGGATCCAGCCTGTGGGCCGTAGTTTGCCCACGGCTGATAGAACTTACAGTCCAAGCAGGGACACAACCAAATAAACACTTGCAGTGCTGCTGATATGAGCTGTGATGGGACAACGTAGGAGCTGTGGGAGCAGAAAAAAAGGTTCCTCAGTCAGACAGGGGCTTTATCAGCTGAAAAGACAGGGGTGGCTCTGGATGAGGTAGCCTATGGCATGAGGCCTGAAGGATAACCAGGAGTTGGCCAGGAAATGTGAGGTCTAGGCAGAGGAAGCGATACATACACACACACAAATCATGATATTCCTGTAGCGATGGTCTTGCCTGCACCCTGATTCCCTCACCCCTTGTCCTTCAGGACCCACCTTGCCAACTCCAATGCTGGCCAGACAGGGGTGAATCCTTTTCTGCTGCTGAACTTGGCTGTAGGAATTTGCCACCACTGGTTCCAACTCAAATCCACACTCTAATCCCTTGGCTACTGGGCATTCCAATCCTTGATAATGAACTTCCTGCCACACTCCCAGCAGCACATACTTCAGACTTCTATTCTATTCCTGCCTCCCTTGATAGTGAATTCCCAGCCCTCTCTTCTGACCTTCACCTCAAAGGATGCTTACATCTTCAGCCTTCATCTCCTTCAAATGGTCTCAGAAAAAGACATCTTTTTCTTTCAACCATTCTTCCTGATTAAGATAATCATGTATCTTGCTTTAGTTGGATTGTATTTTGAGGTAACCACATAGCCCAGGGGGATACGGGAAATTTCTTTTTTATAGATAATAATAGCTTTAAAAAATGTGAATGGAATGTAGAATTAGAAAATCATCTTTTTGCAGTCCCCTGTGGTTCAGGTGAAATCACCTGTGGAGGAAGCGATCAGACGGTATGTTAATGGGAAACTTCACACGGAGAGACAAGGCTGCCACCACCTGACCACTACTGTTCCATTAATGAGATCACTAAGAATGGGTGAGATCACTAAGAATGGGATTACCAATGTATGGACCCCTTGCTAGATGAGACATACAGTGGATGGCACCTCACATGCACTTGGGACTCACCTGGGGAGCCTTAACAAAAAATGTGCCTGGGACCCATCCTCACAATTATGATTTGAAAGGTCTGGGGTTCAGCCTCATCACAGAGATTTTTTTTAAGTGTCACAGCAGATTCTAATAAGCAGCCAGTTTGCAACCATGGCCACTTGAAGCACAAAGCTTTACCCAGAGCACAAAGTACACCCTATGAACTGTGCTTGCCCCCACAAAGATTGATCCTAATCAGGCCTTTCAAATTAATCTCCAGATAAAGAAATTTCAAGGGCTAGAGAAACAAGTTCAGTGACACTGTGAGGAAGCAGCCAAATTCAGAATGTGACTCATTCTGCTGAACAACTAACTCATTTCACTTTTTCAGTAATTCAATGGCTTTGAAAAGAGGAACTGTTTCAGATTGAGAGACTTTGAAGACATAACCACCCAATGCAATTAATGAATGCACTTTGGATCCTGGATTGGACAAGTTAGCTTTTATACAACTGGGCAAACTCAACTGTGGACTGGAATCCAAAGAGTGAAATCTCTAATTCCATTGGGTCCGTAATTACACTGAGATGATGTAAGAAATATTTTAAATACAAAGTTTGTTAGATGTAAAAGGGTGAATGAAGTAATAAGAGATCTCGGTTTATTGTAAAATATTCCAGCAACAATAAAAAAGAGATACTCTGTCAGCCCAGGCTCTTCCCACCATCCCTGACCAGGTGCCACAGGGGAGTGATGAAGCTTGGATGCCGAGCCCAGATGACCTTTTGGATGACCCCAGCCCAAGCTGCAACCTAACTGCAACCCCATAGGAAACCCCAAGTGAGAACTTCCTGGAGGGTCTAGTCATCCCACAGAACTGAGAGAAATGATCAATCGTTGTTTTAAGCCACTAAGTTTTGGAGTGGCTTATTATACAATAGTAGATTTCTGGAGCAACTTCCTTGTAAGTGCAGCTCAAATACCCACTCCTCAGTGCAGAGGCTCCTGAGCCCTTGGAATGAATAAATTGCCTCCGTGTCTATCAGAGATGGAACCTATCACAGTCTGACACACGACTTAATTAGGGAAGACAAAGATTGGGCCTCACTTGTCTACGAGGCTCTGCTGCCAACCACAGTTCATGACCCATGCGACCCAAGTCTTGCTCCAGTCAACGTTTGCTGAATTGAATTAATTTCCTTTTCCTTCTTCGGTCCCTCAAGGCAGGCAGGCAGCCTAAAGACACAGAGAATCTAAGAAGCCCAGAGCAGACAGTATTGATTAGCTATGTTGAATATGCCCAATCAGTCATGGCAAAACTTTCCAAACCAGAGAGAAGGAAAACCTTTGAGACAATTTTTAAAAGCTGAACTGAAGAGAGATGAAAGAAGCCAGAGGTGACTGTCATTACTTGCTCACTGACCACAGACAGACACTGTGGGCCCGAGCTGTGGTGCCAACAGCACACTTCCCCAGCTCCCTGGAAGGTTCTGCAGGTTCTGGGCTGGAGGAGTCTAGTTCATGAGGGACATGAGGGATGCCCAGGCATCCATGACAGGTCCAGCTGAGATGGACACTGTGGAAATAGTTCACTTGGCAATGCCAACCCAGGTCTTTTAACTACTGATGAGCCTCAGGATCAGAGAGCCATCAAAGCCCTCTTGTGGGTCAGGAATACATCTTCTATGTCACCACCCTCCCTTTCAAAACACATTCCCAGACCTCCCTCTGATCACCTTCATTCCCTTCCCATCAAACAAGCATTATTCTAAGCCCCATTTTGCCAAATAATGTTAATAGCATGTTCTATGCAAATTGTAGCTGTCACACTATACAAATGACAGAAGTCTCTACTCTGCTATTGGATAGAGTTCTAAATCTTCTATGTGACATGTGGTGAGGATCTTTCTAGGATTTGGCTTGTTACATCAGTGTTCCCCATCTTGGCTGCATATTAGAATCCTGGAAAGTTTTGGGGGGAAATGCCTATGCCGGGGTCCCATCCCGGAACAATGAAATCAGGATCCCTGGGCATCGGGTCTAGGCATAATATTTTTTAAAGTCCCCGAGTGATTTCAATGTGCACCACAGATGAGAACCACTGTTCTTGCAGACCATAAACATCGGTAATGTTTGGGGTTCTAGGCAAGCCTAGGCAGTTTCCTACCCAGTCCTGCTTCTCATTTTGGCTTCAAATTATCTTTTGGCAAAGCACGGTCCTTCCCAATAGGACAAGAGGGACACTAGACAGACATGAAGCTGTCATCAAGAAAGCCTTAACTAAGTTCAGGCTGGTCACATTTCATGAGTTCAAGTCTGTGTCATTTTGAACATTGATTTACTGTCCAACTATAAAGCATGAGGTTTGTGGGATTTTTTGTAACAGCTCTGATGATTAGAGTGAGAAAATATCACACTATTAGATGAGAAAGCAGAATTTTCTCTTTAAAGATTGCAGATCCATAAAAATATTTTTAAGGCTGAAAACAAAAGCACAAAATGATCATAAGTGGGCTATAGGATGATGTTTTTCTTTTCTTTCTAAACTTCTTTTGAGTCGATCATCATACTTTTAAAAGTTAAAAACAAAGTCTGAATACTTGGATTTATTTATAGAGAGACTGCCTGTAACCGACCATTAGGACAAAGACATTCTGTGCCACTCAGACTAGCCTCTTCCCTTCTCTTGGCCTCAGTGTCTGTCTGCAGGTCGCACCGTAGGAGCTGCAAGGCCTTGCACAGCATCTCACTCTAATTCCAGGCTCCCACGATGCTGTTTCTATGAGATCAATTAAGCCAATGTTATCCAATATGCTTCCCTTGGTGAGGAGCCTGGGCCAAGCGGGCTCTGAGCTGAGCCGGGTTCACCTCTTCACCTCCTGAGCACAGCCCACCCACAGCTCTGCCCTTGCCTCCGCCTACACTGTGCCATCCCGCATGCCAACTTCCCCTCTGTGGTCCCCTTCGCCCACTCACAGCTGCAGGCCTTCTTCCGGGCCGCCCCTACACAATGAGCAGTTTGCCAGTTAATATACATCAAGCTGCCACCTTCGAACAACTCTGAGAGCCCCATCTGTTCTCAGGAACATTCCAGCTAGAAGGACCACCCACTACCAGCATCACACAAGCCATCCCAAGTGGATCCCTCTGAGTGCTGAGCAGGGGGTCCCCTCCCAGCCCAGCGGAGCTTGGTCAGAGAGAGCATGAAGCAGGTGCATTGGTCACCCGGCTGGACTAAAGGCCCCCTACTGCATCTAATAGGAACCTCCTTCTCACTTTCGGAGACTTTGCAGGTCAAGGTCCATCCCCGGAGAGATCTCAGGGCTGAGGACCACATAGTCCTGGATACCTGCACAGGGTTCAAGGAAATTTCATCCGGGGTGGGTCTGGGATGTTTGTCCCTGACAAAGCGTCACGTAATTGCTGCCATTGCTTCCTGTGTGCTGGCTGCTGCAGACTCTATCCCATCTGATGTCCTCAATGTAGGTACTATTATAACCATGCTTTTACTGGTAGACCAGGACACTAAAGCCTAGACAAGTTAAGTAACTCCCCCAAACACCCAGCTAAGTGATGAGAGTGTGAAGTATTGGCTCTGAATTCAAACTGCTTGGATTGGAATGCTGGCTCCGTCACTTAAAAGGCGTGTGACTTAATTATTAATCTCTCTGAACATTAGCCTGCTCTTCTGTTAAATGGGGATGACAATCTCTATTTATGAGGATGGATGTGGAAGGATTAGATGACATCATCCATGAAAAATGCTTAGCACAGAGTCTGGGCTCAATAAATACAAGCTCTTGTTTTTAACTGGATCTGAACCCAGATCCATCTTCCGGTCTCACAAATGACTCTCTGTGAGTACTGAGTGTATCTAGTTTGTCCATTCACACGGGCTCTGGGGTGCTGGGCACTATGAGCTAGGCTTACACTCAAAAGCCCAGGCTGGCCCTGACTGGTTTGGCTCAGTGGAAAGAGCATCGGCCTGCGGACTGGAAGGTCCCAGGTTCGGTTCCGGTCATGGGCATGTGCCTTGGTTGAGGGCACATCCCCCGTGGGGAGTGTGCAGGAGGCAGCTGATTGATGTTTCTCTTTCATCGATGTTTCTGACACTCTATCCCTCTCTCTTCCTCTCTGTGAAAAAAAAAAAAAAAAAAAAGCCCAGGCTTGAAGAAAGGAATAATGAAACACAGAGCCCGAACACCTCTCATTTTAAAGCACAGAAGCCCTACCGTCTTCTTTTCTGGCTTATATTAACAGAAACTTGGCTGCCCCACCTCAAAGGGATGAGATGAGATGAGATGAGATGAGATGAGGGAAGTGAGTGGTGTATTTAGAAGAAAATTAAATGAGACCACCCACCCAGAGACTCACCCCAAAGGAGAGTGGGGTAGTTTCAGAGCCTCTTGAAACAGGTGGCCTTACAACCCACCTCCCTTGACCCACGCTACCCAATCCTTGCTCCAGTCAAAACATAGATGGGAAGAATTCTTGCAAAGCAAATATAAAACCATTTAATGGATAAATAAAATTAGTTGTGAATACCCAGTTGACCCCTCTGCCTCTGAAACTGGAATAATCTAGAGGGTGGATAAGCATTTTTCCTGCCCCCACATTCAGCTAGTGGCCACTGGGAGCATCCCTAACATGGTGACATCGTGAACATGTGAATTAGTTCTGCCCAGTTTCGGAAAATCATACAGTAAGGGGACAAAGCGTGTGTGTGTGTGTGTGTGTGTGTGTGTGTGTGTGTGTGTGTGATATTAGTCATTTCAGAATCCAGCCCACAACTTGACAAATCGAGGTATGGTTCACATCCCCATCAAAAGGACCTCAGAGGTGTACCTGCCCATCGTATCCTTCTCCAGGCCCCTGGCTTGTTGAATCCAGGAAAGAGGTAAGTTCGTTTATTTGTTACTAAGCCTTGCTGCACGCTGTGTGGGCCAGCTGGAAGCTGGGCCGTGACTGTGGTGAGCTCACTCCCACATGGGCAGCCCCACAGGACCTCTGAGGACTCTCTTCCATGCACCTTTGACTACAGAGCTCATGGGCCTGGACTTCTGGGAAAATGAGATGTGGCTGTACGTGTACATGTTAAGACTCAAACTGAAAGGACTTTCTTCTTCTTTCTGTTGCACTTCACTCTGAGCAAGACTCACTGGCTGAGACGAGCAGGTGCTCAGAAGGGGATGCATGCTTCTGCTCCTTTTTGTCCCTCTGGTGTAAGGTCGCCCTCCCTCCCTTAGCTCTGGGGACACTTCTGTCAGGTGGCCCCTCCAATGGGAATCCTCCCCCCTCTTCGATATCAGGCACTTTTTGTTTCCTGCTCCTTTGGAAATAACTGGCCCTCACTTTGCCATTACAGGCTGAACTGTGGCCAGTTGACCTTGTTCTCCGTCCTGGGAAGGCTTGCATGGACTGGCTTTTATGAAGTTCCAGTCTGCGTGCAAGAGTTCTCAGCTGGCAGCTCTGGACTCCTCCATGAGCCACTGTCTAACTTTTCATTCTACTCTCCCATTCAGTATCCCCTCTCCCCTCCCCGCTCCACCAGAACATGCCCCTGAATATGGACTGAAGGGTAGAGAAAGCTGGTCTGGGACAGGAGTGACTGGAGAGAAAGACACACAAATGGAGACAGAGATAGACAGAGAGAAGTAAAGACAAGTGATGGACAGATAACACTGCTGCCCGGTTGTCTTTTGTCCTGCAGGTCCTGATTCTGCAATTTCCAGAATACAGCTGTAATCATATAATTCTTTCCTTTTTTCCCTTGAGTAAGCTAAATTTGCTTTCTATGTCTTGTCCCCAAAAGAGTCATAATAAACATCTCAAGCCACCCCACCCCACCTGTCTAGGACCCTGCTGTGTGTATCCCTCCTCTCTGAAGTTTCCACCACCAGAGTTAGTTGCCCCACCTCTCTTCCCATGGCATCTTGTGCACAGTTCTGTACCAAATCCATGTGTGATAATGATCTAAGTGGCCATTTGCCCATTTTCTTCCCATATACTTTTGTCAGGTGGCCCCTGACAAAAGTGTATGGGGCAGAGGCTGAATCTCTTTTTCTGACCAGGGACAAGGTATCATTCATTCAGAAGGTATATTCAGAATCCAAGAATAGTGCCTGGCATATGATAAGTACTTATCAATGTTGGATCAATGAATAATAAATCAATGAAAGAGTAAATTGCCAGTGTGGCAAAACATAAACAATTTGTATATGGCCTAAGATAGCTCTGGAAATTTCATTCTTACTTGAGTTTTAAGCATGACATTTGGTCTAAGAAACATGAGATTGGTGGGGACACTGCTCTGAAAAGTGACTGCAGGAGCCCAGTAAACAGGGCTTAGTCACTGTTGCTATCAATTGAGAGAACTTCCCCATCACCTGTCTCATGGAATAGATACCATCCCCCTGGACAAAAGGATGAACATGTGACCCTGTCCTGGCCAATAAGGGTTCTTGCCGGACCTTAGCACCAATGCTTCCCCACAAAATGCAAAAGGTCTGCTTGCTGTGGGGCACAAGGAAGCCGGCAGGCCCACCGAACCAGACACTCAGGGAGGAGACACAGATGAGGAGTTGAAGGGACCTGGGACCCTCAAGCTGATTCTCTGGGAGCTCTCCTCATGTCTTCACTGGCTCTGGGAACCAATAGATTCTCCATGTTTCAGCCAGTGTGACTTGAGTTTCTAACACTGGAAACATGAAGAGCCCTAATTAATTCCATATTGAACCTATACAGGAATCTGGGCCTGATTACCAAGGCTATCCCCAGAGAGACAGCTTTGGAATGCCAGCCCTTTCTTTCTATCTCTGTCAGGAGTCATTGGTGGATCTTACCTTCCTTTGGGCCGAAGTGGATGTCTGGGGCCCAGGTGACCCAAACAAAAAAGCCTCTGTGCTAAGTTTAAATATGGCCCTTATACTCCTAGCTTCAGTATTATGTGAAAAAAGCAAGGTACATAAGAGTGTGTATAATGCATGATTGATGTCCTGAAGGAGATGTGGTTATAAAATCACAGAATACATATACAACAGGGAAGAATGGAAGTACCATTGAATGTAAGTTCCTTGAGCACAAGAATGTGTCATTTTTTCTCCCTGCTCTATCCCCAAAATCTAGAACAAGCACTCAATAAGTATTTATTAAGTGAGGAAATAAAACAGCATGAAAAAAATGTTCCTGAAGGGATACATGAGAAGATGGCTTTGGTGGCTACCTACTGGGGAGGCAATAGGGTGTGTGTCAGGGGTGAAGAGAGATGAAGGAGACTGAACACCATTCTATGTAGTATGCATTTAAGGTATGTACTACCTTAAAAATAAAAAGGAGTAAGACTAGAAAAGCAGGTTACCTGGGGCTTAAAAACAGGTTGAAAAAAAATGTAAAACCTGGTCAAGAGTCTGACTGATATCATACTCTGTTGCAGGGAGGAGAAAAGGGCTACCTAGAGGATTAGCAGTGCCTGCTCCCCTTGCCTGGTGTCCCTGCAGGAGGAATCTGCTCCTGCTTGTAAATACAGCAACCCTGAGTGTTTCCTTAAATATGCAAATAAGGCTCCCATAAATAGCACAGCAGACTTGCTCAGAATACTGAAGCAGCAGGCTTTCATTTTGACAGCCAGCCCCTGACATCTTGTCAACCTCATGGAAAGTCATTTCTGCCTGCTCTCCACTCAGCTGATTTCACCGATACCTCTGGAAATGGTAGGCACTCTTAGGAAATGAAAAGACCTTATGTGTTTAATTTGGGCCAATTCCTGTTTCAACAAATATTTTCTATTTCTAGTAATATTCCCAAATATCCAATTTCAGTTATCCCTTCAAAAAGTGGAGAACATATGATAGAGGATTAGTACAGTAGTCCCCCTTCATCCACAAGGAATACATTCAAGACCCCCACTGGATGCCTGAAACCATGGATAGTTCCAAACCTAATATATGTTATTAGAGGCCCGGTGCATGAAATTTGTGCATGGTGCAGGGAGGGGGTCTCCCTCAGCCCAGCCTGCACCTTCTCCAATCTGGGACCCCTCAGGGGATGTCCAACTGCCGGTTTAGGCCCAATCCCAGGGATCGAACCTAAACCGGCAGTCGGACATCCCTCTCACAATCTGGGACTGCTGGCTCCTAACTGCTCACCTGCCTGCCTGCCTGATTGCCCCTTACTGCCCCCACTGCCAGCCTGATCACCCCTAACCACCTCTGCCTGCTGGCCTGATTGCCCCTAACTACCCCCCTGCCGGTCTGGTCACCCCCAACTGTCCCCCCCACCAGCCTGGTCATCCCCAAATGGCCCTTCCCACACTGGCCTGGTTGCCCCATGCAGTCTGCTGGTCAGTTGTTTGGTTGTCCCTCACTAACCCCCCTGCCGGCCTAGTCGCCCCACGGCAGCCTGCTGTTCAGTCGTTACTGTGACGGCATCATGGACAATTTGCAATTCCTCTATTATTAGTATAGATGTTTTTCCTATATGTGCATAGTTGTCATACATGTAGTTTAATTTATAAATTAGGCACAGTAAGAGATTAACAACAATAATAATAGAGAACAATTATAATATACTGTAATAAAAGTTATATGAATGCGGTCTCTGTCTCTCTTTCTCAAAATATTTTATTGTGCTGTAACTTTTCACTTAAAGGAAGCACTTTATGGCTTCTCTTTGGCATGTCTGAATTGCCAGCATCACTACCCTGTGCTTAGGGGCCATTATTAAGTAAACTAAGGGTACTTGAACATAAGCACTGTGATACCATGAGAGTAGATCTGATAATCAAGGCGGCTACTAAGTGACTAAGGGTGGGTAGCATGGATGTGCTGGACTGAGGGATGACTCATATCCTGGGTGAGACAGAGTGGGATGGCACAGATCTAAGGGGTGGGGGGAACTACTGTATTTTCTTTGACAGAGGATTTAGTATTTAGTATTTTGACAGAGAATTAGATTTATACTAAATATCTCATTTAATTCCCATAACAATTTGATGCAGGAGACGAGATCATCACATTTTATAGAAATCAGGGCTAGGAGAAGCAGATGGGAAGCAAGGATTCCCACCAGGCCTGCCTCTAAAAAACATGTTCTTTCTGCTCTACTGCCTCCCCCTAGTTGCATGATACCTGCAGTTTATAAAGCATTCACATAAACTATCCCATTTAATCCTTACAACCCTGAAATCCAGGAATTATTTTTAATTCCCATTTTCTATGGTTTAAATATTTGTGTTTTCCCCAAAATTCATATGTTGAAGCTTAATTCTCAATGTGATGGCATTTGGAGGTGAGGCTTTTGGGAAAATAATTAGGTCATGAACGTGGAGCCTCCATGAACAGGATTAGAGATTTACTCTTCCTCTGCTCCTTGCCATTCGCAAACCAGGATGCAGCTCTCGCCAGACCCTGGGTCTGCAGCACCTTGATCTTGGTCTTCCCAGCCTCCAGAACTCTGAGAAGTATGTGTTATTGTTTAAACTCCCTAGTCCATGGTAAGCAGTTAGAGCAGCTCAAACGGGTGAGGACACCATGTTAAGAGGGGAAAACTGTAGCGCAGAGATGGGCATGGAGAGTTGTGGGAGGAAAAAGACCAGTTCCTATTCCTGACTTTGCCCCAGTGAACTTCTGGGACCATGGGCCAGTCAGACATCCTCTCTGGCCCACAGTTACTTCACCCGCAAGGTACAGAGAGCAATGGGCTTGATGGTCTCCTGTTCCTAGCAGCTCAAATAGCCTGTGATCCTAGGAAACCTCTTGGTGTTCCTTGTCATAAAATTAGAGCTTTAGTTGCTAAGTGGGAGCCAAGAGAAACTTTGTACATCCATATCTGGTTCTGGTGGGACATTTGCATCTGTTCCTGTGCCAAACTACACGTCTGAGTTTCTACAGTTTTGATGTCTTGTTGTTTGTTTGTTCGATTTATGTTTATTGTTGAAAGTATTACAGATGTCCCCCTTTTTTTTCCCATTGACCCCCCGCACCCATACCCACCTCTCCCAGGCCTTCATCACACTATTGTCTGTGTCCATCGGCTATGCATATATGCATATAAATTCCCCAGTTAATCTCTCCCCCCTTTCTCCCCCAACTCCTGCTTTCTCTCTGAGATTCGTCAGTCTGTTCCATGCTTTTATGTCTCTGGATCTATTTTGCTCATCAGTTTATTTTATTCATTAGATTTTACATGGAGGGACTTGAGGAGTATTATGCTAAGCAAAACAGGCCAGTCCGGGAAAGGTAACTATCACATGACCTCACTCATAACGATGTCTTAGTCATAACGACACGTTTCTGGGAGGCTATCACCATTCCCATCAGAGATGGAAATGCCCAACTGCTAATAGCACTCCTGGGCTTCCTACCTCATGCTATCATTTTTAGCCTATTTATGTTTATTGAAATATCAACCAATTTTTGTTTTTGTTTAGGAACAGGGAAGTCTCTGCCAGTGTTTATACAAGGGCAGAAAAAAATATAAAAAACTTAGGTCACCAGAAACAAGCCAGCCCACATGTGTACCCACTCCATGGAAGTGATGGAAACATCTGAAGAACTCAGCTCTGCCTGGCTGCCCGTGGCGGGGATGGGGGAGGCTTCCCTTTGCTCGCAGGCATTGCAGCCGCATGGGCAGATGAGTGCTGAGTTAAAACAGCAACTGGAACCAGCGTGGGTGGAGGCCCATGACCCTTTCTTGCATGGTAAGGTATTGGGTGAAGTGGAAAGAGAATGGGCAGGCTGGGTTTAAATTTGGGTGCTGTCATTTGTGGCTTTGTGATCCTGGACCAGTTACTTCATCTCTCTGAGCTTTCATTTCCTCACCTATAACTTCTCAGCATTTCTGTCTGAGGATTACTACAAGGATTGACAGGGCTTAAGGTGTGGAGAACATGATGACAGTTAGGTAGGTAGTTTTACTATCCCCATTTAGTAGATGAGGAAATTGAGGCACAGAAAGATTAAATAATGTACCAAGATTCGAACCTGTGTTATCTAGCCTGAGAGCCTGCATGGTAACCATTACACAAGGCTGTCTGTCTACATTTTAAAAGTTCTCATTTGTAGCTACACAGTTCCATGGATGTGCCGCCTCCTGGGGATGCTGTCTATGTCCCAAGATTTTTCACAGAATATTATTAATTGCTTTGGTAAAGTTGTCCAGGTCCAAGAGCTGGCTCTCAGACTTGTAAGCCCAGAAACCAGCTTCTGTCAGCACAATAAATATGGGCTTATCCAAGTTGGTAATTCATAATGAGGAATAACTACTAGAGGAACCAGAACCCTTGAGCCATATGACCAACAGCAGTCATGTTGCTTAGAAGACAAGTCAGAATTATAAATTTATCTGAAAAACATGATAGCCAAGATATGGAAGCAACCTAAGTGTCCACTGATAGACAATTGGATAAAGAAGATGTGGTACATATATGCAATGGAATATTACTCAGCCATAAAAAAGAATGAAATCATGTCATCTATGACAACATGAATGGACCTAGAGGGTATTGAGAGAAGTAAGACAAACAAAGACAAATACCATACAATTTCACTTATATGTGAAATTTAAAACACAAAATAAAAATCTACCATAACAGAAATTAAGTTATATATACACAGAACAAATTAATGGTTGTCAAATGGATGGGGAGGTGAAGGGGTGGGTGAAAAAGGTAAAGGGATTAAGAAGTACAAATTGCCAGTTATAAGAACAGTCACAGAGATGTGAAGTACAGCATAGGGAATATAGTCAATAATATTGCAATAACTATGTATGGTGTCAGATGGGTACCAGACTTATGAGGGGGATCACTTTGCAGGTTATATAAATGTCTAATCACTGTTGTACACCTAAAACTAATATAACATTGTATATGAACTGTAACTGAAAAAATTAAAAACATTTTAAGAAGAATAAGGAGTCATTGAACTTATGTTTGGCAGCTGTCCAGCCACTGTAGGCATGCCGCCTACTTGCTCCTGCCCTTGGGGCTGTGAAATCTGAAGGTACCTGCCCAGCTTCCTCTTCCCATGGCAACATTAGGACATAATCACCTACTCAGCCAACATTTGTTCTAGGGCTTGACTTTTCTTAGATAATTTGTGCCCACACATAAGGAACTTCTTCCTTTCGATCACAGCACAATAAACTGTGATGGATGCGGAGCTTTCGGTCTCCCTAAGATGACAGAGGATCTCTGCTGTGATCTATGACAAGTTATGCTCAAGTTTAGATCTTCAAGAGAAATCTTTCTCTTGAATTCTAGCCCACCAGTACTGGCAACAGTACAAAGCACCTGACACACACTGCTGTAAATAGCAATGTAGCAACCTCAATCTATCCGGTGATATATGGACAAGACATAGTGCTTGACCTCAAGGAGTTCACAGTCTAAAGAGGAAGAAAAACGTGGACAACTCAGGATACTAAGGACTGTGATAGAGGTGAGGGTGGCGTGCCATGGGAGCATGAAAGAGAGGTGTGTAGCCCTATGGGGAGGGGAGATGCTGTCAGAGAAGACCTTCCCCTGTAGGAGACAGCTGAGCTGGTATGGAGGATGAGAAAACTCACATGCAAAAGGATAGGCAGGGCCATTCCAGGCAGGAAATAGCATGGTATCTTTGAAGGATTACCAGCAATTCACTGAGCATGCAGTCAACTGGGAGTAGGGGGGTGAGGGTGGAGGTGGGAACTGGGGGAGTAGAAAGAAGGGGCCCATCTGCAGGCCTGGAACTTCCCCAGCCCCTTTCTCCAGTTGCAGAGCACCTCCCACTGGCTGGATGGCTCTGGGCGCACTGCACAGCCCTCCTGGAGGCCCTCAGCACAATGGACAACGTCAGGGGGGAAATGTCATAATCTGGGAAATCTGGATTTTGTTCAGAAAACACTCAGAACGTGAAAGATTAATTAGAAGGGTTTACATTAAGAAGGGACACAATCCCCACTGTGTATTAAGGAGAATATGCTGAAAGCAGAGAGGCTGATGGATTGGCGAGGAGTGAGAGAAGGCTGGGAGGCTTGGGGTGGGGATTCATGAGGACAGAGGACATAGCAGAGGTGTAAGGCAGGGACCTGGAGCAGAAACAAAGGCTTTGAGAAGTGCTTGGAGCATGGACAGGACAGGACTTTGTAACCAAGTGAATATGGAAGAAGAGAGGATGAAGACACCAGGATGGCTAGGTTCTGAAACTCAGGAGAGAGTGTGGCTCTGGAGACAGGATTTGGGAGTCATATACACGGAGAAAGAAGTCGAATCCATCCAGGAGTATATTGGGAAGAGGACACAGAACAAAATGTCAGGGAAACCTGATATTTTAGAGACAGAAAAAATGTTCTGAGGTGGGGCGTGGGGAGGGTGGCTGAGAGCATGCTGGCCCTCTAGTCTTAGTCTTTCTTTTTTCAACTAAGTAGTGGGTAGAGATATCTGTAGAGACCAGCCTGTAGTGTGTGGGTATGGGGGCAGGGGGGCGGCGAGGAGGAGAAGGAGGGGAGTGAGAAGGGAACAGCTGCTGTGGGGAGTGGGTGAGGAGTTGACTAGGGACACTAGAAGGACTGCCAAGCACAGATTGTTTTCTCCTGGCTTGACAGCTGCTGATAGTCAGGGGACCAGATGGAATAATGAGGTGAGTTCTCCCACCACAAAAGCTACCCTGGAGCAGAGCAGGTCGATTTAGGTACAGACTTGATGTTTCTCCTCTGAACCACCAGAGGGCCTCTGGTGCCAGTGTAGTCCTTTGCTTCTGGGAGTGTAGGATGCAGCTCCCAAGTGCCTCAGTTACAGCCAAGAGAGGCCCTCATAACATTTGCAGGTGTGAAGTGTTGACATGGAGGCCTCCATACCAGATGTCTAAACACTTAAAACTATAAATTAAGCAATTGCCACAGCAGGCCTGCATTCCCAGCCAGGGCCTCCTAACCCATCCCCAGGGGTCACCCTTGCATTTCCTGTAGCTCAGCCCTGCACCCATGGGCATAAGGGGTGGCTCAGATCAGCTGGTGCAGGATGGGACACAGGCTGAATTGGGCCCAGGATCACTGGCTGTGACTAGACCCTCTGAACCCAGGACAGGGACTGACACAATCAAGGTCCCCAGAAAGCCAGGGCAGGCAGGGTGGCCCCCCTCCCTGTATGTTATTTTACCAACTCTGGATTTTCAGGCAGTTCTAAGCATCTCCCAAAACTACATTACCCATGAAGAGAGAATGGAAAGAGCTTAATTCTCTTATGGAAACTTCTCTGGCTAGATCCTGGTGTTGGGTAATTTGAAGCAACTATTGAAACAAAGCAGACCTCCTGGAAACAAACTAATCTCCTTCAAATGGTAAATGGTAAAGCAAAATGTGCTACATCCATACAAATGAATACTAGTCACTAATAAAAGAATAATACATGTAACAACATATAAAAAGTAACTCAAAAACATTACACTAAGTGAAAGAAGCCAGGCACAGAAGGCTATGTACTGCATGATTCCACCTGTTGACATTCTGGAAAAGGGGAGCTGTGGGGAGAAGACAGGTCAGAGGTGGCCAGAACAGGAAGAGGGGAGGTGATGAACAACAGAGACATAAGGGAATTTGATTGGGTGATGAAAATGTTCTGTATCTTGATTGTGCTGATGGTAATACAGCTGTATAAGTTTGTCAAAATTCATCAAACCAAACACTGAAAGGGTGAATTTTATAGTTTGTAAATTTGACCTCAATAAAGTTTACCCCAAGTAAGTAAAGAGGTAAATCCATCAGACCCTCTTTTTCTAGTTTCCCAGGCAGAGGCTGTGCTTTTCTCCCTCTTCCCTGGTCTAAGGGGTCATTTCAGCCTAAACGACTCCCTAAATGCCCTTCACTCAATTGATTACCAAACCAGAGAGAGACAGAGAGAGCTCTTTGAGAGTAAAGCTTCTATGAATATCTCATTTTTGTTAAAGTTTTAAAGAATTCCAAAGATAGTCATTGTAAAGTGAATATTTCTCCTCTTAATCTGTTTTGCAAATTTGAATTTTTTCATGAATTGGATTCACTTATAAGGGAGTGTATCCCATTTGCTTGATAGATCCTCCATATACATCTTTTCATTATGGGAGGGCCCATTGGAAACCAGAAAAACAGAGGGCAGAAGGGTAGAAGACAATACAAAGCAATGGATAAACAAAATGCATTTTTATTTGTCTTTCTGATGCATCCTCACAGGTACTCACACATTCCTCTCCAGTCCAGCACCCTAGCCTAGGAGCCACTTACTCTGACTGTATGCTTTAGACTTGTGATACAAATAAAAGAAATGGCTTTTTTAAAATTGTCTTATCATGGAAAAAAGACTTTTGGCATGAACACCTGCTACATCAAAGAGCTGCTCTTAACTATGGACGTCTAGAAGTGTGTAATGCCCCCTAAAGTCACCAGGCCTTTCTGTGACTCACTTCATCCTATCCTAATATATAAAAGCCCAGGGTAGTAACAACTGATCACGACTGAAGGCTGACCAACCTGGAAGTCCTTCAGTCAGCGCTGGGTTGTCTTGGCGACACAGCACTGACTGCCCCGCTGCAGCCTGGCGACCCAGCACTGACTATGCAGGGCGCTGAGACCCAGAGAGAGGCAGGGTCTGATCCACAGCCTCAGTGGCAGCTATTGATCAGTACTTGCCTCTTTCTCTTCCTCTTTCTTTCTAAGCTTTGCCAGCAGCTGGGCTTTTCTTTCTCTCCTGGCCTCTGTGGCGGCAGCTGTTCAGCCCTGCCTCTCTGATCAGGCCCAGAGATAGGCCCGGAGATGCTGACGGGCATAGGAACCAACCAATCAGAACCAAATGTGGGTGCTGTGAAGAACCAATGGCTGTCTAGGAAGCGGAGCTTTTGACTCTGACTGGCATAGGAACCAACCAATCAGAACCAAATGTGGGTGCTGTGAAGAAATAATGGCTGCCTAGGAGGCAGAGCTTTTGACATTGATTGGCATAGAAACCGACCAATCAGAACCAAATGTGGGTGCTGTGAGAACCAATGGCTGTCTAGGAGGCGGAGCTTTTGACACTGACTGGCATAGGAACCGACCAATCAGAACCAAATTGGCCAACAGAGAACGGCAGTTCGGGGCAAGATCAGGCCTGCAGGGGAGGGCAGTTGGGGGTGAGATCAGGCCAGCAGGAAGGGCAGTTGGGGGCAAGATCAGGCCAGCAGGGGAGGGCAGTTAGGGGCAATCAGGCTGGCAGGCAGAGGCAGTCAGGGGTGATCAAGCAGGCAGGCAGGTGAGCAGTTAAGAGCCAGTGGTCCCAGATTGTGAGCAGGATCCCCAATTGGAGAGGGTGCAGGCTTGGCTGAGGGAACCTGCCCTCCGTGCATGAATTTCATGCACCGGGCCTCTAGTATATAATAAAAGCCTAATATGCTAAGTGTCTGGTCAACCAGACCAATCAAAGCATATATGCTAATGAAATGCTAAGGCCTCTCAACCACTCGCTATGATGTGCACTGACCACCAGGAGGCAGTCAACTGGTCGACCAGTTGCTATGACATGCACTAACCACCAGGCGCCAGACACTCTGACCTGTAGGTTAGCTTGCTGCTGGGGTCCAGCTGATCAGGATTGAGCAATATGGGCCAGACACACCCTGGAGCCCTCCTGCAGTCCCTCCCCAGCTGGCAAACCTCCTGCGTCTCTCTCCGGCCCCGATCGTGCACCGGTGGGGTCCCTTGGCCTGGCCTGTGCCCTCTCGCAATCCGGAACCCCTTGGGAGATGTCAGAGAGCCGGTTTTGGCCCAATCCCACAGGCCATATATAAAAACTAGAGGACCAATGCATGAAATTTGTGCAAGAGTAGGCCTTCTTTCCCCCTGCTGCTGGCATCTGCTTCCCTCTGGCCACAGGCAGGCACCCGTGACCTAGGCTTCCCTCGCAGCCCTGGCTTCATCCGGAAGGTCATTTGGAAGAAGGTCCGGTCTAATTAGCATATTATGCTTTTATTATTAAAGATGGGGATAACAGCAACTATCTTTCTTTTCTCCCATAACCATAGTGAAGGTCAAATGAGATATTGTATGTGAAAGAGCTTTATAAACGTCAAAATAGTTTGCTCTGGCAAATGTGAGCTCCTACTGAGTGGCTGTACGACACAGCCAACGTGGCATGAAAACACAACTCCCTGAAAACCACAGATGTCCCAGCGTGTAGTGGAGGCCCCCAAAGCTTTGTTAGTTTGGGATATATTTATTTTTTAACTTGAAAGGTTTCTTTATTTTTTTTCCAGCAAAACAAAATAACATGTTTATCTTTCTTACAAATAAAATGACATGTTTTTCTTAAAACAAAAAACAAGAACACCATATTTTAACTAGGTACCACCTATTTTGTCAGAATGTAATTTGCTGCTAACCCACCTTACTTTAAAAAAAAAACAACTTCATTGTTGAAAGTATTACATATAGTCCCCCTTTTCCCCCATTGATCCTTTCTAGCCCGCCCCCACCACCTAATTTTTTTTCTTATAAGAGGAATATTCATCAATAAGCATTAACTCAGCAAGTACAGAGACTTTAAGGAATGGCATCTCACCCGGCTGGCGTGGCTCAGGGGTTGAGCATCGACCTATGAACCAAGAGGTCATGGTTCAATTCCCTGATCAGGGCACATGCCCAGATTGGGGGCCCAACCCACAATGTGTGGCACACAGGAGGCAGCCAAACAATGAATGACTCTCTCCCATCATCAATGCCTCTCTCCCTCCCTCCCTCTCCCTCTCCCCTCCTCTCTGAAATCAATAAAAATATATTAAAAAAAAAAAAAAAAGAATGGCATCTCTTCCTAGTGAGTCAAATCTCGGAAATGCAAAAGACTCTCAAAACAACCATAGTCTTAGGTATGGAAACACAGAGATTGATAGTCTGCCTTCTTTCTCTTTATGTCATCAAGACTGATAAAGAAAAGACCTGGTCAACAGCATTAAGTAAAAATGATGACTTCATAAGGTAATGATTCATTCATGAATAAATATTAATAAACACATACTAATAAACTGGGCTAATCGTTATTGAAATATTTTACATTCTTTTTCATTTGTGAGAAAAGCAATTTTGTAAATGTTTTTAAGTCCTCCATATACTACATTTGGCTAAAAAAATTCAATACTATCTTTTCTAACTTACAAATATTCTAAAACCAGATAGAAAATTTGGGGGAGCCAATATACCTAAATCAAAGATAAAAGCAAATATTGCCTCAAATTTTTTATCTCAAATCACCAGAATAAGATGGACTCCTCTGAACTGTATGTTCAACTTGGCAAATGGAGTCACTGCAGTTAGCTACAAAGCAAAACCAGCAGAGTGGGTATACAGGTGGCTATTAATGGGCCAATAGTGGTTTGTCCCACAGTCTCCGAGAAACTGAGAGCCCAGTAGTGGACTAGACCCTGACACTTAGGCCAGCAGAGTAGTGATTATAGAGGTTGACAGATAAAAAATTCCAACAAGTTTTATCTATGATAACTATACTGGCAACTTACTGACTATATATATTTACATTAAATGTTTGATTATGGGAAAGTTAAAATATATATAAAAATGAATCCCATGTACCATCACTGAATTTCAATAATTAGCCAATCATGTTTCATCTATACCTTCTACCCACTTACTAGTGCCCATATTATTCTGAAACAAGTTCTAGATCATATCATTTCACCTATAAATATCTCAATACTAGTGGCCTGGTGCACGGATTCGCGCACATTGAAAGGAAATTAATTAGAAGAAATATTTTAATATCGCTATTCACCCTTTCTCTATAATAGAAGTGTCAGAGATGAAAGAAAATTAGTAAAATGTACATGAAAATAATATATAAATTCATTAACAAATAAACAACATGATATAACAACAACAAAGACATATGAAAACAACAAAAAGATGTAAAAACAACAAAAACATGATATAAAAACAACTGGTTAAAAACAATGACTGATAAATTGATTAAACTTATTCTAATATCTCCCTGTATACCACATTAAGAGTAAAAACACTTTCAGAGTGCTTGACTAATTTCCCTTGTGACGAAGTATTTACAACTTTAACGTCACACACTCTTTGAACTTGAGAGATAGCAACAAATAACTCCATTTCATCGGAGAAACTTAGGGATAGGCAAAATTGACATGTAACACCACATGTGTTACATTCCACCACAACTGTGTTTGATAATTGCATCCTCATTTACCTCATTTTCTCTATGAAGGCAGTTCCTACCAGTATTGGTAGTACTTGTCGATGACCGGCTTCTTTCAGCTTC
Organism: Plecotus auritus; assembly: GCF_963455305.1. Lineage (NCBI taxonomy): Eukaryota > Metazoa > Chordata > Mammalia > Chiroptera > Vespertilionidae > Plecotus > Plecotus auritus. The sequence continues at coordinate 182,873,204 of NC_137771.1, read as the reverse complement.
AGAGCTATGTTGTGCCACTCGTTCTTCAGACATATTCTGTCCACGACACCGGCTTCTCTCACGTTGTGCCAATCGTCGTTTTTCAGACATATTCTGTCGATAACGCCGGCTTCTTCTGGCTGCAGAGGCACGCTGTGCCAATAGTTGTTCTTCAGACATATTCAGTCGACGACACCGTCTTCTCTCACGTTGTGCCAATCGTTGTTCTTCAGACATATTCTGTCGATAACGCCGGCTTCTTTCAGCTGCAGAGGCACGTTGTGCCAATAGTTGTTCATACATATTCTGTCCACACCACTTTCTTTCGGCTTTGTCATCCGCAATTAGTCTGACAAGTGTCCCCTTGGTACCGTCGCTGTGCTGTGCCCCACTGCTACTAACGGTGGTGGATGTAGAGAGATGCCCAGCAACAGAAGCATAGAGAGCGATGGGCACTGGAGCTGAGACTGGCTGCTGGCTCACAGAAACTGTAGTTTTATCCACTGAATTACAATCTTCAACTACAGAATCTTCAATGACATCACTGATTTTCTGCCATGGCTCCAGCTCCCCCTCCTCACATTCCATAAACAGGTCCGTGTCCGCCATGCTCCCCGTGGTTGCTAGCGGTAGTCTGACCTGGAGAAGGCGCCGGAGAAGGCGCTGTGGCCTTAGAGACCTTATGTTTAAATGGTAAACACCGCTGAAGTTTGACTCTTCAGCTCGCCCCAGTAAGAGTTGCCAAAGAGCAATGAGGTACTGTTGGCGTGAACCTGGTAATAACTAAATAGTCCTCTTCATTTACTTCCTAAACCTCCACACAACTTTCCCTTACCACTTTCCGTTTTTCCAAAGTATTGGGCTTCTCTGGGTCCCCCATAGTTCGAATCCTATATAATAAAGAGGTAAAAGACAAATTAAGCCTCACTGCGAAACGCCCTCACAAGATGGCGGCACGCACAGCGGGGGCGGGGCCGGCGGCCGCTTCGCGCGACTTCTGCCCGGCTTTCCGCGGCGCGGGGGCGGGGGCATCCAGCGGCACTCCAGGATTCAGGGCCCTCCCGTCGCGCGCAGGCCAAGCGGGGCAGGACTCCGGGACTGGGGGCGGTCCCATGGCGCAGGCGGGGAGCGGGGTCTAGGTCTCGCGCGATTTCCCGCGAGGGGTCACTAGTCAAATCATAAATCTCTAGCGCTTTCTCTTTCATGATCGGGGCTCCGGGGCAGCTCCCAGCTCAAAGAGGCCGGAGAGCCACAGGCCCCTGCTCAGCGTCCAGGAGAGCAGCCCCGACACCCCCGCTTCATCCTTACGCTCCTCCATCCCTGGCGACTGTCCCACCCGAGCCGCCGTCTTTCAGCGAGCCGCAGCCGCCTTTCAGCGGCTGGCCTCGCGATATCAACTTCCTGGTCTCCAAACGTGCCAAGACCAGCCTAAAAGTGTCCAGGGGAGCAGGGAATGGGCCTAAAGTGCTAATTTTAATCTGCTTCTGTTTGATACAATAATGCATACCACATACAGTTTCATTTGTATTGACAGTATGTACTGTAGCTACTTCAATCCGTACACACTGTGTGCTGAGCTGTATCTTGTTTTTCTGATTTCTTATGGTTGGTTAAGGGTACTTGTGCATCTTCATAATGCTTCTTTGCCTGGCCATTCACATACCTTCCACAGTGGACACTTGAACAAGTCAAACAGACCCAGAGGCTTTAGTTGGATGGGCACACGGAGCAGCACCAAAACGACGGGGAGCCGTTGGGGAACTTGGCTGAGTCCGGAGCGATGCAGACGCTGGAGCTGAGGTGCGGACACTCCATGGCCACGAGGAGAGCGGCGAGGAGGGCCGAGGCTCGGGGTCCGGGCGAGGTGGGGGCGGAGGGACTCCGAAAGGCTCCGTCTGGGATCGCTCTTGGCTGGGCGCTCGGCCGAGGGCGGCTGCGTCCCGAGCCCTTGCGTCAAAGAAAGTTTGGGATATGTTTTATTTCTAGTTTGTAAGCAACCTGCAGAGTCCCCTTCCCCCTCCTCCTACTCATAGGAATAGTCTAAAGATTTCTCTTTCCATTTGAACACTGGATGCTGGAATGCCAGCCTAGGCAGGGTCAGGAGGTTTGCGGTGAGCCGGGGTAACCGTCCATTGTGTACTGGGAAACTGTGGAGGTCAGCACCACGGCCAGGCCCACCATTGTCTGTCCTCATTGGTTCAGTGGACAGGCTAATGTGGCCTATTCAGGGAGGTGGGGCGTGAACAATGGAGACAAATCTTTGCCCTCTGTGCTCCCAAAGGACAAATTGCTGGCAGGATTTCCCCCGGAGCTAATCAATTCCAGAATCATTCAACCAGGGTTTTGAGCCACTTAATTGCTGACTCACAAAGGGCCACACTGGTGCTGGGTAAATGGGAAACCGTTTTCACTAAAGTGAAAGGAAATGAGATCATTTAGCAGAGAGAAGAGAAGACCAAGGGGGCAGCACAGGCCTGGCAGAAATGGAGAGGTTAACTTTCCCTTCCTGTGCAATAGCTATTCCCCTCTGCTGCACAGAGCTCTCTGGCTCTCTCATAGCCCTTACCCCTACCACTGCCTCGCCTCCACTCCCCACCACCTCCACCTGCTGGCCAGACATCTCAGGTACTGATCATTAAAGCAGGAGGGGTTGGAGAGACCACAAGCCCACTGGTTTCCAACCTTTTCAGCACCAATGACTGCTCGGCCACCATCCCCGCCCCCCCCCCCCCCCCCAGGGAGATTTCAGAATAGCTGTCTGTCTGGAGTATCTGCTCCTTTGGGTAGGACACTGGGCTAAGAATTTTCCCTTATTATTTCATGTAATGGCAACAAAACCACTGAGAAGTAGAAGTAGGTATAATTCTTTCTTTTTTATATATGAGAAGGTTCAGACTAAGAGAGGTGTGTTTGTCTGAAATCTTACAACTAGAAAGTGAGTTAGATTTGAACCTGGGTCTGTGTGGCTTTAAGAACCCAAATGCATATAAGAAGAAATAGCTCATGCCCCCAGCAATTGCACTTATATATGTCTCAAGAGAAATGAAAACATATGTCCACACAAAGCCTTTATTAAAGCAATGTTATTCATAATAGTCAAGAGGTAGAAACAACTCAAATGTCCATCAACTGATGAATGAATAAACAAAATGTGGAATATTCATATGATGGAATATTATTTGGCCATGAAAAAGAATGAAGCAAGGCTATCTGCTACAACATGGATGAACTTTGAAAACGTTTTACTAAGTGAAAGAAGCCAGTCACAAAAGATCACATAATATATGACTTCATTTACATGAATTGTCAAGAATAGCAAATATATAGATACAGAAAGTAGATTAGTGATTGCTCAGGACAGCGGGAGGGGTGGGAGATAAGGCAGAGATCCCTAAATGGTATAGGATTTCTTTTTGAGGTGATGGAAATATCCTAAAATTGACTGAGGTGATAGCTGCACACATCTGTGAACATACTAAAAACCATTGAGTTGTACACTGTAAATAGGTGAATTGTGTGGTAAGCGAATGACATCTCAATAAGGCTATTTTAAAAGGAATCGTTGATGCTATGACTGACAGGTTCCATGGCTCTATCTCAAAGCTGCACAGTGCAGGGAAAGAGTAAGAGGTTTGGAACCAGTGGCCCTGGACAATGTGTTTATCCTGTTGGAGCCCTAGTTCCTCATTTGTAAACTGGGGCTAGTAGGCTCCATCTCACCGTGTTGTTATGGTATGTGGGAAGCCCCCAGCCCCTCCAGTTCTAAAATTCCCTGATTTTGAAGTTTGAGGCTTGAGTGAAGAGGTAGAGGTGGGAGGTGTCTGTGGACAGAGGGGTTTCCCTTGCTTTGAAATCACACCCACAGGAATCCTCCTTTCCTGTGTGTACCAAAGGCTGGCCAAGACAAAGGGCTGGACGGCAATTCATTGTCCTCTGTCACCTGATAGACCCCAAGTAAAGAGACTAGGTAGAAGCTACAACACAAGGCGGGGTTGTGTGAACACTAGGGACAACCTTGCTAACTTTGGAATTTAGTGGCAACCAGAACCAGGAGAGAGGCGAATGAGAGAGCTAAGAGAAGGCCAGGCTCCTATAAAAATGTGGCTGTTGCCTGGCCAATGTGGCTCAGTGGTTGAGTGTCGACTTATGAACCAGGAAGTCACAGTTTGATTCCTGGTCAGAATGCATGCCCAGGTTGCAGGCTTGATCCCCAGTGTCAGCCATGCAGGAGGCAGCCGATTGATGATTCCTTCTCATCATTGATATTTCTATCTCCCTTTCCCTTCCTTTCTGAAGTCAATAAAAAAATATTTAAAAAAATGTGGCTGTTGTTAAGGCAGTGGGATGGGTTGGATGACTCTGATGTATTTCTTTCCAACTATGAAGCATCTGCTAAAAATAGAGATGCTTTTCTGAAAACAACTGGGGAATAGAAAGGGATACCGTATTTTTCTGTGTATAAGATTCCCCCCACTTTCCAACCCAAAATTAAGAAATCAATATTTTATTTTATTTTTTTAATTTAATAAATCTTTATTGTTCAGATTATTACAATTGTTCCTCTTTATTCCCCCCATAGACCCCTTCACCCAGTTTCCACCCCACCATCTGCCCTTACCTCTCCCCCACTGTCCTCATCCACAGGTGTACGCTTTTTGTCCAGTTTCTTCCCGCACCTCCCACACCCCTTTCCCCCCAAGAATTGTCAGCCCATTCCCTTTCTATGCCCCTGATTCTCTTATATTCACCAGTTTATTCTGTTCCTCAGATTTTTAATTCACTTGATTTTTAGATTCACTTGTTGATAGACATGTATTAGTTGTTCATAATTTTTATCTTTACCTTTTTCTTCTTCTTCTTAAAGAATACCTTTCAGCATTTCATATAATACTGGTTTGGTGGTGATGAACTCCTTTAGCTTTTTCTTATCTGTGAAGCTCTTTGTCTGACCTTCAATTCTGAATGATAGCTTTGCTGGGTAGAGTAATCTTGGTTGTAGGTTCTTGCTATTCATCACTTTTAATATTTCTTGCCACTCCCGTCTGGCCTGCATAGTTTCTGTTGAGAAATCAGCTGACAGTCGTATGGGTGCTCTCTTGTAGGTAACTAACTGTTTTTCTCTTGCTGTTTTTAATATTCTCTCTTTGTCTTTTGCTCTTAGCATTTTAATTATGATGTGTCTTGGTGTGGTCCTCTTTGGATTCCTTTTGTTTGGGGTTCTCTGCGCTTCCTGGACTTGTAAGTCTATTTCTTTCACCAGGTGGGGGAAGTTTTCGGTCATTATTTCTTCAAATAGGTTTTCAGTATCTTGCTCTCTCTCTTCTTCTGGCACCCCCATAATTCTGATGTTGGTACACTTGAGGTTGTCCCAGAGGCTCCTTACAATATCTTCAAATATTTTGATTCTTTTTGCTTTTTGCTTTTCTGGTTGAGTGTTTTTTGCTTCTTTGTATTTCAACTCTTTGACTTGATTCTTGTGGTCCTCTAGTCTGCTGTTAGGTCTCTGTATAATATTTTTTATTTCAGTCAGTGTATGTTTAATTTCTAGTTGGTCCTTTTTCATATCCTCGAGGGTCTTGTTAAATTTATCAGCCTTTTCTAGGAAATTCTTGAAAAACCTTATAACCATGGTTTTGAACTCTATATCCAGTCATTTGTTTTCCTCCATTTCTTTCATTTGTGATCTGTTTCTTTGTCTCCGCATTTTTGCTGCTTTCCTGAGTTGGTAGAGTAGCTTTGTATGGTAGGTGTCCTATAGGGCCCAGTGGCTGAGCCTCCCCAGTTACCTGAGGTGGACATTCTTGGTGAACCCCTTTGTGGACTGTGTGCTCAGCCTTGTTGTAGTTATGTCTTGATTGTTGTTGGTATCACTGGGAGGAATTGACCTCCAGGCCAATTGGCTGTGAGGATCAGCTCTGTCTACAATGGGAACACTTCTGTGCTGGAGACACTCCTATGAGACAAGACTTGCAAAACTGCAAAAGCCTCTGTGCTTAGCTTGGATGGGGCAGAGTTTCAGGGTGGAGCACACAGCCTTGGTTTCCCGTCAGCCCTGCCCCATGAGGCCCCTGGGTCTCAGTGTCCCTCGGTAATTGCTGCAAGCACCTCTGAGTGAAAGCCACCCTCGAGTTTCGCCCACTGCCAGACAGTCCAGTTTCTCACCAAATGAGTCAGGGTTCCCAGAAACTTGCCCAGAACTGGAGTTCAGCGCAGTCAGGAGTGTCTTTCTCCCTCCCGCTTTAGAAAGCGAGCTGTGCACTCAGCCTTTCGTGCATTCAGCAGTCGGTTCTCTCTGTGCACGCCTCCAGACCTCTACCTTTGGCAGCTCCCGAGTCTCAGTGTGCTTTCTTTTTCCTGACAGTCCAGATTCCCCGCAATGAGTCTGGTTTCCCAGCGTCTCGCCCGGGACTGGAGTTCAGTGCAGTCGGGAGTTTCTTTCTCCCTCCCGCTTTAGAAAGCCAGCCGCGCACTCAGCTACCCGTGCACACAGCCGCCCTTCCTCTCTGCGTGCGAGCCTCTGTACCTCAGCCTTTTGTAGCTCCTCTGAGTCTCAATGTGCTTTCCTCTTTTCTTCTAGTTGTAGATTTCCACTCAGCCAGCTTTCCTGTGCTTCTCGATGGTGTCCGTTTTGTCTTTTAGTTGTAGTTTTGATATTGTTGTGCGAGGCAGCAGTTTAGGTGTTTACCTATGCCGCCATCTTGTTTTTTTCTCAAGAAATCAATATTTTAAACATTTTGCTGGTTTTCCTCTTAAGGCCTTCTTCTTTTTCAGCATCTTAAGGAGTTGTTCTTCCTGTTTTCTCCACTGTCTGATCATATACTCAATAGGAGGAGATCCATATTGTCTCTTTGCAGCTCTATAGAGCATAGCTGATTACATTCAGTTTGAATTTTGCAGAGTAAAACAATCACTTACTGGTATTTATTTTTTTTCATTTTATTTATTTATTTTTTTGTTTTTTGGCATCTTTATGGGCTCAGAACGTTCTGGTTCCTGTTGCACCTCCACACTCTCCACTTCCACCTCCAATTACTGCATCAGCTGATGTCAGTAACAATAAGGCTAGTGGTTGGAGGAAGCCTGTTTGACAAGGTATGGACAGGTATGCAGCTGCAGGGCTCCCTCCTAGGCTGACTTCTGTGTATAAGACGCCCTTTGATATTAAGTCCAATGATTTTAGGAAAAAAAACAGTGTCTTATACATGGAAAAATGCGGTATGTAAAAGCTAAACAAGTAAACAAAACAAAAAACAAACAACTTGGTAGCAGAGGTACTTAAGTATTAGGAAATGGTATTAGCATGTTAGCCATGGTGGTAAAGTACAGTCGATCTTTATTATTCACAGATTTTTATACTTTGAACTAGAGGCCCAGTGCACAAAATTTGTGCACGGGGGAGGGGGAGTGTACCCTCAGCCCAGCCTGCACCCTCTCCAATCTGGGACCCCTCGAGGTATGTCCGACTGCCCATTTAGGCCCGATCCCGTGGGATCGGGCCTAAATGGGCAGTCGGGCATCCCTTTCACAATCCAGGACTGCTGGCTCCCAACTGCTCACCTGCCTGCCTTCCTGATTGCCCCTAACCCAGCCGTGGGCAAACTACAGCCCGTGGGCTGGATCCGGCCTGTTCGGCTGTTCTATCCGGCCCGCGGAGCCGAAAGAGCGGAGGGTTCTCTTGCTCTCCCCTCCGCTCCTTTACTTTGAATTTATATTAGTTCACACAAACACTCCATTCATGCTTTTGTTCTGGCCCTCCGGTTCAGTTTAAGAACCCATTGTGGCCCTCGAGTCAAAAAGTTTGCCCACCCCTGCCCTAACCGCTTCTGCCTGCCAGCCTGATCACCCCCTAACCACTCCCCTGCCAGCCTGATTGATGCATAACTGCTCCCCTGACAGCCTGTTTGCCCCTAACTGACCTCCCCTGCAGGCCTGGTCACCCCTAACTGCCCTCCCCTGCAGGCCTGGGTCCCTCCCAATTGCCTTTCCCTACAGGCCTGGTCGCCCCCAACTTCCCTCCTCTGCCAGCCTGGTCACCCCTAACTGCCCTCCCCTGCAGGCTGATTGCCCCCAACTGCCCTCCCTTGCAGACCTGGTCCCTCCCAACTGCCCTCCCTTGCTAGCCATCTTGTGGCGGCCATCTTGTGTCCACATGGGGTAGGATCTTTGACCACATGGGGGCAGACATCTTGTGTGTTGGAGTGATGGTCAATCTGCATATTACTCTTTTATTAGATAGCATAGAGGCCTGGTGCATGGGTGGGGGCCAGCTGGTTTGCCCTGAAGGGTGTCCCGGATCAGGGTGGGGGTTCCCTTGGGGCGTGAGGCGGCCTGGGTGAGGGGCCTGTGGTGGTTTGCAGGCCGGCCACGCCCCCTGGTGACCCAAGCGGAGGCCCTGGTATCTGGGGTTTATTTATCTTCTACAATTGAAACTTTGTAGCCTGGAGCAGAGCCAAGCCTTCTGCTTGCTCCATGGCAGCAGCCATTTTTTTTTGAATTTATGTATCTTCTATAATTGAAACTTTGTAGCCTTAAGCGGAGGCCTGGGCCGGCCAGGGTGTGCAGAAAGCTTGGCTTCCTCCATCACCAGTGGCAACCCTAGCCTCCTGCTCTTTCCAGCTCTACGGCTGCCGCCATTTCTGTTTGGGTTTATGTATCTTCTATCATTGAAACTTTGTAGCCTTTAGTGGAGGCCTAGGCCGGCAAGGGCAGGCGGAAAGCTTGGCTTCCTCCATTGCCAGGGAAACCCAAGCCTCCCTCCTACTCTCTGTGGCCGTAGCCATCTTGGTTGGGTTTATTTGCATCTTCACTCCTGATTGGTTGGTGAGCGTGGCTGGTGGGTATAGCAAAGTGATGGTTAATTTTCATATTGCTCTTTTATTATATAGGATTTGCCCGCTCACTAAAATGTGTTTGCAATCCCTAAACCACTACTCACAGTGCTTTCAAGGTCATTCACAAACATAAGCAGAACAGCAAAAAATTTGAGTCTCCCAATGTATGTGTTCCCAGTTAAGGTCAAACAAATGCTCTCTGCCTCTGGTTTCAGCTCTCATATGGTAAACAAGTACCTTTTGTGTTGTGTTTTGCATTGCTTTCCTTTGGTTGGAGAAACTGCCATATGAAAAGACCCTCAATGTAGTGCTGAAGTGCTGTCTAGTGTTCCTTAGCACCAGAGGGCTGCAGTGTGCCTTACAGAGAAAATATGTGTTAGATAAGTTTCATTCAGATAGGAGTTGGCTGTGAGTTCAATGTTAATGAATCAACAATATATATTAATGTGTCTTTAAATAGAAGCACACATTTAAAAAGGTTATGTGTAACCTCTGTGGGATCTATTTTCAGATAGAGTTGGAATTCATTGTTAAAGGGACATATAACATGGTAGAAACAATATATATATTTATCCTTTTATTCCTAGCACCTAGGCAAAAATTTGACTAATAGCTAGGCTTCCATAAATAATATTTTGGAAATTTAAAAAAATTTAAAAGGTTATGTATTGATTGGTTGTAAAAAATGTTGTGACCAGGGGCTCACAGGCACCTGACCCTATATTTCCTCTAGGAATAGTGGTTTAGTATGCACTATCCACGTTCACTATCTTTATAGAATACTAGAGGCCCAGTGCATGAAATTCGTGCATAGGAGGGGGGGTCCCTCAGGCCAGCCTGAACCCTCTCCAATCTGGGACCCCCGTGGTATTGTGCCTAAACCAGCAGTAGGACATCCCTCTCGCAATCCGGGACCACTTACTCCTAACCATTCGCCTGCCTGCCTGCCTGATCTCCCCTAACCCCTCTGCCTGCCTGCCTGCCTGATCACCCCTAACCCCTCTGCCTGCCTGCCTGCCTGATCACCCCTAACCACTCTGCCTGCCTGCCAGCCTGATCACCCCTACCTTGCCCTCTCTGCCAGCCTGATTGCCCCTACCTTGCCCCCTGCCGACCTGATCACCCCTAACTGCCTCTGCCTTGGCCCTAAGCTGCATTCTGGCCTCCCTCTGCTGGAGGTGACCTGGCCGTTCAGGGGAAGGCGCTGCCCCCATTACCCCACTGCTGCTGCCACTGGCAGCCACCATGGCTGCCTGAGCCTCAGGCCTCACAGCTGGGCATGGCTGCCTGAGCCTTGGGCCGGCCCTGGGCAGTGGCAGCCGCCATCCGCGGCTTGCCTGAGCCTCAGGCAGCTGCTGCGGCTTTGTCCGGATGGTCGTCCAGAAGACATCCACCCTAATTAGCATATTACCCTTTTATTAGTATAGATAACTACCGCAGCCCGAACGGTATGGCTCAGTGGTTGAGCATCAACCTATGAATCAGGAGACCATGGTTCTATTCCCAGTTAGGGCACGTGCCCAGATTGCAGGCTCGATCCCTAGTAGGGAGTGTGCAGGAGGCAGCCGATTAATTATTCTCTCTCATCGTTGATATTTCAGTCTCTCTTTCTCTCTCTCCCTCCTCTCTGAAATCAATAAGAATATATATTTTAAAAAGAATATAACTACTGCAAATAATAAGAACTGACCATATATTTATGTATTTTTCATACATTACTTTAATGCCCACAGAGCAAGTGTTGTCTTTGTTTTACAGATAAGGAAATCAAGGTTATTCATATTAGATTGTGTGATTTAGAGCTAACATGTGGAAGTGGCAGGATTTGAATCCATTTCTCTCTAACTTTCCAGAGGGGACAGGAACTTTCTCCTTGAAATGGAATGCTAGTTCCTGGGAAGGAGTGGCCAGACCCATTATCAAGGCTGGTGGGAAGGTTCAAGGAGAACTGAGCTTAGTCAAGAACAGTATATACTATAGAATTATACCCCTGAAACCTATATAATTTTATTAACCAATGTCACCCCAATAAATTTAATTTTTTCAAAAAGGAAAGAGCAGTATATATCTAAGAAAGGAAAGTGGAAGAACTGAACACAATCCCCCAGATCCTCTGCTCTGGTCAGACTTTAGCTGAAACGGTGGGAAAGATCATCTGCAATCAGCACAGGATGGAGAGGAATCTGGGAGCTGACACATCAAGAAACAGTGGAAGGACCAGGAGTTGTTCCACTTGGAAATGAGAGTGTGGAGGAGAACAGGAGACACCTTCAAATACCTAACGGCAAGCATGTCAAACTCCTGGCCCACATGCAGCCCACAACAAATATTTTTGTGGCCCAGCCAATATAACGGTATGTAAGAAACGTTTTAATAAAAATTTTATAACTTAAATTTTTACAATATCCTGTTATACATAATTATTAATAATGAACTACAACGTTCACTAATGACTTATTACTATAATTGTGTTGCATTCATTTCCCTTATGCACCTTACTCGCAGATGCACCATTCTCTCCACTAATACTAGCAGTGAATATTTTAGCAGCTGATTGCCATGTCATTAGTCTTGTACTGACTTGTTTGGTGTGCGCAATAGGAAATATTTCGCTTTCGAAGAACAAGAAAAGTAGGTTTATTTGCGTTACGCTTATTAATGTGTGTGCAGTTACTCAGTGTCTGGTAAGTTAATATTTAAGAAAAAATGTTAATTTTTATTAAAATGTTCTATTATTTTAACGATTACTCATTTATTTCAGTCCTTTGTATTCAGCATGTCCCTATTGAAATAAACCTACGTTTCTATGAAAATTGAAGCTTTTGTTTTTTGCAACCCACATAAACTTAAACCTTGTTTATTTGGCCCGTGTTAGCCTTTGAGTTTGACATGCTTATTTAAAGGGAATGAAGAATTAAATGAAAAGCAGAACTAGAATAGAGGTTGAAACTTACAGGGAGATTTTGACTCAATGAAAGATTTTGACTCCCTTTCAGCGCCATGTGACCCCTTTGCCCTTTAAGCATAGAGTTGACATATTTAGCAAATAAAAATACAGAATGCAGTTAAATTTATATTTCAGACAAATGACAAATAACGTTTTAGTGTAAGTATATTCCATCCCAAACTTGGGATATACTTATACTATGTTTACATCTGACTTCTCTGACTTGGGATTTACTAATTCTGTACTCTACTTAATCTGGCAACCCTACCTGGAGGCTTTATTTTTTTATTTTTAAATTTTATTTTCCTTTAATAAAGGAATAAATAACTGGTCACATTTAACCTCCCTATACTCCCTCCCAAACCTCCTCCCCTTTGTCAAACATCAGCTGTTCTCTGTATCTATGGGTTTGTTTTATTTATTTGTTTTGTTTTTAGATTCCACTACTATAAAGGCTTTAAAGAAGAGCCCCTGATGTTACATTTTGAGGAAGTGGGCTCTATGTTTGGGAAATATTCAACTTGTGTCCGAGGAATGCGTAGAATGGAAACAGGACTACGATTGTCTAAGTAAGCCATTGTCCTATTTTCTTGAGACACCTCCTCCCCCATTTTAGAGCAGCAAAACAATAAAGAGAGAGATAATACTTATAAATAACAACCCATGGGTGTCCATGACAGGTGCTTTTGGCTCTAACAGCAGAATGTTCTATCAGACCTGGGGCTGATTGATAGATAAGGACATACAGTGTTTTATTTTGTTTTTTACTATAATGTTGATTGCTAGTGAAATTCCTTTTTCATGCAAGTTGATTAATGTGTCCATGGCTGGGGAGAATGGTGGCAATCTCTTTCTGGACCAGGGCATGAACCAAGGGGCATAAAACATTCCCAAATAATTGTTTTATCTGTCAAAAGCCATCTTCTACTTCTCTGAGACCGTGGTTAGTCATCCTGATGCCTGTTTTCCTACCTTGCTGCCAGAACTGCTTTTCTGCTTGTTTTGAACAGACTGTGACCAGTTCACCAAGGATTGGAACACGGCAGCAGTTGGTCTGAGAGGAGAGACTTGCAGTCACTGACTGTTACCCCACCCTCAGCATCCTCTGCAGAAAAGGAGAGGCAGGATCTCCAAGGTCATTCCCAGAAATTGTGCCTCTAAAAATAAGTATTAGTGGTCTTTAGACATCAGCTAGTCTTTCAGCATCCCCCTAGCCTTCAGAGAATTAGAATGTTTATGTTCGATGGGACTTGAGCATTTGGCTCACCTCCCTCTTTGTGGAGATAAGGAAAGTTAACTTCATGGTAGGTGACAAGGTCCAGAGCTCTGCAGCTCAGCAAGTGGCCTCCCATTCCTCCTCCTCTGTGTATCATGTCTTTCTCACTCACTTTCACTCAAATTTCTCAAAGTCCTCCACTCAAAATGAAAAAAATGACAGAAAGCAGGGCTGAAGTTAACAAAATGAATAAAAGCATTCAGGGGAGAGCATGCACTGCATACAAGAGTACAGACTGAAGTGTACACAAAGGGAGGGTCCTCGGCTGTTCTACTCATCCTTTCCAGGAAAAACTCCTAGGAGACACGAGCTTTGCCATCTCTCTAAAGACAGGTACATCCAGAGTATCCCAGTTCAGTGCACTAAATATTACTAGTGATGCCCCAATTCCTTCAAGACTAAATAAATACTAGTAAAATCTCAAAGTAAGAAGAATTCAATAAAACTCCATCCCAACTATTCTAAAGTAGGCATAAATTGTTTCACATGTCCTTTCTTTTTACAGATAAACTGAACTGAGGGTTGAGAGGTAACTGGCACAGGAATCTCTGGATTGTAAAGGACTTCAAGAGACTTACAGCACTGTTTTCAAGTAATAGCCCCGTTTGATAGGTACCCTATCCTAGGGTTGTGTACTTACATGATGTGCACAGATCCCCAGCCAATATGTGTTGAATGAGTTAAAAATAAAGAGAAAAGAACAGGGCTTTGGAAACATAAGTATCCTGGTCCCGTCATTCACTAGTTGGTGAACTTGGGCAAGTTTTTAATTTCTCTAAACTTCTGGTTCCTTATTCATAAGATGCAGATGAATCACCTCTTTTTCAGGATTGTTGTGAAGAGAAAATGGCATAATAAAAGCACTAAATGAATGGCAGCTATAATAATTGTACCTGTGAATTAACACAAAACTTAGTAACATTGTGGCACTATGATTTTCTAGTCTTTTTCATGCAGTCCCATTTTGAGTTAGTTGCTTTGTGTAACTGCCCACTCTGGAGAATACTATTTGATCCCTAAGAGTGTTTAAGGAGGCAACAGTCAACAGTGGAGTGCATGCCAATTGTTTTATTTATGATGCCTATTTGATGACAAGGCCAGCCAGCGTCTGGCCCCCAGGAAGAAGCTTATGGCCCATCCATGTCATTACTCTACAACGCGGCGGAAAGACTGGACAGCTGGGGAAGCTGCACCCCATTCGATGGGTTTCCGGTACTCCTTCTTGTCCAGAAGGTACTGCCTGCCGCGATAGTTGGGTAGCTCGTAGAAAATCCAGGCACCCTCCAGCACCTTACAGGAGTGGACCTCTCGCATGTGAAACTGCTCCATGATGGAAGGACAGTCTTCAGTGGTTTCATACATCTGACCATTAAAATCACCTTTTTCAAAGATCTGAATCTTATACTGGCCTCCACTAGACTAAAAAAACACAGAAGGAAACGAACAGTAACCATTATGGAAATCACCAGCAGGTCACAGACTGAGAGAACAGGATGGTTCAGAACCCACCATCTTGAAATCTAGATGATCCGAACTCCCATCCCCACTGTGCACTGACTGAAACAGCTGACTTAAAATCTTAATTTCTTAAAATCCTCAAGAGGTAGCAAAAGTGCTATGGAAATAATTAGTGTATTCAGTCTTAAGATGAACTGACCTAAGATTTTATTTAAGCCTCCACAGCCAAAAAAGACAGCTTCCCATTAAGAAGTAGAAAAACCTCAAAATAAACTTTCACGTAAAACGAAGTGTGGGGATAGGGAGAGCGCCACCAGGCTCACCAGGTGAACAGCCCTGCAGGAGCCCAGGCGATCGTTGAGGCCCATCCAATGCTGGTATTCCGGGTACTCGCCCCGAGGTAAGATGTACATGTACCCAGCAAAGTTGGGCCTTTCATACACAGCCCAGGTGCCTCCTTCCACTCTAATGGAGTTGCAGCGATTCAGGTACATGTGGAAATCTGTACAGTCGCAATCACAGTCATAGTGGCGGCCTTGAAATTTTTTGTCTTCATAGAAAGTAATCTGAAGTACAGGGCAAACAAAGAGAACTGAGGAGTTGGGTGGCATCATTCATACATAAGATAAAAATTACGAGCATACTTCCCACTTCAGAAATTCCTTCCTTCTCTATTTTTGCTCTACCTCACCTTATAACATTTACCTTCTAACAGACAACGATAGGAATGAGTACTTTCTGAGGGCTTAACATAAAAAAACAAAAAGTGCTCTAATATAAGCCGGCAATTTCAGACTCAAGCTCACTGCTTCCTGCTTTTTGTTCCCACAGCTCACTGTACTTATCACATTACATAATAAATTATCTACTAACATGTCTATCTCTCCCACCAGACCTTCTAGTGGACTTCTTTCAATGGTGAAGACCAAACCTCATTTGAGCTAAAAACCGCTGTGCCTAGCACTTGACAGACCCTCAATAAATGGTGAAAGCAAGTGAGTGTAAATGCAGACATTCATTCTAGGTGAAATGGAAGAGACATAGGAAAAATAAACATAGACCTTAACTTTAGAGAACTTATTTTAGATGGCTACAGAGCATGAAAATATACCATATTATTTTCTGTATTATTTTATTGCCAAGAAAATTGTTGCAAAGTAACAAAATGTTCTGTTTCAAGCTCTTCCCCAGTTTCTAACAGAATGCTTGGGGTACCCCCTTGGATCTGTGATGGCCTTGGAAAACATGCAGCCCTGCAAAACTGGAAATAATAAACCTGGTCTCTTGCCCTAACTGGTTTGGCTCAGTGGATAGAGCGTCGGCCTGCGGACTGAGGGGTCCCAGGTTCGATTCCGGTCAAGGGCATGTACCTGGGTTGCGGGCACATCCCCAGTAGGGGCGTGCAGGAGGCAGCTGATAGATGTCTCTCTCTCATCGATGTTTCTAACTTTCTATCCCTCTCTCTTCCTCTCTGTAAAAAATCAATAAAATATATTTTTTTAAAAAAATAAATAAAAAAAATAAACCTGGTCTCTTGACCTGCATCTCCATAATCAGCCTTACTACCTTAGTCAAGCCGTCTCTGGGCTCCAAGTTCCCATTTGTCAAATGAAAGGAATAGACTACATTGGACGCCCTGGCTGTGAAATAAAACTCAGAGCTTTTCTGGTTGAAATAGGGGATAGAGTTACAAGAAATAACCCAGGGCTTCACGAAACAGTGTCTGATAACCAGTAGACCAAATGGGCTATAATTCCTCAATCCAAGATCAATGCTAGGTTATCGTTTAAAACTGAAATCACAGGTGTCATTGATTCAAGTTAATTCCCTGGCGTTATGCCGCCACCTTGTGACTATTTGCTCTATGGGTTTAAAAGGAGAAAACCAGGAGGAGCAGAGCCAAGTAGTCTGGAGAGGATCTTCCAGGTGAGGCTTGAAGGATTAAGTAGGGGTTTTCTCCATAGGCAAAGGAAAAAGGATAGCCTGTTCAAAGGAATAAAGGAGTGAGAGATTATGAGCCATTGTAGGGACCATTATATTGAGTATTTGTGAAGTATTAGGAAATAAAGGCAGAAACGAGAAACAGGAACCATGCTAGAATCTCTTTGGCGATAATGTGGGAGATGTACCTGGAAATAGATGGTTATTATGGGCAAGGTAAGTGATGAGGGCCAATGGAAAAGCAATGGCAATGTGAATGATGATGAGAAAACAGGCAAAAGAAATTTAGGGTTTGGTGACTAATTAGATGAAGAGAATAAAGGCGAGAAGAAACCAAGAATGACTCACAAATGGACATAAGACCTCATTCTCTTCCACCACATGTAGTTCTTTCTAGATGGTTCCCTGCTAATTATTTCCTTCCATCTTAATCTCCCCTCTTTACCTTTCCCATTTCTTTCAACTCTTTTATTTCCTGTTCTCTAAAAGCTTCCTTCCCACCCCTAATCATCTACTTTATTTCCTTTCACCCCTTCCCAAATTTATCTCTTCCAGCTCCCTTTCCCATTTTAGCACAGCACATACTAGTATTTAAAGATACATGGTGCCCCTGTTTACAGATAAAAAAAAAAAAAAACCCACAAAAAAACCCAAACAAAATAAAATAGCAGAACCACTAGTCACTGGCTCTGTGACTTGAACAAGCCATTGAATCTCTCTGAGGCTCGGTCTCTTCATTTGTAAAACTGGATCATCATATCTACTACACAGGATTGCTCTGAGGGTCCAATGGGATAATGTAGATAACGCAATTAGTTTAATACCTAGTTCAAAATTGCCAATAAGCTTTTCCTATAGTTGTTACAGAAAAATACGTTAATTAACTTGCTTAAGGTCACTATCCAGTGATCAGTTAGTTGCAGGCAAGTGAGTGGACTGCAGTGCAAATTCCTGGTTAGTAATCTGTGGTTCATTTTATTTTACTTTATTTTCCCTTTTGCTGTCTTCCTACCTACACAGCTATCCCTGTTTGACAAACAGCATTTACTCTCTTAGAAACAGAACAAGACTGATCCTGAGTCTGAGGGTTTTTTCCCCAAACCTGTGGAAAGATCTTTAGGAAAATCAAGGTAACATTTCTATGAATAGATAGACCCAAAGTCCTTAATTCAATTTACCTTTGGTTTTCAGCCAACTAATCACAAGAGGCTTTGCAAGGGATATGTTATGGGAAATTAAGTTAGTATCATCTTTTTCCTTCATTGTTTCTCACATTTACTGCCTTCTGCACATGTGCCTAACATCAATATCTGAGAAGTTAAATATACGCGATATTCTACAAGATCACCTTGCTGTCCAACCTCCCAGCAGAGCAGCTAACCATCCCAAGATTGAAACAAAGCACTGATGTTGCCATGGAACTATTACTGAGCTCCAGGACCAAGCTCACTTTTCAGGGAGACCTTCTAACTCTCAGGGCCCAGAGAATGTTGCAAATCTACTCACTCTCCATTTGTAGGTCTATGAAGTCTACTCTATGGTCAGCTAATAGAAGGTTTTATCTCTTGGGGGTGGGAGGGAAATCTGCAGAAAAGGCTAAGAAATGTGCAGAAGATTTGCCTAAAATTTCAAAATTCCTCTTGTTTTCAAGTTGACTTTTTGAAAAATAGCCTACTAATCCAATGTGGCAGAAAGAAAAGTGTCTCAAGTATTCCAGAGGCAAGAATTTGCCAAGCCCTTAACTCCTCTGATTAAACTGCTAGCAAGATAGTGGGAAAGGGAGAATAAGAGAAAGAGATGCTGTCTTCTTTGGTCTAGCAAACAAAGGTTATTTAACTTAAGCAAAAGCCCAGCCACAAGAAATGAGAGAGCACACCATTACTACTTCAGAAATCTCTGAAAGCAGGGATGTTTTCATCTAAGGTGGTTTTATACCTCAAGGTACATTGATATCTCTCTAGGACTGCACATTCTCAGTGGGATGTGCTTGGCATATTATCAAGAAATTCAGAGCACTAAAGACACTGTCTCATTTTTCTCCTTCTGAATAATAAGTATGATTATTAGTTCTATTTTCCAAAAGGAATATAATCAGTTTAACCAGTTCTAGAACACATTAATAGGTACTCTCTAAAATGATGCAATGGGTTTGAAAGTTTTCCAGTAAAAAGTCAGGGGGGCAAATCAGGAACCATGGCTTTGCTTTAGTCCCCGGTCAGTGGAAGAGCTAAAAAGAGAATGAAGGTACATTCCTTCATTCCCTAAGCCCTACCTTGGGATCAAATAGCCAGTTCAACAATTGTAAATCACATATTTAAAGGCAATTTTCTTAACTTAATAACCTCTTTATTTTGGGCAAAGGGTAAGAGTAACTGCTTGAATGAAGAGGATATGTAGGATTTAATTCTCTTGATTGTTCCATCCACCTTGGCCTTTTAAAATATTAATGGTTGAGCCTAAATTTCATAAAACAAAATTTTCATTGAATACCGAAAGCTTTCTACTTCACATAATCCTCTGATCAGCATTCCTATTCCTGTGGAAGTTCATGGAATATTAGTTGCTGGAAGAGAGAAATCATGATATTTACATGTTATATACTTGTACAGTATTCAACATAGCACCACACATACTGATAACCCCTTAACAAACTGTTTGATAATTCTGTTAGAGTAGAAAATATAATAAGTATTTCTTAATCTTCTCTCCCTATCCCAACCTTCTGAACACTATCATACTCACCTGCAGGGAAAGTAGCTAAAGCTTTACTACATGTTTTTTTTCAACGTATCATTAGGTAAAAAGAAAGCAGTTAGGCTAAAAATCAGCATGACCATTTACTTACCTTTGTTCCAGTTTTAGACATTTTTTGATGGGTTTCTCTAGTGCTGAAATCCAGGAATAGATTCAGAATTAGAGGCACAGAGACATTTATACTAGGCTGGTTTCAAGTCAAACATTTGCTTGGTCATGAGAATAGAATCCAAAAATTGAGTCAGTCATTCAGAAACTATTGATGGTTTCTAGAAAAACAATTGGGATTATGAAATAAAGGAAAGCTTCAGTACCCACTTTCATGCTTACCAAGCCTTGATGAACAACAGACTTTGCTGAGTCAAGACACCAAAACTCAGCCAAAGTTTTTAGAATAAAAAATAAAAATGGTCCTCTTACCCGGTAAATTTGGTTTTCTAGAAAGCAGCCACCTTGAAATCCCAAATATCTTTTTTTTTCTTCAATAAAACTTGCAGGAGATGAGTCACAAGGATAAACTCTATTCTGAACAGAAGTGACATGTTGCAAAGCAACAAAATTTACATAGCTTAAAAGCAATGCATGATCTTGTGTTTGAATAAAAAGATCACAACAAAGAACATCTTTGTAACAATTAGCAAGAATTTTAATATAAACTGTAAATTAGATAATACTATAGTACCAATGTTAAACTTCTGAAATTCAATCATTGTACTATGACTAGCTAGGTAAGAGAATGTCTGTGTTTTTTATGAAGTACATGCTAATGTATTTAGGAGTAAAGGCCAAAGATGCCTGCAACCTACTCTCAAATCATTGAGCAAAAGAAAGTAATCTATATATATAAAAGACTAATATGCAAAATGTCCCCGTGGGAGTTCAACTGGGAGATTGGGAGTTCTATTGCTCGCTATGATGTGTGCTGACCACCAGGGGGTGGTGCAGAATGAAGGCAGGCCCTGATTGGCCCTGATAGCCAGCCAGGCCTTAGGACCCCACCTGTGTATGAATTTCGTGCCCTGGGCCTCTAGTAATCCTATCTAATAAAGAGGGAATATGCTAATTGACCCTCACACCATCGCAAAATATGGCAACGCCCACAGCCAATAAGGAGGGAATATGCTAATTGACTGCCCCACCCTCAAAGATGATGACCACAGCCAATAAGGAGAGAATATGCTAATTGACTGCCATGCTCTCAAAGATGGTGGCGCCCACAGCCACAAAATGGCAGTGCCCAGTCCCCTCAGCCCTGCCGGGGCGCCTGCCTCTGGAGTCGCCCAGTCTCCTCAGCCCCCCAGCCGCACAGGGCTGGCCCGAGGCACAGGCAAGCCTCAGATGGCAGCTGCCCAGTTGCCCAGGGTGGACCTAAGGTGCAGGCAAGCCTTGGATGGCAGCTGCCTAGCCACCCAGGGCCGCCCAAGGCTCAGGTAACCAGGGCCAGCCAAGGCTTGCGCTGCCAGCAGTGGTGGCAGCAGAGGTGTGATGGGGCATTGCCTTCCCCTGATCGCTGGGTTGCCTCCCACCCCTGAGGGCTCCCAGACTATGAGAGGGGGCTGGCCAGGCTGAGGGACCCCCCTCCAGTGCATGAATTTTCATGTACTGGGCCTCTAGTACTATAAAGAGTGGTAAAGTGAATGTTGCAAAATGTTAACACTTCTATTACTCCAGTGTTTATTTGATAACACTCTGCTTGCTCACATTTCACCTTAAAATAAAAACTATGAAAACCTCAATTAGAATTAACAGAACCCGAGGTTTAATTTTCATTTTAGAAATAAAAGATCCCTTTTTTGATATAATTACTAATAGTCAATGAGCAGATAAAACGTTTATCAGCAGATTCATTTTACTAACTTGATAACTTTTACATTATCTTTTTTTTCTCATTTTTTTATTTTTATTTATTTTACTTAATAAATCTTTATTGTTCAGATTACAACTGTTGCTCTTTTTCCCCCCATAGCTCCCCTCCACTCAGTTCCCACCCCACCCTCTGCCCTTACCTCCCCCCGACTGTCCTCATCCATAGGTGTACGATTTTTGTCCAGTCTCTTCCCGCACCCCCACACCTCTTTCCCCCTGAGAATTGTCAGTCCACTCCCTTTCTGTGCCCCTGATTCTATTATATTCACCAGTTTATTCTATTCATCAGATTTTTTATTCACTTGATTTTTATCTTTTAAATTTCTTTATGGATTAAGGTATTACATATGTGTTCTTATTTCCCCATTACCCCCACCTCCCTATTCACTTGATTTTTAGATTCACTTGTTGATAGATATGTATTTGTTGTTCATAATTTTTATCTTTACCTTTTTCTTCTTCTTCCTCATCTTAAAGAGTACCTTTCAGCATCCTATCTAATAAAAGAGTAATATGCAAATTGACCATACCTCCACCACACGCACAAGCCACGCCACCAGCCAATCAGGAGTGAATATGCAAATAAACCCAACCAAGATGGCTGTGGCCACAGAGAGCAGGAGGGAGGCTTGGGTTTCCCTGGCAATGGAGGAAGCCAAGCTTTCCGCACACCCTGGCTGGCCCAGGCCTCCACTCTAGGCTACAAAGTTTCAATTATAGAAGATAAATAAAGCCCAACAGAAATGGCGGCAGCCACGAAGCTGGAGAGAGCAGGAGGCTAGGGTTGCCCCCAGCGATGGAGGAAGCCAAGCTTTCCACACACCCTGGCCTTCCTTGGCCTCCACTTAAGGCTACAAAGTTTCAATTATAGAAGATAAATAAATCCCAACAGAAATGGCTGTCGCCACGGAGGAGGCAGAAGGCTTGGCTCCACTCCAGGCTACAAAGTTTCAATTGTAGAAGATAAATAAACCCCAGATACCAGGGCCTCCACTTGGATCACCGGGGGAGTGGCCGGCCTGCAAACCACCACAGGCCCCTCCCCCAGGCCTGCCCATGCCCCAAGGAAACCCCTACCCTGATCCGGGACACCCCTTCAGGGCAAACCAGCTGGCCCCCACCCGTGCACCAGGCCCCTATCCTATCTAATAAAAGAGTAATATGCAGATTGACCATCACTCCAACACACAAGATGGCTGCCCCCATGGGGTCAAAGATCCTGCCCACATGTGAACACAAGAGGGCCACCACAAGATGGCCAGGAGGGGAGGGCAGTTGGAAGGGACCAGGCCTGCAAGGGAGGGCAGTTGGGGGCGATCAAGCCTGCAGGGGAGGGCAGTTAGGGGTGACCAGGCCGGCAGAGGAGGGAAGTTGGGGGTGTCTGGGCCTGCAGGGAAGGGCACTTGGGCGGGAGGGATCAGGCCTGCAGGGGAGAGCAGTTGGGGGGGACCAGGCCTACAGGGGAGGGCAATTAGGGGTGACCAGGCCCGCAGGGGAGGTCAGTTAGGGGCAAGCAGTCTGGCAGGGGAGCAGTTCGGCATCAATCAGGCTGGCAGGGGAGTGGTTAGGGGGTGATCAGGCTGGCAGGCAGAAGCAGTTAAGAGTCAATCAGGAAGGCAGACAGGTGAGCAGTTGATCCACACAGGGATCGGGCCTAAACGGGCAATCGGACATCCCTCGAGGGGTCCCAGATTGGAGAGGGTGCAGGCTGGGCTGAGGGACACCCCCCCACCCCCGTGCATGAATTTCATGCACCGGACCTCTAGTTTCATATAATACTGGTTTGGTGTTGATGAACTCCTTTAGCTTTTTCTTATGTGTGAAGCTCTTTATCTGACCTTTAATTCTGAATGATAGCTTTGCTAGGTAGAGTAATCTTGGTTATAGGTTCTTGCTATTCATCAGTTTGAATATTTCTTGCCACTCACGTCTGGCCTGCATAGTTTCTGTTGAGAAATCAGCTGACAATCATATGGGTGTTCCCTTGTAGGAAATTAACTGTGTTTCTCTTGCTGCTTTTAATATTTTCTCTTTGTCTTTTGTTCCTGGTATTTTAATTATGATGTGTCTTGGTGTGGTCCTCTTTGGATTCCTTTTGTTTGGGGTTCTGTGAGCTTCCTGGACTTGTAATTCTATTTTTTTCACCAGGTGGGGGAAGTTTTCGGTCATTATTTCTTCAAATAGGTTTTCAGTATCTTGCTCTCTCTCTTCTTCTGGCACCCCCATAATTTGGATGGTGGTACACTTGAAGTTGTCCCAGAGGCTCCTTACACTATCTTCAAATTTTTGGATTCTTTTTTCTTTTCCGGTTGAGTGTTTTTTGCTTCTTTGTATTTCAAATCTTTGACTTGATTCTTGTGGTCCTCTAGTCTGCTGTTAGGTCTCTGTATAATATTTTTTATTTCAGTCAGTGTATGTTTAATTTCTAGTTGGTCCTTTTTCATATCCTCGAGGGTCTTGCTAAATTTATCGGCCTTTTCTAGGAAATTCTTGAAAAACCTTATAACCGTGGTTTTGAACTTATATCCAGTCGTTTGCTTTCCTCCATTTCTTCGTTTGTGATCTGTTTCTTTGTCTCTGCATTTTGGCTGCTTCCCTGAGTTGGTAGGGTAGCTTTGTGTGCTAGGTGTCCTGTATGGCCCAGTTGCTCAGCCTCCCCAGTTACCTGAGGTGGACACTCTTGGTGCACCCCTTTGTGGACTGTGTGTACAGCCTTGTTGTAGTTAAGTCTTGATTGTTGTTGGTATCACTGGGAGGAACTGACCTCCAGGCCAACTGGCTATGAGGATCAGCTGTGTCTATGCTGGGAGAACTTCTGTGCTGGAGACAGCCTTATGAGACATGACTTGAAAAACTGCAAAAACCTCTGTGCTCAGCTTGGATGGGGCGGAGTCTCAGGGCTGAGGACACAGCCTTGGCTTCTCGTCAGCCCTGCCCTATGAGGCCCCTGGGTCTGTGTCCCTCGGTAATTGCTGTAAGCACCTCTGAGAGAAAGCCACCCTCGAGTTTCGCCCACTGCCAGACAGTCCAGTTTCTCCCTCAATGAATCTGGATTCCCAGATTCTCGCCCAGAACTGGAGTTCACCGCAGTCAGGTGCTTCTGTCTTCCTCTCACTAGAGAAAGCCATTGGCACACTCAGCAGTCAGTCCTCTCTGCATGCACTCGCATGCGTGCCCCCAGACCTCTGCCTTTCACGGCTCCCCTGAATTTTCGTGCGCTCCTCTCTTTTTCAGACAGTCCAGACTCCCCCCGTATGAGTCTGGGTCCCCAGGGTCTCGCCTGGAACTGGGGTTCAGTGCAGTCAGAACTGGAGTTCAGCACAGTCGGGAGCTTCTGCCTTCCTCCCGCTAGAGAAAGCCAGTGGCATACTCAGCAGTCAGTCCTCTCTGTGTGCACTTGTGCTCGTGCCTCCAGACCTCTGCCTTTTGCGGCTTCCTTAAGTTTCCGTGCGCTCCTCTCTTTTCCCGACATTCCAGACTCCCCCCGTATGAGTCTGGGACCCCAGGGTCTCACCCGGAACTGGGGTTCAGTGCAGTCGGAACTGGGGTTCAGTGCAGTCGGGAGCTTCCGTCTCTCTCCCGCTAGAGAAAGCTAGCCAGGCACTCAGGCACCCCTCCTCTCCGCACATGTCTCCGTACCTCAGCCTTTTGCAGCTCCTCTGAGTCTCCGTGTATCCCTTTCCTTCTAGTTGTAGAATTTCCACTCAGCCAGCTTTCCTGTCGTTCTGGGTGATGTCCGTTCTGTCTTTTAGCTGTAGTTTTGAAATTGTTGTGCGAGGCAGCAGTTTAGGTGTTCACCTATGCCACCATGTTGGTTTCTCCCTGTTTTACATTATCTTAAAGAGCACAGCTTTCCCAATCAAATGTAAACTTTATTTTGATATAACATCACAGAATAACATTGGGAACCTTTTCAGAAGTTAGAAGTGAAGCTTAACTTTTAATCAAAAGGAGAAAATTACTTTTTAGAGCTTTGTTTATTGAAAATCTGAAGCAAAAAATGAAAAATAAAGATTTTACAGTTTCATTAAGTTTCATACTTTAAGGACTAAAATGTCTTTGTATAAAACTATCTCTGCTATATTTATATACCAACAATCATACTTTCTTTCCAATTATTTTTTAATAAAGTAGCTACTTCCTCTTAAATAGTTACAAAAAACTATAGAACTCTTAACACCAGAAAGGATGAAACCCTTTTGTCAAATTAAAATGTGAAGTTAACTTTTAAATCTACATTCAATTACTGTAACATGAACATACATACAATGGGACTGACTTCATCAACTTTTCATTTTGGCATCACAAAGATGAATCTTCTGATGTTCTATAAACAGTACATTTATATGGTAGTCATATTACCTAAAATTCAACTGAAATGGTAATAAATGAATATAGAATGGAAATCAAGGAAGAGAAAGCCCCAAAGTCATTTAAAGTAGCAAGAGCACCTTCCCAATGAATAGCTTCCATTCATGTTTCCAAGGCCCTGAAGATAAAAGAAAAATTAAAATTAACTGCATTTTCTATTGCCTTCCTGAAAATAATTAGGAAAAAAAAACCTTGTAATTATAAAATCACATAAATTTTCAAGGTCTGAGATTAATTGGGGTAATAAAATACATAAAGTTTAAAGATAATTATATTCCTTTTTCTCTGAGGAACATATTAGTTCATAATAAAAAAAGAAATTCATACATAAACCTTAAAAATTAGCAGGTTATGGGGAGTAGTTTAAACTAAAATTTTACCCTGTTATAGTTCCCATCCTATATAATAAAAGGCTAATATGCAAATCGACCAAACTGCGGAACGATGGGTCGCTATGACATGCACTGACCACCAGGGGGCAAACACTCATCACAGGTGGTCAGTGCACTCCCCCTGTGGAAGTGCCACTCAGCCAGAAGCTGGGCTCATGGCTGGCAAGTGCAGCAGCGGTGGTGGGAGCCTCTCCCGCTTCCGCGGCAGCACTAAGGACCCCTCGGGGTCCCGGACTGTGAGAGGGCGCAGGCCAGGCTGAGGGACACCCCCACTCAGTGCACGAATGTTGTGCACCGGGCCTCTAGTTTCCTTATAATCATCAGATTTCCAATTCTTTGTGTGTGTGTTTTTTTAATTTTGGAAATAGAAACTTCATCAATTGGCTGCCTCCTGCATGCTCCTACAGGGGATGGAGCCCACAACCAGGGCATGTTCCCTGACTGGGAATCGAACCAGTGACCTCTTGGTTCATGGATTGATGCTTAACCACTGAGCCACACCAGCCAGGCAGATTTCCAATTCTCAATCTTAGCATTTACTAACTAAATATTGTAAAATTCCTTTTTAATAAAAATAACTTTTAAAATTGCAAACAATAAGTAAACAATAAAGAATTAGTACACAGCTTTAGAAAACAGTTGAGCAGTTAGTCAAAAGTTAAATATATGATCCACTTCTAGGTATATACCCAAGAAAAGTAAAAACATTTCTGTACTAAAACTTACACGCAAAAGTTCATAGCAGCATTATTCATAATAGCTAAAAAGTGGAAACAACTCAAATGTCCATCAACTGATGAAAAGATAAACAAAGTGTGGTATAATCCATATAATGGAGTATTATCCAGTCATAAAAAGGAATGACATGCTACATGGATAAGCCTTGAAAACATTATGCTAAGTGAAAAACACCAGTTATAAAGGCCACATGTTATATGATTTCATTTATAAGAAATGTCCAGAGTTGACAAATTAAGAAATATTAGTGGTTGTCAAATACTGGGGGAAGAGAAGATATCCACAGTTGGAGGAATAAGGAGTAACTTGTCTATGTGTATGGGGTTTATTTTTAGGGTGATGAAAATGTTCTGGATTTGTTAAAGGAGATGGTTGTACAAACTTGTGAATATAATAAAAGCTGCTGAATTTTTCACTTTAGAAAGATGATTTTTATGTAAGTAAATTATAGATCAATAAAAAATTTTAAATGTTTTCCCACTCTAGACACCCAGTCCCATTTCTCAAAACAACTACTGTTAGTAATTTATTATCTTTTAGAAATTTTAAGGCATATAATTAGCATATAAATATGTGATAATCTTTTCCTTTTTTCAAACACACAAGGGAACATTTTACACACACATTCATCCTACACCTCCCACCCCTGGCTCAGCGATCATTCAATATCAGCACATTCAGATATACCTCATCCTTTTTAAAGAGCATTCCATGACATGAATGCATCAGTTCATTAGGCATCAGTCCTCTATGGAGAAGCATGTGGGTTGTTTCCAGTCTACAGCTATTTCAAACAATGCTGCAATGAACATATTTTTTACAGAGATCTTTCCATACATGAGTGTATTTATAAGATAAATCTAAAAAGTGAAATTACTAAGTCAAAGAATACGTGTATTTTTAATTTTGATTTTGCCAAACTATCCTCCAAACAGGTTGCACAAATTTACACTTTTCCCAATGGTAAGTGAAATGTCTTGCCAGTGTTGCATACCATCAGTTTTTTATCGTTGCCAATTTGATAGATGAAAAATAGTATCCTATATTTCTTTAATTTTAAGTGAAAGTGAGCATCTTTGTGTTTTGTATTTTTTCTACCTATTTATGTCCTTTGTTTTTCTATTGTCAATCTTTTTTTTTTTTAATATATTTTATTGATTTTTTTACAGAGGGGAAGGGAGAGGGATAGAGAGCTAGAAACATGGATGAGAAACATCAATCAGCTGCCTCCTGCACACACCCTACTGGGGATGTGCCTGCAACCAAGGTACATGCCCTTGACTGGAATCGAACCTGGGACCCTTCAGTCCACAGGCCGGCGCTCTATCCACTGAGCCAAACCAGCTAGGGCTATTGTCAATCTTTTAAATGGCAAAGTATACTAATGTCTATAAAAAGAATACTACATATTTGGATTAAATAATTTCCATTAAATTTGTCTCTATCCATCTTCTCTTCCATTGAATCTATGATCTCCTAGAGTTCAGAATTCAAATCTTCATTTGGATTAATTCTGGTAACTTATTAAAGCTCATGTGCAATGAACAAAGACCACCTAATTTATTAATCGGTTTGTGTGTGGAGTGATGGGAAAGAGGAAAGATATGTTATGAAGGTGGAATAAAATTCCTAAAGCTATGTATGGGGAAAGCAGTATCTTTGGACAGTACAAATTTTGCCAGGCAAGAGGCAAAAAAGACAAAACTTGGCTGTTATGTTTGCCCATAATTCAATAGGCTCCACCTAAGTATTTTGTTGGTCTTCTCACTATAAACTGTGGCAAACATGGGTATGTAAAGGTCTGTATATGCTGATGGGAGTGGTGGAAAAGTTTTGGCAACAGTTGGTAACAATATTCTGTGCAGTGTTTTTTTTGTGTGTGCTTACAATATTTCCCCAAAGTAATTTGTTTTAAGTGGTCTGTATTATAAATGCCTACCAGTGTTTAGATGTAGGAGTCTTATCCTGCTGCTTGTTTGGAACCTGCTGCAGGGGGCACAAGGCTGTCCAGCTGTTGGAGATGTCCTGTATTAATCAACCACTCATAAAACTTATTCTCCACAAGCACCTGGAACTGCTTCCTTTGATCCCTAAAATTGCAGTTGAGAGCAAAAAGAATGTAAAAACACTAATTCATATTAATTTTACTCTAAGTGATTAGAAAACATGTTAATGGAATAAATGTTAAATTATTTCTAGTTACCCATTTGTTCTCTCCAAATAACTGTTCTGTTCAGTTCTGTACATTAGACCTTAACCCCCAAAATTAATTTAGTCAAATACAATGCCCTCCTTGTAAAGAGTTATCAATAATTATATAGTTTGTCCTACTGTAGTTATTTACTCAGATATTTACTGAGGACCAAGTAATGCTGCATAGTGTTCTGACTTATGGGAATAGATGTGCAAAGGAGAAGAGACAAAGTTGCTGTCCAGGAGGGTCTGTACTGTACGACTCCAGAGGGCGCCATTCACAATGTGATCTGTGTAGTCTATGTGCTTTATGGATGTATATTCTAGAAAGACAGGTAATAAAATAAATATATGATACGAACTTAAGTAGTTGTAAATGCCTTCAAGAAAAATACAGCAGAGTAAAGGAATGGAGAGTATTGAGAATGCTATTTTAGAAAAAGAATGAACAAAGAAAGCTTCTCTAAAATAACACGTAAGCAGAAGTCTGAATGAAGTGATGGATTGAGCAAATAATTATCTGGAGAAAACATTCCAGGCAGAGGAAACAAGAAGTACAAAAGCTCTAAAGTGAGAGCAAATTAACATGATCAAGATAAGAAAGAGAAGAGTAGCTTCTGACAACGAGGAGCTAGCTTAGTACTATCAGTTAGGTCTTAATGTAGCTGTGTTGCTCGTTTGTTGAACATAAACAATTCCACAGAAGATCAACATTACACAAAACCACTCTGGGATGATAGTAGATCAAGGCAAGAACTCCACCACTCCATAATCTTATCTCAGACCAGACAAAAGACAAAACATTTTGTGGTCCAAACCACAAAAATAACCAAACATTACCCTTTCCTGGCTAATGATTAATTGCTGCTTCTTTACAATTATAGTTTTAGCTCCACTTTATTCTTCCCGCCTTTAGTACAAAAATTATTAAGCCAAATCATAGAATCTCTTGCTTCCACATAGCATCCAACCCACAACAAAGCCTTGCTTCCTAGAACCCTCCCCCAAATCACCCAACACAAGTCAAAACCAGTTAAGTTCTTTTTAACACCTGTTTCCTGAAATGAAACACAATTCTCTCCCTACTTGCAATGAGTAGTAAGACCCAGCTTTGTTCTATATATCCATTCCTGGTGATCTTTGGTCCAAGGACAATGGCTAAGTAATAGCAAGAAGACTGTAGCATGGCAGAAGGGGAATAAATGAAGAAAAGAACAGCAGAAGATGAGGCAGGAGGGCTGGTAGTATGGGCAATATTTTAGATTTTATTCCAGGTATGATGGGAAGTCATTAGAGGGGTCAGAGCAGAAAAATGATACGATCTAATCATTTTTAAAAGACCATGTTGGCAATTTGTTTTCAAATTGATCAATAACTCTTGTTTTCCTATATTCCCAAAGTTAAATTGAGTGCTTTTTCTTGTTTTTAGTGTTATCCTGGATCTTACCACCTGAATACACAATGATTCACAGCCAATGTTTATTAACCACTCACCACACGTACATGTGTATAAGCTTTTCATGCATGCAAGGAAAATCTAAGCATATAAATAATAGAAGCTTTCAAACAATAAAATTACCTTAAAAGGATGTTTTCCCAATGATCATTTTTATATAGCATCATTATAAGTATCTATTATATTACACACTAGAGGCCCAGTGCACAAATTCGTGTATGAGTGGGATCCGGCTAGTCCGCCCCATGGGGGCCCATAGGGCCGTAGGCAGTTGGCTGGCTGGCCCCACCCCTGATCAGGGTGTTGGGGGCCTATCAGGGGCAGGGCTGGCCGGGGGGAATGGCTGATCGGGGCCCAGATCAGGCTGGTTGGCTGCTGCAGTGCGTGTCATAGCCACTGGTCATTCTGCTGTTACAGTCACTGGGCTTTTATATATATATATGGATTACATATCCTATATAATAAAAGCCTAATATGCTAAGTGTCTGGTTGTCCATTCAACCAGTCAAAGTGTAATATGCTAATGATATGCTAAGGCTGCTCAACTGCTTGCTATGACATGCATTGACCACCAGGGGGCATACAGTTGACTGGCTGACCAGTCGCTATGATGTGCACTGACTACCAGGCCAAACACACCTTGGAGCCCTCCTGCAGTCCCACCCCAGCTGGGCAACCTCCCACATCCCTCTCCGGCCCCAATCATGCACCGGTGGGGTCCCTTGGCCTGGCCTGCGCCCTCTTGCAATCCAGGACCCCTCAGGGGATGTTGGAGAGCGAGATTCGGCCTGATCCCGCAGGCCAGGCCGAGGGACGCCACTGGTGCACAAATTCGTGCACCGGGCCTCTAGCTATATAACACAATAGTTCCCAGAAAATAACAGACACTAAGAACCCAGGTTCTGGAACCAGGCTGACTATTTGTGAATCCCAGCTCCTGTGTGACTTTGGGTAAATTACTTAATCTCTTTGTTTCTCAGTTTCTTTTTCTGTAACAATGTATTGTTATAAAGAATAAATGAGTTAATACATAGAAGGTGCTTAAAATAGCACTTGTTACATAGTAAGTGCTCAATACATAATACCTGCTATTATGGTCATCATTATTCTATGATATGAGCCTGACTAGTTTGTAGTATTATCTTGGTGGCTCAATTTATGAAATGCAAACCAGGTGGAATGTTTGCAAAAGATAGCAGCATTATCACAATGAATTCCCAGGTAAAGCATCAGTTCTATTAGTGATCTTTATATTTTTTGGTGTGTAGCAACTGTGTATGGATATATTCAGGGTGGGGCAAAGTAGAGTTACAGTTTTGAGTATGCAAAATAATTTATTCTTGTATTATTATTTATTCATTATTATATTATATTCCATAAAAACAACTGTAAACCTACTTTTGCTCCACCCTGTATTTCTTTCCCTAATCCATATGATGAGAACAAAGCCATAAGAATTCATCCACGCCCTAACTGGTTTGGTTCAGTGGATAGAATGTCGGCCTGCAGACTGAAGGGTCCCAGGTTCGATTCCGGTCAAGGGCAGGTACCTTGGTTGCGGGCACATCCCTAGTAGGGAGTGTGCAAGAGGCAGCTGATAGATGTTTCTCTCTCATCGATGTTTCTAACTCTCTATCCCTCTCCCTTCCTCTCTGTAAAAAATCAATAAAATATATTAAAAAGAAAAAAAAAAAAGAATGCATCCAGAAAATCCTGTGGCTGGATCAAGTCTTTTTTTTTTAATCCTCACCTGAGGATATGTTTGTTTTTTATTGATTCTAGAGGGAGAGAAAGGGAGAGAGAGAAAGCATGGATTAGGGAAAATTTTGACAAAAACTGGCATTAGTCCATGAACTAGAATAAGGAATAAGTCTGCAGTGTGGTGGAGCCAGGAAATATGCATTTTAATAAGCCCTTGGATGATTCTGATACGTGACCAAGCTTGAGAACCACTATCATAGTGTAGAAGAGTAAATTAAAAACTAAAACTAATCCATTTAAGTATAGGATTATGTGGCATATGCTATATATGATCTTTCATTCATACAAGTTTTATATCTGCCAATTAAACTTAAGCTTCTTTGAAAAGGGAAGTCTAATACTTGAGTATCCATTCACTCTCATCTCCCCAAAATGTACCTGAAATACTGACCTCAAAATACAAGCCTTAAGTAAAGACATATTTTATATTTTTTATTACTTTAGCACAGCTATAAATACATGCAGATTAATTTGCTTTCCATGGAATTTTACATAAAAGACAAATTATTACTTCTAGAAAATACTTACTTTGTCAAACGAGCCTCCTTCACAGTTTTCTGCCAGATGTGTATTTTCTGTTCTCTATGACCCAGTGCTTTCTGATATGAAGATGGAAGACCCCCAGGTATCTCTGTTGTGTCCCCTTCCATTTCAAAGGGAATAATAAATACGTAGAATTCACAAGGTGGTAAGAGTCGGAAGACACTTGTGTCTCTGTTCTCTCTGCACACAATCATTGGATTATCCCAATAGTTAGGCACCGTAGCAAGGCCAGTTTTGGCCATATGGTCCTCCAGCATTGGGTAATGGGTATGAAAAGGGGCAAAAGTTACTGTGTGGTTCCCAGAGAGAATAAGTGGGCGTGTAGGTGTCAAAATGTGAAAGATACAGCCTGTTGTAGAAGAGATGGACAAACGATGACAAACGGCAATGACTTTAATATTGTCACAGCTGTGGAGGTGAAGAGCAGTCTGTACAGGGCCGAGGACAAAGGTACTATTTCTGCATTTCTCAATTGTCACAGACCTGAAAAATAAAAAACTGAGGTAAATTCCTGTGAATGAGAATAAGATAAAAAATATTCGAATACAAAATTATTCTCTGATGGTAAAAAAGAGTTCAATTCTAGTCCAAAGAAAATATCAAAATATCAGAACACTATGAAGACTGTGCTTACCGTAAAGGAGAGAGCAGATATATAAAAGATTCGTTGCAACGATGAATCTTTACATGTGCCCCCACCAGAGTATCTGAGCTCTTGGCCAGTGTCTGCTTGTAAACCTGGCTCATCACCACCATGCGATGCATCCTAGGGGCTACATGAGTATTACAAGCAATCTTAGCTCTTTTGGTCGTCCCTTCAACTATTTAAGAAAAATATAAATGAGATAGTTTCAAATGAAAGAAAAACATCAACCATATGTTGTTACACATTTCTACATGTGTATATGTCTAAAATTAGATACATATAAGATTTTAAAAATGTTAGACCTGAGTATTGGGTAAAAAGGTGTTTGCTGTACTATTCTCTGTACTTTTCTGTATGTTTGCAGTATTTAATAAATTAAATTTTTTATAAGGAATTTTAAAACTTATAATCCATTCAAGATTGCCTAGATAGAGCTAAGATATTTTTCATGTCTACCCTTCAAATTAAGTAATGTGTCTAAGGTCATATACTAGTAGCTTTGGAGAGCTGGGCCAACTCAAATATCTTCTTCTCTAAGAGACCTTAATTTATCATCCCTACCTTTAAATAATCTCTTTAAATTGCCATAACACTAATACTGAACCTTTCCTAAGTTATTTACCATATCATTTCATGAATTCCTTTTTGGTTTATATCTTTACTCCCAAGATCATACTGAAAACACATCTTCCTCTCAAACACAGTGCCTTGAACAAACTGACACTCAAAAAAATCTGTGCAGGTTGTCCTCCTAACACAGTCCCACTATTATGGGATTGGCTTTTAAGACAGCACTTCCCTGAAAGCAATCAGGACACCCTTGTAAAGAATACTGGCTAAATGTAAAGTAGGTTATTCTTTGACTTTTAAAATAATTCTTATTACCTTATATTAGATAAATAATACATGGTTGTTGTAGAAAAATTTTAAGTACAAGTGGCAAAAAAAGATAAAAATTACTTGTTAACCTACTATGTACCATTGTTAATATCGACACTACTAAAAGAGAAACATGCAAATTAACCATCACTCTGCTATGCCAAGCCATGCCCACCAGCCAATCAGGAGCGAGTATGCAAATTAACCCAACCAAGATGGCAGCCGGCCATGGAGCTGGAGCAAGCAGGAGGCTTGGGGTGCCCCAGCAATGGAGGAAGCCAAGCTTCCCGCTCGCCCTGGCCTCCGCTCAAGGTCACAAAGTTTCAATTATAGAAAATAAATAAATCCCAAAAAAATGGCGGCAGCCACAGAGCTAGAGCCAGCAGGAGGCTTGGGTTGCCCCAGCAATGGAGGAAGCCAAGCTTCCCACCCACCCTGGCTGCCTCTGGCCTCCACTCAAGGCTACAGAGTTTCAATTATAGAAGATAAATAAATCCTAGATACTTGCTTCCAGCCGGCCCTGGCCTCCGCTCAAGGAGGCACTGAAAAAAATAAAAGAAAAAGAAAAAAAGGACGGGCTAGGACCTTGGGTTGCTGGGGGGTGATCAGGCCAGGATGGGATGGCAGGGGCCGTTGGGGGTAAGCAGACCAGCTGGAGGGCCAGTTGGGGGTGAGCAGGCTGTCAGTTAGAGGTGATCAGGACAGCAGGGGGGGGGGGCAGTTTGGAGTGAGCAGGCCAGTAGGGGGGCAGTTGGGGGTGAGCAGGCCAGTGGGGAGGGAAGGTGGGGGCGAGCAGGCCAGCAGGGGGGGCAGTTGGGGGTGATCAGACTGGCAGGGGGCATTGGGGGCGAGCAGGCCGGCAGGCAGAGTGGTTAGGGGCAATCAGGCAGGCAGGTGAACAGCTGGAGCCAGCAGTCCAGGATTGTGAGAGGGATGTCCAACTGCCGATTTAGGCCCGATCCCTGTAAACCAGCAGGACATCCTTCGAGGGGTCCCAGATTGGACAGGGTGCAGGCCGGGCTGAGGGACACACCCCCCCCCATGCACGAATTTCGTGCACCGGGCCACTAGTCTATATAATAAAAGCCTAAGCTACCATTACGGAGCAATGACCAGAACAACTGGTCGCCATGATGCACACTGACCACCAGGGGGTTGACGCTCAACGCAGGAGCTGCTCCCTGGTGGTCAGTGTGCTCTCACAAGGGGAGCGCTGCTCAGTCAGAAGCTGAGCTCACAGCCGGCGAGTGCAGTGGCAGGAGCCTCTCCTGCTTCTGCAGCAGCGCTAAGGAGCAGCGAGCCGAGTGGTAAGGAGCAGTGAGCAGGTGTGCGGTAAGGAGCGAGGGGTCCTGGACTGCGAGAGGGCACAGGCTGGGCTGAGGGACACCCCCCCACCAAGTGCACCAATTTCGTGCACCAGGCCTCTAGTTTTAGTATAATTCTAAGAGGATATCCTTTTTTTCTACTAGTCCCTATTCTAACATTTAAAAATTTATTTGCACCTATATTCTTTCATCAACATTAAGAATTATGTAATATCTCCTATGTATTTATGGGAGACTTACATTTCTGAGAGTCTTTGATCTCATACTAAAGCAATAGCTCAGTTGAATACAGAATTCTTAGATCACTATGTTTTTTGCTCCAGGTTCTGTAGTTGTTGATCAACCATTTTTTGCATTATAAAAATTTGAAACAAAACTGATATTTTTCTTACATTTGTTGCACAGAACCTATTTTCTCTTTATCTTTAAAATTCAGAGATTATGAAAGTATATTCTAGGTGTTTTTTTCATTAATTTTATCTGACATTTGCCTGAATATAGGCATTTACTTCTCTTAAAACTTATACCTGGGCCCCAAGAAGTCACATGGCACCTGAACCTATCCCTTTAACCATCGCTGGACTATTGAAAATAGATAACGGATGCAACCAAAGCCAGATTCTCTCTATGATAAACTTAAATTTCCAATTTAGAGATATCTAGTCTGCTTTTGTCTGTAGAGCTAAAAAGGTTTGAGGTTGTATAACTGCAGAATGGCCAAATTCTGCCATGGTGCATAATAGGAAGACCTGAAGCAAATGAGCCTATGAGAATGAGAGGAAGAAAGAGTCGAAAAGAGAAAAGGAGAGCAAAAAGAGGACTAACTGAAGTTGGAGTTTCTGTTAACTGAAGTCAAAATGACCTGGACTAATAAATTCTGTGAGACTATTGCTGCCTTGAGAGAAAAAGACATATATTCAGAAGAAAACTGCTCCTCTTTTCGCTTTTATAGTAGCAATATTTTTTAGATGGAAGATGTGTGGTCATTAATACATCAGAAAACCCTAAGTTCTCTAAGTTGTCATTCAAATTTAATATAGACTAAAGTATTAAATACCTTGGTGAGCCCAAGCCAATTTCTTTCCAGACTTGAGGCAAGCAGAGGTACCAAATGGATTCCCAGTCAAACATGCTCTCAACCAGGCTTCCAGCTTATGGAAAGAAAAGGTCTTAGAAATCTTTGAGAAGCCACTTTCTGCATGTAGTGGTTGCCACAGTGCAAGCTCATGAAGTGGGTATATCTTCCTGGTTCTCCTCACTGCACCTTCAATAAGAAAGCTGAGTGCCACCACAGCTTCTCTAGAGACTAGACTATTATTAGTTGAATGAGACGATGCAGTGAGTTGTTCTGGATCTAAAAGCAGCTCAAGGAGATCTGACAGATGATCATAGACAAACGTTTGGTGACTGTAATCATTCCAGTTCTAAAAAACATTAAAAAAAAATACTTAACAGAATAAAGAGATTCTATTAAGACCTGAAACTTTTATACGTTAGTTATTTCATATTTCTACTTTGCCTCATCCCCAGCAAAGAATTTAAGGTGCCAAATAAACCTTATAAGACTTTGTGTGTGTATGTGGTAGGTATAAACAGATTCTCTCTCCACCTTAGCCAATTCAAAATACTAATAGCTAACCCTTAGTGTGTTCCAAGCACTAAGTGTTACACAAAATTTAACATATTTAATCCTAACAACAATCTTAGAATAGCCCATTTTACAGATGAGGAAATAGAGATATAGAAAAGTTAAAAAGCCCTGGCTGGTATGGCTCAGTTGGCTGGAGCCATATACCCCATATACTAAAAGGTGGCAAGTTCAATTCCAGTCAGGCATATACCCAGGTTAAGAGTTTATCTCCAGTTTAGGCACATGAGAGGCAACCGATCCATGTTTCTTTCTCACATCAATGTTTCTCTCCCTCCCTTCCTCTTTCTAAGACCAATGAAAAAATTTTTTAAATGTTAAAAAACTCACCCAAGGTCACACAGCTAGTAAATACTCTAAAAGTTTCAGATCAAACATAAAAATAACCACCTTGAACATCCATTCAATGAAGCATTGGGTTTCTTCAGTTACCTACTCAAATTACAAAATATTTTAAATTCCACTGGATGAAACAAGGCAACTAATCTTATAGTAACTAAATTTGAGAGGCTATAACTTTAGGAATAAGCTTTGAGTTAGCAGATATCCCAATAATGTGGCTTACTCATTTGACAGATTTTTTTTTGTGTCTGTGATACAAGCAGTGTTAAGTGATGAATTATAAAAACTGAATAAGACATAGTTCCTGCTCTCAAGGAACTCAGAGTCTATGAATGAAAAGACAATATAAAAAAAAATAATCATAACACAATGAGATAAGACCTATAGCAAAGATCTGTAAAGACGTTCTATGAGTATGAGAAAAATGAATTCCACTTGGGGAAAAAAATCATAGTGGGTGCAATGTGAATAGATTCTTGATTGATGTTGTTAGGCAAATAGACAAGGAAAAAAGGCACTTGAGCATAGGAAACAACATATGCCAAGGCCCATAGAAGTAAAATTACCTGCTGTGTTCAAAGAACTGGAAATTCTGGGTGAGGTGAAGAAAGCATGCTGGGAAGTGACAGGTTAAAAGAAAAGTTAAAATACTAGCCAAGACCAATCATGAAAGGTGTTGTATAAAACATTAAGACATCTGGGCTTTATTTTGTGTGCCAGGGACTTAAACCTATTTTCTCAATAGCTATACCTTTTTTCTTTTTTTTCTTTTTCATAAACTCTCATTTGGCTGCCAAAGGATATTTCGAAGCAGGGCTATCCACAGCCTCACCTGTTCTTCCTCCCTTTTGTTGCATCCCCCTCCCCCATAGTAGGCACTGTGGTGGTTCCATAGAGTACAATACGAAAATGCCAATGACAATGAGAATTCACTGATGGAGTTTGTATAGAAGTGAGATATAATCCTTCTGCATTTGAGAAATTCCAGTATAGTGGGTGGACTGTAGACTAACAGCAGGGTGACAAAGTAGGACCTAATTATAGAAATTAAGGCCCCCCCCAAAAAAAGGGCATTAAGGCCTTTATAAAAGGAAGAAAAGGGACAGACTTTTAAACAGTTATTTGGAGGCACAATCAGTAAGACGATAACTAACAAGGTATGGGTGATGAGAGAGAGAACATGGTTGGCTGGTGGACTTTCACTGGCATGGGGAATACAAATTAATTCAAGTAAAGGGTGATTGTACTGTAGGGACACACAATCATCTCCAAAACTGCAGTACAGGTAGGTCTCATCCGAACTATAACTGGAAAACCATCTTGAACCTGGTTCTTTCTCAGGGGCCAGTGTCACTCTGCATGTCTGTTCCATTCTCTTCTCTTTCTCTGATTACCTCAGAGTTTCTAATCCCTCATAACTCCAGGTCAATCATGAATTTAATGACTATTCTGGTCCCAATGCCACATGAGCTGTCAACTGAAGCACACATCACCAACTGGTTTTCTTTGGTTCTGGGAATACTGATTAGGCCAGGTCATCATTTCAAATCAGACCAATTTTAAATACATACCAATGAATTGGCTACTCTAGTCAAGTGTCCATACCTGGTCTAATCAGTTGTTGGGAGAGGTCACACTATAGCACAAACTAGAATCACCACTTACTGGTGCGCAATAAATCTCAAGCTAATATATTACTGAATTTTCAGAGCCATTAAGAAATAGGCATTGTCATCCCCACTTGGAGAAGAGAAGCCTAGAAAAATTAACTGAATTACCTAAAATCATGTGATATTAAGTGGCAGAACCAGATTTTACTAGTAATGCAGGCTACTTAGTTCAAAACACCATCTCTAAATGGTGCTCATTCAGCAGGAACTATGATCTCTATGGTGTGGAAATAGCAGGCAATGGTTGGCAACTCTAATACATCTGGACTAGCACATTCTGAATTTAAAGTAGAGATAGGGCATCTTATGTCAAGAGAGAAATCTAGAATGGAGAAAAACTTAGGACCACTGAGATATATGAAGTCATGGGAAGAAAAGAATTATGCTAATAACTATGTCAAATGAGAAGACAAAATTTGCAGAATCCTAAGCAACAATGGCTTGTAAGGGCCAGAGGGAAAGAGGCTCATGAAAAGTGAGAAGAAGCAGAAGCAGACCTAGGAGGCAATATCATCATGAAATACAAGGGTGAACAGATTTCTTTGAAAAAGGAGATTAATGAGCCTGCACACGATAAAAATATTGAGTTAAGGTTTTAAAAAATACTTTTACACAAACAGATAAAAAGTTTTTTTTTTATAAAAACAGAAAGAAGATTTTCTAAAATTCATATGAGTCAGTTAACCATTTGTACGCCATAAGCGCCTATAAATGCAAGTGGTGGATTTTTTAAATTAAATTCAAAATATCCTGGCAGTTAACTGGTTAAATTTAACTTCTAGAATATCACATCACAAATAATTACTTAAGCATGCTGAGCTTAAGTATACTTAAGCATATTACCTAAATGTAAGATATTTTTAGAAATTTTTTCAGTAGATTTCAACAGACTATGTAAACACTCCACCTTTTTATTTATCCTTAGTCAAATAAGCAGATTCAAATTCATTAACATTTTCGAAAATGGGAATGCTAATAAGAGTACAGTGAATGATATGCCTGAAAAACATGTGATTTTTGTGTCAATGAAGAAACTGAAGTCACTTCTCTATTTTAAGACTGCACACCTTGATTTTGTTTTATAATTTGGAAAAAAAAGTGAAAAGCAAAGCAAAACAAAACAAGCCAGAAAATCAATGGCTTGTATAAGTAATCACAACATAATTTTTAATGAGGCAAACAATTTCTCTTACAAACAATCTCCCTTTCAGAGAAAGACACCAAAATTAAATAGTACCTTATTATGACAACTGGATTTTTCAGTCAGGTCAGGAGACTGAGATCTGTTTCTGGGACTAGGCCACTCTTCTCCAATCAAAGATGTCCTCAGGGAGACTTTATTTAACTGTTGTATGTATAAGAAGAGCAGAAATTGTAGGGTGTCCACTGAAAGCTGTCCAAGAAAAAAAAATGATGAACACAGGTCCTAAAACCATATCAATCACTAGGTTTACAACTAAACAGACATAGTAAAAAAAATTCACAACAGTTTGCTGATGCTAGGAAGACAAATGTAGAAATATTGCTAGCATTTGCTATGTATGTCTCTCATATACAGATGTAGCAGTTTCTAAATCTAATTAAACTGGAGTCACCTTCTTGGAAAGCTGTGTAGCATCTATGGCCAGACATTCTCTCCCAAAACTTATGAAGAAGAATGAAGTACATACTTTTTAAAAGTATATTATTGCAGAAGTTTAAAATTACAGTTAAAAAAACACCTTAGCAAAAATGAATAAATAGATTGATAGATAAAACAAAGGAAGACACAGAGGTCAGTTAACCTATGGCTCACATACAGACTTATTAAGAAAGTTTAGGATATCACTGCAACACCTAAAATTGTATGTAATCTTTTTGTACATGTACATTTTGTAGGGAGCAGGCCTCAGATTTTCATCAAATTCTTAAAGGGATGTTTGTTTGACTTAAAAAAGCAACCAGGGCTGGTCTGATAGATGTTTATAAGTGATTTCTTATTTGAAGGGTATGGTTTGAAACTCAGCTTTTGAAGCTCATGATTATCCTCATATATGCATTTCCATACACATACAGGAGAGGCAAAAAAGTAAAGTAATACACCTGGCTAAAATTACTTACGTTTACCCTGATTCCCAACCTGGCTAAAAATTGCTATTGCTAAGGAACTGAAGAAAAATCGATGTGAGAGAGACACATTGACTGGTTGCCTCTCACACAAACCTGGACCCAGAAGCAAACCTGCAACCCAGGTATGCACCCTTGACAGAGACACTTCAGTACATGGTGACACTAACCACTTAGCACCACCGGCCAGGGCAAACATTTTTTATTTTCCTAATTAAATTATCTGAGATAACTGTAGATTCACATGCAGTTGTAAGAACTCAAAGAGAAATCCCATGTACACTTTACCCAGTTTCCCATCTTGCAAAACTATAGTAAAATATTACAACTAGGATATTAACATTGATAGTCAAGATACAGAGTATTTCCATCAATGCAGAATCCCTCAAGTTGTCCTTTTATAGCCATACTCACTTCTCTCCCACTCTCACCCCCACTTCCTTAATCCCTGACAACCACTTATTTGTTCTCTATCTCTATAATTTTGTCATTTCAAGAATCCTATCTAATAAAAGAGTAATATGCAAATTGACCATACCTCCGCTACACCCACAAGCCACGCCCACCAGCCAAGCAGGAGGGAATATGCAAATAAACCCAACCAAGATGGCTGCAGCCACAGAGAACAGGAGGGAGGCTTGGGTTTCCCCAGCAATGGTGGAAGCCAAGCTTTCCGCCTGCCCTTGCCAGCCTAGGCCTCCACTCAATGCTACAAAGTTTCAATTACAAAAGATAAATAAAGCCCAACAGAAATGGCGGCAGCCACGGAGCTGGAGAGATCAGGAGGCTAGGGTTGCCCCCGGCGATGGAGGAAGCCAAGTTTCTGCAACCCTGGCCTGCTTTGG
This sequence comes from Plecotus auritus, assembly GCF_963455305.1. Classification (NCBI taxonomy): domain Eukaryota; kingdom Metazoa; phylum Chordata; class Mammalia; order Chiroptera; family Vespertilionidae; genus Plecotus; species Plecotus auritus. The sequence continues at coordinate 182,831,237 of NC_137771.1, read as the reverse complement.
CCTCCGCTTAAGGCTACAAAGTTTCAATTATAGAAGATACATAAATCCCAACAGAAATGGCTGCCACCGCAGAGCAAGCACAATGCTTGGCTCCACTCCAGGCTATAAAGTTTCAATTGTAGAAGATAAATAAATCCCAGATCCCAGGGCCTCTGCTTGGGTTGCTGGGGGGCGTGGCCGGCCTGCAAACCACCACAGGCCCCTCGCCCAGGCCGCCCCACGCCCCAAGGGAACCCCCACCCTTATCGGGGACACCCTTCAGGGCAAACCAACTGGCCCCCACCCATGCACCAGGCCTCTATCCTATCTAATGAAAGAGTAATATGCAAATTGACCATCACTCCAACACACAGGATGGCTGCCCCCATGTGGTCAAAGATCCTGCCCCCATGTGGACACAAGATGGCCACCACAAGATGGCCAGCAGGGAAGGGCAGTTGGGAGGAACCAGGCCTGCAAGGGAGGGCAGTTGTGGGTGATCAGGCCAGCAGGGGAGGGCAGTTAGGAGGGACCAGGCCTGCAAGGGAGAGCAGTTGGGGGCGATCAAGCCTGCTGGGGAGGGCAGTTAGGGGTGACCCGGCCAGCAGAGGAGGGAAGTTAGGGTTGACTAGGTCTGCAGGGAAGGGCAGTTGGGGGGGACCCAGGCCTGCAGGGAGAGCAATTAGGGGTGACCAGGCCTGCAGGGGAAGGCAGTTAGGGGCAAACAGGCTGGCAGGGGAGCAGTTAGGCATTAATCAGGCTGGCAGGGGAGTGGTTAGGGGGTGATCAGGCTGGCAGGCAGAAGTGGTAAGAGGCAATCAGGAAGGCAAGCAGGCGAGCAGTTGGGAGCCAACAGTCCTGGATTGTGAGAGGGATGTCCGACTGCCTGTTTAGGCCCGATCCCAGTGGCCCTAAACGGGCAGTTGGACATCCCTTGAGGGGTCCCAGATTGGAGAGGGTGCAGGCTGGGCTGAGGGACACCCGCCCCCGTGCACGAATTTCGTGCACCGGGCCTCCAGTATTATATAAACAGAATCATATAGTATGTACACATGAGGGACTGGCTTTTTAAAATCAGCATAATTCCCTAACTTTATATATATTTCCATTAACTATTTGTTATATTGTCATTATTCTTTCATATACCTGCCTCCCCAGGGGACTACAAGATCCTTCTCTTTTTCATTTTTATATTCCTAATAAGAATAGAATGTGGCACATAGTAAGCACTCAAAAATTTTGGAGTTTTTGTTCATCTCTATATCTACAGTGTCCTCTACTAGGGCTAGAGGGCTAGAACAGTGGTCGGCAAACTCATTAGTCAACAGAGCCAAATATCAACAGTACAACGATTGAAATTTCTTTTGAGAGCCTAATTTTTTAAACTTAAACTTCTCCTAACGCCACTTCTTCAGAATAGACTCGCCCAGGCCATGGTATTTTGTGGAAGAGCCACACTCAAGGGGCCAAAGAGCTGCATGTGGCTCGTGAGCCGCAGTTTGCCGACCATGGGGCTAGAATATAGTAGGCACTCAATAAATGTTTGATTAATGAATAATCGTAATGCCCTTCCCCTCTTGGTTGCTTGCCAAACTTTTTTTCAATCCTCAAAACCTTGCTTATATATTACCCTATATGGCAAAGACTGGCTAGATGCTAACTATCTTTTCTTTTCTTCCTGGACACACAATTAGATGGCATTTCCCAGTCTACTTTCAAGACTCCCCAAAACTCTCCCCCCAAAAAAGTAAAAATAGAAGAGAAAGACTGTGAGGTCCCAGTGGGAAAGGATGTGGCAAATTGTATTATATTTGCAACTGTTCACTTCCCTATCCTTCAAGAGGTTTATACGAACCATGGGATTTTCCTTACTTCCTGTGAGGTAGTTTACTTCCCCCTTCGTTGATTTTAGGAATGGACATAAGACAAAACTTTAGCCAATGGAATGAAAGTAGTCATAGTGTATGTTACACATGAATTTCCTCCTTTGTTGCTCTTCCCTCTGTCACAAGAATAGAAGAGCTACCCAGAAGCTGTTTCTTCAGCTTGGGTCCTCAAATAAGAACAGAGAGCCAAGCCACAGCCTGGAAGAGAGCCATAGCTAAGATGCAGTCTACATGTAAAATAAGCAAGAAAAAAAACACCTTTGTTACTGTAAGCCACTAGAATGCCATTTTTGCTTGTTTGTTTTTAACTACAGCAAAGCTGACTAATATAATAATGGCTCCAAAAGATACAAGCAGCCTGGGTCCCTGAGTCATTGCTTGGACAACAAAAGCCTAGAGATGCTGTGTTGCATAAATGAGGGATAAACTGTTATTGTGCAAGCCATTGAAATGTTGGATTGCTTGCTACTGTAACTAGTCCATTCTGATTAATAAACTTTCTCTGTGAAGTCCTTCCTGATCATCAGAATCAATCATTCTCTTCTCTATTCTATTTCTGTATGTTATGTATACTTTTAATTATTGTACATTTCACACCATTAAATAGCACTTTTTTACATACCAGCTTTCCCTACTAGTCCATGAGCTCCATGAAGCCATGAAAGCAGAGATGCTGTTCTAATCTTTGAATTCCAGCACATAGCAGATGATCACTTTAAAAGTCAGGTGGTTCATATCAGTGGTTCATAAGCACTCACCGACCTCAAAATACTTTTTTTTAAAAGATGTTTTTATTGATTTCAGAGAGAGGAAGGGTGAAGAGAGATAGAAACATCAATGATGACAGAGAATCATTGATTAGCTGCCTCCTGCACACTCCACACTGGGGATCGAGCCCCAACCCAGGCATGTGACCAGGAATTGAACTATGACCTCCTGGTTCATGGGTTGATGCTCAACCACTGAGCCACACCAACCGGGCCACCATTTCAAGTCACTGAAAATATTTCCCTCTTTCAATTACAGGGTTCCTGTAACATTGCTTTGGAAGCAGGTGAATAAGGATTGCTAACTAAGGACTAATTCATTAAGTTCTGCCAAATTGGTTTTTAAAAATTTCAAAAACCCAAAGGGCACTTTGGGATTACAATGGTCATTAACCTAAAAAAACCCACATACTATACAGCTAGTATATATATTAAAATTTTAAAAATAAAATACTTTAATTTAAAAATTAAAAGTTAAAAAGTTTATTTCCCAAAGTAATTAAACACACATACATATAAAGCCATACCTGATTTCTCTGCCTTTCGACTTCATCCTCAGATGTGCAGTTGGATAGAATCTCAGACCATTCCAGGCGCTCTTCCGCTGTCTTCACTGCAAGACTATCAAATATTTCAAAGTAAAGCCATGCCAGATCCTTAGCCAACTGCAGCTTCCCACATGCAATGTGCCTCCAGGTTGACCAGTACAGGCGTGGGTAAGCTCCCTCTGTGGCTCGGGTTCGCACATAGGTGGATATCTTCCTGAGGTAATGAAGACTGAACTTGGATGGAGGGGGGACCTGTAAGGCACCCACTATAAAGGGTTCTGCTTTCACCCAGAGGAGAACTCCGGACTGATCCATATTATCTCTAAGGACATCTGTGTAAAAAGGCTTCTTTGCATACCTAGGAAACAAAATTTCTTCACAAATTGACTTGAAACAAAACTCCTTATACATTTTTTTGTAAGGTGACCCCTCTCCTGAACTGTTTTTAAATGTACTCTATTATTTTAAAAAGCAGATCTAGATTATCAAGAGCAGAATGGATTTATTTCAGTTCTCATTACAATCTATTTGAACAAGAAAAATTTTGTGATAAAACAAAATTATTTTATTTGAATTGTTCAAAGTGGTTGTTTTAGGAAGAGTGTATAAATGCATAAGGTATGAGTTGGAAGAAAAGAAGGAATGGGAAAAAGAGTTATCCTATCACAAGAAATCTTGTTCTACCCTGAAGAGGAACACTAGTCAAAATTAAGGGAATAAACCTTTAGAGTCAAATCACTTACACATAAGGATGGTTGTTTAAAGATTTGAATGTGTTAGCTGCCCATATATATTAGCTCAATATGAAGCACTAACACAAGATGGCACACAAGAAAGCTCATGTAAATGTAGGTTGCTAAAATAGATCAAGGAGAGTTAAAGTTATTCTTGGTAAAAAGGTATAACCTATCATGTTCAGGTGCAGTATTTTTAGATTTTGTTTGTTGTTTCTTTGTTATAACAATATATGATTTTTATAGACTATTTATAAAGTATCTAAAAATAGAAAAGGAGAAAATCATCCACAGTCCCACCACCCAACAGAAACTAGTTAATATTTTACTGTACTCACTCTTCTGTTTTTCTACATAAACTGGATGTTCATTTTGAATTTTTATAGTTGTGATAACACCATATACATAATTCCCAATTATTTTTAAAGCTTCATAACACTCTACATAAATGTACCCCAGCTTATTCAACTCTTCTGTTTTTAGACATTTAATAGGTTTAAAACTTTTCACAAAAACAAGATAGGCAAAATATTGATCTCTGTTAAAGATGAGTCATGAGCACCTGGGGGTCATTTACCTAATCTACTGTTGTGTATGTTAAAAATTTCCATTATAAAAAGTTTAAATATTTTCACTACCATAAATAATGCTACAATACCACCTTTCTGCATTAGGATTATTTTCCAAAGAAAATTTTCCGATGTGCATTTGTGAAATGAAGTAACTGACATTCCTGAGGCTCCTGACATACAGGATGGTTCCATTGCTTTCCCAAATGATTGTATCAAGTGGTACCCTCACTTGGCCCGCGGTATTCTCTTCACTGAGTACTCGTTGCACTAAGTAACATCACTTTAAAAGCCTTCCTTATGTAACTCATGAAAAACGTTTTGTTATTATATTTTGCATTTGATTCTAAGAAAATTGTGCTTCTTTGGGGAATTATCTGTTCAAAAAATAATTGACATCAATTGATTGCTTACTATGTGCCAGCTAGTTAGCATGCTAAATATTTTTCGCATTTCACCTGTTTTCATCTTCACAACCACTTGGAGATTCGTATGATTATCCCATTTTTAGATGAAAAAAAAAATGGAGGCTTAGTAAAGTTAAGGTAAAAGATAAAACCTACCATGTTCAGGTGCAATATTTAAATTCACATCCAAAGTCACATACTTAAAGTGGCACAATTCAAATCTGTCTGACTTGAGAACTGTGTTGCTTACAGTTGTACTTTAAGGACCCGGTTTTGAGTAAATCTCTGAAAAATGGAAGTGGAGCCAGAAGAATGAATGGCTTTAGATGTGAGGCCATATAAAGCCATGTTCCAAGTGAAGGAACATAGGAGCTGGAACCCAAAGGAAGGGCGTGAGAGGGTAAATGGCAGCTGTTTTCGAAGATGAGAATGGTCTGGCATCGTTCTGAAAAAAACCAGACCATGAAAGTTACGTGAGGAAGACAGTTCCCCCCAGAATGGAGACAAGCTGCTCTGTGAGGTTCTGAGCTCATGTGTCTCAAGTGTGCAGATCCTGGAGATGAACCTTCTACATTAAGGCTAAATTCTTAAACATAAACTGTCATTATCATTGTTATTACTGATCAAAGTGTGCTGACTTTTCCAGCCGCTATGACCTGCCCACAGCTCTGTGGGCAACAGAGAACGTCCTAGTCCCGAGTGGAAAGGCTCGATACCAGAAAGCGGCGGGTCTGACCCCAGGTCCCTGCATCCAGGCGGCGTATTAGCCGCCGACAAACCTAAACTGGGGCTCTTTCCCTCTTCAAAAACTACCCCCGGGCGCGCTGGGATTAGGGTTTTTCGGGTGGGGAGATCAGAGGGTGGCCCCGGGCGGTCCTCCTGAGGCTTCGCCGTCACCTCGGATGCCGTCCGGTGTTGGAAGCTGCGTGGGCCGCCCGAGCGCTCCAACCACACTTGAGGACAGAGAAGACCTTGTTGACCGGGTCCGTAGACGACCGAGACCTGGTGCGAAGGCAGCCTCCCCATTTGGGGCCTGTAGCGTAACAGACCCCCATTCCCTCCCCGGCGCCGATCCATGCGCCGTTACCTGCACAGGCAGGCTCCGCTCCGCCGCACCTCGGTGCGCCGCCGCGCCCGCTCGCCGACCGGCCCGCCCCTCGCCCGCCGCCGCACACACCGCGCAAGCGCGAGGCCTCTCACCACCGAGAACCGGAGGACCACATACTAGAGCGGCCGACCACTTCTCAGAGGTCAGGAAAATTTGGCGGAGGCTAGTAAGCTCCCTGGTTGCTGGGGCCTGGAGCCATACCCGGCCGCTTTGTGTTATCGAGTCTTTCCGCTCAGGGGACTAGGAAGTTTTCTGTTGCTTCACAGAACTGTGGGCAGGCAATAACTGCTGGAAAGGTCACCTTTGATCAGTAATAATAACAACGAGAATGGCAGCTTACATGTTAGAGTGCTTACTTTAGGTAACCACTGTGTAAAGCACCTTTATGTGTATTATCTCGGTTTTCCCATAGAACCGTTTGGGTTAAGTACATTTGTTTTACTGAAGAGAAAACTAGGGAGTAGAGGAGTGACAGTAATACACCCCTAAGGTCACACAACAAGACTCGAGCCAAGATACAAACCCAGGCCTTCATGAAGCTTTTTTGGATTCCACCCAGCAGTAGACATCGCTCCTTCCTTTAAACCTCCATTTAATGATTTTTAGCCATTTTCTACTTTCGTAGTTCGTGTGGAAGATACAACGGTTAAAAAAATGCATTTAGTTCCTCTTTTATGTAGCCTTTCTCCCCTAGTAGGCATCTTCCTGAAGGCATAACCTTATCTTTCTCTTAACTCTGTGTGAGTCAAGGAGTAAAGAGCAGGCTGCACCACTAGCAGCTCAGTGACCTTGAGCAGATTCTCTCTAGGCCTTTGTTTTCTGCAACAGCAATTATTTGTTGAGCACCACTGTGTGTCTGGCATAGTGCTGGGCACTGGGATTATAGTAGTGAACAAAACAGTTAAGGTCCTTGTTTTCTTGGAGTGCATATTTTAATAGGGAGAATAGATAATACATATTAAGGAAATCTGTGTTTAAAAAGGAGTTACCCATGTTAGGATCTTAGGGAAGAGGGTTTCAGGCAGAAAGAACAGGAATGAGCTTGGTGTATTCAAAAAAGAGAAAGGAAACTAGTTTTGCTGGAACATGATAAGGAGTATACTGACTGACTGAGGGTACACAGATCATAATAGGTTTTCTTTGAAAAAAATTTTTCCAGCATTATTGAGACATATAAGGTTTTATAATTTACCATAACGAGTTGGAATTTTATTCTAAGTGCAATGAAAGGCGATTTGAAACCTCTAAGCAGGGGAATGATATGATCTGGTATGTTTGTAAGAAATCATGGTGGTGGAGTGGGGAGGAGGGAAAGTAAATATTAAGAGTGGAGGCAGGGAGACTAATTAGGAGGCGCTGGCCAGGTGAGGGATGATGTGACTTAGCCCAAAGAGGTAGTGGAGAGATTCGAGTTATCGTTTAAAGGTAAACATTTGGATAGGGGATGCAACACAGGAATTAAGGAACACAGAGTTTTGTACTGAACAACTAGGTGCTGCATTTACTGAGAGGAGCAAAAAGTAGGCGGGTGTATGGGTGGGTGGGATCAGAGTTATTATAACAAATAATAGTTATTCACTGAGTGCCTGGTTACTATGTGCCAGAGGCTGTGCTAGACGGTTTAAAGATTCTCTACAATTAAAATGTCACAACACTGTTGGTAAAAAGATGTAAATAATCAAGCTTAGGCTAAGACTGGCGGGTAAGGGGCGTGCGTTTCTCACCGCTAAATGTTGGTGGAAGTTGAATCCTAAGTTCAGTCTGTCCGCCTACACGGCCACTTCTCAGTGAAACCGAGACCATTTTCTCCTGGGCTGTCAGGAGAAGGTAAAATAAGATCTGCTAAACCAGACGTTCGCAGGACCATTGGCTTGAAGTGATTGTCCCTCCGCTCCGCATCCAGCGAGTAGTTCCATATGAATGAAATTCCAGGACTGGTCACCGACTCAAACTTTCCTCCCGCCATTGGTCAGAGCTGGAGGAAAAGACTCGTGATTGGTGGAAAGTCAGAGGAGGCGGGCGGGGGAACTTCTTATACCTTAGAAACGCTGTTTTGGCATTCATTTCTCTACCGCCCTTTTACGTAGTTTTCTACGACTCGCAGGAACCGGGGCTGAACGGATTCCGGCGGCGGCGCGACTCTCTGACGTTACCTCTTCCAATTGGCCAGGAGCTGCGGCTGCAGTTCCGAAGCCTAACTGGCCGCCCGCGCCGACTCGGAGGTGAAGTGTATCGCGCTGATTGGCTGCAAGGAGCCGGCCGCGTGTGATGTCCCGAGCAGCGATTGGCTTTCATCTGCTGGGGGGCTTCTCTCACCCGGACTCGGGACTCCCGGGAAGTGGACTGGCTGGAGAGGGGGGCCAGCTTGCGTCGCTCCAGCCCCCGCAGGAGACCCCGGCTTGAGGCGGTCTTTCAGGACCGGGTGGGCTGGCGAGCCGACGCGGCGCCGGAGGAGACAGTGAGGAGTGTGTTGGACAGGGGCCGGCATAGAGGCTGGCACAGAGAAACCATGGCCCCGCAAAACCTGGGCACCTTCTGCCTGTTGCTGCTGTACCTCATCGGGACCGTGATCGCCGGGTGAGGAACGGGCACCCGCGCAGTACGGGGCTGGTGGGTCAGTCTTGGCTGGGAGGAAGCTGGAAGGACGAGGAGGGGGCATTGCTGTGGCGAGACAGTGGGGCGGAGGAATGGCTTGTGTGGACCAGGCTAGTAGGGTGGAGAGGAGAGCAATGGGTGACACGAGTGAGAGGGGCTTAGATCCAAAGGCCCTGGAGAGCTAGACTTGTCCGGAGGGGTGGGAGTTGGATGCAGTGCCAAACACTACGCGGGGGCGTGGGGCTGTTGAGCTGGAGAAGAGGAGCCTGCCATGAGCCATTGGGGAGCTGACATTAAAGTGGGTGGGTCAGTGCCAGGCTGAGTGAGGAAGTTAGCCGAACAGGTAAGGAAGCCATGCTAGGACTGAAGGAAGTTAAATTGAATGCAGACCCTTTGGTTAAGTCCTTGTACCGCTTCTTGAGATTTTGAGCCTAAGCTGTCATCTTGCCTCATTGTCTCTCTCCGTGGTATATTTTTGAGAAGTTGAATGGTATTATGAGCGGGAAGAGTATTTCCCACTACTACAACAGGTAGTAGACTAGGATGCTAGTCCCCCCACCCCCACCCCACTTATGAATTATGTGGCCTTGAAGGAACCACCTGGATTCACATCCGTAAGTTGAGGATACTAATTTGCCTCCTGTATGAAGGGAGTAGGACCACCTAAACTGTTGAGGATCCTTCCAGCCTTTAAGATCCGTGATCCTCTATGCCTGCTGACCACAGGATATTATATGCCAGGCTTATATTTTAGAATGTGGGGAATAGTAAGGCCTTAGCTTCTAACAATAAGTTGCTCTAAATGGAGCAAATCCTACCTAACAAAGCTTTAAAATGTGAGTGCTTGTTATTCTCTTAAAGGCGTCCCCCCTGTGCATATATGCTTAAACTTGGTCATTTTTTTTTCTTATAAATCATCTTAAATTTTAAAAGAATTTAACTCCTAGGAAATACTTTATTGTTTTTGTTAGTACTTTTTACACTTACTAGTAAAGCACTAAAGTACATTAAGGTATTTAAACAAAATATCAGTATAAATATTTAATACTGTAGCTTTATACTTCAGGCTTTCATAAAGGAGTCTCTTGGGCACTGTGATGCTGAATTATGCTGGCTATCTTTTCCCTATATTTTCCTGAGCTGTTACTTAACCATTTTTATATTAAGTATATGTTAAATAAGCTTTATTCTTTATCCAGTTAACTCTTTTGTTATTAATTTTAGTGAACCTTTTTATTTAGTTAGTTCTTGTCTCAAGAGATATAAAGTTTTTGCAGATTTTTGGGGCCAAAGATAAAGCACCTAATTAATCCTCATGGAACCCTTTATGGGTGATAATTTTTAAAACTATGTTAAATGATTTTCCTGAAGTGTGACTAAAAGCTTATGAAATCGTTTTTGTTTTTAAATTAAATTTATTGGGGTGACATTGGTTATCAAGTGTACAATTCAGTGATACATCATCTGTATATTGCATTGTGTGCCCACCACCCAAAGTCAAATCTTCTGTTATATAGCACCTGAATCTTGATACCCCAATGCATGTTTCCCCCCACTACATTATAAAATTTACCATCACTGCTACATTAGTGTGTCCATTGTGAACAACTTTCTCATCAGCTTTGTTGACAGAATGCATTTTCAGAATAACTTCTGGCGGTTAAAGTGACTCTGGCTAAACGAATTGATTTTTGTGAGCATGCTTATCTATTCATTTCATTCAGTGAATTAAAAAATATTTTTATTGATTTGATTTCAGAGAGGAAGAGAGAGGGAGAGAGAGATAGAAACAGCAACGATGAGAGAGACTCACTCATCAGGCCCCATACTGTGTATTCCCCTGACCAGGAACCAAACCGTAACCTCCTGTTCATAAGTTGATGCTCAACCACTGAGCCAAGCTAGCCAGGCTCATTCAGTGGATATTTATTGATGTCTTCAATGGGCTGGCTACATTCCCTGCTCTGAAAGTTTATTATAGTTTTAGTCTATCTTCCCATTGGCCCTTCTTGCAAAGATTTCCTTTGTGATTAATTGGTTCCAGCATAGTCTCTTGCAAAGAGGTCTATGGATCTCTACCTTATCTTGATACCCAGCTCATGCCATATGCATGTTTTCAGCTGCTGTGACTTACAAGATCCTGCATATGGGCTTTAGCAACTGTCTATAATTAAGACTTGACTTAGACAACCTAATATAACTATTAGCAATGACTGCAAGATTGATATTTTCTCTTTCAGCAAAAAAGCACCACAACTCATACATCTAAATGGGTGTTATTCTCTTTTCTTATTTGGGCTTTGGCTTAACCTGTATATTAACCTCTGAAGTTAATTCAGTCACTTCATCTTTAGCATTCTTACAGTTCTACTGTTAGTTGGAACATTTATGTGTTGCAGTCATTTTGAGTAAAGAAAATCATCCATTGAGATTGTTATTTGATCTTCAGAAACAGTCAAATGTCTTTGGAAGTCAGTAACAGGAAAAGGTTATTGGTTGGCAATAACATGTAAATGTAAAGTAAGAAAATGGTTTTCTTGACTGACAGTAATTCTAAGAGAAGAATGCCACAGATATTTTGAATAATTATAGAATGCTCAAAAAGTAGATAGCCTCTCACTGTGATTACTTCAATATATAACACTCATTACAAATTCTGGTGTGTTCTCTTTTTATTTTGTGTGTGTGTGTATCACATGTATACCTTCATTTTCCTGCCCCTTTGCTCACAGGCAGAAAAAAAATGTCACTTTTAAAAATGTATTACATAACTATGTAATGAAGTATCCTCTACCCACTCCCCAGGAGAGATTTCTATAAGATCTTGGGGGTGCCTCGCAGTGCCTCTATAAAGGATATTAAAAAGGCCTACAGGAAACTGGCCCTGCAGCTTCATCCTGACCGGAACCCTGATGATCCACGAGCTCAGGAGAAATTCCAGGATCTGGGTGCTGCTTATGAGGTAAGTCAGGAAAAAGGATAATGTATTAATAAAACCCTGCATATGAGCGTTAGCAACATTCTATAATTAAGACACAGAAAAAACTGTAACACAGGAAATACTCTTCTTTCAAGCCATTTCTTTTTAAAAATAGGCTATAAATAAAAGTAAAAGTAGTATTTGATGTTATGTTGTACTTTAATGTTTATAGGTGTCATTTCCTGCCTTTTTTATATTAATATTTGTTTTATTAAGGAGAGTAATGTTGAAAAATGATTGATGATTGAAATAAAAGTTAGATTGATGAGTGAATAAGTAGATTAATCACCAAGCAACCAATGAATCAGTTTGGGAGCTGGAGCTAGAAACAAACAAAATCTAAATGAAGATCACAAATCCACATGCCTATATGGACCAGATAAGTAGCATGCAGGGCAGTTATAAGATAAAGCATCACAGTGGATATTCTGCTTCCAGTATTGGGAATCAATAGGGATTGAGCAGAACTGTGACAAACTGAAGCCTTCTTGCTGCATTTCAAGGGAGTAGCTGTTATTCAGTCCTATTCAGTTTTTGCCATTTTACAAATGCAAACACTGTTACCACATAATTTAATGTTTTAAGAAAAGTGGAAATCCAGATGTTTAAAGTAAATTCTCCTGATTGTAAAATGTTGCTAATTAATTCAATTTTAACAATTTTATTCATGCAAATCAAACAAAACAACTATAGTTTGAATTTGCAACCTCTAATCTAGAAGTCAAAACACTTTCATGTGTACTATCTCATTCATTCTTCACTAGGAGATCATGAAAATATAGTAGAACTGGACATATTCTTTTCCTATTTTCATTTTTAACAACACTGAGGAATATTTACTGAATGTATAATAAATCATTTACTATTTAAAAAACTTGTACACAGAACCTTTCAACACTATGGTGAAAAAATTTACAAATAAGCTTTGATAATCTTTTATTTATACTAATAAAAGAAAAAGATGCAAATCGACTATCTTCATGATGCCCACCAGCCAATCAGGAGTGACTATGCAAATTAACCCAACAAAGATGGCGGGTTAATTTGCATACACAAGCACCAAGCGGCTGGGGGCCCCAGCCACTCGGGGCCTCTAGGCAGCGTGGGAAGGCGGAAAGGTGGCTCTGGGCTGGAGCAAAGGCGGAAAGGTGGCTCTGGCCTGAGTGAAGGCAGTGCTGGCAGCCAGGGGAAGGAAGGCCCATTCTTGCAAGAATCTTCATGCATAGAGCCTCTAGTCTATTAATATAGGAGTTAGCTATTTTGTATGTGTTGCAATTCATCTTTCCTCTAAAAATAGAATAAGAGATGTGTGGTTTTGTTTTTTTTCCAGCTTTATTGAGGTGTAATTAACAAATAAAATTGTAATATATTTAAAGTGTTCATCATAATGATTTTGTTTCTAATCTTCACTCGAGGATAATTTCATTGATTTTTAGAGAGAGTGGAAGAGAGAGGGAAAGACAGAGAGAAATATCGATGTGAGGGAAACACATCAATAGGTTGCCTCCTGCACATGCCCTGACCAAGGCCCAGACCAGGGAGGAGCGTGCAACCAAGGTACGAGGTATGTGCCCTTGACCAGAATGGAACCTGGGACCCTTCAGTCCACAGGCTGACACTCTATCCACTGAGCCAAACTGGCTAGCACCATCATAATGATTTGGTATATGTATACATTGTGAAAAGATTCTACCCATGTAGTTAACACATCCATCACCTCACATATTTATCGTTTTTTGTGAGAATATTTCAGTTCTGCTTTCTTAGCACATTTCAATTATACAATAGAGTGTTATCAACTCTAGTCATAGTCACTATTTTCTAAAAGGGCACAGAAAAAAATTAACTCCAAACATCATGGAGCTAAAACTTCTGAATTCAAGTTAAATCTCTGTATGGTTAGAAGGCTAGAAACAAATCTGAAAAATATGTTGGTAGTGGAAGAAACCAAAAGGAAGGGATCCCAAGGCTTCCTAGATTAAAGAAGTAAATAAACTAAAATAGAAACTTATACCCAGGTAAAGCCTAGAATTAGTAGGTCCCCCCTTTCATCTCTAGGCACCTTCAGGGATCCTATAGGACTGAAATCTCTAACTTCAGGCTCTCAAATAAACTTGAGAGGGTTGGTGTACTTTTACATTATATGTCACATTTTTGTGTCTTGTTAATAATATGAAGTCCATATTTTTGCACTATATTTCCCATGAATATTCCCATTGTTTGCTAGGAACCCAGTACTCAAAAATGAATTTACCATGCTCTTTAAAGAATCTTCCATGTTCTTTAGCCATAACCTAGGCAGGTTCATTCATGAGATTGCAATTTATTTAACTCTTAAGAGCCTTTATAAGTCACAAGTTAATTTTTTTTTGGTCTCATTTACTTGATTGCTTTTGTTTCTTAAATAAATTAGAGTTGTAAGGTTGAAGAGTCTTTTGTGAACACAAATCTGTCTTCTACACTGAGCTGGGACTACTACATTTTAATTTGTTGACACTTTGTGGCTTGATTGGCCAATCAACTAACCTGTTTTATTTCTGTTAGAAATAAAATAGTTTCCAAGATCATAGAATTAAATTGCATTCCTTAGAGAGAAAACAGTAAGGAATGGTAATAGATAACTTTAAGGGTAGTTTTGAGGGAGTTATTTCAGAAGCCTCTGATGTCCAAAAAGAAACTGATTAAAATAAGTCTTTGGGGTTTTTGAAATGGTGTTTCTTATAGATCCACTTGTAGTGTTCATTTCTTTTTCAAGACAACATCAGAGAAGTAGACTTGAAAGTGGAAATCCAAATTGCATAATAATAATACATGTGGATTTTTGGTGTGTGTTTTTAAGTTAACTCTGCCAATTTCTTCTTCTCCAACGTAGCTTTTTTTTTTAGGATATTTACCAAAACATCCCTTCCTCTCACTTGGTCTATCATAGTGGCTTTAGTCAAATACTCTAGTCACTTCTGGACTAACCCATTTGTCTTTACTTTTAAGAATGCTCACTTTCACATACACTCAAATTCTTTTCATTCTTCTAAATATATCTTAAATGTTAGTAGATGTTTGCTGGGCCTCTTGCACATCATTTAGGCTTTGAGCCAAATGTGTGTCCTGTTTACATATGGCCATCAGATTCCTTTTCTTTTGCTGAGTCAACTTCCCCATTTATTCCAAACCTCTTCTGAGCCAACACAAGTATGGGTTTGCAATAACTTTCTCCTTCACTTGCTGTTTAAATAGGAGTTTAAAATATCAGAGAAAGAGTATTCACTTATTTAATTTTCAAAGGTGTATGTGTGCAGGTACTTCAGATTGCTCTAAATAGATGGGAAGTTTTTTTTTGAACAAAAATTCTGAAGAGTACAGAAGCTTATTTTGTTTTTACTTTCTTTGGTATTATGTGTGGAGTGGCCCAATGAGAAAGCATATACCTTTAACCGTGCATGTAGTTTTCTAAAACCTTTAAGTCTTTCAAGCTGTGAAGTTGACCTTGAGCAACCTTCACAGAGCATTGTCCTTTTTTACTCTGCAATGCAAACACAGGAAGTTATGAACTTAAATGTATACATGGCAGACAGCATTCTTCCATAAATGTATTTCTATTACCCCCTCCACCCCAAATGAAAAAGGAAATGTGAAAATATAGCAGTTTAGGCCTTTTGGGAGAGTCTGTCATTTTATTCCCTTGATTTGCCAATCTCTTAATGTGTGTGGTGGAGGGAGAAAGATGTGTTATAGACATGTAGGGCTGAGCAAGTTTTAAGGTTGTCCTAATTTACTGTTTCTGGCACTAATGAGAGTCTGTCATAGTTATATCCTAGGTTATAGTTAGGGAATAATATCACATAGTGGTCCATAGCATAAGCACTGGGAGGTAAAACAGGAATTTATCTCACCTCTTTTCTGTTACTGCCCTCACTTTCATAACCACATCATTAATCTCAGATATTATTTTTATGTGATTAGGTGAGCTTAAATTAAAAACATGAGCATATAAGCCTAACCAGTGGTCACGGACAACAGGGGGGTGGGGTATGCGTGGGGAGGGGTTTGGGATGGGAATGTGGGGATGAAGACAAATATGTGATACCTTAATCAATAAAGAAATTAATAAAAAAATTAAAAACATGAATTGAGGGGATCCCCACCCCAAATTCATTTTATTCCCTGTGATGGGAGAGAGGGAAGGGAGATGGGGCCCCAAAGGAAAATATGGATTCTGTTTCCAGGAGACTTGATCATGAACCATAAAGGGGAGAGGGTGAGGTAGCCCACTGGATTACCATCCTCACTTGCCTGAAGTGGAAACAGAGAGGTGAAGTAACTGGTGGAAGGTCACATAGTGACCCAAGGGCGTCAGTTTTCCAGACTTCCTTCAGACAACACTACGGCCAACAATTGACAAATGTGGCCCCTGGGAGTTGTTTGCACTCCCTGGAAATAGCCCAGAGAAACTGCCCTTTCGCAAGCCCCATCTCGGAAGTCCATACTTCTTCAGATATGAGAAAATTAAGGCCTGGGAAGAAGAGGAACTTGAATCTCAATATGGGGACAGCATCCCTACACTTGGAAGAGCCAGAGTTGGGCTTTGAATGTAGGCTTGTCTGTCCCCAAACATGCCCCTTTTCTCCAGCCAGAGATGGCCGAAACAACCCAGCTTACTTCCCTCAGCCACCCCAGCTCCAAATTCTTTGCCTTTGAGTCATTCCTTCAGGACTTTTTTTAGACACAAGCCCCTTCCTCAGGCATTCACTCAACAATCATGTAAAACAACAACAAAAAACAAACATGAATTTAGCAATCTGGAAGTTAGAAAATGAACGATGCATCAAATAATTTAGTCTACTAAAGAAAACTTTTATAAACATGCCTTAATACTATATGTGATTAAAAACTACATTCACTAAAATCTTAGACACAGTATTACAGTTTTTAAAAAACCATAGTATGAATGCACCTTATCTGAACATTACCAACTCACAATCTTTTTTGTCCCCAGGTTCTGTCAGATAGTGAGAAACGGAAACAGTATGATACTTATGGTGAAGAGGGATTAAAAGAGGGTCATCAGAGCTCCCATGGAGACATTTTTTCACAGTATGTAATTTACCCATCTGCAAAGTAGTAGCATCAGAGAATGGATCACTTAGTGATTATGAAAGAATTATCCTTGCTACCTTGTTCAGAAGCTTTTGATGAAGAGTATAACTCAACTGATCCTTGACCAAAAGGTCAATCATCATCTCCCTGTGAGAATGTCCTCTTCCATTTTCACAAAGCTCCAGAAAAAGACAGGTAGCATTGAAAGGGCTGTCCATCTAGCCAACTGTATCAGTCAAATCAACCCTGACAGTGTTGGGGGGACACATAAACGTTGGAAACCAGTTTGTCCTCGTCTCCTTGCTGTCAGCATTTGCAAACCATTTAACTAGCAAAGTTATTCTTGTAACAGAAAGAGAGGAATTCCTACTGCCATACCTACAGCTACCTCTCTTTCATCCTGTCAACATGAGTGGGACAATTATGATAACCAGCATTTAGGGAAGGAATTGGAGTAGAGGCTCTTTACCTCCTGCTGTGAGGTGGCTTTCTGGAAATGCTAAGTGGTTGGAATAGTAAACACCTTTCTTTCCCACTAGCCGAATCCCTCTTGTTGATGATGTCCTATAATAGGAAACCTTAACCTAGGATTTCAACTCAAGTTATGAACAAAAAATGTTTGAATATGCATTTCTATGGGGAGAGGCTTTATTGTTTCCTTCAGATTCTCAAAGGGTTTTGTGAACCCTTCTCCAAAAGAAGTAAAAGTCACTATCTCATACAATAGTGTTTGGGGTGACAGTAGATTTTTAGGACTTGTGAAGATGTGTAAGTAATGTGGTTAGGAAATCCTTTTCTTCCCCGGGGTTGATTTGGGTTTAGTCTGCTAGGGAAGTGTCCCATTCCTCTTGGCTGTTAGAAGTGATCCCTAGGGATGCCAAGACAAAAAAAAGTTTGTTTGTACCTCTCAACCCCCACTCCCCAAACCCTCCCTCTCCGCTTTTATTTAAGATTCAGTAATCCATTCACCAAGACTGGTTGGCAGGGGGGAGTTATATAGTTGTCATTGTCACTGTGCTAACATCTGAGGCTTAATAATACCAGAAATTAACATTAAGATGAGCACACCTACACAGTTGAAGGTCACTGTTTGTATTGATCTCAAAGTGATGCTTCTGTTACAAAAATTAATTTTGGTTTTGTAGAGATCAGAACTTCCTTTTCCTTAAGGTTTAGAATTGTACTAAGGCTGATGGTTTTTCAGTTTATTTAATTATGTACCCAGATATTTGTACAGAGTAGTTGCTTTCACAAAAGTTAGTTCCTAAAAAGCATATAAAGTGAACATTACAAATGTGCAGAATTACCATTAAGTTCATTATTACATGGTTTATATATACTGTATACCCTTTCTCAATAAGCCCATTATATCTTGATATTCCTCAATATTGAAACATTATTTCATTGATTAAGCCCAACTGAATTCATTTGTATAACTATATATTTGCACTATACTATATATCTGGACAATACTATATTAAAAAGTAATTTTTTTTGTGGTGGGGCAATATAGTTGATATTGTATAAATTAAAAATTGTGTATAATGTGTGACTCCAAAGTACCAGTATTTAAAACGTCTTTTAGTTTTATACCATATGTTGGTAGGACACAATCTTTTATGAATGTGAAGAAAACTGAATCATTGTAAGACATGAACTCTGATTTCTTTTCCTGTTAACTTTACACTTATCTACAGCTTCTTTGGAGATTTTGGTTTCATGTTTGGAGGAACCCCTCGTCAGCAAGACAGAAATATTCCCAGAGGAAGTGATATTATTGTAGATCTAGAAGTCACTTTGGAAGAAGTATATGCAGGAAATTTTGTGGAAGTAAGTTCAAACAATATGGATATTCACATTGACTCACAAAACTTGTTCTTTTGACTAAAACTAAGGTGTTTCTGGGCACCTTCTCTGTCTTGTAGGGGGTGGGAGAGTGACTAGATATGTAGAGTTGCATTAATCATAATCTTTGGTTCATGATACACTGTTATGTCATGAACTCATCACCCTGCCCAAGAACGAAATAAAACAATACCACCACTTATATCTACCTACGTGCTACTTCCCTATTATGTTCCCCTGCCTCCCTTCAAAGGTAGCTGCTAACCTAAATTTTGTCTTTATTATTTCCTTTCCATTCTTATCTGTTGTATTATATATATGAATATCTGGTTAAGATATTATTTATTTTCATTGTTTTTGACTTTGTAAAAATGGTATCATACTGTACATCATAGTCTGGTACTGGCTTTTTTCATCCATGTTGTTGCTTTTAGCTATAAGTCTGCTAAGTAGAATTTATCACAATGTATTGACCACAATGTATAAATAGGCACATAGGTTATTTCCAGTTTATTTCAATTTCAAACTGTTTTTATGAATATATATATATACATATATGTATATCTTGAGGTACATATGAGCAAGAATTTCTTTTGGATGGTTATAAGTAATAGTGGAATTGCTGGTTAATATGAACCAGCATTCACTTGTACAAGATACTACCATATTGTTTTTCAATTGATTAGTACCAACATTTCCACCTGCAATTTACACTGAGTGGCCAGATTATTATGATCTCTGAATGCATAATAATCTGGCCACTCAGTATATATTAGAGGAGGCCTGGTGCATGAATTCTTGCATGGGTGGGGTCCAGCCAGCCTGGCCAGGGGGAGGGGACATGGGCGGTTGGCCAGTCTGCCTGCTGGTCAAACTCCTGGTCGAGGGGACAAGTTGCATATTAGCCTTTTATTATATAGGATATACACTGAGTGGCCAGATTATTATGCATTCAGAGATCATAATAATCTGGCCACTCAGTGTATAAAAGATCCTATGATCTGCCCACCTCTCCAATATTTTGAATTATTAGACTTCTCAGTTTTCACCCATTAAATGGGTATAAAATGTTACCTTTTTGTGGTCTTAATTTGCAGTTTTGATTAGTAATTAGGATAAGCATCTTCATGTGTTTATTGGCCATATTTTTTCCTGTCTTATGAAATGCCCACTCATGTCTTTTGTCCATTTGTCTTTTGCCCTGTTCTCATTGATTTATAGGAAAAGCTTATTCTTACTACTAATCCTTTGTTGGCTGTATGTGATACAAATGTATCCTATCAGTTTGTCTTTTAATTATATTGAAGATTTATCTAAATGAACAGAAATAATTTTAATGTGGTAAATTTATCAATGTTTTCTTTTATAGTTAATTTTTCTGTTTTATTTAAGAAATTATTATTTGCCTTAAAATCAGAAAGCAATTTTCTACTAAAAACTTTGGGATCTTTTAATTTGAGATTATTCATTTCTTTAATTCTGGAAAATTTACCTATACTATATTTTTAGATATTTAATCCATTGGCACATCTACTTCTATCTGCTGTTAACTTTCTTTTAAATATTAAATATTTCTACTTCTTTATCCTTCCCTGCTTCCTTCTAGGAGAGACCCTCATGGTCTCCCAGCTCACTACTTTAATCTTCAGTTATGTCCATTCTAATAATATGCCATCAGCTGTGTTTTTATTTCAACTCATATTTTTATACATAACTAGAGGCCTGGTGCATGAAATTCATGCATGTGTGGGGTCCCTAGGCCTGGCTGGCGATCAGGTTCCCTGCCTCCCCACCTCCTCCTTCCCTGGCCACCCGCGGCCCACCGCCTCCTCCCCGTCTCCTTCCCTCACTGCCAGCATCCACCACCACCGACTCCCAGTTCCCCATCCCAGCCTGGGGCCTGGCCCTGATCAGGCGATCAGGACCTGCCAGCCGGGGGAAGGACTGGGAGGTTGACCGGTAGGGGGTAAGGGCCAACCACTGCTGCGGCGGGTGGGCAGCGGGCTGATCTGGGCCTGCTGGTGGCAGGGGAGGGAGGGGGGGAGGGACCCAGGAGGTTGGCCGCTGGCCCATAAGAGGGAGCCAGCCCTCAGCACCCCCTGGGAAAGGGGCCGTGTCCGCTACCACCCACCACTGGTTCCCCGTCCCAGCCCAGGAGCCCCGCCCCAATCGAGCAGTCGGGGCCTGCCAGCCAGGGGGAAAGACCGGGAGGTTGGCTAGCAGACCCCATTGGCAATCAGAACCTGTGGGCTGGGGCAGCTCCTGCATTGAGCGTCTGCCCTGTGGTGGTCAGTACGCGTCATAGCGACTGGTTGTTCTGTCGTACGGTTGTTTAGGCTTTTATATATACACTAGAGGCCCGTTGCACCATTATCATGCAAGAATAGGCCCCTGACTTCACTCCCAGCCGCCCGAGAGCCAGAAAGTCCCTGCTCCCCACCCCAATTGCCCGGGAGCCAGCAAGTCCCCGCTCCCCACTCTAGCCGCCCAGGAGCCGGCACGTCCCCCCTCCCACCAGGAGCCAGCAAGTCCCCACTCCCCAGCCGCCTGGGAGCCGGCAAGTCCCCGCTCCCCAGCCACCCGGGAGCAGGCAAGTCCCCGCTCCTGGGCCGCCCGGAGCTGGCATGTCCCCGCTCCTACCGGGAGCTGGCAAGTCCCTACTCCCCGGCCGCCTGGGAGCCGACAAGTCCCCGCTCCCTGGCCGCCCGGGAGCCAGCAAGTCCCTGCTCCCGGGCTGCCCGGAGCCAGCAAGTCCTTGCTTCTGTCTGGAGCACCACTCCAGTAGCTCCCTCTGCTGCCCTGCTTCCCCTCATAGCAGGCTTCACACCGCTCTGCACCTGCATATGCAAATTAACCTCCATCTTTGTTGGGTTAATTTGCATACTCACTCTGATTGGCTGTGGGCATAGCGAAGTGATGGTTAATTTGCATGTTTCTCTTTTATTAGGTAAGACTAGAGGCCTGGTGCACGAAATCGTGTATCAAGGGGAGGGTCCCCTCAGCCTAGCCTGCACCCTCTCCAATTTGGGACCCCTCAGGGGATGTCCGACTGCCAGTATAGGCCCGATCCCTAGGATGAGGCCTAAACTGGCAGTCGGACATCCCTCTCACAATCCTGGACCACTGGCTCCTAATCGCTCATCTGCCTGCCTACCTGGTTGCCCCTAACTGCCCCCCTTGCTGGCCTGGCCACCCCCAACTGCACCCCCCGCCAGCCTGGTTGCCTCTTACTGTCCCCCCTGCTGGTCTGGTCGCCCCCAACTGCCCCCCCTGCTGGCCTGGTCGCCCCTCACACTCCCCTCACTGGCCTGGTCACCCCACGCAGCCTGCTGTTCAGTCGTTTGGTCATCCCTCACTAACCCCCCCTGCTGGCCTGGTCTTAGGTAGCCATCTTGTGAGGGCGTGAGGGTCAATTTGCATATCATTTCTTTGTTATATATGACTAGAGCCCGGTGCACAAAATTTGTGCACGGGGGGGGGGGGTGGTCGTCAGGTCCCTCAGCCTGGCCTGCACCCTCTTGCAATCTGGGACCCCTTGGGGGATGTCTGATTCCCGATTTAGGCCTGACCCCACAGGGATTGTGCCTAAACCGGCAGTCAGACAGCCCTCTCACAATCTGGGACTGCTGGCTCCTAACTGCTCGCCCACCTACCTTCCTGCCTAATTGCCCCTAACCATTCTGCCTGCCTGCCTGATTGCCCCTAACCCCTCACCTGCCTGCCTGATCGCCCCT
This sequence comes from Plecotus auritus, assembly GCF_963455305.1. Lineage (NCBI taxonomy): Eukaryota > Metazoa > Chordata > Mammalia > Chiroptera > Vespertilionidae > Plecotus > Plecotus auritus. The sequence continues at coordinate 182,808,991 of NC_137771.1, read as the reverse complement.
GACTGCTCACCTGCCTGCCTGATCGCTCCTAACTGCTTCTGCCTGCCTGCCTGATTGCCCCTGACTGCTCGCCTGCCTGCCTGATTGCCCCTAACCGCCTCTGCCTCGGTCCCTGCTGCCGTAGCTTCGTCCAGAATGACGTGGAAGGTTGTTTGGCTGTCCGGTTTAATTAGCATATTATGCTTTTATTATTATAGATAGATGTTTAAACTTTTTTCTTACTCTATTTCATTTTTATAATGTCTTTATCTTTTTAAGTAGTATCATGCCTATATTAGATTCTTAGGCTGTCTTCTCTAATAGATTTGTTTAAAATACACGTGTTATCCAGTTTGTTATTTTTGGGGGTGGGGGGGTTGGTAGATAGTTGGAGTCCTCAGGTCTCTAGTTGTTTTAGATTTGGAGCTCATATGCCCGCTGTGGGTATCAATACCTCTCTTCCCTTATGGAGCATATTAGGGCAAGCACTTATCTAGTGGTTTTACCTGTGTTTTGTTTTCTTGGATTTTTTGTTTGATGTCTGGGTTCTACTGTTTCCTGGGGAGGAGAGGGCATGTCCCGAGGCAGTTCAGGAAGGAGGTAAGAGCAGAACTTCAACATTCTCTAACTGCCTTGCTAGCTCCTGTTACCCTTATACATACCAGTTCAAAGAAGCATTCTATCTCTGGAGTTTTCTCACATATTTTGTATTATTATTGTTTCCTGAAATTCATATTTTTTGGGGATTTTCTGTTTGTTTTGAGAGAGAGAGAGAGAAAGAGAGAGACATCGATTGGTTACCTCCCATACAATGTGCCCCGACCGGGGATTGAACCCACAACCTGGGTATTTGCCCCTGACCAGGAATTGAACCTGCAGCCCTTCAATGCATGGGACAGCACTCCAACCAATTGAGTCACACCGGCCAGGACTGGAATTCATGTTTTCTTATAGTTTCACATGGTGGTTTTGGAGGAAATAGCAGTATTTATGCATATGTGCCATCTTGACAGGAAGCATGTTCTTAGTTGTGGCTTTTGCTCTGAATAGTTGAAAGAAGAGGACTAGGCATTACAGAAGATGCAACTGGCTTGTAATACTATTGTTCAGTCCGAAGAATGAGAGAAAAGGGAATTCAAAATATGTGGGTCATCTCTCCTTCTGAAACAGGAGAGCTTGTTCAGGTAGGAGAAAAGAAGTGAGCCTAGTTAACTCCCATGTTTCCTTCCAGTCCTGTTGTCTGTAGTCATCGCTAATACAGAGTATATCACTTTTTGCAGTTAGTGTGTTTTTAAATAATTCTTTGTAATGTAATTATTATGAAGGATGTAAGTGGTCATGCTATTTAAATGACCCAATAGTGAATTCTTTTTTTTATATAACTTTTTAAAAAATATTTTTTATTAATTTCAGAGAGGAAGGGAGAGAGAGAGAGAGACATGAATGATGAGAGAGAGTCATTGATCTGCTGCCTCCTGCACCCCCCAACTGGGGATTGAGCCCACAACCCAGGTATGTGCCCTTGACCAGAATCGAACTTGGGACCCTTTAGTCCATGGGCCGATGATCTATATCCATTGAGCCAAACCAGCTAAGGCATGAATATTTTTTTTAAGAAAAAATTATTTTGAGAGAACATAATGGTTAAAAATATGGACTTTGGAGCTAGGTTGCCTGATTTAGAATCCTGGCTCTGCCATGACTTAGTTATGTGACCTTGGTCATGTTACTGAACCTTTGTGTACTTTCATCACTTCCTCTGTAAAATAGAAATAATAACAGTTCCTACTCAGAAGGCTGTTGTGAGGATTAAATGAGTTCCCATGGCTTCGCATATAGTAATTGCTGTAAAGTATTTGCTCTAATTACTATTATTGTTATTTATTCAGTTGACCTGGGCTTTCAGGGATTTTTCTCCAAGCATTTGTGTCACCTGCTGCGTGAGCATGTGCTTTGTGATTAGGTGTTTGACTAATTAAATAGGTAAAAGCAAGAGTACATTTTTCCATTTAAATTAGGTTCCACATAATTTAGAGGATCAGAATGTTTGATTGCAATCAAGTACAAAGAGATGATCATTGTATCTTTTCTTATGTGTTAAAGTATCAGAATTGAAATAGCACTGGAAGCAGCCCTAGACTGAGTTGCCTGAAACAAGGAATTGTTTTCATTAAGTTAATCAGAGCTAATCCTCTGGTGGTAGCCATGTACCAGCTCTTCAAGGCTGTGGTTCTTCAGGGGTTATGCTTTACACAGCTCAGATTTCTATGAGATAGTAATTCTGTGAACTACTTTAACTCAGCAGTATTCAATTGTGCCTTATAAATGCTGATATGTTACACATTATTTTTCTGTTGTCTTCTTTCTTTTTTTCTTTGTTTAATCCTCACCAGAGTATCTTTTTTCCATTGATTTTTAAAGAGAATGGAAGGGAGGGAGGAAGAAGCAGGGGTTGCGGGGTGAGGGGAGGTGAGGGAGGAGAGAAAGAGAAACATCGATGTGAGAACACATCAATTGATTGCATGCACCCTGACCAGGGACAGGGCTGAACCACAACCTCTGTACGTGCCTTTGACTGGGAATCAGACCTGAGACCCTTTGGTCCTCAGGCCAGTTCTCTAACCATTGATCCAAACCAGCCAGGGCTGTTCTTTCTTTCTTCCTTTTCTCTTCTCCAACCTTAGAATGAGTCATTTAAATATCTGAATGTTTCATTACTGTGTGGGGCTGATTTGTAACTTCTGAAATACTTCTCTCAGCTCAGTTCTCCCTGAGGGATAGCTACCAGAGAAGGGGAAGTTCCAGCCCTGGCACATGTGCAGAGAGAGCCCGGGCCAGTTCAGGAAGCCAAAGTCTGTTTCATGTGAGAGAGAAGCTAATATTGTTTATGCACTTCTTAGGTAGTTAGAAACAAACCTGTGGCAAGACAGGCTCCTGGCAAACGAAAATGCAATTGTCGGCAAGAGATGCGGACCACCCAGCTGGGCCCAGGGCGCTTCCAGATGACCCAGGAGGTGGTCTGCGATGAGTGCCCTAATGTCAAGTAAGTGACATTTGTTCTACCAAGAGACACTTTAATCATCTTGTTTGTCTAATAAAATGCTAATGGTCCATTCCTAGATTTTTTTTCTCTCCCTACCCTCATTCTTCTCTCTCTTATGTTCTGCCAGTGGATAGAACAAAGAAATTGTACATTTTTATTTTTCCCAAAAGTATTTTTTTTAAATATCTTTCTTTATGTTTCTGTACTAATGAGCAGTGGCCTGTATTTCTGAATATGCCTGATAAATGTTTGATGTTTCATTTTTTCCTACTTGGAATATTAGAGCAATATTATATGTCTAGCAGACATTTCAGATTAGAGTGCTATTTGCCGATTGTGTTATAAATACAATACAACTATTTAATTGAACCTTAAATTGTATGTATCAGAACTAGGTCAGCTGTTTGTGGGATCAGGAAAAAACTCAGACAGGATAAACTCTCCTGCTGGATTCCTAATAACATCACCCTGCCCTTCCAGATGCAAATGTATGTAAGTGGGAGTAGTTTTCTCTGTGATGGATCATGCAGTTCAGAGTAATCAGTCCACTGCAGTTGCAGTGATTGTCTACTATATAGTAGTAGCTTTTTCCTGTTTTGGCAAGTGGATATAAATAGATGTCAGCTGGCTTTCTCAATTAGAGATACAGGATAGTCTTCCAAGAAAAAGCTCTGATAGAATAGATAAAACTTTAATTATTTGTACTGGGGGTTTGGCTTGTATTTTTTTCTTTTCTTTTTTTTTCATTTTAACTTCTCTTTGTTTCAGACTAGTGAATGAAGAACGAACACTGGAGGTAGAAATAGAGCCTGGGGTGAGAGATGCCATGGAGTATCCCTTTATTGGAGAAGGTAAAATATTGGCGTTGATGTTTTATTATCATGACTTTCTGCTCTGTTTGCTTGTGAGTGCATCCCATTCTCCTCACTCCATATTCTTAATGGCCACATAGTAAATGCACGTATTATTTCTATCACTCTTTAGTGAGTTTAGGGTACAGAAAGCCTGTTGTGACCATCATGGTTGGACACCGTAAGTCTTAGCATTACTGTTTACCCTTTGAATATCATGTGCAAAAGTTACTATCAAGTAGCCTAAGTTATATCAAAATTTAGGGTGTTCAGATCTTAATGGATTAATTTTAACTCAGCAACAAAAGAAGATATGTAACTTTAGTTGGCATTAAGGTACTCTGAGACCTTACCTTTGGGGTTAAATTTAAAACTCTAAAAGGAAAAAAGACTTTAAGACTTCAAGTTCAAGAAATCAATGAATCATTGTCTGTTTAGGAAATAGGTCGTTCTCTACTAGTATTGCTGTGCCTGAGGTCCAGGTGATCTTGACTAATTATTTGAAACTTGGTATAACCAGGTTGAGACACTGCTCTCACAGATAGATTTGATAGTCGACACCTTAGGTAGAGGTTTTAAATAGATTTGCAGTGTCAGACATGTGTGGCTCACAGTCGGCTCAAATCTTTTCTGACCAGGTGAGCCTCATGTGGACGGAGAACCAGGAGACTTACGGTTCCGAATCAAAGTTGTCAAGTAAGTAGTCTAATTTTAGAGGCTTTCCCTTCAGTGCCTGCTTTTCAGATGCATCAGATTATAGAAATATGGGTAGTCACCAGGGAATTTCCAGACTTTCTCCTCTGTTTAATGTCTGTCACACCCTCAATGATTACTTGTAACTCTACAACAATACTGAAGATTTGGGGTTGAGGCCTAGGTTTTGACCTTGTTATATATTTACTCAGAGCCTACAAATTCAAAAGGTATTAGAAGAAAATAATTAATAAGACAAGTAAGAGCTGTTAAAGAGAAGCAGACTAGAATGGGAAGTGGAGGAGACCTGAGGTGTAACTGATCAAAGGCCCCATCCAAAGGCTCTTCCTTTACATAATGTTATTATTTCTCTCCTGTTACCATTTTGGAAAACAGTGATTCCTTTGCTTCTAAGGATTCTTTGAAATAAGGTTCTCATCTAAATATGGAGAAATGGGCACCCACCTCCTAGGGCTTTTCACTCACAGCACTCTTTAAACATTTTTTTTTAACTGATTTTTAGAGCAAGGAAGGGAGAGGGATAGAGAGAAACATCAATAAGAGAGGAACATCATGGATTGGCTGCCTCTGCACACCCCTTACTGGGGATTGAGTCTGCAACCCAGGCATGTGCCCCGACCTGGAATCAAACCAGGAACTCTTGTTTCCTGGATCAGTGCTCAACCACTGAGCCATACTGGCCAGGCCACAGCACTCTTTAATCTCCTCTGATCTTTTCCCCAGCTTTCCCCCCCTTGTCTTTTTTTTTTTTTTAATATATATATATATATATATATATATATATATATATATATATATAATTGATTTCAGAGAGGAAGGATGAGGGAAAGAGAGAAACATCAATGATAAGAGAGAATCATTGATTGGCTGCCTCCTGCACGCCCTCTACTGGGTATCGAGCCCACAACCCCAGGCATGTGCCCTTGACTGGAATCAAACCCGAAACCCTTCAGTCCACAGGCTGACGCTATCCACTGAGCAAAACCAGCTAGGACCCTCCCCACCCCCGCCCTTGTCTTTCTCATCACTTCCCAGAGAAACTGGAACATGTACTTTTCCCTAAATAAACCTGGTATCAAGTCCTTGTATTCCCCAAAATTCCCTCTTGCCCTATCCTCACCTTCCCTCTTGCCCACCTTCTCTGCATCTCTAGGGCTGACCTGGCCTTGGGGAGCCTAGCTCTGGAAACCTCTCCAGACTCATTCCTGATGCCCGTCTCCCCAGCCCCCACTGCTGGAAGTTGTCTTTCTCTCCTTTTACATAGTCTAATTACTTGTACTTTTATTTACATGCGTTGGCTTCTACTGATTGTAAGCTCCTTAAGAGTAGGGTTCAATAAATCTTACATACCTTCATAGATTAATACTACGCACAAGAGTATCTAATAAATGCTTATTGTTTAAATGAGTGATATTCATCATTTTTCAAAATGTTCTAGAAACTTTTTGAACTCTTCCCAAAGAAAGATGAAAGTCAGTGATTTTTACCTTATTTTGTTTCTAGGCACCCAATATTTGAAAGGAGAGGAGATGATTTATACACAAATGTGACAATCTCACTAGTTGAGTCTCTGGTGGGCTTTGATATGGATATTACTCACTTGGATGGTCACAAGGTAAACAAACCAATTTTCCTGCTTCCTGCCTGACCTCTTAAAGCTTTCATGTAGGTGGTGTTGAGATTTGTCAGCCACTTTGATCATTTAAAACCACGGGGACTTCTTAGTCCTTGTGCCGCCTCCTGTCCTCACTCTACCGCCCAACATTTGGACATTTCAGCTCCTCAGTTGATTGCACACCTATGTTAGTCTTAACCTTATAGTCTCCATGGGCAGAGCCTTACTACTTTATTGTTTGTGTTTGGTTTTTCTTTTTCTTTTGAAAGCCTTCTCTTTCTTTGGCTCCTAGTATCCTAATGAGTTTCCCTGGCCCCTCATCCTTTCTGCCTCCTCTGAGGTGTGACATGAGCTTTGAGCACCTGTGATCACGAGAAGCGATGCTATACTTCAGGAGTACCAGTCCTACTCTGGTTCATTAGCTTTTGCTTTCCAGGTACACATTTCCCGGGATAAGATCACCAGACCAGGAGCCAAGCTATGGAAGAAAGGGGAAGGGCTCCCCAACTTTGACAACAACAACATCAAGGGCTCTTTGATAATCACTTTTGATGTGGATTTTCCTAAAGAACAGTTAACAGAGGAAGCAAGAGAAGGTGAGGGGTGTAATGTGTATGACTGTGTGTTTGTATGTCGTAAGGGGTATGAGAATAAGGTGGTTAAAGAAGATAGTCAATAAGACAAAAACCTCCAGTGACATCAGACATCAACTAATACTAGTGAACACAAGACTAGTGAACATGCCTTTCTGTAAAGGCAATATTAACAACTAGTGGCCCGGTGCACAAAATTTGTGTACTGCGGGGGGGGCGGGCCTGTGCCCTGTCACAGTGTGGGAGCCCTGCAATCCATCACCCCAAAGAGGTAGGCCCTGCCCACCCATCTGGGGCTCCTCGATGGATTGCCCCAAAAAGGTAGGCTGGAGCCAGGGGTCCCAATTCTGTGCCGCGTGGAGCCACAATATCCCCAGGCCTTGCTGCGTGGAGCTGAGAGACTCCCAGGCTTCGCCGCAGAAGCCTGTGCCGGGCCCCGCCCCGTCCCCAATGCTGCAAGTCCCTGCCCACGCGCACCTGCTGCGCATGCAGCCTCCTGCTGATTGGTTGTTACACATGAGGGTGTCCCGACCATTTGCATATTACCCTTTTATCAGTATAGACTAGAGGCCCAGTGCACGAAATTTGTGCACGGGGGTGGGGAGGGTGTCCCTCAGCCCAGCCTGCACCTTCTCCAATCTGGGACCCCATGAGGGATGTCCGACTGCCCATTTAGGCCCAATCCCAGCAGTCGGACATCCCTCTCACAATCCAGGACTGCTGGCTCCTAACTGCTCGCCTGCCTGCCTTCCTGATTGCCCCTAACCGCTTCTGCCTGCTAGCCTGATCACCCCCTAACTACTCCCCTGCCAGCCTGATTGATGTCTAAATACTCCCCTGCCAGCCTGCTTGCCCCTAACTGCCCTCTCCTGCAGGCCTGGTCACCCTTAACTGCCCTCCCCTGCAGGCCTGGTCACCCCTAACTGCCCTCCCCTGCAGGCCTGTGTCCCCCACAACTGCTCTCCCCTGCAGGCCTGGGTCGCCCCCAACTGCCCTCCCCTGCTGGCCTGATTGCCCACAACTGCCCTCCCTTGCAGGCCTGGTCCCTCCCAACTGCCCTCCCCTGCTGACCATCTTGTGGTGGCCATCTTGTGTCCACATGGGGGCAGGATCTTTGACCCCATGGGGGCAGCCATCTTGTGTGTTGGAGTGATGGTCAATGCGCATATTACTCTTTTATTAGATAGGATAGAGGCCTGGTGCACAGGTAGGGACCAGCTGGTTTGCCCTGAAGGGTGTCCCGGATCAGGGTGGGGGTTCCCTTGGGGCATGGGGCGGCCTGGGCGAGGGGCTTGTGGTGGTTTGCAGGCCTGCCACGCCCCCTGGTGACCCAAGCGGAGGCCCTGATATCTGGGATTTATTTATCTTCTATAGTTGAAACTTTGTAGCCTGGAGTGGAGTCAAGCCTCCTGCTTGCTCCGTGGATGCAGCCATTTCTGTTGGGATTTATTTATCTTCTATAATTGAAAATTTGTAGTGGAGGCTAAGGCAGGCCAGGGTTTCAGAAGCTTGGCTTCCTCCATTGCTGGGGGCAACCCTAGCCTCCTGCTTTCTCCAGCTCTGTGGCTGCCGCCATTTTTGTTGGGATTTATTTACCTTCTAAAATTGAAACTAGCCTGGAGTGGGCCGGCCAGGGTGTGCGGAAAGCTTGGCTTCCTCCATTGCTGGGGAAACCCAAGCCTCCCTCCTGCTCTCTCCGTGGCTGCAGCCATCTTGGTTAGGTTAATTTGCATACTTGCTCCTGATTGGCTGGTGGGGGTGGCTTGTGGGTGTAGTGGAGTGATGGTTAATTTGCATATTACTCTTTTATTAGATAGGATTCTTCTGTAACAGGGTTACCAAAGGCTGTGTAAGCTGGGCTTTGAAACCTGGGGAGTGATAGGTTGTTTGGATGTGGGGGTGTGAAATAGAATCACTTAAAACAAATGAGCAGGACCAAACTGTTAAAGGAGAGATGTGAATTAGAGGCTTAGGGGTGATGTCTGCAATGACTGGTTGAGAAGAGGGCCCGGTTGGTGGATCCTAAATAAAAGGAAGAAGGTGAAAGGTCAAAACTGGAAAGAGGACAAAGATGAAGGAATGGAAGATAACTAAAGAAATTATATTCCATTTTATTTGCCTTTTCTTGTAGGGTTTTGTGGGATGTGTGTAGTATATGTTTGAAAGACAAAGACAAGGGATCATCTTGGATGTACACATGCATGTGTGCGGGGATCCACATGTGATGAAGTTGGACATTGTGGTTATTAGTTTAATTCACATCATGGTGGTCATAAGGCCCTTTGTGAGCCTCCACATGAAATATGCTCTTTATATTCCAGGAAGTCACATTTTTATTAATGGAGCTATTTCTTCATTCTTTAGGAATCAAACAGCTACTGAAACAGGGATCAGTGCAGAAGGTATACAATGGACTGCAAGGATATTAAGAGTGAATAAAATTGGACTTTGTTTAAAATAAGTGAATCAGCGATATTTATTATCTGTGAGATTTTTTTTGAGTTTCCTTTGTTTTTATTTTCAATATGCAAGTTTGGTTTAACTTTTTTCTTCTAATGATCGTCATGAAATGAATAAGAAGGCTTAGGAATTTGTCCATTTTTGTTCAGAAAAGAATGACCAGAAAAAGGTTTAATAATACCTCTCCCTTTGGGGATTTAATGTCTGGTGCTGCCATCCAAGTTTCAAGAATTAAAGCTGCAACAGGACTCCAGGAGCAAAAGAAATACAATATAAAGGGTTGGAGTTAATTGGTAGCTATTTCATTGAAAATACCAACTGGAGAAGTCTGTTTTTAAATACATTTTGTTGTTAATTTTTCTTGACTCCTGTCTCTTGTTGGTTTGGCTATGCTATTGTCTTTTCCATCTCTGTTTTGGTCATTTTCCCTTCATCTGCCAGTTTTCCCTCCTTGGTGCCTGTGTGTTGGCTGTTCTCCAGTCAAGCAAGCTGGATGCATAAACTTGCAAACAGTGATAAAGACCCAGTCCCCATACCCATCTTCTAGAAGGAGTTTGAAGAAACTGAATAATAGGTTAGAGATGAGGGTAGGTCAGTGGTCGGCAAACTTATAAGTCAACAGAGCCAAATATCAACAGTACAACGATTGAAATTTCTTTTGAGAGCCAAATTTTTTAAACTTAAACTTCCAACGCCACTTCTTCAAAATAGACTCGCCCAGGCTGTGGTATTTTGTGGAAGAGCCACACTCAAGGGGCCAAAGAGCCGCATGTGGCTCGCGAGCCGCAGTTTGCCGACCACGGGGTAGGTGAATCAAGGTTACACAAAGATCTCATTGTCCTTGAGAAAGTATACTTCCTCACTTAGTTTGGGAATAATAAAATATGATATGGATACTTTTCTGTTTAGAAGGCACTTTCTTATACTGATCTCAGTGTAGTTCCAGCAGCCTCCCACCTTTGGCTGTGGGGCAGCCAATGCCTTTTCATTACATTTTGCCTCTTTTACAACAATGAGTGGAAAGGGTGAAAAAAAAAATGGGATCTCAGTTGACCTGAGGATTAAAAAGCCTTTGGTTTTTGTTAAGAACTAGGATTACCACTGGCTCTAGAAAATGAATGTTAAGGGGAATTGCAAATTACACCTGCCTCTCCCGCAGTATCTAATTCAGATGATACGTGACCTCCTTCACTTATCTGCATTACACAGTCATGTCACACTCTACTTTGCATCTACTGTTGGGACTCCTTGACTCAGCTAGAGTGTTTTAATGCCATTGAACGATTTCTGTTGCAATGAGTGGAGCTGCCTTTGAGCCATCAGTGTAGTTCCAGCAGCCTCCCACCTTTGGCTGTGGGGCAGCCAATGTCTTTTCATTGCATTTTGCCCCTGTTTTACAAAAATGAGTGGAAAGGGTGAAAAAAAAGGGAATTTCATCAATTTAGAGAAGTTAAGAATAAGGTAAAAAGCAGTACACGTCTAGCATCAATCACTCTTTGGACTTGAGTAATTCATCTCTTTTCACTTGTGGAGAAAAACAACCAAAATTAAAAGGCTTACTTTAAATACCGAAAAATCTTCCTTAGAAATGAAATGAAACCACATCTATATATATAAAAGCAATATGCAAAGTGTCCCCTCAGGAGTTTGACCAGGAGACTAGGAGTTTGATTGCTCTCTATGACGTGCACTGACCACCAGGGGGCAGCGCGGAGCAAAGGGAGGACCCGGCTGGCATCTGGAAGGCCACAATCGAACCTGATTGCCGGCCAGGCCTAGGGACCCTACCAGTGCACGAATTTTGTGCACCGGGCCTCTAGTAAATACATATGTAAGTTAGTGGACTTTTTGTACATTTACTATTCATTACGAACTAAGTCGCCCTAGTTGAGCATTTCATAGAAATAATCATCTACATTTCTCATGTATTGTAGCCCAGGAGAGCTCTTGACCATTACTTGCACTTGCTGATCTCCTTTTTCAAGATTTTTGCAAGTCAGTCATATAGTAAGCTAGTGTTACTAGTCTTGCTAGAAAGACCCCATAGAGATAATACTCTTGCTATAAATAAGAATGTTAATGAGGCTTTGTCACTCCTGTTTATTCATGCTGCAGGCTGCCATGATTTAATGAGTTATAAAAATATCTCATTAATTAACTCCAAGCTTCAGTTCACCCTAAGTGCTTTCTCTGAAGCACATTTTAATGTGGAAGGATTTGTATCAAAGTTCCACAGATTTTCTTGTAGTAAAGAAAATCATAGTAACAACATGGTGCTGATGGAGATGATGGAAAGATCATAAAACCAAGCTCCAAAGCCCAAGCTCATTGCACTGTGGTACAACTGCATCCCCAGAAGTCATTGCTGTCAAAAATGGAGTGGTGGTCCCTGAGGCAGCAAGCTCCCTACCACATGGACCATAGATACCCACCTGTTCAGGAATGTTGAGGAATGTTGCAGCAGGGCCTCCCGGGCTTGGGAGGGTGGAGTAGTCAATAGGAAAGGTCCCTTCAAGCCAGAAGCTTCTGTATGTTACAGTTTTCAAATGAAGGACTGTGAAAACCTGTTCTCTTCTCACTCGGTTAATACTGAGTGCTTCCTCTGGGCCAGTTCTGTTCAAGTGCTTTATATGGAGGAGCTCATGTCTATGGAAGAGGGACTGTTATCCTCAATTTACAGTTGAGGAAATAGTTTTCAAGCAGTGGTGCCAGTATTTGAACCCAGGCAGTCTGCTCCATAGAATGTACTCTCCACTGCCATGAATTCAGGACTTCTACTTAGAAAAAATAAATTCTCTGTAAACAGGATTTTAGATGGTGATGGTGGGAGAATAGATAATAGTGTCTTTAGTCCTGAAGGGAAAAATGTCATTCCAGTGAGAGAGGTAATTAAGCAGAAAGGGTTGGCCTGGAATCAGACTCAATTTCTGTGACACCTGGGAAATGGGAATAATAAAGGGTGATATGTTTTAACCTGAGCTTCTGTGCATTTCTAATGCATTTGGGCTACTCATTTGATTTGTTTACTTCCTAGTCCTCAGTTGGACTTACTATTGGTTATATTGCCAGGTTCCTGAATCCTGGTTGGGTGTTGGTGCTTAGAAATCACTGTTTTTGGAAAAAGAAACAATATGGAAACTTAAAACCAATTTCAAAAGTTGCATTGGTTGCTATTAGAAATGAGAATGGAATGAGGATTTTATTGTCTTCTTTGGAAAAGGATAAGTGCTTTCAACATCTACCCTGAACAAAAAGGCATATACAAGGATGCAGGAGATAAGCAGAGAATAAAAAACAGGTTGGTAAGTGTTCATTTTGAAAAAAATTCTAGTCTTTCAGTCACCGAAATTGTACCAGTACTGATGAGCAATGGGTGAATACGGGTCACAGCAGTTGGCACCAATACACTTTCTATGGTGATTGATATGTCTAGGGCCCAGACTCTTTCTCTTCCCACTAAAAGAAATCAACACTTAGGAGTGGTATAACTTTAGGCAGAGTGCCTCTACTAATGCAGCCAGTCTGAGAACCACATACCTGGAGGGCAGTCTGGAGTGTCAATAAAAATCATCTGAAGCTGCATTGTCCAATACAGTAGTCATTGAGCACTTAAAATGTGACTAGTGCAAATTGAGGTGCTATGAGCATAAAATACATGCTAGATTTTGAAGACAGAAAAAAAGTGAAAAAGATATCAATGATAATTTTATATATTGATTACATGTTAAAATTATAGTATTCTGGATATGGTTGGTAAAATATATTAAAATAAGATACATCATTAAAATTCACCTGAGTCTTTTTTGTTCTTGTTTTTACTTTTTAAAATGTGGCCTGCCCAACCAGCGTGGCTCAGTAGTTGAGCAACAACCTATGAACAAGGAGGTCAGGGCATATACCTGGGTTGCAGGCTCAATCCCCAGTGTGGGGCATGCAGGAGGCAGTTAACGATTCTCTCTCATCATTGATGTTTCTCTCTCCCTTCCTCTCTGAAAGAAATAAAAATATATTTAAAAAAATTATAATGTGGCTACTAAAAAATTGAAAATAGCTGTAGCTCACATTCTATTTATATTGATAGCACTGCTACCAATGATAATTGTATATGTTGATTACATGTTGAAATTATAGTATTCTGGATATGGTTGGTAAAATATTTATATATCTAAAAGGCTAAGTGTCTGTCCATCCGACCGGTCGCTATGATGCACACTGACCACCAGGGGGCAGATACTCAACGCAGGAGTTGCTGTGATGCACCCTGGCCATTTAAAAATAAACGGCACCATGGACCTGGTGCTGAAAAACGAACACTCTGCTTCCTCCAAGTGGGACACAGGCCCCACCACCACCCTGGAGCAACACCCCACCAAATCGCAGCCAATGCTGCCAAAGACCCCATGGCGCAAAATGCAGCCCACAGCCCAGGCCAGAAACAGTTGCTGTGGGAACTGGGTAATGACATCAAGTAGCAACATCTGACTTCCTCTCCCTAGTGACTAGCCTTCTTGCAGTTTCTTCAGCCCAGAACCCTACTTGCTTTGTAGCCAGGTGCAAACATTTTACAGTTTAACCAAATGTTTGTGAAGCGTTTTCCCGTGCCTCATCTCATTTGATCCTCACAGAAGTCCTGGAGTAGGTAGATAGGAGACTCAGTAGAAAATATCCTATTTTCTTTTCATTAGCAAGATGTAAATAGTGATATTAAAATATTTCTTCTAATTAATTTCCTTTCAATATGCATGAATTAGTGCATCAGGACACTAGTATTATAATAAGACATTATTAAAATTCACCTGAATCTTTTTTGTTCTTGTTTTTGCTTTTTTAAATGTGGCTTAGCACCTGTAAGTCACTCCTCAATGTGGGAGAGGTGGACTGGGACTTTGGGATGAAGTCCCTATTCAATTACCTATCATTCAATTTAGTCCAATGGTCCAGAGTCCAGTGGTCGGCAAACTCATTAGTCAACAGAGCCAAATATCAACAGTACAACGATTGAAATTTCTTTTGAGAGCCAAATTTTTTAAACTTAAACTTCTTCTAACGCCACTTCTTCAAAATACACTCTCCCAGGCCGTGGTATTTTGTGGAAGAGCCACAGTCAAGGGGCCAAAGAGCCGCATGCGGCTCGCGAGCCATGGTTTGCTGACCACTGGTCCAGACCATTGAGATGTTTTGGGATCCCTACTCAATCAGCCAATATTTTGTCTGTGCTTCTCCACTTGATTTGATCTTCCCTCTCAATTGGCTGAGACATCAAGATTTTCATCTAAACAATGAAGAAAAATGCTGGTCAAAGAGTTGAAAGCCAGCTCTTGGATTTTGCCACTAAAAGTCTGTCTCCAGGGCAAAGTCATATCAACCTCCATGGAAAGAACTAATTTTTTGTATCTAGCCATATCACTTTATTGTGCCTACAAGGATATGTATGCTGAGATGCTTGCTGAAATCCAGTTATACAACAGCCTGTTAGGAAATGAGATATGTCAACATAACTTAGTCTTACTGAGCCCTTACTGGGTCCCAGGGATCAGCACTTTCACATCTAGGTGCTTGCAAGTGATGCCTAATGTGGCTCTTACCTTTTAGAAAAATTGTCCATCTCCCAGTATTTGTTATGAACACTCCCAGCACTAGGGGTCCCAACTCATCCCTGATGGCTTGGGACTTGTTTCCAGTGTTAGCCCCACATCCTGGAAGCCCCACATCCTGGAAACCCGTAGGGAAACCAGGACAGTTGGTCACCCTAAGATCCACATTGAAGAGGCCTCTTGCATGGAAACCCCTGCAGCTCATGTCATTTATAATTGTCGAGGGCAAGTACAGAGCGATGGCTGAGGGGACTGGAAGGGGAACCAGGCCTAGTTCTGAGAATGTTCCATGGAGGAGGAGTCCAAGGGAAGTATGCATGAACAACGAGAGGGTCAAGGCTTCGGTGCAGCTATAATGGGGGGAGTGTGTGCAGGGGCAAGCCAGCCCAGGTGTTCCTTCCAGGCTGGTTCACAGATTGGCATGTGTTAAAAGCAACATTCCCTTCTGGACAGTTATGTAGGCGAACAGGAGGAGAATTTGTATTTTGGTAAAAGTTGTATATGCATCTCCTTCTTTATATTGAAAATTATGGGAATTATTGCATGTACTGACGATATGAGTAAAATATAAACTTATTGAATTATCTTTCATTTCAGTTTTTTATTTATTTTAATGAATAACTATCCACTCATACTAAGAATATAGGCTACTTACATGGTTCTGGTCTTAAAGTCCTCTAAAAATACCTTTTAAACAATTTTTTTTTTTCTGATTGCATGTTGGCATAATTCTCCTACCTTTGTTTGAATCTCTTTTTATTTCTCTTTGTTTTTGTTTGTTGTGTGATTATTTGTTTTGTGAGTCTTCAGCAAGCCATCTTTTTAAAGAAACACCTAGAGAGAAGCAGGGGAGGGTGGGTGGGAAGAGATCAACCAATGAACTTGTATGCATATATGACAGTGGGGTGGTGAGGACCTGGAGGGGAGGGGGAAGGACTGGAGCGGGCTGGAAGAGGTTAATGGGGAGGGGGGGACCTATGTAATATTTTCAACAATAAAGATTAAAAGGGAAAAAAAGGAAACATTAAGGGTTTTCATTTTCCATAACATAATGCATTAGTTGTTCCTGAAGCGGTGATATTATTCCATTTCAGAATTCCAGCCACCCTGACTGCTGACAGCAGGCAACGGCCAGCTGGCTGGTGTCAGAGTCCCATCACAGCTGAGCTTTCAGGCTCTAATTGCAAAACATTCCAGAGGGAAAGCTGAGCACCTCCAAGGAACATTTTTTTTTAGAATGTTTCTTTATTTCCATGAGAGGGCGATGTCTACCGTGGAGGGGAAGGGGCTGTGGTTGTACAAAGAGTCATGTATGGAACTGCCACTGCCATGTTTCCAGTTAGTTCTAGAGTCATTTTAACTCCCACTTACAGATTGGCCACTCATGCCTGCCCCTCCCCACATGACTCAGGCAGGCGCTCTGTGCACTCTCGGAAAAGCCCACAGTCTCTGGTGCAGAGAGGGAGTGGGCAAAATTACAGCAAGGGGAGAGCTCAGCTCAGCTGTGGAAGACATTACAAGCTGCATTTTGGTACAAAGACAATTAGGAACAATTGCAGACTTCTTCAAAAGGAAATAGAAGAGGAAAATAAAATACTCTATTGGTTTATTACACATTTCTTAAGTAGCGCGATGTCCATGAAGTTTGGAGGCCCTGGGGGACCAAGGATACCCAGAGCTCAGCCCCTGGCTTGTTCCCCACTGACCCCTACGCTCTGACTCCTTCCCATCGCAGAGCTCGTGGGGAACTTTCCAATCAACTGGGGGATCCAAGAAGGAGGGGGTGTCATCGCTGGTCCAGTGTTTGCTGAAGACGGTTCTTGTTCATGAGAAGACCCTTCCTAATGATGTGCTGGGTCCAGTGTTGAGCCCTTTCCTCCACTCCTGGCGCATGGCCTCCATCATCTTCTCCCTCCACCTTCACACACCTTCTTTGGAATGTTGTTGTGTCCCTCTCCTATACATGGCACAGAGCTAGGCCGTCACCAGCTAAAGCAGGAGAGCTGCAGCATAGCAGCCCCTGCAAACTCGCTCTGAAAGACGACTTCTTCCTGGTTCATGAATTTATCTGAATGGAAAGTGTAGAACCATAGGAAATTTAAATCAGACTTATTTAAATATTTAGCAAATTATCTTAACTGAGGAAAAAAATTAAGCAGTTGAGATAGTTCCAAAAAACTAAGGTCTGACAGCCACCATGACTGTGACCCTATTTCCAGAGCAGCAGGTTCCCTGCCTTTACCCTTCTGCACCCCCAATAAGTGAAAGAGGTGAGAGAGAGAGAGAGAGAGAGAGAGAGAGAGAGAGAGAGAGAGAGAGAGAGGAGAGAGAGAGAGCTCTCCTCCTGGGGTTACGGCTGTTCCCCTCACTATAGCAGGAAAACTGACCTCAGAGTTAGGCGATGCCATCAGAGTGACAGAGCAGAGGAGGAACTGTGGCTTCGAGGTGGGTTAGATTCCTACTCAGCAGTGAGGCTCAGGGTAACCTGCCTGGGGTGGGGAGAGAGCAGCTGACGCATCACAAAGTGGCACTCAGGCAGCATTTCATGCTAGCCCGAGGAAACATTCATCATTCATATCACAGAAAGGCAATTGCTGATGGGAATTGGGGCCTGCACCCCACAGGTATCCACTCTAAGTCACCCTGTACCCCTCCTGCCTCAGGATCCCTGGTCAGCGTCTCTCTGGTTCCATAGGCTTACCTGTGAGCTCATGGACAGAGGATTTAGGATTAACAAACTGACTTTGAACTTACATTTCATTACATCAGAAAGTAAATAAACCTTGAACTGTTAGTTTTGGATTTTTTACAAAAAGATAATGCTGCCATTCCCTTTCTCTACACTAACCTGACTATATGTGGCCTCTAATGCTTTAAGCTTTCCTGGGTTATCATTTCCTATTCCTTTCTAAATGTGATGTTCCGACATTCCTTTTGGTTAAATGTCATATTCTCTGTTCACGTCTCAAAAATATACTGTATTTACCTATTTACACTAAGTTGACATTGTTTTCTAACAGTAATCAAATGGCACAGGGACCATGAGAGCACCACTGTCTTCTGTGGGCACCACTGGCTTCCTGGGCATGGCTGCCTGGCCCTGGGAACTGCCACCTGAACCTTGGCCTGGCACCACTCTGACTGCTGGACACTGTCCTCTTCTGACCCGCTGACGCCATGGCACACCCAGGGCCATACTGAGTTCTGTGCAGAACTTGGGAGAAGGTCTCTTTGCTCTTGTGTGTTAGAGGCTGTCAGTGGCATCAAAACAGAAACTTCCTAAGGTCCCTCCTGACAGACCCTCTTCAGTTTTTTCTCACAACAGGACTCGGGTAACGAGTTCAAGGCAGAGCCAAGCCAGGAGACAAATCTGAGTGACAGACACTGTTTTGTGGTTTCCTCGACCACAAAGGAGGCTTTAGTACCAGGTGGGCCTGTGGGTCCTGGCTCTGTCCCAAGAAGGTGGGTTCTGCCCCAGAAGGCTCCCCACCCCTCCTGCAGGTCTGTCCTGGTGATCCGTCCCACTAGTCTGCAGACACGCAGAAACCCAGCCCAGGAGGAGGCTGAGGCTCTGAGACGACACAGGACCTGCTGGCTATGTAACTGTCCCATTTGATTCAGGTGAGGGAGCTCCAACTTGAAGAAGCCATGGGACATTTACACTGGAAAAGTCAGAGCATGCTGATCCAGTGGCAAGTTTCATATTTATGCAAATCAATATAAACAAAATGTTCATGATCCATGTTGTTAATAGAAGTAAATCTTAAACACAAATGTTAGGATAATAAGGTTGAGAACAGAGATTGTGAGACGATAAAAAGTGGCCTTTTACTTTTATTGTCTCTCATCTGAGTCAACAGGGTATGACTACAGGTAATTTTATAAGTGCCAAAGCTCGCACTGTTTTATGGACCACTCCTGCTGGGGGAAACCCACCACTGTGGAGTGCAGTGGGGGCTATGGCAATGTGAGGTAGTAGGCAGAGGACAGGATACGGACCCTGATTAGCATTCCACCTCCACCATGTGTCTCCTGTGCAAATACCTTCATGGAACTTGCATTATAAAAGATAGAGAGAGCAAATTAGACTATGGGGATTCCTGATTGAATGTTTTCTTGGTCAGTATTTGATCTATTATTTGACCTCTTTAAGTATTTTCATTTTTATTTAAATATCCATGCTTTTCAATTGAAATTTTCTATTTGATTATTTGTTAAATCTTCCTCTCCCTGCCCCCTGCCCCTGTCTCGCTTTGCAGTTTCTATGAATAACATGGCTAAATTTAATTTATTAGTTGGACAGGCACCTAGGAGAATTGCACTTGGAGGAAAGGACTATGAAAGGCCTTGAGAAGGCTGTCCCTAAAAGGTCAGCTGAGCTTGGCACTGCCCTGGAACAGCCCTTGTGAATTGCTCAGGAACAGAGCTCCTCATTTACAAGGATTTCTTCCCATTCCCTGAACACGGTCCATAATTCTTCACCAATTACCCCTTCCAACCAGAAAGCTATACTCTTATGTCTACCTATCTAAATCTTGCCATTCCTCAGGGGAAAATTCAAAATGCATCCTTATCTATGATGCCTTCTTCCCTCTCCCCTGCCCACCCTCAGCTGGGAATGCTTCTCCCCTTCTCCCGTGAAGGCCTATAGCATGTGGTTCCTCTTATGTACCACAGATGATTAACAGAAGTGCTGCATGATTTCATGGTTTAATGCAAAATGAAGATGCAGGGGTCCTTGTTTTAAAAATGTTAAGGACAGCCTAAGTGCCCATCAGCAGATGAATGGATTAAAAAACTGTGGTACATCTATACAATGGAATACTATGCTGCTGTAAAAAGAAGGAACTCTTATCATTTACAACAGCATGGATGGACCTAGAGAGCATTATGCTAAGCCAAATAAGTCAGTCAGAGAAAGGTAAGTATCACATGATCTCACTCATATGTAGGATATAATGATCAACAGAAACTGATGAACAAAAATAGATCCAGAGTAATAGAAGCATCGAATACACCGTCCAACCTAAAAGGGAAGGTGTGGGGGAGTTTAAGACATCAACCAAAGGACTTGTATCCATGCATATACTGATAAGCATAACCAATGGAAACAGACAGTAGGGGGGTGAGGGCATATGCTGAGGGATAGGAGCAGCTGGGGAGAGGTCAATGGGGGAAAAAGAAGACTTATGCAATACTTTAAACAATAAAGAATTTAAATAAATAAATATATAATGGCAAAAAAAAAAAAAGAATTGCAAGATGGCTATAGGGGACCATTACAAAATGCAGGCCCTTCTAAGTGTCCCAGCATGACCACACAGGACACACACCTGGTCAGCTGACCAGATAATTACACTGGATATTCCAGGGGGAAGTGAGAGGCCTACAGGCAAATACAATCATTTAAATGCCCATTCTAATCCCCTCTTAGGGAACCTCCTGAGCTGCCTGCCTGTCTTCCTGAGCCTATCTAGTGCTCCAACATCTACATGCCTGGCTCTCCATCTCTTGGCACTTAGCTGAGGGTTCTGCTCCCAGAGGGACTCCTCCCATCCCCAGCCACTCTGATCTTTGCTTACTGCTCCTTATCTCTGAGTCATGCCTCATTGATTTCCTTGGGTTGGCCACCAGCACAAGAAACAGGGAAGAACCTACCGGTTATTTCTCACAATAGCCCTATCCCCCTTCCTCTCTGTTCCCTCCTGTTGCCGGAAGTTGCCAGTATATAACCCTTCTTTGCCAACATGTTGCTGCAAAAAAATGCAGTTGCATTTTTCTACCTGTTCTATTTCTTCTAAGTGACAATGTAGATGCTCACCTGATGTCAAGAGTGTTAAGTATAAAATCCAACACCCTTTCTTGATAAAAACCCTCAGCAAAATGGGAATAGGGGGATCATACCTCAACATAATAAAAGCCTTATATGACAAACCTACAGCCAACATCATACTCAATGGGCAAAAACTAAAACCATTTCACTTAAGAACAGGAATGAGACAGGGATTCCCATTTTCACCACTCCTATTTGACACACTACTGGAAATGCTAGCCATAGCAAGTAGACAAGAAAAAGAAATAAAAGATATCCAAATTGGAAAAGAAGACGTAAAACTGTCATTATTCACAGATGACATGATACTGTACATAGAAAACCCTAAAGACTCCATCAAAAAAATTATTAGACTTAATAAATGAATTCGGCAATGTAGCAGGTTACAAAATTAATGCCAATAAATCTATGGCATTTCTATACACCAATGGTGAACTTACAGAAAGAGAGACTAAAAAAATAATCCCATTTATCATCGCACCAAAACATTAAGATACCTAGGAATAAACTTAACTTAAGTAGGTAAAAGACCTGTACTTGGAAAACTACAGGACACTGAAAAAAGAGATAGAGGAAGACATAAACAGATGGGAGAACATACTGTGTTCATGGATTGGTAAAATCAACATAATTAAAATGTCCATACTACTCAAAGCAATCTATAGATTCAATGCACTCCCCATTAAAATACCAACGGCATATTTCACAGACCTTGAATATACTCTCCAAAAATTCATCTGGAATAAAAAAAGACCCTGAATAGTTGCAGCAATCCTGAGAAAGAAGAATAAAGTAGGAGGGATCTCAATACCAGATATCAAGCTGTATACAAAGCCACTGTTCTCAAAACTGCCTGGTACTGGCACAAGAACAGACATATAGATCAATGGAATAGAATAGACAACCCAGAAATTGATCCAAACCACTATTCTCAATTAATATTTGACAAAGGAGGCATGAGCATACAATGGAGTCAAGACAGTCTCTTCAATAAATGGTGTTGGGAAAATTGGACAGATACAAGCAAAAAAATGAAACTAGATCACCAACTTACACCATACACAAAAATAAACTCAAAATGAATCAAGGACTTAAACATAAGACGGGAAAACCATAAAAATATTAGAGGAAACCACAGGCAGCAAAATATCAGACATATGCCAAAGCAATATCTTCACCAATACAGCTCCTAGGGCAATGGAAACTAAAGAGAAAATAAACAAATGGGACTATATCAAAATAAAAAGCTTCTATACAGCAAAAGAAACCATCAACAAAACAATAAGAAAGCCCACTGTATGGGAGAACATGTTTGCCAAAGTTATCAGCGATAAGGGTTTAATCTCCAACATTTACAGGGAACTCATACAACTTAACAAAAGGAAGATAAACAACCCAATCAAAAAATGGGCAAGGTACCTAAATAGATACTTTTTGAAAGATGACATAAGGCCAAGAGACATATGAAAACATGCTCAAAGTCACTAATCATCCGAGAGATGCAAATCAAAATGACAATGCAGTACCCTCTCACACCTGTAAGAATGGCTATCATCAACAAATCAACAAATGACAAGTGCTGGCAAGGATGCGGAGAAAAAGGAACCCTTGTGCACTGCTGGTGGGAATGCAGACTGGTGCAGCCACTGTGGAGAACAGTATGGAGTTTCCTCAAAAAACTAAAAGTGGAACTCCCGTTTGACCCAGTGATCCCACTTCTAGGAATATATCCCAAGAAACTAGAAACACCAATCAGAAAAGACATATGCACCCCTATGTTCATAGCAGCACAATTCACCATAGCTAAGATTTGGAAACAGCCTAAGGGCTCATCAGCAGATGAGTGGATTAAAAAATTGTGGTACAAAGGACTTATATGCATGCATATAAGCCTAACCAATGGACACAGACAACAGGGGCGTGAGGGCATGAATAGGGGAGGTGGGGGGCAATAGGGGGATAAGGACACATATGTAATAACTTAATCAATAAAGAAATTTTAAAAAATAAAAACATTTAAGAAATATATTTTATTGATTTTTTACAGAGAGGAAGGGAGAAGGATAGAGAGTTAGAAACATAGATGAGAGAGAAACATCTATCAGCTGCCTCCTGCACACCCCCTACTGGGGATGTGCCCACAACCAAGGTACATGCCCTTGACTGGAATCAAACCTGGGACCCTTCAGTCCGCAGGCCAACACTCTGTCCACTGAGCCAAACTGGTTAGGGCTAAAAACATTAAAAAAAAAAAAAAAAAACAACAAAACAAAACGGTTGTACATCTATACAATGGAATACTACACTGTGGTAAAAAAGAAGGAATTCTTACCATTTGCAACAGCATGGATGGAACTGGAGCGCATTATGCTAAGCGAAATAAGTCTGTCAGAGAAAGATAAATGTCACATGATCTCACTCATTTGTGGAATGTAATGAACAACACAAACTGATGAACAAAAACAGATTCAGAAACAGAGAAGCATCCATCAGACTGTCAAACCTCAGAGGGAAGGTGGGGGGTAAGGGAGAGAGATCAACCAAAGGACTTGTATGCATGCATATAAGCCTAACCAATGGACATAGACACTAGGGGGTGAGGGCATGAGTGGGAGGGGGGTGGAGGAGGAAGTGGTGGGATAAGGACACATATGTAATACCTTAATCAATAAAGAAAAAAAGTTTTAAAAAATTAAAAAAAAGAATGTTAAGTATACTATCTCATTTAATGCTCTCAAAGTAAGCACTGCTGCCTTTGGAGGAACAGTGCCCTGTGAAGCTGTAGCTTCCTAGTGAAGCTTCCCATAGGAGAAACCAAGATGGTGGCATAGGTTAGCACCTAAACTGCTGCCTCACACAACAATTTCAAAAATACAACTAAAAGACAGAACGGACATTATACAGAACCACAGGAAAGCTGGCTGAGTGGAAATTCTACAACTAGAAGGAAAGAGAAAAGCTCACGGAGAATCAGAGGAGCTGCAAAGGGCTGAGGTACGGAGACACGCGCACAGAGAGGAAGGGCGGCTGAGTGCCTGGCTGGCTTTCTCTGGTGGGAGGGAGAAGGTAGCCCCCGACTGCACTGAACCCCAGTTCCAGACGAGACCCTGTGGACCCAGGTTCATACGGGGGGAGTCTGGACTTTCAGGTAGAGAGAAAGGCACATGGAGACTCGGGGGAGCCGCAGAGGGCAAGGGTCTGGAGGGGCATGCGTGCGCGAGTATGCACAGAGAGGACTGACTGCTGAGGTTGCCGCTGGCTTTCCCTAGCGGGAGGGAGTCGGAAACTCCCGACTGCACTGAACCCCAGTTCCGACTGCACTGAACCCCAGTTCTGGGCAAGCCCCTGGGGACCCAGGCTCTTATGGGGGGAATCTGGACTGTCAGGCGGAAACTCAGGGGAGCTGCAAAAGGCAGAGGTCTGGATGTGCATGTGCAAGTGTGCGCAGAGAGGACTGCTAAGTGTGCCGCTGGCCTTCTCTAGCTGGAGGGAACCGGAAGCCCCCACCTACACTGAACTCCAGTTCCTGGCCAGAATCTGGGAATCCAGATTCATTGGGGGAGAAACTGGACTGTCTGGCAGTGGGTGAAACTCGAGGGTGGCTTTCTTTCAGAGGTGCTTGCAGCAATTACCAAGGCACACTGAGACCCAGGGGCCCCATAAGGCAGGGCTGACAGGAAGCCAAGGCTGTCTGCTCAGCCCTGAGACTCCGCCCCATCCAAGCTGAGCACAGAGGCTTTTGCAATTTTGCAAGTCTTATCTCATAAGGCTGTCTCCAGCACCAACCTTCTCCCGGCGTAGACACAGCTGATCCTCACAGTCAACTAGCCTGGAGGTCAACTCCTCCCAGTGATACCAACAACAATCAAGAATTAACTACAACAAGGCTGTACACACAGTCCACAAAGGGGTGCACCAAGAGTGTCTACCTCAGGTAACTGGAGAGGCCGACCCACTGAACTATATAGGACAACTAGCACACAAAGCTACCCTACCAACTCAGGGAAGCAACGAAAATGCAGAGACAAAGAAACAGATCACAAACAAAAGAAATGGAGGAAAACAAATGATTGGATATAGAGTTCAAAACCACGGTTATAAGGTTTTTCAAGAATTTCCTAGAAAAGGCCGATAAATTTAGCGAGACCCTCGAGGATATGAAAAAGGACCAACTAGAAATTAAACATACACTGACTGAAATAAAAAATATTATACAGAGACCCAACAGCAGACTAGAGGAATGCAAGAATCAAGTCAAAGATTTGAAATACAAAGAAGCAAAAAACACTCAACTGGAAAAGCAAAAAGCAAAAAGAATCCAAAAATTTGAAGATAGTGTAAGAAGCCTCTGGGACAACTTCAAGTGTACTAACATCTGAATTATGGGGGTGCCAGAAGAAGAGAGAAAGCAAGATACTGAAAACCTATTTGAAGAAATAATAACTGAAAACTTCCCCCACCTGGTGAAAGAAATAGACTTACAACTCCAGGAAGTGCAGAGAACCCCAAACAAAAGGAATCCAAAGAGGACCACACTAAGACACATCATAATTAAAATGCCAAGAGCAAAAGACAAAGAGAGAATATTAAAAGCAGCAAAACAAAAACAGTTAATTACCTACAAGGGAACACCCATAGGATTGTCAGCTGATTTCTCAACAGAAACTATACAGGCCAGAAGGGAGTGGCAAGAAATATTCAAAGTGATGAATAGCAAGAACCTACAACCAAGATTACTCTACCCAGCAAAGTTATCATTCAGAATGGAAGGTCAGATAAAGAGCTTCACAGATAAGAAAAAGCTAAAGGAGTTCATCACCACCAAACCAGTATTATATGAAAGGCTGAAAAGTATTCTTTAAGAAGAGGAAGAAGAAGAAAAAAGTAAAGAAAAAAATTATGAACAACAACTACATATCTATCAACAAGTGAATCTAAAAATCAAGTGAATTAAAAATCTGAGGAACAGAATAAACTGGTGAATATAATAGAATCAGGGGCATAGAAAGGGAGTGGACTGATAATTCTCAGGGGGAAAGGGATGTGGGGGGTGCAGGAAGAGACTGGACAAAAATCGTACACCTATGGGTGAGGACAGTGAGGGGGAGGTAAGGGCAGAGGGTGGGGTGGGAACCGGGTGGAAGGGAGCTATGGGGGGAAAAAAGAGAAACAATTCTAATAATCTGAACAATAAAGATTTATTAAATTAAAAAAACAAACAAAAAAAAAGTAAGCACTGTTCTTATTATGTTTTCTACAGATGAGTAAAACAACTCAAGAGAGGTTAAAAAATAACTTGACAAAGATGACAGAGTTTAGGAGCCATTACTCTTAGCTACTGGGCTATGTTGTCTAAATAGATTAATAGAAGGCAAAGACCATATCTTAGTCATGGTGTATTCACCATGGCACTTCTTTGTGCTTTCAGTACTAATGTATTATTGGGTTATTAAGAACTCCTATTTGCTGATGGCTAACTGTATGCTCACTGTATTGTGAGCAAAACAACTGTTATTTCATTAAATCCTCCGCACAAATATGGGCCAGATTCTGCCGCCCATATTTAACAGATGAAGAAATTAAGGCTTAGCAAGATTAAATCTCTAGTTAGGTCACACAGTTAGTAAATAGTGGCACCATGGTCTATCGTGACTCTAAATGCGAGGCTTTTAAACAAGCTAAGCTGCTCCCACACCCTTGCCCCCCACCCATCTGGCCCTTCTCCATCTTACTCTTCTTACCTTCCTGCTGTATTCATTCTCCACTGCCTCAGTCTCCATTAGAATATGAGTCCTGGAGGTTCAATTGTTGCTTAATGCACCAAATTAATTGGCTGCCTATTTATTACACAATCTCAGCACAGAAAGCTGCCCACATTACCTGCCCTGACCCTATGATCAGCACCTTCTCAATTTTAATTTACCACCTTCTAATGTCCTAACAAGAACACCAGAAGCAAAGACTTTCCACAGCCCTAAGTATTTTCTAGAGGTCAGACCACAAGAAGGGAAGAAATGCCACCAGCTGAGAGCCTTGCTGAATTCAAGATGAGTGAAGACATGGTCCCTTTTTACAGGTCTTGCACTAGCCTCATATATGTTCTGCCTCAATATTCAAGAAGTACAATCAAGGCAATCTATGGAGAAGAATGGCCTCTCTGTTGGTTGGTTTCATTGTTAATCATTTTAAGTGTCCAGATAAATCTCCAAAAACCAGGAGAAAGCCTCTTGTCCTAGAGGCCTACCTCCTTTCCTAAAATTGTTGAATTGTCCTTCACTTGTACACACAAGTGCACATACACTCGGATAGCTGTGCAATTCATTTGATTCCTAATCACAAGATGATTCATCCTATTTTTAAAACACTGGTGCCAAACTGGTCTATGTAATAAGGTGATGAGGTGGTCTAAAAACTAAGTCACCTGAGAGTAATTCAAGGAACAGAATTGATGGAGGTTGGAAGAGGTTAGCAGAATATAACATGGAGGTCTCTAAAGCCCAACATATAGAGCAGTGAATTGATTTAGTCTGTGTGGTCCCTTAAGGAGACTCTGGATCCATTGGTGAGGTTACAAGATAGGCAGGTGTTGACTCAATATGGAGGAAACTAGTTACTTCCTAGTTATGAGAGTGATTCACAATAGAATGGGTTGCCAAGGTGGTGGACAGATTCCTGTATCTGAATGTCCTCGAGCAGACACCAGACACTGAGGGAGGCTCCGAGTTGAGTGGAGGACTGGCATAGAACCCCTCAGCAATCGTGTATGGGTCTCAGTCTGTGCTGGGCAGGAAGCAGGCATTGTGGATACAAGATTGAAAATGGCATAGACATTCCTGTCCTCCAAGAACCCTTACAACTCAGGGATTCTGCTCCTCTGGATTTAATGCAGACTGATGGAAGACACCACAGTTCATACTTCTCTTGTGTGCTCACAAAAGCTAAGCATAGTTCTGTGGAGCCAGACCCAGCAGGGAGCATCTGGAGACAAGAGTTATACCTTCCACGTGTGGAATCCTTGGCATCTAGCAAAATAGTAAGAAATTAGTTTTGAAGGTAATGAATGTGTCCAGAGAATAATCAATACAAGTCAATAAATGGATCCACATAATCTACAATACTGACTCACTGTTGAAAGAACCCATTCCAACCCCAGTAATCTACATGATGGGTAAAGAAGTGTCCAAATTTACTAAGGTGCAATGAGTTACACTGGAGACAATGAGGCCACTGGAGACAAGATTGTACTACTTGTCTCCAGTGGCCCCATTTATAACCATACAACCCTTGAATGGTAAGGCCACAGCTCTTCTCAAATCTCCATGACCAAGGTCCCAGCAAGCAGACTGTGGGCTCCTTAGAAGATGCTGAGTTCACCTATCATCTTCCTTCTTGTCTGAAGAGTGCCACTAACCTGGTTTTGAAGGTATCAAAAGTTAATGACAGAAACCATCCGGAGAGATAGGTGTGATTCTCTGCACTGACTAGCATTCCTCTGGAAAACATTTAACCAGAAATAATGTAATCATTTACCTTTTGTTTACCTTCTAAACCCGAAGTAGAAATCATTTCAACATCAGCTGAGTTCTCACTAAAGTCAACAGGTAAAGGTCTCTTCTGCAATATTGATTTCCAAATATTTTCTGCTGATTGAAATTATGTGGGTAAACAAATTTTTTTATTCTTTTAATTGTTAACCAAATGCAATATATTTTTCTTTTCTTTTTTTCACTTTTCTTCAAATACAGCTTTTTTCCCCCTATTATTAAGAATAACAATTTGTTCACTTTTAGGCAGTGTCCAGCAGCCAGACTCCTCAAATTTCTTTGGGCCCTATATTCTTTTGGTTTGGGGCTAACAGAGATAAAGTAATTGGGCTAAATCCAGGCTCCTCCTCAATGTGATATGGTCAAATTGTAGAACCTCTCAGCCTCTGCTTCTTCTTCCACAAAGAACAGAGGATGAGAACAGTACAGCTCCTGTGGAGTTGTGATGATTAAAGCGCAATGCCTTTTACAGAATAAGGAATCACCATGAGCCGTGATGATGATGTTTTCATGAGAAGCCATTCCAGCTCCAGAAAACTCAAATCTCCCCATATTTTCTTTAACCTAAAATGATTCTCTTTTTTGAGAGACAGACATTTGAGTGGGTGTCAAAGCTGCACTAAACAGTATATAGTTTGAAGTTTTCCAAACAAAAGAGAATGGAAGGTTTCCCATAGTTTCTTATGTGATAATGAAAAGCCTACCACAAGGATTGCTGTGTTCTTGAGGCCAATTTCACACATAGGATCAACAACCCAAATGGGTTACAGAACTTCCCTTCAAAGAGTAGAAAGATTTGGTGAAGTACAAAGTTGTTTCCATTCTGGGTTTAGATTATGCCTCTTCCCCAGGCTGGGACTAGGATGTGGCAAAAAAGAGGGCAAAGGCACAACATTTAAGGAGGTGCTACCCTGAGAATGAGAATGAGTGCCTCCTTAAATGTTGCACCTTCACCCTCTCCCTTGCCCCACCCTAGTCCAGGCCCTACTTTCCCCCATTTATCCCCTCAAATGTATATCTTTTCAGGGTTTGGATTTTCAGAGCCCAGTCATGGTTATGAGGGCGGGATTAGGGGAAAGCTTGCAGAGCCCTTTCTCCACCCAAAAAAAGGGAGTAATCACCTCTGGTCACTGTGCTTTAATAATTTTTACCATGATATGCTCTGGCTCACGTCTCCCAACTTTAGTGCATTGGCACTGAACACAAAGGGCTCTTCCAAATTACGTTCAGGGCAATTGGTGCTAAGTTACCTTCTCGGGAAATCTGACAGGTCCTTGGACAAGGGTAACCTGCATTCCATGAAGCGATGCTTTACATTGGAGAAATAAATCCCAGTCTTTCTCCACAGGACAAATATTATAATTTTGTATAAGTTATAGTTCTTGGATAATCCAATGTCACTGGGCCAGATGAGTCACGATGAGTTCCTTCACGGAAAATGGTGTCTTCTCTGCATCCAGCACCCAACATCACGGATAGTAGGTGTTTCATAAATGCCCATATAAATGAAGAAACACCACACTTATCAGTAATTAATCCTTGGCCTCTCAGGACCTAGGCCCTTTAAACACCAGAAAGGGCAGAGCCAGGAATCTGGCCCAATGATTTAAACACCAACCACTGCCACTTCCTCTCTGCAAAAACCAATTGTTCCTCTGGCTTTTGCTGACGTGCACTTGTCCGTGTCCTGTTTTGTGAGAGGCTGGGTTCTAGCTCTCTCCTCTGTCCTCGCTGCCTGAAGTGATTCTCACCCTGTTCTAGTCCTATCCTATGCCTGGAGACCTGTTTCCGCTGGCACGGCCTCAGCAGAAACAACCTCAGCAACTCTGTCCTTGAGCTTCCGGGGACCCTTCCTGTCCTGCCTCCTGACTGGCAACCGCACATGCTGAGTGCTGCCTGGGAACAGTTTGGATGCATTGCTCTCCTAATAAAGAGCTCTACTGACAGATTCAGAGACCTGGTGCAACCACAGCTGCCATCTTGAGATCTCCAATGTCAGAGCACATCTGGGGCTCCGCCCAGCAAGTGCCACCCAGTGCCCTGCTGTACTCTCCTGGAGGCAGTTGATTCTCTTCTGCTCCTTAGATCTTGGGCCTGCTCTACTCAACCTGCTCTCAAAGCCCCTGGTATCCTCCACACTCTATCAGACATTTAGTGTGGGTGGGAAGAGTATTATTTTAATACTGTGATGTAGGGCTCATAGAAAATTGCACTGATAAGTAATTAAAATAATGAAATAAATGACCAGGAAAGGATTAAATGCCTATCTCCTACTGGCATGCAATAGAACTTGAGTTGTGGGAGGAGAATGGAGCACTCATGAGTATGCGCTGGGCATTTGGCAGGTGAAAATCTGTCCAAGTTTGGAATTGGTACCTCTAGCTTCCCTTGGCACTCGTTGCTATAGCTCTTTTGGAAAACATACCAAAATATTATCTATTTTCTTCTTCACTAACAGTAAGTAAATGGTAACATTTCTTTCTAAGGAAACTGAAAAAAAAATAAGGGACCATTTTATAAAGCTTGACACCAAAGTTATTTCAGTTTATAAGAATTAGACTATGAGTTATTTGGGATAAATACAAAGATATTAAGAAATCCCATCCTAAAAGAGTTCAGATGCTTCCCCACATCTGAGTTCCCACAAAAGTCAGGATGGAAACAGTAGCAGAGGGAAATGGAAAATATTGACTGGACGTAGCACACCAGTTCAATGGAGGGTCTATCAACTGGCATAGCCTTTCTGATAGGCAGTTTGGCCAGAGAAATTAAGAGCTTTAAAAATATCCAAATCATTTGAAAAAAATTATTTCACTAATAAGAATCTATCCTGAAAAAAAAAATAACTAGAAAGCCAAAGATTCCCAAAGAAAAAAAAATGTCATTGAAGCTTTTGAATATGATAGTGATTGCTTGAGAACAAACTAAATGTCCAACAGTAAGAGAATGGTTAAATAAATAATGATACACACAGTCATTATAAGCATGTTTTTCAAGTCTAACCCAGTTATAATATTAAATAAAAAAGGAGGATACCAAGTTGTATATGCAATATGATTTAAATTCCATTAAAATAACCCCTCACATAGGAAAAAGAAAAAATGGAAATTCACTCAAACCATAAACCCTGTTTATCTCTGGCGATGAGATTGTGGATGAGTTTGTTTTTCTGTTTATAGGTGATAGGATAATAGGTGAATTATAGATTGCTTTTGTTTTCCTGGCATCAGCAAAAGAGGACAATAACTAGTGCTTTAGAAATTGTCACCCATGGATGATCCAAGAGCAAAGATTCCAAAATAAATGATCCCAGTACAATACATAAATGATCAGAAAGGATGATCAAGCAGGACCTTTCTTCCTCTCCCCATCCCCAGGTTGGATGGCAATAGAACCACCCCAAAAAACAGTGTGGAAATCCCAGAGCAGAGGGGGCCGGGGCCTCACCACAGGATGGGGGAGGTTAAGGGGCACACAGATAGCACAGGGAGACATCACACCATAGGGAGAAGCTCCCTGAGTAGCAGGTGGCACCAGAGCAGTGGTGGGCCATGACTGCAGGGGGTGTCTAGACAGATGGGCTTGAAGGCAGCTTTATGACATGCCCCATGCCATAGGTGGGCACAGCAGCTAAACGTTCCCAAGTTTAAGGAGGGAATAGCACTTACTAGTAGGTGAGAGAAGGCCTGTAGTCTAGAAAGGGTCCCACAGCTGAGATAAGGGGACTCCTGATTGGGGATGCACAAGGACTTTTTTCTAGGGACTAGATGGGGCAAGAGGATCTGAACTCCTGGGTGGACATGCCAGGTGGGTGTGACTAAGGACAGATGCACTAAGGACAGATGGACATGCCAAGTGGATGTTTCTAAGGACAGATGACTAAGGCCTTTGCAGCCTAATTAGGCAAGAGAACATCCCTCTCTGTCCTTGGCTAGAGTCAAATTTGTATAAGTTGCCCCCTCCCCACTTCAGACTTGCTTTGAACCCCAGAGGGGAGAGAAGCATAAGAGGCAAACAATCCTTGGGACTAGGTTTCAACCCAAGTGTCTGGGAGGACAGGTTACATGGAAGTGACAAAATATTCACAAAGGAGAGCTCAGCGTCAGACACTCAATTGTATGGTGGAAAATAAAGTTATATTTTACATACCTGAGCTTATAACATGAAATATTCACTCACTGCATATATTTTTGTGATTTTCTGATTTTTTTTACTAATGGCCATATTTTGTATTTTAAAACATTATTTTAAAAAAATAAAAAAGAAAAGCATCGTATCCACAAACAGTTGCTCATGAGTTAAGACCTTGCAGAAAATGGGGCAAAGGCTGATGGAAAGTCACCCCTGGTTCTGAGGATCATCTTGGCCAGAGCTGGTTTTGTGTCTGTAAGAGCCAGGATCTCCCTCTCAAAGAGAACCCGGAGTCCTGGCCACACCTCTGAACTTCTGTCATTGAGATTCTGTGTCAGTGTAGCAGCAGCTGGGAGTAAATGTGAAACTGGTCCTTCTAGCTACTTCCTGTGTCCCATCACATTCTCCCCTCGTCTGCCTCCTCCCTCAGCAAATCAATATTAGTGAGGTCCCCTGTAGACGACCCCCTCTTTTTCCAAAACCAAGTTTTGTTCTCTGAAGCAATAGCAAACAACAGAACAAATCCACCCACACACAAGGATGACCTCTAAATGTTTGAAGAACACATTGGTCTCCGTGTTAGGGCTTCCTTGTTCCAAGCTAAATCACGCCAGGTCCTCATGTTATTTTCCAAGCCTCCTGCTATCCTTCTCACCTCCTTGGAAGTTACACCTGGGATTGTCCAGGGCCACTTAAAATGGACCCAACAGTGTGGCCCTGTGCTTACTGTGGCCCAGAAAGACTTACTCTAACACTGCTAAGGCTTCAAAGGACATTTAGGAGGCCCCATGCAGTGTCTCAGCCTGCAGTGGGGACCTCAAACCCAGAGCTTTGCCAAGTGAGTGGCTGCTAGCCCAGGGCTCCCTCTGCTGCACTTATGCACTTGTGGGGGCTTGGGCTGCAGGGCACACAGGGCCACTGGTGCCAATCACATCCAGCCACCCAGGAGACCCAGGTCAGGGATGTATGTGCTGTCACCTACAGGGCCCTGGCAATGAGGTCTGTAGACAAGAGGATGAGGGAGTAAGTAACTCCATCTTGCTCTGCTGGCCCTAGCCCTCACCTGCTCTGCTGTGGGAATCCCCTCTTCCCCTCTTTTCCCTCCCCCGCCCCAATCCCCACTTTAGGCAGAAGCATCTCCATTCTTTCCCTCTTGCCTCCAAGGCTCTTATCTAACATCTTGGCATTTCCCATAGCTCCCCCTTCTCACTCTAGATGTTCCCTTGCTCTACATCTGTGGGCCTTGTCCTCCCTGCAGGATCCCTCTAGAAGAGATAACACTCCCTAATATTAGAGGATTTCATCGAGTTGCTGCACATCCCCCCTCACAGGCCCCCTTGTGTGCTCAAATCACAATAGAAGGCACTCCCTCTGCTGCCAAACCCACAGCACGCCAGGGCTGTGCCAGCTCCCCTCACCTCCATGCATACCACATCCCCTCAGCCTCCTCTCTTTGCTGCTGTTCCCATGTTCTCATGCCATCACCACCCCATCCCCAGAAACATTGATTTTGCAGATTTATTTGGGCCAGCAATGTCCTAACCTGTTTGTTTTTCCAGGGCTGATGTTTGCAGGAATTTTCTTGGAACCACAACAAAAATCATCCCACGTCCTTATGCAATTCCTCTGGGAGGCTTCGACAGATAAATAAAGCCCTTGGCCCCTCCACTGGTCTACCTTTCCCAGAGAGCACCTGGGTTTCTTCTGAAGCCTCCAGCACCTGTCCACCTGCCAGGGCCTCTCTGGAGCAGCCATGAAGTCGCTCATCCTGGTATTTTGCCTTGCTCAGCTCTGGGGCTGCCACGCTGTACCGCCTAACCTAGGTCTGAGTTATAGAGAACTGAACTGTGATGACCCAGAATCAGAGCAAGCAGCCCTGGTGGCCATGGACTACCTCAATAAGAACCTTCTTCGGGGCTACAAGCACACCTTGAACCAGATTGACAAAGTGAAGGTGTGGCCTCGGGTAAGTGAACCTCCTGCGTATGAGCTGAAAGAACCTGTTTGTGGAGCTTAACTGGGTGTCTCGGAAGATCACATATCCCAGCAAAAATGAAACTGCAGAGGGGTAGACTCTGATTTCTTCCCCAGAGGGAGGGAGGGAGCAGGTGCAGGGCAAGAGAGGACACATCCTATTCTGTAGTCACAGTTCTTGGCAAGGAAAGTGTTGGGGGTAGGGGAGATTTATAAGAGAAGAAAAGGATAATTTGAAGTTCAAAGATAGAAAGTGCTTGCTAGAAAACGCAGGGTGCAAGAGACTGAATTCTAGTTGCCAAATTATCACTGAATGGAAATCACTTATCGTTCTTTGCTTTAGTTATTTCTGGATGAAGACAGAGCGAATGAAACTAGAATTTGACAACTTACCTATTATATGCCAGGCCCTTTCACCTATATTATCTGCTTAACTCCTCCCACCCCTCACCCCTAGTCCTGTGTGGTAGGTATTGTCCTTGTCTTACATAAGAGGAAACCAAGGATCTGACAAATTAAGGCTCTCCCCCCCCTCCCCCGCCGCCGCTAAGGTCATATAATTAGTAAGCATTGGTCTGGGATTCGATTCCAGACCTGTGTTCCTTCCTTTGCACAAGCCGCCTCCCAGATTCCACATTCCAGAGAGAAGTCTTGGCATGAAGGAGATTTACGTCCTCACATGCTGGACAAGAAACTAATGCAGTCAGTGACAATAAAGGTCAAGCTAGAAAACATGTCTTGGGCATCAGTTGAGAGAAGTGGAGAAGTGGGGAAAAGGCATCTGTCTCTTGACTATTTTGAAATTAGATTGTATATCTGATGAGGAATAATTCTTTCAGCAAATGTTGAGTATAATCCTTCTGTGGGCAAGAACCAATGTCAGTTGCTATATTAGGTTGAACCATATGAAATTGCCATTTTTGTATATTAAAAACAATCAAATACTGTTGTTGTTTTTTGCTAATCCTCACTCGAGGATATTTTTCTATTGATTTTTAGGGAGAGTGGAATAGAGAGGGAAAGACAGAGAGATACAGTGATGTGAGAGAAACACATCAATTGGTTGCTTCCTGCATGCACCCCAATCAGGTCCCAGGCCAGGGAGGAGCCTGCAACCGAGGTATGTGCCCCTGACTGGAATCAAACCCAGGACCCTTTGGTCTACAGGCTGATGCTCTATCCACTGAGCCAAACCGGCTAGGGCCAAATATTGGCTTTTTAATGGTTCAAGCCAATACAAAGATAAGAAAAGACATAGTGCCCACAAGAGTTTTAGAATCTAGAAAGGGAAATAAGGTAAACATCAAGATATCTGAACTGACTGACATCTGATCTCCTAATGGGACAAAATATCTAAAATCAGGATTGTCCCAGATGAATTCTAGGAACTCTGCAACCATATTGATGTACAGAGGAAACTGATCAATTCAGAGGGAATAGCACACAACATGCATCTGTGAGGAAAAGGTAATGAACAGACATTGTGGTTTTCTCTAAAGGCAGAGCTTGGGAGTCACTTTCCTTGAGAAGCCCAGAAGTGTGCGACTCCTACTGCCTGCACCTCTGGATGTTTTCAGGAAGTTAACTTGGGCACATCTGCACATCATAAAACACAGCTTTCTCCCGTAGAGGAGATTCTGAGGCTTCAGGTACTAGCGAGTAAGGGAGAACAGAGGCAATAAGAGGCAAGAAGAACTGGGGTGAAATAATAATAATAAAAAAGGCATATTCATACTTTCTTGATTTTGCAGGCTTTGAAGAAAGGATACAGAAACAGGTGAACTAGCAAGAACAATTACGAGTTATAGCTCTCCTATCACACTGCCTCCTCCACAACTCCTTCTGGTTTATGCTAGTGACTTACACACTGCCTCCTCTGTCAGAGGGGCTCCTCTTCCCCCTCACCACCAGCAGGGGGCAATAGAGGGGAGCAACTTTGCATCTGGCATTTACAAGTCCAAGACAAAAGCCAAGGACTTGTCCTTTAGGAAGGAAAAGGAAATAGGGAAGGAAGGAAAGTAGATAATGAGAGGAAAGGAAAAAAGAAGTAAAGGGAGGGATGGAGAAAAAGTAGAGACAGTAAGATATCATCCTACAGCACCTTATGTTACTGCTTCACTGAGAAAAATCCAAAGCTGACTTTTTTAAAGCACTGCTTGAAGGGCGAAATTTTAAAAATTAAATAGGTGTCAGCTTTCACTTTTAGCTTCCAAACAGAGCTCAGAGTGATGCCTGAGATTCTGTCCAAGCCCACGCCCCCTTCTTCCTGGTAAACACCCTTAAGCACCTGCCCAGCCAATAGAGGAGGAGGACCAGGAAGCCCTTTGTGGTTTTGCCCACGGGCAGGTCAGCGCTGGGTGGAGTTGCACACAGAAGGAATGACTTCCCTAACCTCTCCAAACAGGTAGTAGGTTCAAGCCCAATGGGGGCTCACCCTTCGGCCTGATCATCAGGAACAGGGCGATACACTGCTCACTTCTTCAATCTGTGTCTCCACAGCGGCCCATGGGAGAGGTGTTTGAGATGGAAATAGACACGCTGGAAACCACCTGCCACGCACTGGACCCCACCCCCGTGGCCAACTGCTCTGTGCGGCCACTGGTGGAGCACGTGAGTGGCCCCCTTCGGGTGATTTTGGATAGTGGCCCAGCCAGTTCCACCATGGTTCTGCATAGATCAGGCCTCTTTATCCAGCTGCCCAGCCTGCCCTCATGGCTAGCCAGTGTGCAGTTTCTAAAATTGCCATTTGAAGCCTCCTTCCCTGGGGCTAATTTTTGCAACAGTTAAACTTTCTTATTGTAGCCCTCCTTGCAACCAGAGAGTGTAATGTGTCAAAATGCACCCCCCTCCCCAAAAGGTGATTTTGTGAGGCCCACCTTTGACAACCATGCCTGAGGGACCAACCCCTCCCTGGGTGAGAAGTGAAAGGCCAGCCCTCCTCCCAGGCCCTCACTGTGGGTTTATTTCTCTAGGCTGTGGAAGGAGACTGTGATTTCCGTGTGCTGAAACAGGGCGGCCAGTTTACTGTGTTGTTCGCAAAATGTGATTCCAGTCCAGGTAGAGATGATTCTTCTTACTTTGACCTTGTAGAGACAGCGAGGAAGGAACCTGCATTGTTATCAACGTTCTAGCCACTTTGTTGGAGAGGAAAAGGAGAAGCCAAACTTCCTGGGTTCTGAGTTTGTAAAACTGTTTTAGGGAGCTATTCTCGTTGGAGGTAAAAGTTGCCCCTTGATGAGAGGGGCTCCTGCAGAAATGTCAGCATGATAGGAGCCACCTGAAGGTTTAGTAAGAAGCAGAGGTTATGCTAAGCGAAATAAGCCATCAGAGAAAGACAAGGATCACATGATGTCACTCATATGTGGAATCTAATGAACAAAATAAACTGATGAACAAAATAGGTCCAGAGACATAGAAGCATGAAACAGACTGTCAAATCTCAGAGGGAAGGTGGAGGTGGGAGGGTGGGGGGTGAGGGTGAGGATGGGAAAAGATTAACCATAGCTCTTATATGCATAACCCATGGACACAGGCAATAGTGCAGCGAAGGCCTTGGGGGGAGTGGGGAGAGGGAGGTGTCAATGGGACATCTGTAATACTTTCAACAATAAAGATTTTTTTTTAAAAGAAGCAGAGAAACGCCTAAAGCCATTTGGATTCTGTTTTAGCCCTTTCTAAATAAGCAGAGCTGGGGTGAATACCGTGGAGAATGACAACCCTCCTTGATCCGTCTCTCTGTGCACAGACTCGGCAGAGGACGTGCTAAAGGTGTGCCCAGACTGCCCCCTGCTGGCCCCGCTTAATGACACCAAGGTGGTGCACACTGTAGAGGCTGCTCTGAACGCTTTCAACACTCAAACTAATGGCTCCTATTTCCAGCTTGTGGAAGTTTCCCGGGCTAAACTTGTGGTAAGACTGAGACTGTTTGATAAATTGAGCAGTTTGGTGGCACTTCGGGAATGCACGTGGTGAGGGGCAGAGCAGGTGCAGGGGCAGCAACAGGAAGGCAAGGAGGGGGGTGGGGAAAAGAGTCCTGGAGGGTATGATGACCCTGAGTGTCATCAGGATCTCAGTGTCTCTCTAACATAAAACAGCCAGATGCTGCCAGTCCCCAGTTTCTCAGCTCTAGTTAACGCTGTGGCTCTCGGTTCAGTGGGTGGGAGTTCCAACTTTGTTCAGAAGCACCCATCGGAAATTCATGGGTCTCCCATCTTTATCACCCATCCTCACTGACCCTCTGCAGCACCCTCCTAATTTATATTTATAAAGGCACGGACCTACTTACACAGAGAGGTGTATAATGGTGGGATCCTAAAATGCCTTTTGAATCACTGACAACATCTAATTATACTGTGGATAGTTTAGCTGCTAAACTTGAGCACATTTGAATGCAACAGAATTCTAATATTTAAGAAAACTGGTTTTCTGGATACCAGCCATGGCATATTTGGAAATCTATTACCAGAATATGTGCTTCGCGGCGTACCCTCACCCCCAGACTATACCAAATAACAGGAATTTTATTATTGTGTCTATATGTTCCATAAGAACTATAAAAAAGAAAAGTATAAGTATCTTCCATACTTTCATTTCTATTTTTTTTTTCATTTGATCCTGCTCTCCACAGTTGGTGGGAGAGGTATCAATTGATTTCTTTACTTTCTTGCTCTATTTTGGAATAATCTGAACCTCGGGTCTCAAAGTGCAGCCCAAGAGAGAAGGCTGGGGTGGGGGAGGCAGGATTCTCACCCAGATCAGTGTAAAGTTGGCTACTGGGTTCCTACTTCCTATTTAAAAACTCACTCTGCCCTGAATGATGGGCAGTGGATACTTAAACCTCTTTCAGGGGAAACCTTCCCCCAAACTCTGTATTTAATATTGGAGAACATGAGGCCACAAGAACTGCCCTCTACAAGCCATTGGGACCATCTTTTCTGGCCACTCACTGTGGTCTGTGTGAAAAGTGCTCCCTGGAGTGTGCACTGACAGGGCCCTTGCTACTTCCCTCCAGCCTTTCTTTCCCTGCCTTTTTCATGCCAATTCGTGTGACCTCATGAGCATTTTCATTTCTCTTATCAGCCTTTTACACATACGACCTATGTGGAGTTTGCAATGGCTGCAACTGACTGTGTTGCTAAAGAGGTCACAGATCCAGCCAAATGTAACTTGCTGGCAGAAAAGGTAAGTGGGCCAGGCCCTGGGGATGGAAAAGCTGGTTGTAGAACAGAGCATCCTTAGAGCAAGCTAAGGAGGCTAATCTCAGGGCTGTGGAAAGGGGATCACAGTGCAAAATACCCACTCCCTGTGCGGCTGGGTCATGCCAGCCTTCTTCTGAGGTGTCACCTCCTCCCTTTAAGAGGTGTCCTCACATCATTTCACCTGCTGAAGGTCCCTGGTGTTAGGAAAATGACAGAGATTGTTCCTAACTACGCCAAATCATGTCCGATTGCTGGGACTGTGGAGTGTAGATTTTTCTAGACATACCCCTGATATTAAATCTTTCAAGCCATTGGGCCAATAAAGTCCACTTCTAGGAATTTAGCCTAAAGAGAACATCAGAGATGTTTGACAGAAATATATATCTATATACACATGAAACTAATACAAAAATAATACTGAATGTAAACTGTAATTGAAAAATATAATTTGAAAAATACATTAATTAAAAGAAAATAGTTCCATAATTAATATATATCTGTAAAGATGATTTACCATAGATACATAATGACGCATAGAAGATCTGAAATGTCTAACAGGGGAGAGTCACTGAATAAAATAATGGCACATCAGTAAATAGAAAATTATACAGACACTAAAAATTATGTTTTCAAGAAATAATGAATGATGTAAGAAAATGCTCTCATATTATAGTAAGTGAAAACACATAATATCAAATGTTATAGTTACAATGATCCTAATTTTTAAATGATATTCAATCAGTATTTTAAAATAAGAAAAATACATGGGCATTAATGGAAACGCTCCTGAGTTAGTACCATATGAAGGGTTATGGGGGATTGCTCCCACTCTCAAAGTGTTTCTGTATTTTTCGCATTCTGTATAGAATTATATGATATACTAGAGGCCTGGTGCACGAAATTCGTGCACAGAGGGGCAGGGGTGTATGTGTCCCTCAGCCCAGCCTGCACCCTCTCCAATCTGAGACACCTTGAGAGATGTCTGACTGCATTAGGGCCTAAACGTGCAGTTGGACATCCCTCTCACAATCCAGGACTGCTGGCTCCCAACTGCTCGCCAGCCTGCCTACCTGATTGCCCCTAACTGCTTCTGCCTGCCAGCTTGATCACCCCCTAACCACTTCCCTGCCAGCCTGATCGATGCCTAACTGCTACCCTGTTGGCCCGATTGCCCCTAACTGCGCCCCCCCCCCCCCCTCCAGCCTGGTCACCCCTAACTGCCCTCCCCTGCTGGACTGGTTGCCCCTAACTGCCCTCCCCTGCAGGCCTGGTCATCCCCAACTGCCCTCCCCTGCTGGCCTGGTCACCCCTAACTGCCCTCCCCTGCTGGACTGGTTGCCCCTAACTGCCCTCCCCTGCAGGCCTGGTTCCCCCCCCAACTGCCCTCCCCTGCAGACATGGTACCACCCAAGTGCCTTTCCCTGCAGGCCTGGTTCCCCCCAACTGCTCTCCCCTGCAGGCCTGGTCCCCCCCAATGGCCCTCCCCTTCAGGCCTGGTCCCTTCCAACTGCCCTCCCCTGCAGACCTGGTCACCCCCAACTGCCCTCCCCTGCTGGCCATCTTGTGGTGGCCATCTTGTATCCACATGGGGGCGGCCATCTTTGACCACATGGGGCGGCCATCTTGTATGTTGGAGTGATGATCAATTTGCATATTACCCTTTTATTAGATAGTATATCTTATGTAAGCAGAAACTATAAACTTTAGAAAACTGTGTGTGTTTTTTTAAAAAAGAAAGAAAAGAATTCAAGGATTTGTTTTCTTTCCTTTGACATGTTGGAGTATCAGTGAAACTGGGGGAGAAATCCACTTATTGAACCAGTTCTAATAACTCCTGTCTTTCTGTGGCAGCAATATGGCTTCTGTAAGGGGGCACTCACTGAGAAGGACGGTAAGGAAGAAGTTGCAGTGACCTGTACAGTGTTCTCAACCCAGGTAAGGGAGTCATGGATACACTTGCCCTCATGACCCCTTGGCATTTATGTAGTGTGTTAGTAATTACAGGGAATTTGCTGCCCTGACCCACAATGATAAATAGCACTGGGGTATGTGGAACCATCACCAAATGGAAGGGTATTTCATCCATTCCTTCCCAGCCCAAGAACTGGTACCTACAGGGTAGAACCATTCTAGTAGGCATTTGACAAGGCCACTTTTTATTTGCGGGGTGGGAGAGGTTTTCTGAGTTGCAGAGACCAGGTGGCTAGATCTTCCCAGCAGCTCCCAGTGGCTGCAGGTGTAGATGACAAAGAGGGCGACACTGCTGGTGAAGGTTAGCCATCAGGTAGGG
This sequence comes from Plecotus auritus, assembly GCF_963455305.1. Classification (NCBI taxonomy): domain Eukaryota; kingdom Metazoa; phylum Chordata; class Mammalia; order Chiroptera; family Vespertilionidae; genus Plecotus; species Plecotus auritus. The sequence goes on along the minus strand of NC_137771.1, from coordinate 182,767,172 downwards.
TGCTTTTGCTCATGGGACATGTCTAAGTCCACAATTCCCAAGACAATTGGTGAGAAGGGGCTACCATATGCCAATTACCCTTCTCTGCATCTCTTATGATAATCCTTTGCACCTAGGTAGTTCTTTTCTGCCATATTCCATGTAAATAGAAATTATTGCTGAGAAAGAATTGGGTGGGGTTCCACCTAAAAGCATGGGTGGCCTTGTCTGGGAGGAGAAAGATAGCTAACCTATGGAAACGGTTCTCTCTCCTGCCTGTGTTACCATAGCCTCAACCAGACAACAGCCCTGTGGCTTCACCTTCTCCAGCTAACCTGCCCGCAGCTCCTGTGGTGTTGGGACCCCTGCTGGTGGCAGCTCCACCGCTACCCCTGCCAGTGCACCGGGCACACTATGACCTTCGCCACACCTTCATGGGTGCAGCCTCAGTGGAATCTGCCTCAGGAGAAACGGTCCATGTCGGGAAAGCACCCAACGTGGTGCAGCCTAGCATGCCTGCTGCTGCTGGTCCAGTGGTCCCCCCTTGCCCCGGGAAAATCAGACACTTCAAGATCTAGATGAAGGTTATGGATGAGAAGGATTGGCAGAGAGAACATAGCCACCATTTTGTCCAAGTTTGAGTAAGGGTAGGGGCCTTGTCTCCTACCAAGGCAAGTGCTACATGTGGTCTAGATTAGTATCAAGTCTTGAATCCCAATTCTCTTCCTTCTTCAGAAAACAGAAGCAAAGGGGATGATGGTTATGTTTGATGAAAGGCATAAGGCTGGCAACTTATTATTGTTCTGATACTAAGCCACCACCATTATGTTCTCTGCCTTCTTTGACCTCACAAAAACAACTGTAACTGTGACTTTCAGAGGTGCTCTTGCCAAACTTGTATTTGCTTGTTAATAAAAGTGTCAGAAGGATCTTCCTGAATAAAGAAGGTTCTAAGCAGAAATATAGTCATAATTATTGCCTACTTCCTCCAAGCTCATGTGTGTGGCCTGTCTTCCCAACAGCCACTCTACAAGTGTCCCTAAGCAAAAGCAAAATGAAAATAGAGACATAATAGAACAAAAATATGCTGTATTACTAAACACAGGAAAAAGTGAGACTAGAATCTGCTAAAATCCCATAAGATATTCCCATTTCCTTATGAGAAAATAATTCTTTTCATTTCATAAAGGTAAAAAATATGGCTAAACAAAGACCAAGTGCCTTAACTTTGTATAGACAAACCAACCATTGTTTTACCCAATACCCAGGTAAGGAGAGATTGGCAATTAACACAGGCATGAAATTTAATTACACTGCTTATTACTTATGTTTAAAATAACTGTTGATTGTACTGTACACACTTCATGTTATGATGCAGGATTGGTCTTTCCAGCCAATCTATTTTAAGGCTTTAAGTGAAAGCTTTATTTATAGTATGATTAGAGAAGGGATATGTGGACAGGTAAATTCAGTGGACATTTGTAGGCACTATTAAAGTACTTGGATAACATAAAGGGATAAACAATTCCCATTATAGAATGGTGCCTATATAATTTCAATTTTTGTTCTGAGCGACCTAAAAGATGGGCCCTTTCATATGGAATTTTAAAGGGATAGGACTAACAACCAGTTAGTGGCTTCACTTGAACCAAGAAGACTGAATCAAACATTGACCTTCACCTTATCACTCTTGCCTAGAGGTTTTGCCAATATCCCAGAAGGAATGGCCAGGAAGGTGGGAAAACCACTAGGTATTTTAGAAGTCAAGGAAGACAAAGACAGTATGGTCATCTGGATTAAATGCTGCAGAAAGATCAATGAGAATGAGGACTGAGAAAAGGCCATGGTTAGTTGACCTTCTTGGAGGTCATGGTAACCACTGGCAAATGCAGTTTTACTAGAAGGATGGGTGTAAAAGCCTAGTTGCAGAGGGTTGATTGGTGGTATGTCTATGATAAGGACATGGAGGGGCACATGTATTCTCTTTCAAGCAGTTTGATGGCAAAGGGTAGGAGAAATAAGATCTAATTTAAAAGAATAATTGGGTGGAAAAAAGACTTCTTTTTCAACAAAGAGTTTTGAGACTATTTAGGGCAAAATATATAAATAGGTGGGAGAAGAAATAAAGGAAATGATGGGGCAAGGTGCCAGGAGAGATATTAGTGGAGAACTGGAATGAGATTTGAGCAACTCTGCTAAGGATTCTAGTTCTTCTTCACTGGAGCTTGACTTAGATCCTGAAGAGTCACATTTCACCCAGCGCTAAAAGAGACTCACCTTCTGTCCAACCTTGTACACACAGGTGTGGCTCTGAGGGAGCACATGGAGTATTAGTCACATTATTTTCCATGGAGAGTGAGTGATAGATTCCCTACCCAAAGTAGCTTAGTAAAAAGGTGAATATGTACTGAGAATTCAAATGGAGGAGTCCTACCTAAGGCACATCCAGATCCAGGGATTCAAAAGATATCATATCTCCCCTCCCCTCTTCCTCGTCCTCCTCCTTCTCTTCTTTCTTTCTCTCCTTCTCCTTCTCCTTCTCCTTCTCCTTCTCCTTCTCCTTCTCCTTCTCCTTCTCCTTCTCCTTCTCCTTCTCCTTCTCCTTCTCCTTCTCCTTCTCCTTCTCCTTCTCCTTCTCCTTCTCCTTCTCCTTCTCCTTCTCCTTCTCCTTCTCCTTCTCCTTCTCCTTCTCCTCCTCCTCCTCCTCCTCCTCCTCCTCCTCCTCCTCCTCCTCCTCCTCCTCCTCTTCCTCCTCCTCCTTCTCCTCCTTCTCCTTCTCCTCCACCTCCTCCTTCTTCTCCTCCTCCTCTTTCTTCTCCTCCTCTCTTTCTCTCCATCTCTCAGCAATGCCTGCTTTTAGTCTTAGCCAGGATGGCCACTGGCAATATCACACCTACATAAGCATTAGTGCCTAAGCCCGAACAAAGAGAGAAAGCTCAGTCAAGAAGAGCCAAGGAAGGAGATATTCCAGGGGAATAGCAGACATGAAGGCCTGGAGGCAAGAAAATAGGTTGATGTAGCCAAGAATGAGAAAGGAAGCAAGCAAGAAGAGGAGGGCTGTAGAAGATGAGGTTAGAGAAGTGGACAGGGGCCAGGTCATGAGCAGCTGTGTGGTCCCCATAGGAAATGAAATGTTATTTTCAGTGCTATGGGAAACCAAGAAAGGTTTTAAGCAGGGCAGTAATATATTCCGATTTATGTTAAAAAAAATCACTTGGGCTCCATGGTTTTCAACCTGGGGTTGGGGTGAGGTTGAGTGGGGAAGCATCACCTTCTCCTCACAGAGATATTTGAAAGTAAGTGGAGGCATTTACTTGGGATGCTACTGGGCAGAGGCTAGAGATGCTAAACATTCTGAAATGAACTGGAGAGTCCAACCAATGAAATCCCAACAATGAACAATGATTAACTGATGCTCCAAATACTAATAGCATTCACCTTGTTAGTTGCTATAGGGAAAATAAATTATAGCTGGGCAAGAGTAACCACAGGATAGGAAGTGACTGGAGCTTTCTAGAGGAGAGATAAATGTACCTTAGGCCAAAGTATTGGGCAGCAGGTGTAGTAAACCAACAATATAACCTGCTGATGAATTTGATGTGGGGATGAGAAAGAGGGAGGTGGGGGATAACTCCTGGATTTGTGGCTTTTCTAATTGGGTAGATGGTGGTGCCATTTACCCAATTACCCACTTACCCATTTATCCACTGCCTCAGCAAAGAGCAGTGATTCATTTCATTTGAGTTACCTCAACTACTCCTCTCTATCTTGAAAGTGTGCAGTTTATTATTCTACATCACGCTAACCCATGCTTCTTAAGGAAGCAGTGAATCCGACAGACCTGCATGACTTGGGTTAAGTTTCTTTTCCTTTCATTTCTCATTGCCCTCATTATACATCCAGGTGTATACAACAGCCTTGAATGGCTGTAAAACTAAATGAGATGCTAGGATTAGATGCTTGGAACCTTCTTGACACATTCTAAGTCCTCAGTAACTGTCTTCCCTTATTGCCCCCTCTTCCTGTCCTCTGAATTTGGTGTCTTCAGAAGATCATGTTTTGGACCTTCTCTTAAATGTGTATCCTCTGCTCGACAAGTCGATCCTCACTCGTGATTTAAACTCTTAGTCTTACACAGATAACTTCCAACTTTAGAATACAAGGTGGGTCTCTCTTTTGAATTCTAACACTGCTTTTCCAAATGTCTCCAGGATTTCCTCACTTGAATTTACCTAGAACAGTTTCCTACGTGATGTGTTTATCTAAAAGATGCATGCCTGAACACTCAGCATTATTCAAAATGTGCAGTCTAGAAAAATTTCTCCTGGAGAATAAGCGTAATTTATGAATTATGAGTTATGAATCTGTTAAATTTACTGTGCTTATTGCACATTTTTGCATTGATGCTGCTCTATATTTTATCAAAATAATTTTTAACATTTTGCAGAGTGCTCTCTCTTAAATTAAGAGCATTGCATAAGTCCCATTTATTTGACTTCTTTGTGGCTTTTTAATCACATCTAACTCATGTTCTAAAGTTATTGAATTTCAGGTATGTTTTTCAATGCTTGTACCAATTAACAATAGTTGATGGATGTTAGGATAATACAAACATTAATTTCCCAAATAATCCATTTTGTTAAATATTGCTAGTGTTGACACAACTCCTATCTCTGCATTGGCTTTTTAGGATATTTTACCACCATGCCTAAAATGTTCATTTTCTTCTGCAATTGGGATGCCCATTTCCATCTTATCATTATGACTCTGACACCCTCAGGGACTACCCCACATTCACCAATAGCTTTAGTGTCTCTCCTCTATAGCCTCAGCCAACTTCAACACCCCAGGGTTCCCCTCCCAATCTCTCTCCCCCATTTTGCCTCCTCTACTGTTTCTGCCACCCCCTTGTTCCCACTGTCATACCCTCACAGAGCAGTTGTCCTCATCCTGATGATAAATCTACCTTTGCTCTGCCCTTATTCACCTTTTCATCCACCTCTCAGTTATCCTTGATCAGGTTAAACTGGTTGTTCAGCCTCACTCAGGGCTTCAGCCTCTCTATTTTTATGTATTAGTTCACCTGTCAGACCCCTCCTGGTTTCACTTCCTTATTTGTAAGCCCCAGGCCCCAGTCAGTAATTTCAGTGATAATCACACAAGCATCCTCTACGAGTTTTGACCTCTGTCCTCTGTACCACATGCTTTTCCAGGGCCCAACTCCAGCTGGACCTTTCCATTCCTGTTTATAGCCTGCCCCGTCCAATTGAAGGGCTTCCCATAGCAAGTATGTTGATACCCTGACAAATGTTGCTTTCCATCCTTAGATGGGACCATGAGGTTACCCATCCTCATACTCCTCATTTTTACTTTATTTCCCATTGCACACAATGGCTAACCCACACATTTGCTTCTCTCAAGTCCCTGATCACACTCCTACATCTTGACTCTCAATTGACTGAAACTCACAGTTTCCAAATAAAGTGTTTCCAAGTAAAAATCCCTTCCACTCCCCTCCAGTATATCTCCAAAGTTGCCAGTTTTTGCCTCCTTCTCTCTAGCTTAGATTAGATGTCTTTCTCTTATCTCAAGCTGTTGCCCCACCCTACCCCACTCCCTCATCTTCCCTGATTACTATGGCCTCCAGTAGGGGGCATGCAAGAGGCAGCTGATGGATGATTCTCTCTCATCATTGACTAGAGGCCCAGTGCACAAAATTTGTGCACAGGGGTGGGGTTAGGGGCCTCAGCCTGGCCTGCACCCTCTCGCAATCTGAGACCCCTCAGGGGATGTCCGACTGCCGGTTTAGGCCCGATCCTACAGGAATCCCTGTGGGATCGGGCCTAAACCGGCAGTCGGACATCCCTCTCACAATCCAGGACCGCTGGCTCCTAACCACTGGCCTCCCTGCCTGCCTGATAGCCCCTAACCACTCTGCCTACCTGCCTCATCACCCCTAACCATTCTGCCTGCCTGCCTCATCCCCCTTAATCACCTCTGCCTGCCTGATGCCCTAACCACTCGCCTGCCTGCCTGATTGCTCCTAACCCTTCTGCCTGCCTTCCTGATCGCCCCTAACCACCTCTGCCTCAGCACCCGCTGCCTCGGCCCCTGCTGCCATGACTTTGTCCAGAAGGACATCCAGAATGATGTCTGGAAGGTTGTTCAACTGTCCGTTCTAATTAGCATATTATGCTTTTATTATTATAGATGTTTCTATCTCTCTCCCTCTCCCTTCCTCTATGAAATCAATAAAAATATATTTAATTTTTTTGTTATTTTCTTATATGTACACAGCTAAGATTACAGAAGTTGGGATAAGTATGAGGTTAGTAACAAACTATATCAATGGAGTTAAATTTTTGTGTGTGTTGAATGGGCTCACTAGCCACAGCCCTTACCATGTTCAGAAATGAGGATGGAAAATACTATCAGGCTTAATTCATACTAGGATTCATTACATCATGTCATTTGGTGTGGTATTATGTTTGTTTCACTCTAATTTCAAAACTATAAATTTTGCACTCTATCAACCTGGCCTTAACCTAAGTGGTCTCCCTTTTCTTTTAACTGCAATTTGGTTTTTATCTCCACTGCTCCACTGAAACTATTTTTAACAAAGGCCACCTGGAACATCCTGGGTGCTGAAACCAATGGACACATGTTTAGCTTTTTATCTTTGTTCAAGTTCTGGGGTCATTTGACACTCCTTTCCTTTCTGAATTCAATCTTTTCTTGTCCATGAAGCCTGGCTTTCTCCTGTGTAGCCTTTCAATCTCTGATTTTTTCTGTTATTTTTTTAGCTCATTTTTCCTCTGCTTGTCCCTTAAATATTAATTTTTTTCAGAGTTTCACCTTGATAGTTATCTTATTACCTTACCTGCCTCCCAGAGTGAGCTCATCACTGTCGTGGTCTTAGCCTCCATGTGGTATTGATGATGATCTACTCATCCCCTTTAAGCTTCAGGTCCATAATTCCAGCACCTATTATAAATCTCCACTTAGAGATCCATCAACCTTTCAAATTTAACAGTCCCAAACTCGGTTCTCCATCTCCTCCCTTCCCAAATTGGCTCCATTCCTTTGATAGCAGCACAACTCTGCATCCCAGTCATAGAGCCTGAAACCTCTGCTGTTATTCTGGATCTGGCCTGCCTCCTCACTGCCGTTCCTGATGGGTCATCAGGTCTTTCTTTTCTACATCTCAAATCCACCCCTTCCTCTCTGTCACTTCTGTCTCTGCAGCTGCACCACCTCCAATAGGTCTCCCTCCCTCAGGACTGTATCAATAGTCAACCAGAGGAGGTATTACACGGGATTGGCTTAGGCAATGATACACCCCTTATTGTGGCAGCTGGATAAACAGGATTCTGTAAGGCTGTCTCTATCGGATCCTGTAGCCTGAAGTCCACAGGGCAGGTGCTCAGGAAGAGACGATCAATGTGAAGTGGGGAGATCGAGAGCAGGCTGACCCCACAAGTATGAACTGGAACTCCATGAGGACAGATTGACACTATGTTTGTTTTTTTGCCTCTGACCCTGGTGATGAGAGTGTCCTGCAGAAGTTGGCATCATTCATCACTGCTACTTGGAGAGATCTTTCTGAGAACCAAGTCTTTAAAACCCTTCTGTGATTCCCCAGTGCTTTAAGAATGCTATGCAAATTCTTATAGCAGGGAAGGCCCCCAGGTCCCCAATGGCCTACTTCTCTGACTTGGTATCTTGTCATTACCTCTTCCTTCCCTTTCTATCTTCTAATCTACACACACACACACACACACACACACACACACACACACACACACACAAACACAAACACACTCAAGTTGCATAAAACTACAGTAGAAAAAAATTAACCATACTATTTGGGGCCTGGTTTATTTAAAATTAACAGTATTTCTAAAGTTTAGATATTTAGTTCCAAAAGAGAAAACAGTTGAAAAATTATATCACTACCTGCTAAACCATAGAAAAGGCTGAGCATTGTCACAAATTATGAGTCACAAGCCAAGCATCGCCCATATCACAGGGATATTTCAATATAAGGAGCATGGCTCTGTGCTCCTATACAGGGCCCTCCCTGGTATCATTGGTCATTTGCAACCATATGGTGTCTGTTAACTGCCACATGACACTGAAGCAAATGATTATCCAGTTGGTACAATAAAAAGGATTGAAAAATAGGCACTCACTTAAAAAGCCTTTTTTATTTTTTAAAAAATATATTTTATTGATTTTTCACAGAGAGGAAGGGAGAGGGATAGAGAGTTAGAAACATCGATGAGAGAGAAATACTGATCAGCTGCCTCCTGCACACCACCTACTGGGGATATGCCCGCAACCAAGATACATGCCCTTGACCAGAATCGAACCTGGGACCCTTCAGTCCGCAGGCCAACGCTCTATCCACTTAGCCAAACCAGTTAGGGCTAAAAAGCCTTTTTTAGAACATTTCTGGGTTTGGATTCATTTGTATAATTCCCCTGAATCTGCCTGCTCCTACTTCCAGGTCTTGAACTGTGATCCCTCTAGCCTTCCACACTTCTTGGAACTAACTCCTGTTCACTCTTTAAAGCTTATCTAAGATGTTATCTGCTCCAGGAAATCTTTACTACTTCCTATTGCCCCCTCTGTCTGCCCAGGCCTAGAGTAAGTGTTAACCCCTAGACTTTCTTGTGGCTAGACTTATCACACTGTATTGTAACCTGCTCCTCAGAGCAAGGAATATGTTTTCTTAATTGTGTATTTCCAGTGTCTAGCATTGTGCCAGTCACAGAATAATGACTTTACTCACTGGAGAAAAAACATACCGTATTAGTTGAATGGAGGAACCTCCTTCTCACCCTCCAAAGTCCTGATCTACCCGTCCACTGAGGAGCTGAGAAACCAAGCTTGGGACATGCAAATGAAGATCATTTGCTAGTGTTTTATACACTGTTGTGAACACTATTTGTTATAATATGTTTGGAGGGCAATGTGGCAAAATATTTAAAAACCTGAACATTAGGAATTGTCTTTAACCCAGGAATCCCATTTCCAGGCATTTGTACTAAGGAAATAATTAAGGGTGTGAACAAAGATTTACTCTTAAGAATGTTAATGGTAGCATTATTTACAACAGCAGATATTTGGAAATAATCTATACATCTATCAAAGAGAATTGCTTTGAATAATTGAACCAACTGTCAATGGACAATTATGTAGTAAGTAGAAATTAATTTGTACGAGTGGATTTATATGTTAAGATGTTCATGATCTGTTGTGGGATTTTAAAAAACAAGTTAGCCCTAGCTGGTTTGGCTCAGTGGACAGAGTTCAGCCTGTGGGCTGTAGGGTCCCAAGTTTGATTCCGGTCAAGGGCACATGCCTGGGTTGCTGGCTTGATCCCCAGTGGGGGTGTGTAGGAGGCACCTAATCAATGATTCTCATTATTGATGTTTCTATCTCTCTCTTCCTCTCCTTTCCTCGCTGAAATAAAAATATATTTTTAAAAAAGCAAGTTACAATATAGTAGGTATAGCACTATATTATCCTATCTAATAAAAGGGTAATATGCAAATTAACCCACTCCATCACAAAGATGGTGGTGCCCATAGCCACAAGATGGTGGCACCCAGTCCTCTCAGCCCCGCCAGAGTCCCCCAGTCCCGGGGCGGGGGCGGGGGGGGGGGTGGCCACTGAGATCAGGCAGTGTGAGCAGCCTGGCAGAATGCTGGCTTCATCGCTGTGGCGTTGAGGCAAGCGTTCCCCGCCCAGCTGCGCATGGGCCTCTGGACCACAGAGAGCCTCTGGGCAGCGGGCGCGGAGCGGCCAGGCCCCGCAGAGAGCTACTGGCACACAGATTCACGTGCAGGGCTACTAGTTTTATATAAAAGCATGCATGATATATTCATAGAAGAAAATCTAGAAGGATATCCATCAACTATTAACAGTGTAATAGAATATTACCATTTTCCTTCTGTTTTTTTAAATTATTCTAAATATACATAAATTGCTTTGATAATGTTGTTTTAATGAGAAAAATGTTTAAGCAACTTATATTTAGTTCTCTAAGCTTTCCACTCAGCTCCATAATAGGCATAAATGCTTTTGTATCAAAAGGAAGAAGAAAAAAATACCCAAGTATTAAGACTTATGATTGGGTGGGCATGTATCACATGCAGGGTTGCAGTTAGTCCTGTGAAATGTGCATGTTGTCTCCATTTTTTATTGATGAAAAAACTGTCAGAAAAAATAAATTGCACCTGTGATTGATGTCACACAGCTCTAACAGAACCCATCCAATAGGTCTACCCAACTTTCCACTACACCACACAGCAGAGGTCCCCTTTGGAGTGCCTACCTTTAAGGCCAGTGCCTACACTGAGAAGGATAAAAATAAATTAATCTCTGGTGTTATTGCCCTCTGATGAAAGCCCACCAGAGGCCAAGAACTCTTGTATGAGCAGAAACTGGGTCAAAGTTGTGGGGGTGTATATTGGTTTTGCACTGTGGTTAATGAATAGTAGTCTATTTGAATATTGACTCAAGATCCACAATGAAGAAGAACAAAAAATACCACATACTCACTGAGAAGAGCACTGTAACCCAGTGCTGGGTCAACCCTTAGCTGGATGTATTGTCTTGGGCAGGTCATCTAATTTCTCAAAACTGTGGTTATTTCACTTAAAGACAGCGGGTATTGGCTTGCCCATCTCTCAGGACACTTCAGTCTCCAATGCTCTTCATATCTGTGATAAGATATACATCCCACAGCATGCAGAAAGGGCATCTTCTTACAAGAATGGGAGAGAAACACATTTCCAGTGCCACAAAGACTTCAGTTTCACTAACCCTCAGAGAGAGTTTTTTTTTTTTTTTTTTTTTGCAACCAAAGAACTTGCATGCATATATGCATAACCCATGGACACAGAGGTGATATAGGCCTGAGGGGGGCAGGCTAAAAGGGGTCAATGGTAGGAAAAAAGGGAACACATGTAATATTTTCAACAATAAAGAGGTTTTTTTAGAGAGAGATTTTCTTATTCTTATTTTCAAGATGAGGAAACTGGTTCTTAGAAAAGTTACAGGGACAATTTCTCAAGCTTTTAAGCAGCTTCCTGTGTGAAACTTACACCCAGTACTGCCAAGATACTGCTTAGAGTCACCCAGAACTTCTCAACTGTGTTTTGAAATTAAAAAAACAAAAATAAAAAAATTATCAAACTTTGTGAACATTGAAAAGTGCAAGGTCATGCTCATAAACAAAGAAAATAACTTCAACCATGTTCTCTGTTCATTTCCTACTAACCAGAAGATACTAGTGTAGTGTGGAAGGGGCAGAAAATGTTAAATTCCACTCACTCTTTCTCTGCTAACCCATCCTTGTATTCTCATCCCCAGCCCCCCTCTTCCCTCCCCATTCATCCTTACTCTAATAGTACCAACAGGAATTGCTCAGTTCAGCTGATCAGTGGTAATTACCAGCAACAGGCATAATTGAAGTGTTACATTTTGGAGGACAGAACCCTCATTCCTGCCTCTAATGCACTGCAGACAGGCTTAATTGATAATTGTCTCTTCGTGCTTTTAGCTGAGCTTCCCCTGAAAGAAAATATGCCAGGGCTGCAGCCCTCCATGAGAACAGGTCATGCCATCAAGTTCTGGTTGTTAGTTTGGCAGATGTTGCCACACTGGGGGTATTAGAAAGAACACATGCTTTGCGTGACATAGTCATCAAATGGGAATGAAGATACCTCCCAACAAGACATTATGAGGATTAAATGTAAGTACCTGGACTCAGCAGTGCTGGCACGCAGTAGACTCTTGGCAGTGCTGCTTCCCTTTCCTGTGTATGGGCAGTATCGGTTAGAGTAGAATTTAACAATAAATCCGCCCACTGGGAGTGAAACCCATGAGAACCAGTACCTCTGGGTGAAGGAAGCCATCTGAAAGAAGGCCACACTGAGTTGCCTTCTGAAGGTGTTGATGAGGTAACTTGGGAAGTGCCCAGGTCTGACCCAGGTGCTGGGCAGCTCTTCAGAAAGAGACTGCCCCTGATTAAAGCTTAGCCCTCTGCCAAGGACCCCACCTGTCATGCAGGAACCAGGATGTATGCTGGCAGTGGAAGCCACTAATGAAGGCTGTGGCTCAGCCAAGTGCATTGTTGCCTGGTGTTCTGAAGTGACCATGAAACCTGATTGCCGGATATAAAAGGGTGATCTGAGAGGAAGAACTTGTCCAGCCTGCCTCCGGAGACTCTGGAGAGGCATTCCCTCCCCAGTATAAATTAGCCACCAGGTTTCTGGTTTATACATAAGTTGCTTGTGCATAGGGTTGGTCTGAGTCAGCCCCCAGGCCTGAGTGACCCTGTGTTCTTAGGAAAGCCTGACATCCTTGACATCTCGTCATAAACTGGCACTGCTGCCTCCACCCTCCTTCACGACTGTGAGTATGAGACGTACATGTGGAGATCCTACCTGTCTTCTCGTCCCCACTTATCTTACAAATTCTTTCTTTTAGATTCTCTTTGGTGAGGTGCTGAAGGTGAACCATGTATCAGGTACTTTTGTGTGGGATCCCATCTTACCCTCACATCCATCCTATGGATTCACTGTGGCCTCAATTTATCAATGAGGAAGCTGAGATTCAGAGAGAGTGAGAAGCCTTTTTGTCACACTGCTGATGAGTGGTAGAGCTGGGATTCTAACCCAGGTTTGTTTGAGCCCATAGTCTGTGCTTTAGACCACAACACCACAGGGATTCTTGGAGGAAATCCCACTTTTGATGTTATAAGGCAGATTTTCCCCAAGGAAAAAGAATATATATATATATATATATATATATATATATATATATATATATCTCCTCACCGAGGATATGTTTTTATTGATTTTGAGAGAGAGAGAGAGAGAGAGAGAGAGAGAGAGAGAGAAAGAGAGAGAGAAAGAAACAACATCCATGGGTTGCCTACTGCACGTGCCCTGACTGGGAATCGAACCTGCAACCCTTTGATGTAAAGGACAAAGCTCCAACCAACTGAGCCATGCATCCATGGCATCCTAAGAATGTTTTTGATACTAAAAAATTCGCTCTAAACATTCTGAGTTTTTTCATACATTACCTAAATATGATTGATAAAAGCAAGCGTATCCAGATGTAGGATACTTTAGGAGACAAACTGCCAAAAGAGGCCTGAGGCTACTGGGTGAATTGGCAGTGACAAATGCCATCCAGTTTATATAGGAGACAGTGAAAAGGGTTGACAGGACAGAAGGTAAACTATGTAATTCATATTTATTGCTTTTATTTCTCCTGCTCCCACTTCCCTGGTCACCCTTCCTGCCTTGCCCATCAGGCATACTCCTATTCATCCTTCAAGCCCCAGACAGATTGTAACATCTTCTGAGAAGTGACTTCCCAGTAGAGCTAGTTTCTCCCCCTGTTGCTTTCTTGGTACTCACTCATTGAAGGCAAGAACTATGCCTTCCTCTCAGAAGCCATAAAGGCTAGACACAAACCCTGGCTATAAGACCTTGGGCAAGCTACTTAACCTCACTATTCTTCAGTTTTCCTCATCTTTAAAATGGGAATAACAGTGGAACCTACAGCCCTGGGTTGGTTGTGACCTTAAATGAGAGAAGGAAGACAGGGTTTAGCACAATGCTGGGCACATACTGAGAATTCATCAGTGTTATTTATTATATTTATAACACTGGGCCTTGGCAGCATTGCGAGTAGATATTCATTCAGGATGTGGAAGGAAGAAAAGATAAAGGAGAAAGGGAAAAAGAGAGAGAAACCAACCAACCAGCTGCAGAGATAATTTCTAACCAGGTCAGAGCCAGCCTGATATTTTGGAGCTGTGGCTGCTGCACAACTTTTCTAAGTATACACCTCACTGTCTCAGGTCAAGACTTCGTACCTGTATTTCTAACTGCCCAGAGACCTAATCCCAAGCATCACACCTCACCCAGCTCTGCAGCAAACAATGCCTCACCTGGCTGACTTATGCTGTTCTGAAACCAATCCTAGATTGCTGCCCTGAATCACACCTGCCAGGAGGAAAATCAAATCCCTATTTCTCCTAACCTGGCTCACCTGGTGGAGGCTCCATTCAGGTAGACTGGGGAAAAGCAGCCAGCAGAGTCACTTGGGATGTGCACTGTGGGAGACGAGGTAAAGGACCACAGGAGCAGTCAGCACTGTCGGCAGGCATCGTCCCCAGGTGTCCTGTGTGCCAGGGCTGTGCCAAGCACCTGACATTGTTTTTTCCGTAGCCAGTCCTTATAGCAGCCTCAGGAGAAGGGGCTCCTGCTGCTTTCCTTTGACAGGGAGGAGCCTGTGCAGTCTCATCGGGTGGCCACCTGTGACTATGGACCACCATAAATGAGACTAGAACAAATTGAGGTATGTGGTAGTATGAAACAAAGAATGTAAACTCTCATTCATATTTTTATTTTTTATTTGTTGTTAATCCTCACCTGAGGATATTTTCTCATTACTGTTTAGAGAGAGTAGAAGGAAGGGGGAGAGACAGAGAAAGGGAAACATCAATGTGAGAGAGACACATTGATTGGTTGCCTCCCCTATGCGCCCCAACTGGGGCTGGGAATTGAGCCTGCAAACGAGGTCCGTGCCCTTGACTGGAATCAAACCTGGGACCCTTCAGTCCGCAGTTCAGTGCTCTATCCACTGAGCCAAACTGGCTAAGGCTCATTCATATTTTTATATTAATTACAGATTGAAATGATAATGTTTTGAATACATCAGGTTAAGCAAAATATTACAAGTAATTTCATCTGTTGCTTTTCACTTTTTTAATGTGGCTGGAAACCACAGGGAAAGAGGAAATATGTCTCCTTTATACAAGTGATTGCAACTCTGTGTGTGTGTGTGTGTGTGTGTGTGTGTGTGTTTGTGTGTGTGTACTGGGAGTACTGCTGTTTTATGAATAGGAAGCTAAATGTTATGGCATACCCAGTGTCTCAGGCCCCCTACCAAGCAAATGGCAGAGATGAAATTTAAACCAAGTCTGTCTGACTCCAAAGCTGGCCTGTTCCCCCTGCCACCGCATCCAAGGCTCCCATGCTTTACAACCTAGAGGGAGGCTGGGCTCAGGTTGTTTGAGACTGGGCTGAAACCCTGATCCCTGGGCAGTGCTGAACAAATTCCATTGTATTGGACTTGAGGAGTGATATCTCCTAGAAATGGACAGGTAAAGAGAAAGGCAAGAATGCCCTCCTGTCAGAATTGAAAGGGCTCTCAGCACTTGTGTGGTTCTACACCTGACTTCACAGGTGAGGAAACTGGGTTTCAAAAAGCTTATACCACTTGCCCTTGGTCACAGAGTTAAGGGTTGAATCAGGATATTGAGTTAAAGTCTGTTTTACTCTCCTATAAGTGTTTAATCCCCCTTTAAAATTTTTAAATTGAATTTATTGGGGTGACATCCTATATAATAAAAGCCTAATATGCTAAGTGTCCGGTCAACCGGTTGGCTGTTCAACCAATCAAAATGTAATATGCTAATGATATGCTAAGGTCTCTCAACCACTTGCTATGATGTGCACTGACCACCGGGGGGCAGACAGTTGACCAATCAGTTGCTATGATGTGCACAGACCACCAGGGGGCAGATGCTCCGACCAGTAGGTTAGCTTGCTGCTGGGATCCAGCAGATCAGGACTGAGCGAGATGGGCCAGACATGCCCTGGAGCCCTCCTGCATCTCTCCCCAGCCCCGATTGTGCACTGGTGGGGGTCCCTCTTGCAATCCAGGACCCCTTGGGGGATGTCAGAGAGCTGGTTTCAGCCCGATCCCACAGGCCAGGCCGAGGGACCCCACTGGTGCATGAATTCATGCACTGGGCCTCTAGTTGGTTAATAAAATTATACAGGTTTCAGGTGTACCATTCTATAAGACATCATCTGTATATTGCATTGTGTGTTCACGACCCTAAGTCAGGTCTCCTTCCATCCCCATTTATCCCCCCTTTATCCTCTTCCACCTCCCCCTACCTGCCTTCCCCTCAGTCCTGCTTTTCATTTTAGTCGCAGTAATGGCCTTCACTGATGCACGATGCACATTTGATGCATTTCCTCAGGCCTCAGACTGTCTCCTCCCATTTGGGACCCTCTCCAATCTTGTATCCAGTGCTTCCCAACCTTTTTTCATACATCACTTCAGCCCTGTGAATGTTTGTTCACTCACTGACTGCAAATCTTTGTTGTACTCCAGATTTTTTTTATTGTTTAAAGTATTACAAATAGTAGTACATATATCTCCTTTCCTCCCCCCCCCCCCCCCCGCCGCCATAGACCTTCCCCCGGCCTCCCCTACCCCCTGTATACTCCAGAATTTTAACATCTAGTTTCCATGCCCATTTCTGGTTTTCACGCCCATTTTCGTAGTGTTGCTCCTATTTGAAAACACTGCCTAACGTCCATCTCTAAGGACCTGTGCTCATTAGATTTGGGTTTTTAAATCAAGACTCTAAAACTGTTTATTGGCTTGCAGAAATTAGTTAGAAACTGTATCTTATTAATCTAATTAGTCTTATTAACCCTTGATTACGGAGGCCTGACACAGTTCCTGGCATTGTGGAGGTGTTCAATAAGTGCCTGTGGAATTTTAAGTAACTACCATAACTATACTTATAACAAAGCTACCACTGTGTGCCAAGTGTGTGTCTAGCCCTCCATGTACATAATATCCTTTGAGGTGGGTTCTATGATGAGCCCATTTTACAGATCTGGCTACTGAGGCTTATAGTGTTTAAGTGAATTTCCAAGTTTATTCAGTTGGTAATTAAAAGAGTTACAATTAGGCTACTGCTATAATGCTTGGTTTGATAAAAAGAATTCTAAACTAGAAGGTTTCTGTACTGGTTCTGCCACTAATTCAATTATAATTTTTGTTTATGCACTCCACCTTCCTATACTTCAGTTTTCTTGTATGACATATGTGCTAGTTAGATTCACTAAATTCCCACTAAGGGTACTTTCAGTGAGTCTACTTATATACTGCCACCAAATGACCTACAATGCCATGACTTGGTTATCAAATAAGAAAAAACTATTTTCTACTCAACTTTTTAATAAAAATTTAAATTGTATCATAGTAGCTAATTAGAGTACAGTAATCCTAACTAGTGATACAAATCATAACATTTAAGTTTAGTGTGAAATTAAAGTTTTAAATAAACATGGATAGCATTAAATGCCTTGCTTATGTTTAGTTCATTGTTATCAGCCATGGCTTACCATACCCTGAATTTTGGTTTAGGCCAGTCACTTATTTTTTCCAATCCATTTGAAATATCTTCACTTCTGGTTAAAATCTTCATACTGTTGGATAGTTTCTTATAAGAAAAACAAAACAAAACACCTCACAGATAGCAATCCTTATCAACTAGTGCAATAATTCCCAAATTGTATTCTGTGGGTCAGTAATAAGTATTGCAAAGACATCTCTTATAGTCAAATAATGTAGGACAGTGGTCAGCAAACTGCGGCTTGCGAGCCACATGCGGCTCTTTGGCCCCTTGAGTGTGGCTCTTCCACAAAATACCACGGCCTGGGTGAGTCTATTTTGAAGAAGTGGCGTTAGAAGAAGTTTAAGTTTAAAAAATTTGGCTCTCAAAAGAAATTTCAATCGTTGTACTGTTGATATTTGGCTCTGTTGACTAATGAGTTTGCCAACCACTGATGTAGGACATTGAGATATAAATAGATTTCTTCACCTCAAAGCTTTGGAGAGCTGTTAACATATAATATGTGTTGAGATGCTATAAGACTGTACACCTTTGGGACTGTACACCAGTCCCAAACTTATTTGAGCACAGAACACTGAGGATGGGGTGGAAGGTGGGGGTGAGGCTGGGGTGTGAGTAGAGTGGGGACCACATCTCAAAGACCAGGGTTTTATGGAATAACTTCTGTGATATTTTAATCTAGAAGCTTCATCCAATTTTGGCTTTCTCTTATGACAAAATATCTCTGATGTGTGTGGGGTTTTTTTGTGGCTTTTTTTTTTTACATGCAATAAACCTTAATATTTCAAGAAAAATGATCTTCAATATAATAATGTTACATGCAATAAACAATATCTCAAGAAAAATGATTTTAAATATGATAATGTTACATGCAATTATTTAAGAAAAATGATCTTACATATAATATTATCTGCAATAAACTTGAATATTTCAAGAATAAAAGGATTTTAAGTATAATAATATTATCAAAACTGTACTAACATAGTATGATATCACAAAAATTGTAGGAAATATTAAAAATCTGCAAATAACAAGATTACTTCTATTATATTCTAGAATATTTTCCTCCCTCTGGGTCTATTTTTGTTCATCAGTTTATGTTGTTCATTATATTCCACAAATGAAAGAGATCATATGATATTTATCTTTCTCCGGATGCTTTTAAAGCCTATTTTGTTGGATATGAGTATTGCTACTCCAGTTTTTTTTTTTTTTTCTTTTCCATTTGCATGGAAAATTTTTTTCCATCCCTTAACTTTCATCCTGTGTGTGTCTTTTGCTTTGAGGTGGGTCTCTTATAGATAGCATATAGTTGGGTCATGTTTTTGTATCCATTCAGCTACCCTACACCTTTTGATTGGAGCATTTAATCCACTTACACTTAGGGTTATTATTGAGAGGTACTTGTTTACTAGTATAGTCATTTAAATTCTATATGGCTAAGTTTCTCTCTTCATTTCTTCTCAGCAATCCCTTTAGCGTTTCTTGTAATGCTGGCTTGGTGGTGATGAACTCCTTTAGCCTTTTTTTTTTTTTTTTTTTTTTTTTTTTTTTGTCTGGGAAGCTCTTTATTTGACTGTCTATTTTGAATGACAGACTTGCTGGATATAGTAATCTTGGTCTCAGATCCTATAGTAATCTTGGTCTCAGATCCTCAGATCCTATTACTTTATGCCATTCCCTCTGGCCTGTAGAGTTTCTGATGAGAAATCAGGTGTCAGCCTTATGGGAGCTCCTTTGTAGGTAACAGTTTTCTTTTTTCTTGCTGCCTTTATGATTCTCTCTTTGTCTTTAATTTTTAGCATTTTAATTATGATGTGTCTGGGCATGGGTCTGTTTGGATTCTTCTTGTTTGGGGTTCTCTGTGCCTCCTGAACTTGTGTGACTTTTCCTTTACCAGGTTAGGGAAGTTTTCTACCATTATTTATTCAAACGCCTTCTCTCTTCCTTTCTCCCATTCTGCCTCTTCTGGCACACCTACTATTCTAATATTGTTTCAGTTCACATTGTCCCACAGCTACCTTAAGCTGTCCTCCTGGGCTTTTTTGTTTGTTTGTTTTGTTTTTGGTTCTCTAATTGAGTGATATTTCCAACTCTGTCTTCTAATTCACTGATTCGATCCTCAGCTTCCCCTAATCTGCTGTTTATTACTTCCAATGTGTTCTTTATTTGTGTTATGTCATTATTTATCTCAGACTGTTCTTTTTTCATAGTTACTATATCTTTTTTTTTCATATTGTTGAGCATTTTTAACATCATTACTCTGAACTCTGTTTCAGATAAATTTCTTATCTCTGCTTCATTTATCTCTTCTTCTGGAGAATTCACTAGTTCTTTCATTTGGGGGTTGTTTCTTTGTTTCCTCATTTTGGTTATCTGTTTGGGTTTGTGGCTATGTATTAGGTAGATTCTCTACACCTCTCAATCTCTAGTGCAGGACAGTGTTAAAGGTTGTTTTGGACTAATTGGATCAGGCAAAGACTCAAAGCCTCCAGAGTCTACAAACTAATAGGATTCCCAAGTGAATTGCCCCCAGACAATCGTCCTCAGGTGTGGTCAGAGTTTTTTTCAACAGAGTGGGGCAGTTGCTTCTGCTTGGTGACTAATTGTTACTTTTAATCTCTTAATTGGCCTCAGGGCAAGGTGTTTTCCAATAGGGTGTGTTGACTGTCTTACTCCCAGGCAAGGCAGATGTCTATGTGGGAAATATGTCCTCTGCTATGTGAGGGAATGACTCAGCCCAAGACACTTGGGGTGTCTTCCTTCTGAGCTCTATCCCCTAGGTCCCAAGTCCTGGATTCTGCTCTCACAGCTCCAGTCCGCTTCACCCTCCCTCTGCCAGAGCACCAGGTGGGTGGCTCCACAGGGAATTTTTGTGCAGTGGCCCTTTAAGAGGGTGCCCAAACTTTCAGCTGCCACTCCCTGGCAGACAGCACCCCATTGCTTTTCACAGCTAGATGTTATGTGAGTACCCTCCTCATTGGTACTCTCTGCTAGAGAGCCCAGCTTCAGGATTAGATCCCAGAGTTCTCAGTGGCTCCCTGTGGATTTTTTTAAAAAATAGAGTTTTAAAAGATATTTGTGTTTTGTACAGTTCCAATCAGTAGAAACTTCCTGAACCCCAAGCAGAAGCTGAAAGAGAAAAGCAAGAGTCCCAACCTTATGGGATTTACATTCCAGTCTACCTGTCAACCATTGTCTATCTCTTAACAATACTATTAGGTTTCTGTTTCCTTATGAGTTTGCTTCCGCTCCATAAAAGGAAGAAAAAATTTGGCGTATGATGCACAAAATATTGATATACCACCCCCCCCCTTTTTTTTTTTACTTAAATGAAGTCTTTGTTTTAAAAAACCTACATTGACCACTTCCTAGCCAGATCCCCAAAGGGCTCTAGGAATCTTGCCGGTTTTTCATGTAGGTGATGTGGTGTTAGAACCTTTTTTCCTGATGTAACAAGAATGGTGAACCTGGAAGGCCAGGCAGGAGGTATGAATTCAACTAATACAATTGGCACCATGGACTGTGAACCCAGGCTCCAAGCCTGGGGTAATTTGGTGTGGCCAAGGACATCAGTTGGAAGGAAGGTGCTAGGGGAAATGGGAGAATAGGACAGTTTGTATATTCTGATTCATTTGGAGCCAAGGAAGCAAACCAGAATCCAATCATGACCTCCTAGGAGCCTTGACCCTAGTGTTTATTATGATTTCTAGGGAAAGGGTTAGTTTGCTTGCATGTATGCATGAATATGAGTTTGCTCAGCTGTCTAAGACATTGGCAAATACCATCTAAAGTGCTGACTCATGGAAATCCACATTTAGAGTTCAAGGAGATAAAAATGGGACATTGTGTTTTAAATTCTGGTCCAAGGTTCAGATTGTGATTATAAAACTACTCTAATTGGCCTTACAGAGTCCTATAAGTATCCCATCCTTGCAGCTCCACATACTGAACCATCCTGGGTCTTGTTCCTCACAGAATGGGTCTACTCCTACTCCTGGTGCTCTGCATCTTGGCTGTGTGCTGCACCACTACATCTGTGCCCCAGAAGGTCCCCAGCCACTTGCCTTTCTTCCTTCGTGGCTGCAATGATGCAGATATGCTGGCTATGGCAGCATATGTTCTGCAGGACATCAATAACGACCTAAAGGAAGGCTATGTGCTGAGCCTCAACCGAGTGAGCGCTGTCCAAGAACACAGACAGGCAAGTGACAATCCCCTATCTGGGGCAGGTGTTTGCACAAGCTGCCTAGGCCAGCCAGGGGGTAGATATCCAGGGACATATGTTGGCAGGTGCTTTCCAAATTGGAAACCTGCTGAGAAGTCTCTGCTCCCCTCAGCTGGGTTGTACTATATGCTTTTACTATTAACAGAAACAAGTGCTAATAGTATCTTATTCTGACACTTGTCCAGTGTCCCACCATCTATAAGACATCATTACAAACATGATAGCCACTGCCATAAATCAGAAACATTTTTTGACCCGTCTTTAAGGGTTTCTGCTTTATGTGGGCTGTGGTACATTTTTTCACCCCTTCCCGCAGGATGGTCTGGGATCTCTGTTCTATTTCACACTGGATGTACTAGATACTACCTGCCATGTGCTCAGCAAGAAGCCGTGGAGAGACTGTAAGGAGAGGCTCCTGCATGAACAGGTAAGTGTTTGTGTCCCAGGAACTCTAGGGGAGAAACAGGGTGTCCTCTGTCTACAAGGTGAAGATTGCTCATTGTGTGCCATCTTTTATTTTTAATTTTTAAAATTTATCTTTATTGTTGAAAGCATTACAGATGTCTTGTTTTTCCCCCCATTAACCCCCTCTAGTCTGCCCCTGCCCCCCCAACCCAGGCCTTTACCACACTGTGTCCATGGGTTATACATATATGCATATAAGTTCTTTGGTTAATATCTTCCCACCACCTACCTATCTACCCCCGCCTTCCCTCTGAGATTCATCAGTCTGTTCCATGTTTCTATGTCTCTGGCCATCTTTTATTTTTTAAAATATATTTTTATTGATTTCTGAGAGGAAGGGAGAGGGAGAGAAAAATAGGAACATCAGTGATTAAAGAGAATCATTGATTGGCTGCCTCCTGCACATCTGACACTGGGTTCCTCCTGCATATCCCACACTGGGGATAGAGCCCAAAACCTGGGCATGTGCCCTGTCTGGGAATTGAACCCTGACCTCCTGGTTCATAGGTCAATGTTCAACCACTGAGCCATGTGGGCCAGGCCCTGACCATCTTTTAAATATCCTTCTTTATAATATCTTGGCAATTGTGTCCCTGTGGTTATTCCAACTCTGTTAGACAAAACAGAGTTTATTTGGGAATTTCTGAGAGTCTCATTGGGGTTATGACCCCCAAATTGTTTCCTATTTCCAAGACCCTTCTGTAGGCTCCAAGCCTGTGTTTAAATTGTGAGAAAAAGATCTTTTCTGTAGTGCTCTGGATGCGTGTTTAAGGAAGACTGTGAAAGCAGTAAAGGGAAAGCTTTTTATTTGTTTGGGTTTTTGGTGTGTGTGTGTTTTGTTTTGTTTTTAATGAATACTAATATGAAGTTTGAGGGTGGGGAATGGAAGGGCTTACAGTATGAAGATCTTTAGAGGTGCTGTGGAAGAATTTTCTGGAATCATAGGGCCTAAAGGGCTTGAGAGTTGATCCTTTTAAAGATGACCATTGAAGAGGCTTGAAAATAATAATTTTTATTTGTTCTCAATTATCCTGAGTTATTTCCATTAATTGATATGACACTTTTGAGTGCATGATTGTGTTTAGAAGTAAACAATTTGATCAAGATATCTCTTCTAATCATATAACCAGATTTGTCAAACTGCACCTACCTGATTTTAAAGAGGTGTTTCTGAGAGTCCCATTTACCCTGTTGTAAATTATATTTGTTAAGGTGACACTAGTTGCTAAAACACATACCCAAAAAGTATATACTGATTCCAACATGATAGAAGTTTATTTCTTATTTATATAAATTCAAAACAGAAATTCTTATTTAAGAGAGGCTTTCCTCCAGGAATGACTTGGAGACCCAGGTTCCTTCCACATTATGGCTCTAGACTCTGCCACCTTCAACTAATGACTTCTGTAGTCACCATGCTCATCTACATCAAGCTATAGAAATAGAAAAAGCATGGAGGGCAGATGGCACATGGGAGATCTTCATGAGCCAGACCTGGAAGTGATTACAGCCACTTCTGCTCACCTTTTTGTGGTTAGAACTCAGTTATACACAGTCATACCTAATTGGGAGCTGGGAAATATAATATAGCTGTGTCCCAGGAGAAGATTAAATTGTTTGATGATCAGCTGGCAGTTTCTCACTATCAAAGCCACCAAAATTGACCTTAAATTTTTCATTATTTAAAAATAAAATGTCCAGCCTGGCTGGTTATGGCTCAGTGCTTGAGCATCAACTTATGAACCAGGAGGTCATAGTTTGACTCCTGATCAGGGCACATGCCAAGGGTTGCAGGCTCGATCCCCAGTAGAGGGCATGCAGGAGGCAGACAATCAATGTTTCGATCTCTCTCTCCCTCTCCCTTCCTCTCTGAAATAAATAAAAATATTTTTAAAAATAAAACGTCCAATTTCATTTTGGGGGGTATTTTAAAAAGTCAGAGTTTATACCATGATGTCATAAAATATGTTTGTTGGTTCCAGGTTTATGGCCAATGTAAAGCATTATATTATGTGAACATGCCACTAAGAATTCTTTATTTACCTGCTTATAACTGTACTCTTCGCCCAGGTAAGAGAGTGCTCTGATTTTGTTTATTTTAATGAAAGATGGAAAAAGTGATTTATGCGGGCTATGCCCCTGTTCTTATTTCCTATTCATACCAAGGCCAGGTTCTTAATATATCTGATATTTTCCTCCCCTGTGAAATTCAACTTGCACTGCTCTTCTTCCCTTAATTAGTCTTCCTAAATTACCTGCAATAGTTTATTCATGAATGTTGAATTAAATCCTAAATTTTTAGTCTGACATAAATGGGATCATCTCTACACTGGTCCCCAGGCTCCCTTTCTAGCTATCTCTGCCATTACTTCCCTGACTACATTATCTCTGTACTTCATTCAACTGAAAATCCCACTCTTTTCTGAATATACATTGCATTTTCCAATCTCTGCATCTTGCTTGTACCTTTCCCTCTTCTGAGGATGCCCTCCCCTGATAACCTCCCCTTGTAACTCATATTTATTCTTTAAGGACCACCACCAATGTTCTCTATAATGTTCTTCTATAAAGTTCTCTATTCAGGAAAGGAACAAACTCTCCTGCTCTCATTCCTATGAAACTCTAACCTAACCACTCATGGAGCACAGACCATGCACTGCCTTGATTTGAAGTCTCCTATCTTATTTTATGCAGAATATTTTATACCTTCTTTCTTCCTACTACAACCTCCCCCACGTTCCTAACAAGTGTAAGGAGTCCATAATATTGTTGAGCAAATGAACTAAAAATGAGGATGAAACTAATGGTATTTCAAATATGCACATGTATTCATTCTGAATCCTTTGGAAAGCAAGCATCCAAGGCATGGGAAAATTGGATATGGCTACTTGCCAAACTATTATGTGCATGTGACTCCCTGGTGGATCTTGTTCAAGTACAGACTTTCATTCCACAGGTCTGTGGTGGGGCCTGAGAGTCTGCATTTCTTACAAGCTCCAGGTCATTACACTGCTGCTGGTTCCTTTGAGGGACAAGGCAACAGAACAAATGTTGTATTAGCCACAGTTGAAGCTTCCTGGTTGAGAAAATGAGACTTACTTTAATTAGAGAACAACAACTAATAAAACAGATCAGGACTCAAAAGTGACAGGTACCAGAGGTATGGGAGGTCAGAAAGTGACACATGGGGATGGTGCCACGGGTGACAAACTGTGGTTGTAATTTCCCCAAAGAATACCCACATACACTCAAATAAATGCACAATTGATCAACTGTTTTGCTCTGTAAAAACAACTTGCAGAGAAGTTCTTAGCCTGACTTTCACACTAGTTCTGTAACTCCCAGTGTCTCCCAGTCAGAAATTCTGGCTGTACCATTAGAATGATTATTTTAGCCAATCACACAATGAATTGGCCAATTTCTGGCTGACTTGCATTTTTGAATCAGAGAGAGAGAGTGCTTTCACCTTTCATATGTCACTCATTCATTCACTCAACAAGCATTTGCAAAGCACTTACATTAT
Source organism: Plecotus auritus (assembly GCF_963455305.1). NCBI lineage: Eukaryota > Metazoa > Chordata > Mammalia > Chiroptera > Vespertilionidae > Plecotus > Plecotus auritus. The sequence continues at coordinate 182,741,723 of NC_137771.1, read as the reverse complement.
CTTAGGTGTTGTAGACTAAAAAATGAATAAGACATACCAACAATAACATCCCAACCTTTTAAGATACTCAGCTGGTTTACAGAGGGAATAATGATAGAAGGTATTGAGCTACTAATGGGGGGGAGTTTTTTATATCAATATAAACATATATGTATTTTGAACAAAATTCCTAGCATAAATATATTTGTGTAAGGTGAAAAAAATCTTGCTTTGATTTTTTTAATACATGATTGAAGGAATACATGCTCATTGCAAAAAATTCACTGCTGATAGCTAAGTTTCATTTCAGATAATACCTTTTTCATGCCATCCTTGCTGAAACTGAATATATTTTTTATTTAATCTCTGCTTCTGCTGTGATCATATGATTTATAGGATTAAAAATCATTAAGGAACTTATTTTTAAACTACTCTCTTTGGCATCAACAGTTTCTCGAAGTAAGATTCAGAATATGTGCCCCGACTGTCCCATCCCTGCCAACTTGTCAGATCCCAAAGTTCTGGAAACTGCCACTGAGACTCTTGCAAGATTCAACAGGGACAGCGAATCGGGGCAGTATTCTCTTGTCAAAGTCATCAAGGCTTCTAGCCAGGTGAGGTGGAAATGCCCAGTTACACCAACAATGTCTCATAACTGTTGCTATCGATTTCTAAACTGAGAGGAGAATATTAAGGCACTTCTTTTGGTTATAATCCAATCTTTACTCCCTGCTTTGGTAGACCTGAAGCACATTCAATCAATTATGTTTCAGTTTCTAAGTTATTCCATGAAATTTCCACACAAGAGTTGTGGGATTTGATTTTACCTCATTGCCTTTAAGGCAGAATGGAAATGGACTCAGAGTCTCCTTGGTTTATTCTACCTAGGTTCACTATTTACTGCTACATTCTCATTTCATTGACCATGGATCTCATTTAGCAGGTCAGCTTCTGCTCCATGTTAAGGCCTGGAGTGGATGCTGAGTTTTGTGGATTAGGAGAAATGGAGGCTCATCTGTATTTGAATTATGTTGATATCTATCGTATAAAGAAAAACTAATCTAAAAACGAAACTACTTGAAGAAAATTAAGCTCACCCAAGGGAAGGTTTTTAGAACCCATTCAAATCCTTAAAAGGGAAGAAAGGAATGCTGATTATGTTTTCTAAATAACAAAATCATAATGTGGGGTTTGATCATGGTGGGAATTACAGGGACAACAGGAGACCTGTGTTGACAATGACTCAGGAAATGTTTGGTTTCTGTAAATATAATGCTGCCAAACCTCAGTTGTTTCTCTACATAGAGAGGTTTGATTTTTATTTCTCAACTCTTGTCTCATACCAGTGGATGTTTGGCCTCTCCTACTTTGTGGAATATTTAATCAAAGAGTCACCATGTATTGAAACCGAAGCCACCAGTTGTGGATTTCAGCCCACTAACTCTGGGGTGAGTATTCCTGAATGTCTTCATAATTTAAGATCTGTATTCCCAGATCATCTATAAGTATGTATTGAGCATAAATTATATATGGGCTGTCAAAGACACTTTTCTTCTCCTCAAGGAGTAACTGACTAATTAGAGGTTGTGGTGGCTCAGATGCAATAATATTTTATTGTAAATACAATTTTCATCAGCAATGTTATGCCTTTGCAGAAAAAAAATCATAGAGGCTGTAAAATATAAAGAAACTTCCTCAGTGGTTGCTTGTGGTCCTACTAATATCTGAAGAAATCCAGTTACATTTGGAATACAGTTTTATTCCTTGGGCCACTCTTTAAGAAGGACAAAGTCAAATAGGACATCTTTGAAAGAATGCATCCAAGATGGAGAGGGTATCTTAAAGCCATCTGACATACCTGGAGGGAATGCCAGTTGGCACAACGCATTGTAACACAATTGGGCAAAATGCATCAAAGTCTTTTCTCCATTTATTTACTTATTTATATTAACAGCTTTATTAAGCCATAATTAACAACTATTAAATTCACCCTTTTAATCTATACAATTTAGTGACTTTTTAGTATGTTCTCAGAGTTGTGCCACCACCATCAATATCTAATTTTAGAATATTTTCATCAGTTTCCAAAGAAACCCCATACCCATTAGCAATCACTCTCCTTGGTCCCTTACCCACACCCATGGAAGCCACTAATCTATTTGCTATCTCTGTGACTTTACATTTATCTGAACATTTCATATAATGGAATCATACTGTATGGCCTTTTGAATCTGTCTTCTGTCACTTAACATAACATTTTTAAGGTTTATCCAATTTGTAGAATATATCAGTGCTTTGTTTCTTTTAATTATCAAATAATATTTAATTGTATGGATATACCATATATTATTAATTCATCAGTTGATGGATATTTGGGTTTCCTCATTTGAACTATTATGAATAATGTCACTATGAACATTTGTGTACAAGTTTTTATGGATACATATGTTTTCATTTCTCTTGGGCATATACCTTGGACTGGGATTGCTGCGTCATATGAGAACTCCATGTTTAACCTTTTGACTAACTGTGAAAAATGACTGCACCAGTTTTATTAACCCATCAGCAATATAGAAGGGTTTTAATTTTTCTACACACATGCCAATGCTTATTATTATTATCTTTTTATTATAGCCATCTTACTAGGTATGAGATAATATCTTATTTTGGTTGTTATTTGTATTTTCCTCATGGCTAATGATGTTGAGGATCTTTCAATGTGCTTACTGGACAATTGTATATATTCTTTGGAGAAATCTATTCAAATCCTCTGTCCATTTTAAAATTGGCCTATTTCTTTATAGTTGACTTGTAAGAGTTCTGTATATATTCTGGATATAATCTCCTCATCAGATATGTGGTTCTCAAATATTTTTTCCATTGTCTGGATTGTTTTTTTATTTCCTAGATGATGTTTTTTGAAGTATAAAGTCTTTAATTTTGATGAAGTCATAGTTGTATATTTTTTTTCTTTAGTTGAATGTGCTTTTATATCATACCTAAAACACCATTGTCTAATCCAAGATCAGTAAGATTTACTCCTATGGATTCAACTAAGAGTTTTATAGTTTTAGCTCTTTTCTATGACCCATTTTGAGTAAATTTTTGTATATGATGAGAGGTAGGAGATTCAACTTTATTCTTTTGCATCGATATCCAGGTGTCACAGCACTGTTTGTTGAAAAGACTATTTCTTCCTCATTTAATTGTCTTGCATACTTCAAGAAGATCAATTGACCATAAGTATAAGGGTTTATTTCTATACTCTCAATTTTATTCCACTGATTTATATACTATTCTTATACCACTACCACTCTATCTTGAATATTATAGCTTTGTAGTAAGTTTTAAAATTGGGAAGTGTAAGTCCTCCCTGCTCTCATTCAAGGTTATTTTGGGTATTCTAGATTTCTTGAATTTTCACAACAATTTTAGGATCAGCTTGTTAGTTTCTATTTTTAAAAAGGCAATTGGAGCCCTGGCCTGTGTAGCTCAGTTGGCTGGCGCATCATCATGTACACCAAAAGGTTGCAGGTTTGATTCTTTGTCAGGGCACATACCTACTAGCACGTTGTTAGTTTGATTCCCAGTTAGAGTGCATACAGGAAGCAATTGATCAATGTTTCTCTCTCACATAGATGCTTTTCTCTCTCTCCCTTCCGCTCTCTCTCTCTCAAATCAATAAAAACATGTCCTTGAGTCAGGATTAAAAGAAAAGGCAGTTGGTTATTTGAGAGGGATTGATTGCATTGAATCTGTAGTTCAATGTGGGAAGTATTGTCATCTTAACAATATTAAGTCTTCCAATCCATGAATATGGGATGTCTTTCCATTTTTTTAGAACTTAATTTCTTTCAACAATGTTTTGTAGTTTTCAGTGTACAAGATTTTTATTTATTTGTACACCTAAATATCTTATACTCTTTGATGCTACCCTCATGTATTTGTCTTCTTAATTTTATTTTTGGATTACTCATAGCAAGTTTATAGAAATACAATTGATTTTTATATATTGATCTGTATCTTGTAACCTTGCCAAACTCATTCATTAGTTCTAATAGTTTTCCAGTAGATTTCCTTAAGATTTTCTATATATGTACAAGATCATGTCATCTGCAAATATAGTTTACTTCTTCCTTTCCAATCTGCATGCCTTTACTCATTTATTTGACTAACTAGAGGCCTGTTGCATGAAGATTTGTGCAATAGGCCTTCCTTCCCCTGGCTGCCAGCACTGGTTTTCCTCTGGCACCTGGGACTCACGCCTTTGCTCTGGCCACAGCGGAGAAGCCGAGCCTCTTCAGTCTTTAATCATCTTCAGTCTTCAGTCGTCTTCAGTCTTCAGTCTTCGCTCAGGCTGGAGCCTTAGTCTTTGCTCCAAGCCTGCGTATGCAAATTATCCCGCCATCTTTGTTGGGTTAATTTGCATACTCACTCCTGATTGGCTGGTGGTCATCGCGGAGGTATGGTAAATTCGCATCTTTGTCTTTTATTAGTGTAGATATTCCTGGCTAGAACTTCCAGTGCAATGTTAAATAGAGATGGGGAGCCCTAACCGGTTTGGTTCAGTGGATGGAGCATCAGCCTGTGGACTGAAGGGTCCCAGGTTTGATTCTGGTCAAGGGCATGTACCTTAGTTGTGGGCACATCCCCAGTAGGGAGTGTGCAGGAGGCAGCTGATCCATGTTTCTCTCTCATCGATGTTTCTAACTCTCTGTCCCTTTCCCTTCCACTCTGTAAAAAATCAATAAAATATATTAAAAAAAATAGAGATGAGGAGAACAGATATCCTTATCTTATTCCTGTTTTTAGGGAGAGAAGGATTCAGTATTTCATCATTTAATATGACGTTAACTATAGGTTTTTCATAGATACCCTTTATCAAGTTGAGAAAGTTTCCTTCTATCATTAGTTTGTTGAATGTTTTTTATCAAGAAAGAGTGTTAGAGTTTGTCAAATGCCTTTTCTGTATTAATGAGATAATCATTTCATTTCCCCCCTCTTTTAATTGATTAGTATTATATATAGCAATGATTGATTTCTGTATATTAATACAGTCTTGCACTTTGGGAATGAATCCCACTTGATCATTGTGTATAACACTTTTTACATTTGCTAAATTCCATTTGTCAGTATTTTAAAAAAGATTTTTATTTGTATTCGTAAGATATATTGATCCATAGTTTTTTGTGTGTGTTGTCTCTGCCCTATTTTAATATGAGTTTAATATTGGCCTCATAGAATGAGTTGAAAATTTTCTTCTTATATTTTATTTTGGATATTTTGTTGGTATTCATTCTTCTTCAATTGTTTGGTAGAATTCACCAATAAAGCCATCTGGTCCTGGGCTATTCTTTGTGGGAAGTTTTTTTGACTGATAATTCAATCTCTTGTTATAAGTCTATTCAGATTTTTTATTTCTTCTTCAGTGGATTTTGGTATCTTGTATCTTCCTATGAATTTGTCTATTTTGTCTAAGTTATTTAATTTGCCAGTATAGTTGTTTACAGTATTCCCTTTTCATTTTTGAAAGATCAGAAGTAATGTTCCCTCTTTAATTCTAATTTTAGTATTTTGAATCTTTTATGGGGAGTCAGTCTAACTAGAGCTTTGTCAATTTTATTGATCTCTTCAAGGAGTCAACTTTCAGTTTTGTTTATTTTCTTTGTGTTGTTTTTATTACCTAGTTTATTTCTTCTCTATTCTTTATTTTTGCCTTCTTTGTGCTTGCATTGCGCTTATTTTACTCTTCTTTTTCTAAGGTAGAGGTTAGGTTATTGATTTGTAATCTTTTTTCTCTTTTCTTTTTAAAAAACATATTTTTGTTTATTTTAGAGAGGAAGGGAAAGGGAGGAGAGAGAGAGAGAGAGAGAGAGAGAGAGAGAGAAACAACCCTACTGGGGATCAAACCCACAACCTGGGTATGTTCTCTGAGTGGGAGTCGAACCAGCAACCTTTGTATACATGGAAAGAACCCTCAACCAACTGGCCAGGGCTCTTTTTTCTCTTTTCTTCATAATCATTTACATCTATAAATTATTTTTGAAGGAATTCTTTAGCTTCATCTCAACAAGTTGTGTACATTGTGTTTTTGTTTCCATCCATCTCAAAGTATTTTCCAGTTTTCGTTGTGATAACTTCTTTGACAAATTGGTTATTTAGAAGTATGCTACTTAATTCATATATATATATATATATATATATATATATATATATATATATATATGAAATTCCCCAATTTTCTTTTGTTATTTTGTTTCTAAAATCATTTCATTGTGGTTGGAGAATGTACTTTGAATTATCTCAATTCTTAAATTTACTAAAGTTTATTTTATGGTTTATAATAAGGAATATCCTGGAGAATGTTCCATGTATACTTGAGAAGAATGTGTATTTTGCTGTTGTTAGGTGAAGCATTTGGTAATTGTCAGGGTTAGTTAGTTTATAGTGTGGTGTAAGACTTCTGTTTCTTGTTAATGTTCTGCATAGTTGTTCTATCCATTATTGAAAGTGAGGTTTCAAACTGTTATTGTTAAATTTTCTACATCTCCCTTGAATTCTGTCAGTTTTGGCTAATGTACTTTGGGGATCTGTTGCAGGTCATATATATGTATAGTTGTGTTTTTTTATCATTATAAAATATTTTCCCTTCTCTCTAGTAACAATTTTTATCTTAAAGTCAATTTTGCTTAATATTTGTATAGCCATTCCAGCTCTCTTTTGGTTACTGTTTACAGTATAAATTTTTTCCATCTTTTTACTTTCAACCTATGTGTATTTCTCAAAAGCCTTTTGCAACCAGTCAATTGAATATTCTCAATTTTGTCAAGGAATAATTGGGAAAACATCTTCACCCTGTTTTGTGAAATCTCTCTTTCCCACTTGTCAATGATTTCTTGGGCAGATCTCATAACTATCTGATTATTTTCAATAAGAGAAACAATTTCACTTAGGTAACTAAGATTCACTTTCAGGTATTGACTGTTCAGTCAATTCTGAATCAACATTTCTATCTCACATTCAATACAAAATTTTCCCTTTCTGTAGCTCAAGCCTGACCTAGAGCTTAAGACTTGATGTGAGGAAGGGATCAAGGTCTGTCCTTTCATTTTTTCTTCCCCTCCTGCAATCTTTTGCTTAATTCTGGATCTTCCAAGTTCAAAGAACAATGAGAGAGGAGTAGAGAAAAGAGTAATGAGTCTTTTTACACAACTAAACCTGCAGTTGTAGTTTTCTCTTGGTCTACACTGGCTCTCTATGAAACAGGCTCCAGTGCTGGTTCTCTCAGATGGTACAGGTGTGAGTTCATCCAGAGATCTTTTCCTAGTAGGATGATGTATTCTCCAGCTGACTCCCTGGAACCATCCCTTCTCAGATTTAGCCCCCACAAAAATCCTATGTAATAAAGAGGTAATATGCAAATTGACCATCACTCCAACACACAAGATGGCTGCCCCCAGGTGGACACAAGATGGCCAGCAGGGGAGGGCAGTTGCGGGGACCAGGCCTGCAGGGGAGGACAGTTGGGGGGACCAGGCTGGCAGGGGAGGGCAGTTGGGGGGACCAGGCCTGCAGGGGAGGGCAGTTGGGAGGGACAAGGCCTGCAGGGGAGGGCAGTTGGGGGGGACCAGGCCAGCAGGGGAGGGCAGTTAGGGGCAATTGGGCTGGCAGGGGAGCAGTTAGGCATCGATCAGGCTGGCAGGGGAGTGGTTAGGGGGTGACCAGGCTGGCAGGCAGAAGTGGTTGGGACAATTAGGCAGGCAGGCGAGCAGTTGGGAGTCAGCAGTCCCAGATTGTGAGAGGGATGTTCCAGATTAGAGAGGGTGCAGGCTGGGCTGAGGGACACCCCCCACATTGCACAAATTTTGTGCACTGGGCCTCTAGTTTACTATTAAAATGCCCTATATCTGGAAGTCCCTTAAGGTGGGCATATTCAAAAGAATACTACATATGACATTTGCTTGTCCCATGTAAACTTCACTGATTTTTACTATCCCAGACAGTGGAAATATGCTTCCCTTGCTGCCCTTTCTCCTTACTATGGTAGGTTGCATTACCAAGATCCTGCTCTTAGAATGCTCTAAGAGAGAAGCAAATCCCTATCTCCATAGCCCATATGTCCCTAAACTCTAGGATTCACACAGAAAGCATGCCTTCACACTCCCTTTTTGTGGTCTGCTCTAATTTCAGCACCAGGTAGGCCTATGAAATATGGTAGCTCAGCAAATCCCAGGCTGATTGGGAGGGGCCAGGCTCTACTTGGTACCGGTACCTGTAGTCTCTCCAGAAGGCTCTCTTAGAGCCCTTTCCCTATGTGATTTGGTGATGAAGAGGAGAAAGAAGGGCTGAAGCACCATTCCCCAAGAACTTTCCACATTAATGGATTTTTCCTGTTCTCAAGAATTTCTAATCTTCTCTTCATATAGTCTGGAGATGGGTGATAGGGTAATGTTCAGGCACCCTCTTTAGACACATTTTAGTAAATTCAATGTGCATATTGCATTCTTAAAATTCTTTAGAAATTGAGGCAACATTTTATTATAATATTCCATTTACACTTGAAAATGTGTATCCTCTGTGACTCTAAAATTTCTCTTCCAGTAATTTATCCTAAGAACTTAACTAGGTATATATGAAAAGATATAGCTTCAATGTTTAAACAAAACAAATGAGATACAATTTAGTATCTAACAAAAGAGAACTTGTTAAATAACGCAGAGGAATATTAGGTAATCATTATAAAGATCATAGAAGCCTGGCCGGTGTGGCTCAGTGGTTGAGCATCAATCCATGAACCAGAAGATGGTGGATTTGAATCCTGATCAGGGCACATGCCCAATTGCGGGCTCAAACCCCAGCAGGGAGCATGTAGGAGGCAGCCAAATGATGATGAAGTTACTCTCTCATCGATGTTTCTATCTCTCCCTCTCCCTTCCTCTCTCTCTAAAATAAATAAAAACATATTTTAAAGAAGATCATATACAGTAAGACTATTCAATGCTATAAAAGGATTTTCACAACATATAATTAACTGACAAAAGAGGGTTATAAATAATATATGTAGTATAATTCTATTTTTCTAGAAGAAAAACTATATATGCAGAGAAAAAAATAGATTAGAAGAAAAGAAATCAAATCATTGCATGAAACAGGTACATTCCGTGCAATTATAGGTCTTTTTATTTTCTTTCTTTTTTTTTCACCTATTTATTATTTTTTATTTTTTTTAAATAAATCTTTATTGTTCAGATTATTACAGGTGTTCCTCTTTTTTTCCCCCATAGCTCCCCTCCACCTGATTCCCCATCCCACCCCATGCCCTTACCCGCCGCCACTGTCTTCATCTATAGGTGTAAGCTTTTTGTCCAATATCTTCCCGCACCCCTCACACCCCCTCCCCCCTGAGAATTGTCAGTCCACTCCCTTTCTATGTCCCTGATTCTATTATATTCACCAGTCCATTCTGTTCTTCAGATTTTTTATTCACTTGATTTTTACATTCACTTGTTGGTAGGTATGTATTTGATGTCATTTTGTTGTTCATAATTTTTATCTTTACCTTTTTCTTCTTCCTCTTCTTAAAGAACACCCTTCAGCATTTCATGTAATCCTGGTTTGGTGGTGATGAACTCCTTTAGCTTTTTCTTGTCTGTGAAGCTCTTTATCTGACCTTCAACTCTGAATGATAGCTTTGATGGGTAGAGTAATCTTGGTTGTAGGTTCTTGCTGTTCATCACTTTGAATATTTCTTGCCACTCCCTTCTGGCCTGCATAGTTTCTGCCGAGAAATCAGCTGACAGTCGTATGGGTGCTCCCTTGTAGGTAACTAACCGTTTTTCTCTTGCTGCTTTCAAGATTCTCTCTTTGTCTTTTGACCTTGGCATTTTAATTATGATGTGTCTTGGTGTGTTCCTCTTTGGATTCCTCTTGTATGGGTTCTGTGTGCTTCCTGAACTTGTAAGTCTATTTCTTTCACCAGGTAGGGAAAGTTTTCTGTCATTATTTCTTCTAATAGGTTTTCAATATTTTGCTCTCCCTCTTCTTCTGGCACCCCAAAAATTCGGATGTTGGTACGCTTAAAGTTGTCCCAGAGGCTCCTTACACTATCTTCATATTTTTGGATTTTTTCTTTTTGTTTTTCTGGTTGGGTGTTTTTTGTTTCCTCATATTTCAGATCTTTGGTTTGATTCTTGGGGTACGTTGATCTACAGTTGAGTTTCTGTATATTCTTTATTTCAGACAGTGTATGCTTAATTTCTGACTGGTCCTTTTCCATTTTTTTGGCATTCTCATTAAGATCCTTAAAGGTCTCACTAAGTTCCTCAGCGGTTTATAGAAGATTCTTGAGTAACCTTATAAATGTGGTTCTGAACTCTATCGTCCAGTAGTTTGCTTTCCTCCATTTCTCTCATTCGTGACATGTTTCTTTGTCTCCGCATTTTGCTGCTTTCTTGTATTGATGGAGTGGCTTTGTGTGGTAGGTGACCTATAGGGGCCAGTAGCTCAGCCTCCCCAATCACCTGAGGTGGACGCCTTTGGTACACCCCTTTGTGGGCTGAGTGCAAAGTCTTGGTGTAGTTAAGCCTTGATTGCTGTTGGTACACTGGGAGGAATTGACCTCCAGGCCAATTGGCTGTGAGGACCCGCTGTGTCTATAATGGAAGAAGTGCTGCGCTGGAGACACGCTTATGGTGCAGGACTTGTTTCAGTGGGGCTTTGGTGCTCACTGAGTCTGCCTCTTGAATGTATCACTTATGGATGTGAGGAGTTGAAATCTGGTGTCTCACACTGACCACTAGGTACACTGGCTTCTGGATCTCCAATGGGGTGCATGTCAGCTACTGTCTGAGGCTACCCAGCAGGCGCTACAGCGAGAACTACAGTTTTCTCCTCTTTGCTTGGGGTTTGGAGGTTTTGGAGCTGTCTGACCCGGGCTGCAAGTTTGCTAGGGTAAGCTGCGATAGGGCAGGCCATTCATATGCTAAAGCCACTGCTTGGAGCTTGGGTGGGTTTGTAGATTGTGCAAGGCGGGGTCTCAGGGCGTCACTAGGCTAGGGCGTGGCAAACAGCGATGGCTGCCAGTTAGCCGGCTCTGTGTCTCCAACCGTGTCCCCGCATCTTGCGCCCCAGCACAATAAACAATTATTCCTGCGCACAGCCCTGCAAGCAAGCCTCCCTCACTTTCCGACCCCACGGCAGACAGTCCAGCTTCTCCCCGTAGGAGTTTGGGTCCCCCGTGTCTCCCCAGAAACTGGAGTTCAGAGTAATCGGGAGCTTATCTCCCTTGGGTTGAAAACAGCAGCGCTCCCAGTCACCCGTCGCCAGCCCGATTCGCGTGTCTCCGTACCTCAGTTTTTCAGCGCTTGTGCACCCCTCAATGCTGTTTGCTCTTTCCTTCTAGTTGTAGAACTTCCACTCAGCCAGCTTTCCCATGGTTCTGGGTGATAGACGTTTTGTCTTTTAGTTGTAGTTTTGAAATTGTTGTGCAAGGCAGCAGTTTAGGTGTTTACCTACGCTGCCATCTTGGATCCTCTATAGCTGATGTTTAGACATGAATCTTATTTTCTTTTGTTATGCTCAGATTTCGTGATCCCCAAAGACCACCAGGGAGCCGAGTCCGATGCAAAAGCAAAGAGCCTTTAATCGAGCTAGCTCGAGCTCAGTCCCCCCCCCCACACACACACCAGCGCAGCGGCGAGGTGGAGAGAGAGAGAGCCCCAGACCCCAAACGCGCTGATTTATAGGGGGCCTGGGAGAGGTAGGAGGGGTGAGGTAGTGTGGCCTCCGCTGATTGGTCGGGGTCAGGTTGCACATGGGGTCAGGGCGCGGCTTACTTTCCCCTTGCATTTCTATTGGCTAATTCAAAAGTGTGGGTTGGGCTCTTGGAGAGGTTCTAGGGCGGGAACCTGACTCCACGAGGTGGAAGACATGGAACAAAGGGAACATGGAGTCGGTCTCTCCCCGCCCTTTCACTTTCTGTTTATCTATATTCTAAATAACTATTACATGTGTAATAAGAAAACAAAATTATTTTATTTTTAAATAAAGAAAAGTTGAAGGAGCCAAGAGTGGTTTTGTCTGAGAAGAGTGTTAATGTGAAAGCATTCAAACCTGTAAAGAATTTTTATGAGTTTATTTAAGCCAAACTGTCCACAATTCCTGAGAAGCAGAGTCTCCAAGGATTTGGATAATGCTCAGGAGAATGGCAGTTTTTCACTTTGTTTTATACATTACAATCAAAGGAGATGTAAATGGGTTACATAAAATCCATTGGTGATAGATTACGGAGGCGGGGGAAAGCAAAGCTGTGGAGGAAGGAACCTCTGGGATTAAATAAAAAGTAAAAGTAAAATGATAGACACGTACTTCTTTTACTTAGGTGGGTACAGGATAGTTAACAGTTAACAATTAACATGATAGCAATAATAATGAAAGAATTTATGGTCCCTGTCCTTTCAATTATCCGACTGATAATTGTAAACATTTTGTTGTGCCCTGAGGGATCCAGAAAAGGGAAGATACATGCTACCCTGACATTTTAGGTATGTTATCTGAAATGCAAAAAGACAATAGGCTCAGTTAAGGTAAAGACTGACCTTTGTCAGGGAAGATATTGACCTAGGACATGACTCCCCACTAAAAACTGCCTTTAGTTAAAAGTTTTAATTTCAGACCATCCTTTGTGGTTATTTTAAGTCTTTGAGTTTGCAGGACTGCCATGCAGGCCTTCCCTGAGCTTGTCAGGTTAGCATGTGGCCCCTTTCATCCACAAGAGTTAACTCAGGTGGAACATACATAAAGGGCTGCTCTATATGAGAGTTGAGAACAAGTTTTTTAATTGATTCAAGTGTAGAAATAGGGCCAAGAGGAACACAGTCTATAGACACAGATTTCCACTTTGTATAAAGAATTTTCTAATAAAGTTTGTTCCTCAAGAAGTTTTAAATTTTCCATCATTAGAGGCAATTTAGACTTGTTTGGGTGGTTACCTGAAGGGATAATTTATATATAGAAAAGGCTAATATGCTAAGTGTTCCTCCCTCTGTCCAACTGGCCATTATGATGTACACTGACCACCAGGGGGCAGATGCTCAACACAGGAGCTGCTGTGACTTGGCAGTGGTGATTCTTGGGTGATGCATCCTGAAACCAGAGAGGAAGGAACCCGATTCCTAGTGGGGCCGCGTGATTCTACCTTCAGCTGTGGGTTATGTTGTTGCTGGGGCACTGTCAGCCCCGAATCTGGTTTACTGCACACTTACATTTGCGTTCTACACCCTGTAAAACAGCAACTTTGCAAAGTGCCCTCTTGTACTCCGGAACCCCTCAGGGGAAGTCAGAGAGCCAGTTTCGGCCTGTTCCCCACAGGCCAGGCCAAGGAACCCCACTTGCCGGAGGAACCCCACTCACTCTGCAGACTTTCAAGCCACGGTGCCACCCCAGGTGTGGCTGGCCAGGTTGGGACCGCAGGAGGTTGGCTCCAGGGCATGCCCAGACCATCTTGCCAAGTCCCACCCTGCCAGCCACCTTCTAATTAATTTCCTTTCAATATGCATGAATCCGTGCACCGGGTCACTTGTCTAAAGATAATTGGCTCAGAGCTTACCTATTACATGGTAGTAGCATATAAATGTTGATTGGCTGTTTGTCCACACAAGCAGAAAGCAAGTTCATTTCCGTTTATGATCATTGATAATTGTAAAACTCAAATAATTTTGTATCTTTTCTCTCTCTCTCTCTTTTTTTTTTAGCCTGTTGGTATTTGCAGAGGTTCTCTGGGTCGAAGATTTGAAGTAAAGCTTGTCGGTATAAATTGTGATTTCTTTAAATCACAGGTATTTTTTTTAATTCTAATTGTTCATCTTTCTGTGAAGAAAAAAAGCAGAACATCTATGTTTTAAGTTTCCCTACCTCATCCTCTCATTTTAGTTTCCTAAAATCCATGATTGCCATTTTATTTAGGCTGCCCTGAGGTCACACCCATAGGATAGCTAGTTAAAGACCTGTCACTCTTTGTTTTAGTCCCAGTGAGTTTCTGCAGAATAATTAAGACTTTCAGAAATAGGGACCTCTGAGCCTGGATGGCTCAGGCCCTGAGACATTAAATTCAGTGTTCCAAAGACCCTTACCCTGAACTGACGAGAGAAGTTGTTTCCATGAAAATACTCGGTCCCTTTCCAGAAATATTTATTGAGCACTTAATATGAGACAGACTGATATAGTTGAAAGGGTGGTTGAGAGAGGCCACCTGGGTTCCAGTCCTGCTCAGCTACCTAGGAGCTGTGTGACCATGGGCAAATTCTTACCTCTCTGAGTCATGGTTGCTTCATCTATGAATGGGCTTGCAATGCTTACCTCATTCAGTTCCTTGTGAGAAATAAGTGAGAAGACCTGGATAAAGGGTGCTGTATTGGGCCTGGCAGAGCATGAACAATTAGTAAAGGTGCTATTGCTGTCACACTAGGAGCAGGGAGACAGCTCACTAGGGACTTCGAATATGCCATTTAAGTTCTCTGGATCAAGCTTGCAATCAAGCTTCTACCAGTCTTGGTCCCCCCTGGCCCTTACCTGTTTTGCTTTATAACCCTTTAACCAGAGGCCCATCCCTCTAGCTGGTTCCCCTTGAAACATTCCATCAGAAAGGCATATAACAGCTTAGCCTGGCACCAGCCACAGCAGAGATTTCCCTAGGGAACATTCCCTTATTGAAACCATTTTTATTTCAGGCTCCCATCCCTCAAAAGCGAAAATTTGCTGTTTACCAGAATAACAAAAAACCCGCACAGTCACCCTCCAAAGCTGTGCTAAGTGGATCTGTCCAGTACCTTCCTGAGCTGGATGATGAAGAATCTCAGGAAATGGATCCTGCTGAGGCCTTCCCCGTGCACTTGGATCTAACCACAAATCCCCAGGGAGAACCCCTCGATGTTGCCTTCCTCTTCCGAGGACCTATGATTAAGAAGCTGGTTGTCCTACCTTTCCCCAAAGAAGAACAACGCTCTGCCGAGTGTCCTGGACGAGCCTATTTTAGCAACCCTATTATTCTCCCACCATGAGAACCACATAGAGGATTCCATGGGGACGTGGTGCCCTGCAGGAGATGAGAGGTAGTGGGGAAGGGAGACAGAGAGACAGAAGGTTTGAACATAAAGAATAGCTAATAAAGTGTGTCCTTTTGACTCCTCTTGGTCTCATCATTTTAGCTGGAAGTGGAAATGAGACTACACCCTCCATTTGTACACTGAGATGCATGCCTCCTAAACCATCCAAGATATCATTCCATGAATACTTGCCTTATGTCTTCCACCTTTCCCTTTGTAACGATTACTGACTTTTAGCCAAATGTCTCTGATGTAGGACCTGCCATATTTAGGAGTACCCTCCTCTATCTGAGCAAGAGCATATTGTGATTCTTTTGATCAAAATGAGATAAAAATTGAAGGACACCAAGAGACTGAGAGTTATCACAGAGTTTCATGCTCCTTCTACTCCATAATTATTTCAACACTAAATATTGGTCAGATGTTGTCTGCATAGCCTTCAACCTGAAGGTGGAATTTCCTTTTTTTACCTGTTTGAATAGTCTCTGAGCCCAGAACTTGATAAAGTCACTTAGCAATGGGGGTAGAAGGAAGAGACAGTTGCCTGTGGTTAAGCCTGGAGAGAATCAGATAGTGTTCCCAAGTTCGGGAGTTTTCTGGCTTATTTAATAGTTTTGCTCAGAGAATAAATTAAGAGCTCAGATAACATTCAATCCCAATTTTTCCCCTTAAAAATATATATAGTGATGTAGACAACATATAATATTATGTACATGTATAATATATATATATATATAGTAGGGAGCGGTTATAGGGTTAAGCCTCGGACTGACCTGCTGGCAAAGCCACAAACAAGTCCCAGCTTAGAGGGCACAGCCCTCTTAGCATAATTAAGCTTGATCTTATGACTACTCCCTAGATCTTTCCTGGGTAGCTAATGGGCTGTGGGAGGTGCAGCAAGTGCTGCCAAAACAAGTGAAACTTACAAGAACATTGTAAATTACCTTGTTTACCTCTGAATATAAAATAAAGCACCAGCTTGCAGTCTGGATCTGTTCTGTGGTCTCAGTCATGCACAGAAGATCTGCCTAGACCCAGCTTATTATCTTTGTCTATCTTTTCTTCATCCTTCGCCGGCTCTCCCTCAGGCTCGCCAAACCCTTGGCTGTGCTGGCGAGGCACAAGTGGCGCCCAACGCTGTGATGAGTTTGGCCCAAGTGGCACTCAATGCGGACCTGAGAGTGAGGGAACTGCAATTGTCAGGTGAAAGGAGGCCCCAAGGCAGTACTAGCTAGGTGTAAAACATGGGAAATTCAGGATCGCAGGGAAAGAACGTATGCATAGCCATGCTTAAGGCTATGCTCCAAGCAAGGGGCTGTTCTGTGAGGTATGAACAGCTTTTCAATTTTTTGGATTTTGTGAGTAAAACCTGCCCATGGTTTTCTGAGGAAAAAAAGGTAAATATAGAGGCATGGGAGAGGTAGGAAAACAACTTCGCGATCATTATGTAGCTGAAGGTCCAGAGGAAATGCCTGCCTCTACTTTCAGTCTGTGGCCCCTGATTTGGGACTGCCTAGAGCCCACTGCAGAAGGGGAGTGGAGGAATGTGACAGGGGAATCAAGACAGATGGGGGAAGGTTGCCAAAGGCTTCCGACTCCACCATCGGCACCTCCGCAGCCTCCTCCAGTCCCTGGGGCTACAGCTCCTGTGGGAGAGAGCCCTCCGGAGGATGCAAGGATTGGAGGAAGCAAGGGAACAGTGCCGGTGAGTTTGGGATGATGGGGGTGGAGCCTACCTATGTCAGGATTTTGTGCCTGCAGCCCAGGGGCCTGGCCTCCCTGCACCCTCCACAGCCTGACCAGCAGGTGGGCCTCGACTCCCATGCAGAGCCGGCTTTCTGAAGTAAAGCATAAAGGCCAGAGGCCTTGTCCTTGTCCTGGGTGAGCAGGGAGCACGGAAGCTCTCCTGTCTGCTGCTGGGTTCCAGTGAGGTCTTTTTCATCTTATTCAGGAGAAACAGAAGGAAAAAAAAGATACTTGAAAGAAACTTCCTTTATACTTTAAATTTTTTGAATTGCGATGCAGAGGGTCATACAGCAGCCGAAAGGCATCGGGCCTCCTGTACAATAGCCTCCACGGGGTTAGCCCGGTGGAAGGATGCACAAACTGGACAATGGTTTGGACCAGATCCAATAATGATGTGGGGAAGAGGTTGTGTTTGTATCTTTCCAGAAGGAGCAGCGCAGCCAATTTGGGTGCCAGAGCGTTATGTACGTCACCACAATGGACCCAGAGAAGCTCCTTGTCCCATCGTTCAAAAGACTGAGAGTTGTCCCGATGACAGCAAAGTGGAAAAGGAAGATGACGAAGGATATACAAAAGACCGAGGTGCCAACATGGGGTCAGCTGAAGAAGTTTACAACTGAGGCCCAGCAGATGGCAGAAAAGCAAGAAGTGGAAGCTACTTCCTCAATGTTTCTGGCCATACTAGCCTTGGTTAGCTGCCAGTCTTCTGCAAACTCTTGTGCAGCCAAGTCCGAGGACTCTTGAATAAATCAGCAAAAGAAACTTTCATTTAGTAGAAAAATGTTAGTGTAGTTTGATTTCTCTATTATTGTAGTATTACATTGGCATTGTTTTATTAATAACCATGTCTGGGTTTTACATTGGCATTGTTTTGTTATTGGGTTTTGCACTGGCATTGTTTTGTTAATATTTTAATAGTCAGAACTTTGTTCTTGATGTTTAAGTTTTACTTCCATTATTAGTAGCTTGAAATTAAAAGAAGGGTGAGATGTAGGGAGCAGTTATAGGGTTAAGCCTTGGACTGACCTACTGGCAAAGCTGCAAACAAGTCCCAGCTTAGAGGGCACAGCCCTCTTAGCATAATTAAGCTTGATCTTGTGACTGCTCCCTAGATCTTTCCTGGGTAGCTAATGGGCTGTGGGAGGTGCAGCAAGTGCTGCCAAAACAAGTGAAACTTACAAGAACATTGTAAATTACCTTGTTTACCTCTGAATATAAAATAAAGCACCAGCTTGCAGTCTGGATCTGTTCTGTGGTCTCATTCACGCACAGAAGATCCACCTATACCCAGTTTATTCTCTTTGTCTGTCTTTTCTTCATCCTTCGCCGGCCCTCCCTCAGGCTCACTGAACCCTTGGCTGTGCTGGCATGGCACAATATATATACACACATATATGTATACTAGTAAACATAAAATATGTAATACATACAGATACGCACACACATATCTTTTTTTAATTTAAATTCTTTATTGTTTAAAATATTACATATGTCTCCTTTTCACCCAATTGCCCTCTCCCTGGCCACTCCCACCCCCAGCACATGCCCTCATACCCCTACTGTCTGTGTCCATTGGTTATACTTATATGTATGCATACAAGTCCTTTGGTTGATCTCTAACCCCCCTTCCTCCCCACTCCCCATTCCCCAGCCTTCCCTCTGAGGTTGGACGATCTGTTTGATTCATTTATGTGTCTGGCTCTATTATTGTTCATCAGTTTATGTTGTTCATTATATTCCACAAATGAGTGAGATCATGTGATATTTATCTCTCTCCAACTGGCTTATTTCACTTAGCATTATGCTCTCTAGGTCCATCCATGCTGTTTCAAATGGTAAGAGTTCCTTCTTTTTTACCATAGTGTAGTATTCCATTGTGTAGATGTACCACAGTTTTTTAATCCACTCATCTGCTGATGGGCACTTAGGATGTTTCCAAATCTTAGCTATTGTAAATGGTGCTGCTATGAACATAGGGGTGCATATAACCTTTCTGATTCCTTGGGATATATTCCTAGAAGTGGGATTACTGGGTCAAATGGCTGTTCCATTTTTTATTTTTTGAGGAAACTCCATATTGTTCTCCACAGTGGCTGCACCAGTCTGCATTCCCACCAGCAGTGCAAGAGGGTTCCTTTTTCTCCACATCCTTGCCAGCACTTGTTGTTGTTGTTTTAATTTAATAAATCTTTATTGTTCAGATTATTACAATTGTTTCTCCTTTTTCCCCCCATAGCTTCCCTCCACCCGGTTCCCACCCCACCCTCTACCCTTACCTCCCCAACACTGTCCTCATCCATAGGTGTACGATTTTTGTCCATTCTCTTCCTGCAGCCTCCATACCCCTTTTGCCCTGGGAATTATCAGTCCACTCCCTTTCTATGCCCCTGATTCTGTTATATTCACCAATTTATTCTGTTCCTCAGATTTTTAATTCACTTGATTTTTAGGTTCACTTGTTGATAGATATGTATTTGTTGTTCATAATTTTTATCTTTACTTTTTTCTTCTTCTTCTTCTTAAAGAATACCTTTCAGCATTTCATATAATACTGGTTTGGTGGTGATGAACTCCTTTAGCTTTTTCTTATCTGTGAAGCTCTTTATCTGACCTTCCATTCTGAATGATAACTTTCCTAGGTAGAGTAATCTAGCTATTCATCACTTTGAATATTTCTTGCCACTCCTGTCTGGCCTGCATAGTTTCTGTTGAGAAATCAGCTGACAATCGTATGGGTGCTCCTTTGTAGGTAATTAACTGTTTTTCTCTTGCTGCTTTTAATATTCTCTCTTTGTCTTTTGCTCTTGGCATTTTAATTATGATGTGTCTTGGTGTGGTCCTCTTTGGATTCCTTTTGTTTGGGGTTCTCTGTGCTCCCTGGACTTGTAAGTCTATTTCTTTCACCAGGTAGGGGAAGTTTTCTATCACTATTTCTCCAAATAGGTTTTCAATATCTTGCTCTCTCTCTTCTTCTGGCACCCCCATAATTCTGATGTTGGTACGCTTGAAGTTGTCCCAGAGGCTTCTTACACTATGTTCACATTTTTGGATTCTTTTTTCTTTTTGCTTTTCCGGTTGGGTGTTTTTTGCTTCTTCATGTTTCAAATCTTTGACTTGATTCTTGCGATCCCCTAGTCTGCTGTTGGATCTCTGTATATTATTCTTTATTTCAGTCAGTGTATGCTTAATTTCTAGTTGGTCCTTTTTCATATCCTCAAGGGTCTCACTAAATTTATCAGCGGTTTCTAGAAGATTCTTGAAAAACCTTATAACCGTGGTTTTGAACTCTACATCCAGTAGTTTGCTTTCCTCTATTTCTTTCATTTGTGACCTGTTTCTTTGTCTCCACATTTTGGCTGCTTCCCTGTGTTGATAGAGTGGCTTTGTGTGCTAGGAGTCCTATAGGGCCCAGTGGTTCAGCCTCCCTTATTATCTGAGGTGGACACTCTTAGTGCACCCCTTTGTGGGCTGTGTGCACAGTCTTGTTGTAGTTAACCCTTGATTGCTGTTGGTATCACAGGGAGAAATTGACCTCCAGGCCAATTGGCTGTGAGGACCAGTTGTGTCTACAATGGGAGAACTTCTGTGCTGGAGATACCCTTATGAAGCAAGACTTGCTTCAGTGGGGCTTTGGCACTCACTGAGTCTGCCCCCTGAGTGTGTCTCTTATGGATCTGAAGAGTTGTAGTCTGGATGGTCTACCTCTGACCATTGGGTACACTGGCTCTTGAATCTCCAAGGAGGTTCAAAGTCAGCCACTGCCTGAGGCCACCCAGCAGGATCTACAGAGAGATCTGCAGATTCTTCCTCTTTGTTTCGGGTTTGGAGGTGCCCAGGTGAGGCCAGCTGTGAAACAATGAAGCTGCTGTAGAGCCTTGGGCCTTCTTTTGGAAGCTCTGGGGCTCTACCCAGCTGTAGTTTGTTAGGTTTTAGATTGCAAAAGGCCAGGCCTTTCATATGCAAAATCCTCTGCGCACAGCTTGGGTGGGGTTGTAAATTGGGTGGGGCGGGGTCTCAGGGAATCACTAGGGTGGAGCAAACAGCCATGGCTGCCCATCAGCTCTGCCTGGAAGAGGTCCCTGGGTCTCTGTGTCCCACAGAACCGTGCAGGAATAATGATCACTACAAGCACCTCTGAGAGAAAGCCGCCCTTGTTTTCCAGCCCGATGCCAGACAGTCTAGTTTCTCCCCATATGAGTCTGCGTCCCCAGAGTCTTACTGGAACTGGAGTTCAGAGCAGTTGAGAGCTTGTATCACTCTCCTGATTGAAAAAGACAACAGTGTACCCAGTTGCCAGCCCATTTCCGCGGGCACCTTCATACCTCCGTACTTCCGCACCTCTGCACCTCCTCCCAGTCTCAGTGCGCTTTTCTCTTTCCTTCTAGTTGTATAACTTCCACTCAGCCTGCTTTCCTGTGGTTCTGGATGATATTCGTTTTGTCTTTTAATTGTAGTTTTGATGTGGTTGTGGGAGGCAGCAAGTTCAGGTGTTTACCTATGCTGCCAACTTGGTTCCTCCATAGTATTTTCTTATAATCCTTTGTATTTCTGTGGTATCAGTGGTTACTTCACCATTTTCATTTCTGATTTTATTTGTTTGGGTCCTCTCTCTTTGTTTCTTGATGAGTCTAGCTAATGGTTTATCAATTTTGTTTATCCATTCAAAGAACCAACTCTTTGTTTCATTGATTTTTTGTATTGTTTTTTAGTCTTTATATTATTTATTTCTGCAGTTAATCAATGTTGATGTTTCTTTTCTTTTAAATTCTTTATTGTTTAAAGTTGATGTTTCTATCTCTCTCCCTCTCACTTCCTCTCTCTCTAAAATCAATAAAATCACACTTTTAAAAATGTTCCTAAAATTAAAAAAAAAAAAAAGTGTTTCCCTTGGGAAAAAGTTTGAAGAATGAGAGGTAGGAAAAGCCATGGCCAGGTAGCTCTGTTGGTTATAGCATTGTCCCAATACACCAAGGTTGTGGGTTCAATCCCAGGTCAGGGCACACACAAGAAGCAACCAATGGATACATAATTAAATGGAACAACAAATCAATGTTTCTCTCTTTCAAATTAATAAATAAAAAATATTTTAAAAAGAATGAGGGATAACAAATATATTTTTTTATTTTACACATTCGATAACATCCTGTGTTCTTTTAACTTTGTATAGAAATTATATTTATAACTAAAATTGTATAAATAAAATAACTCAAATTTGACAATAAAACCTTATTAAAAAATCCAAACAAACCCCAACATCTATAAAGCTTATATGGCTTCTAGTAATACCTCTCAAAAATAGAGGTTGGAAGGAAACATCCAATCCAGTAGAGGAAAACAATACCTGTATGTATAGAAGGATCCTAATAATGTAAAAGCACATATCCTATATAATAAAGAGGGAATATTCAAATTGACTGTCACTCCCTCACACAAGATGGCTACCCCCATGTGGTCACAAGATGGCCGCCACAAGATGGTCGGCAGGGCAGTTGGGGGCGACCAGGCCAGCAGGGGAGGGCAGTTGGGGGCAATCGAACTGCAGGGGAGCAGTTAGGTGTCGATCAGGCTGGCAGGGGAGTGGTTAGGGGGTGATCAGGCTGGAAGGCAGAAGCAGTTAGGGGAAATCAGGCAGGCAGGCAAGCCAGCAGTCCTGGATTGTGAGAGGGATGTCCGACTGTCGGTTTAGGCCCATAGGGATCAGGCCTAAACTGGCAGTCAGACATTGCCCGAGGGGTCCCAGGTTGGAGAGGGTGCAGGCTGGGCTGAGGGACACCCCCCTCCACAGTGCACAAATTTTGTGCACCGGGCCTCTAGTATTATAGATATTTAAATAGAAAAAGTCTATAAAAATATATAATTGTTCATGATTTTTCTCACCATAGTAGGATTAGAGGTGAGTTTTTCTTTATACTTTTGTATTTTCCACTATTATAAACCTTAAGTGGCTTCTAGTAAAACCCTTCAAAAATAGAGGTTGTAAGTAAACACTCAACCATAGTGGGGGGGAAACAAGTTTTAAAGAATAAAAATTCTGGCCCTGGCCGGTTTTGCTCAGTGGATAGAGCATTAGCCCATGGACTGAGGGGTCCCAGGTTCGAATCTGGTCAAGGGTATGTACCTTGGTTGCAGGCTCAATTTGGGGCTCATGTAGGAGTGTGGGAGGCAACCGATCTATGTGTCTCTCTGACATCAATGTTTTTCTCTCTCTTCCTCCCTTCTACTCGCTCTAAAAATGAATGGAATAATATCCTTGGATGAGGATTAACAACAACAAAAAGAACAAAAATTCTGTTCCTGACTTTTCTGATCCTATAGCCAGGATACCCAGAAAGAACCTGCATGCCAGAAAGAACACATGCAGGTGAAGATCTATCTACCTCCGGCTGCCCTGACAACCATCTTGTGAAAAGTCACTAGTCCCCTCTCCATTCCACGTCATTGGCCATTCTCTGGCTCAGGACTGCAAGGAAGCTTTCCCAAAGCCAGTATGAAGCTTCACCAATGCTAAATGTCACTTCCTAGTGAAAAGGAATATTGTTGAGGAGAAACCAAGATGGCCATAGGTAAGCACCTAAACTGCTGCCTCACACAACAATTTCAAAACTACAACTAAAAGACAGAACAGACACCATCCAGAACCACAGGAAAGCTGGCTGAGTGGAAATTCTACAACTAGAAGGAAAGAGAAAAGCTCACAGAGAATTGGAGGTATGGCAAAGGGTCTTTGTGCGCGCAGAGAGGAAGGGTGGCTGAGAGCCTGGCTGACTTTCTCTGGCAGAAGGGGGAAGGAAGCCCCCGACCGCACTGAACCCCAGTTCTGACTGCACTGAACCCCAGTCCTGGGCAAAACCCCATGGACCCAGGCTCATACAGGGAGAGTCTGGACTGTCAGGTAGAGAGAAAGGCACCCGGAGACTCGGAGACCCGGGGGAGACTCGGGGGAGCCCCGGCAGGCAGGGTTCTGGAGGCGCATGCGCCAGTGTGCACAAAGGCTGCAGAGGTTGCCATAGGCTTTCCCTAGCAGAAGGGAGTCCGAAGCTCCTGACTGCACTGAACCCCAATTCTGACTGCACTGAACCCCAGTTCCAGGCAAGCCCCTGGGGACCCACGCTCTTATGGGGGGGAATCTGGACTCTCAGGCAGAGACTCGTGAGCCGGGGAAGGCAGAGGTCTGCAGGTGTGCGCATGCCAGTGCACACAAAGGCTGTGGAGGTTGCCACAGGCTTTCCCTAGTGAAAGGGAGTCAGAAGCTCCTGACTGCACTGAGCCCCAGTTCTGACTGCACTGAACCCCAGTTCCAGGCGAGCCCCTGGGGACCCATGCTCTTGTGGGGGGAATCTGGACTCTCGGGCGGAGACTCGGGAGCCTGGGAAGGCAGAGGTCTGCAGGCGCACACGCGTGCAAGGGCAAGGCTGACTGCAAGCCAAGACTGTCTGCTCTGCCCTGAGACTCCACCCCATCCAAGCTGAGCACAGAGGCTATTGCAATTTGGCAAGTCTAATCCTATAAGGCTGTCTCCAGCACTGAACTTCTCCCAGTGTAGACACAGCTGATCCTTACAGCCAACTGGCCTGGAGGTCAATTCCTCCCAGTGATACCAACAACAATCAAGACTTAACTACAACAAGGCTGTACACACAGTCCACAAAGGGGTGCACCAAGAGTGTCCACCTCAGGTTAACTGGGAGGCCGACCCACTGGGTCATATAGGAAACCTAGCACACAAATCTACCCTACCAACTCAGGGAAGCAGTGAAAATGCGGTGTCAAAGAAACAGATCACAAACGAAAGAAATGGAGGAAAACAAACGACTGGATATAGAATTCAAAACCACGGTTATAAGGCTTTTCAAGAATATCCTAGAAAAGGCTGATAAATATAACGAGAACCTCAAAGATATGAAAAAGGACCAACTAGAAATTAAACATACACTGACTGAAATAAAAAATATTATACAGAGACCCAACAACAGACTAGAGGAACACAAGAATCAAGTCAAAGAATTGAAATACAAAGAAGCAAAAAACACTCAACTGGAAAAGCAAAAAGAAAAAAAAATCCAAAAAGTTGAAGATAGTGTAAGAAGACTCTGGGACAACTTCAAGCGTACCAACATCAGAATTATGGGGGTGCCAGAAGAAGAGAGAGAGCAAGATACTGACAACCTATTTGAAGAAATAATGACTGAAAACTTCCCCCACCTAGTGAAAGAAATAGACTTACAAGTCCAGGAAGCGCACAGAACCCCAAACTAAAGGAATCCAAAGAGGACCACACCAAGACACATCATAATTAAAATGCCAAGACAAAAGACAAAGAGAGTATATTAAAAGCAGCAAGAGAAAAACAGTTAATTACCTACAAGGGAGCACCCATACGATTGTCAGCTGATTTCTCAACAGAACTATGCAGACCAGACGGGAGTGGCAAGAAATATTCAAAGTGATGAATAGCTAGATTACTCTACCTAGCAAAGTTATCATTCAGAATGGAAGGGCAGCCGAAATCGGTTTGGCTCAGTGGATAGAGCGTCGGCCTGTGGACTGAAGGGTCCTGGGTTCGATTCCGGTCAAGGGCATGTACCTTGGTTGCGGGCACATCCCCAGTGGGAGGTGTGCAGGAGGCAGCTGATCGATGTTTCTCGCTCATCGATGTTTCTAGCTCTCTATCCCTCTCCCTTCCTCTCTGTAAAATATCAATAAAATATATTTAAAAAAAAAAAAGAATTTAAGGGCAGATAAAGAGCTTCACAGATAAGAAAAAGCTAAAGGAGTTCATCACCACCAAACCAGTATTATATGAAATGCTGAAAGGTATTCTTAAAGAAGAGGAAGAAGAAAAAAGTAAAGATAAAAATTATGAACAACAATTACATATCTATCAACAAGTGAACCTAAAAATCAAGTGAATTAAAAACCTGAGGAACAGAATAATCTGGTGAATATAATAGAATCAAGGGAATAGAAAAGGAGTGGACTGATAAATCTCAGGGGGAAAGGGGTATGGGCGGGTTCAGGAAGAGACTGGACAAAAATCATACAACCATGGATGAGGACAGTGTGGGGGAGGTAAGGGCAGAAGGTGGGGTGGGAACCGGGTGGAGGGTAGCTATGGGGGGAAAAAGGAGAAACAATTGTAATAATCTGAATAAAGATTTATTTAAAAAAAATTAAAAAACAAAACAAAACAAAAAAGGAATATTGTTGGGGGCGGGGGAGGGAAGGACTTGCAACCTAGTTCAGCATCTGGTTAAAACTGTAATCTTTCTTCCCCACTCTGAGTGACTTGGGCGGAACTGCAGAGCCTAACCCCAGGGCCCTGCCACAGCTGACTTGGATGGAGCTGTGGAGCTGCAGTTCTGCAGAGCAGCTCCACAAGGCCCTGGCCCTGCCAAGATTGACTTCAGCGGAGCTGCGGGCACCCTCAGGGGCCCACCAAAGGAGGAGATATATAGGCCAGAGCCTCCCCAGGAGTTCAGTTCAGGCTTTGGATCCAGAATTCCCCTGGACTAGTAGATCTGCAAAAGAAAGGTTAAACTTTCCTCAGAGTGCCGGCTGATCATTCTTCCATGCATTCTGCCACAACACTAGATCAGACAGTTCCCCAAGACAGACTATCTCTCCTACTCACCATCATTTTGTCTCCTCCTGACCAGTGCTATGCTAGCACTCTCACAGGCTCCCTGAGATGTCTGTCTCATCTGAAGCTACCCCAGTAACTGGGTGGCATCACAGGCATTGTGTCTGTATTTAAGACTCAATAAAACAAGGGGGAGAGAAGGCATGGCTCTCATGAGTACCCCTAAGTCTTAGCAAAACAGTTCTGTAGGAAAAGCTTATTCTCATTCTTGGTGGCTGTTTCCTGTCCCATCCCTTTCCCTTCACCAGCATTTCGTTTGCCCAGGGCACTGCATATTGGACATGACCAATACGACAATAATTGAAAGACTTAATTAAGGAACTCAACTCATTGAAGCATAAAACAGTTTTTGTTTTAATCAATAGCATTCCCCCAACCCACCTTTGTGAGAGCCCCTTAATAACACCTTGGCCAGATTTCATACTATTCTATTCCTTGTAATTTGCCCTGGGGTGGTACTGTTTGGGTATTTAAAAGCTAGTGTTGTCAATATTAACAGCTCAATATCAAACAAGAGTAAAAATGTGTCTCTTCCACTTTTAGTACTCCCTAAGCCAATCTGTGACTCTGGGGAAGTGTGGTCTGCTTTTTGTATGGTATACCTTACCCTTTCCTTCTCTCTTCAAACTCCTTCCAGGTTCTATCTGGAGCCCCTATAGTTCTCAACCTTGACTGCACATTTGAATCATCTTGGAGTTTCAAAACTACCAATGCCTGGGTTTAATACCTAGAGATCCTGATTGAATTGCTCTCAGGGGAGGCCTGGACATAAGGACCTTTCAAAACTCCTCAGGCGATTCTAGCTAAGGCTGAGAACCATTTCTGTGGACACTTATAGACACTCATTACAGAGAAGAGAGCAGGGAGAGAGATGCTGTCTAAGTGGGAAGGGAATCTGGGCTGATTCCCTCTGGTCTGATGTTACTGGGTTCTCCTGGTATGAAGGATCCATGTAGGTATATTGTTTCTTTGGAGGAATAGGGCTGAGGGGTCAGCTTAATCCCAGCTCTGTCCCCCAATGCAGAGCCCCTCTTCCCATGGTGTTTTCCCTCTAACTGCTTCTCTGAGATAGGTGGGCATCAAATGGCTGGACTTCTACCCTCACTATGGTTCTCTCCCACAGGAAACAATATTTTTGGCATGTTTTAAGAGCCATGGAGAACTGGAATTATAGCTGGTGTCCTCAACTTCCTCTCAGGTACAACAACAACAACAACAATAATAATAACAACAATAACAACAACAAAAATAATAATAGCATCATTATTCAGCACCTGAATTTGTGCCAAGGATTGTATTATTTACTTTATATGTTTTCTTATTAAATTATCATACAATCCTGCCAGGAGGCATTAATCCCCATTTTATACATGAGGAAACGAACACTCAGAGATGTTTCATAGCTTACCCAGCATCGCACAGGAAGAGGGTAAAAACACAGAGAAGAAATTCGTATCTGATTCCAAAGCAACAGCCTCTTAATTATTTTATTCTACCTGAACTCAGGTCCTCCCTTAAATAATATAACTGTTTTCTGCTAAAAATTTCTAGGTCTATAATCCAACAATGAGACCGATTGTGACAATCCCTGGTTGAGACAGGCCGGCAGATGGAGGAAAATTAATTTACTGCTAACCTTACCCCCCACACCAATGAATGAGGCAGTGCTTATGGTCAAAAACACTTTGGACCTGGTACCTACTAGAAATATCCAGATTTGTTCAGCTCACAGTCTCACCCACTCATCAGAGGCATGTCTCAACTTTCTGTCCCCAGGATCCATTAATCATTTACAGCATGTTGACAGAGATTTTAACCAGGGGGTCAAGGTGAACATTCAGTTTACACAACAAAAATGTATAAAGACTGATTAATCAATAGTGTGTGTGTGTGTGTGTGTTTAAAAAGTCTGTATAAAATTCTCTGCTGTGGTATACCATAGCAAGGGATAGTTTTCCCATTTTAATAAAATGAAGACATTCACTGCAGCTCTGCTTTCCATCCTTTGGATCACACTTAGATATTCCTACGCTGTGAGTCCCATAAACTGCAATGCTACTGAGCCTCTGGCTGGGAAAGCTCTAGACCTGATCAATAAAGGACGTTCGAATGGCTACCTTTTTCAGTTGCTGCGGGTCGCTGATGCCCACTTGGACAAAGTGGTAAGGAATTGCCAATGGCAGAGCTAAGTTGGGAAAACATGCACTGGGGCAAGTGTGACTCCAGCAACTAAGCCTACTGCTTTGCACAATGGAATGGTCTTGGTCAGGGTTTTCTGTTTGGTTTCTACTGCTGCTCTAGAATGTTCTTTTATTTTTTTTCAAACTAATGTCTGTTATTAGTATGTCCTTAACTATGAATCAATCTGTGAATGCTTGTAAGCACTGATGCTGAATCCAATCAAATGCTAAATGCTATAAGAGAAAAATTAGAATGAACTGTAAGTCTTGCCCTTAAGGAAATAAGAATCAGCACACATTCACACGCGCACACACACACTGTGTAAGGTAGGATATATTTAAGTGACTGAGTAAGTATTATAGATGCTGGGCTAGGTTAAAGGCATTCCAGGGAAATTTCAGGAATACCACCTCTATGTGGGTAAAAAATCAGGAAGGAGAGTGTTAGGGAGTAATTAGACACAAGCCAGGCAATTCCAGAAGTTCTGTGTGAGATTCGGCATAGTAAGCAAGGTGGAAGAAAGAGTGTAGGCTTATCTTGATGCAAAGCAAGCCTACTGTCTTCACTTTGATCAGCAATTTTCAACCTGTGTGCCACAGGGATTTTTAAAACATGCAATATCTGACTATTGAGTTGGGGGCACTGACCTCTTGTCCCTTAGATTGTCAAATGAAAAAAGGACAACAGCCAACACACCAAAGCTGTTCAATGTGAATCAATCAAAATTATACCTTTTTTTTTTGTCAGATAGGAAAAAAAAAATTTGTGTGTGTGCCGCAGAATTTTAGTAATTAGTTTATATGTGCCACGAGATGAAAATATTGAAAATCACTGACATAGATTATATACTTATTTGGAATAGATTTGAGGGCTTGATAGAGATGAAGGAGGGAGGCCTTTCTTCCTCACTCCCCAAAATAACCTACCCTTTGGAGGAACCACTAAAATCAGGGAGATCAGACAATAGAGCACCGCAGAGGACAAGCAGATAACTTGATGCTTGTAAAAGTATTAGATGTGGAGGCTCTACAGGGTGCAGAGAATGAGTGCAGCGACTTGGGATTCAACCAGCAACTTAGTGACTGCTAGTCCCAGTCCAGGATCTCTGCCACATTATAGGACACAGGATGAATTAGCCCAGGGCTACTTCTGAGTGAGGGCAGGGAGCACAGTATACTTGGGGAGGTAGATGCAGGTAGCACGGGCTTGAACTAGAAAGCTATGTTATGTGTTCAAGAATGTGGAAATGAAGAGAGACCAAGGAAATATTATTTTAATATTAACAGCTCAATATCAAACAAAAGTCAAAATGTGTCTCTTCCACTTTCAGCACTCCCTAAGCTAATCTGTGACTCTGGGGAAGTGTAAGGTGGGACTTATGGCAATGAGAACGAAGAAAAAACATGAGACATTTCAAAGAAAGACCATTCAAGGCCTGGTGCCTGGATAGCAAAAGCAAAGAAAGACATCAAAGCTGATGTCACATTTTTTTAAGCCAAAGACTAAGGCAAGAAATAATTAATGGTGTCATTGACAAAAGGCAAGATAAATTGAGAGAGGTAGCTAGTTTGGAATAGAAGAGCTGGTTTTAGGTTTGGCCAAGCTGAAATTAAGGCAAGAAGTCTAAGTTCAGGAAAGAGCTGGGTGAGAGGACACAATTGTGCATACAGATTGGAGCTTGTGATGTGGCTGTCATCACTTATAATTTCTAGGTTTACACCTTCAACATCTCTGCCCAAACAAATGGTGCAATTTAGTGATTGTTTTTTAAAGCTCATGAACAGAAGCAACATCATGACCAGTTAAGAAGAACATTTGGAAGTAACTTTTTCAAACTATTTATTCAAATAAATAGATCAAATGACACAGAAGTAAACATCTGCAATGATTTGGAAAGGAATAGAAATTCTGTTTAAGAAATCAAGAGATTGTTTCTAATGAAAATATACTGGGCTCCCACATGTTACTCACCTGTTGTTTTCTTGGAATTTTTCAGGAATCCACAGATGTCTATTATTTAGTCTTAGATGTGAAAGAATCTGACTGTCCAGTCCAATCCAGGAAACACTGGGATGACTGTGAGCCAAATATTTCTAGATATCTATCTGATATAGTAAGTAAACACAGTACCATTCCCTCTTTTTATTATTCTTGACTTCTGTCCACTCTGTTTTCTCAGGGTAGCTGTATGCCACAGCAAAAGAGAAAGTCCAGTTTCTGTCTTTTGACTCATCAAGATTATGTCAAACTTGAGTAATATTCTCTTGAGAGCCATACCTAGGAACCCAGTTCAAGATATGTCAGTGGGGCTTGTTTTAGCATGACCAGCTATAACCTTGTGCAAATTGCCTAATGTCACTAGATTTCTGTCTCCTCAGCTGTAAAATAAGAGGAAGAGATTGGAGTAGATAAACTCTAAGGTACTATCTGGTCCTGACAGTCTATGGGTCTAGAACCTATGAACTTGTAATTGTGTCCTATGAAGACTGGTCCCATGAGCAGGAGTGGCCAAAGGGGATTAATTGCAATTATCATGAGGAATGGTATCTTGTGCTGCTTTGCACATGGGTAATCAGATCCCAGGCTGTCTGGGAGAAGAACACAAAGATGAAAATGCACAGATCTAAGATTTTAGTTCCAGAAAATAAGACACTTACATACCTAGAAATTATAGCATTTTTTTGTCTTGAAAATGTTTGCGATATGGCCATGATCTGTTTAAACAGTTTATATGTGGTTCTTATGAGGGTTTTGGGTGCCTATGACATTTAACTCACAGAAACAGATTAAGAAAATACAGGTTTGAAAGAAGATTTGTTGAGAAACCACAAATAAATTTTAAAAGATAATAAGGTATGTTGCATCACTTTTTTGTGTCTTCATATTCAACCCAAAGAAAGCAGTACACAATGATAAACTCTTTCTTACAGGTGATTGGACAGTGTAACGTAATAGCTACCACACGTTTGAGTGAATTTCAGGATCTTAGAGTGAATGACTTCAACTGCACCACAAGCTCTGGTATGATAATCTGTTAAAATATTACTTAATCCTAGATTGATATAGAATTCAATCATACAGTGATTGAATAAAATAAAAGAGAAACATGTAAATTGACTGTATCTCCACTACTCTCACTAGCCAATCAGGAGTGAGTATGCAAATTAACCTGACAAAAATGGTGAGTTAATTTGCATACACAGGTACCAGGTGGAGAGTGGAGCAGGAGAGCCAGTGGAGAGTAGAGCAGCTTGAGGAACTTGGCTCTCAAGCCACCAGATGGAGAGCAGAGCGGGAAAGCTGGAGGCTTGGAGGACTTGGCAGAGCCGGAGGCCTTGGGACAGAGACAGAGCATGAAGGGAAAACCAAGAGCATGGGGGAGCACCAGGAATTCTGAGAATAGTACTTTTGGTGGCAACCCCAGGACTGGAAGCAGAAGCCCAGAGTGTGGGGAGCACCAGGAATGCTGGGAATTTTAGTTCTGTTGGCAGATGGATCTCCTAGACACTAGAGCAAAGTGAGCCTGGAGCAAGTTACTGTTGTGGTGGGGGATGGAGGGAAAGCAAAGGTGAGAAACATAAGTAAAATCAGAGTGTCTAGGAAAAATTAAAGGGAAGATATCCTAAAACTTCCATGAAATCTCCACCAATGAAGCAAAGAAAAAAAATGCTTCTATTATTCTGTGAGCAACAAACCAAACTGGGTTGGGGGGGGGTCTCAGACAATTTGCTCATATGATTGCAAAGACAGACAGAAACTCCGGGATTGGAGAGTGCTCCCTTGAGGGCTCCCAGATTGGAGAAGTTGCAGTTTGGGCTGAGGAACACCGCCTCCCCCCTCCCCCCCAACGTGCAGGACTCTTCGTGCACCGGGCCCCTAGTTTTACATATAATACTATGATGTACATATCAAAAATGGTCTTCACTTATGCTCATGGACTTGATTATTACTCACTCTCCTGAAAAGAGTTATAAGAGGGCTTCCTCCTGTTATTGATACACTTTTCAAAAAATTAAATATATAAAAATAGAAAGCTACATAAGGCGGTAGAGCATCATTATAGAGAACATGGGCTCTGTCTGGGGTCAGATTTGCTTGAATTTGAATCCCAATCTCATAATTTACTAGTTGCATGGTCTTGAGGGAAAGTTACCTAACCTCTTTAAGGATTCCTCATGTATAAAATACAGCTAATAGCCCTGACCGGTTTGGCTCAGAGGATAGAGCGTCGGCCTGCGGTCTGAAAGGTTCCAGGTTCGATTCCGATCAAGGGCATGTACCTTGGTTGCGGGCACATCCCCAGTAGAAGGTGTGCAGGAGGCAGCTGATCGATGTTTCTAACTCTCTATCCCTCTCCCTTCCTCTCTGTAAAAAATCAATAAAATATATTTAAAAAAAATAAAAAAAATAAAATACAGCTAATAATAGTATTAGTTCTTTGGGTCTTTGTTAGAATTAAATAAGATGCTCTGTGTAGTACACTTCCAAAGTACTTAGCAATATGTTGACTTCAACATCTAAAACTTATGTATTAATATTACAGTTTACACAGCAGTCTCACTTAATCTCATAACAAGACTATGAAGATTATGAAACTTTCTATTTTAGAATTAAAAGAGGTTCAAAAAATTAAATTACTTAGCCTCATAAAACAGCCAAAACCTTAACCTACCCCACCAGTGTTGACTCTAAAGTCCATGTTCTTTTTATTTACTTTTTCCAAGAAAATTATCACAGAGTTCCTTTAAAAATAGCAAATTTCAGCATAATTCAATATACAAAAATTCAGCAGCTGAGCAACTCCAGGAGTTTGCCTTAAAGAAGACTGAGCTCTACCTTCTCTCTCTGGGCAAAAGTTCACTTTAATGATGCTCTCCCTCCTTGGCAGAGATAGGAAGAGTTCATTAAAATATTCACACTTAATGAATGATGGGGTTGGGGCATCTGAATAGGGTAACAACCAAGACTTGAGCATCAGAAGGATCTGGGTTTAAGTTTAGCTCTGCTGCTGATTAGCTGATTTGCTGGAACAAGTTTCATAGCCTCTCCAACCCTTCATTCACCCGTCTGTAAAACAGGAGCTATTGTTATTGTTTCTACCATGCATATATGTATTAAGTCACAGCATTGACAGTGCTGTTTAGCCACAAAACTACCATTTTCTTTCTCCAGTCTTTTCTGCATTGGCCAACACTAAAGACAGCCCTGTACTCTTGGATTTCTTTGAGGAGACTGAGGTCTACAGAAAACAAGCAGAGAAAGTCCTTGAGATGTACAAAAAGGAGAATGGTGACTTTGCCTCTTTCAGAGTGGACCAAGTGGAGAGAGTTGGCAGAGGCGTGAGTTTCCACTAATGTCCAGCTGGAGTCTGAGGGCCCAGGCTCCAACCTTGCAGGCACAAATTCACTTGCATTGACCCTCTCCCCACTTGCCTCCTTGGGCCAGATGATTTTTATTATTATAATTTTTAACTTACAGGTAACATTCAATATAATATTAGTTTAAAGTGTACACAAATTAAAAAGATACATGCATCCTTAAATTCATTGCAGCATTATTTACAACAGATGAGATATAGAAGTAACCTAAGTGCCTATCGATAGGTGATTAGATAAAGAATATGTATTATATATTTATAAAATATTACTCAGCATAAAAAGGAATTAAATCTTACCATTTGTGAGAATGTAGAGGGTACGATGCTAAGTGAAATAAGCCAGACAGAGAAAGACAAAAACCAGCTGCTATGTTTGTTTGTTTTAATACAATAGCAACTTTACTGAGGTGTAATTGACATTCAATAAATAGCATATATTTAGTTAGAGTATACCATTTGATAATTCTTACATATGTATATACAAATGAACACAACAGCACACTTAAGATAGTGAACATATCCATCACACCTAATAACTTCTTGGACCCCTTTGTTATGCTTCCCTCTTGACCAACCCCTCTTGCCTCCTCCCCTGGGCTGCTGTTGCCAGCCACCAGCTGCTTTTTAAATTGACATCCCTGTTGCAGTTTCAAGGCAGCAGATACCACAGAACTGCCCTCCTGCAATTTTTTTTAATTTTTGGAGTTGTGGGAGTGTGATATCAACATAGAGGTGGGAAATCCAAACAAAAAAGAGCAAAATGCTGAAGA
The DNA here is from genome assembly GCF_963455305.1 of Plecotus auritus. Classification (NCBI taxonomy): domain Eukaryota; kingdom Metazoa; phylum Chordata; class Mammalia; order Chiroptera; family Vespertilionidae; genus Plecotus; species Plecotus auritus. The sequence continues at coordinate 182,706,929 of NC_137771.1, read as the reverse complement.
GCATACTAGGGTTATGAGTCATTAAAATCATCTAGTGCTATCCTCTTTGTATTAGGATGGAAAACAGGCTCAGAGCAACTACCGCACCACATCCAGTGGTATGGCTAGAGCCAGGCAATCCTTCCCCACCCAGGGACTCAAGTGCCTCCCACCCATAGCAGTCTTATAGAACAGCTAGTTTATGTTGTCTTGTATTTTGAAAACACAAAGTGAGTTAGATAATGTTGCATACAAGCAATGGGATCAGTACAATGCAATTACGTACTAAAAAGAATGTTTTGGACCTATATGCCTTGGAAAGAGTTTCAAGATATATTGCCAAGGGAGAAAAGCAGCTTATAGAACAATACTTAGACTATGATCCCCTTTATATTAAACAATTAGATATGTGTGTATATACACAACATATTTAGGAAAAGGCTAGAAGGAAAAACACATCAAATGGATGATGGTGGTACCTCTGAGAGGAAGAGGCTGGAGTGCAGGAAGAATGACTTTTCACACTACACTTGATTATGTCTGTATTATCTGATCCTTTTCAATCAAATAGTATTCATCTTATCACTTGATAAATTTTAAAAAGACCCAGAAAATAAAAAGAATGGCACATATTGGTGAATCCTCATAGTGCTTTTACAGTATATTGGATAATAGGTATCAAATGGCTTTTTTTTAAATGTTCCTGAAACTGCTTTGATCCAATTTGTTCTAGAGAGGAGGGAGAAGAACCAATTACTATATTGACTTCTCTGTGAGGAACTGCTCCAGTCACCATTTTCGCAGGCACTATAATGTGAGTATAATATAAGTGTGGAATACTAGTAACATTTGGAGACTACTTACTATGTTCCAGATACCCTTGTAAGGGCTTTACACATATGTTAGCCTATTACCCCACCATCACCCTATGAACTATATAGCATTTTTCTCCCAGATTTACCTATGGGGAAACTGAGGCATGGTGACAACACTCATGAGAATATTATTTTATAAGTATACATGATATATACCTAAACTTAACAATGAGGGTTTTTTTTAAACTCATTAGGATTAAAGACTTAGCTAACACTAATAACTAGAATGTATTAAGAACTTATACTCATGGGTGCTTTCATTCACTTCATCTCATTCACTCCTCACAGTGACCACATTTGACAAATGGGAAGGTAATGGGCTCAGTAAAGTAGGGGTCTTGCCTAATGTTCACAACCAAGATGCTCAGTCCAATGAGATTTTCCCCCTACTCATGTATAAACTGATACTCATGCGCCTGCAGGAAGTGTTATGAATGATATGCAGCATTTGTATAGCAACCTATAGTTTGCAAACCACTACCAAATATTATTGCTTTGTTGGATCCCTGTGACCATCCCATTGACCCCAAACAAACCCTTAACTATCTTGGTATGGGGAATACAAACTCAGTGCAGAAACATGGAGGCTGGAGAAGAGGAGCTCAATGCTAAATGTTCTATAGCATTATCTCATTTAATTAAACCCTCCCACAACCTGTGGGTAGATAGTAGTGTACTCATTTTAGAAATAAAGACTGAGTTTCAGAAATTTTATGCAACTTACCTAAATCTCATAGAACTAGTACATGATGAAGCCAGGATTAACATAAGGCTGTCTGACTCCAAAACTGTACTCAAAATCTTTTCTTGTTGTTGTTTTTCCTTAATCCTTGCCCAAGGATATTTTTCCTTTGATTTTTAGGGAGAGTGGAAGAGAGAGGGAAAGACAGAGAGAGACATCGATGTGAGAAAGACACATCAATTGGTTGCCTCCTGCACAAGCCCTGACCAGGGCACGGGGCCAGGGAGGAGTCTGCAACCAAGATAGCACTCTTGACCAAAATTGAATCCGAGACCCTTTGGTCTCCCCGCTGACGTTCTATCCACTGAACCAAACTGGATAGGGCTGTACTCAAAATCTTACTGCTTAACAGTCTTCTCAAAAAAAAAGGAGTTTTCTACTTGTAACTTTGACAGCTGGGTTTAGGGATCTCTGGGGCAGAGGTGTGCCAGCCAGGTGTAGCCTCTGAACTTAGGGTAGGGCCAGATGACAGTCTCTTTGACAGGGTCTGTGCAAACCCATTTTTATAATGGCTTTCTTCTTTCCAAAACTTTCCTCCAAGGGTCTTGGTTAAAGTTGTACAAATCTCTCATCTACACCACTCTTCTTTTTCTCTAGGCACAGGCAACTCAGGTCTTTAGTGCAGAAGAGTTGGTCTAACATCAAGGTATCAGTGACATAATATTCCCACCTATCACCCATGGGGAAGCCCAGTGCTAGTGATCAGTCATGGAAGAGAACCACAGCAGTAATGAAAATCTTTGGAACCTGTACTTTTCCCAATGTGTTGACTAGGAAGTATTGTTAAATAACTGGTGGAGATATTTGATGATATTAACTTGATTTTTCTAGAGATCTCCTTCCTTTCCAGAATGTCAGGAAGTTTACAACTCTAGCTGGGCATCTTCACACCACCTGCACACTACACACAAATACACATACACTAACAGGTTTCTCTCTTATTCATAGGTCTTTGGATTCTGCAGATCAGTTTTGTCCTATGATGTAGGAGTCTCTGACATGGAAACACCAATAGAGGTTGACATAAACTGTGAAGTCTTCAACCTTAAGGTAGGTTGCCTAAGCAACCTTTATCATGAGCAGTGCCAGACTAAGTAATGTTTTCACACACATAGTGTATTTTGTTCTTATGGCTCTGTGTGTGTGTGTGTGTGTGTGTGTGTGTGTGTGTGTGAGAGAGAGAGAGAGAGAGAGAGAGAGAGAGAGAGAGAGAGAGAGAGAAAGATGAGATGTGGTGGGGGGGTGGGGGAAGAAAAACAGAAAATAACCCCTGGGGAAGTTGTACAATTGTTGGTAAGACACCAAAAGTGTGACACTTTTTTCAAGAATTGGGAAAGTGTAAGATTTGGCATTAAAGTAAAATCATGACCAATTTAACCAACCTTTAATGAATCTGAAAATAGTTCTTGTAGCTAGGACTCCAGTGCTGACTTAATAATCTAGTTTTATTATTAGCCACAGAATATAAGGGGAATGAATTAGTGTCAAGTTTATTATATAAAGATATATAAAATACAAAACAATATTTTATGAAAATATCAGTGTGTAGAAACTTTTGTTCTACACACAAGTATTCTTCACAGTATTTTTTATATTAGAAAAAAATAATTCAAACATCCATGTGACAAACCAAAAAGGGGGGCAAGTTTATCACCATGGGGATCACTGCACGTATTTTTTTAAATATTAAAACCTGAATAAGGATAGTGAAGAGGTGAAGTGCTCATCTTTTAGAAGTACGAGATGCTTATACCATAGAGTCTCAGAACTCTGTTGAGAGCTGAAATTATAAGGCACTAGTTTTCCAAATGTTGATCTACAGATGAGTACCATTCTGTAATATAATTTTATCACTTTATATGGAAATGAGAAAAATAACGATAATAAGAAAAAATTTTTTTGTGGTAGAACATATTATAGGCAGTCCTCTGGTTATGTCGACTCAACGTACATCATTTAATGGTTACATCACTATCTCCCATTTATTTATTTAAAAAAATGTTCCGTCATTTCGACGTTTGTACATATGTGCTTTATGTTTTTTATTATTTACTATATTTACCACAAGTAAAGGTAAGGAATTGTTATCTTTCTTTTAATTTTTTTTTTACTGTTTCACTTCATTACTGCTGTGTATGTGCTCCATGTGAGTGACGTAGGTGCTTATGTAGGTGGGTTCCAACTTATGGCGAAAAGTTACATCGCCTTAGGAATGGATCTCCGACATAACCTGAGGACTTACTGTATGTATAAAACAACCATCCTTTACTCTGAGATTATCTTTCTGACTGTTGTTATAAAATATTATTGCTATTATGAAATGATGGTGGTAGGTGATGGTTTTCATTTGTATTTTAAATGCCAACTTGCCTAGATAAAAATTTGAGAACCCTTTTTTGATATCCTACTTTTAAGATTTATTCCTGCAATCCAAAAGTATGGATTTAGTTGAATGAAATCAAGTTAAACGTCTCATTTCTTCTTTACATGATGATATTCACTTTTCTATGTCCTTCACCAGGAGCATAGAAACATCAGTGATGTAAAACCCCATCTGGACCATCCCCTCCGTTCTGGAGGCTATGGGCATTCCTCTGCTGGCAAGACTCCATTTACACACAATAGATCCAGAGATAATCTCCATTCTCACAAGTCACATGAATCTGGATGCCCACCTCCTCTAGACGACAAAAATCACTCAGACAGACCACCACTTCAAGCAGGAACTCCTTCACGATTGCCCCCTTCAAGATGTCATCACCTCCATTTTGGCACCAATGACACATATGCACCCCCTCATAATCATAGTTCCAGTGAGCACCATTCCCATGGACACCATCCTCATGAGCATCATCCTCATGGACATGATCCCCATAGACATCGTCCCCATGGAAACCATCCCCATGGACATCATACCCATGGACACCATCCCCATGGACATCATCCCGATGGCCATGGTTTTTACGACCATGGACCCTGTGACCCACCACCCCATAGGCAAGGCTCCCAAGATCGCCATCACTGGGGCCATGGCCCACGACCTAGGCACTCAGAAGAAAAAGGTCCAGGTAAAGGACACTTTGCCTTAAAATGGAGAAAAATTGGATATGTTTACCGACTCCCTCCATTAAAGAAAGGTGAATTTCTTCCTCTTCCTGAGGCCAATTTTCCCAGCTTCTCATTGCCAAACAACAACCATCATCTAAAGCCAGAAATTCAGCCCTTCCCTCAATCAGCCTCTGAATTATGTCCAGGGATGTTCAAGAGTGAATTTTCACAAGTTTCAAAGTTTTTTGAACATTTCCAAAAAGAAATCTGAGTTCCTTGAAAAATGAGTAATGTTCTGAATTATAACCATAAATAAAATTTACCAATAATAAATGCAACATTACAAGTTATTGTAATCTTAACTTTCATATTGAGAATAGGACAAAATGTGGGTAGGGGAGGAGATGATGTGAGAAGAACAAGAAAAATGGAGTGGAGAAAAAAAAAAATCTCAGTGTCCCAAGCCAAAGGTAATTCTCTCACTGGCTACTACACCACTCAAGACAAATCTCTCATCCTCAGAATTTCTTTACTTCCTGGGTTCAACTCCTTTAATTCTAACATCATTCCTCTTTTAGTACTTATGCTGTAGCTGGGCATGCCAAGAAAGTATGTATTTTCATATAAAGGATTGTTCTTATAGTAAAGTGATTCAAATTCACTCTTACTTCTTGCTGAAACTGGTTTGGCTCAGTGGATAGTGTCGGCCTGCGGACTGAATGGTCCCAGGTTCGATTCCGGTCAAGGGCATGTACCTTGGTTGTGGGCACATTCCCAGTGGGAGGTGTGCAGGAGGCAGCTGATCGATGTTTCTAGCTCTCTATCCCTCTCCCTTCCTCTCTGTAAAATATCAATAAAATATTTTAAAAAAATTCACTCTTACTCCTTATTTCTAGTTCTCTAAATCCCCTTTATTTTGGAGAAATAAGTTCTAAATTTAATTATATAAAAAGAAGTTCAGGATATAATTTTCAAAGAAGTTCATAGGCATGAATCATGACCATAAATTTAAGTGCACCAGAAATATCACTTTATTTTCAAAACATCTATACTAATAAAAGGGTAATTTGCTAATTAGACCGGATGTCTTTCCAGACAAAGCCACGGGTGCGAGGGCTGAGGCAAGCCGCCATGGCTGGGAGGGCCCATCGAGGAGCCCTGGCCAGATGGGCAGGGCCTCCCTCTCTGCAGTTATTTTTTTTTTAGCAGAAGATTTCAAAATATGAAATTTATTTGACTTTTATTTTTTTTGAATGAATCCTGTATGATCAGAGAACATACTTTGTTTTCTTTCAATTTTTTAAAATTTCTTTATTGATTAAGGTATTACATATGTGTCCTTATTCCCCAATTACCCCCAACCTCCCATTCATGCCCCCACATCCCTGTTGTCTGTGTCCATTGATTAGGCTTATATGCATCTATTTAAGTCCTTTGGTTGATCTCTCCCCTTTACCCCCACCCTCCCCTACCTTCCCTGAGGTTTGACGTTCTGATTGATGTTTCTCTGTCTCTGGATCTATTTTTGTTCATCAATTTATGTTGTTCATTATATTCCACAAATGAGTGAGATCATGTGATATTTATCTCTCTCCAACTGGCTTATTTCACTTAGCATAATGCTCTCCATCTCCATCCATGTTGTTGCAAATGATAGGAATTCCTTATTTTTTACCGCCGCGTAGTATTCCATTGTGTAGATGTACCACAGTTTTTTAATCCACTCATCTGCTGATGGCCACTTAGGCTGTTTCCAAATCTTAGCTATGGTGAATTGTGCTGCTATGAACATAGGGTGCATATATCCTTTCTGATTGGTGTTTCTAGTTTCTTGGGATATATTCCTAGAAGTGGGATCACTGGGTCAAATGGGAGATCCATTTTTAGTTTTTTGAGGAAACTCCATACTGTTCTCCACAGTGGCTGCACCAGTCTGCATTCCAACCAGCCGTGCATGAGGGTTCCTTTTTCTCCTCATCCTCACCAGCACTTGTCATTTGTTGATTTGTTGATAATAGCCATTCTGACAGGTGTGAGATGGTACCACATTGTTGTTTTGATTTGCATCTCTCGGATAATTAGTGACTTTGAGCAGGTTTTCATATGTCTCTTGGCTTTCCTTCTTGTCTTCTTTCAAAAAGTGTCTATTTAGACTAGTTGCCCATTTTTTTAAAAAATATATTTTATTGATTTTTTACAGAGAGGAAGGGAGATGGATAGAGAGTTAGAAACATCGATGAGAGAGAAACATCGATCAGCTGCCTTCTGCACACCCCCTACTGGGGACGTGCCCGCAACCAAGGTACATGCCCTTGACTGGAATCGAACCTGGGACCTTTCAGTCCGCAGGCCGACGCTCTATCCACTGAGCCAAACCGGTTTTGGCAAGTTGCCCATTTTTTGATTGGGTTGTTTATCTTCCTTTTGTTAAGCTGCATGAGTTACCTATAAATGTTGGAGATTAAACCCTTATCGTTGATATCATTGGCAAATATGTCCTCCCATTCAGTGGGCTTTCTTGTTGTTTATTGATGGTTTCCTTTGCTGTGCAAAAGCTTTTTATTTTGATGTAGTCCCATTTGTTTATTTTCTCTTTAGTTTCTATTGCCCTATGAGCAGTATCAGTGAAGAAATTGCTTTGGCATATGTCAGAGATTTTTCTGGCTATGGATTCCTCTAGTATTTTTATGGTTTCCCGTCGTATGTTTAAGTCCTTGATCCATTTTGAGTTTATTTTTGTTTATGGTGTAAGTTGGTGGTCTAGTTTCATTTTTTTGCATGTATCTGTCCAATTTTCCCAACACCATTTATTGAAGAGATTGTCTTGACTCCATTGTATGTTCATGCCTCCTTTGTCAAATATTAATTGAGCATAATGATTTGGGTCGATTTCTGAGTTTTCTATTCTATTCCATTGATCTCTATGTCTGTTCTTATGCAATACCAGGCAGTTTTGAGAACAGTGGCTTTGTAATACAGCTTGAAATCTGGTATTGAGATCCCACCTACTTTGTTCTTTGGAGAGTTCTTTCTAAGTCTGTGAAATATGCCATTGGTATTTTAATGGGGAGTGAATTGAATCTATAGATTGCTTTGGGTAGTATAGACATTTTGATGATGTTGATTCTACCAATCCATGAACACGGTATGTTCTTCCATCTGTTTATGACTTCCTCTATCTCTTTTTTCAGTGTTGTGTAGTTTTCCTCGTATAGGTCTTTTACCTCCTTAGTTAAGTTTATTCCTAGGTATTTTAATTTTTTTGATGCGATGGTAAATGAGATTGCTTTTTTAGTCTCTCTTTCTGTAAGTTCATTATTGCTGTATAGAAATGCCATAGATTTCTTGGCATTAATTTTGTATCCTGCTACATTGCCGAATTCATTTATTAAGTCTAATAATTTTTTGATGGAGTCTTTAGGGTTTTCTATGTACCGTATCATGTCATCTGCAAATAAGGACAGTTTTACTTCTTCTTTTCCAATTTGGATGCCTTTTATTTCTTCTTTTTGTCTGATTGCAATGGCTAGTACTTCCAGCACTTTGTTGAACAGGAGTGGTGAGAGTGGTCATCCCTGTCTTGTTCCTGTTCTTAGGGGAAATGGTTTTAGTTATTTCCCATTGAGTATGATATTGGCTGTGGGTTTGTCATATATGGCTGTTATTATGTTGAGGTATGATCCTTCTATTCCCACTTTGTTGAGAGTTTTTATCAAGAAAGGGTGTTGGATTTTGTCAAATGCTTTTTCTGCATCAATTGATATGACTATGTGATTTTTATCTCTCAATTTGTTTATGTGATGTATCACATTTATTGATTTGTGAATATTGTACCATCCTTGCATCCCCAGGTTAAATCCTACTTGGTCATGGTGTATGATCTTTCTGATGTACTGCTGGATTCAACTTGCTAGAATTTTGTTGAGGATTTTGGCATCTATGTTCATGAGGGATATTGGCCTGTAATTTTCTTTCATTGTGTTATCTTTATCTGGTTTTGGTATTAGAGTGATGCTGGCTTCATAGAATGAGCTTGGAAGTGTTCCTTCCTCTTATATTTTCTGGAATAGTCTGAGGAGGATAGGTTTTAGTTCTTCCTTGAATATTTGGTAAAACTCCCCTGTGAAGCCATCTGGCCCCAGGCTTTTGTTTGCTGGAAGCTTTTTGATGACTGCTTCAATTTCTTCCATAGTTATCAGACTATTGAGACTTTCAGTATCTTCCTAAGTTTTGGAAGGTTGTATTTTTCTAGGAATGTGTCCATTTCTTCCAGGTTGTCTAGTTTGTTAGAATAGAGTTGTTCATAGTATTTTTAAATAATCTTTTGTATTTCTGTGGGGTCTGTTGTTATTTCTCCTCTTTCATTTCTGATTTTGTTTATTTGGGTCCTCTCCCTTCGCTTCTTGGTGAGCCTGGCTAGAGGTTCATCAATCTTGTTTATCCTTTCAAAAAACCAGCTCTTGGTTTTGTTGATCTTTTGTGTTGTTGTTTTTTTATCTCTATGTCATAATTTCTGCTCTGATCTTTAATATTTCCTTCCTTCTGCTCACTGTGGGCTTTGCTTGTTGCTCTCTTTCTAATTCTTTGAGTTGTTGGGTTAGATGATTTATTACCATTTTTTCATGTTTTTTGAGGTAGGCCTTTAGAGCTATAAACTTCCTTCTCAGGACTGCTTTCATTGTGTGTGTCCCATAGGATTTGCAGTGTTGTGTTTTTATTGTCATTAGTCTCCAGGATGTTTTTAATTTCTCCTTTGATCTCATTGATGACCCAGTCATTGTTTAGTAGCATGCTATTCAGCTTCCAAGTGTTTGAATTTTTTGGAATGTTTTATTGTAGTTTATTTCTCATATTATGCCATTGTGGTCTGAGAAAATGCTTGATATGATTTCAATCTTTTTCAATTTGGGGAGACTCTGTGACCCAATATGAGGTCTATTTTTGAAAATGTCACATGTGTACTTGAGAAGAACGTATATTCCGTGGCTTTGGGGTGAAATGCTCTGAAGATGTCAATTAGATCCATCTGATCTAGTGAGTCATTTAGAATTGCTGTTTCTTTGCTAATTTTTTGTCTAGAGGATTTATCCAGTGATGTCAGTGGTGTATTAAAGACCCCTACTATGATTGTATTGTTGTCTATCTCTCCCTTGATATCTTCCAGGAGTTCTTTTATGTATTTGGGTGCTCCTGCATTGGGTGCATATATGTTTATCAGGGTTATATCCTCTTGTTGTATCAATCCCTTTATTATTATGAAGTTGGCCTTCCTTATCTCTTGTTATGACCTTTACTTTGAGGTCTATTTTGTCAGAAATAAGTACTGCTACCCCCGCTTTTTTTTTTCATTTCCATTTGCCTGAAAGGTGTTTTTCCATCCCTTCACTTTCAGTCTGTATGAGTCCCTTTTTCTGAGGTGGGTCTCATGTAGACAGCATATATATGGGTCATGTTTTATTATTTATTCAGCCACTCGATGTCTTTTGATTGGAGCATTTGGTCCATTTATGTTTAAAGTTATTATTGAAAGGAAGTTATTTGTAGCCATTTTTATTTTTTGTGTATGAGTTCCTTCTTACCTTTTTATTTCTTCTTTTTACACTAGTCCCTTTAGCATTTTTGGCATTGCTGGCTTGGTAGTGATAAACTCCCCTAGCATTTTTTTTGTTTGTGAAGCTCCTTATTTCCCCTTCAATTTTGAAAGGTAACCTTGCTGGATAGAGTATTCTTGGATTCAGTCCCTTGGTTTGCATCACTTTGTAAATTTCCTTCCATTCTTTTCTGGCCTAATGTGTTTCTGTTGAGAAATCATTTGATAATCTAATGGGAGCTCCTTTGTATGTAACTTTCTGTCTCTCTCTTGCAGCCTTTAAGATTCTCTCTTTGTCCTGAATATTTGCCATCGTAATTATGATGTGTCTTGGTGTGGGTCTTTTTGGGTTCATCCTGTTTGTGACTCTCTGTGCTTGTGTGACTTTTTTCTTTGCCACATCAGGGAAGTTTTCTGACATTATTTCTTCAAATAGTTCTTCCAACCCTTGTTCCTCTTCCTGTTGTTCTGGCACCCTTATTATTCGTATGTTGCTTCATTTCATGTTGTTCCATAGCTCCCTTAGGCTCTCCTCCTGTCTTTTAATTTTTTTCTCCAGTTGCAATTCAGTTTGGCTGTGTTTTGCTTCCCTGTCTTCTAGTTCACTAATTCGGTCCTCCGCTTTTCCTAGTCTACTGTTGAAACTTTCCATGGTGTTTTTTATTGCAGCTATATGACTCTTCATTTCTTCTTGATTCTTACATAAGTTGATTTTTTTCATCCATTTCTTCTTGATTCTTACATAAGGTGTTGATTTTTTCTTACATGTGATTTATGAACTCTATGACCCTTATTCTGAATTCTTTTCCTGACATATTGCATGCCTCTGTTTCACTTAGCAGCTTTTCTGGCGATTCCTCCTTTTCTTTCCTTTGGGGGTATCTTTGTCTACCCATTTTTTGTCTTACCGACTGATCTAGATGTCAAGCTGTGCAGGGGATGCTTCTTGAGTGGCAGTGGCTTCTCTTGCTGCGGTTGCTCCTCAGGAGGTTACGGTAGCAGCTGCTTCTCAGTTGGCAGCAGCTCCTCTGGTGAGTGCTGTTCGCAGCAGTGGTGCCTCCTCTGGCTGGTGCGGGAGGCTGCTCGTGTAGCTGCTGTTCCTTGGACGGGGGGTGGGCTGATTATGAGGTTGCTGCTCCTCGGTTGGGGATGGGTTGCTCGTGTCTGCTGCTCCTTGGACGGTGCCAGCTGCTCACGTGGCTGCTGCTCCTCGGACAGGGGTGGACTGCTTGTGTGTCTGCTGTACTTTAGATTGGGGATGGCTGCATGCTGCTGCTGTTCCTCATATGGAATGGGCTACTCGTGATGCTGCTGCTCCTTGGACAGGGGCAGGTTGCTTGCAGGGCTGCTGCTCCTTGTATGGGTGCGGGTTGCTCGTGCAGCTGCTTCTTCTCAGATGGGGGTGGTCTGCTCATGCGGCTGCTGCTCCTCGCATAGGAGTGAGCTTCTCATGCTGTTGACGTGTCTGCTGTTCACATGGTTGTGGTGCCCTGGGCTAAAGTGTTGGGCTGGTCAGAGGGGAGTCTGCTTCTGAACTCACAGGAGCCTGCACCTAGGATGGCTAGAGCCTCGTTGACCGTGGGATCACAGCCTAGGTAGCATGTCCCTGGCAGGGGTGGCTGTAGAGTCCCAAGTGTTATCTGAGGGCACTATGGGTGGAGTTGAGGCTGGGGACCCAGTTACAGCAGCTCTCCCCTTCAAAAAGGCTAGGCCTCTAAGGACAAGCTGGCCTCCTGGTATTGTTTGCAATGGTAGCAGAAGCTGCCTAGTTAGGCGAGCCTAATTAGCCTGCCCCTGAAGGTCCTGTGAGATCTAACTGTGCCTCTCTCTCTCTCTCTCTCTCTCTCTCTCTCTCTCTCACACACACACACACCACCTGACCACACGCTCCTCTTTTACTCCCTCACTCACTCATGCTCTTTCCCTCACTGCCACATTCTTCCTACCTCTATAGTTGGGTCTGGAGTGTTATTAACCCGTTCGTGGATGGAGTTTCGTCTCCAGGTGTCTGGTTATGTGGCTTGCTCTCAAGCCCCTTGACCAGACAGGATAAAATTCACCTCAACAAGACACAACACAGAGGGAACTAAGCACAAATGTACACACAACACCAATAACCCCAATATAAGTGACCACCTGAGCAACAAGAGTTAGGGCAGAGAAAAGAGAGCACAAATGCTATCGAAGAGAGAGAAAAAGATAAGGGATAAAAGACAAAGGAATAAAAAGGAGAATATATATATATATATATATATATATATATATATATATATATATGTATGTATGTATGTCGGGGTAAGACCCCTCTCTGCAGTATTGATCACAGGGCCCTGGCAGAGTGGGCAGGATATACAGGGCCTCCCTGTGGGCGGTTATCAATGGTGGAGCCCAGGCCAGGTGGGAAGGGCCTCCCTCTGCTCTTCAATTGGTCGCAGAGCCCCAGCAGGGATCGGGCTTAAACTAGCAGTCAGACATCACCCAAGGGGTCCCTGATTGGAGCGGGTGCAGGCCAGGCTAAGGGACTCCCAACCCCTATGCATGAATCTTGTGCACCAGGCCTCTAGTTAACTTATATTTCAAATTTCCATCCTGCTGAGTTAATAGAAAACTTAACCTTGGTCCTTCTTAGAGTTTCCCTTCCCTGCTGCACTCCACACAAAGTTATGCCATAGTTCAAGAGTCTCACATAGTCCCAGGTGTTTGGATGGTGAGCATGAGAAGAAGGCCTGATTCTTCCTCACTGGTTCACCAGGTCCCCCTGCTAAGGGATGCTTGCTACTCTGTTCACATCACTCCTTGGGTATAGTGTATCTGCTTTTTCTGTATCAAACTGGGGGTGCAGGAATCTCTCTAGAACTACTGATGAACATGACAGCCAAGAATACCATATTCATCTCCCTCTGGGATCTTGCTGTCTGTCAGGCTATAAGTCCAGAAAGCACAGCAGAGTGTCCTTGCTTCCAGACCCCAAGACTCCTCTGTTCTTCTCATACCTTCTTCCATGTTAGGGACTTTTCTAGTCTCAGAAAGTTTTCTTTATTCATTTTTGAGGCCAGGGTACATTTTCACATTTGAATTTTCTATCTTTTTCCTTCTTCCCAAACCAGGTTCAAGCATTTAGACTTGAGCTAATAAGACTTTAGATTCTCTCTATATGACCTATTGAAGTAGTTTCAGGTGTGTGGTGGTGGCAGCAGGTAGATTATAATGGGGGAAGGGAGAGAAAGAAAAAAAAACTAAGGGTGAAAGAGTCTTGGGTAAGGTATTGGGCTAGGAAGAAAGAGGGACCCAGAAGATACAGAAGCTGAGGGTGGGAGATGACTGATGTGTGTCATCCAGGAGGAGTGGAAAAAAGCCCAAGCTGATCACAGTGGGTGCTTCAAATGAAGATTCAGAAACAGGACTTGGAGGAAGGTGGTCAAAAAATGCAAACTTCTAGTTTTAAGAGAAGTGAGGACTAAGGTGAAATTTACAGACTGGTGACTATAGTTAATACTGCTGCATGATCTATAGAAAAGATGCTCAGAGAGTAGATCCTAAGAGTTCTCATCACAAGAAGAAATCTTTTCTTTTTATTATATCTACATGAGATGATTAATGTTAAATAAAACTATTATAATCATTTCAAAAGACATGTAAATCAAAGCATCATGCAGAACACCTTAAACTTACACAGGAATGTATGTCAATTAGCCTATCTAATAAAAGAGTAATATGCAAATTGACCATCACTCCAACACACAAGGTGGCTGCCCCCATGTGGTCAAAGATGGCTGCCCCCATGTGGACACAAGATGGCCGCCACAAGATGGCCAGCAGGGGAGGGCAGTTGGGAGGGACCAGGCCTGCAAGGGAGGGCAGTTGGGGGTGATCAGGCCGGCAGAGGAGGGAAGTTGGGGGCAACCAGGCCTGCAGAGAAGGGCAGTTAGGGGGGTGCCAGGCCTGCAGGGGAGAGCAGTTGGGGGGACCAGGCCTGCAGAGGAGAGCAGATGGGGGGACCAGGCCTGCAGGGGAGGGCAGTTAGGGGTGACCAGGCCTGCAGGGTAGAGCAGTTAGGGGCAATCAGGCTGGCAGGGGAGGGCAGTTAGGGGCAATCAGGCTGGCAGGGGAGCAGTTAAGCATCAATCAGGCTGGCAGGGGAATGGTTAGGGGGTGATCAGGCTGGCAGGCAGAAGCCGTGAGGGGCAATCAGGAAGGCAGGCAGGCGAGCAGTTGGGAGCCAGCAGTCCTGGATTGTGAGAGGGATGTCTGACTGCCCTAGTAGGATCAGGCCTAAACAGGCAGTCAGACATCCCTCAAGGGGTCCCATATTGGAGAAGGTGCAGGCTGGGCTGAGGGACATACCCCCCCGTGCACCAATTTCATGAACCGGGCCTCTAGTTTCTTAATAAAACTGGAATGTGGCAATGGATTCAGGCAGCATAAGAAAATAGAAAAGCATATGACTTTGAAGTAGGCCCATCTGGGTTCTAATCCCAGTACTACAATTAATTGATTATAAGATCCTAAGAAAGTCACTAAACCTCTTTGGGCCCCATTTTCCTTTTCAAAAAAATTGTGATGGTGGCAACCCATTTCCCTTTTCTACCTAGAGTACAGCGAGGTGTCATTTCCTGAAACTACACAATGATATCAGAAATATTTAATAACCAAAATGACACCAGCGCTGACCAACAGAGCTGGTACAATAGCCAGACAGAATGGTCACCTGCTGTAAACAACCAGGGAGGCTCCAGCCAAATGTCTGCTCTGCAGAATCACATTCCTCCAGAGGCGTGAACATAGGGTTGGCTGCTTAGATAAAGATTAAAGAAAGGTGAAATCCAAGAAGACCCAAAAAAATGCATAACTCAATAACTCACAGGAGCATTTCAGTAGTGTTTTCTAATTTATAAAGTACTTACACAAATATTGCTTGAGTTCTTGAAAATAGTACCTGAAAAACATGGGATTGAATGTTCTCAATTCATGTCCATTAAATGCATTTATAATATGCAAACACAGTTGCTGCAGCTGAATAATGGGGTAAGAAACAATCCCTACTCTAGAAAGCTTACATTGTATGAGTGATTTAGACAAGATAACATTGATTGATCCTTTACTAGATTTATTACATGGTAGCTAAAAAGTGCTTATTATAATCAGTAAGTTGGACCTGGCATTAGAACCCAGATCAGCTTCCTCCAAAGTCACATGCTTTCCTGTTTATTATGCCGCCTATATTCACTGGCAAGTCCTGTTTCTGAATCTTCACTTGAAATACCCACCCTAATCAGCCCTGTGCTCCTTTTCAACTCCTCCTGGACCATGCACATCAGTCTACTCCTCCCTCTCCCACCCTCAGCTTCTCCATCTCTGCAGGTCCCTCTTTCTTCCCAGTCTACGAACTTACCCGAGTCTTTTTCATCCTTCATTTCCCACATCTCCTACCACCCCTTGGCCCTTCCACACACACAATAGAATCTACCTTTGGCCATCATTACACACCTGAAACTGCTTCAGTAAGTCAGGGATTCTTAACCAACCAGCCATAATATTAGTTATAATTTTTATTAACTAACTAGAGGCCTGGTGCACAAAATTCGTGCATGGGGGTTGTGTCCCTCAGCCCAGCCTGCACCCTCTCCAATCTGGGACTCTCGAGGTATGTCCAACTGCCAGTTTAGGCCTAATCCTACCAGGATCGGGCCTAAATGGGCAGTCGGACATCCCTCTGACAATCCAGGACTGCTGGCTCCCAACTGCTCGCCTGCCTGCCTGCCTGACTGCCCCTAACGGCTTCTGCCTGCCAGCCTGATCATCCCCTAACCACTCCCCTGCCAGCCTGTGTGCCCCTAACTGCCCTCTCCTGCAGGCCTGGTCACCTCTAACTGCCCTCCCCTGTAGGCCTGGTCACCCCAACTGCTCTCCCCTGCAGGCCTGGGTCCCCCCCAACAGCCCTTTCCTGCAGGCCCAGTCGCCCCCAACTTCCCTCCTCTGCTGACCTGGTCACCCCTAACTGCCCTCCCCTGCTGGCCTGATCACCCACAGCTGCCCTCCCTTGCAGGCCTCGTCCCTCCTAACTGCCCTCCACTGCTGGCCATCTTGTGGTGGCCATCTTGTGTCCACATGGGGGCAGCCATCTTGTGTGTTGGAGTGATGGTCGATTTGCATATTACTCTTTTATTAGATAGGATAGAGGCCTGGTGCACGGGTGGGGGCCAGCTGGTTTGCCCTGACGGGTGTCCCAGATCAGGGTGGGGGTTCCCTTGGAGCGTGGAGTGGTCTGGGCGCGAGGCCTGTGGTGGTTTGCAGGCCGGCCATGCCCCCCAGTGACCCAAATGGAGGCCCTGGTATCTGGGATTTATTTATCTTCTAGAATTGAAACTTTGTAGCCTTGAGCGGAGCCAAGCCTCCTGCTTGCTCCATGGCCACAGCCGTTTTTATTGGGATTTATTTATCTTCTATAATTGAAACTTTGTAGCCTTGAGTGGAGGCCTAGGCTGGCCAGTGTATGCGGAAAGCTTGGCTTCCTCCATGCCAGGGAAACCCAAGCTTCCTGCTCACTCTGTGGCCACGGCCATCTTGGTTGGGTTAATTTGCATACTTGCTCCTGATTGGCTGGTGGGTGTGGCTTGTGGGTGTAGCAGTGTGATGGTTAATTTGCATGTTACTCTTTTATTAGATAGGATTACCAGCCTCTGCACATGTATTATCTCATTACTCCTCAAAAATCTAATAAGATATTATGATATTTCACTTTTCCCATTGAGGAAATGGAGGCTCAGAAAGGCTATATGACCCTGATTTGCTCAGGATCACATAGCAGTTAAGTAGCAGAGCTGGATGGGAATCAAGGTTGGGCTTACTGCCAAGCTCATGCTCCTGCCACTCTGCTACAAGGCCATCATTCAGCCCCCATGGACCCCTCTTTTCCAGGGACTCTCAGGGAGATTGGCTTGCCAAGCTAGGTACCCGATCACCAACAACAAAGAAGTCAAACATCTTTTTTGGGGAAAGAGAGTAAGACTTGAGGGCAAACATCTACTAGCCCATATCTTTAACCTACCTGTAAACCTCCTCTCCCTGAATAGTCTAACTTTATCTGAAAGGTCACTTAGGCTTGGTGAATGAAAGACCCCTATAAGGTCCACCAAACCAGAAACAAGAAGGAAGGACAGGGTAAGCAGGCTTCACTCAAACCATCTCTCCTTAAGTTTCTCCCCTGTTTCCTCCACCCTGGGGAGCATTTTCCTTTCTACAGCAGATCCAGTTGAGTGGAGAGAGGCTGGCTTGGACAGAGAACAGATAGGATGCCCATTTTTTATTTTCAGTCATGCCAATGCCCTGGTGTGAGACTCCCTGCACTCACTATGTCCCTGTGCATGGGCTCTCCAGGAGGGCAAAGAAATTTTATTGAAAGGTGTCTGCTCATGGTTGCATTTGTTGTCACATGTAGTGACCTTCATAAATAGCTTTGGGAAAGTCATTTGGGAAAGGGAATAACAGGTGGTTGATTTTTTTTTTCTCCTCCTTTATTGGATTGTACTCTGATTTGCTATACAAAGTTGTGTGATTGCCTGGAAATGTGCTCACACATGCCTCCCAAATGCAAACAAGCAGGTCAACGACCCAGTGTTGTAATGTACCAGCCTGAGATCTGCTTGGATAATCCAGCAGAGCCATTTGCCCTTTTGTAACAGGGCAAATAGTGGAGGGCAGCAGGAAGGCAAGCAGAACCCTAAAGTGCTAAGGCAGAGAGGAGAGACAGAAGAGATAAGAGGCTGAAGAGAGTTAACATTAGCCTGCAAGTTAGCTTCCAATTCTTGGTGAAACTCCCAGAGGGAGACTGATAAATCATGAAGTTAATTGCCATCCTTTTCCTTTGTTCCAGGCTGCTAACAAGTTTAGCCCAAGAGGACCAACCACAAGAAATTGACTGCAATGATGAGGATGTATTTAAGGCTGTGGACGCAGCTCTGAAGAAATACAATGGTGGAAGCAAAAGTGGCAACCAGTTTGTATTATACCGCATAACCGAAGTCACCAAGACGGTGAGTGAGTTGTGTTTAACCTTGAGGTCATTTGGGATTTGTGCTATCACTTGAACCCAGGAGACACACACACACACACACACACACACACACACACACACACACCACACCTAAAAAAAAACCCGATAATAAAGGTAGAGGTTTACAGCTCTTAGAAAAGACCAACCCCACTCTCTGGGCTGGGACTTAGGAAGGGTATGACTAGTCCTCAAGCCTCCAAGGTTGGCGTCCTGGGTGATCAGAGGACAGGTATTCTAAGCTGAAATTAAAGAAAGGTAGATGGAGTCATTTGAAAGGGACTATGTAGAGTGGGAAAATCCAGGAACTCCGTCAGGCCACAGCAAGAGGATTTGCTGGGTGACCAGCCTTAAACTAAAATATAAAGACTTCCAGACCTCAAAGGGGAGGAAGTGTTTAAGGAGGTATGTCTAACACACACTGTATAATTTCACATATAAATGGAATCTGAAAAAGTCAAACTTAACAGAAGCAGAAAGTAGGATGGTTGTTGTCAGGGACTGTGGGATGGGAGAAATCCGGAGGTGTTTGTCAAGGATTCAAACTTTCAGTTATAAAATGAGCCTGGTCGCTTAGCTCAATGGCTGAGCGTCAACCTATGAACCAGGAGGTGGTGGTTCAATTCCCGGTCAGGGCACATGTCTGGGTTGCAGGCTTGATCCCCAGTGGGGGAGGAGGTGTGTGTGCAGGAAGCAGCCAATCAGTGATTCTCTCTCATCATTAATGTTTCTATCTCTCTTTCTCTCCTTTTCCCTTCCTCTTTGAAATCAATAAAAATGTATTTTAAAGAAATAAGATGAGTAGGTCCTGGGGGTCTAATGTACAGCATGATAAATAGAAATAATACTACTCTATTGTATGCTTGAAATATGCTAAAGGGCTAAATTTTAAGAGTTCTTACCACACACACAAAACAGGTAATTATGTGAGGTGACAATGTGTTAATTATCTTATTTGTGGTAATTATTTCACAGTGTATACATATAGCAAATCATTTTTTGTATATCTTAAATATATGTGATTTATTTATACCTCAATAAATATACCTCAATAAGTTATACCTCAATAAAACTAGGATAAATGAGGGACAGTGGGTATGTCAAGAGGAGTCAGAAAATAAATTAATATAGTTCTACTATATTAGATAAAATATCTACCATGAAGTCCCGATGGCTGAATGCATCAAGGGTAACAGCAATGTTCTGGTTGATTTTGAATATTCCTTATCACTGATGGATACACTCAGGTAGAAGATAAATCCTGACAGGTTGTGTGATTCCAAGAAATTCAACTGGATGCATCAAAACTATTAGGTTAGGGCGGGGGGCGGGAGGGAGGGTTTAGTTGTGACTTTTTGTTGTTGTTTATATGAAAACATTCAGAATTATGCAACTGAAAGGGAAAAGAAATCAAAATCAAACAACCTTTAGCTTTATTTCTCTTTAAAGTCAATCATCATCTCTTGATAAAGGAAAGATTAAGCAAACTGGGCACAGCGGACCACTCTTCTCTCCAAGGACATCCCCACGAAGGTTTTGCCTGGGTGGCTTTGAAAACAAGCAAAACAGACACAACCCAAGAATGTGTATGCTATTATGTATCTCTGTGGTGTTTCAGTCCACAGGATGAATGCATATTTGACACATTGCCTTATTGCATAACTGACCTATTTATTATTGCATACAGATATTCTAACATCGTTGAGGGAGTGACACCACAGTACGTTATAAATACGTGGTCCCCTGGATGCTCTTTTTTGCACTGTCCTTGACATCCCAAGCCCAATGACCTTACTCAGACACCATCCTTCTCTCCATCAACTTTTTCCAACTCCTTTAATTCATTGAAGTCTGTGTTTTCCACCTTTTGTTGTTCCAAACAAACAATTAACTAGGGGGACTAAATAACTACGCTGATTTTCTTCTTTGTGGTCTTTTTCCTGAAAGTTGGGACCCAGTCTTTGGCTGTATCTATATAATGATCTTGGACACTGTAGAAAAAGCATCAAATAGGATCATATGATTTGCTGTCTAGCCTTAGTCAATAAATATGTGGGACTTTTAAACAAAAGTGCACATGTAAACGTCCTGCATCCAGCATTGTTGAGCTGCCATCAACATTCTTGTGTCTGTTTTACTGTTACAATATTAGGTAAATATGGAAGGAAAGCCATTCCACAGGGTCATTTTGAAAAAAAGAATTCTGGTTCTGTTTTCTAAAGAAATGTAGAAATTCTTAATTTGGATCTATTTATAGTTTCAGCTTTCTTCAGCTGCCAGTGTGCTATCCAACTTTAGCCTAAAAAACCTGGAATAAGAGATTTTTGTTTGTTCGCATATGATCCTCTTAGACCCTTTCATATTTAGAAAACTAAAATCTTTCTTTGGGAAAAATTCTTGGTTATTCTGCCATAACAGAATATGTATTAACTTGTAGATTCAGTGGTTGGATACCTATTTAATCACGTGCTGATATTCCAGAAGGATTTCTGGCATTGGTGAAAATAAAGATGGGACACAGGAGGTATATTTTTGTTTTTGATGTACCCTGTTTAAAAACTAGAAATCTTGTGTCATGCAAAAGAAAACAAATTATTTTTAAAGGAAAAAAGAGCAAAGTTAAAAAAATACAAGCTTTCAATAGTTTGTTCAAATGAATTTCACTATGTCTGTGTGATAGCTTACTTCAGTGGAAGAAAAAAATCCATCCATTTTACATTATGAGATTAAAGGAAAAAAGCCAGTGGGCTTTTTATTTTATTTTATTTTTCTGAAAATAACATTGAGCCATTCTGTTTTATAAACTAGTGTAGTCATGCGAGTCCTGGTGCCCTCGGTAATGTTTTATTGGTGTTGTTGTCATTGACTGACTGACACTGTGGCAAATGTGCTGTTGTTGGGTATTTTTTTTTTCTAAAATGTTCACAGATTCACTACCACCTACCGCTTTATCAAAATCTGAGACCCAAAATGAACCTCGGAACTATTGTGTTTGACGCCATTATCTCCCAGATTCAAATACTCTGACAAGAGCAGGCTCTGAGAGAGCACTGCCCCTGGACTCAGGAGACCTGGGGTCTGGGTTGGCTTTGCCTTTCCAAGGTGGGAGGCTGCCTAAGCTCTGCCCTCTCTACTTGGGCCTCCTTTGTCTCACCTGCAAAGTGAGGGACTGGGCAACATCACCTCTCAGGTCTCTTGCTGCTCCAACCTGCCAGGATTTTGCATTTGAAAGCTCATCTAACTCAGAACCTTTGGGCTTTAAAAGTTTTATTTATTATTTTATGACATGTTAGAAAAAAATAGAAAACAAAACAAAACAAATAAAAATACTAAAATTACCCATAATATCCCATCATCCAGAGATACCTGTTAACATTTTTTTCAAAAAATGAAAAAGAAAGTACTCTTGTTTGTTGGTTTGTTTTCTAATTATAAAAATAATATATATTTGTTTTCAAAAAATTACTCAGACCATTTAGGAATGTTTGTTTAAAGAAGAGAGTAAAAGATAACCTTACACCCACCACTGAGAGCAACATGTTAACAGCTTTGCTGCATAACTTTTCAGGCTTTTAAAATCATTTATGTCCATGTAAATTGGTTTTTACAAAAATAAGCTAATACTACGTATACTACTTTGTTAATTGAAAATACATGTTTATAAATATATTGTGAACATTCTTCCAAGTATTTATAACTTTTAGTATTTTTGGTAAATGTTTTTCTCTTGTTTAAGTAAATCAATATCAAATATTCATAACTGCACCAGATCCCTCTTCAATGGTCTGCTGTTATCAGTTAAATGAGCCCTATGTATCTTTGATTGCTTTTTTTTTCCAGGAAGACCAGAACATATTTTATTCTGTCAAGTACGAAATCAAGGAGGGCGACTGTCCTGTTCAAAGTGGCAAAACCTGGCAGGACTGTGACTACAAAGAACTTGGGCAAGCTGTAAGTGTGATGGTCTGGAGCTTCCAGTTTTCTCAGTTGAGACTGCCAAATTATTCTATTAGAGCTGGGGGTGATGAGTACTGTTTACTTGTTTGTGCACATAAACCCTCAAGTGTGTAGAAAAGGCAAATGGTTGATGTCTATGTTCTTGCATAGAGAGAAAGGGCATGAGAGGCCAGCCATGAGATGTGGAGAAAGCCCTCCCATGAAGAGGGGACTCCTATGACCACTTGGGTGCTTTATTTGTGCAGACTGAGTTGGAATTCTACTCTGCCTCTAATTAGCTGACCACTTTTAACCCATGGGCTCCCTTGTAAAGGGAGGTAAAATTGACCTAAATTGGAAAATGAAAGGATATACATATGAAAAGACCTTGTTTTAATAACAAGGTCTCTTAACCAAATGCCTAACATCTGTTTGCCACACCACAGCTGTTGTTTGGCCTTACCTGAGGGAGCTAACAGCCAGTATCTGCCAGGAAGCAAGCCACTCTTTCCACAGTCCATGGACTCACCTCTTTAATGTGTCAAAATGTTATTGGTGGAAATGGGGTGTCCACTGGTGGGAAGTGGGGAATTCCTTTTCCCAGGGGATGTTGGAGGTCCGGTCCTCACTATATCTTGAGAAAAAGAATTTTCTAAGATTCACACAGGAAGATGAGAGATCTTTATTTGTG
The DNA here is from genome assembly GCF_963455305.1 of Plecotus auritus. Taxonomy (NCBI): domain Eukaryota; kingdom Metazoa; phylum Chordata; class Mammalia; order Chiroptera; family Vespertilionidae; genus Plecotus; species Plecotus auritus. The sequence goes on along the minus strand of NC_137771.1, from coordinate 182,684,018 downwards.
TGGAATTACATATCTGCATTTCTAAAGTCCTATTTCCCTTAAACCAGTCCTAAAAGGGGTGCAGCTGGGGATTCAGAGTCAACAGCCAAACCAATGTCCCAAGTTTTCATTCCATGGTGGAGCTGGGTCAGGCACAACATCAGTCTAGTTCCCGTCCATTAGCCCATTGTGTGTGTGTGGGGGGGGGTCATATGGCTGTGGGCCATATGGGTGCATGCAGGGGAGTGTGTCCCCTGCAACAAGAGAGCCAGCAGCCCCAGTGTGCAAGAGAGGCAAGAGAGATAACTCCTTTATAGGAGTTTAATAACTGAAATCGTCCCGTGCTTGCAGTGGCCACACCGACTATGTTCCCAGGTGTGTCTGACAGACATGTACCTTCCCTATTTCACCCAGACTTTACTGGGCATGTGTGTATTTAGCCTTCCCTTTGCTCCTTTTCGGTTAATAACTGTTTATTACAATGGTATCAAAAACACTGCATCCTCTGTGCAGTTGAACCCTGAAGTTGAACTGTAAGAGGAGAGTTTGGCAGGCTAGTTTTAGGGCACTGTGTTCACCTTGGTAAAAAAGAAATATCTGCAGTGCTCCAAACATAACATTATTTTAAAACCTCACTATGTTCACTGACTCTCCTGCCTACATCTCATGAATACCAACGACTTGTAAATAATAATGATTAGGCTACAAAAATACTCATTCTTGTGTCACAAAACTCTGTTATAAAAAATCTTAAGTATTAAATAAGAGAAAAGCCATACTTAGCAACATCACTAGGTGCACTTCTCCATCTGAAAGGTTAAGATAAATGGTCTCCTCTTCCTTCCTCCTTCCTTCCTTCCTTCCTTCCTTCCTTCCTTCCTTCCTTCCTTCCTTCCTTCCTTCCTTCCTTCCTTCCTTCTTTCCTTCCTTCCTAGGCCACAGGAGAATGCATGGCAACCATAGGGAAGAGACCGAATATGAAATTCTCCGTGGCTACCCAGACCTGCCACATTACTCCAGGTAGCTGATATATACGGTGGCGCTGTCCTGGGGGGAAATGAAACATTTCCATGTGGGGCCAAGAGCATAACCTGGACAAAGCCCCTTCCCAGAGGGCAGTGGGTGGCTGCACAAGGCCATTTGCAGCCTTGGGATGGAGGGGTGGGGGGGTGGGAGGGGTCTGTGGTGGTAGAGTCCTGAGGTGGGGCCAGGCTCCTGCCAATCATCCCCTGGACAGCAGCACTGAATTAGGTGTGTGCAAAGGCCCTGGGAAAGGACAGAAAACATGCCACATGCTTCAGTTGTGGGGGTGTCCTAGAGCCAGAATAGCATAGGCTTTGAGGTCAGATCCAGCCTGCAATCTTTCAAAAGCTCTTCATCATTTTGGTTTCCCGTTTCCTTATAAGGGGATCACAGTAACTCTCACTGCAGAGGGTTATTGTAGACTGAAACTAGATGGCAGGCTTCAAGTTACACACATAAGAATGTATTGATTATAATCAGAATAAAAGTAATCATAGCTGACATTTATTGAGCACTTATTGCTAGCCACAGTGCTAATCATTTTACACATGTTGATTTATTTAATCCTCACAACAAGTCTATGGGGGCAAGTGTTAATATTCTCATTTTACAAATGAGGAAACCCAGGCCCACCACAGTTAAGTATCTTGCCCAGTATCTCATAGCTATCAATTAGTAGAGTTGGTATAGTAGACCTTGTAAGAATGGAGAAACTTATGCAGAGATATAACCACTATCAGCTCCTTCCCTCTGGTGGCACAGTGGCTGGGTGCAGAAGAATGGGCACATCCAGGGAGTGTCAATCACAAAAGCTAACCCAGAACTGGCCTTTTGCAAGATTGGGTTTTAGTATAGGAGGCTCCAGAACAGCATCATCAGCCAAGCTCATGAACACCAGTGGGGGAGCAATTATTCTATCTTGGCCTTAGTCATCCATAAGGAACCCACAAAAGCTATATTTCCTGAGTTTCAGCTCTTGCAAGAGTGGCATTCAAAGAAAAACAGTCCAAAACAGAAAAGAAATCACAATTAAAAAAATTTTTTTGGAGTAGCTTTTTATTATTTAGTTTAAGAACTTTAGCTCATAAGCAAATTTTCACATGATCCAGAACACAGCACTTATATAATAGGAGAGAAAAAGCTCTTTGCCACACAAGATCCACAATTACTACTAGCTCCACAATCCCTTATCTGAAACCTTTTGTACAAATATGTTTCAGAATTTAAAATTTAAAATCTTTTTAAAATTTTTTAAAAACCTCCCTAGAAATGTTGGAGCAGGATGAAAAATCATCCCATTCCCTGGAAACACTGAATTTGCATCTTTCACCCTCAAAAGACTGCTCCATCTCTCCTCTTTCCCCAGTCAGAGCTGCCCTTAAGTTCAGCAAACCAGCCTCTGATCTCTACTCTCTTCCTCTTCCCCCTTCTGTGTTCATCAATCTTTTGTTCTCCCGTCAGTAATTCTCCTTTCCCATGTAAGTCCCCTCCAGTTTGTTAACTTTGTCCACTGCCCTGATGCCACATACCTTCTGCAAGGGGACAGCAGTGAGGAAAGTTATGAAGTCACCCAGCCAATCTTTTTTCTGACACACATGCTTATGGAGTGAGTGCCAAGAAACATCTGCAAGGGGAGTTGTGTTGACCTACTGGCAACTAAGGAACACTGATGTAGAACTCTGTTGGCCTCCTGCTTCTGTTGGGGTCCTACACACTGGGACAGTGAGAGCCCAAGGCAAAGGGGCCCAGGATGCCTTCATGACTTCCCCTCTACAGCATGTGCCTCTACTGACCCGTGGGTTAAGGCTATCTGTTATAAACATTATGTGGTAACTTAATACAAGCTCGCTCCTGTTTTAATATTTTATGTTATTTTATTAAAACCCCATCAGTGGCACCCCATCATTACTGCTGACCACTCTTCATTCACTTCAGTGGGTCTATGCACACCCTGAAATTATATGGAGAACGTTGTGAGTACCAGCATTTTCCTGGAGAGAGCACCATAGTTCTCATCAGGTTCACCAAAGAGCCCATGACCTTTGGAATATACACTGAGTGGCCAGATTATTATGATCTCTGAATGCATAATAATCTGGCCACTCAGTGTGTATGTGTGTGTGTGTGTGCGTGTGTGTATCCTATCTAAAAAAGAGTAATATGCAAATTGACCATCACTCCAACACGCAAAATGGCTGCCCCCATATGGTCAAAGTTGGCTGCCCCCAGGTGGACACAAGATGGCCACCACAAGATGGCCAGCAGGGGAGGGTAGTTGGGGGTGATCAAGCCTGCAGGGGAGGGAAGTTAGGGGTGACCAGGCCAGCAGAGGAGGGAAGTTGGGGGCAACCGGGTCTGCAGGGAAGGGCAGTTGGGGGCAATCAGGCTGGCAGGAGAGCAGTTAGGCATCAATCAGGCTGGCAGGGGAGTGGTTAGTGGGTGATCAGGCTGGCAGGCAGAAGCAGTTATGGGCAGTCAGGCAGGCAGGCAGGCGAGCAGTTGAGAGCCAGCAGTCCTGGATTGTGAGAGGGATGTCTGACTTCCCGTTTAGGCCCAATCCTACAGGGATTGGCCCTAAACAGGCAGTCGGATATCTCTTGAGGGGTCTCAGATTGGAGAGGGTGCAGTCTGGGCTGAGGGACACATACCCTCACGCAGGAATTTCATGCACCAGGCCTCTAGTGTGTGTGTGTGTGTGTGTGTGTGTGTGTGTGTGTGTGTGTGTGTACACACACACACACACACACACACTAGAGGCCCGGTGCATGAATTCTTGCATGGGTGGGGTCCGGCCAGCCTGGCCAGGGGGAGGGGACATGGGCAGTTGGCTGGCCTGCCTGCTGGTGGAACTCCTGGTCGAGTGGACAATTTGCATGTTAACCTTTTATTATATAGGATATACACTGAGTGGCCAGATTATTATGCGCTCAGAGTTCAGAATAATCTGGCCCCTCAGTGTAGTTCATAACCCCTGGCCTCCGGAGAGTGACCTGGACTCCACAGCAGAGGACTCTCTCTACCAGTTGTCCAGACCTCAATCGCCAGTCCCTGCCTCCCGCTTTAGCCCCGGTAAAAAGTACTCACCGCATGCTACACGCTGCTCCTGACTCATCCTGCTTTCTTGAGAGCCATTCCTCCCTTTGCTCCTTCTTCTCAGGCTCACACTTTATGTTGCCCAGTTGACCTTGACCACTTTACACCCTTCTTAGGTCAGGCCTCTTCTCATGAAAGTCTTTCTTGAGCTCACTCTGGACTCTTGCCTTTCCAAGCTCTTGCCAAATTATTTTGAAATATCCATCTGCAGTTCTGTCTCTTCCATTCAACTTTGCCCAACACCTTCACCACTGTGGGGCCGACCAGATGCCCCTGAATGAGGGATGAACAGATTACTCAGACACAGTTTGACTGTGAAAGAGAGGGCTAAGGGGCTCCTGGCTCTAGGGGCCAGAGCAACCTGGATTGCCTGCCTTGTTAGCCTTTTATTGCAGTTTTTATCTTTATATACAATCAATAGGGTGCGTAATCTTGGGAGGACACATGTGTTTACATTGTCCTCTAGGCAAGGGCATCCAGGGATTAAGCATAAGGATTCTGGTAAACACCTGGTGCCGGGGGGTTCTTAATCCAGCTACTAGAGTGGGTTCAGGAATCTGGAGAAGGTGCTGTGTGTAAATTAATCAAGAGTCCAGAGATGAAACATAATTTTGGAAGGCATTTAGGGGGCCAGAGGAGCTTGGCTAAAGAAACCAAGTTCTCCAAGTTCTCTTGTCTCTCTGTACCCCTTGCTTTTTATTAAGACAAATTGTCCTAAGGCAAAATCAATATACACATCAAAGGCCAGGGTTTAGTGTACAGAATCCATTGTCAGATTAGAAGAATTTGCCTTCAGCTGTTCAGGGGTTTGGCCAGGAGGAGGCAATAACATCTAGATTGAAATGTCCTCAGCTGTCTAGCAGCAAGCAATCATTTATGCATCCTTTTCAGGTTTGGTGAAATGCCCTCAGCCATTTCCAGATGATTCAGCCTTGCTGACATGCTGGAAGTGGCTTCCAGCAACCTGGGGGTTTGTATGTAATCAGACTTGTTTGGAAAGGTAAAGGCATAATTAGGGGCACTGCCTTCGACACTCCCCTATGTCTCCACTAATTCAAAATTCCAGTAAACAGGGCAGGTGGCCTTCCACACATTTCCCTTTTATCAGAATGTCCTCCTTACAACTTTCCAAGCAAGTTTCATGTGCTCCCCAACACACCACAGTGACCATTTCTAACAAGTTAACGTAACCACACAGTCTAGCTCAGCCCCTGATATATTACAGCAGGAGAAAAAGCCTATCTAATAAAAGGGTAATATGCAAATTGACCATCACTCCAACACACAAGATGGCCATCCCCATGTGGACACAAGATGGCTGCCACAAGATGGCCAGCAGGGGAGAGCAGTTGTTGGTGGTCAGACCAGCAGGGGAGGGCAATTAGGGGCAACCAGGACTGCAGGGGAGGGCAGTTGGGGGCAATCGGGCTGGCAGGGGAACAGTTAGGTGTCGATCAGGCTGGTTGGGGGTGATCAGGCTGCTAGGCAGAAGTGGTTAGGGGCAATCAGGCAGGCAAATGATTGGGAGCCAATAGTATTGGATTTTGAGAGGGATCGGGCATAAATGGGCAGTCAGACATCACTTGAAGAGTCCCAGATTGGAGAGGGTGCATGCTGGGCTGAGGGACACATACCCCACCCCAGTGCACGAATTTTGTACACCGGGCCCTAGCAGGTTTGGCTCAGAGGATAAAGCATAGGCCTGTGGACTGAAGGGTCCCAGGTTTGATTCCAGTCAAGGAAATATGCCTGGTTGCGGGCTTGATCCCCAGTAGGGGGTGTGCAGGATGCAGCCGATCAATGATTCTCTCTCATAATTGATGTTTCTATCTTTTTTTCCTTCTCCCTTCTCTCTGAATTAATAAAAGTATATTTTTTAAAATGTACAGGTTTGTTGAAATTAATTTATACAAAACATATAATACCCTGAATGAGAATTCAAGGAGCTTTAATTAACACTGAAAAATAAATAATACTATATCTGTACTGTTATACTTTTTTATAAGAGGATAAATTAATGTATTATTTCTATAATTTACAATGATTTTTAAATAAATTTAAAATAATTATGCTCAACAGTATGCACATAAGATGTTCCTAAGTTAATGATAGGGTTTTTTCCCTCTGACAAAAAAGCAGTCCTGTGTTCTCTTTTTCTAATACATACTAGAATTTACTAGAAAGTTTGCTTACCAGGGTCTTCAAAATTATCTTACTTATTTAGGACAACGTATCTGAATGTGGGTTTTGCTCATTAACGCTGCCCTTTTGCCTATTGTTTCTTTGTCAAGCCGAGGGCCCTGTGGTGACCTCCCAGTATGAATGCCGTGGCTGCGTGCACCCCATATCGACTGCCAGCCCTGACTTGGACCCTGTTCTGAGACATGCCATTCAACATTTTAATAACCACACTGATCATTCCCACCTCTTTGCTCTTAAAGAAGTAGAAAAGGCACAGAGACAGGTTTGTTCTTCAGTTTTCATTTCTCACAGTATTGTTAAAGTTTGTTGGATCTTTATGTTTAGGGTTTCATCACCTAAAATAAACCATTGGTCAATAGAAAACCTATGATTTCATGACTGGTGGTGAGGGAGCTCTTTTATGTCCTCATCTGACTGGCATAGGACATAAGGAGCTTTCTCTTGAGTCAAAGTGATTTGGATACTGCAATATATAAAGGGCAAAAGTGTGGGTAATCAGACTCCTGGCTCTGAGGTTGGTTTTAATGAATGGGTCGTCAGAAATACATGTTTTTCTTAGAGATGGTGAGATGAAAAGATCATTCTAGCCTTAAGGTTTTAAGAAAATTACATCATCACTTAGCTATCATGAGTCAAACATGGCTCCAAAATATTAAATGGTACCCAAACAGTTGGCATGGCTTTCTGAGCACACTCTAAATTATAGTTTTCGTATCACTAAAAGAAAGTAAATACTTGGAAATCTGGCCTTTTCATTGGGTCCCTTGTATTTCAGTGTCTAATTATGAGGGATTTACTTTAATCAGCAACATTCTCTGTTTTTAATAGACCATCCAACTTCCTTTCATGCAAATTGCATGTTCTACTCAATTATGTTCCTAACAGCTATCGGGGTGGGACTAGCCCAAGATAAAGCAGCACAAAACGTACTGCCTGACTGGGTACCTGAGAACTTATCAGTAAAGGCCATTCTAGCTCCAATGTGTTTTTAACCTTCTAGAAGAGTATTATTAATATTACACAAAATTCAAAAGGACATTATTTTTCTGTTGCCTGGCAGAGGAAATGTTGCTAGGTTTTTCTTAAGAAGATAAAGTAACTCGGCCTCTATATTGCTTTTTTATTTTCAGATGCATAGGAGTGCGTGCGTGCGTGCGTGCGTGCGTGCGTGCGTGCGTGTGTGTGTGTGTGTGTGTGTGTTGAGGAGTGTGAGAATCATAAAGTTCTCAATATTTACTCAGTCATGACTTTTGCCTAGTAATAAGAGTTTATAATTTTGAGTACTTGCAACATGCCAGGCAGTATTCTAAGTTCCTCATAACACTGTGAATAATGTTTAAACTGCCCTTTAACTATTCAATTCAACATTGTTTCAGGTGGTGTCTGGATGGAACTATGAAGTTACTTACTTAATTCAGCAAACTAATTGTTCCAAGGAGAATTTTAAAGTCTTAACCCTAGACTGCAAGGCCCTTCCCAATGGTGTAAGTAGGCAAAAATCGAATTATAAAGTTATTAGCATTTGGTGTCCAGTATTTACAGGTGTGGGGATACTCAGCTACATAGGAAGACTCGGTCACTGAGATTTTAGATGACATGCATGAATTCACAGACACATTCTCCATGTCATTAGTCAAGCTGCCTTACCTACCTGGTCAAAAGATCTGTACATCTGGCAATAAGCATTTACAGATATTACCAGGGCCTGAGATAAAATGATGTCATGTCAAGTTTGTCTGTCCACGTATTCACACTTTCCCGTCTCCCTTTCTGCCCCACCTGCTTAAGGTCCTTCCCGGTGCTCCTGAGCTCTGCGCAGGACACTCCTTAACTTCAAACTTGCCTTTACTTATTTTCTCTCCTTCGCTCCCCTCCCCTCCCCTTCCTTTATTTTTAATAAAATACCCTGAGCCTCCACCACTTTATCAGAACCAAAATTATGTTACAAGAGAGTATCACAAGGTGGCAGTAGTTAGTGCATGTGCAGGTGCCTAAGGCACAATGACCATCACAGGGATATTTGCATTTTAGCAGAAAACTACTTTAAGCAAGGGATTGCTTCAAGCCCTTTAGTCTGTTATTCTACTTCTACAATTCCATTATGTGGGAAGAAAATGAGAAACCCAGACAATAAGATAATAATTTTAGCATTATTATTACCAGAAAAACATTGGAAATGTTTTCAACATTAGGGAATGTTTAAATAACTTCCAGTATATCCACACGGTAGAATATATGCAGCCATTAAAAGTATGTTTACAGATTTTTTAGTGACTTAGTAAAATGGTTATAATATGGTAAGTTAAAAAATATATAAAAATATAGATACATATTCATTTAATATATAAAGTAAATGTAAATATCAAAAGTGATGGAGGGGCCCTGGCTGGTTTGGTTCAATGAATAGAGAATCGGACTGCGAACCAAAGGGACCTAGGTTCAATTCTGGTCAAGGCAAGTTGCTTGGTTGCAAGCTCCTCCCAGGCCCGGACTGGGCCCTGGTTCATGTTTCTCTCTGTCTTTCCCTCTCTCTTCCAGTCTCTCTAAAGTCAATGGAAAAATATCTTCAGGTGAGGATTAACAACAACAAAAAAAGTGATGGAGGGGAGCATTTGAGATCTTGCTCCCTGTCATATGTTGTTAGTTTGCCTCAAATAAACTCATAAAAAAAAATTAAGTGATAAGAAATATGTATAAATATAAAACATAGTTAACTTTCAGTTGGAGCTATAAGTGCCTTTTTTTGATTCTTTATACTTTTTGGAACTCTTTAGTACTTGACAATGTTTTAATCAAGCATGTATTTATTTCATAATTGGGAGAAAAGTTGAAAGGATACTATTAAGAGAGTGAAAAGACAACCCAGAAAATGAGCGAAATTATTTGCATTATATATCTGATAAGAATTAAATATGCAATATACAAATAACTCCTATAATGCAACAACAAAAAGGCAATCAACCTAATTATCAAATGGACAAAGGACTTTAAAATAAACATTTCTCTAAAGAAGATATGCAAACAGTCATTAAACACATGAAAAGATGCTCATGTAATTAGCTGCTGGGGGGAGGGGGGAGTGCAAAAGAAGCCACAATGAGATGCCATTTCAAACCTAAAAGATGGCTATAATTTTTAAAAAATTGGAAAATAACTAGCATTGGGGAGGATGTGGAAAAACTGAAACTTTTGTTCATTGCTGATGAGAATGTAAAATGGTGCAGCCACTGTGGAAAACACTTTGGTAGTTCCTCAAAAAGTTAAACATAGACTTACCATATGACACAGCAATTGCACTCCTAAGTATGTACTCAAAAGAATTAAAAAACAGGGAGTCAAACAGGTAATTATATGTCAGGATTTGTTGCAACATTATTCACAATAGCCAAAAAGTGGAAACAACCCAGTGTCCATCAACAGATGAGTGGAGAAACAAAATGTGATGTATATATAAAACAATAAAATGTTCTTTAGCCATAGAAAGAAATGAAAGTCTGCCACAGTCTACAACATAGATGAACCTTGAAAACATTATGCTAAGTGAAAGAAGCCAGACATAAAAAGACAAATATTGTATGATTCCGCTTATATGAAATATCTAACATATGCATAGAAACAAAAGTAGATTTGAGTTTACCAAGGGCTAGGGGGAGGGAGAATAGGAATTTATTGCTTAATGGGTACAGAATTTGTGTTTGGGGTGATGAAAACTACTGGAAATAGATAGCGGTGATGGTTAAATAATGTAATTAATATCACTGAATTATATACTTAAAAATGGTTGAAATGGCAAATTTTATGTTACATATATTTTACCATAATAAAAAAAAAATAGTAAAAAGGAAGAGAAAGAGAGAGAGAGAGAGAGAGAGAGAGAGAGAGAGAGACACTCTAAAAATGTATGCTTTAGCTACTATTTTACTTTGTTATTTTTAGTCATCTGGCCTTTAAAGCATCTATTAACACCTTCTGTTTTTTATGTTCTTTAGTTAGCCATTTGAGATTATACAAGCTTAAATGTTATCTAGCTTTAATCTCCCTGCATCTGTTTGTAAGGCCTCCAGTTAGTTCTTCCTTTGTAACACACAGAGATGCAGGGCTGATTGGAGTCACAAATCCAATCAGATTTCTGGTATAACTTCTCGGAGCTTCCACTTCCTCATTTGTAAAATGGTGAGGAATAATAGCACCTATCTCACAGCATTGTAACCATAATTAAAGGACACACAATATAAATGAACTCTCTTTCCTGCAACTGGTAAGACTGAAGGCCTTGCTCTCCCAAGTCTGGTCCCTGAACCAGCAGCATCAGCATCAGCAGGGAGCTTATTAGAAAAGCCAAATCTTGAATTCCACCCACATCTACCAAATCTGCATGTTAACAAGATTCTCAGGTGAGTCATTTGCACTTTAAGGTTGGAAAAGCACTGATTTAAGAATTTCATAAATAGTTCTCAGACCATACTGCATATTAGAATCACATTGCCAGCTTTAAAAATACTAGTAACTACTCCTAGGCCATTCCATAGGCATTCTGATTAGGTCTGGGGTGGGTCTCTAGAGTCAGAATAACCTAATAGCTTCTAGGTGAATCAAATATGCTAATAGAATTGAGAATCTCAGAGCTACTTCCAATATCCATCTCCTCATCCAAAATTGAGGTATTATAAGTGTGGTATTCCTTGTATCTTTAACAACTATGACATTTATTATATACTATGGGCCCGGTGCACGAAATTCATGCACTGGGGAGGGGTCCCTCAGCCCAGTCTGCCCCCTCTCACATACTGGGAGCCCTCAGGGGATGTCCTACTGATGGCTTAGGCCCACTCCCAAAGGGGAGCGGGCCTAAGCCGCAGTCTGGCCTCCCTTTGCGGGAGGGGACCAGGCTGATCAGGGGAAGATGCCAGCCCCATCACCCCGCTGCTGCAGCCACTGCCAGTCACCACAGCCGCCAAAGTATTTCCATCAACATGGACTCCAGTCCCTTCACCATGAAAAAATGACAACTTTCTTTAAGCATTTTCAAGATGTGTCTTTCATAGGCTATGACATTTCTTTCTTTATTTTTCTTTTTATCCTCACCTGAGGATATGTTTCCATTGATTTTTTCCCCTTCCCTCCGATTCCAGGCTCAGCCCCTGCCCAAGCCTAAAGCCTCAGGCCAAGGCTTTAGGCTTGGGCAGGGGGCCTCCCCCGCCCCTCCGATCTCAGGCTCAGCCCTTTCCCAAGCCTAAAGCCTCAGGACCCCCTCCCCCGCCGCCCCTCCAATGGCCGGCTGGGAGTGACCTGGGTGCCAAGGTCAATTTACATGTTTCTCTATTATTAGGTAAGACTAGAGGCCCAGTGCACAAAGATTTGTGCCCTCGGGCAGGGGGAGGGGGGTGGTTCCCTCAGCCCAGCCTGAACCCTCTCACAATCTGGGATGCCTAGGGCAGGGTCCCTAAGCCTGGCCTGAGATCAGGGCCTATCGGGGCTTTCCTTCCCTGGGCTGCAGGCAGCTGGCCCCACCCCTGCTGCTGCCACTGCTTGCCATCTGTGCAGTGCTACCGCCCCTCCTCTGCCACTGGTGGCCTCCCTCTGCAGGCAACAGGCTGGGGTGCAATGGCTTGGCTGGCCTGAACCTCCCTCTTTCTTTGCTGGGGGGAGGGGCCAGCCCTGCAAGGAGCCATCTGCCTACCTGATCACCCCTAACCACTGGTCTGCCTACCTGATCACCCCTAACCACTTGCCAGCCTACCTGATCACCACTAACTGCTGGTCTGCCTACCTGATCACCCCTAACCGCTGGTCTGTCTACCTGATCACCCCTAACCGCTGGTCTGCCTACCTGATCACCCCTAATTTCTCTGCCTCCCTGCCTGATTGCCCCTAACCACTTGTTTGGGCACAGGGCCAGCCCAGCAAGGGGCCATCTGCCTACCTGATCACCCCTAATCACTCTGCCTGCCTGCCTGCCTGATTGCCCCTAACTGCTTGCTTGTGGGAGGGGCGGGGGGCCAGCACTGACCTCCAGTTGGTCAGCCTCCGGTCCTTACTGGTCGTTACAACCCAGAGTTTTTATATATTAGGATATGTCCCCTCATTGGAAATAAACATTTCCAATGCAGAAGGCAATGCAGAAACACAGAAAACAATAATATTAAACCACATACCCAAATACCCAAAGATGTCTTAGTGTATTTCCCTCTTACCTTTTTTGAGGGTGAAGGGGTGGAGGAGATATAGACAATTTGGTGATTTTTTTGTTTGTTAATAATTGTCATTATTTTACATGCTGCATTTTAAAAATATTTTTATTGATTTCAGAGAGGAAGGGAGAGGGAGAGAGAGACAGAAACATTGCATTCTCTACACTGGGGACTGAGCCCACAACCCGGGCATGTGCCCTGACCAGGAATCAAACAGTGACCTCCTGGTTCATAGGTCAGTGCTCAACCACTGAGCCATGCCAGCCACGCTTACATGCTGCATTTTTTTTACCTAAGAATTTTCCTATGTCATTAAAACTCTTGATAAACTTTCTTTAAAATTACTGCATAATATCCTATTAAAGATATGACAGATTGTTTTTTAATTACTTTCCTATAGTTAGACATTTGAGTTGTTTCCATTTTATTATCATTAATAACTCACCAAACATTCTTGAGAATAAAGCTATTTCTGTATTTGGTATATATTCTTATTTTCATAAATAGAAAATTTTTAGAAATTTATGGATTGAATTTATGAATTGTTTTCCATATCCTTTGTCCATTTCTCTTTGGGATAAATCTTAATGATTTGCAAAAGAGTATTTGTATATTAAAGGTACCAGCATTTTGTCATATTTTCTCAGTTGTTCATTTTTTTTAGTTTTCATTAAGGTATTCTGACTTACTTATAGATTTTGCTTATTGGAGACCAAATCTAATCACATGTTCCTTTTGAATTCTTCCACCATTTGCTCAGTACTCATCTTTTTTCCCTAGTTTGTCTAGTCAGTATTTTTAAATATAGCTTTTGAACCTATCTGGAATTAACTTTAATGTATCTTTTGAGGTCTCTAAATTGAGGCTTTTTTCAAGAGGATAACCAGATATCTCAACATTCCTCCTTTATACATAAATTTGTGACAACCTTAATTCCATAAGTTTCTTATGAAAAACCTGTTCTCTACTAATATATTTGTACTGTCATGTTTTATCAGTAGGTTTAAATTTGTGATTTATTATTCTAGTGTTTATAACTTCAAAACTAACCTTAGAATAAGTTTGTAAGAAAAACTTACATTGTCATATAGATTGGAATTACATTACATTTCTAAATAAATTTAAGGAGCCCTGGCCAGTTTGGCTCAAAGGATAGAGCATTGGCCTGCGGACTGAAGGGACCCAGCTTCAATTCTGGTCAAGGGCACATGCTCAGGTTGATCCCCAGGAGGGAGTGTGCAGGAGGCTGCCAATCAATGAGTCTCTCTTATTGATGTTTCTATCTCTCTCTCCCTCTCCCTTCCTCTCTGAAATCAATAAAAATGTATTTAAATTAATTTAAGAAGAATTGACGTGTGTACTATATTTTGTCTTTTCAGTCAAGAACTTGGCATACATCTATCCTTAGTCAAGTTTTATTTTAAACTTCTAAAAGTTGTGTGATTTTATTTATATATCCAGAACATTGCTCACTGAAGTTATTTCTAGGTTTTGTAGGGGTGTTTTTTTGTTTATTTTTGGTTATTGCTCTGAAGAATTAAATTTTGTTTTTCATTTCATTTTATTCTTCTTAATATTATTTTTATATAAATGTATCAATTTAGATATATTTACCTTATATTCAGCAAGTGAGCTCTGATTAACTCTAACAGCTTTGCATTCATTCTTTTGATTGTTCTAAGGTATAAATTAAGATATTATTTTATCTCCTCTTTTCCAATGCTTATGTTTTGTATTGTGTCTCAATGAATTGACCAAACTTCCAGAGATATTCCACACATATTTGTGTTTCATTCCTGATTTTATTGGGAAAGCCTCTAGAATTTTGTTATTTATAATATTTGCTAGGGGTTCCAGGTAGGCATTCTTATCATATTTAAAAAGCATCCTTACATTCCTGCTTTTAAAGAAGTTTGTTTGGTTTTTAAATAAGAAATTGGTGTTAACAGACTCATAGATACAGAGAACATACTGACAGGTGTCAGAAGGGAGACAAGTTGTGGGGTTAGGTGAGAAAGATGAAAGAATTAAGCAAAAAAACAAAACCCCAAAAACTCACAGTCACAGATTACCAGAGAGAAAGCGGGTGGGGGAAAGTAGAAGAAGGTAAAAAGGTAAAAGGAGGATAAGTGATGATATAATGAGACTTGACTTTGGGAGGTAAACACTCAATACAATATACAGATGATGTATTATAGAATTGTACACTTGAAACCTTTATAATTAACCAATGTCACCCAAATAAGTTTTTTAAATTTAAGACAAAAAAAGAAATTTGTGTTAGAATTTAGCAAGTGCTTTAAATATGCATTGAAATATCATGTTATGTATATCTAATTTAATCTGTTATGTTGTTTTGACAACTTTCCTAATAATAACCTCTAGATTCAGAAACTCTATTTGCTTAGTGTTAATTATTCTTTAAATATGCATTTGGATTTTATTTTCAGTTTAAGCACTCTACATCTTTATTTATAAGTGAAAGTTGTTTGACAGTTTTCTTGGTGTGGTTGTGTGTGCATTCTATTTTTTCAGGTTTTGGTATCCAGATTATCTATATATATAAAAAGCCAGCGACCATAATGGCCATAACGACTGTAACAAACATAATGACCAGTTGCTATGACGCCCACTGTTGCCAGCAAACCGGCTTGATCAGGGGTGGGGTTGGCCAGCCAACATCGCAGCCCCTCCCCACTGCTGGCCTGCCCCGATCGGACTCTCCCACCCTGATCAACATTGGGGCCAGCGGACCAAATGCCCCCTTCATTCCCCCCGGCTAGCCCCACCCCGATCAGCCCTCCCCACCATGATAGGCCCGCAGACCCTCCCCAAATCTGGCCCACCCCTGACCACACACCCCCACACTAATAGGGGGCAGGGCTGGTCAGCCAACCTCCTGCAGCCCCTCCCCACAGCCGGCCATACCCTTGATGGGGCCCCACCACTAGATCAGCCTTCAGCCCCTCCCCCTGACCATCCCTGCCCCTGATTGCTCCCCTACCCCAATTGAGGGCTGGAGTGGCCAGCCAATCTCCTGCAGCCCCTCCCCTCCCAGTCCTATCCCAGATCGGCCACCCCACCCTGATCAGAGGCAGGGCCAGCTTGCCAACCACCCATGGCCCCTCCCCTAGGCCGCTGGCCCGCAATTGGCACCCCCACCCGATTCATGGGTGGGGCCCACCTGCCAATCGTCGGCGGCCCCTTCCCCCAGCTGGCCAGGCCCTGATCGGGCCCCTATCAGGGCAGGTGAGCTGGCCAACCTCTCACCATCTCCTCCTCCCAACAGGCCCAGTCCCGATCCTCCTGATAGGGGCCGGGCTGGCTGGAACCCACCTGTGCACGAATTTGTGCACTGGGCCTCTGGTAGTTTTATAGAATGAATTGGGTATGTGTTACATGCAATTGAGTCAGCTCTAATTCCTGGTGACCCTATGAATGAGTGATGGCCACACTGTCTTGACCTCAACAGCTCTGCTGAGTACCTGTAGACTCATTTCTATGGCTTCTTTTATGGAGTCAGTCCATGTCATATTTGGTCTTCCTCTTTTCCTGCTTCCTTCTATTTTTTAGTTACGAGATTAGCCACTGTTTTTTGACTTGGGTAGTTTGGCACTATTTTCTATAATCAGAAACAGTTTACATAGCAAGGAACTAAATGTTTCTTTAATTTTAAAAACTATTCATCTATAAAACATCTAGGTTGTTTGGGTATGAGAAAATGAATGGAAGTTGAGAGTAATGATAGCATTCTTTGTTCTTCAGTTACTGGTCCATTTAAACTGGTTCTTGTGTTTAAGTCAGCGTTGGTTATTTATAGTTTTCCAGAAAATTATCCATTTCTTTGACATTTAAAGTAGCATACACTTGTTCATAATTATTCTCTTATATTTTTAGCTTCTCTGTACCTTTGCTATGAGGCCTTTTTTTTCTGCATTTGATTTTTTTCCTTATCCCAAGAATGACCATTTGGATTTATTTACTAATGCTAGTGCTTTCTGTTTTCTAGTTCATCAGTTTTGCTTTATTGTTTCCTCCTTTTTTGTTTTGCTTAAGGCTATTTATTATTCTTTTCCTTTTTCTAACTTCCTGATGTAAACACCTCTGTTTGAGGTTGTTTTGTTTGTTTCTTGCCTCTCTCTTTTTAAATTACGAAAGCATATAAAGCCATGAGTTTAATTCCAAATGCTTCTCTGTCAACATTCTGTAAAATTCTCAGTTTTCTTATTCTGTTTTTTATATTTTTCCTTATCCAAAGAAGACCCTGACTATTTAGGCAAATGTGTTTAGATTTCCATGTAGTTAGTTTCTTGTTTATTTGCTTAAATGTATTTTTAAAATTGTTTTCTTTTGGTGCTGAGGTCAAAGGACATGGCCTTTATTATTTTGATTTGAAAACTTATTGAGCCTTTTTTGTAACCTAATATAAAAGCAATTAAAATATATGTATCATACTTATAAAAATCTCATTTAAGTCATACTGATCATATAAAAATACCACCTAAATACTTTTTTTATTTTATCCATTTTCTATCATTTTATTTATTTTTTTATCCATTTGGTCTATCTTAAATTTATAGTTGTATATGAAATTTCTCCACCACCATTATTTTAATCTATTTCTACACATATATATCTAATTTCTGCTTTATGTATTTTAACTCCATGCTTCTAGACTATATCTTTATAAAAATAAAATTATCTTCTTTACTACCATCATGAGTTTTTTTTGTTACCTTGAATTTTACTTTGTCCAGTATTAATAATACTCTAGATCCTTTTTCTGTTTATATTTGCTTCAAATAGTTTCGATCATCCATTATGTTTAATCTACCTTTATCTTTTATATTACAAAATATTATTCTTGAAAATGTAATACATTAATTTTGTTTTTAACTTAATACAGAAGTCTTTGCCTTTCTCTTTTTAAAACTGTTTTTATTGCTTTTTAGAAAGAGAGGATGGGAGAGTGATAGAGAGATAGAAATATCAATGAGTGAGGAATACCATCAATCACCTGCCTCCTGCACACCCCAATCTGGGGATCCAGCCCACAACACGAGCATGTGCCCTGACCAGAAATCTAAACGTGACCTCTTGGTTCCTGGGTTGACACCCAACCACTGAGCCACATGAGCTGGTCTGGAATTCTTTATCTTTTGAAAAGAAAATTTACTGATACAAATATATTATTTTTAATATATTTTTATTGATTTCAGAGAGGAAAGGAAAGGGTGAGAGAGATAGAAACATCAATGAGTGAGAGAACCATTGATCAGCTGCCTTCTGCACACCCCACACTAGGGATCAAGCTTGCAACCTGGGCATATGCCCTGACCGGAATCGAACCATGACCTCCTGGTTCATAGGTTGACGCTCAACCACTGAGCCATGCTGGTTGGGCTTTATGATTATTATTTCTATACTAGAGATTCTTGTCATCTTATTTCATGTGTTTGTGAAAATACATTTGTCATTGTTGATGATAATACCTAATTATTTCTTATTCTCTTTTGCAGTGGGATTAGGTGTTGTTTTGTTTTGTTTTCTATGTAAAGTCAACATCCTATATTTAATGTTACTAGTTGTTTACTTTAAAAATTCTTAAAAACTTTTTAACTTATTTACTTTTTTAAAACTAGGATACCGGTGAATGTACAGATCTTGCATACATGGATCCTCAGTTAAGAATTGCTTCCTTCTCACAGAAGTGTGAGATTTTACCAGGTATGCAATAATACATGTTTGTGCTCTAGTAGTACATGTTGATCCAAGACAACTGGCAAGGTCTTTTTATAGAAATTGTGCTTTAGATCCCATGATATAATCAACAACCCTTACAGCTGTACCCCATTTCTGCACAGCTGTGCTGTAGCTGATGCACTTGGGACTGCTCTGCAAGTGGCCAGAGGGAATATGGTGACAGAAGGAAAGATTGATGTTCTTTGGGCAAAGCTGACCTCCAGATGCAAAGTCAGCTGGTCTTTCTTCTGTATCAGATGTCACTACATCAGGTGTTATAAATTGGGGAAGCTGTATCTCCTATTTAATCACTCAGAATAAAATCCTTTCAATTAAAAACTTTTTTCTCCTACATGTTATAATGGGGGGAAAGTGAAATAGTGCAAGTTTATGGTCAAGCCAGTGTTTCTTATACCAAGAGTTGGCTGTTCTCATACTTGGAAGATGTTTGCATACATTCCACAGTGAGAAGCATCATTGAAGCTCCCTATTCACCAGAATCAGAGGACTTAAAACTTCCCCACTAGAGAATCATTCCTTTAAATTAAGCGCTGCTTTTTTACACTTCCTTTCAAAAATGCAAAAACTTAGGAACAGTGCAGCACATTTATATTGAAGGTGTACTAACTAACACCTTCTGATGGAAGGTTTCTCTAAATACCCTTGACTCTGAGGAGAGGAAAAGAGGACAGGCAGTAAGGTGAAGGTCATACAGACAACCTCTACCCAGGCACTACTGGCCTTTAGGCTGCACATGGCCCTCTATAAATTAGTGCTGGACAGTGTGCTGGAGAGGTACTAGGCTAGACTGCTCCTTCAGTGCACACACTGACTTAAAACCTGCTTCTTCTTTCAGGGGAGGATTTTGTATTACCACCTACCAGACTTTGCCGTGGCTGCCCCAAAGAGATACCTGTCGACAGCCCAAGTCTGAAGGAGGCTCTGACTCATTCCATTACAAAGCTTAATGCAGAGAATAATGCAACTTTCTATTTCAAGATTGACATTGTGCACAGAGCAACATCACAGGTCTGTAAATTAAGCTACAAAAATAGTGATATTACAGTCTATGTGCAAACTGCTTACTAATATTGCCACTGATCTTGCGTTGGGAAATAGTATACCTGGTAAAAGGAATTGAATGTCAAGTCTGAACCTCACTACATGCTTGCTATGTGATCTTGGACAAGTCATTTAGAACATTCCATTTTCTGTCTGTAAACGACTGGGGTGAGACTCAAATAAGATAATGTATGTCAAGCCTTGGACAGGTAGATCAGTTGGTTAGAGCATTGTCCCGATATGCCAAGGTTGCAGGTTCGATTCCTGGTCAGGACACATAAAAGAAGCAACCAGTGAATGCATAAATAAATGGAACAAAAAAGATAATATATGTCAATACATTATCTTCTCAAACTTTAAAGTGTTATGTAAATTCTAGCAACTATTATATAATTAATAAAAAGTAGGGCAAGAAAAAGCTACTCTTATTCTCTGCCTTTCTAGAGTCGTTTCTTGTTGTAGCATCACTTAGTGCCTTGGGATCAGCCACATGTCAGTCTATCATCACCCAACTCTCTTCACACTCTCACCTCCATGTCACTTCCCCACTGCCTAGGTCTCCTTCCAGCCCACAAATGTACCCTCTAGGGCTTCATCTTTCCTTCCATGCCCTGTCAGTAGATAAGGAGCGTTCTAGTCTGGGGGTCAGGAGACCCAGTTCTACCAGAGCCCCAGCCCTCATGTCCTGGGTAACCTGGGGCTGTCATTCAGACTCACTCAGTCTTTGTGGCCCCATCTGTAAAATAAGTGGCTGGGTGAGAAGAGCCCAAATTTCTTCCAACTCTAATAGCATATGAGTAATCTATTCGTGGACAGATTCCTATTATAAACCTCAAAACTGGCCTCCCTCATTGTATACAAAATAGAACCAACAAAAGTAATCAAAATAGAACCAAACTGTTTCAGCAAACCAACATAATCTGATTGGGGCGGGGGGGGGGGGGGACTTCACTTATAACAGTTCATAATTTTGGCTCAGTAATTGAATTTCTAGAAATTTAAAATAGTGTCTTTATAGAAAATGACACTCATGGCAGCATTAACTATAAAAGACAACATGGTAAACTGTCAAAATGATCAATAATATGGAAATGATCAAATAATGTCTGGTATATCCTTAAAATAGATTATCAAGGAGCAATTTTAAAGCATTCTTGTGAGGAGTTCTTGATGTGGGAAATGCCTTGTGTTAAAATATGCTGTGGGGAAAAAGGCCATAAAATTGCCTATACATTCTGTTGTCAGGTGTGTTATCAAAAAGTACGGAAAACAATACTGAAAGGAAACAAAAGCCTCCAACTATTCACAGTGGTGGCTTTAAGTGATGGTACAATGGGCTGTTTATTTTCATCTTCTAAATCCTGTTTTAGTTTCACTACTGCAGGGGAAACCAAACCAAATTGTATGGAAATAAGTCAAAACTGACACTTGCTCTCTCTCCTACTCAGGCACTTATTCCTGGCCCTGACACCACAACCTTTCTCCCCCAATTCATGTGCACATGACCCATGTTAGTGGTGTACTCACATGGTACACCAATCCATGCTATTCTTTTTTTTTAATTTAAAATTTTTATTGTTTAAAGTATTACATATGTCTCCGTTTCCCCTCATTACCATCTCCCTGGCCATTCCAACCCCCAACACATGCCCTCACCCCCCTACTGTCTGTGTCCATTAGTTATGCTTATATGCAAACATACAGGTCCTCTGATTAATCTCTTACCCTCCTGTGCCCTACCTTCCCTCTGAGGTTAGATTGTCTGTTCAATGCTTCTATGTCTCTGGATCTATTTTTCTTCATCAGTTTATGTTGTTCATTATATTCCACAAATGAGTGAGATCATGTGATCTTTATCTTTCTCTGACTGGCTTATTTTGCTTAGCATAATGTTCTCCAGGTCCACCCATGCTGTTGCAAATGGTAAGAGTTCCTTCTTTTTTACAGCAGCATAGTATTCCATTGTGTAGATGTACTGCATTTTTAATCCACTCATCTGCTCATGGGCATTTAGGCTGTTTCTAAATCTTAGTTTTTATAAATTGTGCTGTTATGAACATAGGGGTGCATATATCCATTTTTTAAAAATTATTTAATTTTTAAAGTATTACATATGTCTCCTTTTTTCCCCTTTGACCTCTTCCTGGTCGTTCCCACCCCTAGCTCATGCCCTCACGCCCCTACTGTCTGTGTCCATGGGTTATGCTTATAGGCATGCATACAAGTCCTCTGGCTGCTCTCTTACCCACCCACACCCCCCAATGCTATTCTTGTGTTTGTCAGCTTTTCTTCTCACTTCATATTTCTGCTTTCTTATGAAACTCCCTTATTCTTTATGCAGGAATACCCTCTACTCTACCATATATTGCATATCAGAGGTTTGCTGTCAGGAGAGAACCACTCATTTTATACATGACTATCTAGTCTTCATAGTACTTGCAGTTCTCAGTAAAGTAATGAATCAACATCCTAGCACGGTGTGTATTTGTTTATGCCAAGGATGGCAGGGGAACAACAGGTAATGCTGTTAATCGGAGGGAACTGACATTCCTTCACTTGCCAAGTCAATTTGAAATATGGTGAGAATCTCAGACTTACTTACAAAAGATGAATCTTTCTGGTTTTACATTTAAAGAGAACAATTTGGCTGTTCTGACATGATTATTCAAGGAGGCCCTGCTGGAAATAGCCGAGTTACTGGAAATCCATTTACCATTTGATGAATTTGCCAAATGACCAATTTTTGCCAAAGATTTATTTTACAGATTTGGTCTTGCCTTGGCTTTGCATATTTAGTCCTATTTGGATGCATGTCAATTTCCAGCAGGTTTCAGATGCCAAATATTTCTTAAATTCTCTGTTTGCACCTGTGAATGATGTGATTTCTGTCATAGGCTGTTTCTTTTGCCCTGCCTTTGCCACCGCTATCCCCACTGTTGTCCATATTCCTCCCTGTCTTTGCTCAGATGAATATACTTCAAGGATCTATGTGTGCACATTCAGGATTTTTTCCTTTAACAAAGTACCAAAAATGTCAAGGCATATGTATATGTCTAAGACTTCTGATGCCAATTGCCAAACTATTTGCAATTATGCCAATTTACATTCATACCACCTGGCTATAGGACCTTGATCATCTTGCTTTGAGTTCTATTCCTACCAACAGTGACTGAGGCTGCGTGCTTCCCACATGTGGCCAATACCAGCTATCACCACTGGTTTTTTTTTTTATCTTTGCCAACATATGGAAGATTAAAGATGCTGTTGTGTTGTTGGTTTTTTTATCTTTGGTTATTAATGAAGATAGTCATTTGTTTCTGGCTTAATGACCATTTTAACTTCCTTTCTGAAATACTTGTTCATGTTCTTTGTTCATTTTTTCGTGTTGGGCTTTACATGCATAAGAATATTAATCTTATAACCATATTTTTTCCCAGCTTTTATTTTATTTACTTTGCTTGCTGTGATTTTTGAGAATCAGTTGTCCTTACTGTCTGAACAAATTTAGACATTTAGGTTTTCTTCCTCTGCTTTTCACCTAAGAAAGGCCTCCTTTGTCCTGAGACCTGATGGATACATATTTATATCTTATGAGTTTATTTCTTTAAATTGTTAATACATTTGGAATTTATTTTGCTTTGTGGTTATCTTTACTTTAAAATCAAAGGTTGAGCAGGATGGGTCTGAGCAGGGAAGACTTTTGATAAGAATGAAACCTGATAATAATGGCAATATAGATGCCATCTTGAGGCCCTCACATGGGAGATTTACATCTATTTAATTCCTTCTTCTTGACCCTGAAAAGAGTTGAGTCATCAGTTGTAGTTTGTGTCACATATTGTCAAGTTTCTTAGGCAACATTACTGTGATCAACATTATTGTAACAGAAAATTGGATTAAGATATATTCTAAAATGAGCAAGAAAACTTATGATCACCAAAATATTGACCCTAAACCCCTCTTAGAACCTTCCTCCACATTTACACCTATCCATGGAGTCTTAAAAAGTTAAGTAACAAATATTTCTTAAAAATTTAACCATGTTTACCCAGCAGAACAATGCCAGAAAAAGTAGAGGGGGAGTTTAGTTCTTCCTATGACTCTGTTCTCCTGCTCTCTTCCTCCCGCCACATGTTTTCCATGTTTTTAAAAAACACAGAGATAGGGAAGACTGTTGTGGTTTGCTTTTTCAAACAAGATTATACTATCACCCTGTGACTTCATTTATTTTATTTTTAATACACTTTTATTGATATTAGAATGAGAAGAAGGGAGAAGGAGAGAGAACCATCAATCTGCTGTCTCCTGCATGCCCCCCGCCCCCACCGCCCACACCGGGGAATTAAACCCACAATTCAGGCATGTGCCCTGACTGAGAATCAAACAGGACCCTTTGGTGCATGGGATGACATTCAATGGACTGAGCCACACCAGCCAGGGCTGTAACTTCATTTTTAAAAATAATAATCATCTCTCCAGGTCAACTGATATATTCATATATTCTTTTACACACACACATACACACACACACACACACACACACACACACACACTTAGATCCTAGAATTAAGTACTGAATAACTTGGACTAGAAATTGGGCCATATCAACTAACTTTTTAACATACAATTTAAAGTCATTTTTACCAAGTATATTTTTTAAGTGTAAGAGATGTAAGATATGGCATTTAGAAAATGACTTTGAAAAAGCTATATGTGCAATTTTATTGAAGTCAGTGAATTTTTTAAAAGCATGAGTTTATTTTTTTAAATAAATAAAGTGTGCCTCTTTTATATAAAAAATGAATAAATTGGGCCACAAAATATTCATTATGGACACAGCATTGTATAGAGATTAAAAATGTTGCTACAGTACTGGCCGGTGTGGCTCAGTTGGTTGAACATCGTCCTGAGCACCAAAAGCTTGTGGATTCAATTTCCAGTAAGGGCACATGCATAGGCTTGATCCCAAGTAAGGGGAATGAATGAGGCACCTGATCGATGTTTCTCTCTCTCCCTCTTCCTTCCTCTCCCTCTAAAAATTCACTTTAAAAAACTATTGACAGAGATTAAAATGATTTCTTAATATAAAACAATTAAGAGAGACAAACTAAAATATCCAAAGAAGGGGGAAAAAAATGGCGGCGGAATAGACAGATGTGTCCCGAGCCTTGTCCTGGAGCAGATAGAAAGAATAGCTGAGGGTCGCACGGGGAGTGTCTGTTGGTGAGTTAAGGGACAACTATACTCCATGAGAAGGTGGGAGACTGCTGTACGGGGCTCCCCTGACCGGGCAGCCCCCACTGCTGCTGGGTTCCCTCCTGGAGCCACCGGCTCGGACGTGAAGACCATGCCATCTTGAAGGGGAAAGTGGATGTTACCAGAAACCTGAAAATCTACAACTGCAGCACCCACCAAACAGCTGCGAACCCCAGAGCACTAGTCCCCAATTGGCGCAAACACGTGGATTCCGAGGAGCTCTACACCCCACCACGGAAAGGTCAGATTTCACATGGGATAAGGAGAGAGATAACTACATAACCAGACACCCAGAGAAGAGAGACCATGGGGAGACAAAGAAACAGCCCGCATATGAAAGAAAAGCAGGCATCAACAGAAAAGGAAGTAAACGAAATGGAGGCAAGCAACCTGTCAGAGAAAGAATTCAGAGAAAGGTCATAAGGTGGCTGAAAAGAATGTAAGACAAATTCGACAATATGAGTAAGAACCAAGAGGAAATGAAGAAGAACCAAAAGGAAATGAAAAATTATATCGCTGCTGTAAAGAACTCAATAGAAAGCATCAAAAGTAGACTAGAAGAAGCAGAGGACCGCATCAGTGAGCAAGAAGACAAGGTAGGAAAAAATACCCAAGTAGAGCAGCTTCTAGAAAAAAAAATTAAAAAGCAGGAGGAGAGCCTAAGGGAACTTTGGGACCACACGAAACAAAACAACATCCACATAATAGGGGTTCCAGAAGGAGAGGAAACTAAGCAAGGAATAGAAAACCTGTTTGAAGAAATAATGACAGAAAACTTCCCTGATATAGGGAAGAAAAAAACCCACACAAATCCAAGAAGCTCACAGAGTCCCAAGCAAAATAAACCCCAAAAGACCGATGCCAAGGAACATTATAATTAAATTGGCAAACACCAACGACAAAGTAAGAATCTTAAAGCGGCCAGAGAGAGACAGAAAGTTTCCTATAAAAGGACCCCCATCAGACTAGCAACTGATTTCTCAACAGAAACTCATCAGGCCAGAAGGGAATGGAATGAAATATACAAAGTCATGCAAAGGAAGGGTCTGAATCCAAGAATACTGTACCCAGCAAGGCTATCAATCAAAATTGAAGGTGAAATCAGGAGCTTCACAGACAAAAAAGGACTAAGGGAATTTATTACCACCAAACCAGCAATGCAAGAAATGCTAAAGGGTCTGCTGTAAAAAATGAAATAGGAAGCGAAGAAGGAACACAGGGGTAAAGAATAAAAATGGCAACAAGTAAGTACCTATCAATAATAACTATAAATGTAAATGGATTAAATGCCTCAATCAAAAGACATAGAGTAATGGATGAGATAATAAAACATGACCCATATATCTGCTGTCTACAAGAAACCCACCTCAGAAAAAAAGACGCACACAGACTGAGGGTGAAGGAATGGAAAAAGGTTTTTTAGGCGAATGGAAATGAAAAAAAAAAAAGCTGGGGTAGCAATACTTATATCTGACAAATTACTTCTCAAAGTGAATGACATAACAAGAGATAAGGAAAGCCACTTCATAATACTAAAGGGAGCAATCCAACAAAAAGAAATAACTCTGGTAAACATATATGCACCCAATACAGGAGCACCCAAATACATAAAAAAACTTTTGGAGGATATCAAAGGAGAGATTGACAGCAATACAATCATAGTAGGAGACTTTAATACCCCACTATCAGCATTGAACAAATCCTCTAAACAAAATATCAGCAAAGAAACATCAATCCTAAATGACTCACTAGACCAGATGGAATTAATTGACATCTTCAGAACATTTCACCCCAAAGCCACAGAATATACATTCTTCTCAAGTGCACATGGTTCATTTTCAAAGATTGACCATATGTTGGGTCATAGGCAAAATCTCTTCAAATTCAAAAAGATAGAAATCATATCACGCATCTTCTCAGATCACAGTGGCATAAAACCGGAAATCAACTACAATAAAAACAATCCAGAAAAATCAAACACATGGAGACTAAACAGCATGCTACTAAACAATGACTGGGTTACCAGAGAGATCAAGGAAGAAATAAAAAACATCATGGCAACAAATGACAATGAAAACACAACAATCCAAAATCTATGGGACACAGCGAAAGCAGCCTTGAGAGGGAAGTTCATAGCTCCACAAGCCTACTGCAAAAAACAAGAAACAATGGTAATAAATTACCTAGCCCTACAACTCAAAGAGTTAGAAAAAGAGCAATAAGAAAAGCCCAGTGTAAGCAGAAGGAAGGAAATAATAAAGATCAGGGCAGGGATAAATGACATAGAGACAAAAAAAAAAAAAAAAAAACAATACAAAAGATCAATGAAACCAAGAGCTGGTTTTTTGAAAGGATAAACAAGATTGATGAACCTCTAGCCAGGCTCACCAAGAAGCAAAGAGAGAGGACCCAAATAAACAAAATCTCAAATGAAAGAGGTGAAATAACAACAGACTCCACTGAAATACAAAGGATTGTTAACAAATTCTATGAACAACTCTATTCCAACAAACTGGACAACCTGGAGGGAATGGACATATTCCTAGAAAAATATAACCTTCCAAAACTCATACATGAAGAATCTAAGCATCTCAATAGGCCAATAACTATGGAAGAAATTGAAGCAGTCATCCAAAAGCTTCCAGCAAACAAAAGCCTGGGGCCAGATGGCTTCACCGGGGAGTTTTACCAAACATTCAAGGAAGAACTAAAGCCTATCTTCCTCAGGCTATTCCAAAAAATTCAAGAGGAAGGAACACTTCCAAGCTCCTTCTATGAAGCCAGCATCACCCTAATACCAAAACCAGATAAAGACAACACAATGAAGGAGAATTACAGGCCAATATCCCTCATGAACATAGATGCCAAAATCCTCAACAAAATTCTAGCAAATAGGATCCAGCAGTACATCAGAAAGATCATACACCATGGCCAAGTAGGGTTTATCCCAGGAATGCAAGGATGGTACAATATCCGCAAATCAATAAATGTGATATATCACATAAACAAATTGAGAGATAAAAATCACATAGTCATATCAATTGATGCAGAAAAAGCATTTAACAAAATCCAACACACTTTTTTTTTAAAATATATTTTTATTGATTTTTATACAGAGAGGAAGGGAGAGGGATAGAGAGTTAGAAACATCGATGAGAGAGAAACATCGATCAGCTGCCTCCTGCACGCCCCCTACTGGGGATGTGCCTGCAACCAAGGTACATGCCCTTGACCGGAATCGAACCTGGGACCCTTGAGTTCGCAGGCCGACGCTCTATCTACTGAGCCAAACCGGTTTTGGCCCAACACCATTTCTTGATAAAAACTCTCAACAAGGTGGTAATAGAAGACTCATACCTTAACATAATAAAAGCTATATATGATAAACCCACAGCTAACATCATACTCAATGGGCAAAAACAAAACCATTTTCCCTAAGAACAGGAACAAGACAGGGATGCCCACTCTCACCACTCCTGTTTGACATAGTACTGGAAGTATTAGTCATTGCAATCAGACAAGAAGAAGAAATAAAAGGCATCCAAATTGGAAAAGAAGAAGTCAAGCTGTCCTTATTTGCAGATGACATGATATTGTACATAAAAAACCCGAAATATTCCATCAAAAAACTAATAGACTTAATAAATGAATTCGGCAATGTAGCAGAATACAAAATTAATGCAAAGAAATCTTTGGCATTTGTACATACCAATAGTGAACTTACAGAAAGAGAGACTAAAAAAGCAATCCCATTTACCATCGCACCAAAAATTAAGATACCTAGGTATAAACTTAACTAAGGAGGTAAAAGACCTATACGAGGTAAACTACACGACACTGAAAAAAGATATAGAGGAAGACGTAAACAGATGGAAGAACATACCATGTTCACGGATTGGGAGAACCAACATCATTAAAATGTCTATACTACCCAAAGCAATCTATAGATACAATTCACTCCCCATTAAAATACCCATGGCATATTTCACAGACCTAGAAAGAACTCCACAAAAATTCATCTGGAATAAAAAAAGACCCCAAATAGCCACAGCAATCCTGATAAAGAAGAACAAAGTAGGTGGGATCTCAATACCAGATTTCAAGCTGTATTACAACGCCACTGTTCTCAAAACTGCTTCGTACTGGCACAAGAACAGACATATAGACCAATGGAATAGAATAGAGAACCCACAAATCGACCCAAATCACTATGCTCAATTAATATTTGACAAAGGAGGCATGAACATACAATGAAGTCAAGACAGTCTCTTCAATAAATGGTGTTGGGAAAATTGGACAGATACATGCAAAAATATGAAACTAGACCACCAACTTACACCATACACAAAAATAAACTCAAAATGGACTTAAACATAACACGGGAAACCATGAAAATACTAGAGGAATCCACAGGCGGCAAAATCTCAGACATATGCCTAAAGAACTTCTTCACTGATACTACTCCTAGGGCAATGGAAGCTAAAAAGAAAATAAACAAATGGGACTACATCAAAATAAAAAGCTTTTGCACAACAAAGGAAACCATCAATAAAACAACAAGAAAGCCCACTGCATGGGAGAATATATTTGCCAATGATATCAACGATAAGGATTTAATCTCCAACATTTACAGGGAACTCATGCAGCTTAACAAAAGGAAGATAAACAACCCAATCAAAAAATGGGCAACTGATCTAAATAGACACTTTTCAAAAGAAGATAGAAGGAAGAGCAAGAGGCATATGAAAACCTGCTCAAAGTCACTAATCATCAGAGAGATGCAAATCAAAACAACAATGTGGTACCATCTCACACCTGTCAGAATGGCTATTATAAACAAATTAACAAATGACAAGTGCTGGTGAAGATGAGGAAAAAAAGGAACCCTCGTGCACTGCTGGTTGGAATGCAGACTGGTGCAGCCACTGTGGAGAACAGTATGGAGTTTCCTCAAAACACTAAAAATGGAACTTACATTTGACCCAGTGATCCCACTTCTAGGAATATATCCCAAGAAACTAGAAACACCAATCAGAAAGGATATATGCACCCCTATGTTCATAGCAGCACAATTCACCATAGCTAAGATTTGGAAACAGCCTAAGTGCCCATCAGCAGATGAGTGGATTAAAAAACTGTGGTACATCTACACAATGGAATACTATGCTGCGGTAAAAAAATGAGTTCCTACCATTTGTAACAACATGGATGGAGATGGAGAGCATTATGCTAAGCGAAATAAGCCAGGCAGAGAAAGATAAATATCACATGATCTCACTCATTTGTGGAATATAATGAACAACATAAATTGATGAACAAAAATAGATCCAGAGACAGAGAAACATCAATCAGAACGTCAAACCTCAGGGAAGGTAGGGGACAGTGGGGGTAAGGGGACAAGATCAACCAAAGGACTTATATGCATGCATATAAGCCTACTCAATGGACACAGACATCAGGGGGGTGGGGGCATGAATGGGAGGTGGAGGTAATGGGGGAATAAGGACACATATGTAATACCTTAATCAATAAAGAAATTTAAAAAATAAAATAAAATAAAATAAAATAAAATAAGAAATCTAAAGAAATTTCCTAATCACAGAATTTAACCCACAATTTCTGTAGTGACACTAACTCGGTATTTCTCTGATTCAAGACTTGGCATGACAATAAGGCATACTTAAAGAAAATGTTTAAGTTTTTCTTCCTACTTTCTTGATTCTATTACAACTTGAGAGCTTGAATGTTGTTGAAAAATAAAACTCAGAAAAGTATAAAAATAAAAATTGTAGGAGAGGATCCAAGATGGCGGCGTAGGTAAACACCTAAACTGCTGACTCGCACAACAATTTCAAAACTACAACTAAAAGCAAAACATCTATCACCCAGAACCACGGGAAAGCTGGTTGAGTGGAACTT
The DNA here is from genome assembly GCF_963455305.1 of Plecotus auritus. NCBI lineage: Eukaryota > Metazoa > Chordata > Mammalia > Chiroptera > Vespertilionidae > Plecotus > Plecotus auritus. Next base: position 182,653,551 of record NC_137771.1, on the reverse strand, counting down.
CTACAACTGGAAGGAAAGATAAAAGAGCATTGAGACGTGCACAAGCGCTGAAAAACTGAGGTACAGAGGCGCATGTATCGGGCTGGCGGCGGGCGACTGGGAGCGCTGCTTTTTCAACCCGAAGAGAGATAAGCTCCCAATTACTCCGAACTCCAGTTTCTGGGGAGACACGGGGGACCCAAACTCCTACGGGGAGAAGCTGGACTGTCTGCCATCAGGTCGGAAAGTGAGAGTGGCGTGCTTGCAGGGCTGCACGCAGGAATAATTGTTTACTGCACTGGGGTGTGGGACGCGGGGACACGGTCGGAGACATAGAGCCGGCTAACTGGCAGCCATCGCTGTTTGCCACGCCCTAGCCTAGTGACGCCCTGAGACCCTGCCCCGCACAACCTACAAACCCACCCAAGCTCCAAGCAGTGGCTTTAGCATATGAATGGCATGCCCTATCGCAGCTTAACCTAGCAAACTTGCAGCCCTGGTCAGACAGCTCCAAAACCTCCAAACCCCAAGTAAAGAGGAGAAAACTGTTGTTCTCGCTGTAGCTCCTGCTGGGTGGCCTCAGACAGTAGCTGACCTGCACCCCATTGGAGATCCAGAAGCCAGTGTACCTAGTGGGCAGTGTGAGACACCAGATTTCAACTCCTCACATCCATAAGTGATACATTCAAGAGGCAGACTCAGTGAACACCAAAGCCCCACTGAAACAAGTCCTGCACCATAAGCGTGTCTCCAGCGCAGCACTTCTTCCATTATAGACACAGCGGGTCCTCATAGCCAATTGGCCTGGAGGTCAATTCCTCCCAGTGTACCAACAGCAATCAAGGCTTAACTACACCAAGACTTTGCACTCAGCCCACAAAGGGGTGTACCAAAGGCGTCCACCTCAGGTGATTGGGGAGGCTGAGCTACTGGCCCCTATAGGTCACCTACCACAGAAAGCCACTCCATCAACACAAGAAAGCAGCAAAATGCGGAGACAAAGAAACATGTCACGAATGAGAGAAATGGAGGAAAGCAAACTACTGGACGACATAGAGTTCAGAACCACATTTATAAGGTTACTCAAGAATCTCCTAAAAACTGCTGAGGAACTTAGTGAGACCTTTAAGGATCTTAATGAGAATGTCAAAAAAATGGAAAAGGACCAGTCAGAAATTAAGCATACACTGTCTGAAATAAAGAATATACAGAAATTCAACTGTAGATCAAAGGACCCCAAGAATCAAACCAAAGATCTGAAATATGAGGAAACAAAAAACACCCAACCAGAAAAACAAAAAGAAAAAAGAATCCAAAATTATGAAGATAGTGTAAGGAGCCTCTGGGACAACTTCAAGCGTACCAACATCCGAATTTTTGGGGTGCCAGAAGAAGAGAGAGAGCAAAATATTGAAAACCTATTAGAAGAAATAATGACAGAAAACTTTCCCTACCTGTTGAAAGAAATAGACCTTCAAGTCCAGGAAGCACACAGAACCCATACAAGAGGAATCCAAAGAGGACCACACCAAGACACATCATAATTAAAATGCCAAGGGCAAAAGACAAAGAGAGAATCTTGAAAGCAGCAAGAGAAAAATGGTTAGTTCCTACAAGGGAGTACCCATACGACTGTCAGCTGATTTCTCAGCAGAAACTATGCAGGCCAGAAGGGAGTGGCAAGAAATATTCAAAGTGATGAACAGCAAGAACCTACAACCAAGATTACTCTACCCAGCAAAGCTATCATTCAGAGTTGAAGGTCAGATAAAGAGCTTCACAGACAAGAAAAAGCTAAAGGAGTTCATCATCACCAAACCAGAATTACATGAAATGCTGTAGGGTATTCTTTAAGAAGAGGAAGAAGAAGAAAAAGGTAAAGATAAAAATTATGAACAACAAAATGACAACAAATACATACCTACCAACAAGTGAATGTAAAAATCAAGTGAATAAAAAATCTGAAGAACAGAATGGACTGGTGAATATAATAGAATCAGGGACATAGAAAGGGAGTGGACTGACAATTCTCAGGGGTAAGGGGGTGTGAGGGGTGCGGGAAGAGATTGGACAAAATCTTACACCTATGGATGAAGACAGTGGCGGGAGGTAAGGGCATGGGGTTGGGTGGGGTGGGGAATCAGGTGGAGGTGAGCTATGGGGGGAAAAAAAAGAGGAACACCTGTAATAATCTGAACAATAAAGATTTATTAAAAAAATAAATATTTAAAAAAATAAAAATAAAAAAATAAAAATTGTAGCCTTGTTTCCTTTTATAGAAAAGGAAAGAAGACCAACCAACAGCCAAATATTTTACACATGTATACAAACTAAAAGTTTAGCTGTCAAACATTTGTACTTTTATTTGTATGCCTCTCATTTGATCAGCATATAATTAAAATTTTAATATTCTCCCCTAAGATCCCTTAAGGTAAAAACATATCATTTATTATATAATATTAATTAAGGGTCTACTTTTGGCTAATAATTTTCCAGGTGGTGGCTGGCACAAAATATTTTATTGAGTTCACGGCCAGAGAAACCACATGTTCCAAGGAAAGTAATGAAGAGTTGACTGAAAGTTGTGAGACCAATAAACTTGGAGTGAGTAGTCATGCAATTCTCTACTTATTCCCTGGAAATCTACTTGATATTTTATACTTGTCTAAGTATTTCATGAATAACACTGTTCTCTCTTTTGGCTTTTGTTTTCACTGATAGGAAATTCTAAAATGCACTGCTGATGTTTATGTGGTACCTTGGGAGAATAAAATTTACCCTACTGTCAAATGTCAATCATCAGGAAAGGTATGATTATAATTAGTCAGCTAGTGTCAATTTTGCTCATTCTGCAAAGTCCTATTTGAGGGTTGAAAATGAACCACTATTTAAATGAATTGGGGGACTATCTTTTTAGAATGGAGAGAACTCTTACATTTCTGTGCTGACCTCTCTTTTTTATGTCTAGAAAGGAAAACAACAGTCAGTCACCTTAACCACTGCTCACCCATTGTCAGTGTCCCATCCTTCAGGAGGCTCTCTCTTAATGTAGGGCAGGCACTGCTGTGCAGAGCTAATATTAGTTGCAGCTTTAAGGTGTGCCTGAGATACTTCACTGGCATCTGCCTCCATCCAAGGGACTTGGGAGAAATACAGATCTCAGAACCCACTCCACATCAACTGAATCCAAATCTGCATCTTAACATGGTCTCCAGGGTTTCATACCCACATTCAACTGTGAGAAGCATTAGTTTGTATCATGTTTTCCAGTTCTTAAGAGAACCTTGGGAGGTAAGTAAGACTTTTCCCATTGTCAAGGATGAGACACTAAAAATTACAAAGATGCTAAGATCCTGGAATGGATACTAACATGATCAAGTGCTCCCTCTGTCCCAGGCACTGTACAGAGGACATCACACATATTTTTCTCTTGACAACTACATGAGGAGGTGCTGCTGTTATTCCTATTTTAGAGATGAGAAAGGTGAAGCTAGTGGTACGCAGATTCAAGTATAGGTCAAATCAGAGTCATCCATGTTACCATGATGCTAACAACTAGGCTCTGGCTTATTTGACTCCGAAGACCATGCTCTTTGCACCACTGAACACTGTCTCCAGCATCCTGTTCTCACAGGCGTGAAAGAAATGTAGGTAGGAATCATCCATATCTGCAATGTGAGTTGCCTCTTTTCTTTTTGTTTCTGATTTAGATTTATTCCTGTATATGTACATATGTAGTGTAACACAGACATTATACAAAGGCTGTGTTTCAAGCTTGTGAACATGTCCTAATGTGTTTCAGCCCAACAAAGTAATTGTGGGCATATGCTGCATATACATTCAGTCAATAAAGTCATTTAGGGTCTTTTGCTATAAAAACTGTAATTGTACTAATAGAAATAGTATCCTATATAATAATCCTGTATAATAAAGAGGTGATATGCAAATTGACTGCCACAACCTCACATAAGATGGCCGCCCCCATGTGGTCACAAGATGGCTGCCACAGATGGCCAGCAGGGGAGGGCAGTTGTGGGCAATTAGGACAGCAGGAAAGGGCAGTTAGGGGTGACCTGGCCTGCAGGGGTGGACATTTGGGGGTGACCAGGCCTGCAGGGGAGGGCAGTTGGGGACAATTGGCTGGCAAGGGAGCAGTTAGGCATTAATCAGGCTGGCAGGGGAGTGGTTAGCCAGTGATCAGGCTCGAAGGCAGAAGCGGTTACAGGCAATCAGGCAGGCAGGCACGTGAGCAGTTGGGAGCCAGCAGTCCCAGATTGTGAGAGGGATGTTCAACTGCCAGTTTTGGGTCCATCCCACAGGGATCAGGCCTAAACCTTCAGTCGGACATCCCCCCCGGGGTCCCAGATTGGAGAGGGTGCAGGCTGGGCTGAGGGACACCGCCCCCCCCCCCAGTGCACAAATTTTGTGCACCAGGCCTCTAGTCTATATAATAAAGAAGTAACATGCAAATTGGTCCTAATGGCGTGACCATAACAACCAATTTGCATATTGACAGACCAGCAGGAGGCTGAGTGCGCCGCAGTGGGACTTTCTCTGCCCGGCCATGACGCAGACTCCCCGGGAAGATTGGGACCCCTTGTTTTGGAGCCAGGGGCAGGTGTGGAAACCTGAGGCTTCATCAGGGCCTTGCCTGCCCCTACACCCCTGCATCCCCCTCAGTGGGAGTCAGTCCCCCGTGGGCGAGGGGAGTGGTCAATCTGGTGCTCTGGGGGCCCTGCTCTGGGGGTTCTGCTCCACAGCAGGAGAGGGCACTGGGCTGAGCTGTGGCCTGCTCCAGGGTAATGGCTTCTCGCTCATTGAGAGGAACCTGGGCAGAACGTAGGATAGAAGCAAACACCCCCATTCCACTTGGCCTCAGGTGTCTTGGCACTTTTAGAGCAGCATCTCAGGTGCTTCAGGGAAATTGGGTGCATGGGCCACCTCACTTCCCTGCACCCAGCGCTGGTAGGGGGAAGTGAGGCTGAGTCCTCCGCCCAGCGCTGGAGTCCTCTTTTTCTCCTGGGTGCATGTGCTGGACAAACACCCCCATGCACCACACTCAGTCCAAGAGCACTCTGCCTGGGGATGCCACCAACCCTGCCCTCCCCACCCCCTGTACATAGATAGATATTAAAACTGTGGAAATAAGTAGAGAAGAATGTATGGGAAAGGTACGATGAGAGAGAAAGAGGGAGGGAAGAAAAGTTTTAAAGGGAAGCTGGTAGAGCTTAAAAGGAGAATGGGAATAAGGAAGAAATGGGGGAGGGAGCAAAGCAGGTCTGAGGGAGGAAGTGAAGAAAAAAATTAAGGTGGGAAGGAAGGAAAAGGGGAGGGAGGGAAGGGGTAAAGATAAAGGAAAGAAGGAATGTGGGGAGGGAGGGAGGATAGGAGAAAGATGGGAAGAAGGATGATGGAACAGAAATAGGAAATAAGGAGGAAAGAAAAGTTTATAAATGATGAGTCAGTAGGAAAAAGCATTACATAAAGGAAAGAGAAAAACTATGTGAGAGGGAGAAACCAATAGAAAGGTCAAATGCAATTGTGTGTGAAGGGGAAAAGATTTTTTAAAAAAGTTAATAGGGGTGACCAGGCCAGCAGGGGAGGGCAGTTAGGAAGATCAGGCAGGCAGGGAGGGCAGTTAGGGGGATCAGGAGAGCAGGGGAGGGCAGTTAGGTGGATCGAGCAGGCAGGCAGAGTGGTTAGGGCAGGCAGGCAGGTGAGCGGATAGGAGCCAGAAGTCCCAGATTGTGAGAGGGATGTCCAAGTGCCAGTTTAGGCTCGATCCCAGCAGGATCAGGCCTAAGCTGGCACTTGGACCTTCACCAAGGGCTCCTGGATTGGAGAGGATGCAGATTGGGCTGAGGGACTCCCTTCAACCCCCGGTGCACGAATTTCATGCACCGGGCCTCTAGTCAATTAATAAATAATGTGCCATAGTATTATGTAGTTCAACCTCCCAGTTTTTCCAGATGAATAAAAACCTCTCCAGTTTAGAAGAGTATTATTAAGAAATACCCAGAAATGATAAAATCAATCAAAAGAGGAAAAGATATTCATTCGCATCCTTTCTGCAATATTAACATAGCATTTAAAACCTGGCTAAAGTCTTGCTCCATTGTAAACCAAGATAGCATTGCCAGGTCTCAGTCCCTTCTTTCTTCATTGATAGTGTGGTTTCCACAGTAATGCATTCATCTTAATATTTCCTGTTTAGACCACATTGATGAAAAGACCTCCAGGTTTTTCACCTTTCCGATCAGTACAAGTGGAGGAAACAAAAGAAGGAACAACTGTAAGTCCACCCCACACTTCCATGGCACCTGTACAAGATGAAGAGCAGGATTCAGAAAAAGAACAAGGACCCACTCGTGATCATGGCTGGGGCCATGAAAAGCAAATAAGACATGGCCTTGGCCATGGCCATAAACATGAGCATGACCAAGGCCATGGGCACCAAAAGGGACATGGTCTTGGCCATGGACATCAAAGGGAACATGGCCAAATCCATAGACATAAACATGAGCATGGTCATGGCCATGAAAAACATAAAAATAAAGGAAAACAGAATGGAAAGCACAATGATTGGAAAACAAGTTCTTCTGAAGATAGTACTACATCTGCACAGACACAAGAGAAGACAAAAGGGCCAACATCCCTCCCCTCTCTAGCCCAGTCAGGTGTAGCAGTTGACTTTACTGAATTTCGGGACTTAGATCTCATTGCACCTATGATGACTAATATACCACCAACTCCCACAGAGAATGATGATTCTTGGATCCCTGAAATCCAGATAGAGCCAAATAGCCTTTCATTTAACCTGATATCTGATTTGCCAGAAAGAACTTCCCCCAAATGTCCTGGACGCCCCTGGAAGCCAGTTAATGGAATGAACCCAACTGTGGAAACAAAAGAATTTCATGATTTCGATCTCTATGATGCTCTTTATTAATGTATGCAGCCGTGGCTGTCTCTTTAATACTTCATCATCCCCTTTCACCATTATCCACACACCTGATACAATGCACCAAAAACCATGAAGCTTCAAAACAGCATAGAGAGAAGTGGTGAGACTCCCAATGGGGACACCATCAATTTCTATGGACAACACAAAACTGAGTGCAGGATTCTAAATCCTTTCCGAATCTTCCTCACGAGTTTTCTTAACTAGCAGAGAAAATGGACAAACAAATTTGCTTGTGTCCTACTGCAATTTGCTTTTCTATTTACAAATATGTACCTTAGAATGGATGTCATCAACTTTCATACAAAGATTCTTGCCATTCTGAATAAACTGTGGCATCTGGTCCCTGAACACATGTGAAAATAAGGAAAGTCAAGAGACTGAATGCTGAACTTCTTGATAGGACAAAAGTAATAATAAAAGCCACCAGAGATCAAAGAGAGATAACAAGAAAGACAGACTGGCCAAAGGGAGAACAGGGGGGAAGTAAACTAATTGACTTTCTGTTTTTAAACCGACAAGTTATATCAAATAGTTACTCCCACTTCACAAAGCTATTGTGATAATTATCTTTCTGAGTCAGAATGTTTTTCAGAAGTCAGCAATTTCTACATACTCATTAACTACTCTGCAACAAGGCTTTGAAATAGGAGTTTTCTCTTTGTCTATTTGTTGCTGAGGCTAGAATGAGCAATCTTTAGTTTTCAGCAGCACTGAGTTTAATGATAATGGAAAGCAGGAGTAGTGACATAGAAGGTAATCTTTTTTTTATAATTGACAAGGGAATATCATAAGATGTCATGCAAAATTTATTCAGAAATTTTATGAGGAAATGCCTCTCTAGCCACACTTTATCATCGAATCATCTTTTTGATAGGACATTGAAAAGTTCTGATTTTTACAAAAAAAGAACAATATGATTGTTTTTAATTGCTTCTAATGTGAGGGAAGCACGCATTTCATAATCCTTGCTGTGTTCTGCCTAGGGAAACAGGACAGGGCTTAAACAGCTACAGTCTCTTGTGGATGCATGTGCCACTGCTACTTCAAGTTATGGGATGCATTTGAGCCTCTGAGTTTTTATTCCATTTCAAATATTATCTGTACTTTTCAATAAAGAACCAATGATCTCCGGAAAAAGTCTCATCTTGTCAACTGGTTGCTTCACTCTTCTCTTATTGAATGATAACATCATATTAACAGAATTTTACTATGCTTACAGAAGCAACTAAGGTCCTGCGTGTACAAGGGCCGACCTCGGGAGGCAGGGACAGAGCGAACATCTGAGAGTGAGGTCTATTGACCAGTGGGCAGAATCTCCATGCCTGGCACAATAGCCCCAGCAACCTGTCAGCAGTCCTGAATGGAAGGACAAGAAGATGGGATAGAATGTCAATAGAGAAGAATGCCATTTTATCATTCTGGTTCTGGGTGAAATAAAGTTTGATCTTAATGTTCTCACTCCTGGTTAATTCACAGTATTCTGCTTTCAGCCACACCCATCCTGCAGCAAAGTCCAGTTGATCAGAGAGCATGCTCTACCATGGAGACTCATAGTACAACTCCGGAGCAGGCGGGAATCTCTTAAGTGGGCCTTCCCTACCACCAGGACCTCATCATAGGCTCTGAATCAAGGGTTTGTGGGTGATGTTTCCATCAGCAATCTAAGGAATCTCTCTACCTTCACTTCTTACTCTCTCTCCTTCCCCGCCCCCCCCCCACACCACCACCCATCTCTCTCCTGATTTCCAGCTCAAAGTTAAGAGTGATTTGTCTGGCTTTGTTATTTTTTTAAAATCTAGTTAATTACCAAAAAAGAAAACAAAAAAAACATTCTTTGTAAATGGGATGCCTACCAACTTTTCACTCGCAAAAACTATCAAATTTCAAAAAAGTTTAAAGAAAATTTAAAATGGTCTTTCTGGTTCAAATAATGATAATAATTAGAAATCTAATAGAATAAAAAGTGATAAGAGATTTTTAATTTTCTGTAATAGGTATTTACTGAATGCCTGTTGGAGCCATTTACCATCCTAGACAGTTTCTATTTGGTGTGTGACTTAGGCCTCACAAAACTCTGAGGTCCCCATGACCACCTTTCATTTACAATGAGGAAACTTGCTCCCAGTGCCCTGCTCAGGGTCACATAATTACTACATGACAGAGCTGACATTCATACTCAGACCTTTTGAACTTCTTTACACCAAGTTACCATCAGGTATTATTATCAATGTCGGCATTACAAAAAACACATTTCTCAATCTGAGATGATCATTATCTCAATATAAAAACCCCTATTAAATATCTTACTGTGTCTGACGTTGTTCTGAGTACTGCTCAGGGTAAACTATGATCCAGTCAAGCACTGGCAATGGCTATTTACTGTTTGTTCAGCACTAGGTACTGAAAAGAAGAGAAACCAGTGTTAAAAGACATAACTCCTGAAAGAATTTATAATCACATTGAGAAGTTAGGACTAAAGCGTGTGGAACAGACATTTAGTCCTTACCATGATCATTTGAGGAGCAGTAAGCAGACCTGATGAATGGGATAGGAAGATATGGAAGAGGTAGAAAGATAAAATTAAGCCCAACTGGTAGTTTGGATTTGAAGTAGGCAGTACAGAGCCTCTGACAGTTCTTGAACTGAGACCTGCTGAAAGACTGTATAAAACACATTATTCTGAAGACTCTGGAAAGCAATTGGTTAGAATGAAAGGAGACTGAACTCAAGGCATAGATCAGGTACTTTCACAGAAGGATGACCACTCAAGCTAGTATATAAAACCTACGGGTCTCACTCAGCAACATGAGGTGTTTCTACTTTAGACCTTTGTTAGATAAAATAATCATGAGTTTCCTGTGACCCAGAACCTACCTTTCACTCTTTAAATATTTGCACCCTCCTCCCACTCCCAGCCAAAGACACACCCATGTTTCTGACCTTGGCTCTGAAACCACACAGCTTCCTCCACTTATACTCCTCTTCAGGACAGGAATTTCCTCTTGTTCAGCCCAACCCACTTTCCTCACATTGTCCAGGCCGAGCACCTCAAGCAGGATGCCCTTACCAGTTTCTACCCCCTTTTCCATTTCCTGCTAAGCCTCATCCCAATCTGTCCTGCACTCCTGCTTTACCTCACCCCCCCACAAGCCCCTGCTGGTGCTCTGTGGGGGAAGCCAGACCATCCCAAGGCTCCTATGAGAACACTTAAAAGAATCCAGTAGATATGAGAACAACCCACTCTTCCAGGAGTCCCAGTGTCTCTACCTGTAGGTTAGAGGATCAGCAAGCAAAATGTTATCTAAATACCTTGCAAAAATTGCTCTTGTTAAATTATTACCTTCAGCCTTTATTTTACAAGAATCTCTATTTGGCTACCACATTCTGTGTCTTGCAAAAGTTTAACTGGAGGTATTGTCCAGTATTCACATTAGAGGAAGTGCAGTAGAATGGTTAAGAACCAGTGTTCTGCAATTAGACAGCCCGAATCCAAAAGCTGGAAATTTACTTAAGTTATCAACATCCCAGTTTCCTCATCTGAAATATTAGATTATTAATATGCTCACATCATAGGTGTCTGGTGAGACTTAAAAGAGGGAATTCCTTGAACTGGCATAATGCTTAGCACATGGCAACCATTCAGTAGAGTATAGCTATTGTTGCATTACTGGAACATAACTGTGTTACTTTTAGAATTTAATTCTGGAGAAAAATATTTTGTCATACAATGAGATGTGTTTAACAGAGCATATATCCCCTTTTGCCTTTGCAGCCATACACATGTTTCAAAGGTGGTAATCAGATCATACCAAGTGGCTGGTAATATCTACTCCCTCATTTTCAATTCCACAGTTCCCAACCTGGCTGCACATTAGAATAACCGAGGGAGCTCTACACCATAGGAATCCAAATCTCTGTTAGTTGTTCTGAGCATCAGTATTTTTCAAAAGTTCTCCATTGATTCTAATGCATCTAAAGGTGAGAACTATTGATTTAGGCCTACTACGTTTCCTTTTAATCCAGGTTTACAGTGTCCCACCTTATTGTCTTTCGAATATTTTTTTAAAATAGGAAGGTTATGATATTCACAAGGCATGCATGGATGGATGGATGGATGGATGGATGGATGGATGGATGGAAGAAAGGAGGGACAGACGGACAGACAGATAACTAAGCATTATATTCACTAGGTTTGTTGCAATAAAAATGAAGAGTACAAGATGGGTATGAATGGCCTTTCTAAGACTTATAAACAAATTATTTACTAAGTATGAGAAGTGAAGGACAGGAATAAGTCAAAGATGACAAAAAGTTTTCCAGTTTAGGTGCCTAAGGGAATAGTAATGCCATTAACACAAACAAGGAAACTGGGAGCTGATCTGTACTTTCTAATAACTCCAAAAACCAGACTGACCCCAAATGCACATAATTTAAGATATTTCAACAACTGAATAAGCATATGAAATCACTATGCAAATGAATGTAAAACACTACTAGGACCCACTTCAAATTATTTCATTTACTGCAATATATGTGGCACCTGCCATAATAACAGGGAAGTACCATTAGATACTCATGGATTAAGCTTGTGAAAAACATGTGAGAAAACTGCAGTTATAGGACTCCTCCTATCAAAAAGAACAGAAAGGAGAGAAATTATTTTCTGAAAGTAATCTTAACTTCTACTTGACTGATGAATTAGGATCCTGAAACTAGTAAAAGATCTTTATTATGGCAGCTTTCCTGTTTCCTGTCTTCTCTATATGGCATTTCTGAGTGTGAGGAAAGAGCACTATTACTAAAAACGGATAAAATAGTAGCTCTTGGAAAAAATAAAAGTACCAGCTTTTTTACGTAAGCAATATTTACTAACAGGGTGCTTTGGTCAACTTAGCTAAACAGGAATTGTCTCCAAGAAGCCCCTTTTCTGTATGGTTCTGGGTAAGATTTGTTCAAAAGAGACATTTGTGTGTGAAGAAGAAGATGGAATGAAGCAGAGCCACAACCCTGGGAAAGTCACATAGTGAGATGCAATGAGTGAGGACTCAGAGGCAAGAGCTCAGGCCTGGCCTCATCCTTCCTTATTTGGTGAGTAGCTCTCTCGCCCACCGCTGGCCATGTTGACCTACAGCCACAGGAGGCACTGTAGGCAACAGCCTTCTGAGGGTTTCTTCACTAACTTCCCCCACAGTTCCTCTGGCAGCTGGACTTGCTTGTCCAGATTTCCTTAAAATCTCCAACTTCTCCTGCAGCACTAATGCCTGGGGAAGGCTGATTAGTAACTTTGATCCTCCAACTTCTTTACCCTGGATCTTACTTCCCTAGCTCCTCCCACAACGGTGTAAGGTCTAATTCCTAAGATAAATCCCTTATGCCCTAAGACTCATAGTGTTGTTCTGCTTCCCTGATCAAACCTTGACTGACACACCAGACTCCCACCCCCATCATTCTACATCAGGAAACACAGTCCATTGCTTTTGAATAAAGAACCAGGTCCTGCAATGCAAGAGCATCTCCTAAGAAAACGAGTGAAGTCTGTGCAGTTGAGTCGGGGACACAGACACATAAAAACGTGTATGAAGATTACAACCGGAGGTAGAGGTGTGTTTATAGGGCAGTGAGAACAGAAAGAAAGAATCAAGTCTGGGAAGCAGTAAGCAAGTTGAGAGGGCAAGGACTTGTCTCTCACAGCACCATTTTCCCTGGGCCCAGGCACAGTGCCTTCACAGAAAATTGAATTGAATTGAAGTAAACTGAATTTGAATAGGGCACAGTGGTAAGTCCTAGGAATAGGGCACTGAACAAGACAAACACGGCTAGTTCATGCCTCCACTTAGCTAACAATCTAGTGCAGTGGTTCACAAACTTGAGCATGCATCAAAATCTCCTGCAAGGCTTGCTAAAACCTGGATTGCTGGGGCCACTCCCAGAATTTCTCATTCCATATGTCTGGGGGAGGGGCTAGAATTTGACCTTCCACAAGTTCCCCGGAAATGCTGGTGTGCTGCTCTAAGGCATATTGTAGAACTGCTGGTGTAACAGTTCTCAATCACTGGGGCAACTTTTAAAAAAATACCTTGCTAGGAGCATCACTCCAGACCTGTTAAGTCCTGTTTTAAAGGTTCTGCAGGTGATATTAATGTGCAGTCAGGGTCAAAACCACTGAAGTGACTAATAGTAGAAGTTACCATGTATTGCTTACTTGCTGTGTGCCGGACACCATATGACGATCCCATACACATTATCACATCAGGATACACCATTTTACAGGTAAGAAAACTCACGCTCAGAAAAGTGAGATCAGCTGGCCAAGATCACATAACAAGTATCATTAGGAGAGGAAGGATGGAACCCAGGTCTCTCTGACTAGAGTCCACTCATGTAACCACACATGCCTATTCCACAGGGGCCTCATTTAAAACAGCACACCTGATTTAAATATTGAGAAGTTCCCCAGGTAGACAAAGAGGAGAACCCTTTTCAGGCAAAAGTACAGGCACACTTTGTTTTATTGTACTTGGCTTTAATGCACTTCACAGATGTTCCATTTTATGTAAATTAAAGGCAAAACCCTCCACCAGCAAAAAGATTGCAACACTCGCTCTGTTGCTGTAGTCTGGAACCAAACCTGCAATGTCTCTGTGATTTGCCAAACTGAGCTCCGCATCTCTGGAGCTGCCGAAGTAGAGGTTGGGAGTCAAAGGTATTCTGGGACAGATTGCTGGGTAGCAGGGCAGGACAAGATGACAGCTGTGGCTCACCCTCCTCCACGAGTCTAGAATTCTATAATGAGAGGATGGAGACCAAGAGGAGAAGGAGGTAGACCAAGAGAAGGAGAAAGATACAGGCAGTGACTTGCTCAGAGTTGCCCTGAAGATTAATGAGCAGATACCTCTTTCCTGCATTTAGTCTCTGTGGTTTGAACATCCACTACTTCTTGGTTCTTACATCTTATCCACCCCCAAACAACTTTCTGCTAGTTACATGTGCCAGATAAATATCTATACTAATAAAAGCATAATATGCAAATTGACAGAACGTCTGAACAGTACTGTCCAGATGACCTTCCGGACAATCTTCCGGACGAAGCCAGGGCTGGGAGGGCAGAGGCAGCTGGGGCTGTGAAGGCCTACTCTTGCATAAATTTTGTGCATCGGGCCTCTAGTTAATCAACAAAAGCCAGTGTTATGGGGCGACCCGCAAGAGACGACCACCAGAGACAGAGATCAAAATTTATGAGCCTTTATTAAGCTGGCCAGCGACTACAGTTGCAGCACTTCACCACTGCAAAGGCCGAACTGCAGTGAAGACCACAGGTGTTACAGCAAATTTATACTAGGAAACCACAAGAGGGAGTTAGGACAGTTACAATGACAACCCAAAGGTTACAAAAGCTATTTCAGCTGTTTCCAAGAAACTCAGGGCACAGGTGCAACGCCTGGGCACGCTTGGCCAGAGCGTGAACCACCACCTCCCTCCAAACTCCAACCGACCCATTGTTCGGTGACCTACTCCACCTCCCTCTCTCTTAAGGCATCCTGCCTCCCAGCAATGAAGGAGCTGTGCAATGTTTGCAGCCCAGAACAGCCAGAACACAGGACAGGCAAATGTAGGACTAAGATTGAGCCAATTCATACTTAAATATTCATTAAAATGTTGAAATTCACTGTAGAGAGTGCCTGGGAAGGCACATGGCATTTCTTTAAATTGTCAACTGAATCCAGGGCGTAGGCAAAGCCATGCACTGGAAACACATTCTGCCAAAAGGCAGAAGTGTTGTCAGCTTGATCTTCATTTCTGCTCAGGTGCAGGGGAGTGGGTTTTATTATGTAAATCCAGCCAAGCACCCGGAATGAATAGGACTCAGGCCCACCCAAGAATGCAAACAATCTCCTTTGTCTTGACTTTTAGTAAAACTTCCTGGTATTTGGGGATATAAAATAAAAATGCTGTATGGGCCCTGGGTCACTGTCTCTCTCCATCAGAAGAGGGCAGCGGTCCCACCCAGCCCCAGCTTTTTTCTTCTATCTTTGTATCTGTTTCTTTCTTTCATTTTCTCAAACCCCAGCTGCCCTACTCAGAAACTGGACCACTCTTTAGCAGCACTGGACGTGGAAAAGAGAGAAATATTTACAATTCACTATTAATTATTCTATTGTATAGTATATACTTAAGTGTATAATGTGGAAAAGTGAGAAATTACAGAAGGACGTAAAGCAGAAAATAAAAACTATTGAAATTTCACCAGCCAAAGGAAACTACTGTTGAAACTTTGGTTATAACTTTCCAGAAAGTTTCCTTTTTTCAAATGTCTGTAGGTATGCGTAGTCCAGAAAAAGAATCCTGCTATAAATATAATATATAATCTCTATTTTTTACACAACATATATCATGATCATTTTTAATGTCAGATTTGACTCCCATAAATCTCTCATAATTATAATAAACTAGAGGCCTGGTACACAAAATTCGTGCATGGGGCAGGGGGGGTGTGTCCCTCAGGTAAGATAATAAGTAAAATTTCCCTTTGCTCTGGACGGAGTCACAATCTCTATCTTCCAGGGTTGTTCTTTGTCCAAACAGCTTTGAAAGATAGTCCAGAACAAAGTTAGTCATTGCTTCTGCTCTTAAGATGTGCAGAATCATGCAGAGCCTCATGAAGAATTGTCTTCTAATACAGAAAAAAGTGAAAAATAAAATGCATAGTTCCTACACAACATTTATGCATGTTTTTATGTATGTATCTTTATGCATGAACACTTTTTCCTTCAGAAAACTCAAATTAAGATGAAAAATATAAACATACAATTATGATATACAGGGTGGGACAAAAAGCAGATTTACACTTGTTTGTATGGAAAGTAAAACAATAATTAATAAATAGTAATACACAAATAAACTCTATTTCATATACTCACAATTGTAAACCTACTTTTGCCCCACTTTGGACTTGATAAAGTTGTTTTAAAGCTAATGTTTTTGGGTTTTTTTTCTTTTCTTTTTATTGATTTCAGAGAGGTAGGGAGAGGCAGAGAGAGAGAAATAGAAACATCAATGATGAGAGAGAATCATAGATTGGCTGCCTCCTGCATGCCCTTCAGTGGGGATTGAGCCCACAACTCAGGCATGTGCCCTGACTGGGAATTGAACCATGACCTCCTGGTTCATAGGTCGATGCTCAACCATGGAGCCATGCTGGCCAGGCTAAAGCTAATGTTTTAAAGTTTTAAGTATTGTTATTCAAACTAATATGACTATATAAGTACATATGTACATATCAAAGTTATATTAAGGCTAATAACATTTTTTAATTACATATAATAGAGGAGAGATGACTTGTAGTTTGAGAAAAGAAACAGGGTATGTCTCAAGGTATGTCATCTGTTGTAAAAATGAAGCAGATAACAGTTCTTTGTCTAAATTATGTTCTGACATGGTAGCAAAATTTTTGTCATCCTTCTGGGTGTGTACTCTCACTTTTCACAAGTGTGCCATGTTTATACGAATCCTCGTGATGCTTTTGAATACTTCATGATTGAACACAAGTGTAAAAACAATGCAGTTTCCAACTGCTGAAAGAATGATAATTTCCACTGTTACCTCTGTGTAGTAATGCCGGTGTGTGTTTCTCGGCATCTGCAAGGGTTCAGGAATCTGGAGAAGGCGCTGTGTGTAAATTAATCAAGAGTCCAGAGAGGAAACATAATTTGGAAGGCATTTTGGGGGGCCAGAGGAGCTTGGCTAGAGAAACCAAGTTCTCCTGTCTCTCTGGACCCCTTGATTTTTATTAATACAAATTGTCCTAAAGCAAGGTAGATATACATATCAAAGGCAAGGTTTAGTATACAGAATCCATTTTCAGATTGGAGGAACTGCCTTGGGCTGTTCAGGTGTTTGGCCAGCAGGAGGCAATAAATAACATGTAAATTGAAATGCCCTCAGCTGTCTAGCAGCAAACAATCATTTATGCATCCTTTTTAGGTTTGGGGAAATGCCCTCAGCCATTTCCAGATGGTTCAGCCCTGCTGACATGATGGAATTGGCTTCTGGCAGTGTAGACAGTATAAAACATCCATTTGTCATTTTCAGCTACCTTTGCTACTATTTTTTATCAACTGACCAGTCTCTTAGGCCTACTTTTTCACATGTTATTCATTTCTACAAATTGACTGCAAATTCAGAAACTTTGGACATTTGCAGGGTGTTACTTTCACTCCAACGGCCTTTGCTGCTCCCCAGAATAACAAAGATAGGCTCCCTCACCTTGTCGAGCTCAGCACTCACCAACTAGGAGGGGAGACCAGGAGTGAATAGGCATGACTTGGATGCTGTAGTATTTTCCCAGGATTGCTCTCCTGTCCTGTAAAAGCTGCCCTTTCCTGTGAGACCCTCAATGTTGAAAATAATGTTAAGACTAAGAGGAGGGCTCATTTTTCCCCTCCTGGAGAAACTAGTGAAGAGTGGCTCCTATGAGCACACTCACAATTGTGCTCACCTGTTAAAATGGGTGAACACTATGGCTATCCACAGAAGACTTCTAAACGACAATGTACCCCCAGGTTTGGAATACCCTTGTCTGTTAACAATGTTGGGATACACTTTACAGGACAGGTAGTAAAAGAATTTTGTTTTAAGGCCCTGCATAAATGAAATGTCAAAGTAGAAATCTTAAAGAAGAAAAAGGAGGAGAAGGAGAAAGAGAAAAGGAGTAGAAGAACAAGGCAGGGGAGGAGGGAGATAAACAGGAAGGAAGGACCAACCCAGTAGCCAAGGATTTTTTAAAAATTGGATAAAAGTGGCTGGAAATAACATGTTTCCCTGAAAATAAGACATCCTCTGAAAATAAGACCTACTTACAGGTTTCCTTCTGAGTGAAATATAAGGCATCCCCCCGAAAATAAGGCACCCAGGCTCTGTCTCAGAATGAAAATTAATTTACCGTAAACTGGTCGCTAGGGCCGCTCCGACTGGCGTCTAGCAACCAGTGACGTTACGCGGAGTCCTGACGTCACTGCTGTGTGGAGGCGGAGCGGAGGTTGGAGTGAGCGGTGAGCGCGGGGCGGGTGAGAGGAGGAGACTTTCGCAGATGCGTGTAGAAGAACAGGAGGATTAGAGTGGACGGGACGCGGCGAAGGTGGTGAGTGCTGGTCTGTCTCTGGTGACACTACCTGATGCTCGCGGCCGCCTTCATGATGACTGAAGGTTCTCAGTCAGTGGCAGACCCTGCTCCAGCCCAGATCCAGGCCCCAGCAAGCCCAGTGACAGTCCCCAGGCAGGCCCCAGGGGGTAAATGTCTGATAAAGGGGTAGGGGGGATGTCTGGTGAAGGTGTTCAGTGGCACAGGGGTAGGGGGAGGGGATCACTTAAAATGACACATGAGGATCAGAGGGGGCAATCAAAATGACACAGGAGGATCAAAAGGGGTTACTAAAATGGTAATCCCCTCTCTGATTCTCCTGTGCCATTTTGATTCCCCCCTCTGGTCCCCCCTGTGTCATTTTGAGTGATCCCCCTCCCCCCACCTTGATACCCCAATTCCTTTTTTTTTTACCCCTAGAAATGAGCACAAAAAGAAAAAGCTATTCCGTGGAATACAAGAAAGGAATCGTGGAAGACTCTTGGGGCCAAAATCTTACTGCTTTCTGCAAAGAGAAGATGTTGAGTATCCGATTGGTCCGAAAATGGCGAGCAGAGTATGGTAACCTCATTGAACAAGTGGACAAGGGAAATGCTAAAAAGTGCAAGTGTGGATCAGGTCAGCAACCATTATTTTCCGAGCTGGAAGACCTGATCTGTGAATGGGTTGTTGACAGGAGAGCAAAGGCTTTGGTTGTGAATAGGGCTCAGATTCAAGAATTTGCCCTTGCATTGGCACCACAGTTTGACATAGCCCCCAAAGACTTCAAAGCATCACAACGCTGGCTGGATAATTTCCTTCAGCGAAGTGAACTGTCTTTAAGAAGATCTACAACATTGTTTAGGTTGGAAGATACTCAAGTTATTAAGCGAGCACTTGCATTCAAGTCCTTTATTGATGATGCTGACTTCTCTAAATACAATCTTTCCAACATGATTGCTATGGATGAAACTGCAGTGTTTATGGGCCAATCATCTCAAACAACAATTGAACAGCGGGGTGCCTCCTTAGCATACATTCCCTCCACCTCTTACGAAAGTGCACGTGTTTCCTGTATTTTGGCAATTCATCTAGATGGCACTAAAATCCCACCTTTAATCATTTCTAAGGGCAAGAAGGAAAAGATTGAACGTGTTTTGGGCATTTTTATTCCTGAAACTGAAAAAGCCTGGGCCACACAAGCAGTTATAAGGAAGTGGGTCGATTTAATGCTGCCACTTGTTATGCGAGGGAACCAAAGAGGTCTGCTAGTCTGGGATGCAGCCAGCACTCACCACGCTAAAGACATGAAGACATTTCTTCACGAAAGAAAAATAGATCAGATAATGATTCCCGCAGGAATGACGGCCTATCTCCAAACTCTTGATATTGCAATAAACAAGCCATTCAAAGACAATTTGCGCATGGAAATTAATGACTACATTGAAAATAGAATGGAGAGAAATCAGCGTGGAAACTTTGTGAAACCTAAACTGCAACAAGTTGTGACTTGGGTGAAGAATTCATGGGAGAAAATCACTGACAGTTGCATTGCAAATGCACTGCGAGCAGGCTACCTTGACAAGAAGTACTCATTTAAAGACAGTGCTATTGCTAAACATGAGAGATTTGGTCCACTGATTCTGAAAGAAATGGAGTCACAAGAAATTCACCAGGAAATTCAGGAATTGGATTGTTATGATGATGTTCCACAAGATGATGACATGATTGTCATTGAATAAATGAGTAAATTCTTGATACTGTAGGATTCACAGTTTGTCTGGTTTGTGTTGACAACTACCGTACTGCCGTACCGTATACAGGTAATAAATTTCCTTTATTTTCATTGAACAATAAATGTGTACCGTATTCTTCTTCATGGAAAAATAAGACATCCCCTGAAAATAAGACCTAGCGTGTCTTTGGGGGCAAAAATTAATATAAGACACTGTCTTATTTTCGGGGAAACACGGTAGTTTCCCCAGCATTGCACAGGAAGAGGGTAACAACGCAGTGTTGAAATTCCGCTCTGATTCCAAAGCAATAGGCTCTTAATCACTTTATTCTACCTGAACTCAGGTCCTCCATTAAATAATATAGCTGTTTTCTGCTAAAGACTTCAAGTGCTATAATTCAACAAGGAGACCGATGGTGGCAATCCCTGGCTGAGACAGACAGGCAGATGGAGGAAAATTATTTTACTGCTAACTCTAGCCCCCATACCAATGAATGAGGCAGTGCTTATGGTCAAAAACACTTTGGACCTGGTACCTCACAGAAATATCCAGATTTGTGCAGCTCACAGTTTCACCCACTCATCAGAGGCATGTCTCAACTTTCTGTCTCCAAGACCCATTAATCATTTACAGCATGTTGACAGAGATTTTAACCTGCAGGTCAAGGTGAACTGAGGGAAGCCACCGCTTTCCCAATATTGTCATAAGAGTATACCAAGGAACATGGAAGGCCAATGGACTTCGGTGTTAGCAGGGCTGTGTTGAGTTAGCTGTGGCTCAAAGCATTTTCCTGACCTAATAGCCTCAAAGTAAATGTTTACTGCACCTTACTTACCTTTACTGATCTTTATTGACTTTATTGACAGTCTGTCTGCTACCTGTTTGCCATGCTTTACTCATGGCAAGATGTGTATCTGAAATTTAATAAAAAGCAGATAAGGCCAGGATTTAGTGTGCCTCTCCAAAAGAGAGGTCTCCACCTGGCCCCCCATACCTTCTAAATTCATATTTCTTGTATAGTATTTTCTTTTGTGCATTGGCCCCTTCATCAGTTCCTGAAACTCTGCTGCAAAAGGTTGTGGCATTCTGGCCCCACAAACATGAATCTGAAGGAGAAGATTAGCCTGGGTGAAAAAGGAAAAGTGGAAATTCACCAGAAAGGTGGGAAGTTCACCGCGCACAAAGCCCATGCCAGCTTCAGAGTCTCGACCGTAAGTGGACAAGGAACGTTTTGATTCAGCCTCATTGCCCCTAACTGCTCTCCCCTGCTGGTCGTGTTCCCCCCAAAACTACCCTCCCCTGCAGGCCTGGGTCCCCCCAAACTGCCCATCCCTGCAGGCCTGGTCCCCCCCAACCACCTTTGTGGGCTCTAACCACTTTTGCCTTGACCCTGCACCCGGGACCCAGAATTCCCTCCTCCAGGCAGCCACAGGCACCGAAGACCCAGGCTTCCCTCCCTCTGGTCAGCCATAGGTACCCGGGACCCGGGCCGGCTTTGCTCGGGCCAGCTGCGGTCACAGGGATGGTGGGCAGGTGACTTCGCCTGGGCCATAGCCACAGGCGCTGGCGCTTGGGACCATGGGGTGGGTGGCTTCTCTGTCTCCCAGGCCGCAGCCAGCCGTAGGCGCTGGTGCCCGGGACTGCTGGCAGGTGGCTTCGCCCAGGCCTGGCTTTGTTAGGAAGGACGTGTGGATGGTCGTCAGGAAGATGTCCGGTTTAATTAGCATAATACCCTTTTATTAGTATAGATCATGGTGTGTTTTTTCTCGCCATCATTAACCATAGTAATTGTTGCTTATGTATTAAAGTTCTATTCCTGCTAAGTCTAGAAGCAGCCTCAGAATCCTTCTCACCATTCATCTTAAGTCTGATGCTTAGTTGATCAGAATTAATACCTGAGGTGAAGCCTCTTACTGCAGATGTATCCCAGAATGTATGGCATCCTTTCTGCTTTATGATCCAGCTAATAATACATTGCCTCAATCATGTTGGTTGAGGTCATTTTTCCCCTTGCAGTTTCTACTAGTAGATTAACATCTACTGCCTAAGAAGCAAAATTGACTGTCTCCATGTAGATCACAAAATAAGGTATTTTTCTCATCAATAAAATTTCATTCTTTCAGCATGAGTAATTTTGTCAACAACATTTTGAGGTAGTAACAGTTTATAACAAATTGAGTGAATTATTGTTTCAGGTACTGTGCTGTGTCATACACAGATTTCATTTTATCTTTGCAACAACTCTGTACAGTAGGTACTATCATTACACAGATGAGAACACTGAGGTAGAAAGATCAGGTAGCTTGACCAGTAAAACCTGAAAGTGGCTGAGTCTCATTTGAAATCCATGAGCCATGCCATTTTACCATTATACACCACTCAGTATTGTGCTGGAGCCTGATCTTACTGGCTCACAAATTTTCAGGAATTTTGTAAGCTGGTTGTTAAACATGTTCATTATTAAAAATTAAATTATATAATCTTAAAAATGAATAAATTACATTAAAACCAAAGGTAATACATACTCTAAATTCATTACTCCTCAATTATTTACTACACTTTACTGTTCTGATTCTTGACATTATTTATATCTTTTGGGTCTTTCTGGTAGAATATAATAGTGTATTACTGCACGTTTCTTTTCAGCTCTACATTTAGTGGCATCACATTAGCAGCTGAAATCAGCCATGGATGGAGAATTTATGCCACAGAAATTGGCCGATAGTATAAATCAGAGTTTTGCTTTCTTTGATTGAGAACCAGTTGTTAAACATTTACCAGCACAACACTGACCACATTGGTGGCAGTGGTCTTGTCAGAATGTGTTATATTATGCAGATGAAAATCTCTTTAAACAGACTTGATATAGATATTTTCAAAGATGGAAGAATTGTCCCTGTCAACTATTTTAGTTGATTCGTATAGTCACTAATTGTCATCATTGCAAAGTTTTCAGTCCCCACATGGATTGCTGGATATAATGTCTTTCCCTCTCCCTGTCCCCTCCCTCTCTAGCCTTTGTTACCTTAAAGACTCTAGTTTTCTATTTATATGTTTAAGTATCAACTTTACCTGCTTAAAAATGTAAGCTTTTAACACTGCTCTCTTGTGCCACGCCAGCACAGCCAAGGGTTCAGCAAGCCTGAGGGGAGCCGGCGAAGAATGAAGAAAAGACAAAGAGAAAAAGCTGGGTTTACGTGGATCTTCTGTGCCTGGCTGAGACCACAGAAAAAATCCAGACTGCAAGCTGAGCCTTTATTTTATAGTCAGAGGTAAACAAGGTAGTGGTCACCATAGTTACAATGTTCTTGTAAATTTCACTTATTTTGGCAGCTCTTACTGCACCTCCTACCGCCCATTAGCTACCCAGGAAAGATCTAGGGAGTGTCACAAGATCAAACTTAATTATGCTAAGACAGCTGTGCCCTCTAGCTGGGAATGTTTTTGGCTTTGCCAACAGGTCAGTCCGAGGCTTAGCCCTATAACTGCTCCCTATACTCTCTCTGTTCCCTATCCATCAGATGAAAAGTGGAGTTGGGTTGTGGCAGCAGAGAGAAATTCAGAAGGGGAATATTGGAGTAATGACTGCAGTGGGAGAAGAAGGAACCTATCTCCTGGGCCGCAGGCACTGGCGCACTGGACCACAGGGCTGGCAGATGCTCCAGGTGGCTGCACCCTGGGACATCGGGGCGGGTGGCTTCTCCATCTCCTGGGCTGCAGCCAGCCGCAGGCACGGGCACCTGGGCCACAGGCGGGTGGCTTCTCGGTCTCCCCTGGGATGCAGTGTGGGTGGCTTCTCTGGCTGGCTACAGCCTGGGGTCACGGGGCAGGCAGCTTCTTTATCTCCCGGGCCACGCGGCTTTTTCATCTCCTGGGCCGCAGCCAGCCTCCGGCGCTGGTACCCAACTTCTCTGTCTCCCCTGACTTCTTTATCTCCCACAGGCCCAGAGCATCCCACCTCTGGCCACTGCCATCTTAGTCATGTTAATTTGCATATTCCCTCCTGATTGGCTGTGGGCATCATGGAGTGACTGACAATTTGCATATTCCCTCTTTATTAGATAGGATGAAAGTCCAGTCACTCAAGAGGAGAATGACTATATTTTTGGTTAGAGGAAAAGGCCTGTCACCCTTCTACCTATAAAGGCAGAGAAGCCACAGCAGTAATCTTAGATGTTAGGAGTTTAAACGCAAGCAGCGAGGGGCTTGCTCCCTCCTTGCCCTGCCTTTTCCCCAGCCTCATATGCTTATACATAATTTTCTAGAGTCCTTAGTAACTTAAAGACTTTAGAACATTGCTGGATTAAACAACAAACATCTAATATTACAACAAGTTTTAAGCTCACCTGGTTTCAATTTTTATTATAGAAAATCTAAAATTATATTTCCTAAAGGTGAGAATGTTCATAAATGTCAACCTAAGAAATGCTGACTGTTTACTGTTAATTATCATTGGAAAATTAAGGTTTAAATATTCTGTGGTTTTAATAATAGAAGGCAGGACATACATTTTAAAAGGAAAAGAAGAAAAAGGTCTGTACAAGTTGCTGATGGTATGACAGAAAGACACTTAGAGTAGAAATACTTAAGGGAAGATCTAAGGCATGGTTATGCATGTTTGAAGGACATAGAAAGAAGGTTTGAAGGCTAATTTGAAAGTGTGAAATTTGTGAAGGTTGTGTATGTAATGAAAAGGAAAAGAGAAATATTAAAAGAAATAAATAAGTTATAAAGTTAACTATTTGCAAAAGTTGTAAAATGATCATAAAATCTCAGGGAAGTTTAGACAGGGATAGACCACTACCCTTGTCTCCCCTGCCAAGCACAGAGTACATGGTTAATACAGAAAAGGGAGGGCAGGACAAGGTTGCTGAATACTTCTTAAGCAAAACCAGAATATTCAGCAGTGGAATTTTAAGACAGGAGCATACATAATGCCTCAGACCACCATCCAGCCTGCTCTTCAAATTGGCTGGGGGTGGGGTGGCATCTATACTTCATAGATCAAATGTATAGGTTTGCTTACTTTGCTTTTTCAATAAAGGTGCATACTTTAATAAGGTAGATTTTCACAATATAATCAAGGTCTCATATAAACTCATTTATACAAGAAGCCAATATTTTATGAACAATTGGTTCTAGTAAAGTCCAACATAAAATTTGCATACGTATGCAAATACAAACTAGCCAAAAATAATGCTGTTTGAAAATAAATTTAAGCTAAATAAAAAGGAGAAATTTTAAAATCTCTTCCACTACTATTTACAAAGTAAACTAAAAATTATTATGCAAGCATTCAATGTCACCATTAATGAGACACCATAAGTAAAAAGAAAGTTACTTTTACTTGAAATTAATGCATTGTAGGATCGCCAGCTTGTCTCTCTCCTACCTGTTTTCTGAAAGGCAACCAAGTTGGTTGTTCTGTTTAAAAGAAAGTAGAAGTCTTTAATATAGTGATTTATGGTAAGCCCACAGGAAAATCAGACTTTAGCAATGCTTATCCTATCTAATAAAAGAGTAATATGCAAATTGACCATAACTCTGCTACACCCACAAGCCACGCCCACCAGCCAATCAGGAGCAAGTATGCAAATTAACCCAACCAAGATGGCTGTGGTCAAGAGCGAACAGGAGGCTTGGGTTTCCCTGGCAATGGAGGAAGCCAAGCTTCTTGCACACCGTGGCCGGCCCTGGACTCCACTCAAGGCTACAAAGTTTCAATTATAGAAGATAAATAAATGCCAGATACCAGGGCCTCCACTTAGATCTCTGGGGGGCGTGGCCAGTCTGCAAACCACCACAGGCCCCTCACCCAGGCTGCGCCATGCCCCTAGGGAACCCCCACCCTGCTCCAGGACACCCTTCAGGGCAAACCAGCTGGCCCCCACCTGTGCAGCAGGCCTCTATCCTATCTAATAAAAGAATAATATGCAAATTGACCGTCACTCCAACACTAAAGATGGATGACCCCATGTGGACACAAGATGGCCACCACAAGATGGCAGCAGGGGATGGCAGGTGGGAGGGATCAGGCCAGCAGGAGAGGGCAGTTGTGGGCGATCAGGCCAGCAGGAGAGGGCAGTTGGAAGGGACCAGGCCTGCAAGGGAGGGCCGTTGGGGGCTATCAAGGCTGCAGGGGAGGGCCGTTAGGGGTGACCAGGCCTGCAGGGTAGGGCAGTTAGGGGCAATAAGGCTATCAGGGGAGCAGTTAGGCATCAATCAGGGTGGCAGGGGAGTGGTTAGGGGGTGATCAGGCTGGCAGGCAGAAGCGGTTAGAGGCAATCAGGAAGGCAGGCAGGCGAGCAGTTGGGAGCCAGCAGTCTTGGATTGTGAGAGGGATGTCCCACTGCCCATTTAGGCCCGATCTTACCGAGATCGGGCCTAAACGGGCAGTCAGACATCCCTTGAGGGGTCCCAGATTGGAGAGGGTGCAAGCTGGGCTGATGGACACGCCCCCCCCCCCCCATGCATGAATTTTGTGCACCAGGCCTCTAGTCCAGGGTTGTGCAAACTGTTTGACTCGAGGGCCACAATGGGTTCTTAAACTGGACCGGAGGGCCGGAACAAAAGCATGGATGGAGTTTTTGTGTGAACTAATACAAATTCAAAGTAAAGGAGCGGAGGGGAGAGCAAGAGAACCGGATAGAAAGCCGGATCCGGCCCACGGGCCGTAGTTTGCCCACGGCTGCTCTAGTCTAATTAGAAAAGAAAATCCCTAAACGTGGCTTAGAGATTGCACTGGGAGGAAATACAGAGGGAAATGCCCTTCAAATATCTAGGAACTGTAATTAAAATCTAATGTATTTGGCATTAAAATGTAGAAATGCAAAAGAATGGTGTTAAAACCTTAAATGATTTTCAAAAATTATTAGAGAACATTAATTAAGACCTTATCTAAAAATCTCTATAGGAAAAATGACAAATGTATTCAATATACTTAGGAGTGACTCTAATCTTTCCTTGCCCTGAACATTAACAGATGAAGCTAGGAAGGAGTTACTAAGATTGGAACAGGCAATCTCCTCTGCCCAAGTAGCACGGGTACAGCCTGAATTGCCTTTATTAGGACACATTAATCCTACTGCAAATAGTCTGACTGGAGTCATATTCCAAAATAAAAAGTCTCCTACTATTACTGAATGGATCCACCTAGGGAATCAATCCTCTAAAACTGTGGTTACATATATAGAACTCATGGCTCAATTAATATCTCAACTCAGAAAGCACTGCAGGCAGCTTAGAGTATAAGAACCCCAAATGCATCTATCTTTCCCTGATAGGGAAGCAATTAGAAATGTTATTTCAGACTGATTTGAATTGGCATATTGAAATAAGTGAATACTCAGGGGATGTGAAGTCCCACGTCCCACCTGGTTCAGGGTTCAGGGATCAGAATCTGGAGAAGGGGCTGCACACAAATGAAAGAGATGAGACAAGAAATAATAATTTGGAAATTGGGGGGCCAGGCAGGAGCCCAACGCAAGCAGAAGGACTTCCACTGGTGCTCAGGCCTTGCCAACCTTTTATTCAATTTTGGATAAACATCTAGCTCTTAGTCAGGCAGGTAATTGCGGTAACAGACAGACTATCCTAAAGATCAGTAAGTATTAGAAAGATTTACTCTGAGACTATTTGGTCAGGAAATTGCTTGAGCCCCCATTGTCTGGACTAAACAATCGGTGCATAGCTCTGGCCCTTGCCAGGGGCTCAAAGCTCACCAGTGTTCTGGGATCCTTGTTTACACTTCTCTGATAGTGAAGACAATGGGTGGCTTCCCACATCTCCCCCATTTCTTTTCCTTAGTAAGTCTTGAAAACTGAATGCTGCCTGAAGGGTTTGAGTCCTTTTAAGACTCTTCATTCTGCATCTGCAGACTAGAAATAAACATTTGAGAACAAAAATGAGACAAGAAATAGTGGTTATGCTGAGAGGCAAATGAATCACTCTGTAGTAAGTTTCTTTCTGGGCCAACAGTTTTTGGAGTCCCAATTTCAATGTCCAACAGTTCCGTATGTGTACATGCCAGCAATGATATGCTAGTTCTGGATGGTGGGCAAACAGTGGCAATGCAGGTCTGACCTTCGCTGGCTTGGTCCTGGGCAACCTGCAGCGATGCACAGCTGTTGACTGTTAGTATGGAAAGGCATCTTCACCATCTTCCTCCTCTGGACTGTTTCTCCTCTTGTCTCGTGGCTGGAGCACAATCTGGTCAGTTCCTCTCTGGAATTCATTGTTGCAGGAATCCACACGGGCTTGAAGGATTTTTCTGGAAATATACAAACATATTCTTGACCAAAGGTTAATAAAGGAATCTTTTCAATAAACTGGACTTGGGATCCTTTCTTTTCATTGTGCCCAAACCATTTTCCTTTGGCTTATTTTGACACCCTGTGTGTTTTCATGGGTGTCTTGTCTTTAGCATTACAACTGAAAAATAATTTTTAAAGTAAAAAATTTTCTTGATGTAATTTACTCACAGGGGATTATTTCTCTATCCCCCTTCTTTTTTTGATTTAAATAATATTAAGAGGCTTTTGGAAATCTTGCAATGCAGTCTTGATAACTTTTTAATTTAATTTAATTTAATTTTTTTAAATAAATCTTTATTCAGATTATTACAATTGTTTCTCCTTTTTTCCCCCACAGCTCCCCTCCACCCGGTTCCCACCCCACCTTCTGCCCTTACCTCCCCCACACTGTCCTCATCCATAGGTGTATGATTTTTGTCCAGTCTCTTCCTGAACCCCCCTATACCCCTTTCCCCCTGAGAATTATCAGTCCACTACCTTTCTATGCCCCTGATTCTATTATATTCACCAGATTATTCTGTTCCTCAGGTTTTTAATTCACTTGATTTTTAGGTTCACTTGTTGATAGATATGTATTTGTTGTTCATAATTTTTTTCTTTACTTTTTTCTTCTTCCTCCTCTTCTTAAAGAATACCCTTCAGCATTTCATGTAATCCTGGTTTGGTGGTGATGAACTCCTTCAGCTTTTTCTTATCTGTGAAGCTCTTTATCTGCCCTTCAATTCTGAATGATAGCTTTGCTGGGTAGAGTAATCTTGGTTGTATGTTCTTGCTATTCATCACTTTGAAAATTTCTTGCCACTCCCGTCTGGCCTGCATAGTTTCTGTTGAGAAATCAGCTGACAATTGTATTGGTGCTCCCTTGTAGGTAATTAACTGTTTTTCTCTTGCTGCTTTTAATATTCTCTCTTTGTCTTTTGCTCTTGGCATTTTAATTATGATGTGTCTTGGTGTGGTCCTCTTTGGATTCCTTTTGTTTGGGGTTCTGTGCGCTTCCTGGACTTGTAAGTCTATTTCTTTCACCAGGTGGGGGAAGTTTTCAGTCATTATTTCTTCAAATAGGTTGTCAGTATCTTGCTCTCTCTCTTCTTCTGGCACCCCCATAATTCTGATGTTGGTACGCTTGAAGTTGTCCCAGAGTCTTCTTACACTATCTTCAACTTTTTGGATTTTTTTTTGCTTTTTGCTTTTTCGGTTGGGTGTTTTTTGCTTCTTTGTATTTCAATTCTTTGACTTGATTCTTGTGTTCCTCTAGTCTGTTGTTGGGTCTCTGTATAATATTTTTTATTTCAGTCAGTGTATGTTTAATTTCTAGTTGGTCCTTTTTCATATCTTCGAGGGTCTCATTATATTTATCGGCCTTTTCTAGGATATTCTTGAAAAGCCTTATAACCGTGGTTTTGAATTCTATATCCAGTCATTTGTTTTCCTCCATTTCTTTCATTTGTGATCTGTTTCTTTGACGCCGCATTTTCACTGCTTCCCTGAGTTGGTAAGGTAGATTTGTGTGCTAGGTTTCCAATATGGCCCAGTGGGTCGGCCTCCTCAGTTAACCTGAGGTGGACACTCTTGGTGCACCCCTTTGTGGACTGTGTGTACAGCCTTGTTGTAGTTAAGTCTTGATTGTTGTTGGTATCACTGGGATGAATTGACCTCCAGGCCAGTTGGCTGTAAGGATCAGCTGTGTCTACGCTGGGAGAAGTTCGGTGCTGGAGACAGCCTTATAGGATTAGACTTGCCAAATTGCAATAGCCTCTGTGCTCAGCTTGGATGGGGTGGAGTCTCAGGGCGGAGCAGACAGTCTTGGCTTCCAGTCAGCCTTGCCCTTGCGCACGCGCGCCTCCAGACCTCTGCCTTCCCCGGCTCCCGAGTCTCCGCCCGAGAGTCCAGATTCCCCCCACAAGAGTGTGGGTCCCCAGGGACTCGCCTGGAACTGGGGTTCAGTGCAGTCAGAACTGGGGCTCAGTGCAGTCAGGAGCTTCTGACTCCCTTCCACTAGGGAAAGCCTGTGCCAACCTCCGCAGCCTTTGTGCGCACTGACACGTGCGCGCCTCCAGACCTCTGCCTTCCTCGGCTCCCGAGTCTCCACCCGAGAGTCCAGATTCCCCCTGTAGGAGCGTGGGTCCCCAGGGGCTCGCCTGGAACTGGGGTTCAGTGCAGTCAGAACTGGGGTTCAGTGCAATCAGGAGCTTCCTACTCCCTTCTGCTTGGGAAAGCCTGTGGCAACCTCCGCACGCCTCCAGTCCCCTGCCCGCCGGGGCTCCCCCCGATCTCCCCCGGGTCTCCGAGTCTCCAGGTGCCTTTCTCTCTACCTGACAGTCCAGACTCCCCCTGTATGAGCCTGGGTCCACGGGGTTTCGCCCGGGACTGGGGTTCAATGCAGTCAGAACTGGGGTTCAGTGCGGTCGGGGGCTTCCTTCCCCCTTCCGCCAGAGAAAGTCAGCCAGGTTCTCAGCCACCATTCCTCTCTGCACGCACAAAGACCCTTTGCCGTACCTCCAATTCTCTGTGAGCTTTTCTCTTTCCTTCTAGTTGTAGAATTTCCACTCAGCCAGCTTTCCTGTGGTTCTGGATGGTGTCCGTTCTGTCTTTTAGTTGTAGTTTTGAAATTGTTGTGCAAAGCAGCAGTTTAGGTGCTTACCTATGCCACCATCTTGGTTTCTCTCATAACTTTTTAATTTTAATTTTCTGTACAGAAATATGACTGCTTTGGATTTATTGCACGTTAAGCAGTTTTTGAACTATGAGATTAACCATTAGTAAAAAATTAGTTAATGTTTCCTGCCCGGTACAACAAAGTTTTTATGAATATTCATTTATTTTAATTATCCAATTTAACTCAATCTGAAATAAAGTTATTTCTTAACTTTACTTGTCCTTGATTATGAACAGTAAGTGGCATTAATTAAATTCCTGCTATTAGTCTTTGAGTAACTTTACATAAGTATTGTTAGGGAGGCAAAAACAGAAATTATTTACCTTTCTTCTCAAGGCCTAATATGTTGACTTTTAATTACAGTTAGACATTTGAAAGAAATCTTTCTTTATTTCCTTCCAGAATAACTTTTAGGCTATATTTAGAGAGTTTCTTTCAAGAGTTTTCATCTTCCTTTTACATTAAGCAACAAATGTAATGAACATGGTTGCTTTTTTTTTGATGCTCAACTATACTGCCAGGCCATGTAGTCACATTAAATGACTCCCCTTACATTTATGGTGACTACTATTATTGTCAGATTTAGTACTATAACAACAACCTTTAGTTTACCCTGTAAATATTAGCAGAAGAGCTTTTAAAATTTTTAAATCTCTCCTTTTTATTAAGCTTAGAATTATATATTTTAAAAGTATCCCCTTTGCCCTGACTGGTTTGGCTCAGTGGATGGAGTGTCGGCCTGTGGACTGAAGGGTTCCGGGTTTGATTCCGGTCAAGGGCATATACCTTGGTTGTGGGCACATACCCAGAAGTGAGTGTGCCGGAGGCAGCTGATTGATGTTTCTCTCTCATCGATGTTTCTAACTCTCTATCCTTCTCCCTTCCTCTCTGTAAAAAATCAATAAAATATATATATTTTTAAAAAGTAGCTCCTTTGGCTTATTTGCATATATAGAGGGATCATGGGTAGTCCCAGTAACTTTCAGAGGGATTTATTAGAATTTAATTGTTTATAAAAATATTGGCTTTTTATTTAGCTGAAACTATATTAAACTTTGGTTATAATTTTAAAAGCTAATTTATAAAGTAATTAAAGTAGGTATCTTTATTAAAAGGGCAAAGCAAGTAAATTTAGTAAACTTATATGTCTGATTCACAAGGCACAAATGTTGCCTCACCTCCAGCCTAATTAAAATGCAGGTGGCTAGGGGCTTTTCGTCTTTTAAATTTCCATTGCTGAAAAATTTGGCTGTATTTAAGAAATATTTTATAACATGTTTTGCCCTTCCTTAGAGGCCAAAACCTTCATAACATTTAAAGTATATGTATATAAGTAAAATAGTTATTAATTTTTATTTGATAAAGTTTTCCATGTGATTTCAAGTATATTAAATTGGCTTAATTCAAAAAAATATTTCCTTTCAGAAGAGAGAACAAATTCTTGGAATCACTCCAGGCCCTTGGAGTTTTCCAAAAATCATCCTTCAGTTATAGCCTTGAAATTTAACCTGGAAAGATCATCAAATATATATATATATGATAAAAAATATCAAATTTAAACTGGTTTACATATCAAAAAACTGGGTTGGGATCACAGAACTAATCCTCTCCTTTAATTAGACCAATGTTGAAATTTTGCCACATGGACCATAATACATTTTGAATTATTAATTTCTCGAGAGAAAATATAATTATTTTTCTCAAAAATAAATTTCTAAACTCTATGCATTCTGTTATTACAACTACATAATTTCTCCCAACTTAATTTGAACCTTGAACTTTTAGAGCTGGCAAGTCAAATATTTAGCATTTCTTAGATTAAGCTGCTAGAGTTGGGTAGCCATACAAATGCAAATTAGTTACATTCTTTTTGCTGGAAATGTGACCAGCCCCAAGGAGGGGAAGCCAGGAAGCAAGCTTGTCTTTAGAAGTTGCTACCAGCAGGAAACTTACGTTTTTGGCTGGAGAGGGCCTGCCACTTGATTTTAAAAGGACCACATTTTTTTCTGTTGGGGGAAGGGCGACTAGCCCCTTCCTCCATTAGAAAGGCACAGCTAGCCTTCCCCCTGGGCTATTGGACCTATATAATTAATATATTATTTATCTATGTTTCAACAGTTTTTTGAGACTTAAATCCAATTATAATTATCTTAAGGCGTTTTCTTTGGCAAATTTTTGTAACAGAGACAATTATTATTTTTTTTTTTTTGTGACTTTAATGTTAGTTAACCTTTGAACGCGGTCCTTGATTATTTAAATAAATTACTTTTTATTATGGAAATACCAATCTTGTTACTAGAACCTAGCCTATATTTTTTCCTGGGTCAAATCTGCAATCTTTCTGAGGAAAAAAGCAGTCTTGGGTTTTATTTTGTAGCATTCCTAAAGAGATTAAGCTTAGCTCAAAACTAATATCTGAAATCTGACGGTGTGTGCACATTTTTTAAGCTAACTTATCTCTACACGTGCACAGAAATCCCAGACACATCTCTAAATTTTGTAAAACTTTTCATGGTGAGGAGATTTTTCCTAGCACACTTGGGAGAAGGACAGAATCACCATGTGTCTCCCTTCCCCCACCTCCTGCTTACTTTTCATAAGTTATTTGAGGATTCAGCCCTCGGTTTGCTTGCGCTTGCTCCTGACATATCTCCAAAAATTCTTCCCTCCATAGTAAATAATCTCCTCCATCCAGAGTTGCATGAGACAGAGAATACCATTCATAAGGAGCTAAGAATGTTTCAGAAATGTTATTCATAATTTCTCCTGTAATACTTCTCCGGATAGCTCTTTGTACAGGTGATTCTATTAACGGCGAATTAAACATTTCAGGATTAGAACTTGGAGGTGGGGGGACCATGAAGGCTATTCCTCCATTTTTTTCTTTTTGCTCCTCTTTAGAAGCGGAAGGTGCAAAGGGAGGAGATTTATCCTCCTTGGCCTCTCTAAAAGGCTCTAGCAAATGAAATACTGTATTCCACAAGGCGAAACAGTTTGGAGGCAACTTTTTTCCCTGCTGCTGAGCTTTTTTCAAATTTTGACCCACTCTTTGACAAACATTCAAGATCTAATGTACCTTCTTCAGGAAACCAAGGGTTATGTTCTATAACAACATCAAGCAAAAACTGTAAGAGAATACCTTCTGAAACTTTAATTCCTTAAGCATGCAAACCAAAAGTCTACAATAAATTTTCTTACTTTTTAACCAAATTATGCCCCGTTAGCCTGGCTAAAAAAGACATTCCCACCCTACTTACAGATCGTGATTTCAGCAGCTGACGGTGGGCTTTGTGTGTGGTGAAATTCCCCACCTATCCGGTGAAATCTTTTTCCCTCCCCTATCCAGTGAAATCTTTGTTTTTCCCTCTAGGCGAAGTCTTCTCCTACAGATTTCCCTCGTCGAGGCACCAGATGTGAAGTCCCACATCCCGCATGGTTCAGGGTTCAGGATCTGGAGAAGGGGCCGCACGCAAATGAAAGAGACGAGTCAAGAAATAATAATTTGGAAATTGGGGGGGCCAGTTGGGAGCCCAATGCAAGGGAAGGACTTCCACTGGTGCTCAGGCCTTGCCAACCTTTTATTCAATTTTGTATACATATCTAGCTCTTAGGCAGGTAATTGCGGTAACAGACAGACTATCCTAAAGATCAGTAAATATTAGAAAGGTTTACTCTGAGACTATTTGGTCAGGAAATTGCTTGAGCCCCCATTGTCTGGACTAAACAATCGGTGCATAGCTCTGGCCCTTGCCAGGGGGTCAAGGCTTACCAGTGTTCTGGGATCCTTGTTTACACTTCTCTGATAGTGAAGACAATGGGTGGCTTCCCAAAGGGGGAACTTGGTAGTCACCTACTAAAAATCAAGTTATTACAATGTTTATATTATTCCCCTGAAGAGATCAGCCGAGGAAAAGCTGCAAACAGCTTAACATGGAAACATTCCCAACTGTGTACGTGCCAAAGAAGCACATTCCGCAAACGGATGTGCTCCCCCCTTTTGCCTGCAAACAGGAGGGGTGGGTTTGGCCACAAGGGAATGACCTTTAAAGCTGTTCTTTAAAGGTATGGGTCCCCTACCCACACAGTTTTCCCAGGCTTGAGTGGATGGCGGTTATCAGTAGAATGAGAGCAACCTTTCATAGCTTACCAAGAAGTCTGTAACTATTTACTGAGATTTGCTGTACTGAGAATTTGTCCTTCTGCTCTGTCTCTTCCTTAGAGATTAAGAGGAACAAAGAATACATTCCTCTTGACAGACCTCCTATTCAGTATTTTGTGTATAAAAGGCATTACGCAGTTAATAAACTTGCTGCAGTCTTCACCGAGCTCAGCGTCTGTCTTGTCTGTGTCTTGTCTGTGTGTATGTTTTCTGTCATTTCGTCATTCCACATTTCATTGAAACAGGTTGCAACAATTGGCGCAGCGAGCAGGGTTCAAAGGGAGACAAAACCGAAAGGGTAAGCACCCTGGGAATAAAATAGGGGGACTTTCGGGAAAATCATGGGGAATTCTCCGTCATTGGAGAAGGAATATCAGGAATTGCTTAAGGGATTGCTACTTTCTATTGGCGTGGAAACGAGTAACAAAACTATAAAAAATTTATTCAAACATGTTCAAAAGAAATGTTACTGGTTTAATTGCCAGCAGAAGGCACAGCTCAATTTGAGAGAATGGCAGCAAGTTGTGAAACAGCTTAGGCTGTGTCATCAGAAGGGAGAAGGTATAGATGTCAAGTTATAGACTTTGTGTGGAGCTATCACTAGAGGGCTGAAATTATTAGAAACAGATAGTGAGCAAAATAGTAGAATTAGAAAGCAAATTGTAGAAGTTGTAAATGGTCGGGCCATTGATCCTGAAGCAGAAAGTAACGAGGAGGAGGACCCTTTATATGAGGCAGTTGATGACGATCCTCCATTACCTCCATTACCCCCTCGTTTAGAAGACAATATAGAGGTAGAAACAAAACCATCTCTAGGAGCAGAGGGGAAGGAATTATTACACCTTTTACGGCAGGTTTTCACTATTACCTTGTAAGACCCCCAGAGGGAGACCCTTACTCTATCCCACGGATCGACGGCAACCCCAATCATCCACAGGAGGCGTCACTTGATGCAAACAGCAAGAGGCTTTATTCCAGCGCGCTGGGGCTCAACTCGTAACTCACACGGGAGCAGAGGAGTCGAACCCCGAGCAGAAAGTCTTACAAGTATATATAGGCAAAAACCATACATCGGGGGGTTACACATGTGAGGGGGGAAGAGAGGACAAAGTCGCCAGGAAATTCCAACAGGGCTCGTTAATAACATGTTTAATGACAGGGCCTAAGTTTTCAGTCAATAGTCCCATCCGGTAATCTCATGTCCTGCTTTTCTTATCTGTCAGAGCACTATTTGCTCTGTCTGCTCTTAGCTCGGGGCTGTTTCCTGGGACAGGTTTAAAAGTCTTGTTCCCATCACTGGCGAAGGGGGAAGACCTTGGAGATTTAAGATAAAACGGACAGCTGTAAAAAAAAAAACTTTACTCTTTCAGTTAGGGTTTGCTTTTTTTTTCTGAAGCTCCATTTTCTATTGTTGCTTTTTAATCTCTGGAGTTAAGAAGTTCAGGATTTGCCCAGATAAGATAAAGTAAACAAAATTCTTTACCTTTCAACCTCTAAATCTGATATGCAGGAAATGAGCGAGGCATCTACTCCTAAGGCTGATGCCATACCCTCTGCTCCCCCTGCTCCTTCTTTGCCAAGGTCTGTGGCTCCAATAAATATGTCTCAACCTCCTTCTTATACTGCTACAGCAGGACCTCAGCTGTTTACATCTGGGTATGTTCCTGAAGAGGATGATATTCCTGCCCCTTCAGGGGGCTGGCAGAATGAGAAGTCTAGTCCTTTATTATTTCCCATACAGAGGCAACAGTTTGCAGCTAATGCTCAATATCCTCAAGGGGGATATAATGTACAGTATTCCCCTTTAGCTTGTAAGTTTCTAAAGGATTTAAAACAAGCAGTAGCTCAATTTGGCCCGCAATCCCCTTTTGTTTTGGGGCTTCTTGATTCTTATGCTTCAGAAAATTTATTTATCCCTCGTGACTGGGAGATTTTAATTTCTGATGACAGACCATCTCTCAAATTGTGGATTAAAGGGGTGCCTTTTACTGGATTAATAGATACTGGGGCTGATGTATCCCTCATAGCTCGACGGCAGTGGCATCTAGAATGGAAAACTAAACCGGTACCTATTATATTATTCGATTTGGGGGCTATCAATCAAGTAAATCAGAGTCAAGATTTCCTGACCTGCCAAGGCCCTGAAGGCAAGATAGCCACCTTAAAATTTTATGTGGTAGATGTGCCTATCAACATATGGGGAAGAGATTTATTGAAACAATTTGATGTAACACTATCGTTTCCTGCCATGAGTCCGTCTCTTAAGCAATTCCCTATTACTACTCAAAAACAAAACAAAACAAAACAAAACTGAAAGCCACTGTTCCTATTCCTCGAGCCCTACCTTTAACTTGGTTAATGTCAGAGCCAATGTAGGTGGAACAGTGGCCCTTAAGTAAAGAGAAGCTCGAGGCCCTTAAAATGCTAGTTAAAGAACAGCTAGAAGCAGGACATATTGAACCTTCTGCTTCTCCTTGGAATTCTCCTGTTTTTGTCATTAAAAAGAAAAGTGGTAAATGGAGATTACTAACGGACTTACGAAAAAAAAAACAAGAAAAAGAAAAAGAAAAAAAAACAACAATTCCCCTTCAAGAAAAAGATAAAGAGAAGTTTACTTTTACTATTCCAGAATATAATAATGGGCGACCTACAGAGAGATATCAATGGAAAGTCCTACCACAAGGAATGTTAAATAGCCCTACCTTATGCCAGGAGTTTGTAGATCGGGCCCTTCAACCTTTAAGAACTAAATATCATAAAATAATTCTCTATCATTATATGGATGACATATTGTTAGCTGCTCCCACACAGGAGCTACGAGATAAATATTTTCAGGAGTTAAAGTCATCCCTAAAAGAATATAATTTAAACATAGCCCCAGATAAGGTCCAGATGGACAAGCCCTTACAATATCTAGGGTATACTATGGATTCACACTGTATTAAACCACAGAAAATTACTATTCGTACAGAACATCTAGGTACCTTAAATGATTTTCAAAAATTGTTAGGAGATATTAATTGGTTGCGACCTGCCTTGGATATCGCAACCGGGGATTTACAACATTTATTTGCCACATTAGAAGGTAATTCTAACTTAAATAGTCCCCGTACTTTGTCTCCTCAAGCTAGAAAAGAATTACAATTAGTAGAAGAAAGAATTTCCGTTGCTCAGCTACAATATATTAATCCTCAGGAGAGTGTCATTTTGTATATCTTTCATACTCAACATTCCCCCACTACTTGCATTGAACAAAGGGGAAGAGTTCTTGAATAGTTGTTTCTAGCCAACAAACATAATAAAAAATTAATCACATATTTAGATAAAATAGCTTATTTAATTATCAAAGGAAGGCATCGATTACACCAATTGATTGGATTAGATTTTCAAAAAATAGTAACCAAGCTTCAGAATAAACAAATTCAGCAGGCTATTGAATTTAATGAGAATTGGCAAATAGCCATTGCAGGCTTTTCTGGACAGTTTGATAACCACTATCCTTCCCATAAATTATTCGGTTTTTTGAAAGAACACCAAATTTTGCCTTATTCTCCCATTAGTGATCAACCCGTTTCAGGAATAACTGTTTTTACAGATGCTACCAGCAAAGGAAGGGTAGGTTTTTGGACTAACTCTCAATATTTCATTCAAGAGGCACCTTGGGGTTCCGTTCAACACAATGAATTATGGGCCATCTGCTTAGTATTAATGCATTGGCCTTCACAACCCCTAAATATAATCTCTGACTCACATTATGCAGTTCTCACTGCTAATCTCATACCTCAGGTTGCTCTTCCTTTATCCTCTCAAAATATAATACAAAAATTATTCAGAATATTACAAGAGTTATTATTACAAAGAAAAGTTTCCATTTTTATCACACATATTCGTTCTCATTCTGGCCTGCCTGGACCTTTGTCTAAAGGAAACAATACTATAGACCAATTGCTTGTAAATACCATTCAGGCGGCTCAAGAAGAACATGCTCAATTTCATACCAATGCAAAAGGGTTACGACATCGTCATGACATAACGAAAAAACAAGCGACACAAATGGTTACACAATGTCCTGAATGTGCCATTAC
The DNA here is from genome assembly GCF_963455305.1 of Plecotus auritus. Taxonomy (NCBI): domain Eukaryota; kingdom Metazoa; phylum Chordata; class Mammalia; order Chiroptera; family Vespertilionidae; genus Plecotus; species Plecotus auritus. Next base: position 182,614,544 of record NC_137771.1, on the reverse strand, counting down.
TAATAGGGTATCTTTGCCCCCTGGAGTTAATCCCAGAAGCGTAAGAACCAATCAAATTTGGCAAATAGATGTTATGATTTATAACCCATTTGGACGAAAGAAATACATCCATCATACTATAGATACTTTTTCCCATTTTCATTGGGCTACAGCTGCCACATCTCAACGTACAGATGCCGTTATATCACACTTATTAACTTGTTTTGCACTTATGGGCATAACCTAATACTTTGAAAACAGACAATGGTTCTGCATATACTTCTCAAAAGTTCAAAACCTTTATGGCTCAATATAAAAAATTCAACATCATACTGGAATTCCTTTTAACAGTCAAGGGCAAGGAATCATTGAAAAGAGCAAATAGAACTTTGAGATTATACCTCAACAAACAAAAAAGGGGGAGTAGGGATATAATTACAGATATACCTAAGAATATCTTACACAAAACTTTATTTACTCTTAATTTTTTAAATTACTGGGATAATGTTCAGGGCACTGCTGCAGAAAGGCATTTCACCAGAATACAGTCTGAAGAAAAGGAAGATACTAAGGTTTGGGTAAGAAATTTATATGATGAATGGGAAGAAGGAATATTACTGCATCGAGGGCGAGGGTTTGCTTATGTTTCTACACCTGCAGGTAAAGAGTGGGTGCCTACTCGACGTGTAAAATTGAGGCCATGAATAACCCACGAGATCAGAAAATTCTTTTTTTTTTTAAATATATTTTATTGATATTTTACAGAGAGGAAGGGAGAGGGATAGAGAGCTAGAAACATCGATGAGAGAGAAACATCGATCAGCTGCCTCCTGCACACTCCCCACTGGGGATGCGCCCGCAACCAAGGTACATGCCCTTGACCGGAATCGAACCCGGGATCCTTCAGTCCGCAGGCCAACGCTCTATCCATGGAGCCAAACCGGTTTCGGCAAGATCAGCAAATTCTTAAAACATTCAATGAGTTAACCATTCAACGATCCTTCACCGTGGGGACACGGGGAGCAACACCCCAACATGGGGACAGGTGAAGAAGCTCACTCAAATGGCTGAGAGTACTCTTAAGAGTGCAGGCCAACCTCTGAATCCCGCCAATCTTTTTCTAGCTATGATTGCTGTCATTACTTGTCAAGTGGGTTGCACACAAACGTATGCTTACTGGGCCTATATTCCTAACCCTCCTTTATTACAGGCTGTATCCTGGGGAGATCCAGAAGTGATTGTGTGTACAAATAATACCAGTGTCTTTCCTCTTCCTTCTTGTAAATTTTGGACTGAAACCAATGATTCAGTGGTTCTTCATACCCCTTTCATTAACATGACTTTATTTGCAGAAGGAATTCCTGTTTGCATTGGAAATAGAAGTTTTTGTTTGCATTCAGTCTGGGGCATGGGCTACAATGCTTCTCATCTTGCTAACTATGTTGTTATGTTATCCATGGCAGGATTTCATTATGTTCATAATCAAACTATTATTACAGATATTGATTCTTATGATCCCTTGTATTCTCTGCCTTGCCTTTCTCCAGAACAACCTCGTCTTATATGGTCTCTATGTCGAGGTTATCACCTCACTGTCCTTGTCAATAGTTCTAATGTTGTTATTACAGACTGGAGCCCTCATGGACAGTTTAGAGAGAAGTACTCTCATCGTAATTTGAAGTGGCATTGGGTAAATTCTTCTATACTGATTGGTACCGGCAATGAAACCATAATTTGGCAAGAGACGGGGCTGTCTCCCCCTAGACCACATTTGAGAGGAACTCCCGGGGTTCAGGGACATTTATGGAAAATACTTAGTGCCTCGGAACCTACATGGATGTGGACAGGGAACATGTCTTACAACAGCTCTAGTCGGTATTTACAGGTTACTCTTCATAAAAACTCTTCTAGCTTTACCCAGGCTTGCGTTCGCTTTCCTTACATTCTGGTAGCAGGAAATTGGCATTGGAATAGTACTGATGGAACTATCTCTTGCTTTAATTGTCAGTTGGTGCAATGTGTTAATAGAACTTGGTGGGGTACTTTTAATTGGACTCAGGATGCTTTAATGATAGCTCGAGCGCGAAGGGCCATTTGGATGCCGGTAAATATGAATCGACCCTGGAGCGACTCTTTGACTGTTAGCCACCTATATGACACCGTAAGAATTCTTTTACATCGGTCTAGAAGATTTGTTGGAATTCTCATAGCCACCATATTAGGACTTGCTATGGTGGCTTCCACTGCTACTGTTGCAGGAGTCGCATTACATCAAAGAATTCAGACTGCTTCGTTTGTTCAAGAATGGCACCAGGACTCTCATAAACTGTGGCAACAACAGAGGACATTGGACTCTCAACTAGCTGAGGACATTCAAAATCTAAAATATACTGTTTCTTAGTTGGGTGATCAAGTGGCTACTCTAGCCACGCGTTCTTGGCTTAAGTATGATTGGAATTCTACTACTATGAACGTTACTCTTGTAATTTATAATCTTAGTCAATCCTGGAATAAGATTAAGCGTTTACTTACTGGTCATAACAATGTTACTAGTGAAATAATGACATTAGCACAACAAATTGCTACAACCTTTAATAAGGAATTGCCTCAATTGTCGGGCCAAGATATTTTACAAGGATTAGCTGATGGTATAAAAAAATCCCAACCCTTTAGATAATATTAGAACTATTCTAATCTCTACCTTTGGAAGTACTCTGATATTAATTGTACTTCTCTTCCTTGCCTTTTTAGTCATCCGCAGATGGCTCCAAAGCCGAGTAAAAACAGGTCCTACACCTCCAGTTATGGCAGTCCTCCATCATGTCTCTATGCAAACAAAAAAGGGGGAAATGAAGAGATCAGCTGAGGAAAAGCTGCAAGCAGCTTAACATGGAAACATTCCCAACTGTGTACGTGCCAAAGAAGCACATTCCGCAAACGGATGTGCTCCCCCCTTTGCCTGCAAACAGGAGGGGTGGGTTTGGCCACAAGGGAATGACCTTTAAAGCTGTTCTTTAAAAGTATGGGTCCCCTACCCACACAGTTTTCCCAGGCTTGAGTGGATGGCGGTTATCAGTAGAATGAGAGCAACCTTTCATAGCTTACCAAGAAGTCTGTAACTATTTACTGAGATTTGCTGTACTGAGAATTTGTCCTTCTGCTCTGTCTCTTCCTTAGAGATTAAGAGGAACAAAGAATACATTCCTCTTGACAGACCTCCTATTCAGTGTTTTGTGTATAAAAGGCATTACTCAGTTAATAAACTTGCTGCAGTCTTCACCGAGCTCGGCGTCTGTCTTGTCTGTGTCTTGTCTGTGTGTATGTTTTCTGTCATTTCGTCATCCCACATTTCATTGAAACAGGTTGCAACATTTCCCTATTATTTATATTTAAAAAAATACTAGGCAGGAACCTATTCATGGAGCATTAACTGTTTTTACTGATGATTCATCTAATGGTAAAGCTGCTTATCATGCAATGATTTCAGACTGAGTAATCCAGACCAGTCATACTTCTGTGCAAAGAAATGAACTACAAGCTATCAAGGCTGCATTTCAGGATTTCCAAAAGCCTCTTACCATTATTTCTGATTCTGCCTATACTATGGGCCTGGTAAACAGAATTGAGACTGCTCGATTAAGATGGCTCAGTGACCAAAGTCTATTTATACTATTTAAACAGGTACAGCAAATTGTACAGCAAAGATAATACCCCTTTTATGTTACTCATATCAGGGCTCATACCATCCTGCCTGGTCCTTTAACAAAAAGAAATGCATATGCTGATCAGTTTGTTGCTTTATTAAAAAAAGGCCACAGAACCTCATCAGCTTTTACATCATCCTGTCAAAATGTTGTCTACACAATTTTCAATCACTCAACAACAGGCAAAACAGATTATCAAGGAATGTCCCACTTGCATGTTCCATCTGCCTGGGACCGAGGCCTTTGTTCCGGCCTCCACCTTCCGCCTTTTCTCCATCCGGAGCCTTCAGTGTTCGCTCCAGCTGGAGCACCGCGCCTGTAGCTCCCTCTGCCCCCGCCCTCCCCCTCATAGCAGCTGTCCTGCCATCCCTGGCAGCTCTGTGCCTCTGTATGCAAATTAACCTGACATCTTTGTTGGGGGTAATTTACATACTCCTGATTGGCTGGTGGTCGTCAAGGAGGTACGGTCAATTTGCATATTTCTCTTGCATTAGTGTAGGTGGGTTTGGGTCATCTGAATAGGGTAACAACCAAGACTTGAACATCAGAAGGATCTGGATTTAAGTTTAGCTCTGCTGCTGATTAGCTGATTTGCTCGAACAAATTTCTTAGCCTCTCCAACCCCCAATTCACCCGTCTGTAAAACAGGAGCTATTGTTATTGTTTCCACCATGCATATATGTATTAAGTCACAGCATTGACAGTGCTGTTTAGCCACAAAACTACCATCTTCTTTCTCCAGTCTTTTCTGCTTTGGCCAATACTAAAGATAGCCCTGTACTCTTGTATTTCTTTGAGGAGACTGAGGTCTACAGAAAACAAGCAGAGAAAGTCCTTGAGATGTACAAAAAGGAGAATGGTGACTTTGCCTCTTTCAGAGTGGACCAAGTGGAGAGAGTAGGCAGGGGTGTGAATTTTCACTAATGTCCAGCTGGAGTCTGAGGGCCCAGGCTCCAACCTCCCAGCACAAATTAAGTTGCATTGACCCTCTCCCTCCTGGCCTCCTTGGGGCAGATGATTTTTATAATTATAATCTTTAACTTATAGGTAAAATTCAATATAATATTAGTTTCAAGTGTACACAAATTCAAAAAGATACATGCACCCTTAAATTCATTGCAACATTATTTACAACTAGAGGCCTGGTGCACAAAATTCATGCATGGGGGGGGGGGAGTGTGCCTCAGCCCAGCCTGCAACCTCTTCAATCTGGAACCCCTTGAGGGATGTCCGACTTCCCGTTTAGACCAGATCCTACCGGGATCGGGCCTAAACCATCAGTCAGACATCCCTCTCACAATCCAGGACTAGTGGGTCCCAACTGCTCACCTGCCTGCCTGCCTGATTGCCCCTAACCGCTTCTGCCTGCCAGCCTGATCAGCCCCTAACCACTCCCTGCCAGCCTGATTGATACCTAACTGCTCCTGTGCCAACCCGATTGTCCCTAACTGCCCCCCTCTGATTGCCTGGTCCCCCCTAAATGCCCTCCCTTGCAGGCCTGGTCCCCCCCAACTGCCCTCCCCTGCCAGCCTTATTGCCCCTAACTGCTCTTCCCTGCTGGTTGGGTTCCTCCCCCAAAATACCCTCCCCTGCAGGCCTGGGTCCCCCCAAACTGCCCACCCCTGCAGGCCCTTGTCCCCCCAAACTGCCCTCCCCTGCAGTCCTAGTCACCCTTAACTGCCCTCCCCTGCCAGCCTCATTGCCCCTAACTGCTCTCCCCTGCTGGTCTGGTCCCCCCCCAACTACCCTCCCCTGCAGGCCTGGGTCCCCCCAAACTGCCCACCCCTGCAGGCCTGGTTCCCCCCAACTGCCCTCCCCTGCAGGCCTGGTCACCCCTAACTGCCCTCCCCTGCAGGCCTTGGTCCCCACAACTGCCCTTCCCTGAAGGCCTGGTTGCCCCAACTTCCCTCCTCTGCCAGCCTGTTCACCCCTAATTGCCCTCCTCTGCAGGCATGATTGCCACCAACTGCCCTCCCTTGTAGGCCTGGTTCCTCCCAACTGCCCTCCCCTGCAGGCCATCTTGTGGCGGCCATCTTGTGTCCACATGGGGGCAGCCATCTTGTGTGTTGGAGTGATGGTCAATTTGCATATTACTCTTTTATTAGATAGGATAGACAAGATATGGAAGCAACCTAAGTGCCTATCGATAGGTGATTGGATAAAGATTATGTATTATATATTTATAATAAAATATTACTCAGCATGAAAAATAAATCAAATCTTACCATTTGTGACAATGTAGAGGGTATGATGCTAAGTGAAATAAGCCAGACAGAGAAAGACAAAAACCAGCTGCTTTCTTTTTTTTTTTTTTTAATATACTTTATTGATATTTTACAGAGAGGAAGGGAGAGGGATAGAGAGCTAGAAACATCGATGAGAGAGAAACATCGATCAGCTGCCTCCTGCACACCTCCCACTGGGGATGTGCCCGCAACCAAGGTACATGCCCTTGACCAGAATCGAACCCGGGACCCTTCAGTCCGCAGGCCGATGCTCTATCCACTGAGCCAAACCGGTTTCGGCCAGCTGCTTTCTTTGTTTGTTTGTTTTAATACAATAGCAACTTTACTGAGGTGTAATTGACATTCAATAAACAGCACATATTTAGTTAGAGTATACCATTTAATAATTGTACCATATGTATTTACCAATGAATACAACACCACACTTAAGATAGTGAACATATCCATCACCCCCAATAATTTCTTGAACCCCTTTGTTATGCTTCCCTCTTGACCAACCCCTCTTGCATCCTCCCCTGGATTTCTGGTGCCAGCCACCAGCTGCTTTTTAAATTTAGATGCCTGTTGCAGTTTCAAGAGACAGGCAGCAGATACCATGGAACTGCCCTCCTGCAATATTTTTAATTTTTGGAGTTGTGGGGAGTGTGATATCAATAGAGAGATAGGAAACCCAAACCAAAAAGTGCAAAATGCTGAAGAGCATACTAGGGTTATGAGTCATTAAAATCATCTAGTCCTAACCTTCTTGTATTATAATGGAAAACTGAGGCTCAGAGCAACTACTTCACCACACCCAGTGGTATGGTGAGAGCCAGGCAGTCCTTCCCCACCCAGGGACTCAAGTGCCTCCCACCCATAGCAGTCTTATAGGACAGCTAGTTTATGTTGTCTTGTATTTTGAAAACACAAAGTGAGATAGATAATGCTGCATACAAGCAATGGGATCAGTACAATACAATTACGTACTAAAAAGAATGTTTTGGACCTATATGCCTTGGAAAGAGTTTCAAGATATATTGCCCAGGGGAAAAGGCAGGTTACAGAACAATACTTAGACTATTATTTCCTTTATATTAAACAATCCTATCTAATAAAGATGGAATATGCAAATTGACCCTAATGCCACAACAAAGATGGTGGCACCCACAGCCAATAAGGAGGGAATATGCAAATTGACATGACAAGGCAAAAGGTGGAAGGCGGCTCTAGCTGGTGCGAAGGTGGTGCCAGCAGCAGGAGAAGAAAGGCCTATTCTTGCACGAATTTTCATGCATCAGGCCTCTAGTTAGATATAAGTGTATGTACACAACATATTTAGGAAAAGGCTAGAAGAATAAACACATCAAATGGTTGATGGTGGTACCTCTGAGAGGAAGAGGCTGGGGTGCAAGAAGAATGACTTTTACACTAGGCTTGATTATGTCTGTATTATCTGGGCCTTTTCAATCAAATAGTATTCATCTTATCACTTGATAAATTTTAAAAAGACACAGAAAATAAGAAGAATGGCACATATTGGTGAATCCTGATAGTGCCTTTACAGTATATTAGATAGTAGGTATCTACTGGCTTTTTAAAAATGTTCCTGAAACTGCTTTGATCCTATTTGTTCTAGAGAGGAGGGAGAAGAACCAATTACAATATTGACTTCTCTGTGAGGAACTGCTCTAGTCACCATTTTCGCAGGCACCATAGTCTACACTAATAGAAGAGAATGATGCAAATTGACCATCCTTTCGCAACGCCCACCAGTGAATCAGGAGTGAGTATGCAAATTAACCCAACAAAAAGGCAAGTTAATTTGTATATGCAGGTGCCAAATGGCCCGGGGTGGGGCGGGATGCTTGCCTTGTCGCCCCACAAACTGCCCACCCCTGCAGGCCTGGTTCCCCCCAACTGCCCTCCCCTGCAGGCCTGGTCTCTCCCAACTGCTCTCCCCTGCAGGCCTGGGTCCCCCTCAACTGCCATTCCCTGCAGGACTGGTCACCCCCAACTTCCCTCCTCTGCCAGCCTGGTCACCCCTAACTGCCCTCCCCTGCTGGCCATCTTGTGGTGGCCATCTTGTGTCCACATGGGGTCAGCCATCTTTGACCACATGGGGGCAGCCATCTTGTGTGTTGGAGTGATGGTCAATTTGCATACTGCTTTTTTATTAGATAGGATAGAGGCCTGGTGCACAGGTGGAGACTGGCTGGTTTGCCCTGAAGGGTGTCCTAGATCAGGGTGGGGGTTCCCTTGGGGTATGAGGCGGCCTGAGCGAGGGGCCTGTGGTGGTTTGCAGGCCGGCCATGCCCCCCGGTGACCCCAAGTGGAGGCCCTGGTAACTGGGATTTATTTACCTTCTAGAATTGAAACTTTGTAGCCTTGAGCAGAGCCAAGCCTCCTGCTTGCTCCGTGGCTGCAGCCATTTTTGTTGGGATTTATTTATCTTCCATAATTGAAACTTTGTAGCCTTGAGTGGAGGCCTGGGCCTGCCAGGGTGTGCGGTAAGCTTGGCTTCCTCCATTGCCTGGGAAACCCAATCCTCCTGCTCACTCCATGGCTGCAGCCATCTTGGTTGGGTTAATTTGCATACTCGCTCCTGATTGGCTGGTGGGCGTGGCCTGTGGGTGTAGCAGAGTGATGGTTAATATGCATATTACTCTTTTATTAGATAGGATTACTGCTATTGTGAAATGATGATGGTAGATGATAATTTTTGTTTTTATTTTAAATGCCAACTCACCTAGATATAAATTTGAGAATGCTTTTTGATATCCTACTTTTAAAATTTATTTCTGAAATCCAAAATTATGAATTTAGTTGAATTAAATCAAGTTAAACATCTAATTTCTTCTTTACATGAAGATACTCACTTTTCTGTGTCCTTCACCAGGAGCATAGAAACATCAGTGATGTACAACCCCATTTGGACCATCCCCTCCACTCTGGAGGCCATGGGCATTCCTCTGCTGACAAGCCTCCATTTATACACAGTATATCCGAGATAACCTCCATCCTCACAAGTCACATGAATCTGGATGCCCACCTGCTCTAGATGATAAAAATCACTCAGACAGACCACCACTTCAAGCAAGAGCTCCTTCATGATTGCCCCCTTTAAGATGTCATCACCTCCATTTTGGCACCAATGGCACACGTGCACCACCTCATATTCATACTTCCAATGAGCACCATTCCAATACACACCATCCCCATAGACATCATCCCAAAGAACATCATCCTCATGGACACCATCCCCACGGACACCATCCCCATGGACACCATCCTCATGAGCATCATCCTCATGGACACCATCCCCATAGACATCGTCCCCATGGACATCATCCCCAAGGACACCACCCCCAGAGACATCATTTTTATGGACACCATCCCCATGGACACCATCCCCATGGACACCATCCCCACGGACACCATCCCCATGGACACCATCGCCACGGACACCATCCCCATAAACACCATCGCCACGGACACCATCCCCATGTACAGCATCCCGATGACCATGGTTTTCATGACCATTGACCCTGTGTTCCACCACCCCATAGGCAAGGTCTCCAAGATCACCTTCACCAGAGCCATGGCCCACCACCTAGGCACTCAGAAGAAAGAAATCCAGGTACTTTCCCTTAACATGGAGACAAATTGGATATATTTACCGACTCCCTCCATTAAAGAAATGTGGAGTTCTTCCCCTTCCTGAAGCCAATTTTCCCAGCTTCTCATTGCCAAACCACAACCATCCTCTAAAGCCAGAAATTCAGCCCTTCCCTCAATCAGCCTCTGAATTATGTCCAGGGATGTTCAAGAGTGAATTTTCAAAAGTTATAAAGTTTCTTAAAGAGACATTTCCAAAAAAAAAAAAAATCTGAGTTCCTTGAAAAATGAGTAATGTTCTGAATTAGAACCACAAATAAAATGTAACCAATAATAAATGCAACATTACAAGTTATTTTAATCTTAACTTCCATATTCAGAATAGGACAAAATGTGGGTAGGGGAGGAGATGACGTAAGAAGAATAAGAAAAATGGAGAGGAGAGGAAAAAAATCTCAGTGTCCCAAATCAAAAGTTCATTCTTTCACTGGTTACTACACCACTCAAGACAAATCTCTGATCTTCAGGATTCCTTTACTTCCTGGGCTCAACTCCTTTAATTCTAACATCATTCATCTTTTAGTACTTATGGTGTAGCTGGGCATGCCAAGAAAGTATGTATTGTCATATAAAGGATTGTTCTTATAAAAGTGATCCAAATTCTCTCCTACTTCATATTTCTAATTCTCTAAATTCCCTTTATTTTTGAGAAATAAGTTCTAATTTAATGATAAAGCAGACAAAGGTCAGGATATAATTTTCAAAGAAGTTCATAGGCATGAATCATGACCACAAATTCAAGTGCCCCAGAAATACCACTTTATTTTCAAAATATTAATTTATATTTCAAGTTGCCATCCTACTGGGATAACAGAAAACTTAACCTCAGTCCTTCTTAGAATTTCCCCACTTTGCTGCTCCCCACACAAAGTTATGCCATAGTTCAAGAATCTCACATAGTCCCAGGTGTTTGGGTAGTGGGCATGGGAAGAAGGTCTGATTCTTCCTCTCTGGTTCACCAGGTCCCCCTGCTAAGGGATGCTTACTACCCTGTTCACATCACTCTTTGTGTCTAGTGTACCTACTTCTTCTGAATCAAAATGGGAGTGCAGGAGTCTCTCTAAGACTACTGATGAACATGACTGCCAAGAATACCATATTCATCTGCCTCTGGGATCTTGCTGTCTTTTAGGCTCTAAGTCCAGAAAGCACAGCAGAGTGTCCTTGCTTCCAGACCCCCAGATTCCTCTGTTCTTTTCATACCTTCTCCCATGTTAGGGGCTTTTCTAGTCTCAGAAAGTTTTCTTTGTTCATTTTTGAGGCAGGGGACTCTTTTTTCATATTTGAATTCTCTTTCTTTTTCTTCTTTTCAAACCAGATTCAAGCATTTAGACACAAGCTAATAAAACTTTGATTCTCTCCATCTGACTTACTGAAGCAGTTTCAGGTGTGTGGTAGTGGCAGCAGGTAAATTCTAATGGGGAAGGGAGAGAAAGAAAAAAAAAAAACTAAGGGTGAAAGAGACTTGGGTATGGTATTGGGCTGGAAAGAAAGAGGGACCCACAAGATGCAGAAGCTGAGGGTGGTAGATGACTCACGTGCATAGTCCAGGAGGAGTGGAAAGGAGCCCAAGGCTGATCACAGTGGGTGTTTCAAGTGAAGAGTCAGAAACAGGACTTGGAGGAAGGTGATCAAAAGATGCAAACTTCCAGTTTTAAGAGAAGTGAGGACTAAGGTGAAATTTACAGAATGGTGATTATAGTTAACACTGCTGCATGATATATAGGAAAGATGCTCAGAGAGTAGATCCTAAGAGTTCTCATCACAAGAAGAAATATTTTCTTTTTATTATATCTACATGAGATGATTAATGTTTTTTTGTTTTGTTTTGTTTTAATATATTTTATTGATATTTTACAGAGAGGAAAGGAGAGGGATAGAGAGTTAGAAATATTGATGAGAGAGAAACATCGATCAACTGCCTCCCTCACACCTCCCACTGGGGATGTGCCCGCAACCAAGGTACGTGCCCTTGACCAGAATCGAACCTGGGACCTTTCAGTCTGCAGGCCGACGCTCTATCCACTGAGCCAAACCGGTTTCGGCGAGATGATTAATGTTAACTAAACCTATTGTAATAATTTCAAAAGATATGTAAATCAAAGCATCATGTGGAACACCTTAAACTTACACAGGGATGTATGTCAATTATCCTATATATAAAAAGCTTGTGGTCGTGATGCCCTCACGCCATAAGGACCGATCACCAGGAGGGTGCTTGTGCGACAGGCGCACGCAGGTGGGTGGGGCTGCAAACACAGCGATGGGTGCACAGGTGGGCGGGGAGGTGACACTGCATCCCCGCGAGCACCGGCCCAAACTCTGACAGGACAGAGGAGGGAGACAGATACCCGCATGCAGGACTTGACTCTGGGTATCTTGGCAACTGCAAGACTTGATGCTGCGTTCCCGTGGGCACAGGTGGTGTCTTGGGTCTCGGCACTGTGTTTCTGCTGGTGCTGGCCCAGACTCTGACAGGATGGAGGAGGGAGCCAGATACCCGCACCCAGGACCCAGACAGCAGGGCGGCGGGAGCCCCATCTCTCACAGAATCACCAAATCAATGTTATTTTTATATCATGTTTTTATATCATATGTTTGTTATTGTTGTATCATGTTGTTATTGTTTATTTATTAATAAATTTATATATTACTTTCATATACTTTTTCTAATTTTCTTTAATCTCCAACACTTCTATTATATAGAAAGTGCAAATAGTGATATTTAAAATATTTCTTCTAATTAAATCCCTTTCAATGTGCACAAATTCATGTACCAGGCCACTAGTTTATTAATAAAACTGGAACGTGGCAATGGATTCAGGTAGTATAATAAATAGAAAAGCATGTGACTTTGAAGAAGGCCCATCTGGGTTCTAATCTCGGTCTTACAATTTATTGATTATAAGATTTTAAGAAAGTCATTAAACCTCTTTGGGCCCCATTTTCCTTTTGTAAAAAATGGTGATGGTGGCAGCCCATTTCCCTTTTCTCCCTAGAGTACAGCTAGATGTCATTTCATGAAACCACATGATGATACCTGAAATATTTAATAGAATTTAATAACCAAAATGATACCAGCACTGACCAACAGAGCAGGTACAACAGCCAGTCAGAATGGTCACCAGCTGTAAACAACCAAGGAGGCTCCAGCCAAATGTCTGCTCTGCAGAATCACATTCCTTCAGAGGCAAGAACACAGGGTTGGCTGCTTAGATAGAGATTAAAGAAAGGTGAAATCCAAGAAGACCAAAAAATAATGCATACCTCAATAACTCACAGGAGCATTTCTAATTTATAAAGTACTTTCACAAATATTGTTTGAGTTATTGAAAATAGTACCTGGAAAACATGGGATTGAATGTTCTCAATTCATGTCCATTAAATGCATTTATAATATGCAAACACAGTTGCTGCAGCTGAATAATGGGGTAAGAAACCATCCCTACTGTAGTTAGCTTACATTGTACTAGAGATTTAGACAAGATACCATTGATTGCTCCTTTTCTAGATTTGTGTTATAACACAATAGCTAAAAAGTGTTTGTTATAGTCAGTAAATTGGGCCTGGGATTAGAACCCAGATCAGCCTCCTCCAGAGTCACATGCTTTCCTGTTTATTATGCCTCCTGTATACACTGGCAAGTCCTGCTTCTAAATCTTCACTTGAAACACCTACCCTGATCAGCCCTGTGCTCCTTTCCAACTCCTCCTTGACCCTGCACATCAGTCTACTCCTCCCTCTCCCACCATCAGCTTCTCCATCTTTGCGGGTCACTCTTTCTTCCCAGACTAAGAACTTATCCAAGTGTTTTTCATCCTTAGTTTCATTTCCTACATCTCTACCACCCCTTGTCCCTGCCACAGACACACTAGAATCTACCTTCTGCCATCATCACACACCTGAAACTGCTTCAGTAACTCAGGGATTCTTAACCAACCAGCCCTAAGCTATATATATATAAAGAGCCAGGGTCTGTAACATCCAAAACGACTGAAGGGACAAACTAATGCCAGGCTGCATGTACAGGCTGGGTTGAGTGGGAAGTGGCGAGCGGGCTGAACTGCTTACCTCTTGGAAAGAGAGAGAGGTGGGGCTGCTGGTGAGGCCGGAGAGAGAATCAGGGTTTAATCCACAGCCTCTTTGGCAGCTGCTGATCAACCCTTGCCTCTCTCTCTCTCCGGGTTTCACCAGCAGCTGAGCCTCTCTCTCTCTCTGAGAGGTCAGCAGTTCAGCCCTCTCGCCAGCAGCCTGGGGAGGCTGCTGATCAACCCTACTTCTCTTATTAGGCACAAAGATTGGCCTGGAGTTGCTGACTGGCTTAGAAACCAACCAATCAGAACCAAATCTGGGTGAACTGCAAATAGCCAATGGATGTCTAGGAGGCAGAGCTTTTGATGCTTACTGGCATAGAAACCAACCAATCAGAAGTAAATCTGGTAGAACTGCAAAGGAAGAACCTAAGGTGGGGGCTGAGGAGGGGTTTTAAGGGCAACAGCTGTTTGGTGTAAGGTGTAAGAAAGCAATTCAATTTTTTAGTGACTGGTTTGGCAGTGTAGTGCATATGGCTGGCTATCAGTCCAGATATAGGGATTATATATTTTTGTCTGCCAAGAGCATCTTCTCCTGCTGAAAGAGGCTCCTCTCCCCACCCCACCCCCAATTTAAGCAATTCTATCCTATATAATCTATCTATACTACTAAAAGGGTAATATGCTAATTAGACCGGATTGACCGGCCATCTTCCAGATGTCTGACTTCCTTCCAGACAAAGCCATGGTGGTGGGGGCCAAGGCAGAGACCATTAGGGATTATCAGGCTGGCAGGGGAGGGCAGTTTGGGACAAGATCAGGCCGTCAAGGGGGTAGGGGCAGTCAGGTAGGCAGGCAGAGGCAGAGGCAATCAGGCAGGCAGGCAGGTGAGCAGTTGGGAGCCAGTACTCCCAGATTGTGATTGGGATGTCTTACTGCCAGTTTAGTCCCGATCCCCCAAGGGGTCCCCAATTGGAGAGGGTGCAGGATGGGCTAAAGGAACACACCCCCCCCATGCACGAATTTAATGCACCAGGCACCTAGTATTGGATATAATTTATATGAACTAATAAGGCTCTGCACATATATTATCTCATTACTCCTCAGAAAACCTCACAAGATATTATTATATTTCACTTTTCCAGATGAGAAAATGGAGGCTCAGAAAGGCTATAAAACCCTGATTTGCTCAGGATCACATAGCAGTTAAGTAGCAGAGCTGGATGGGAATCAAGGTTGGGCTTACTGCCAAACTCATGTTCCTGCCACTCTGCTACAAGGCCATCATTCAGCCCCCATGGACCCCTCTTTTCCAAGGACTCTCAAGAGATTGGCTTGCCAAGCTAAGTACCCGATCACCAACAAAGAAGTCAAAGATCTTTTTGGAGGTAAGAGTGTAACACTTGAAGGCAAACATCTACTAGTCTATATCTTTAATCCACCTTTATACCTCCTCTCCTTGAATAGTCTAACTTTATCTGAAAGGTCACTTAGGCTTGGTGAATGAAAGACCCCTATAAAGTCCACCAAACCAGAAACAAGAAGGAAGGACAGGGTAAGCAGGCTTCACTCAAACCATCTCTCCTTAAGTTTCTCCCCTGTCTCCTCCACTCTGGGGAACATTTTCCTTTCTACAGCAGATCCAGTTGAGTGGAGAGAGGCTGGCTTGGACAGAGAACAGATAGGATGCCCATTTTTTTTCTTTTCAGTCATGCCAATGTCCTGATGTGAGACTCCCTGCACTCACTATGTCCCTGTGCATGGGCTCTCCAGGAGGGCAAAGAAATTTTATTGAAAGGTGTCTGCACATGGTTGCATTGTTGTCACATGTAGTGACCTTCATAAATAGCTTTGGGAAGCTCATTTAAGAAACGGAATAACAGGTGGTTGATTTTTTTTTCTCCTCCTTTATTGGATTGTACTCTGATTCGCTATACAAAGTTGAACACTTTCCTGGAAATGTGCTCACACATGCCTCCCAAATGCAAACAAGCAGGTCAATGACCCAGTGTTGTAATATACCAGCCTGAGATCTGCTTGGATAATCCAGCAGAGCCATTTGTTCTTTATAAGAGGGCAAATAGTGGAGGGCAGCAGGAAGTTAAGCAGAACCCTAAAGTGCTAAGGCAGAGAGAGGAGAGACAGAAGAGATAAGAGGCTGAAGAGAGTTAACATCAGCCTCCAAGTTAGCTTCCAATTCTTGGTGAAACTCCCAGAGGGAGACTGATAAATCATGAAGTTAATTGCCATCCTTTTCCTTTGTTCCAGGCTGCTAACAAGTTTAGCCCAAGAGGACCAACCACAAGAAATTGACTGCAATGATGAGGATGTATTTAAGGCTGTGGACGCAGCTCTGAAGAAATACAATGATGGAAGCAAAAGTGGCAACCAGTTTGTATTGTACCGCATAACCGAAGGCAACAAGACGGTGAGTGAGTTGTGTTTAACCTTGAGGTCATTTGGGATTTGTGCTATCACTTGAACCCAGGACACATGGACACACATACACACACGCACACACACCACCACCACCACCACCAAAAAAAAAAAAACAAAAAAAAAAAACCACCTGATAGTTAAAGGTGAGGCTTACAGACCAACCCCACTCTCTGGGCTGGGATGTGGGCAGGGTATGACTAGTCCTCAAACCTCCAAGGTTGGCCTCCTAGGTGATCAGAGGACAGGTATTCTACGCTGAAATTAAAGAAACATAGATGGAATCATTTGAAAGGGACTATGTAGAGTGGAAAAATCCAGGAACTCAAGTCAGGCCTCAGCAAGAGGATTTACTGGGTGACCGGCCTTAAACTAAAATATAAAGACCTCCAGACCTCAAAAGGGAGGAGGTGTTTAAGGGGCTATGTCTAACACATAGTGCATAATCTCACATATAAATGGAATCTAAAAAAGTCAAACTTAATAGAAGCAGAAAGTAGAATGGTGGTTGTCAGGGACTTTGGGATGGGAGAAATGGGGAGGTGTTTGTCAAGGGTACAACTTTCAGTTATAAGATGAGACTGGTCGTTTAGCTCAATGGTTGAGCATCAACCTATGAACCAGGAGGTGGTGGTTCAATTCCCGGTCAGGGCACATGTCTGAGTTGCAGGCTTGATCCCCAGTGTGGGGTGTGCAGGAGGCAGCCA
This sequence comes from Plecotus auritus, assembly GCF_963455305.1. NCBI lineage: Eukaryota > Metazoa > Chordata > Mammalia > Chiroptera > Vespertilionidae > Plecotus > Plecotus auritus. Next base: position 182,597,787 of record NC_137771.1, on the reverse strand, counting down.
ATCAGTGATTCTTCTCATCATCGATATTTCTGTCTCTCTCTCCTTTTTCCTTCCTCTTTGAAATCAATAAAAATATATTTTAAAAAAATAAGATGAGTAGGTCCTGGGGGTCTAATGTACAGCATGGTGAATAGAATTAATAATACTGTATTGTATACTTGAAATTTGCTAAAGGGCTAGATTTTAAGAGTTCTCACCACACACAGAGAACAGGTAATTATGTGAGGTGACAATGTGTTTATTAGTTTATTTGTGGTAATCATTTCACAATGTAAACATATAGCAAATCATCTTTTTGTATATCTTAAATATATGTGATTTACTTATACCTCAATAAATTATACCTCAATAGCCCTAACTGGTTTGGCTCAGTGGATAGAGCATTGGCCTGCAGACTCAAGGGTCCCAGGTTCCATTGCAGTCAAGGGCATATACCTTGGTTGCAAGCACATACCTCAATAAAACTAGGGTAAATGAGGGACAGTGGGGTATGTCAAGGGAGTCAGAAAAGAAATTAATATAGTTCTACTATATTAGATAAAATATCTACCATGAAGTCCTGATGGCTGAATGCATCAAGGGTAACAACAATGTTCTGGTTGGTTTTGAATATTATTTATCACTGATGGATACACTCAGGTTGAAGATAAATCCTGACAGGATGTGTGATTCCAAGAAATACAACTGGATGCATCAAAACTATTAGGTTGGGGGGACGGAAGGGAGGGTTTAGTTGTGATTTTTTATTGTTGTTGTTTAAATGAAAACATCACAATGATGCAACTGAAAGGGAAAAGAAATCAAAATCAAACAACCTTTAGCTTTATTTCTCTTTAAATTCAATCATCATCTCTCCCTTTTTTTAATTGTCTAAAGTTTTACATATGTCTCCTTTTTCCCCAATTGCCTCCCCTAGCCATTCCCACCCCAAGTAAGCCCCCACTGCCCCAGTTTCTGTGTCCCATTGGTTATGCTAATATGCATGCATATTAAGTCCTTTGGTTGCTCTCTAACACCCCTCTCCTATCATTTGTCTCTGGATCTATTCTTGTTCATCAAATTATGTTGATCATTATATCCCACATATGAGTGATATCCTGTGATATTTATCTTTCTCTGACTGGCTTATTTCGCTTAGCATATTCCTATCCAGTTCCATCCATGCTGTTGTAAATGGTAAAAGTTCCTTCTTTTTTATAGTGGCATAGTATTCCATTGTGTAGATGTACCACAGCTTTTTAATCCATTCATCTGCTGATGGGCACTAAGGCTGTTTCCAAATCTTACCTATTGTTCGGTAAATTGCTGTTATGAACATAGGGGTGCATATAGCCTTTCTGATTGGTGTTTCTGGTTTCTTTCGATACAGTCCTAGAAGTAAGATTACTGGGTCAAATGGGAGTTCCATTTTTAACCTTTTGAGGACAATCCATACTGTCTTCCACAGTGACTGCACCAGTCTGCTTCCCAACAGCAGTGCAGGAGGTTTCCTTTTTTTCCACATCCTTGCCAGCACTTGTTGTTGGTTGATTTGATAATGATAGCCATTCTAACAGGTGTGAGATGGTATCTTATTGTGGTTTTGATTTGCATCTCTCAGATGTCAATCATCATCTCATGATAAAGGAAAAATTAAGCAAACCTGGTTCAGCAGACAACTCTTCTCTCCAAGGACATCCCCAGGAAGAGTTTGCCTGGGTGGCTTTGAAAACAAGCAAATCAGACACAACACAAGAAAGAGCACTTAAAGAAAGTGTATGGTATCATGTATCTCTGTGGTGGTTCATTCCACAGGATGAATGCATATTTGACACACTGCCTTATTGCATAACTGACCTATTTATTGTCACATACAGATATCCTAACGTCATTGAGGGAGTGACACCACAGTACGTTATAAATACGTGGTCCCCTGGATGCTCTTTTTTGCACTGTCCTTGACATCCCAAGCCCAATGACCTTATTCATACACCATCCTTCTCTCCACCAACTTTTTCCAACACCTTTAATTCATTGCAGTCTGTGTTTTCCACCTTTTGTTGTTCCAGTTCAAACAATTAACTAAGGGAACTAAATAACTACACTGATTTACTTCTTTGTGGCTTTTTTCCCGAAAGTTAGGGCCCGGTCTTTGGCTGTATCCATACAATGATCTTGACACTGTAGAAGAAACATCAAATAGGATCATATGACTTGCTGTCTAGCCTTAGTCAATAAACATGTGGGACTTTTAAACAAAAGTGCACATGTAAACGTCCTGCATCCAGCATTGTTGAGCTGTCATGAACGTTCTTGTGTCTGTTTTACTGTTATAATATTAGGTAAATATGGAAGCAAAGCTATTCCACAGGGTTATTTTTTAAAAAAGGAATTCTGGTTCTGTTTTCTAAAGAAATGTAGAAATTCTTAATTTGCATCTATTTATAGTTTCAGCTTTCTTCAGCTGCCAGTGTGCTACCAACTTTAGCCTAAAAAACCTGGCATAGGAGATTTTTGTTTGTTCGCATATGATCCTCTTAGACCCTTTCATATTTAGAAAATTAACATCTTCCTTTGGGGGAAATACTTAGTTATTCTGCCATAACAGAGTATGTATTAACTTGTAGATTCAGTGGTTCGATACCTGTTTAATCATGTGCTGATATTCCAGAAGGATTTCTGGCATTGGTGAAAACAAAGATGGGACACAGGGGGGATATTTTTGTTTTATATGTACCCTGCTTAGAAACTAGAAGTCTTGTGTCATGCAAGAGAAAACAAATTATTTTTAAAGGAAAAAAAAAAGCAAAGTTAAAAAAATATAAGCTTTCAATAGTTTGTTCAAATGAATTTTACTATGTCTCTGTGATAGTTTACTTTGGTGGAAGAAAAAAAGTCCATCCATTTGACATGAGGAGATTAAAGAAAAAAGCCCAGTGTGCTTTTTATTTTATTTTATTTTTCTGAAAGTAACATTGAGCCATTCTTGTTTTACAAACTAGTGTAGTCGTGCGAGTCCTGGTGCCCTCGGCAATGTTTTATTGGTGTTGTCGTCATTGGCTGACATCTGTGGCAAATGGGTTGTTGTTGGTTTGTTTTTGTTTTGTTTTGTTTTGTTTTCTAAAATGTCCACAGAATCACTATCACCTACCGCTTTATCAAAATCTGAGACCTGAAACGAACCTTGGAACTGTCGTGTTTGACTCCATCATCTCCCAGATGCAAATACTCTGACAAGTGCAGGCTCTGAGAGAGCACTGCCCCTGGGCTCAGGAGACCTGGGGTCTGGGTTGGCTTTGCCTTTCCAAGGTGAGAGGCTGCCTAAGCTCTGCCCTCTCTACCTGGGCCTCCTTTGTCTCACCTGCAAAGTGAGGGACTGGGCAACATCACCTCTCAGGTCTCTTGATGCTCCAACATGCCAGGATTTTGCATCTAAAAGCTCATCTAGCCCTAGCTGGTTTGGCTCAGTGAATAGAGCATTGGCCTGGGGACTGAAGGGTCCCGGGTTCGATTCCGGTCAAGGGCATGTACCTTGGTTGCGGGCACATCCCCAGTATGGGGTGTGCAGGAGGCAGCTGATCGATGTTTCTCTCTCATCGATGTTTCCATCTCTCTATCCCTCTCCCTTCCTCTCTGTAAAAAATCAATAAAATATATTTAATAAATAAATAAATAAATAAATAAAAGCTCATCTAACTCAGACCCTTTGAGCATTAAAAGTTTTATTTATTATTTTATGACATGTTAGAAAAAAATAGAAAACAAGACAAACCAAATAAAAATACTAAAATTACCCATAACTAAACTCATCATCCAGAGATACCTGTTAACATTTCTTTCAAAAAATGAAGAAAGTACTCTTGTTTGTTGGTTTGTTTTCTAATTGTAAAAGTAATATATATTTGTTTTCAAAAAAATACTCAGAAAATTTAGGAATGTTTGTTTAAAGAAGAGAGTAAAAGATAACCTTACACCCACCACTGAGAGCAACATGTTAACAGCTTTGCTGCATAACTTTTCAGGCTTTTAAAACCATATAAATGCATGTAAATTGATTTCTACAAAAATAAGGTAATACTTTGTAAACTACTTTGTTACTTGAAAATACATGTTTATAAATATATTATGAACATTCTTCCAACTATTTATAACTGTTAGTATTTTTAGTAAATGATTTGCTCTTGTTGAATTGAATCAATATTAAATATTCATAACTACACTAGATCCCTCTCCAATGGTCTGCTGTTGTCAGTTGAATGAGCCCTATGTATCTTTGATTGCTTTTTTTCCAGGAAGACCAGGACATATTTTATTCTGTCAAGTACGAAATCAAGGAGGGCGACTGTTCTGTTCAAAGTAACAAAACCTGGCAGGACTGTGACTACAAAGAACCTGGGCAAGCTGTAAGTGTGATGGTCCGGAGCCTCCAGTTTCATCAATTGAGACTGCCAAATTATTCTATTAGAGCTGGGGGTGATGAGTACTATTTACTTGTTTGTGCACATAAACCCTCAAATGTGTAGAAAAGTCAAATGGTTGATGTCTATGTTCTTGCATAGAGAGAAAGGGCATGAGAGGCCAGCCATGAGATGTGGAGAAAGCCCTCCCATGAAGAGGGGACTCCTATGACCACTTGGGTGCTTTATTTGTGCAGACTGAGTTGGAATTCTACTCTGCCTCTAATTAGCTGATCACTGTTACCCATTGGCTCCCTTGTAAAGGGAGGTAAAATTGACCTAAATTGGAAAATGAAAGGAGATACATATGAAAAGACCTTGTTTTAATAACAAGGTATCTTAACCAAATGCCTAACATCTGTTTGCCACACCACAGCTGTTGTTTGGCCTTACCTGAGGGAGCTAACAGCCAGTATCTGCCAGGAAGCAAGCCACTCTTTCCACAGTCCATGGACTCACCTCTTTAATGTGTCAAAATGTTATTGGTGGAAATGGGGTGTCCACTGTTGGGAAGTGGGGGATCCCTTTCCCCACTGAATGTTGGGGGTCCGGTCCTCACTATATCTTGAGAAAAAGAATTTTCTAAGACTCACACAGGAAGATGAGAGATCTTTATTTGTGTGGAATTACATATCTGCATTTCTAAAGTCCCATATCCCTTAAACCAGTCCTAAAAGAGGTGCAGCTGGGGATTCAGAGAGCCAAAAGCCAAACCAATGTCCCAAGTTTCCTTTCCATGGTGGAGCTGGGTCCCTCACAGCATCAGTCTAGTTCCCGTCCATTAGTCCATTGTGTGTCTGTAGTGGGGCGGGGGCAGGGAGGGGGGCGTGGAGTATATGGTAGTGGGACACCATAAGGGTGCATGCAGGGGAGTGTGTCCCTTGCAACAAGAGAGCCAGGAGCCCCAGTGTGCAAGAGAGGCAAGAGAGAACTCTTTGTTTAGGAGTTTAATATCTGAAATATTCCCGTGCTTACAGTGGCCACACCGACTATGTTCCCAGGTGTGACTGACAGACATGTACCTTCCCCATGTCCCCCAGACTTTACTGGGCATGTGTGTATTTGGCCTTCCCTTTGCTCCTTTACAATTAATAACTGGTTATTACAATGGTATCAAAAACACTGCATCCTCTGTGCAGTTGAACCCTGAAGTTGAACTGTAAGAGGAGAGTTTGGCAGGCTAGTTTTAGGGCACTGTGTTCACCTTGGTGTAAAAGAAATATCTGCAGTGCTCCAAACATAACATTATTTTAAACCTCACTATCTATACTGCCTCTCCTCCAGACATCTCATGAATATCAATGGCTTGTAAATAATCATGATTAGGCTTCAAAAACATTCATTCTTGTGTCTCAAAACTCTGTTAGAAAAGAATCTTAAGTTTTAAATAAGAGAAAAGCCATACTTAGCAACAGCACTAGGTACACTTTTCCATCTGAAAGATTAAGATAAATGGACTCCCTTTTTCTTTCTTTCTAGGCCACAGGAGAATGCATGGCAACCATAGGGAAGAGATGGATTATGGAATTCTCCGTGGCAACCCAGACCTGCCACATTACTCCAGGTAGCTGATATATAGAGTGGCGCTGCCCTGGGGAGAAATGAACCATTTTCATGTGGGGCCAGGGGCATAACCTGGACAAAGCCCCTTCCCAGAGGGCAGTGGGTGGCTGCACAAGACCATTTGCAGCCTTGGGGCTGATGGAGGGGGGATTGTAGTGGCAGAGTCCTGAGGTGGGGCCAGGCTCCTGCCAATCATCCTTTGGACAGCAGCACTGAATTAGGTGTGTGCAAAGGCCCTGGAAAAGGACTAGAAAACATGCCACGTGCTTCAATTGTGGGGGTGTCCTAGAGCCAGAAAAGCACAGGCTTTGAGGTCAGATCTGGCCTGCGATCCTTCAAAAGCACTTCACCTTTTTTGTTTCCCTTTTCCTTAAAAGGGGATCACAGTAATTCTCACTGCAGAGGATTATTGTAGACTGAAACTAGATGGCAGGCTTCAAGTTACACACATAAGAATGGATTGATTATCATCATAATAAAAGTAATCATAGCTGACATTTATTGAGCACTTATTGCTAGCCACAGTGCTAATCGTTTTACACATGTTGATTTATTTAATCCTCACAACAATTCTATGGGGGCAAGTGTTAATATTCTCATTTTACAAATGAGGAAACCCAGGCCCACCACAGTTAAGTATCTTGCCCAGTATCTCATAGCTATCAATTAGTAGAGTTGGTATAGTAGACCTTGTAAGAATGGAGAAACTTATGCAGAGATATAACCACTATCAGCTCCTTCCCTCTGGTGGCACAGTGGCTGGGTGCAGAAGAATGGGCACATCCAGGGAATGTCAATCACAAAAGCCAACCCAGAACTGGCCTTTTGCAAGATAGGGTTTTAGAATATGAGGCTCCAGAACAGCATCTTCAGCCACTCAGGAACATCAGTGGAGGAGCAATTGTTCTATCTTGGCCTTAGTCATCCATAAGGAACCCAAAAACTATATTTCTTGAGTTTCAGCTCTTGCAAGAAGTGGCATTGAAAGAAAAACAGTTCAAAGCAGAATAGAAATCACAATTTTTTTAAAAAAATTGTTTTTTATTATTTAGTTTAAGAACTTTAGCTCATAAGCAAATTTTCACATGATCCGGAACACTGCACTTATATACTAGGAGAGAAAAAGCTCTTTGCCACACGTTCTAGATTCACAATTACTACTAGGTCAACAATCCCTTATCTGAAACTTTTTTGGCCAAATATGTTTCAGAATTCAAAATTTTAAATGTTTTTTAAATTTTTAAGAAACCTCCCTAGAAATGTTGGAGCAGGATGAAAAATCATTCCATCACCTGGAAACACTGAATATGCATCTTTCACCCTCAAAGACTGCTCCCTCTCTCCTCTTTCCCCAGTCAGAGCTGCCCTTGAGGTCAGTAAACCAGCCTCTGGTCTCTACTCCCTTCCCCCTCCCCGTTCTGTGTTCATCAATCTTTTGTTCTCCCGTCAGTAATTCTCTCTCCTTTCCCATGTAAGTCCCCTCCAGCTTGTTAACTTTGTCCACTGCCCTGATGCCACATACCTTCTGCAAGGGGACAGCAGTGAGGAAAGCTATGAAGTCACCCAGCTAATCTTCTTTCTGACACACATGCTTATGGAGTGAGTGCCAAGAAACAGCTGCAAGGGGAGTTGTGTTGACCTACTGGCAACTGAGGGACACTGATGTAGAACTCTGTTGGCCTCCTGCTTCTGTTGGGGTCCTACACACTGGGACAGTGAGAGCCCAAGGCAAAGGGGCCCAGGATGCCTTCATGACTTCCCCTCTACAGCGTGTGCCTCTACTGACCCACGGGTTAAGGCTACCTGTTATAAACATTACGTGGTAACTTAATACAAACTCGCTCCTGTTTTAATATTTTACGTTATTTTATTAAAACCCCGTCAGTGGCACCCCATCATTACTGCCGACCACTCTTCATTCACTTCAGTGGGTCTATGCACACCCTGAAATTATATGGAGAACGTGAGTACCGGCATTTTCCTGGAGAGGGTGCCACGGTTCTCATCAGGTTCACCAAAGAGCCCATGACCCTTGGAATATAGTTCATAACCCCTGCCCTCCGGAGGGTGGCCCGGGCTCCAACAGAGGACTCTCTCTACCAATCGTCCAGACCTCAATCGCCAGTCCCTGCCTCCCGCTTTAAGCCCCGGTAAAAAGTATTCACCGCATGCTACATGCTGCCCCTGACTCATCCTGCTTTCTTGAGAGCCATTCCTCCCTTTGCTCCTTCTTCTCAGGCTCACACTTTATGTTGCCCAGTTGACCTTGACCAGTTTACACCCTTCTTAGCTCAGGCTTCTTCTCCTCACAAAAGTCTTTCTAGAGCTCACTCTGGGCTCCTGCCTTTCCAAGTTCTTGCCGAATTATTTTGAAATATCCATCTGCAGTTCTGTCTCTCCCACTCAATTTTGCCCAACACCATCACCACTGTGGGGCCGACCAGCAGTCCCTGCGTTGTGTTGGCTGTTGCCTTTTTTTTTTCAAAAATTTTTTTTTATTGATTAAGGTATTACATGTGTACATATCTTCCCATTGCCCCCCCCCCACTCCCATACATGCCCTCACCCCCCAGTCTCTTGTGTCCATTGGTTATGCTTATATGCATGCATACAAGTCCTTCGGTTGATCTCTTATCTCCCCCCACCCTCCCCAACCTTCCCGCTGTAATTTGACAGTCTGTTTGATGCTTTACTGCCTCTGTATCTATCTTTTTGTTCATCAGGTTATAATGTTCTTTATTTTCCATAAATGAGTGAGATCATGTGATATTTTTCTTTCATTGCCTGGCTTATTTCACTTAGCATAATGCTCTCCCGTTCTATCCATGCTGCTGCAAATGGTAAGAATTCCTTCTTTTTTATAGCAGTGTAGTATTCCATTGTGTAGATGTACCATAGTCCGTTTAGGTCCATTGCCCATTTTTTTATTGGATCATTTATCTTCCTTTTATTAAGTTGTATGAGTTCCCTGTAAATGTTGGAGATTAAACCTTTATCAGTGATAACATTTGCAAATATGCTCTCCCATACAGTAAACTTTCTTGTTGTTTTGTTTATGGTTTCTTTTGCTGTGCAAAAGCTTTTTATTTTGATGTAGTCCCATTTGTTTATTTTCTCTTTAGCTTCCATTGCCCTAGGAGCGGTATCAGTGAAGAAATTGCATCAGCATATGTCTGAGATTTTGCTGCCTGTGGATTCCTCTAGTATTTTTATGGTTTCCTGTCTTATGTTTAAGTACTTTATCCATTTTGAGTTAATTTTTGTGTATGGTTTAAGTTGGTGGTCTAGTTTCATTTTTTTTGCATGTATCTGTCCAATTTTCCCAACACCATTTATTGAAGAGACTGTATTGACTCCATTGCATGGTCATGCCTCCTTTGTCAAATATTAATTGAGCATCGTGGTTTGGGTCGATATCTAGGTTCTCTATTCTATTCCATTGGTTTATATGCCTGTTCTTGTGCCAGTACCAGGCTGTTTTGAGAACAGTGGTTTTGTAATACATCTTGAAATCTGGTATTGAAAACCCACATACTTTGTTCTTCTTTCTCAGGATTGCTATAGCTCTTTGGGGTCTTTTTTTTTTGTTCCAGATGAATTTTTGGAGAGTTTGTTCTAGGTCTGTGAAATATGCCATTGGTATTTTAATGGGGAGTGCATTGAATCTATAGATTGCTTTGGGTAGTATGGACATTTTAATGATGTTGATTCTACCAATCCATAAACATGGTATGCTCTTCCATCTATTTATGTCTTCCTCTATCTCTTTTTTGAATGTCCTGTAGTTTTCTGAGTAGAGGTCTTTTACCTCCTTAGTTAAGTTTATTTCTAGGTATCTTAATTTTTTTGGTGCGATGTTAAATGGGATTGTTTTCTTTGTCTCTCTTTCTGTAAGTTCACTGTTGGTGTAAAAAAATGCCATAGATTTCTTGGCATTAATTTTGAATCCTGCTACATTTCTGAATTCATTTATTAAGTCTAATAATTTTTGGATTGGAGTCTTTAGGGTTTTCTATGTACGGTATCATGTCATCTGTGAATAAGGACAATTTTACTTCTTCTTTTCCAATTTGGATGCCCTTTATTTCTTCTTCTTGTCTGATTGTTGTGGCTAGCACTTCCAGTACTATATTGAACAGGAGTGGTGAAAGTGAGCATCCCATTCTTGTCCTGTTCTTAGGGGAAATGGTTTTAGTTTTTGCCCATTGAGTATGATGTTGGCTGTGGGTTTGTCATATATGGCTTTTATTATGTTGAGGTCTGATCCTTCTATTCCCATCTTGCTGAGAGTTTTTATCAAAAATGGGTGTTGGATGTTGTCAAATGCTTTTTCTGAATCAATTGATATGACTTTGTGGTTTTTTTCTCTCAATTTGTTTATGTGATGTATCATGTTTATTGATTTGCGGATATTGTACCATCCTTGCATCCCTGGGATAAATCCTACTTGGTCATGGTGTATGATCTTTCTGAAGTACTGCTGGATCCAATTTGCTAGAATTTTGTTGAGGATTTTGGCATCTACATTCATGAGGGATATTGGCCTGTAATTCTCTTTCATTGTGTTGTCTTTATCTTGTTTTGGTATTAGGGTGATGCTGGCTTCATAGAAGGAGCTTGGAAGTGTTCCTTCCTCTTGAATTTTTTGGAATAGTCTGAGGAGCATAGGTTTTAGTTCTTCCTTGAATGTTTGGTAAAACTCCCCTGTGAAGCCATCTGGCACCAGGTTTTTGTTTGCTGGAAGCTTTTGGATGACTGCTTCAATTTCTTCCATAGTTATTGGCCTATTGAGATGTTTAGATTCTTCCTGATTGAGTTTTGGAAGGTTGTATTTTTCTAGGAATATGTCCATTTCCTCTATGTTGTCCAGTTTGTTGGAATAGAGTTGTTCATAATACTTTTTTTTTAATATATATTTTATTGATTTTTTACAGAGAGGAAGGAAGAGGGATAGATAGTCAGAAACATCGATGAGAGAGAAACATCGGTCAGCTGCCTCTTGCACACCTCCTACTGGGGATGTACCTGCAACCAAGTTACATGCCCTTGACTGGAATCGAATCTGGGACCTTTCAGTCTGCAGGCTGACGCTCTATCCACTGAGCCAAACAGGTTTTGGCTCATAATACTTTTTAATAATCCTTTGTATTTCTGTGGGGTCTGTTGTTATTTCTCCTCTTTCATTTCTCATTTTGTTTATTTGGGTCCTCTCTCTTTGCTTCTTGGTGAGCCTGGCTAGAGGTTCATCAATCTTGTTTATCCTTTCAAAGAACCAACTCTTGGTTTTGTTGATCTTTTGTATTGTTTTATTGGTCTCTATGTCGTTTATCTACACTCTGATCTTTATTATTTCCTTCTTTCTGCTTACACTGGGCTTTTCTTGTTGCTCTCTTTCTAATTCTTTGAGTTGTAGGGTTAGATAATTTATTACCATTGTTTCTTGTTTTTTTGCAGTAGGCTTGTAGAGCTATGAACTTCGCTCTCAAGACTGCTTTTGCTTTGTCCCATAGATTTTGGATTGTTCTGTTTTAATTGTTATTTGTTACCATGATGTTTTTTATTTCTTCCTTGATCTCTCTGGTAACCCAGTCATTGTTTAATAGCATGCTATTTAGTCTGCATGTGTTTGATTTTTTTGGATTATTTTTATTGTAGTTGATTTCCAGTTTTATGCCACTGTGGTCTGAGAAGATGCTTGATGTGATTTCTATCTTCTTGAATTTGAAGAGACTTTGCCTGTGTCCTAATATGTGGTCTATCCTTGAAAATGTGCACTGGAGAAGAATGTATATTCTGTAGCTTAGAGTGAAATGTTCTAAAGATGTCAATTAAGTCCATCTGATCTAGTGTGTCATTTAGGATTGTTGTTCCTTTGCTGATTTTTTGTTTAGTTGATTTATCCAGTGGTGTCAGTGGGTTATTAAAGTCCCCTACTATGACTATATTGCTATCAATCTCTCCCTTGATATTTTCCAGAAGTTGTTTTATGTATTTGGGTGCTCCTGTATTGGGTGCATATATGTTTACCAGTGTTATATCTTCTTGTTGAATTGCTCTCTTTAGTATTATGTAGTGACCTTCCCTATCTCTTGTGATGGCCTTTATTTTGAGGTCTACTTTATCAGATATAAGTATCACAACCCCAGCTTTTTTCTCATTTCCATTTGCCTGAAAAATGTTTTTCCATCCCTTCACTCTCAGTCTGTGTGAATCCTTTGTTCTGAGGTGGTCTCTTCAGACATCAAATATATGGGTCATGTTTTCTTATCCATTCAGCTACCCTATGTCTTTTGATTGGTGCATTTAATCCATTTACGTTTAATGTTATTATTGACAAGTACATGTTTGTTGTCATAGTTTTCCTTAGTGTTTGTGTTTCTTCTTGCTTTTCTCTTTCTTCTTTTTACAGCAGTCCCTTTAGCATTTCTTGCATTGCTGGCTTGGTAGTGATAAACTCTCTTAGCCCTTTTTTGTCTGTGAAGCTCCTGATTCCACCTTCAATTTTGAATAATAGCCTTGCTGGGTATAGTATTCTTGGGTTCAGGCCCTTGCTTTGCATCACTTTTTAAATTTCATTCCATTCCCTTCTGGTCTGGTGTGTTTCTGTTGAGAAATCCATTGATATTCTAATAGGAGAACCCTTGTAGGTACCTTTCTGTCTCTCTCTGGCAGCCTTTAAGATTCTTACTTTGTCGTTGGTGTTTGCCAATTTAATTATGATGTGTCTTGGTGTCAGTCTTTTAGGGTTCATCTTGTTTGGGACTCTATGTGCTTCTTGGACTTGCATGGTTTTTTTCTTGCCAATATCAGGGAAGTTTTCTGTCATTATTTCTTCAAACAAGTTTTCTATTCCTTGCTTCTCTTCCTCTCCTTCTGGTACCTCTATTATGCGAATATTGTTTGTTTTGTGTTGTCCCAAAGCTCCCTTAGGCTCTCCTCTTGCTTTTTAAGTCTTCTTTCCAGTTGCTGCTGTGTTTGTGTGTTTTTTCCTACCTTGTCTTCTAATTCTCTGATGTGGTCCTCAGCCTCTTCTAGTCTACTGTTTAAGCCTTCCATTGTATTCTTTATTGCAGCTATGTCGTTCTTCATCTCCTCTTGGTTCCTTTTCATGTTGGCAACATTCTCATTCAGCTCCTTATAATTCTCATTGAGTTGTATATATTTGTCATTCAGTTGTGTGTATTTGTCATCCAGCCATTTGAGCATCCTTATAACCATTACTCTGAATTCTTTTTCAGGTATGTTGCTAGCCTCAATTTCATTTAACTCCCTTTCTGGTGATTCCTCTTTTCTTTCCTTTGGGGATTGCTTTTTTGTCTTCCCATATTTTCCTGTAATGTTTTAATTGTAGATCCAATTGCTTTGCTACCCATGTTCTTTTGGGGATGGTGCTATTGGTGTGATCTCTCAGGTCTCCTGGGCTTGGTAATCTAGTGTAGCTCCCTACTTGAACTATTTGGGTTCTTTTGATGTAGGCCTGTGAGCTGGAGAGGCACAACTGCAGTGTCTAGAAGTCAGCAACCGTGGGGGCGGGGGGGTTCCCAATTTTTGCTGTCTTGCACCCTTGATTGAAATCACGTGTGCCCAGCGGGGACTCACAGTGGCACCCAGGAACCATCTGTTGGGCTGATGGGACTCAGGGGGCCTGTGCTCTGGAAAGGCATAACTGTGGTATCCAGAGTTCTGTAGTTGTGGGGTGGGCAGACTCAGCTTTTGCTGCTGCACCTGTGGTGGATAGGCGCTCGCTCCCAGTGGCAGCTCACATGGGTACCCACGGTACGTTTGCCAACGAGGCACACTGAAGCACTCTGAAGGGCCCTGGCAGTGTAGCCGTGTAATTGAGGCATCTGTGGGCAGGTATCCAGGATGAGTGAATTCAGACTTTCTACTGCCAGGGGGAGTGTGTCCCTGCTTGTCCAAGATCACACCCAGGGAGAGCTCACAGCTGTTCCCCAGAGCGCCATGTGGATAGATGGGCTCAGGGTGCCTGCCTGTTGGAAATGCGCAACTGTGGAGGTGCATTTGCCGGCACAGAGCTCTGACGCACTCTGAGGGGCCCTGGCACTGAAGTTGCACAGCTGGGGTGTCCGTGGGCAGTTATTCAGGAAGAGGGAGTTCAGAATTTCTACTGCAGGACCGTGCACCCTTGTCTGTACAAAATCACAACCATGGGGGCTCCCAGTGGCTCCCAGGCACTGCCTACAGAGTGGTGTGCCCTGGAGGCCTGCACTCTGGAAATGCATGAATGTGGTGTCCTGAGTTCTGCCGCTGGGAGGGGGAAGTTGCACTTACTGCTGCCGAGCAGTGCATCTTTGGAGGTGGAGGTCCCAGGGTCCGCGGGTCTGTGGGTGGGGCAGCAGGATTTTGGCTGGAGTGGCTGCTGGGTCAAGGGGCAGTCCCAAGGCCTGTCTGGTTGGTGGTCGTGAAAGTCTTTGTTGAGCTCACTCTGGCCTCCTGCCTGTCCAAGCTCTTGCAGAATTATTTTGAAATATCCATCTGCAGTTCTGTCTCTTCCATTCAACTTTGCCCAAGACCTTCACCACTGGGGGGCTTACCAGAAGCCCCTGAATGACGGATGAACAGATTAGTCAGATACAGTTTGACTGTGAAAGAGAGGACTAAGAGGCTCCTGGCTCTAGCAGCCAGAGCAGCCTCCATTGCCTGCCTTGTTAGCCTTTTATTGCAGTTTTTATCTTTAGATACAATCAGTAGGGTGAGTAATCTTGGGAGGACACATGTGTTTACATTGTCCTCTAGATAAGAGCATCCAGGAATTAAGCATAAGGATTCCAGTAAACAACTGGGGGTCTGTACGTAATCAGATTTGTTTGGAAAGGTTAAGGAATAATTAGGGGCGCCGCCTTCGACACTCCCCTATGTCTCCCCTATGTCGGACTTCTGATTAATAGGGCTGGTGGCCTTCCACACACTTCCCTTTTATCAGAATGTCCTCCTTACAACTTTCCATCAAGTCTCTTGTGCTCCCCAATACACCGCAGTGACCATTACTAACAAGTTAATGTAACCACACAGTCTAGCTCAGTCCTTGACATATTACAGCAGGAGCAAAATATGTACATAATTGTTGAAATGAATTGATACAAAACATATTATATCCTGAACAAGGTGTCAAGGAGCTTTAATTAACACTGAAAAGTGAATAATACTATTTCTGTAGCCTTTTACTTTTTTATGAGGATAGATTAATGTATTATTTCTATAATTTACAATGATTTTTAAATAAATTTAAAATAAGTATGCACAATAGTATGTACATAAGATGTTCCTAAGTCAATGGCAGGTTTTTTTCCCTCTGACAAAAAAGCAGTCCTGTGTTCTCTTTTTCTAATACATACTAGAATTTATTAGAAAGTTTGTTTACCAGGGTCTTCGAAATTATCTTACTTATTTAGGACAATGTATCTGAATCTGGGTTTTGCTCATTAACGCTGCCCTTTTGCCTACTCTTTCTTTGTCAAGCCGAGGGCCCTGTGGTGACCTCCCAGTATGAATGCCATGGCTGCGTACACCCCATAAGGACTGTCCCCCCTGACTTGGACCCTGTTCTGAGACATGCCATTCAACATTTTAACAGCCACACTAATCATTCCCACCTCTTTGCTCTGAAAGAAGTAGAAAAGGCACAGAGACAGGTTTGTTCTTCAGTTTTCATTTCTCACAGTATTGTTAAAATTTGTTGAATCTTTATGTTTAGGGTTTCATCGCCTAAAATAAACCATTGGTCAATAGAAAACCTATGATTTCATGACTGGTGGTGAGGGAGCTCTTTTATGTCCTCATCTGACTGGCATAGGACATAAGGAGCTTTCTCTTGAGTCAAAGTGATTTGGATACTGCAATATATAAAGGGCAAAAGTGTGGGTAATCAGACTTCTGGCTCTGAGGTTGGTTTTAATGAATGGGTCATCAGAAATACATGTTTTTCTTGGAGATGGTGAGATGAAAAGATCATTCTAGCCTTAAGGTTTTAAGAAAATTACATCATCACTTAGCTATCATGAGTCAAACATGGTTCCAAAATATTAAATGGTACCCAAACAGTTGGCACGGCTTTCTGAGCACTCTCTAAATTATAGTTTTCATATCACTAAAAGAAAGTAAATACTTGGAAATCTGGCCTTTTCATTGACCCAGTTCACTAAGTCTTTACTGACAGTTGACTGGGTCCCTTATATTTCAGTGTCTAATTATGAGGGATCTACTTTAGTCAGTAACATTCCCTGCTTTTTATAGACCATCCAACTTCCCTTTATGCAAGAGCATGTGCTACTCAATTATGTTCATAGCAGCTATCAGGGTGGGACTAGCCCAAGATAAAGCACCACAAAACTTATTGCCTGACTGTCTGGGAACCTAAGAACTTATCAGTAAAGGCCATTCTAGCTCCAAAGTTTTTTTTAACTATCTAGAAGAGTATTATTAATATTTCACAAAATTCAATAGGACATTATTTTTCTATTGCCTGGCAGAGGAAATGTTGCTAGGTTTTTCTTAAGAAAATACGGTAACTCCACCTATATATTACTTTCTATTTTCAGACTAGAGGCCTGGTGCACGAAATTCGTTCATGGGGGGGAGGGTGTCCCCTCAGCCCAGCCTGCACCCTCTCCAATCCAGGACTCCTTGGGGGATGTCCCTCTTACAATCCAGGACCGCTGACTCCTAACTGCTCACCTGCCTGCCTGCCTGATTGCCCCTAACTCACCCCCTCCGCCAGCCTGATCAACCCTAACTGCATTTGCCTGCCAGCCTAATTGCCCCCAATTGCCCTCCTCTGCTGGCCTGGTCGCCCCTCACTGCCCCCCATCCCAGCCTGGTCACCCACAACTGCCCCTCCTCCAGCCTGGTTGCCCCCAACTGTCCCCCCCTGACGGCCTGATTGCCCCTCACTGCCTCCCTCTGCCAGCCTGGTCACCCCTCGATGCCCCCCTCTGCCAGCCTGGTAGCCCCTCACTGCCCACCCTACCAGCCTGGTCTCTCCACGCAGCCTGCCATTCGGTTACTATGAGGGTGTCGTGACCAATTTGCATATTACCCTTTTATTAGTATAGATGTGTCAGTGTGTGTGTGTGTGTGTGTTTTGTGTTGAGGAGTGTGAGAGTCATAAAGTTCTCAATATTTATTCAGTCATGACTTTTGCCTAGTAATTAGAGTGTATATTTTTGAGTACTTGCAATATGCCAGGCAGTATTCTAAGTTCCTCATAACACTGTGAATAATGTTTAAACTGCCCTTTAACTATTCAATTCACCATGGTTTCAGATGGTGTCTGGATGGAACTATGAAGTTACTTACTTAATTCAGCAAACTAATTGTTCCAAGGAGAATTTTAAAGTCTTAACCCCAGACTGCAAGGCCCTTCGAAATGGTGTAAGTAGGCAAAAATTGAATTATAAAATTATTAGCATTTGGTGTCCAGTATTTACAGGTGTGGGGATACTCAGCTACATAGGAAGACTCGGCCACTGAGATTTTAGATGACATGCATGAATTCACAGACACATTCTCCATGTCATTAGTCAAGCTGCCTTACCTACCTGGTCAAAAGATTTGTACATCTGGCAATAAGCATTTACAGATATAATCAGGGCTCTAGATAAAATGATGCCATGTCAAGTTTGTCTGTCCACATATTCACACTTTCCCGTCTCCCTTTCTGCCCCACCTACTTAAGGTCCTTCCCGGGGCTCCTGAGCTCTGCGCAGGACACTCCTTAACTTCAAACTTGCCTTTGCTTATTTTCTCCCCTGCCCTCCCCTTTCCTTCCTTTATTTTTAATAACACATCCTGAGCCTCCATCACTTTATCAGAACCAAAATTATGTTATAAGAGAGTATCACAAGGTGGCAGTAGTTAGTGCATGTGCAGATGCCTAAGGCACAATGACCATCCCAGGGATATTTGCATTTTAGCAGAAAACTACTTAAAGCAAGTGATTGCTTCAAGCCCTTTAGTCTGTTATTCTACTTCTACAATTCCATTATGTGGGAAGAAAATAAGAAACACAGACAAAAGATATTAATTTCAGCACTATTATTTTTTCAGCATTATTATTAATAGAAAAACATTGGAAATGTTTTCAACATTAGGAAATGTTTAAATAAATTATAGTATATCCATATAGTAGAATATATGCAGCCATTAAAAGTATGTTTACAAATTTTTTTAGTGACTTAGTAAAATGGTTATAATATGGTAAGTTAAAAAAATATATAAAATTATAGATACATAATTATGTAATATATAAAGTAAATGCAAATATCAAAAGTGATGGAGGTGCCCTGGCTGTTTTGGTTCAGTGGATAGAACGTTGGACTGCAGACCAAAGGGACCCAGCTTCAATTATGGGCAAGGGCACAAGCTCGGGTAGTGGGCTTGATCGCCAGAAGGGGGTGTGCAGGAGGCAGCCAATCAATGAGTCTCTCTCAGCATTGCTGTTTCTATCTCTCCCTCTCCCTTCCTCTCTGAAATCATTAAAATATTTTTGAATTAATTTAAGAAGAATTGATGTGTGTACTATATTTTCTCTTTTCAGTCAAGAACTTGCCATACATCTATACTTAGTCAAGTTTTATTTTAAACTTCTAAAAGTTTTGTGATTTTATTTTTATATCCAGAATATTGCTCATTGAAGTTATTTGTATGTGTTATAGTGGTGGGTTTGTTTGTTTGTTTGTTTATTTTTGGTTATTGCTCAGAAGAATTAAATTTTGTTTTTCATTTTATTTTATTCTTTTTAATATTATTTTTATATAAATGTATCAATTTAGATATATTTACCTTTTGTTCAACAAGTGAGCTCTGATTAACTCTAGCAGCTTTGCCTTCATTCTTTTCATTGTTCTGGTGTAAAATAAGATTTTATTTTATCTCTTCTTTTCCAATGCTTATGTTTTGTTCTGTCTCAATGAATTGACCAAACTTCCAGAAATATTCCACACACATTTATGTTTCATTCCTGATTTTATTGGGAAAGCCTCTAGAATTTTGTTATCTACCTAAAAAGGGAGTAACATGCTAATTGACCATACCTTCATGACACCCACCAGCCAATCAGGAGTGAGTATGCAAATTAACCCAACAAAGATGGTGAATTAATTTGCATACACAGGTACCAAGCCTCTGGGGGTGAAGCGGAACGCTTGTGTTGTCTCCAGGGCGAGGACACTGGGGGTTCGCACCACCGCAGCTGCTCCGGGCCTCTGGGCAGTGTGGGATGGCAGAAAGGCGGATCTGGGCTGGAGCGAAAGGCTGTTCTGGCCAGAGCAAAGGTGGTACTGGCAGCCAGGGGAAGGAAGGCCCATTCTTGCACGAATCTTCATGCATCGGGTCTCTAGTTTATAATATTTGCTATGGGTTTCAGGTAGGCATTCTTGTCATATTAAAGAAGCATCCTTACATTCCTGCTTTTAAGAAGTTTGTTTGTTTTTTAAATAAGAAATTGGTGTTAACAGACTCATAGATACAGAAAACAGACTGACAGCTGTCAGAGGGGAGATTAGGTGGGAAAGATGAAGAATTAAGCAAAAAAACAAAATCCAAAAAACTCACAAAGATTACCAGAGAGAAAGGGGGTGAGGAAAAGTAGAAGATAAAGGGATGATAAGTGATGACAGAAGGAGACTTGACTTTGGGTAGCAAACACTCAATACAATATACAGATGATGTATTATAGAATTGTACACTTGAAACCTTTATAATTAACCAATGTTACGCCTACAAATTTTTTTTAATTTAAGAAAAAAAATTTGTGTTAGAATTTAGCAAATTCTTTAAATATGTATTGAAATGTCACATTATGTATTTCTAATTTAACCTGTTAGGTTGTTTTGACAACTTTCCTAATAGTAACCTCTAGTTTAATAAACTCTATTTGCCTAGTGTTAATTATTTTTTAAATGTGCATTTAGATTTTATTTTTAGATTAAGAAGTCTACATCTTTATTTATAAGTGAAAGTGGTTTAACAGTTTTCTGGCTATCTTTGTGTGTGCATTCTATTTTTTCAGGGTTTGATATCCAGATTATAGTTTTCTAGAATGCATTGGGTATGTGTTACATGCAGTTGAGTCAGCTATGATTCCTGGTGACCCTATGATGAGTGATGGCCACACTGTCTACACCTGTAGACTCATTTCTGTGGCTTCTTTTATGGAGTCAGTCCATGTCATATTTGGTCTTCCTCTTTTCCTGCTGCCTTCTATTTTTTAGTTAGGTGGTTAGCCACTATTTTTTGACTTAGGTAGTGTGCCACTATTTTCTATATTCAGAAACAGTTTACATAGCAAGGAACTAAATGTTTCTTTAATTTTGAAAATTATTCATCTATAAAATCAACATTTATCTATGTTGTTTGGAAGTGAGAAAAGGAATGGAAGTTGAGAGTAATGATAGCATTCTCTGTTCTTCAGTTATTGGTCCATTCAAATTTGTTCTTGTGTTTAAGTCAGTGTTGGTTATTTATAGTTTCCCAGAAAAGAATCCATTTCTTTGGTATTTAAAGTAGCATACACTTGTTCTTAATTATTCTCTTATATTTTTAGCTTCTTTCTACCTTTGCTATGATGCCTTTTTTTTTTTTTTTTTTTTGCATTTGATTTTTTTTCCTTATACCAAGAATGACCATTAGGATTTATTTACTAATGCTAGTGCTTTCTGTTTTCTAGTTCATCAGTTTTGCTTTATATATTCTCCTTTTTTGTTGTTGTTGTTGTTGTTTAAGACCATTTATTATTCTTTTCCTTTTTCTAACTTCCTGATGTAAATAAGCTCAGTTTGAGGTTGTTTTGTTTGTTTCTTGCCTCTCTCTTTTTAAATTACGAAAGCATATAAAGCCATGAGTTTAATTCCAAGTGCTGCTCTGTCAACATTTTGTAAAATTCTCAGTTTTCTTATTTTGTTTTTTATATTTTCTTTATCCAAAGAAGACCCTGACTATTTAGGCAAATGTGTTTAGATTTCCAAGTAGTTAGTTTCTTGTTTATTTGTTTAAACATATTTTTAGAAATCTTTTTCTTTTGGTGCTAAGGTCAAAGGACATGGCCAATATTCTTTCATTTTGGAAATTTATTGAGCATTTCTTATAACCTAATGTAAAAGCAATTAAAAATATCTGTGTCATACTTATAAAAATATCACTTAAATCATATGGATCATATGACAATACCACCTAAATACTTCTTTATTATTTTATTCATTTTCTATTATTTTATTTATTTGTTTATCCATTTGGTCTATCTTAAATTTATAGTTGTATATAAAATTTCTCCACCATCATTATTTTAATCTATTTCTATACATATATATCTAATTTCTGCTTTATGTATTTTAACTCCATGCTTTTAAACTATATCTTTATAAAAATAAAATTATCTTCTTTACTACTATCATGAGTTTTTTTTTTGTTACCTTGAATTATACTTTGTCCAGTATTAATAATACTCTAGATCCTCTTTTTGTTTATATTTGCTTCAAATAGTTTTGACCATCCATTATGTTTAATCTACCTTTATCTTTTATATTACAAAATATTATTCTTGAAAATGTAATACATTAATTTTGTTTTTAACTTAATATGGAAGTCTTTGCCTTTCTCTTTTTAAAAATGTTTTTAATGATTTTTAGAAAGAGAGGATGGGAGAGTGATAGAGATAGAAATATCAATGAGAAAGGAACATCATCAATCAGCTGCCTCCTACATATCTCACTCTGGGGATCCAGCCCACACGTGGGAATGTGCCCTGACCAGGAATCTAAATGTGACCTCTTGGTTCCTGGGTTGATGCTCAACCACTGAGCAACACGGCTGGTCTGGAATTCTTTGTCTTTCTAAAAGAAATTTTACCCATTCAAATATATTACTTTTTAATATATTTTTATTGATTTCACAGAGGAAGGGAAAGGGTGAAAGAGATAGAAACATCAATGAGTGAGAGAACCATTGATCAGCTGCCTCCTGCACACCCCACACTAGGGATCAAGCCTGCAACCTGGGCATAGGCCCTGACTGGAAAATGAACCGTGACCTCCTTGTTCATAGGTTGATACTCAACCACTGAGACATGCTGGCTGGGCTATGTGATTATTATTTCTATACTAGAGATTCTTGTCATCTTATTTCATGTGTTTGTGTAAATACATTTGTTGTTCATGCTGATACCTAATTGTTTCTTATTCTCTCTTTTGCAATGGGATTATGTTTTGTTTTGTTTTCTATGTAAAGTCAACATCCTATATTTAATGTTACTAGTTGTTTACTTTAAAAGTTCTTAAAAACGTTTTTAACTTATTTACTTTTGAAAAACTAGGATACCGGTGAATGTACAGATCTTGCATACATGGATCCTCAGTTAAGAATTGCTTCCTTCTCACAGAAGTGTGAGATTTTCCCAGGTATGCGATCATACATGTTTGTGCTCTAGTAGTACATGTTGATCCAAGACAACTGGCGAGGTCTTTTTATAGGAATTGTGCTTTAGATCCCTTGATATAATCAACAACCCTTACAGCTGTACCCCATTTCTGCACAGCTGTGCTGTAGCTGATGCACTTGGGACTGCTCTGCAAGTGGCCAGAGGGAATATGGTGACAGAAGGAAAGATTGATGTTCTTTGGGCAAAGCTGACCTCCAGATGCAATGTCAGCTGGTCTTCCTTGTGTATCAGATGTCACTACATCAGGTGTTATAAATTGGGGAAGCTGTATCTCCTATTTAATCACTCAGAATAAAATCCTTTCAATTAAAAACTTGTTTTCTCCTGCATGTTATAATGGGGGGAAAGTGAGATAGTGCAAGTTGATGGTCAAGCCAGTGTTTCTTATACCAAGAGTTGGCTGTTCTCATCCTTGGAAGATATTTGCATACATTCCACAGTGAGAAGCATCATTGAAGCTCCCTGCTCACCAGAATCAGAGGACTTAAAATTTTCCCACTAGAGAATCATTCCTTTAAATTAAGCGCTGCTTTTTTACACTTCCTTTCAAAAATGTAAAAACTTAGGAACAGTGCAGCACATTTATATTGAAGGTGTACTAACTAACACCTTCTGATGGAAGGTTTCCCTAAATACCCTTGACTCTGAGGAGAGGAAAAGAGGACAGGCAGTAAGGTGAAGGTCATGCAGACAACCTCTACCCAGGCACTACTGGCCTTTAGGCTGCACATGGCCCTCTATAAATTAGTGCTGGACAGTGTGCTGGAGAGGTACTAGGCTAGATTGCTCCTTCAGTGCACGCACTGACTTAAAACCCGCTTCTTCTTTCAGGGGATGATTTTACCATAGGTTGCTTTGGCTGCCCCTCATCGATACCTGTCGACAGCCCAGATCTGAAGGAGGCTCTGAATCATTCCATTACAAAGCTTAATGCAGAGAATAATGCAACTTTCTATTTCAAGATTGACATTGTGCACAGAGCAACATCACAGGTCTGTAAATTAAGCTACAAAAATAGTGATATTATATCTATGTGCAAACTGCTTACTAATATCCCCACTGATCTGGGGTTGGGAAATAGTATACCTGGTAAAAGAAATTGAATGTCAAGTCTCAACCTCACTACATGCTTGCTATGTGATCTTGGACAAGTCATTTAGAACACTCCATTTTCTGTCTGTAAAGGACTGGGGTGAGACTCAAAAAAGATAATATATGTCAAGCCTTGGCCGAGTAGCTTAGTTGGTTATAGCATTGTCCTGATATGTCAAGTTTGTAGGTTTGATCCCTGGTCAGGACACATAGAAGAAGCACCCAGTGAATGCATAAATAAATGGAACACAAAAAAAGATATAATACACGTCAACACATTATCTTCTCGAACTTAAAATTTTTATATAAATTCTAGCAACTATTATCTTATCTAATAAAAGAGTAATATGCAAATTGACCATCACTCCAACACACAAGATGGCCACCCCCATGTGATCAAAGATGGCTGCCCCCATGTGGACACAAGATGGCCCGCAGGGGAGGGCAGTTTTGGGCCATCTGGCCAGCAAGGGAGGGCAGTTAGGTGTGACCAGCCCGGCAGAGGAGGACAATTGGGGGAGACAAGGCCTGCAGAGGAGGGCAGTTGGGGAGAACCAGGACTGCATGGCAAGGGCAGTTGGGGGGACCAGGCCTGCAGGGGAGGACAGTTAGGGGTGACCGGGCCAGCAGAGGAGGGCAATTGGGGGAGACCAGGCTTGCAGGGGAGGGCAGTGGGGGGCACCAGGCCTGTAGGGGAGGGCAGTTGGGGGGGACCAGGCCTGTAGGGGAGGGCAGTTAGGGGTGACCAGGCTGGCAGAGGAGGGCAGTTGGGGAGACCAGGCCTGCAGGGGAGGACAGTTGTGGGGGACCCACGCCTACAGGGAAGGGCAGTTGGGGGCAACCAGGCCTGCAGGGGAGGGCAATTGAGGGGACCAGGCCTTCAGGAGAGGGCAGTTGGGGGGAACCAGGCCTGCTGGGGAGGGCAGTTGCGGGGAACCAGGCCTGCAAGGGAGGGCATTTGGGGAGGACCAGGCCTTCAGGGGAGGGCGGTTGGGGGCAACAAGGCCAGCAGGGGAGGGTAGGGGAGGGGTGACCAGGCCTGCAGGGGAGGACAGTTAGGGGCGACAAGGCTGGCAAGGGAGGGCAGTTAGGGGTTACCGGGCCAGCAGGGGAAGGCAGTTAGGGGCAATCATGCTGGCAGGGGAGCAGTTAGGCATTGATCAGGCTGGCAGGGGAGTGGTTAGTGGTGATCAGACTGGTAGGCAGAGCGGTTAGGGGCAATCAGGCAGGCAGGCAGGCGAGCTGTTGGGAGCCAGCAGTCCTAGATTGTGAGAGGTATGTCCAACTGCCCGTTTAGGGATCCCCAGATTGGCTAGGTTGCAGGCTCGGCTGAGGGACACACACACACCCCCTCCCTCGCACGAAATTTGTGCACCAGGCTTCTAGTATAATTTAAAAAATGTAGGGCAAGGAAAAGCTACTCTTATTCTCTGCCTTTCTAGAGTCATTTCTTGTTGTAGCATCATTTAGTGCCTTGGGATAAGCCACATGTCAGTCTATCATCACCCAGACTCTCTTCACACTCTCACCTCCATGTCACTTCCCACCTGCCTAGGTCTCCTTCCAGCCCACAAATGTACCCTATAGGGCTTCATCTTTTTTTCCATGCTCTGTCAATAGATAAGGAGCATCCTAGTCTGGGGGTCAGGAGACCCAGTTCTACCAGAATCCTCATGTCCTGGGTAACCCCAGGCTGTCATTCAGACACACTCAGTCTTTGTGGCCCCATCTGTAAAATGAGTGGCTGGGTGAGAAGAGCCAAAATTTCTTCCAACTCTAATAGCATATGAGTAATCTATTCATGGACAGATTCCTATTATAAACCTCAAAACCGGCCTCCCTCAGTGTAAATAAAATAGAACCAACAAAAGTAATAAAAATAGAACCAAACTGTTTCAGCAAACCAAAATAATCTGATGGGGGGAGGGGTACTTCACTTATAACAATTCATACTTTTGGCTCAGTAATTGAATTTCTAAAAATTTAAAATAGAGTCTTTATAGACAATGATACTCATTGCAGCTTTAACTATAAAAGACAACATGGTAAAATGTCAAAACGATCAATAATATAGAAATGATCAAATAATGTCTGGTATATCCTTAAAATAGATTATCAAGGAGCAATTTTAAAGCATTCTTGTGAGGAGTTCTTGATGTGGGAAATGCCTTGTGTTAAAAAATGCTGTGGGGAAAAAGAGGCCATAAAATTGACTATACATTCTGTTGTCAGGTGTGTTATCAAAAAGTACAGAAAACAATACTGAAAGGAAACAAAAGCCTCCAACTATTCACAGTGGTGGCTTTAAGTGATGGTACAATAGGCTGTTTATTTTCATCTTCTAAATCCTGTTTTAGTTTCACTACTGCAGGGGATACCTAACCAAATTGTATGGAAATAAGTCAAAACTGACACTTTGCTCTCTCTCCTACTCAGGCACTTATTCCTGCCCCTGACACCACAACCTTTCTCCCCCATTTCACGGGCACATGACCCATGTTAGTGGTGTACTCACATGGTACACCAATTCATGCTATTCTTTTTTTTAATTTAAATTCTTTATTGTCTAAAGTATTACATATGTCTCCTTTTTCCCCTTTGACCTCTCCCTGGCCATTCCCACCCCCAGCACATGCCCTCACCCCCCTAGTGTCTGTGTCCATGGGTTATGCTTATAGGCATGCATACAAGTCCTCTGGCTGCTCTCTTACCCACCCACACCCCCAATGCTATTCTTGTGTTTGTCAGCTTTTCTTCTCACTTCATATTTCTGCTTTCTTGTGAAACTCCCTTATTCTTGATGCAGGAACACCTACTACTCCATCATGTATTGCATATCAGAGGTTTGCTGTCAGGAGAGAACCACTCATTTTATACATGACTATCTAGTCTTCATAGTACTTGCAGTTCTCAGTAAAGTAATGAATCAACATCCTAGCACGGTGTGTATTTGTTTATGCCAAGGATGGCAGGTGAACAACAGGTAATGCTGTTAATTGGAGGGAACTGACATTCCTTCACTTGCCCAGTCAATTTGAAATATGGTGAGAATCTCAGACTTACTTACAAAGGATGAATCTTTACTGGCTTTTACATTTAAAGAGAACAATTTGGCTGTTTTCACATGATTATTCAAGGAGGCCCTGCTGGAAGCAGCCGAGTTACTGGAAATCCATTTACCATTTGATGAATTTGCCAAGTGACCAATTTTTGCCAAAGATTTATTTTACAGATTTGGTCTTGCCTTGGCTTTGCATATTTAGTCCTATTTGGATGCATGTCAATTTCCAGCTGGTTTCAGATGCCAAATATTTCTTAAATTCTCTGTTTGCACCTGTGAATGATGTGATTTCTGTCATAGGCCCTGCCTCTGCTGCCCCTGTCCCCACTGTTGTCCATATTCCTCCCTGTCTTTGCTCAGATGAATATACTTCAAGGATCTGTGTGTGCACACTCAGGAATTTTTCTTTTAACAAAGTACTAGAAATGTCAAGGCATGTGTATATGTCTAAGACTTCTGATGCCAATTGCCAAACTATTTGCAATTATGCCAATTTACATTCATACCACCTGGCTATAGGACCTTGATCATCTTGCTTTGAGTTCTATTCCTCAAAGGGACATATGTAATACCAACAGTGATTGAGGCTGCGGGCATCCCACACGTGGCCAATACCAGGTATCACCACTGTTTTTTGTATCTTTGCCAACATATGGAGGATTAAAAATGCTGTTGTTTTGTCGGTTTTTTAATCTTTGCTTGTTAATAAAGATAGTCATTTGTTTCTGGCTTAATGATCATTTTAACTTCTTTTCTGAAATACTTGTTCATGTCTTTTGTTTATTTTTTCGTGTTGGGCTTTACATGCATAAGAATATTAATCTTATACCATATTTTTCCCAGCTTTTATGTTTTTATGTTGCTTGCTGAGATTTTTGAGAATCAGTTGTCCTTACTGTCTGAACAAATTTAGACATTGTTTCTCCATTTAGGTTTTCTTCCTCTGCTTTTCACCTAAGAAAGGCCTCCTTCGTCCTGAGACCTGATGGATACATACTTATATCTTTTGAGTTTATTTCTTTAATTTAAATTGTTAATACATTTGGATTTATTTTGCTAGGTAGTTATCTCTACTTTAAAAACAAAGGTTGAGCAGGATGGGTTTGAGCAGGGAAGACTTTTGATAAGAATGACACCTGATAATAATGTCAATATAGATTCGATCTTGAGGCCCTTAAATGGGAGATTTTCATCTATTTAATTCCTTCTTCTTGACCCTGAAAAGAGTTGAGCCATCAGTTGTGGTTTGTGTCACATATTGTCAAATTTTTTAGGCAACATTAATTTGATCAACATTATTGTAACAGAACATTGGATTAAGATATATTCTAAAATGAGCAAGAAAACTTATGATCACCAAAATATTGACCCTAAACCCCTCTTAGAACCTTCCTCCACATTTACACCTATCCATGGAGTCTTAAAAAGTTAAGTAACAAATATTTCTTAAAAATTTAACCATGTTTACCCAGCAGAACAATGCCAGAAAAAGTAGAGGGGGAGTTTAATTCTTCCTATGACTCTGTTCTCCTGCTCTCTTCCTCCTGCCACACGTTTTCCATGTTTTTAAATAACACAGAGATAAGGAAGACTGTTGTGGTTTGCTTTTTCAAATGAGATTATACTATCACCCTGTAACTTCATTCATTTTATTTCTTAATACGGTTTTATTGATTTTAGAGAGAGAAGAAGGGAGGAGAGAGAACAATCAATCCACTGTCTCCTTCATGCCCTCCCACCTGGGATTAAACCCGCAACTCAGGCATGTGACCTGACTCATAATCAAACTCAGGACCTCTTCATGCATTTGATAACACTCAACAAACTGAGCCATACCCACCAGGGCTGTAACTTCATTTTTAAAAATAACAGTCTTCTGGGGGCAATGGTAAGATATGTACACATATAATACCTTAATAAAAATTTGAAAAAAAATAACAGTCTTCTCACCAGTTCAACTGATATATTCATGTATTCTTTTACACACACACACACACACACACACACACACACACACATTTAGATCCTAGAATCAAGTACTGAATAACTTGGACTAGAAATGGGGCCATATCAACTAACTTTTTAACATAAAATTTAAAGTCATTTTTACCAAGTATATTTTTTAAGTGTAAGAGATGTAAGATATGGCATTTTGAAATGACTTTTAAAAAGTCATATGTGCGCCGAAACCGGTTTGGCTCAGTGGATAGAGCATCGGCCTGCGGACTGAAGGGTCCCGGGTTCGATTCCGGTCAAGGGCATGTACCTTGGTTGTGGGCACATCCCCAGTGGGAGGTGTGCAGGAGGCAGCTGATCGATGTTTCTCTCTCATCGATGTTTCTAGCTCTCTATCCCTCTCTCTTCCTCTCTGTAAAATATCAATAAAATATATTTTAAAAAAGCCATATGTGCAATTTTATTGACATCAGTGCATTTTTAAAAGCATGAGTTTAATTTTTTAAATAAATAAAGTGTGCCTCATTTATTTAAAAATAAATAAATAAATTGGGCCACAAAATATTCATTGTGGACACCGTGTTGTATAAAGATTAAAACTATTGCTAGAGTGCTGCCACTGTGGCTTAGTTGGTTGAACAACACCCTGAGCACCAAAAGCTTGTGGATTCAATTCCCAGCAAGGGCACATGCCCAGGTTGTGAGCTTGATCCCGAGTAAGGGGCGTGCAGGAGGCAGCTGGTCGATGATTCTCTCTCTCCCTTTTTTTTCCTCTCCCTCTAAAAATCCATTTTAAAACACTATTGATAGAGATTAAAATGGTTTCTTAAATATAAATCAATTAAGAGAGGCAAACTAAAAAATCCAAAGAATTTTCCTAATCACATAATTTAACCCACAATTTCTGTAGTGACACTAACTCGGTATTTCTCTGATTCAGGACTTGGCATGACAATAAGGCATACTTAAAGAAAATGTTTAAGTTTTTCTTCCTACTCTTCTTAGATTCTATTACAACTTGAGCCCTTGAATGTTGTTGAATAATTATGCAAAAGGAAACAAGACCAACCAACAGCCAAATATTTTGCACATGCATAGAAACTAAAAGTTTAGTTGTCAAATATTTGTACTTTATTTGTATACCTCTCATTTGAGCTGTGAATAATTAAAATTTTAATATTGTCCCCTAAGATCTTTTAGGGTAAAAACATATCATTTATTATATAATATTAATTAAGGTTCTACTTTGTGCTAATTAATTTTTCAGGTGGTGAGTGGATTCAAATATTTTATTGAGTTCACGGCCAGGGAAACTACATGTTCCAAGGAAAGTAATAAAGAGTTGACTGAAAGTTGCGAGATCAATAAACTTGGAGTGAGTAGTCATGCAACTCTCCACTTATTCCCTGGAAATCTACTTGATATTTTATACTTGTTTAAGTATTTCATGAATAACACTGTTCTCTCTTTTGGCTTTTGTTTTCACGGATAGGAAATTCTAAGATGCACTGCTGATGTTTACTATCGGGTAGGTGGGAAGAATAGAATTGACTCTACTGTCAAATGTCAATCACCAGAAAAGGTATGATTCAAATTAGTCAGCTTGTGTAAATTTTGTTCATTCTGCAAAGTCCTATTTGAGGGTTGAAAATGAACCACTATTTAAATGAATTGGGGGACTATCTTTTTAGAATGGAGAGAACTCTCACATTTCTGTGCTGACCTCTCTTTTTTATGTCTAGAAAGGAAAACAACAGTCAGTCCCCTTAACCACTGCTCACCCATTGTCAGTGTCCCATCCTTCAGGAGGCTCTCTCTTAATGAAGGGCAGGTGCTGTGCAGAGCCAATGCTTGCTCTGCGGCTTTAAGATGTGCCTGAGATGCTTCACTGGCATCTGCCTCCATTCAAGGGACTTGGGAGAAATACAGATCTCGGATCCCACTCCACATAGACTGAATCCAAATTTGCATTTTAACATGGTCCCCAGGGTTTCATACCCACATTCAACTGTGAGAAGCATAAGTTTGTATCATGTTTTCCAATTCTTAGAGAACCTTGGGAGGTAAGTAAGACTTTTCCCATTGTCAAGGATGAGACACTAAAAATTACAAAGATGCTGAGATCCTGGAGTGGATAATAACATGATCAAGTGCTTCCTCTGTCCCAGGCACTGTACTGAGGACGTCAAGCATATTTTTCTCTTGACAACTCTACAAGGAGGTGCTGCTATTATTCCTAATTTAGAGATGAGAAAAGTGAAGCTAGTGGTGCACGAATTCAAGTGTAGGTCAAATCAGAGTCAACCGAGTTCACATGATGCTAATAACTAGGCTCTGGCTTATTTGACTCCAAAGACCATGCTCTTTGCACCACTAAACACTGCCTCCAGCATCCTGTTCTCACCAGTAGTGGAATGTAGGTAGAAATCATCCAGATCTTCAATGTGAGTTGCCTCTTGTCTTTTTTTTTTCTGATTTAGATTTTTGCCCTATATAGGTATATATGTAGTGTAACACAGACGTTATACAAAGGCTGCATTTCAAGCTTGTGAACATGTCCTAATGTGTTTCAGCACAACAAAGTAATTGTGGGCATATGCTGCATATACTGTATATTCAGTCCATAAAGCCATTTAGGGTCTTTTGGTATAAAAACTATAATTGTGCCCTAACTGGTTTGGCTCACTGGATAGAGCGTCGGCCTGGGGACTAAAGGGTCCCAGGTTCGATTCCGGTCAAGGGCATGTACCTTGGTTGTGGGCACATCCCCAGTTGGGGGGGTGCAGGAGGCAGCTGATGGATGCTTCTCTCCCATCGATGTTTCTAACTCTCTATCCCTCTCCCTTCCTCTCTGTAAAAAATCAATAAAATATATTAAAAAATAAAAATAAAAACTATAATTGTGCTAATAGAAATTGTATCAATTAACAAATAATGTGCCATGGTATTATGTAGTTCAACCTCCCAATTTTTCCAGATGAAGAAAGACTTCTCCAGTTTAGAGGAGTATTAATAAGAAATATCCACACATTATAAAATCAATCAAAAGAAGAAAAGATATTAATTTTCATTCTTTCTACAATATTAACATAGCAATTAAAAACTGGTTAAAGACTTGCTCCATTGTAAACCAAGATAGCATTGCCAGGTCTCAGTCCCTTCTTACTTCATTGATAGTGTGGTTTCCACAGTAATGCATTCATCTTAATATTTCCTGTTTAGACCACATTGATGAGAAGACCTCCAGGTTTTTCACCTTTCCGATCAGTACAAGTGGCGGAAACAAAAGAAGGAACAACTGTAAGTCCACCCCACACTTCCATGGCACCTGTACAAGATAAAGAACAGGATTCAGAAAAAGAACAAGGACCCACTCATGATCAAGGCTGGGGCCATGAAAAGCAAATAAGACATGGCCTTGGCCATGGCCATAAACATGAGCATGACCAAAGCCATGGGCACCAAAAGGGATATGGTCTTGGCCATAGACATCAAATGGAACGTGGCCTAGCCCATAGACATAAACATGAGCATGGTCATGGCCATGAAAAACATAAAAATAAAGGAAAACAGAATGGAAAGCACAATGATTGGAAAACAAGTTCTTCTGAAGATAGTACTACATCTGCACAGACACTAGAGAAGACAGAACAACCAACATCCTTCCCCTCCCTAGCTCAGTCAGGCATAGCAGTTGCCTTTCTTGAATTTTGGGACTTAGATCTCATTGCAGCTATGATGACTAATACACCACCAACTCCTACAGAGAATGATGATTCTTGGATCCCTGAAATCCAGATAGAGCCAAATAGCCTTTCATTTAACCTGATCTGATTTTCCAGAAACAACTTCCCCCAAGTGTTCTGGATGCCCCTGGAAGCCAGTTAATGGAATGAATCCAACTGTGGAAACAAAAGAATTTCATGATTTCGATCTCTCTGATGCTCTTATTAATGTATGCAGCCGTGGCTGTTTCTTTATTACTTCATCATCCCCTTTCACCATTATCCACATACCTGATACAATGCACCAAAAACCATGAAGCTTCAAAACAGCCTAGAGAGAAGTGGTGGGACTCCCAATGGGGACACCATCAATTTCTATGAACAACACAAAACTGAGTGTAGGATTCTAAATCCTTTCTGAATCTTCCTCACGAATTTTCTTAACTAGCACAGAAAATGGACAAACAAATGTGCCTGGTGGCCTACTGCAATTTGCTTTTCTAATAACAAATATGTACCTTAGAATGGATGTCATTGACTTGCACACAAAGATTCTTGCCATTCTGAATAAACTGTGGCATCTGGTCCCTGAACACATGTGAAAATAAGGAAGTCAAGAGACTGAATGCTGAACTTCTTAATAGGGCAAAAATAATAATAAAAGCCACCAGAGGTCAAAGAGGGACAACAAAAAAGACAGACTGGCCAAAGGGAGAACAGGAAGAAATTAACTGACTTTCTGTTTCCAAAACAGGCTAGTTATATCAAACTAGAGGCCTGGTGCATGGATTCATGTACTGGTGGGGTCCCTCAGCCTGGCCTGTGGGGATTGGGCTGAAACTGGCTCTCTGTCAACCCCCAAGGGGTCCCGGATTGTGAGAGGGCACAGGCCAGGCCGAGGGACCCCACCAGTGCAAGATCGGGCTGGGGAGGGACTGTGGGAGGATTCCAGGGCATATCTGGCTGGTCTCACCCAGTCCTGATCAGCCAGACTCCAGCAATAAGCTAACCTATGAGTCGGAGCATCTGGCCCATGGTGGTCAGTGCGTGTCATAGCGACTGGTGGAACGGTTGAACAAACAGTCGAACACTTAGCATATTAGGCTTTTATTATATAGGATAGTTACTCCCACTTCACAAAGATACTCTGATAATTCTCTTTCAGAGTCAGACTGTTTCTCAGAAGTCAGTAATTCTATTTACTCATTAACTACTCTTTGCAATAAGTGTTTGAAATAGGAGTTTTGTGTTTGTCTATTTGTTGCTGAGGTTAGAATGAGCAATCCTCAGTTTTCAGCTGCTCGGATTTTAATGATAACAATAGAAAGCAGGAGTAGTGACATAGAAGGAAATCATTTTTTATAATTGACAAGGGAATATCATAAGATGTCATGCGAAATTTATTCAGAAATTTTATGAGGAAATGCCTCTCAATCCACACTTTATCATCGAAACATCTTTTTGCTATGGCATTGAAGAGTTCTGATTTTTACAAAAGAAATAACAATATGATTGTCTTTAATTGCTTCTAATGTGAGGGAAGCACGCATTTCATAATCCTTGCTGTGTTCTGCCTAGGGAAACAAAACAGGGCTTTAAACAGCTACAGTCGCTTGTGGATGCATGTGCCACTGCTACTTCAAGTTATGGGATGCATTTGAGCCTCTGCGTTTTTAGTCCATTTTAAATATTATCTGTACTTTTCAATAAAGAACCAATGATGTCAGGAAAAAGAGTCTCATCTTGTCAACTGGTTGCTTCACTCTTCCCTTGTTGAATGATAACATAATATTAACAGAATTTTATTATACTTACAGAAACAATTAAGACCCTGTGTGTACAAGGGCCGACCTCAGGAGACAGGGGCAGAGCAAACATCTGAGAGTGAGGTCTCTTGACCAGTGTGCAGAATCTCCATGCCTGGCACAATAGCCCCAGCAACCTGTCAGCAGCCCTGAATGGAAGGACAAGAAGATGGGATAGAATGTCAATAGAGAAGAATGCCATTTTATCATTCTGGTTCTGGGTGAAATAAAGTTTGATCTTAATGTTCTCACTCCTGGTTAATTCACAGTAGTCTGCTTTCAGCCACACCCATCCTGCAGCAAAGTCCAGTTGATCAGAGAGCATGCTCTACCATGGAGACTCATAGTACAACTCCGGAGCAGGCGGGGATCCCTTAAGTGGGCCTTCCTAACACCAGGACCTCATCATGGGCTCTAAATCAAGGGTTTGTGGGTGATGTTTCCATCAGTAATCTAAGGAATCTCTCTACCTTCCCTTCTTCCTCTCTTTCCTTTTATTTCCCCTCTCTCTCTCCTGATTTCCAGTTCAAAGTTAAGAGTGATTTGTCTTGTTTTGTTGTATATATTTTTTTAAGATCTAGATAATTACCAAAAAGGAAAACAAAAAAAAATTCTTTGTTAATAGGATGCCTATCAACTTTGCACTAGCAAAAAATATCAAACCTCAAAAAAGTTTAAAGAAAATTTAAAATTATCTTTCTGGTTCAAATAATGGTAATAATTAGAAATCTAATAGAATAAAAAGTGGTAAGAGAGTTTTAATTTTCTGTAATAGGTATTTACTGAATGCCTATTGGAGCCATTTACCATGCTAGACAGTTTCTGTTTGGTGTGTGACTTAGTCCTCACAACAACTCTGAGGTCCTCATGAACCCCTTTCATTTACAATAAGGAAACTAGCTCCCAGTGCCCTGCTCAGGGTCACACAATTACTGCATCACAGAGCTGGTGTTAATACTCAGACCTTTGGAACTTCATTACACCAAGTTACCATGAGGTATTATTATCAATGTCAGCATTACAAAAAACACATTTCTCAATCTGATATGATCATTATCTCAATACAAAAACCTTGATTAAATATCTTATTGTGTCTGATGTTGTTCTGAGTACTGCTCAGGGTAAACTATGATGGAGTCAAGCACTGGCATTGGCTATTTACTCTTTGCTTAGCACTAGGTACTGAAAAGAAGAGACCCAAGTGTTAAAAGGCTTAACTACTGAAAGAATTTACAATCACATTGAGGATTTAGGACTAAAGCCTGTGGAACTGACAAAATTAATCCATGCCATGATCTTTTGTGGAGCAGTAAGCAGACCTGTTGAATGGGATAGGAAGATATGGAAGAGGTGGAAAGTTAAAATTAAGCCCAACTGGTAGTTTGGATTTGAAGTAGACAGTAGAGAGCCTCTGACAGTTCTTGAGCTGAGACCTGCTGAAAGACTGTATAAAACACATTATTCTGAAGACTCTGGAAGGCATTGATTAGAATGAGAGGAAACTGGACTCAAGGCATAGATCAGGTACTTTCACAGAAGGATGACCACTCGGGCTGGTATATAAAACCTATGGGTCTCATTCAGCAACATGAGGTATTTCTACTTCAGACCTTGTTAGATAAAATAATCATGAGTTTCTTGTGACCCAGAACCTACCTTTCACCCTTTAAATATTTGCACCCTCCTCCCACTCCCAGCCAAAGACACACCCATGTTTCTGAGCTTGGCTCTGAAACCACACAGCTTCCTCCACTTATACTCCTCTTCAGGACAGGAATTTCCTCTTGTTTAGCCCAACCTACTTTCCTCACATTGCCCAGGCCGAGCACCTCAAGCAGGATGCCCTTACCAGTTTTCTACCCCTTTTTCCATTTCCTGCTAAGCCTCATCCCAATCTGTCCTGCACTCCTGCTTTACCTCCCCTCCCCCCAGGTCCCTGCTGGTGCTCTGTGGGGGAAGCCAGACCACCCCAAGGCTCCTATGAGAACACTTAAAAGAATCCAGTAGATATGAGAACAACCCACTCCTCCAGGAGTCCCAGTGTCTCTACCTGTAAGGCAAGCAAAATGTTATCTAAATACCTTGCAAAAATCACTCGTGTTAAATTATTTACTTTCAGCCTTTATTTTACAAGAATCTCCATTTGGCCACCACATTCTGTGTCTTGCAAAAGTTTAACTGGAGGTGTTCCCCAGTATTACATTGGAGGCAGTGCAGTAAATGGGTTAAGAACCAGGGTTCTGCAATTAGACAGCCTGAATCCAAAAGCTGGAAATTTATTTAAGTTATCAACATCTCAGTTTCCTCATCTGAAATATTAGGTTAATAACATACTCACATCATAGGTGTCTGTTGAGACTTAAAAGAGGTAATTCCTTGAACTGGCATAATGCTTAGCACATGGCAACCATTCAGTAGAGTGTAGCTATTGTTGCATTACTGGAACATAACTATGTTACTTTTAGAATTTAACTCTGGAGAAAAATATTTTGTGAGACAATGAGATGTGTTTAATAGGACATATATCCCCTTTGCCTTTGCAGCCATATACATGTTTCAAAGGTTGTAATCAGCTCATATCAAGTGGCTGGTAATATCTACTCCCTCATTTTCAATTCCACAGTTCCCAACCTGGCTGCACATTAGAATAACGGAGGGAGCTCTAGACCATAGGAATCCAAATCTCTGTTAGTTGTTCTGAGCATCAGTATTTTTCAAAGTTCTCCATTGGTTCTAATGCATCTAAAGGTGAGAACTATTGATTTAGGCCTACTATGTTTCCTTTTAATCCAGGTTTACAGTGTCCCACTTTATAGTCTTTCAAATATTTTTTAATATAGGAAGGTTATGATATTCACAAGGCATGAATGGATGGATGGATGGATGGATGGATGGATGGATAGATGGGTGAATGGAGGGATAGACGGAAAAACAGATAACTAAGCATTATATTCACTAGGTTTGTTGCAATAAAAATGAAGAGTACAAAATGGGTATGAATGGCCTTTCAAAGACTTATAAACAAGTAATTTTACTGAGTATGAGAAGTGAAGGATAGGAATAAGTGAAACATGACAAAAAGTTTTTTAGTCTGGGTGCCTAAGGGAATAGTAATGCCATTAACACAAACAAAGAAACTGGGAGCTGATCTGTGCTTCCTAGTAACTCTAAAAACCAGACTGACCCCAAATGCACATAATTTAAGATATGTGAACAAATGAATAAGCATATAAAATCATTATGCATGTAAAACACTACTACCATATTAACATGGACTAAGCTTGTGAAAAACAAGTGAGAAAACTACAATTACAGGACTCCTCCTATCAAAAAGAACAGAAAGGAGAGAAATTATTTTCTGAAAGTAATCTTAACTTCTATTTGACTGATGAATTAGAATCCTGAAACTAGCAAAAGATCTTTATTATGTCAGCTTTTCTGTCTCCTATCTTCTTTATATGGCATTTCTGAGTGTGTGGAAATACTACTATTATTAAAAACTGATAAAATAGTAGCTCTTGGAAAAAATAAAAGTACCAGCTTTTTAACGTAAGTTACATTTACCAACTGGGTGCTTTGGTCAACTTAGCTAAACAGGAATTGTCTCCAAGAAGCCCCTTTTCTGTATGGTTCTGAGTTAGATTTGTTTAAAGGAGACATTTCTGGGTGAACAAGAAGATGGAATGAAGCAGAGCCACAACCCTCAGAAAGTCACAGAATAAGATGTAATGAGTGAGGACTCAGAGGCAAGAGCTCAGGCCTGGCCTCATCCTTCCTTATTTGGTGAGTAGCTCTCTCCCCCACCGCTGGCCATGTTGACCTACAGCCACAGGAGGCGCTCTAGGGCAACAGCCTTCTGAGGGTTTCTTCACTAACTCCCCCCACAGTTCCTCTGGCAGCTGGACTTGCTTGTCCAGATTTCCTTAAAATCTCCAACTTCTCCTGCAGCACTAATGCCTGGGGAAGGCTGATTAGTAACTTTGATCCTCCAACTTCTTTACCCTGGATCTTACTTCCCTAGCTCCTCCCACAACCGTGTAAGGTCTAATTCCTAAGACTCATAGTGTTGTTCTATTTCCCTGATCAAACCTTGACTGACACACCAGACTCCCCGCCCCCATCATTTTACATCAGGAAACACAGTCCATTGCTTTTGAATAAAGAACCAGGTCCTGCAATGCAACTGCACTGGAGCATCTCCTAAGAAAACGAGTGAAGGCTGTGAAGGGGACACAGACACATAAAAACGTGTATGAAGATTACAACCGGAGGTAGAGGTGTGCTTATAGCGCAGTGAGAACAGGAAGAAAGAATCAAGTCTGGGAGGCAGTAAGCAATTTGAGAGGGCAAGGACTTGTCTCTCACAGCACCTATTTCCCTGGGCCCAGGCATAGTGCCTTCACAGAAAATTGAATTGAAGTAAACTGAATTTGCATAGGGCACAGTGGTAAGTCCTAGGAATAGGGCACTGAACAAGACAAACACGGCTAGTTCATGCCTTCACTTAGCTAACAATCTAGTGCAGTGGTTCACAAACTTGAGCATGCATCAAAAATCTC
This sequence comes from Plecotus auritus, assembly GCF_963455305.1. NCBI lineage: Eukaryota > Metazoa > Chordata > Mammalia > Chiroptera > Vespertilionidae > Plecotus > Plecotus auritus. Next base: position 182,559,137 of record NC_137771.1, on the reverse strand, counting down.
CTGCAAGGCTTGCTAAAACCTGGATTGCTGGGGCCACTCCCAGAATTTCTCATTCCATATGTCTGGGGGAAGGGGCTGAAATTTGAGCTTCTAACAGGTTCCCAGGAGATGCTTGTGCTGCTGCTCTAAGGCATATTGTAGAACTGCTGGTGTAACAATTCGCAATCACTGGGGCAACTTTTAAAAAAATACCTTTCTAAGAGCAGCACTCTAGACCAGGCATCCTCAAACTACGGCCCGCGGGCCACATGAAGCCCACCGAGGACATTTATCCGGCCCGCCGGGTGCCGCTGCCTGTCCTGCTTAGCAGCCGACTCGTCCCGGGCCCGCAGTGCGCACAGGAATTTGTTCATAGTTGTTGTTTTTTTAAACTATAGTCCGGCCCTCCAATGGTCTGAGGGACAGTGAACTGGCCCCCTGTTTAAAAAGTTTGAGGACCCCTGCTCCAGACCTACTAAGTCATTTTTTAAAGGTTCTGCAGGTGATATTAATGTGCCGTCAGGGTCAAAACCACTGAGGTGACGAATAGTAGCAGTTACCATGTATTGCTTACTTGCTGTGTGCCGGACACCATATGAAGATCCCATACACATTATCACATCAGGATACCCCATTTTACAGGTAAGAAAACTCATGCTCAGAAAAGTGAGATCAGCTGGCCAAGATAACAAGTATCATTAGGAGAGGAAGGATGGAACCCAGGTCTCTCTGACTAGAGTCCACTCATGTAACCACACATGCCTATTCCACAGGGGCCTCATTTAAAACAGCACACCTGATTTAAATATTGAGGAGAAGTTCCCTAGGTAGACAAAGAGGAGAACCCTTTTCAGGCAAAAGTACAGGCACACATTGTTTTATTGTACTTGGCTTTAATGCACTTCACAGATGTTGCATTTTATGTAAATTGAAAGCAAAACCCTCCACCAGCAAAAAGATTGCAACACTCGCTCTGTTGCTGTAGTCTGGAACCAAACCTGCAACATCTCTGTGGTTCACCAAACTGAGCTCCGCATCTCTGGAGCTGCCGAAGTAGAGGTTGGGAGTCAAAGGTATTCTGGGACAGATTGCTGGGTAGCAGGGCAGGACAAGATGACAGCTGTGGCTCACCCTCCTCCACGAGTCTAGAATTCTATAATGAGGGGATGGAGACCAAGAGGAGAAGGAGGTGGACCAAGAGAAGGAGAAAGATACAGGCAGTGACTTGCTCAGAGTTGCCCTGAAGATTAATGAGCAGATACTTCTTTCCTGTGTCTAGTCTCTGTGGTTTGAACATCCACTACTGCTTGGTTCTGACATCTTATCCACCCCCAAACAACTTTCTGTTAGTTACATGTGCCAGATAAATATCTATACTAATAAAAGGTTAATATGCTAATTAGACCAGACATCTTTCAGACCACCTTCTGGACAAAGCTATGGTGGCAGGGGCTAAGGCAGAAGAGGTCACGGGCGATTAGGCCGGCAAAGGAGAGCATTTAGGGTGCGATCAGGCTGTCAGGGGAGGGCAGTTAGGGGGCGATAAGGCCAGCAGGGGAGGGCAGTCAGGAGGCCTTAAGGCAAGCACGGGAGAGCAGTTGAGGGCAGTTAGGGGCAATCAGGCCAGCAGAGGAGGGCAGTTAGGGCCAATCAGACAGGCAGGAGAGGGCAATTAGGGGTGATCAGGCCAGCAAAGAGGGGCAGTTAGGCCAGCAGGTGAAAGCAGTTAAGGGACGATCAGGCCAGCAGGGGAGGCTAATTAGGGGCTATCAGGCCACCAAGGGTCAATCAGGCTGGCAGGGAAGCAGTTAGGGGGAAATCAGGCTGGCAGGGAAGCAGTTAGGGGGCAATCAGGCTGGCAGGGGAGGAGTTAGGGAGTGATCAGGCCAGCAGGGGAGCAGTTAGGGTGCAATCAGGCCAGCAGGCAGAGGTGGTTAGGGGTAATCAGGCAGGCAGGCAGGCAAGCGGTTGGGAGCCAGTGGTCCCAGATTGCGAGAGGGATGTCCAATTGCTGGCAGTCAGACATCCCCCAAGGGGTCTCAGATTGAAGAGGGTGCTGGCCAGGCTGAGAGACCCTCCCCCCCCCACCCCGTGTATGAATTTCATGCATGGACCTTTAGTCTATAATAACAAAAGCATAATATGCAAATCAGCTGAACAGTGGAATGACCATCCGGATGACCTTCTAGACAACCTTCTGGATGAAGCCAAGGCTGAAAGGGCCGAGGCAGCCAGGGCTGTAAAGGCCTACTGTTGCATGAATTTCATGGGCCTCTAGTTAATCCATAAAAGCCAGAACATAGGACAGGCAAATGTAGGACTACGATTGAGGCAATTCATATTTGAATATTCATTTAAATGTTGAAATTCACAATTAATTGTCCTATTGTATAGTACATACTTAAGTGTATAATGTGGAAAATTGAGAAATACAGAAGGACGTAAAGCAGAAAATAAAAGCTATTGAAATTTCACCAGCTGAAGGAAACTACTGTTGAAATTTTGGTTATAACTTTCCAGAAATGTTTTCCTTTTTTCAAATGTCTGTAGGTATGTGTATTCCAAAAAAAGAAAAAAAAGAAAAAAGAATCCTGCTATAAATATAATATATAATCTCTATTTTTTACACAACATATATCAGGAACATTTTTAATGTCAGATTTGACTCCCATAAATCTATCATAATTATAATAAACTAGAAGCCCAGTGCACAAAATTCGTGCATGGGAAGGGGGTATCCCTCAGCCCTGCCTGTACACTCTCCAATCTGGGACCCCTCTGGGGATGTCCAATTGCTGGCAGTTGGACATCCCTCTCGCAATCCAGGACCACTGGCTCCTAACTGCTCGCCTGCCTGCCTGCCTGATCACCCCTAACCACCTCTGCCTGCTGGCCTGATTGCCCTGAACCACTTCTACCAGCCAGCCTGATCACCCCCTAACTGCTCCCCCCCTGGCTCGATTGTGCCCAACTTTTCTCCCCTGCAGGCCCCATAGCCCCAACTGCCCTCCTCAGCTGGCCCAATGGCCCCCAACTGCCTCCCCTGCCAGCCCGATGGCCCCCAACTGCCCTCCCCTGCTGGCCTGATGGCCCACAACTGCCCTCCCTGCCAGCCTGATGGCCCCCAACTGCCCTCCCCTGCCAGCCTGATGGCCCCCAACTGCCCTCTTCTGCAGGCCTGGTCACCCCCAACAGCCTTCTCCGGCAGGCCTGGTTGCCCCAACTGCTCTCCCCTACTGGCCTGGTCACTCCCAACTGCCCTCTCCTGCCAGCCTGATCTTGCCCCCAACTGCCCTCCCCTGCCGGCCAGATGGCCCCCTACTGTCCTCTTCTGCCAGTCTGTTCTCTCCCAACTGCCCTTGCCTGCCACCCTGGTTGCCCCTAACTGCCCTCCCCTGCAGGTCTGGTCACCCCCAACTGCCCCCCCTGCTGGCACGATTGCCTTCAACTGTGATCCCCTGCAGTCCTGATCATTCACAACTTCCCTCCCCTGCTGGCCATCTTGTGGCAGCCATCTTGTGGCAGCTATCTTGTGGCAGCCATCTTGTGACAAAGTCACATGAGGGCATCGTGCGAGGGCATGACGCCAATTAGGCTTTTATTATATAGGATATGTATATTAAAACCTTTTAACAATGATATGCTGCTGAAAAACCACAGTGGGTAAGAAAATTCAGTAAATATGGCATTTGTTGCTATTACTGTGGCAGATATTGCAAAAGGTGGATCTTCCAATAGGTGGAGACTCATATTTGAATGGTTGACTCAGAGGACAGCCAACAGTCCTTACTTTCTGAATGTGTTTCTATAGTTGAGAGGTGATTCAGCTTAAATCTTTAATCTTATTCAGGCATGGGAGGCTACATTGTGAGATTCCAGTGAGAAGCAAGTTTTCCCTTATTGCTAGTAAAATGAGAAATGGAGTGAGTGACTGCAAAGAGGCAAACTCCTTTCTCAAGGTTCTCTCCTCCTTTGCAGGGAGATGCTGCCCCCAGAGGCAAAGGTCTTCACAGGTAACAAGACCCCTGGGAGAAAATGAGTTCTCTCCTTAATGAATAACTTTCCATCTTTCTTTTCCCTGTCTGACCTACTGTCTAATTACTAATTCCTTTTGTTAACTAGCTGTGATTCTTTCTCTACATGAAATTCCATATACCCAGGAGGATGTAGGACCCTAAAAGGGACTCTAGCCTCTCTGAAGCCTTTAGCAGTAAAAGCTTTCTGTTCCTAGGGGCCTGGTGTAGAATGACAGATGACAGGGGCCTCCCTTGAAGAGAACTTCGAATTATATAAGATAACTCACCCATGAAGAAAATTAGAAAATAAAGTCAAACTAAGTAACTTCATTTTAATAGGGCTCCTATAATTGATCTGAAAAGATCACTAAGACCTCATATAAATCTAAGAGAAAGAATCATGAAGCTTCTCAAGAACAGTGTGACATTAGGGCTGAAGAAAAATCCTCCAGGCTGGGAGGGAAGGTCAGTGCTCTGCTGTCACCCTGGCGGTAAGGGCTCAGCGACAAAACTACACTCCCTGGGCTCATAGAAATGCATCAAGTAGCTTAAAGTTAGTCTTCGGAAGACTGAAACGTAAAAGGGTTTTTTTCCTAGAAAAAGGTGACTTCCAGGTAAAAAAAGTTTAAGTAGTTTAGATGACAGTTAAAACTATATCTGTGCAAAACAAAAATGAAAACATATACATTATGATATAAAGGTAATGAAATTATTAATAAAAAATTAAACAGTATGTCTATTGTTTTTAATGACCTGGTATCCCCCTTAATTACAAAATTAAAAATAGGGATAGGCAGCCCAGCTGGCATGGCTCAGTGGTTGAGCGTCAACCTATGAATCAGGAGGTCAGAGGTTCAGTTCCCGCTTGGGGCACATGCCTGGGTTGCAGGTTTGATGCCCAGTGTGGGGCATGCAGGAGGCAGCCAATCAATGATTCTCTTTCATCATTGATGTTTCTATCTCTCTCTCTCTCTCCCTCTTCTTTCCTCTATCAAATCAATAAAAATGTATATTTTTTAAAAAAAGAAGTAAAATATAAGCAGTTTATTTAATACTACTCAAATACTTGATAAAATAATTTAATATATTCCGGATGTGAAATATAGTTATATATCTCCTGGTTTTGCCACATAAGAAATAAAAATCCAACCATAACATTTTGTTTCATGTGATAAATTTAGCATTTTACAAAATGCTAAATTAAAGTTCTAAAATTTAAAATACTTGCCTTACAAATTATTATTGCTCGCACTAATATTTTAAAGTCTGAAACACAAGTACGGCATATGGCTTGAATGAGTTTTTATTTGAATGACTGATGTCATTAGAAACTGGCCTCAAAAACTTCAGATAGTATTACAATTTATGAGAAACTATAGAGTTCCTCCACTTATCCTTTATATGCAAATTTATAACATGTGATCTCTCTATGGTAAAAGTTTTAAAACAGTATTATATTGAACTTTAATGCTCACTTAGTAGATTTTTCTAAAATCCCAAATTGTCTTTGAAATTTTGGACTAATTGATTATTGAAATACTTAGTTAATAACCAATATTTAACTGGGGACTTTTAAAAGTCTTTAAGTTTTTCCAAGAACTGTGAAAAAACAAAGATTTTAGTCTAATTTCTAACAAGTTAGTCTTCCACAGTTTCATGGATGCTGACAGAAGACACAAGACTCCTGGGTCAGAGACAATATTACTCCCAGCAACCCCAGCACTTTATGGTCCACAAATCCCAGTGCCCATAAGGTGATGCAAAAAGGCAGATGATATCTGCTTGGCACACACAGGGGATTGCATTGCAGGAGAGGAACCCCGAGTTTAAAGAACACAAATATATTATAATGAGCAGTAAGACAGCGTGACCCTTGTGCTGGAAGGAGACATTATTATAAAGGACAATAAGTAAAATTTCCCTTTGCTCTGGACGGAGTCACAATTTCTGTCTCCTGGGGCTGTTCTTTGTATAAAGAGCTTTGAAAGATAGTCCAGAGCAAAGTTAGTCATTGCCTCTGCTCTTAAGATGTGCAGAACCAAGCAGAAACTCATGAAGAATTATCTTCCAATAATTCTTTTTCAATAATTTTCATTTTCAGAGAAAAATGAAAAATAAAATGCATAGTTCCTACACAACATCTTTGCATGTTTTAATGTATATACTAGAGGCCCAGTGCACAAATTCGTGCACAGGTGGGGATCCTAGGCCTGGCTGGCAATCAGGACCTATCAGGACCATCTCGCCCAGTCCTGATTGGGGCCGAGCTGAACGGGGCCTGCTGGCCAGTGGGGAGGGACCAGCCAGGGGGAGGGACCACAGGAAGTCGGCTGTGGGAGTGCACTAACCACCATGGGGCAGCTCCTGTGTTGAGTATCTGCCCTCTGGTGGTCAGTGAGCATCATAGCAACTGGTTGACTGATCATTCCGGTTCATTCCAGTCACTCGGTCATAACAGTCACTTAGGCTTTTATATAGATAGATCTCTATGCATGAACACTTTTCCTTCAGAAAACTCAAATTGAGATGAAAAAATATAAGAATGCAATTATGATATACAGGGTGAAGCAAAAAGTAGATTTTCACTTGTTTATATGGAAAGTAAAACAATAATTAATAAATAGTAATACACAAATAAACTCTATTTCATAAACTCACAATTGTAAAACTACTTTTGCCCCACTCTGGACTTGATAAAGTTGTTTTAAAGCTACCGTTTGATTTATTTTTTTTTCTTTTTCTTTTTATTGATTCAGAGAGGTACGGAGAGGCAGAGAGAGGCGGAAACATCCATGATGAGAGAGAATCATTCATTGGCTGCCTTCTGCATGCCCTTCAATGGGAATTGAGCCCACAACCCAGGCATCTGCCCTGACCAGAAATCAAACCTTGACCTCCTGGTTCATATAGGTCAATGCTCAACCATTGAGCCATGCTGGCCAGACTAAAGCTAGTGTTTTAAAGTTTTAAGTATTGTTATTCAAGCTAATATGACTATCTAAGTACATATGTACATATCAAAGCTATAGTAAGGCTAATAACATTTTTTAATTACATATAACAGAGGAGAGACGACTTGTAGTTTGAGAAAAGAAACAGGGTATGTCTCAAGGTATGTCATCTGTTGTCAACAGGAAGCAGATAACAGTTCTTTGCCTAAATTATGTTCTGACATGGTAGCAAAAATTTGTCATCCTTTTGGGTGTGTACTCTCACTTTTCACAAGTGTGCCATGTTCATACGAATTCTCGTGATGCTTTTGAATACTTCATGATTGAACACAAGTGTAGAAACAATGCAGTTTCCAACTGCTGAAAGAATGACAATTTGCACTGTTACCTCTGTGTAGCCAGTATAAACATCCATTTGTCATTTTCAGCCACCTTTGCTACTATTGTTTATCAACTCTCCACTCGCATAGGCCTACTTTTTCATATGTTATTCATTTCTACAAATTGACTGCAAATTTGGAAGCTTTGGACATTTACAGGGTGTTATTTTCACTCCAACGGCCTTTGCTGCTGCCCAGAATAACAAAGATGGGCTCCCTCACCTTGTCCAGCTCAGCACTCACCAACTAGGAGGGGAGGCCAGGAATGAACAGGCATGACTTGGATGCTGTAGTATTTTCCCAGGATTGCTCTCCTGTCCTGTAAAAGCTGCCCTTTCCTGTGAGCCCCTCAATGTTGAAAATAATGTTAAGACTAAGAGGAGAACTCCTCCCCTCCTGGGGAACCTAGTGAAGAGTGGCTCCTAAGAGCACACTCAGGATTGTGCTCACCTGTTAGAATGGGTGGGCACAATGGCTATCCACAGAAGACTTCTAAACGACAATGTACCCCCAGGGTTGGAATACCCTTGTCTGTTAACAATGTTGGGATACACTTTACAGGACAGGTAGTAAAAGAATTTTGTTTTAAGGCCCTGCATAAATGAAATGTCAAAGTAGAAATCTTAAAGAAGAAAAAGGAGGAGAAAGAGAAAAGGAGTAGAAGAACAAGGCAGGGGAGGAGGGAGGTAAACAGGAAGGAAGGACCAACCCAGTAGTCAAGGATTTTTTAAAAATTGGATTAAAGTGGCTGGAAATAGTACTCATAGGGAAGAAGCAAGTAGCACTGGTTACCTCTGAGGTCAGGAGCTGGAAGGAAGGGTCTTTGAGGAAGACTTCTTTTGCACTATTGACCCCTATGCTCTATTGCATTTTGTACCAGGTGTATTATTGTTTATCAAATAGTGAGTATAATGCAACAACCCTCTTCCAAATTGCAAAGCAGTTCATAGAGTGATGTGTGTAGTAGCAAAAGATGGAAAGTATCTAAATGTCCATTGAAGGGGATCAGTGAAATGAACTGTGTACATCCATGCAATGGAATATAATGCAGCCCTAAGAAAAGATCAGTAAGCTTATTATGCAGACATGGAAATGATGCCTCCAAAATATATTAAGTTTTAAAAAAAAAAGAATGAGTGATGTTGAAAAATAAAGTATGCTCTTACTTTCTGTAAAATAGACACCATTTCCTTGTTTGTGCCTTAACAAATACAGAAGAATTTAATATCATTGGTGGAATCTGGAGAGAATAATTAAATGTCAATTAGACAATAGTAAGAGGATAATTCTCCACTGTAAGTACTTTTATTCCTTTTTTACTTTAATCTTGTAGATATATTACCTGTTTGAGAAATAAAATTTTTCAGAAGAGGAAGATAATACTGAAATGTTATCAATTTCAAAAAACTTCATCTGCATGCATGTTGAACACCTCTACCAAAGTTCAGTTGCTATCCCAGTAAAACTCAGTTAAAACATCTCTGAAAATAACCTGAGACTGTGAAGTAGAAAGAACATGGCAACTAAACTAACCTGTGGAAATAAACAATGAAACCCAGGTAGTTATTCACAGGTGAAAACTTTCTTTGATGTACAAGTATAGATATACCAGAGTGCTCTTCTTCCTATGAGTTTTTTAAACTAATTAAATTGTGACAAAATTTTAGACTTAAAAAAGAGCTGCAAAAATAATACAGATAATTCTTGTATAACACCTTTTACCCAGCTTCCCGCAATGTAAACATCATATACAATCATAGTACAATTATCAAAATTAAGAAATTAACATTGATACAGTACTATTAACTATACTACATACTTTATTCTGATTTCCTGTGAGCTTTTAAATTATCTTCAAAACATACTTGATTCAAAAAGCAAGCCATTAGTAGGAACATAAACGCATTATTTCTTTCTGCTATACAGCAAAAGTTTTGTATTTTTTGTCCTTGGATTTTAACTTTTGTCACAAAGACTGTGCAGATGTTCAAAATAGCTATTTTGAAAATTTTAAAATTTGTGTATACAGGGTGTCCCAAAAATGTATATACATTTGAACAGCTGATAGCTCAATTTTGAAAATGAAATGTATTTTAATAAACACTCACATTATAATTATTCAAAGTGTGTGTGTACATTTTTGGGACACCCTATATGTGTACAGACTGAATTTATACTGCAAACAATGGTATGCTGTAGAATTGTGGAACTGGCTTAAGGTACTACTTGAAGGAGGTGCTATCTGTCTCATCACTTAATCATGAACTTTTGATAGTCAAAAATGTACAAATTCTCTACTTAAATAAAAATATTTAAATTCCATTCCTGAGCTTATCACCCAAAGCAGTGATTTTCAAGGATGGTCCTCAGTCAAGCAGCATCAACTTTATGTGGGCAATTGTTAGAAATGCCAATTTCCAGTAATCTGTGCATTAGAGAGCCCTGGTTGATCCTGAACACTAAACTTGAAGGATCTCTGATTAAAAGAATTGTTTTGATGACTGGCAGGAGGGGTCTGAGGAGTGAGGGACTAATAGAGAAAGGGAAATTCCCAATGGGACATTCAAATTGGCTGTTTGTTCAGGGAAAGGTCTTGTTTCAGACTACTTGTTTGTTTCTTAGAAAATAGATTGTAACTTTGTTCCTCCTGAGTATGGACTTACTTTTGCAGATATCAAAATTTGGCTTTGGCCACCTTTGACCTGAGTGGATTGGTTCCAAAGACTACCAAATGATTAACGTAGAGCTTCTGTATTGTAACCTCTCTGCTAGAAACCAATCAGGAAGTGAGTATAGGCGATCCTGGCTTTGCAGTTTTGAGATGCCTGAATTTCAGTCTAGTTAAATTAAGACCAGTCTCTCAGCAACAAGGTGCAAATTTTAGTTATAATAGTATATTACCTGTGAGTAATTACATTGTACCAACTTCACTGTTTTCAAAGCAGTAGAAAAATAACAGATGTGCATCATGAAGCTGTTATCTAAAGCTCATGGCCACTGAATCCTGCTACTTGTTGTAAGTACTGACCCTCATGCATGGTGAAATTTTTCCATGTGTGTTTTGATTATTAGCTCATCTCTAGCAGCGCCCGCTTTTTCCTAAGAGAACCTATTGTGCCCTGGGTGGAAAAAAAGTCCTCCTGGTAGATCCATTCTCTCTTGACTTCTGCCAAGAGTCTTGGGGTGTTACTGCTCTTTGACACATTTCTATGTTAAGTTCTCAGCTTGGGGTTGACTCTTATAATTCTACACTCATTCCCTAGGAAATACTATCCAGTTCAATGATTTTAAATGTCTACATATGTCAATGACTACCAAATTGAGATCTTATTATCTGGTTTCTTCCACCCCCTCCCCAAGACTGCAGACTCATGTATTCAACTGCCTACTCAATAACTCTACTTGAATGTCAAACTTAATATGATCCAAAAAGAGCTCTACATTTGGTGCCAATAGTAACAGAATAGATTGTTCAGTATATGCCTGCGGTAGGCCTTAGCCAGGCCTGGTGATGTAGCAGCAAATAGAACAGAAAAGTAAATCACTATAGCATAGCAAAATCTTCTTTATGGGGGAGTAAGCAGACCTTTGATTATGAAGGTAGGCCTTCCCCAAGTCTTATAGTATGAGATGGTAATCCATAGTTCTCTATGTTGACCACCAAATTTTAAGTATAGCTTCATGAGGGACCTCAAATCAGAGACTTACTATTTCACTAGCTTTGTAGAAAAATCTGTAGACTAGCCTGATTAAATGAGGAAATGATGCCTAACTACATGGAGAAGGGCAGGAATTCCTGAAGTCTGCTCTTTCTTTTTTCTAGGTTAATTTCATTTATTCTCATTACATTGAACTTGGAAAGAAATGAGTCATTAGTGTATAGAATTGGGCTATTCTATTGTCTTTCAGATTTGGGATCCAAATTCTAGTTTTCTTTAAGTTGAGTATCTGAATCAGAATCAGAGTTCAACTGCTGCTCAGAGATGGAGAACGGCAGGAAACAGAAATGTACTTGACCTTAGAAGGTTCATGTCCCAGGATTCCATGTGGGTACCTGAGGTTCCTCATGTAGATTACATGTGTGTGGCAGTGGGAAGGGCACAGCAGCTCCTCAAAGGAAATGTGATTGTCACAGGCCTGGGGCTGGTACTTAGGAGGTGGGAGGTTAATCGCATGTGCACAGGGAGGACTTAAGAAGACACTGTCTGCTCATCTATATACGAGGATCCTATGAAGGGCCAGGGTTTGCTCTTTGGCCTCTGGTTGGCCTCTTTAATAGTAGGGTGTACACCCTACAAACTTATGAGCATTTGTGGACATTGTTTCCACTTTTCTTTGTTTTTCTGTGCTTAAGACCCTGGGCAATTGCTTTTGATCACATGTGATCCTGAGACTGGTTAGTAAAAAGCTAGGAACATTCCTTGATAAATGGAATGAGGAAACTGAAACAGATAATTACCTGGCTGAGCAATTTACAGCCAGATGATAAATCACAAGGTCTTATCTTCCCTAACCAAAAACACTTAGGAACAAGTGGTTTACAGCCCAGACCATGCGTTTGCTCCTCTCTGCTCTGGCAGATTCAAATTGCTTATTCAAACAAATTTTCTACCAGTGTTCCTGTTTTATTCTCACACAAGAGGCCCGGTGCACGACAATCGTGCACTGGGGGAGGGTGTTCCCTCAGCCTGGCCTGTGCCCTTTCGCGGTCTGGGAGCCCTCAGGGGATGTCCGACTGCCCGTTTAGGGCAGTTAGCCATCTCTCACAATCCAGGACTGCTGGCTCCCAACCCCTCGCCTGCTTTCCTGCCTGCCTGATTGCCCCTAACCGCTTCTACCTGCCAGCCTGATCACCCCCTAATGACTCCCCTGCCAGCCTGATCAATGTCTAACTACTCCCCTGCCAGCCCAATTGCCCCTAACTGCCCTCCCCTGCCGGACTGGTCGCCCCCAATTGCCATCCCCTGCTGGCCCGGTCACCCCTAATTTCCCTCCCTTGCCAACCTGGTTGCCCCTAACTTCCCTCCCCTGCTGGCCTGGTTGCCCCTAACTGTCCTCCCCTGCAGGCCTGGTCCCCCACAACCGTCCTCCCCTACAGGCCTGGTCACCCCCAACTGCTCTCCCCTGCAGGCCTAGTCACCCCTAACTGCCCCCCCCCCGCAGGCCTGGTTCCCCCCAACTGCCCTCCCCTGCAGGCCTTGTCCCTCCCAACTGCCCTCCCCTGCAGGCCTGGTTCCCCCCCAACTGCCCTCCCCTGCAGGCCTGGGTTCCCCCCAAATGTCCTCCCCAGCAGGCCTGATCACCCCCAACTGTCCTCCCTTTTAGGCCTGGTCCCTCCCAACTGTCCTCCCCTGCTGGCCTGATCGCTCACAATTGCCCTCCCCTGACGGCCATCTTGTGGTGGCCATCTTGTGTCCATATGGAGGTGGCCATCTTTGACCTCATGGGGCTGGCCATCTTGTGTGTTGGAGTGATGGTCAATTTGCATATTACCTCTTTATTATATAGGATGTCCAAAAGAACATTGTGGTACCAATTCCTAAATCTTTGGTTCTACAATATGAATGAGGTTTTTTATCAGCATTTCCTACTCCCAGGACTAAGCTTTCTCCTATCTGCTAATTTTGTCATCATTACCCCATATGCTACCCAATTTAAGCAGCATTGTGAGCTGTTTTCTGGTTCCAATTTTCTCCATTGTGTACATCTTTTAAACAAGACTTTTAGCCTGGTCAGTGTGGCTCACTGGTTGAGCATCAACCCTTGAACCAGGAGGTCACAGTTTGATTACCAGTCAGGGCCCATGCCTGGGTTGTGGGCTTGATCCATAGTAGGGGGTGTGCAGAGGTAGTGATCAATGATTCTCTTACATCATTGATGTTTCTATTGCTCTCTCCCCCCTCTCCTTTCTTCTCTCTGAAGTCAATTTTAAAAAAATAATAAAAATAAAAAATATTAAAGGAAGAAAGAAAGGAAGTAAGGAGGAGAGAAAAAGAAAGAAAACAAAACTTTTACCATTATTTTAGTGAGCTTTCAAGAGAGGGCAGAGGTTAAATATCAATCTTTTAACTTTAAAAAATATCAACTTTAATAGACAGGGGAGGAAAAAAAAATCCCCACTTGAAGGGAGAGGGCAGGGTGAAGCAAAGGTGGGTCATTAATGCCCCCAGGAGCCTAAAGAATCCACTTATCCGGCCCGTTTGGCTGTTCTATCCGGCCCGCAGAGCCGAAAGAGCGGAGGGTTCTCTTGCTCTCCCCTCCGCTCCTTCACCAGCAGCAGTGTTAACATGGCAATGTCGGGAAACACGGCCGCAGCTCCTTCTTCTGAATGGGCGGACATTCAGTAGAAGGAACAACCTCTCAATCTTCCAGAGGCTCCTTGCAATGCCTGAGGACGTGTCCCCCGACATCACCCTGGGAATGCATAGACACGTTATCATGGTGATGTAGGGAGACACGCCCCTGGAGAGCACAGTATCAGAGCATTAGCTAAAAAGGAGACCAACAACCCTGTTCCCACGGAAGCTGATGTTTTAAAGACCAAAAACCTTTCAACCCAGTCTACATTGCCATCTACATCTACGTCCCGAGCATAATTTGGAAGTTGCACTAAAGAAAATGTTTAATTTACTGTTTACACATTTTGTTCTTTTCTATTTGTTTTAGTTTTAAATTATTTTATTATATTTAAGTTTAATTTGAAAGGCTTTTGTACCTTTCCTTTGTTAGGCAATTTTATTTTGCCTTTGCCATCTTCAATATAAGGTATGTTATTGTGCTATGATTCCTCCATTTTTTGAAGTTTCAAATTATAATAATTAGTGTTTACATTCTTGTTAAAATGTTTGAAATGAATAAAACTATTGAAATATTAAAAAAAAGCCCGTACCCTTTTATGTAATGATGTTTACTTTGAATTTATATTAGTTCACACAAACACTCCATCCATGCTTTTGTTCCGGCCCTCCGGTCCAGTTTAAGAACCCATTGTGGCCCTCCAGTCAAAAAGTTTGCCCACCCCTGACTTAGAGCCACAAACCATTCAGAGTTCCCCGGGAAGCTTTGAAACCTGATTCCCACAAATTAGGCTCAGGGATCGCCCTGGGGGCTCTCATCCACGTGGGCTCAACAAAGCATTCAAAAGCAAGCATTTTTGCATAATACTCTCCAGATTAGAAAGATAAGTATCATGTGATCTCACTCATGTAGAAGCTGATGAACAAAATAAACGAACAAAATATATCCAGAGACATAGAACCATGGAACAGACTGACAAACTTCAGAGGAAAGGCAGGGGTGGGGAGGGGGGGGAGGCTGGTAGGAGCGATAAACTGGGGAATTAATATGAGTATATGCATAGCCCAGGGACAGACAATAGTGTGGTGAAGGTTTGGGAGGGGTGGGTGTGGGCTGGCAGGAGTCAATGGGGACCAAAAAAACAAACAAACAAACAAACAAAAAAAACAACAAAGGGCACATTTGTAATACTTTCAACAATAAAGAAAAATTTTAAAAGAACAAACAAAACAAAAGCAATATTCTTGAGATAAATCATTTAATCTCTGTGCAAATCACATCCACCTCCCCACCTCCGGTGTTTTTATTTTTAGGGACCCAAGTCACTGCAAAGGAGGAGGGCAACCAAAGTTAGAAAATACATGTCCCAAATAAAAATTTAGTAATTATGCCTCAATACACATACCCTGATGCTGTCTATTTCTCAGTGGTTCCCACTGTTCACAAGTATACTTACCTGTATCTTATCAATTAATATAAAAATTAGTATATTGATTCTACTTTTTTAAATCTAGGAACCTCATTTAGTTCAAGTGACAGATTTTTTGTCATTATTTACTTTGTAGTATCTAATAGAGTCAGCAGCTAATCCCAGGTTAGAGATAGGCAGGAAAAGACAGGAAGCTTCCCATAGAAGACTGCCTTTCACTTCTTTTGGCATGCCAAGAACTCAGTCCAGAGCATTGGGAGGGACTTTGACAACTGAGTTTACCATAGTTCCATCTTGTCCAAGAACGAGGCTTTGAAGTGTATTTAGCATTAAATCTATTAGAATCATGTTTCATTTTATCTGGCAAAAGAACAGCTAGACACAGGGTCTGGGTTTTCTTTTAAACCACTAATAGAGAGACATCAGATTATATAGAAAGGTAAGTCATATCAGGAATAAAGAGACCAGACTGGTTCAACTACAATTTAAGCAAACAAATTCCATTTTCTACTATAAACATATTCTGTAGATTGAAGAAACACTGCAAAATTGTATTTACTTTGCAATAGAAGGGAGATTAGTAAACATGTAAAAAGCATTGAACATCTCAGGGCCCTGGCCAGGTAGCTCAGCTGGTTAGAGCATCATTCCAATACACCAAGGTTGAGGTCAGGGCACATACAAGAATCAAACAATGAATGCATAAATAAGTGGGCAACAAATCTCTCTCTCACTCTCTCTCTCTCTCTCTCTCTCTGAAGTCAATCAGTCAGTAAATAAAATAAAACAAAACATCTCAGGAAAATTTTTGGCATTTCTTATTGAACCTAACCAGAGACAGAGCTTTATAAATTACCTATATATATATAAAAGGCTAATATGCTAAGTGTCCATCCAACTGGTAGCTATGACGTGCACTGACGACCAGGGGGCAAACACTCAACGGAGGATCTGCCAAGCTGCAGTGACTTGGCGGTTTCTGACACCCTGAAACCAGAGAGGTTAGAGCTGGATTCCTCACGGGGCCACGTGATTCCACCTTTGGCCATGGGTTATGTTGTTGCTGGGGCACTATAGGCCCCAAATCTGGTTTACTGCCCACTTGCGTTTGCGTTCCACACCCTGGAGGACAGCAACTTTGCAGAGTGCCCTCTCACACTCCTGTCAGAGACCTGGTTTAGGCCGATCCCCACAGACCAGGCTGAGGGACCCCACCTGCTGGAGGGAACCCCGCTCACTCTGAAGACGTCCCTTTGAGCCATGGAACCACTCTAGGTGCGGCCGGCTGGGGAGGCACCACACAAAGTTGGCTCCCAGGCATATATGGCCCATCTCACCCAGTCCCATCCTGGTCCCACCACAGCTTGTAATGACCATTTTTATTCCCTAGACTTATGGACCTTCACTTAATTATTGAAATGGTGATGATTGAGGGCATGAATGGGAGTGGGGTGGGGGGACAATTGGGGGGATAAGGACACATATGTAATACCTTAATTAATAAAGAAAAAAATAAAGAAGTCAGGCTAAGCTGCTGGGACAACCACATGAAATGGAAGAGGCTCCAACCTCCAAGGAGGAGAACTATGGTTCCAGGCTTATGACCTCAGCAGGCTATTACAACCAGTCCCCAGTCCCCGGGGTCATCCTCGCCAGGCACTGCCATGGGTGTGAAGAGGCAACCTAGACTCGGCCCAGCAGACATGACACACAGCAGAGCAAACCATACTCTGCACATCAGCAGGAATAATAAAATGGCTTTTAAGCCATAAAGAAAAAGATGAGTCCTTTCTGACTATGAATAGCAAGGAGAAATAGACTCTTTTAAAGAAATTAAAACAGCCCTAACTGGTTTGGCTCAGACCATCGGCCTAAGGACTGAAGGGTCCTGGGTTCGATTACAGTCAGGGGCACATGCCTGGGTTGTGGGCTTGATCCCCAGTGTGGGGCATGCAGGAGGCAGCTGATCAATCATCATTGATGTTTCTGTCTCTCTCTCCCTCTCCCTCGCCCTTCCTTTCTGAGATCAATAAAAATCAGAAGAAAAAAAAAAAGAAATTAAAATAGAGTATCATTATATAATATCCATTCTTCTAGTTATTCACTAATTTATTAAAACATATTTGAGTGCTTATTATGTGTGCAATGGGAAAACCTTCTCATCAGTTCATTTGACCTTAGAATAAAAGCAAAAAAAAAAAAATCATTTTGCCATTTTTGGATCAAAACTCACAACTTCTTAGATACTTTTCTGCATCAGTTCTAGTCTAATAATTTCTTTACTGTCTCCCCTCAGTTTTTCTTATTATCTTATTATTTATCATTCAACAAAATGGATTGGGCATTGTGGCAGGCAGGATAATGTCCCCCCAAAAGTGTCCACATTCTAATCCCCCAAACCTGTGATTATGTTATCTTACATGCAAAGAGGATTTGGCAGATGTGATTAAGTTCAAGATCTGGAGGTGGAGAGATTATTCTGAATAATCCAGGTGGGCTCAGTATAACCATAAAGTCATTATAAGAGAAAAGGAGGAGAGTCATAATGGGAGATATGTCCATAATGGAAGCAGAGTGATGTAGCCAGGAGCCATGGACTATGCACAGTCTCCAGAAGCTGGGAAAGACAGGGAACAGACAAATTCTTCCCTAGAGCCTCCAGAAGGAACATAGCTCTACTGACCCTTTGATTTTAGCCAAGACCCATTTTGGATTCGGATCTCCAGAATTATAAGATAATAAAATTGTGTTGTTTTAAGCCATTAATTTTGGAGTAATTAATTACAACAACAATGGAAATTAATATAAGCATAAAAGCACTGGGCTTCATGTTGTGGGAGATACAAAGATAAATAAAACTCAAACCCTCCTCTCTATAGGCTGGAACATAATGAATATTTTAAGAGAGGTATGACAGAATGGCTATGGGAACCCAAGGAAAGAAATCACTTCATTTTTAGGGTAGTTAGAAAGGGCATAGCAAAAGACAGACTTTTGAGCCAATTCTAAGAAAATAAGCAAATTTTAAGAGATAAAGGGGAAGGAGAAAGTGGCATAACCTTTACAAACTAAATCACATAATACATTACTTTAAAATAAACTTATTATTAGTAATTTGATAAAAGAACACTCCTATAATGAAAAATAGCCATGTCCTAGCATATCCTATATAATAAAAGGGTAATATGCAAATAGACCAAACATTAGAACAACCAAACAACCAATCAAAGCATAATATGCCAATGATATGCTAAGGCTGCTCAACCACTCGTGCACTGACCACAGGGGGCAGACAGACAACAGGTTGACCATTCACTATGAGGTGCACTGACCACCATGGGGCAGATGCTCCAACCAGTAGGTTAGCTTGCTGCTGGGATCCAGCCAATTGGGACTGAGCGAGATTGGCTGGATATGCCCTGGAGCCCTCCCATGGTCTCTCCCCTGCTCGATCGTGCACCAGTGGGATCCCTCAACCTGCCCTGCGTACTCTTGCAATCCAGGACCCATTAGGGGATGTTGGAGAGCCAGTTTCAGCCCGATCCCACAGGCCACTCCCCTTGGGAGGGCACCAGACGCAGGGCTCAGGGCTGGTGAGCAATGCTGAGGGAGCGCAAGCTTACCCTGATCGGGCCTGATAGGGTGAGAGCCCGCGGCAGGCACAGTGGGACCAAGATGAGCGGCAGCAGCAGATAGGAGCTGCAAGCGGCATTGGATGGCGGGTTTTGGCCCAATCCTTGCAGGCAACCCAGAGGGACCCCACCTGTGTACAAATTCATGCACTGGGCCTCTAGTCTTTATATTACACTAGTGGCCTGGTGCACAAAATTCATGCACAGGAGGGAGGGTGTCCCTCAGCCCGGCTTGCACCCTCTCCAATCTGGGACCCCTCAGTGGATGTCCAACTGCCAGTTTTGGCCTAAACTGGCAATTAGACATACGTCTCGCAATCCGGGACTGCTGGCTCCTAACCGCTCACCTGCCTGCTGGTCTGCTCACCCCCAACTGCTCCCCCTCCCCCCCCACCAGCCTTCTTGCCCCCAACTGTCCCCCTTGTAAGCCTGATCACCCCCAACTGCTCCCCTCCCACTGGCCTGATCACCCCCAGCTGCCCTCCACTCCTGGCCTGATCGCCCCTAACCTCCTCTGCCTTGGTCCTGCCACCACGTCTTTGTCCGAAAGGATGTCTAGAAGGTCTCTTGGAAGGTCTCCCGGTCTAATTAGCATATTACACTTTTATTAGTATAGACTAGATACAGTTAGATTTGCTGACATCCATTAGACTTCTAGAACTGCCATCATAGAATACCACAGATTGGGTGCCTTAAACAACAGACATTTATCTTCTCACAGTTCAAGAGGCTGAAAGTGCAAGAACAAGGTGTCCACAGGTTTCTTTCTCCTAACGTCTCTCTACTATGCATATAGACAAATGCCTTCTTGCTGTTATCCCATGGACTTTCTTCTGTGTTTGCACACCACTAGGTCTCTTAGTCTTCTCATGATGACACCAGTTCTGTTGAGTTAGGACCCTACCTTTATGATTTCATTTAACTTTAATTACCTCTTTGAAGGTCCTATCTCCAAGTACAGTCATGCTGGCCTGCAGACTAAGGATCCTGGGTTCGATTACGGTCAAAGGCACACACCACGGTTGCAGGCTCCTCCCTGGCCCAGGCCCTGGTCGCAGCACATGCAGGAGGCAACCAATCGATGTGTTTCTCTCACATTGATGCTTCTCTCTGTCTTTCTCTTCCACTCTCTCTAAAGATAAATGGGAAAATATCCTCAGATGAGGATTTTAAAAAAAGAAAACAAAAGAGCAAGAGATTTGAATAGTCACCCCTTTTGCATATAAGCAAAAGAATAGATGCACTATATCATGTCATAGGGAGTTGAAAATTAAAACAATGATGAAATATCATTATTCATCTATTAGAATGGCCAAAATCCAGAACTCTGATAACACCAAGACTAGAGAGAATGTGGAGCAACAGAAACTCTCCTTCATTGTTGGGATTGCAAAATGGTATAGCCACATTGAAAGACAATTTGGCACTTCTTATAAAGATGAGCATATTCTTACCATATAATCCAGCAAATGTGCTCCTTAATATTCACCCAAATGAGTTTAAAACATGTCCACAGAAAAACTTGCACATGAATGTTTATAGTAGCTCTCCTCATAACTGCCAAAACTTGGAGGCAACCTAAATACCGTTCAGTAGTTGAATGGATAACCTGTGCTACATATAAACAATGGAGTATTATTCAGTGCTAAAAACAAATGAGCTATTAAGCCATAAAAAGATATGAAGGAACCTTCAAGGCATATCACTAAGTGAAAACATAAAATCTGAAAAGGTGACATAACCTATGATTCCAACTTAATATTCTGGAAAAGGCAAAACTACAGAAAAAATAAGATCAGTGGGTTGAGGGTAGGGAGGGATAAATAGGCAGAGCACAGAGTATTTTAGGGCAATGAAACTATTCTGTAAGACACTATAATGGTGGATACAGAGCATTACACATTTGTCTGAATCCATAGAATGTACATCAAGAGTGAACCCAATATGATCTATGGACTTTGGGTGATAATATTTCAAAGTAGATTCATTGATAACAACAAATGTACCACTCTGGTGAGAATATTGATAGTGAAGGTGGCTGTATGGGGAGACTGAGCATGGAGTATATGGAAATCTTTTTTTAAGTGCCTTGTATTACAAAAAGCTGGATGTTATAAAATTCTGTCAACTGGTCCAGTGATACCCAAAGAAATCAGAAATTTAAAAATATGTCCATATTAATACCTTATATAATAAAAGGGTAATATGCAAATTGACCCTAAAGGTGGAACGACCAGGGATGACAGGTTGTTATGATGCTCACTGACCCCCAGCAGGGCAGATGCTCAATGCAGGAGCTGCCCCTTGGTGGTCAGTGTGCGCCCACAGGGGGAGCTCCACTCAGCCACAAGGAGTCAGGCGGACACCCCCCCAGGGTTTCCAGGGCTGCCAGAGGGATGTCTGACTGTCAGATTAGGCCCAATGGCCCGATTCCCCGATCCCCCAGGGAGTGAGCCTAAGCCAGCAGGTGGATATCCCCCGAGGGGTTCCGGACTGTGAGAGGGCACAGGCTGGGCTGAGGCACCACCCCCCTCAAGTGCACAAATTTTCATGCACTGGGCCTCTAGTTATTTATAATAAATAATTGAAAGCAATATACATGTCCAAATATAAGAGAATATTGATACATTATAAACATATATAGCATATAATAAATACCTCGTGATCTTTGAGAATAAACTTTCTGAAAAATATTTAATGATTTGGTAAACCTTAAGGAAAAATGTACTGTTTAAACTGTATATATCAAAAATTTATTAAAAGCATTTCCCTTGGGCTCACTTGTGTCTCAGTGGTTGAACATCAACCAATGCATCAAGAGGTCACTCGTTCGATTCTGATGAGGGCACATCATGCCCATGTTTCAGGCTCAATCTCTAGCAGAGGCAGTCAATGTTGATGTTTCTTTTTCTTTCTTTCTTTCTTTCTTCCTTTCTTTCTTTCTTTCTTTCTTTCTTTCTTTCTTTCTTTCTTTCTTCTTTCTTTCCTTCTTTACTGTTTAAAGTTGATGTTTCTATCGTTCTCTCCCTCTCCCTTCCTCTCTCTCTAAAATTAATAAAAACATACTTTTAAAAAATGTTCCTTAAATTAAAAAAAAAAAAAGTGTTTCCCTTGGGAAAAGGTTTGAAGAATGAGAGGTAGGAGAAGCCCTGGCCAGGTAGCTCTGTTGGTTAGAGCAGTGTCCCAATACAGCAAGGTTGTCGGTTTAATCCCAGGTCAGGGCACACACAAGAAGAAACCGATGGATATATAATTAAATGGAACATCAAATCAATGTTTCTCTCTCCCAAATGAATAAATAAAAATATTTTTTTAAAAAGAATGAGGGATAACAAAGATTTTTTTTATTTTACACATTCAATAATATCCGGTTTTCTTTTAACTTTGTATAGGGATTTTATTTATAACTAAAAATTGTATAATTAAAATAACTCAAATTTGAAAATAAAACCTTATTAAAAAATCCAAACAAACCCCAACATTTATAAATCTTATATGGCTCCTAGTAATACCCCTCAAAAATAGAGATTGTAAGTAAACATTCAAACCAGTGGAGGAAAACAATACCTGTATGTACAGAATAATCCCAATAATGTAAAAGCACATATATTATAGATTTTAAATAGAAAAAGTCTTTAAAGTAATATATAATTGTTCATGGTTTTTCTCATTATAGTAGAATTAGAGGTGAGTTTTTCTTT
Source organism: Plecotus auritus (assembly GCF_963455305.1). Classification (NCBI taxonomy): domain Eukaryota; kingdom Metazoa; phylum Chordata; class Mammalia; order Chiroptera; family Vespertilionidae; genus Plecotus; species Plecotus auritus. The sequence goes on along the minus strand of NC_137771.1, from coordinate 182,536,752 downwards.
ATACTTTTGTATTTTCCACATTTATAAAACTAAGTGGCTTCTAGTAATACCCTTCAATAATGGACATTGTAAATAAACGCTCAACCATAGTGGGGAAACTAGCTTTAAAGAATAAAAATTCTGACCCTGGCTGGTTTTCCTCAGTGAATAGAGCATTGGCCCATGGACTGAAGGGTCCCAGGTTCGATTCCGGTCAAGGGCATGTACCTTGATTTCAGGCTCAATCCGGGGCTCATATGGGAATGTGGGAGGCTACTAATCTATGTGTCTCTCTGACATTGATATTTCTCTCTCTCCCCCTCCCTTTCAATCTCTCTAAAAATCAATGAAAAAAATATCCTTGGATGAGGATTAACAACAACAAAAATAATAAAAATTCTGTTCATGACTTTTCTGATCCTATAGCCAGAACACCCAGAAAGAACCTGCATGCCAGAAAGAACACATGGAGGTGAAGATCTATTTACCTCCGGCTGCCCTGATAACCATCTTGTGAAAAGTCACTAGCCCCCTCTCCATTCCACATCATTGGCCATTCTCTGGCTCAGGACTGCTAGGAAGCTTTTTGAAAGCCAGTAAGAATCTTCAACAATGCTAAACGTCACTTCCTAGTGAAAAGGAATATGGGAAATGGTGGGGCATGGGTGGAGACTTGCAACCTAGTTCAGCATCTGGTTAAAATTGTAGTCTTACTTCCCCACTCTGACTACCTTGGGTGGAGTTGCAGAGCCTAACCCCAGGGCCCTGCCACAGCTGACTTGGATGGAGCTGCAGGGACCCTCAAGGGCCCACCAAAGGAGGAGATATATATAGGTAAGAGCCTCCCCATGAGTTCAGTTCAGGCTTTGGATCCGGAATTCCCTTGGACTAGCAGATCTGCGAAAGAAAGGTTAAAATTTCCTCCCTTAGAGTGCTGGCTGATCGTTTTCCCATGCATTCTGCCACAACACTAGAACAGACAGTTCCCCAGGACAGACTATCTCTCCTACTTACCATCAGTCCATCTCCTCCTAACCATTGCCACCCTAGCACGCTCACTGGCTCCCTGAGATGTTTGTCTCATCTGAAGCTACACAAGTAACTGGGTGGCATCACAAGCATTGTGTCTGTATTTAAGGTTCAATAAAGCAAGGGGGAGAGAAGGCATGGCTCTCGTGAATGCTCCTAATTCTTAGTACTGTAGGAAGAGCTTATTCTCATCCCTGGTGGCTTTTCCCTGTCCCATCCCTTCCCCTTCACCAGCATTTGGTTTGCCTAGAGCACTCCATAGTGGACATGAACAATACAGCAATTATTGAAAGACTTAATTAAGGAACTCAACTCATTGAAGCATAAAACAGTTTTGTTTTAATCAATAGCATCCCCCAAACCCACCTTTGTGAGAGCCCTTTAATAACACCTTGGCCAGATTTCATACTTTTCCAGTCATTCTAAGTTGCACTGGGGTGGAATTGTTTGGGAATTAAAAAGCTAGTGTTGTTAATATTAAAAGTTCAATATCAAACAAAAATCAAAATGTGTCCCTTCCACTTTTAGCACTCCTTAAGCCAATCTGTGACTCTGGGGAAGTGTGGTCTGCTTTCTGTGTGGTATACCCTGCCCTTTCCCTCTCTCTTCAAACTCCTTCCAGGTTCTCTTTGGAGCCTCCGTAGTTCTCAACCTTGACTGCACATTTGAATCATCTTGGAGTTTCAAAACTACCAATGCCTGGGTTTAATACCTAGAGATCCTGATTGAATTGCTCTCAGGGGAGGCCTGGACATAAGGACTTTTCAAAATTCCTCAGGCGATTCTAGATAAGGCTGAACACCATTGCTGTGGACACTTATAGACACTCACTACAGAGAAGAGAGCAGGGAGGGAGATGCTGTCTAAGTGGGAAGGGAATCTGGGCTGATTCCCTCTGGTCTGATGTTACTGGGTTCTCCTGGTATGTAGGTATATTGTTTCTTTGGAGGAATAGGGCTGAGGGGTCAGCTTAATCCCAGCTCTGTCCCCCAATGCTGAGACCCTCTCCCAATGGTGTATTCCCTATAACTCCTTCTCAGCAATGGGTGGGCATCAAATGGCTTGACTTCTACCCTCACCACAGTTCTCTTCCACAGGAACCAATATTTTTGGCATTTTTTAAGAGCCATGGGAACTGGGATGATAGCTGGTGTCCTCAACTTCTTCTCAGGCACAATAATAATAATAACAACAAAAATAATCATCAATAGCATCATTTATTCAGCATCTGAATCTGTGCCAAGAATTGTATTATTTACTTATATGTTTTCTTATTTAATTATTATACAATCCTGCCAGGAGGCATTAACCCCCATTTAGTACATGAGGAAACAAAGACTCAGAGCCTTTTCATAGCTTCCCCAGCATTACACAGGAAGAGGGTAACAATGCATAGTTGAAATTCAGATCTGACTCCAAAGCAACAGCCTCTTAATCATTTTATTCTACCTGAACTCAGGTCCTCCCTTAAATAATATAGCTGTTTTCTGCTAAAAACTTCTAGATCTATAATCCAACAATTGATACCGACGGTAGCAATCCCTGGCTGAGACAGGCCAGCAGATAGAGGAAAATTACTTTACTGCTAACCCTACCCAGCACACCCATGAATGAGGCAGAGCTTATGGTCAAAAACACTTTGGACCTGGTACCTACTAGAAATATCCAGATTGGTGCAGCTCACAGTTTCACCCACTCATCAGAGGCATGTCTCAACTTTCTGTCCCCGGGACCCATTAATCACTTATAGCATGTTGACAAAGATTTTAACCTGGGGGTCAAAGTGAACTGGGGGAAGCCACCACTTTCCCAATACTGTTATAAGAGTGAACCAAGGAACATGGAAGGCCGATGGACCTTGGGTGTTAGCAGGGCTGTGTAGAGATAGCAGTGACTCAAAGCATGTTCCTGACCTAATAGCCCCAAAGTAAATGTTTACTGGACCTTACTGACCTTTACTGATCTTTACTGACCTTATAGATGGTCTGTCTGCTACTGTTTGCCGTGCTTTACTGAATATTAAACTTTAACCTGGATCCCAGACTAATGAGGACCTTGCATCTGGAGCCTCATCCTGTACCTACAGCTGCAGACAACCGATTACTCCAGCCATAGATAGCAGTAGCCCCAAGCAACAAGCTAAAGATAAGGAATGGGAGGAGAACTAGACAGAAAAGGAACACTCCAAAGATGACCTGGGAGATGGTAAAGAAGACTTGCCATGCTAGCAGTCATCAGTTGTGCGATGGTATAGGTTGCCCAGGACAAAGCCAGAGGAGGTTGGACCTGCATTGTCATTGCCCACCATTTGTCCACCATCCAGGACTCGGATATCATTGCTGTCATGTCACAGGGGAAAGAAGCCTACTACAAACCAGTTCCTTAGATCCCTGGCAGCAATTTAAAAAGGACATAAAATCCTTTTCATTGGATATCCTTACATTTGCCTCTTAGAATAACCACTATTGTCTGTCTCATTTTTTGTTCTTATATGTTTATTTCTAGTCTGCAGATGCGGAATGAAGAGTCTTAAAAGGACTCAAGCCCTACAGAAGACATACACTTCTCAAGATTCATTAAGAAAACAAAAAGGGGTAGATTTGGGGAGCCACCGCTTTCCCAGTACTGTCATAAGAGTGGGCCAAGGAACGTGGGAGGCTGATGGACCTTGGGTGTTAGCAGGGCTGTGTTGAGATAGCCGTGGCTCAAAGCATGTTCCTGACCTAATAGCCTCAAAGTAAATGTTTACTGGACCTTACTGATCTTTATTGATCTTTATTGACCTTATAGATGGTCTGTCTGCTACTGTTTGCCGTGCTTTACTGAAGGCAAGATGTGTGTCTGAAATTGAATAAAAAGTGGATAAGGCCAGGTTTCAGGGTGCCTCTCCAAGAGAGAGGTCTTCACCTGACCCTCATACCTTCTAAATTCACATTTCTTATAAAGTATTTTCATTTGTGCATTGACCTCTTCTTCATATCCTGAAACCCCCCACAAAAGGTTGGGATAGGAATATTCAGTTTATACAATAAATATGTATAAAGACTGATTAATCAATTGTGTGTGTGTGTGCTTAAAAAGTCTGTATTAAATTCTCTGCTGTGGTATACCATAGCAAGGGATGGTTTTCCCATTTTAACAAAATAAAGACATTCACTGCAGCTCTGCTTTCCATCCTTTGGATCACACTTAGATATTCCTAGCTGTGAGTCCCATAGACAGCAATGCTACTGAGCCCCTGGCTGGGAAAGCTCTAGACCTGATCAATAAAGGACGTTCGAATGGCCTCCTTTTTCAGTTGCTGTGGGTCGCTGATGCCCACTTGGTCAAAGTGGTAAGGAATTGCCAATGACAGAGCTAAGTTGGGAAACCATGCACCAGGGCCAAGTGTGACTCTAGCCACTAAGCCTATTGCTTTGCTCAATGGAATGGCCTTGGTTAGGGTTTTCTGCTTCTTCTCTAGAATGTTCTTTCTTTCTTTTTTTTTTTTTCAAACTAACGTCTGTTATTAGTATGTCCTTAACAGTGAATCAATCTGTGAATACTTATAAGCACTGACGCTGAGTCCACTCAAATGCTAAGTGCTATAATAGAAAAATTAGAATGAACTGTAAGCCTTGCCCTTAAGAAAATAAGAACCAGCTCACACAATCACACACACACACACACACACACACACACACACACACACACACACACACTGTGTAACGTAGGATATATTTAGGTGACCAAGTGAGTATTATACATGCTGGACAATCTAATGAAATGGGATCTATTACCACTGAATGAGAGAATGCTTCATTTGGATTTCTATAGAAATCTATATTATGTGTTCAGGAATGAAGCAGTATTTGAACAGGAGGATGGGCTGGGTTAAAGGCATTCCAGGGAAATTCCAGGACTACCACCTCTATGTGGGTAAGAAATCAGGCAGGAGCGTATGAGGGAGTAATTAGACACAAGCAAGGGAATTCTGGCAGTTCTGTGTGAGATTTGGCACAGCAAGCAGGGTGGAAGAAAGAATGAAGGTTTATCTTGATGCAAAGCAAGCCTACTATCTTCACTTCGATCAGCAATTTGCAAGTGGTGTGCCACAGGAATTTTTAAAACATGCAATACCTGACTATTTAGACAGGGGCACTGAACTATTGTCCCTTAGATTGTCAAATGTAAAAAGGACAACAGCCAACACACCAAAGCCGTCCAATGTCAATGAATCAAAATTATACCTTTTTTTTTTTTGTCAGTTCGGCAAAAATATATATATTTGTGTGTGTGCCGCAGAATTTTAGTAATTAGTTTATATGTGCCACTAGATGAAAATATTGAAAATCACTGACAAAGATTATATACTTATTTGGAATAGATTTGAGGGCTTGATAGAGATGAAGGAGGGAGGCCTCTCTTCCCCACTCCCCAAAATAACCTACCCTTTGGAGGAACCACTAAAATCAGGGAGATCAGACTATAGAGCACCACAGAGGACAAGCAGATAACTTGATGCTTGTTAAAGTATTAGATGGGGAGGCTCTAAAGGGTGCAGAGAATGAGTGCAGGGACTCAGGATTCAACCAGCAACTTAGTGACTGCTAGTCCCAGTCCAGGATCTCTGCCACATTATAGGACACAGGATGAATTGGCCCAGGGCTACCTCTGAGTGGGGGCAGGAAGCACACTGTACCTGGGGAGATGGATGCAGGTAGCATGGGCTGGAACTAGAAAGCTATATTATGTGTTCAGGAATGAGGAAATGAAGACAGACCAAGGTGGTGGGATTTATTGCAATCAGAATGAAGAAAAGACTTGAGACATTTCAAAGAAAGACCATTCAAGGCCAGGTGATTACATAGCAAAAGCAAAGAAAAAAATCAAAGTTGATGTCAGATTTTTTAAAGCCAAAGACTAAGGCAAGAAACAATTAATGGTGTCATTGAAAAAACTCAAGATAAATTGAGAGAGGTAGCTGGTTTGTAAGAGAAGAGCTGATTTTAGGTTTGGGCAAGTTGAAATTAAGGCAAGAAGTCTAAGTTCAGGAAAGAGCTGGGTAAGAGGAAACAATTGTGCATACAGATTGGAGCTTGTGATGTGGCTGTCATCACTTATAATTTCTAGGTTTATACCTTCAACATCTCTGCCCAAAAAAATGGTGCTATTAAATGATTGTTTTTTAAAGCTCATGAACAGAAGCAACATCATGACCAGTTAAGAAGAACATTTAGAAGTAACTTTTTCAAGCAATTTATTCAAATAATTAGATCAAATGACACAAAAGTAAACATCTGCAATGATTTGGAAAGAAACAGAAATTCTGTTCAAGAAATCAAGAGATTGTTTCTAATGAAAACATACTGGGCTCCCACATGTTACTCACCTGTTGTTTTCTTGGAATTTTTCAGGAATCCACAGAGGTATATTATTTAGTCTTAGATGTGAAAGAATCTAACTGTCCAGTCCAATCCAGGAAACTGGGGATGACTGTGAGCCAAATATTTTTAGATATCTATCTGATATAGTAAGTAAACACAGTACCATTCCCTCTTTTTATTATTCTTGACTTCTGTCCACTCTGTTTTCTCAGGGTAGCTGTATGCCACAGCAAAAGAGGAAGTTCAGTTTCTGTCTTTTGACTCATCAAGATTATGTCAACCTTGAGTAATATTCTCTTGAGAGCCATACCTAGGAACCCAGTTCAAGTGCAAATCGCCTAATGTCGCTAGATTTCCATCCCCTCAGCTATAAAATAAGAGGAGGAGGTTGGAGTAGATAAACTCTAAGATCCTATCTGGCCCTGACAGTCTATGGGTCTAGAACCTATGAATTTGTAATTGTGTCCTATGAAGACTGGTCCCAGGAGCAGGAGTGGCCAAAGGGGATTAATTGCAGTTATCATGAGGAATGGGATCTTGTGCTGCTTTGCACATGGGTAATCAGATCCCAGGCTGTCTGCCACAGGAGAACACAAAGATGAAAAAGCACAGATCTAAGCTTTTAATTCCAGAAAATAAGACACTTACAAACCTAGAAATGTTAGCATTTTTTTCTTCTTGAAAATGTTTGAGATATGGCCATGATCTGTTTAAACAGTTTATCTGTGGTTCTCATGAGGGTTTTGGGTGCCTACGGCATCTAACTCACAGAAACTGATTAATAAAAAATACAGGATTTGTTGAGAAACCATAAATAAAGTTTAAAGGATAATAAGGTATGTTGCATCACTTTTTTGTGTCTTCATATTCAACCCAAAGAAAGCAGTACACAATGATAAACTCCTCTTTCTTAGAGGTGATTGGACAGTGTAAGGTTATAGCTACAACACGTTTGAGTGAATTTCAGGATCTTAGAGTGAATGACTTTAACTGCACCACAAGCTCTGGCATAATAATCTGTTAAAATATTACTTAATCCTAGATTGATATAGAATTCAATCATAGAGTGGTATTTAACATATAACACTATGATGTACATATCAAAAATTGTCTCACCCTATGCTCATGAACTTGATTATTACTCTCTGTCCTGAAAAGAGTTGCAAGAGGGTTTCCCCTGCTATTGATACACTTCTCAAAAAATTAAACATATAAAAATAGAAAGCTACATAAGGCAGTAGAGCAGCCGTGGGCAAACTACGGCCCACGGGCCGGATCCGGCCCGTTCGGTTGTTCTATCCGGCCTGCGGAGCCGAAAGAGCGGAGGGTCCTCTTGCTCTCCCCTCCGCTCCTTTACTTTGAATTTATATTAGTTCACACAAACACTCCATCCATGCTTTTGTTCCGGCCCTCCGGTCCAGTTTAAGAACCCATTGTGGCCCTCGAGTCAAAAAGTTTGCCCACCCCTGCAGTAGAGCATCATTATAGAGAACATGGGCTCTGTCTGGGGTCAGATTTGCTTGATTTTGAATTCCAGTCTCATAATTTACTAGTTACATGGTCTTGAGGGTAAGTTACTTAACCTCTTTAAGGATTCCTCATGTGTAAAATAAAACTAATAATAGTATTAGCTCTTTGGGTCTTCATTAGAATTAAATAAGATGCTCTGTGTAGTACACTTCCAAACTACTTAGCAATATATTGACTTCAACATCTAAAACGTATGTATTCACTTCTAGGAATATATCCCAGGAAGCTAGAAACATCAGTCAGAAAGGATATATGCACCCCTATGTTCAGACCCTGTTTCCCCGAAAATAAAACAGTGTCTTATATTAATTTTTGCTCCCAAAGACTTGCTAGGTCTTATTTTCAGGGATGTCTTATTTTTCCATGAAGAAGAATACGGTACACATTTATTGTTAAATGAAAATAAAGGAAATTTATTACCAGTATACGGTACGGCAGTACGGTAGTTGTCAACACAAACCAGACAAACTGTAAATCCTACAGTATCAAGAATTTACTCATTTATTCAATGACAATCATGTCATCATCTTCTGGAACATCATCATAACAATCCAATTCCTGAATTTCCTGGTGAATTTCTTGTGACTCCATTTCTTTCAGAATCAGTGGACCAAATCTCTCATGTTTAGCAATAGCACTGTCTTTAAATGAGTACTTCTTGTCAAGGTAGCCTGCTCACAGTGCATTTGCAATGCAACTGTCAGTGATTTTCTCCCATGAATTCTTCACCCAAGTCACAACTTCTTGCAGTTTAGGTTTCACAAAGTTTCCACGCTGATTTCTCTCCATTCTATTTTCAATGTAGTCATTAATTTCCATGCGCAAATTGTCTTTGAATGGCTTGTTTATTGCAATATCAAGAGTCTGGAGATAGGTCGTCATTCCTGTGGGAATCATTATCTGATCTATTTTTCTTTCATGAAGAAATGTCTTCATGTCTTTAGCGTGGTAAGTGCTGGCTGCATCCCAGAATAGCAGACCTCTTTGGCTCCCTCGCATAACAAGCGGCAGCATTAAATAGACCCACTTCCTTATAACTGCTTGTGTGGCCCAGGCTTTTTCAGTTTCAAGAATAAAAACGCCCAAAACACATTCAATCTTTTCCTTCTTGCCCTTAGAAATGATTAAAGGTGGGATTTTAGTGCCATCCAGACGAATTGCCAAAATACAGGAAACACGTGCACTTTCGTAAGCAGTGGAGGGAATGTATGCTAAGGAGGCACCCCACTGTTCAATTGTTGTTTGAGATGATTGGCCCATAAACACTTCAGTTTCATCCATAGCAATCATGTTGGAAAGATTGTATTTAGAGAAGTCAGCATCATCAATAAAGGACTTGAATGCAAGTGCTCGCTTAATAACTTGAGTATCTTCCAACCTAAACAATGTTGTAGATCTTCTTAAAGACAGTTCACTTTGCTGAAGGAAATTATCCAGCCAGTGTTGTGATGCTTTGAAGTCTTTGGGGGCTATGTCAAACTGTGGTGCCATTGCAAGGGCAATTTCTTGAATCTGAGCCCTATTCACAACCAAAGCCTTTGCTCTCCAACCCATTCATAGATCAGGTCTTCCAGCTCGGAAAATAATGGTTGCCGACCTGATCCACACTTGCGCTTTTTAGCATTTTCCTTGTCCACTTGTTCAATGAGGTTACCATACTCTGCTCGCCATTTTTGGACCAATCGGATACTCAGCACCTTCTTTTTGCAGAAAGCAGTAAGATTTTGGCCCCAAGAGTCTTCCACGATTCCTTTCTTCTACTCCATGGAGTAGCTTTTTCTTTTTGCGCTCATTTCTAGGGGTAAAAAAAAAGGAATTGGGGTATCAAGGTGAGGAGAGGGGGATCACTCAAAATGACACAGGGGGGATCAGAGGGGGGAATCAAAATGGCACAGGAGAATCAGAGGGGGGATTACCATTTTAGTAACCCCTTTTGATCCTCCTGTGTCATTTTGATTGTCCCCTCTGACCCTCCTGTGTCATTTTGATTGTCCCCTCTGATCCTCCTGTGTCATTTTGATTGCCCCCTCTGATCCTCCTGTGTCATTTTAAGTGATCCCCCTCCCCCCACCCCTGTGCCACTGAACACCTTCACCAGACATCCCCCTTACCCCTTTATCAGACATTTACCCCCTGGGGCCTGCCTGGGGACTGTCACTGGGCTTGCTGGGGCCTGGATCTGGGCTGGAGCAGGGTCTGCCACTGACTGAGAACCTTCAGTCATCATGAAGGCGGCCACAAACATCAGGTAGTGTCACCAGAGACAGACCAGCACTCACCATCTTCGCAGTGTCCTGTCCGCTCTAATCCTCCTGTTCTTCTACACGCATCTGCGAAAGTCTCCTCCTCTCTCCCGCCCTGCGCTCACTGCTCACTCCGACCTCCGCTCTGCCTCCACACAGCAGTGACGTCAGGACTCCGCATAACGTCACTGGTTGCTAGACGCCAGACGGGGCGGCCCTAGCGACCAGTTTACGGTAAATTAATTTTCATTCTGAGACAGAGCCTGGGGGCTTTATTTTCGGGGGGAATGCTTTATATTTCACTCAGAAAGAAACCTGTAAGTAGGTCTTATTTTCGGAGGATGTTTTATTTTCGGGAAAACACGGTAGCAGCACAATTCACCATAGCTAAGATTTGGAAATAGCCTAAGTGCCCATCAGCAGATGAGTGGATTAAAAAACTGTGGTACATCTACACAATGGAATACTACACTGCACTAAAAAAGAAGGAATTCCTACCATTTGCAACAACATGGATGGAACTGGGAAGCATTATGTTAAGTGAAATAAGCCAGTCAGAGAAAGATAAGTATCACATGATCTCACTCATTTGTGGAATATAATGAACAACATAAACTGATGAACAAAAACAGTTCTAGAGACAGAAACATCAATCAGACCATCAAAACTGGGAGGGAAGGTAGGGGAGGGTGGGGGTAAGGGGGAGAGATCAACCAAAGGACTTGTATGCATGCATATGGGCCTAACCAATGGACACAGACAACAGGGGGGTGAAGGCATGAGTGGGGGGGGAGATGGGAGGGTAATGGGGGAATAAGGATACATATGTAACACCTTAATCAATAAAGAAATAAAAAAAATAAAACATATGTATTGCCCTAACCGGTTTGGCTCAGTGGATAGAGCGTCGGCCTGCGGACTTAAGGGTCCCAGGTTCGATTCCGGTCAAGGGCATGTACCTTGGTTGCAGGCACATCCCCAGTAGGGGGTGTGCAGGAGGCAGCTGATCGATGTCTCTCTCTCATCGATGTTTCTAACTCTCTATCCCTCTCCCTTCCTCTCTGTAAAAAATCAATAAAAATATATTTAAAAAAAAAAAAAGAAAAAAAAAAAACATATGTATTAATACTACAGTTTACACAGCAGTCTCATTTAATCTCATAACAAGACTATGAAGATTATGAAACTTTCTATTTTAGAGTTAAAAGAGGTTCAAAGAGATTAATTTACTTGGCCTCATAAAATAGCCAAAATGTGGTGAACCTAAACCTACCCCACCAGTCTTGACTCTAAAGTCCATGTTCTTTTTATTTACTTTTTCTAAGAGAATTATCACAGAATTCCTTTAAAAAATCACAAATTTCAACATAATTCAATATACAAAAATTCAGCAGCCAAGCAACTCCTTCAGGAGTTTGCCTTAAAGAAGATTAAGCTGTATCTTCTCTCTCTGGACAAAACTTCATTTTAATGATGCTCTCCCTCCTTGGCAGAGATAGCAAGAGTTCATTAAAATATTCACACTTTATGAATGATGGGTTTGGGGCATCTGAATAGGGTAACAACCGAGACTTGAGCATCAGAAGGATCTGGATTTAAGTTTAGCTCTGCTGCTGATTAGCTGATTTGCTCAAACAAGTTTCTTAGCCTCTCCAACCCTCAATTCACATGTCTGTAATGCAGGAGCTATTGTTTTTGTTTCCACCATGCATAAATGTATTAAGTCACAGCATTGACAGTGCTGTTTAGCCACAAAACTACCATATTCTTTCTCCAGTCTTTTCTGCATTGGCCAATACTAAAGATAGCCCTGTACTCTTGGATTTCTTTGAGGAGACTTAGGTCTACAGAAAACAAGCAGAGAAAGTCCTTGAGATGTACAAAGAGGAAAATGGTGACTTTGCCTCTTTCAGAGTGGACCAAGTGGAGAGAGTAGGCAGAGGCGTGAGTTTCCACTAATGTCCAGCTGGAGTCTGAGGGCCCAGGCTCCAACCTCTCAGGAGCAAATTAAGTTGCAGAGACCCTCTCCCCACTGGTCTTCTGGGACCAGGTGATTTTTATTATTATAATTTTTAACTTATAGGTAACATTCAATATAATATTAGTTTCAAGTGTACACAAATTAAAAAGATACATGCATCCTTAAATTCATTGCACATTATTTACAATAGACAAGATATGGAAGCAACTTAAATGCCTATAGATAGGTGATTAGATAAAGAATGTGTATTATATCTATATATATATAAAAGCCTAAGCGACTGTCGCAACCGAAACAACCGAATGGATGAACGAACAGGCTGCATGGGTGACCAGGCTGGCAGAGGGGTTAGTGAGGGCTGACCAAATGACTGAGCTGCAGGCTGTGTGGGGCGACAAGGCCGGTAGGCGGGACAGTAAGGAGCGACAAGGTCAGCAGAGGGGGACAGTGAGGGGCGACCAGGCTGGCGGGGGGAGGGGGGGACAGTTGGAGGTGACCAGGCCAGCAGGGGGGGCAGTTAAGGGTGATCAGGCAGGCAGGCAGGTGAGCAGTTAGGAGCCAGTGGTCCCAGATTGTGAGAGGGATCCCAGATTGGAAAGGGTGCAGGCTGGACTGAGGGGATCCCTGCACCCTCCATGCATGAATTTCGTGCACCGGGCCTCTAGTATTTATAATAAAACTAGAGGCCTGGTACACGAAATTCATGCATGGGGGGGGGGGTGTCCATCAGCGCAGCCTACACCCTCTCCAATCTGGGACCCCTCAAGGGATGTCTGACTGCCCTACCAGGATCAGGCCTAAACAGGCAGTCAGACATCCCTCTCACAATCCAGGACTGCTGGCTCCCAACTGCTCGCCTGTCTGCCTTCTTGATTGCCCTTAACCACCTCTGCCTGCCAGCCTGATCACCCCCTACCCACTCCCCTGCCAGCCTGATTGCCCCTAACTGACCTCCCCTGCAAGCCTGGTCCCCCCTAACTGCCCTCCCCTGCAGCCTGGGTCCCCCCCCAACTGCCCTTCCCTGCAGGCCTGGTCGCCCCCAACTTCCCTCCTCTGCCAACCTGATCACCCCTAACTGCCCTCCCCTGCTGGCCTGATCACCCACAACTGCCCTGCCTTGCAAGCCTGGTCCCTCCCAACTGCCATCCCCTGCTGGCCATCTTGTGGTGGCCATCTTGTGTCCACATGGGGGCAGGATCTTTGACCACATGGGGCAGCCATCTTGTGTTGGAGTGATGGTCAATTTGCATATTACTCTTTTATTAGATAGGATGGAGGCCTGTTGCATGGGTGGGTTCCAGCTGGTTTGCCCTGAAGGGTGTCCCGGATCAAGGTGGGGGTTCCCTTGGGGCATGGGGCGGCCTGGACAAGGGGCCTGTGGTGGTTTGCAGGTCGGCCACGCCCCCTGGTGACCCAAGCAGAGGCCCTGGTATCTGGGATTTATTTATTTTCTATAATTGAAACTTTGTACTCTTGAGCGGAGGCCAGGGCAGGCGAGAAGCTTGCCTTTCTCCATCGCCAGGGCAACCCAAGCCTCCTGCTCTCTCCAGCTTCATGGCTGCTGCCATTTTGTTGGGATTTATTTATCTTCTATCATTGAAACTTTGTAGTCTTGAGCGGAGGCCAGGGCCAGAAGCTTGGCTTCCTCCATTGCCAGGGAAACCCAAGCCTCCTGCTCGCTCTGTGGCTGCAGCCATCTTGGTTGGGTTAATTTGCATACGTGCTCCTGATTGGCTGGTGGGTGTGGCTGTGGGCGTAGTGGATGTACAGTCAATTTGCATGTTTCCCTTTTATTAGTTTAGATATTACTCAGCATAAAAAAAATTAAATCTTACCATTTGTGACAATGTAGAGGGTACGGTGCTAAGTGAAATAAGCCAGACAGAGAAAGGCAAAAACAAGCTGCTTTGTTTGTTTGTTTGTTTTTTGTTTGTTTGTTTAAATACAATAGCATCTTTACTGAGGTGTAATTGACATTCAATAAACAGCATATATTTAGAGTATACCATTTGATAATACTAACATATGTATATACCAATGAATACAATACCACACTTAAGATAGTGAACATATCCAACACCCTCAATAATTTCTTGGACCCCTTTGTTATCCATCCCTCTTGAACAACCCCTCTTGACCAACCCCTCTTGCCTCCTTCCCTGGGCTGCTGGTGCCAGCAACCAGCTACTTTTTAAGTTGAGATCCCTGTTACAGTTTCAAAAGCCAGGCAGCAGATACCATGGAACTGCCCACCTGCAATTTTTTTTTTAATTTTTGGAGTTGCGGGGAGTGTGATATCAACAGAGCAGGGGAAAACCCAAACCAAAAAGAGCAAAATTCTGAAGAGCGTACTAGGGTTATGAGTCATTAAAATCATTTAGTCCTAACCTCCTTGTATTATGATGGAAAACTGAGGCTCAGAGCAACTACCTTACCACAATCAGTGGTATGGCTAGAGTCAGACAGTCCTTCCCCATCCAGGGACTCAAGTGCCTCCCACTAGCAGTCTTTTAGAACAGCTAGTTTATGTTGTCTTGTATTTTGAAAACACAAAGTGAAATAGGTTATGGTGCATACAAGCAATGGGATCAATATAAAGACGGAATATGCAAATTGACCATAACTCCATGACAAAGATGGCAGCACCCACAGCCAATAAGGAGGGAATATGCAAATTGACAGGACAAGGTGAGAGGCGGAAGGCGGCTTCTGCCAGGGGAAGGAAGGCCTATTCTTGCACAAATCTTCATGCATCAGACCTCTAGTTAGATATAAGTGTATATATGTTGTGTATATACACAACATATTTAGGAAAAGGCTAGAAGAAAAAACACATCAAATGGATGATGGTGGTACCTCTGAGAGGAAGAGGCTAGGGTGCAGGAAGAATGGCTTTTCACACTATGCTTGATTATGTCTGTATTATCTGAGCCTTTTCAATCAAAGAGTATTCATCTTATCACTTGATAAATTTTAAAAAGACACAGAAAATAAGAAGAATGGCACATATTGGTGAATCCTGATAGTGCCTTTACAGTATATTGGATAGTAGGTATCTACTAGCTTCTTTTAAGTGCTCTTGAAACTGCTTTGATCCTATTTAGAGAGGAGGGAGAAGAACCAATTACTATATTGACTTTGCTGTGAGGAACTACTCCAGTCACCATTTTTGCAGGCACCATAATGAGAATATAAGAGATGAGTGTGAAATACTAGTAACATTTGGAGACTACTAACTATGTGCCAGATACCCTTGTAAGGGCTTTACACATATGTTAGCCTACTATCCTCACCACCACCCTATGAACTAGAGAACATTTTTATCTCAGATTTACCCATGAGGAAACTGAGTCATGGTGATAAAACTGAGAGTATTATTTTATAAATATACATGATATATGCCTAAAATTAACACCGAGGGTTTTTTTTAACTCATTAGGATTAAAAATTAGCTAAACCTAAGAACTAGAATGTATTAAGAACCTATACTCATGGGTCCTTTCATTCACTTCATCTCATTCACTCCTCACAGTGACCACATTTGAAAAATGGGAAGGTAATGGGCTCAGTAAAGTAAGAGTCTTGCCTAATGTTCGCAACCAAGATGCTCAGTCCCATGGGATTTCTCCACTACTCATGTATAAACTGATACTCATGTGCCTGCAGGAAGTGTTATGAATGATATGCAGCATTTGTACAGCAACCTATAGTTTGTGTTTACAAAGCACTTTCATATATTATTGCTTTGTTGGATCCCCGTGACCATCCTATTGACCCCAACAAACCCTTAAGCATCTTGGTGTGGAAAATGCAAACTCAGTTCAGGATCATGGAAGCTGGAGAAGAGGAGCTCAATGCTAAATGTTCTATAGCATTAACTCATTTAATTAAGCCCTCCCACAACCTGTGGGTAGATAGTACTGTACTCATTTTAGAAATAAAGACTGAGTTTCAGAAATTTTATGCAACTTAACTTAAATCTCATAGAACTAGTACATGATGGAGCCAGGATTAATATAGGTCTGTCTGACTCCAAAACTGTACTCAAAATATTTTTTGTTGTTGTTTTTTGTTAATCCTTGCCCAAGAATATTTTTCCTTTGATTTTTAGGGAGAGTGGACAGAGAGATATATCGATGTGAGACAAACACATGGATTGGTTGCCTCCTTCACAAGCCCTGACCAGGGAGGAGTCTGTAACCATGATAGCACTCTTGACCAAAATTGAACCCGGGACTCTTTGGTCCCCAGGCTGATACTCTATCCACTGAACCAAACTGGATAGAGCTGTACTCAAAATCTTACTGCTTAACAGTCTCCTCAAAAAATGAGTTTTCTTCTTGCAACTTTGACAGCTGGGGTTAGGGATCTCTGGGCAGAGGGGTGCCAGCCAGGTGTAGCCTCTGAATTTAGTGTAGGGCCAGAAGACAGTCCCTTTGACACGGTCTGTGCAAACCTATTTTTTTATAATGGCTCCCTTCTTTCCAAGACTTTCCTCCAAGGTACTTTGTTAAAGTTGTACAAATCTCTCATCTACACCACTCTTCTTTTTCTCTAGATGAAGGCAACTCAGGTCTTCAGTGCAGAAGAATTTGTCTAGCATCAAGGCATCAGTGACATAATATTCCCAACTACCACCCAACTACTGGGGAAGGCCAGTGCTAGTGATCAGTCATGGAAGAGAACCACAGCAGTATGAAAATCTTTGGAACTGGCCAAAACCGGTTTGGCTCAGTGGATAGAGCGTCGGCCTGCGGACTGAAGGGTCCCGGGTTCGATTCCGGTCAAGGGCATGTACATTGGTTGCGGGCACATCCCCGGTGGGAGGTGTGCAGGAGGCAGCTGGTCGATGTTTCTCTCTCATCGATGTTTCTAGCTCTCTATCCCTCTCCCTTCCTCTCTGTAAAATATCAATAAAATATATTTTAAAAAAAAATCTTTGGAACTGTACTTTTCTCAAAGTGTTCACTAGGAAATATTGTTAAATAACTGGTGGAGATATTTGATGATATTAACTTGATTTGTCTAGAGCTCTCCTTCCTTTCCAGACTATCTGGAAGTTCATAACTCTAGCTGGGCATCTTCACACCACCTGCACACTACACACAAATACATATACACTAACAGGTTTATCTCTTATTCATAGGTCTTTGGATTCTGCAGATCAGTTTTGTCCTATGATGTAGGGGCCTCTGACATGGAAACGCCAATAGAGGTTGACATAAACTGTGAAGTCTTCGACCTTAAGGTGGGTTGCCTAGGTAACCTTTGTCATGAGCAGTGCCAGACTACGTAACGTTTTCACACACATAGTGTATTTTGTTCTTATGGCGCTCTCTCTCTCTCTCTCTCTCTCTCTCTCTCTCTCTCTCTCTCTCTCTCTGTGTGTGTGTGTGTGTGTGAGAGAGAGAGAGAGAGACAGAGAGAGAGAGAGAGAGAGACAGAGAGAGAGAGAGAGAGAGAGACAGAGAGAAGATCAGATGGAAGGGAGGGAGAGAAACAGAGAGAATTTTCACAAGTTTTAAAGTTTCTTGAAGAGACATTTCCAAAAAGAAATCTAAATTCCTTGAAAAATGAGTAATGTTCTGAATTAGAACCATAAATAAAATGTAACCAATAATAAATGCAACATTACAAGTTATTGTAATCTTAACTTTTATATTCAGAATAGGACAAAATGTGGGTAGGGGAGGAGATGATGTAAGAAGAATATGAAAAATGGAGAGGAGAAGAAAAAAGTCTCAGTGTTCCAAGTCAAAAGTTCATTCTCTCACTGGCTACTACACCACTCAAGACGAATCTCTGATCCTCAGAATTTCTTCACTTCCTGGGCTCAACTCCTTTAATTCTAGCATCATCCATCTTTTAGTTCTTATGCGGTATCTGGGCATGCCAAGAAAGAATGTATTATCATATAAAGGATTGTTCTTATAAAAGTGATCCAAATTCTCTCCTACTTCATATTTCTAATTCTCTAAATTCCCTTTATTTTTGAGAAATAAGTTCTAAATTTAATTATAAAGCAGACAAAGGTCAGGATATAATTTTCAAAGAACTTCATAGGCATGAATCATGACCACAAATTCAAGTGCCCCAGAAATATCACTTTATTTTCAAAACATTAATTTATATTTCAAGTTGCCATCCTGCTGGGATAATAGAAAACTTAACCTCAGTCCTTCTTAGAGTTTCCCCTCCCTGCTGCTCCCCACACAAAGTTATGCCACAGTTTAAGAGTCTCACATAGTCCCAGGTGTTTGGGTGGTGGGCATGGGAAGAAGGTCTGATTCTTCCTCACTGGTTCATCAAGTCCCCCTGCTAAGGGATGCTTACTACCCTGTTCACATCACTCTTTGTGTCTAGTGTACCTGCTTCTTCTGAATCAAACTGGGGGTGCAGGAGTCTCTCTAAAACTACTGATGAACATGACTGCCAAGAATACCATATTTATCTCCCTCTGGGATCTTGCTATCTTTCAGGCCACAAGTCCAGAAAGCACTGCAGTGTGTCCTTGCTTCCAGACCCCCAGATTCCTCTGTTCTTCTCATACCTTCTCCTATGTTAGGGGCTTTTCTAGTCTCAGAAAGTTTTCTTTATTCATTTTTGAGGCCAGGGGACACTTTTCACATTTGAATTTTCTTCTTCCCAAACTAGAGTCAAGCATTTAGACTCAAGCTAATAAGACTTTAGGTTCTCTCCATCTGACTTATTGAAGCAGTTCAGGTGTGTGGTGGTGGCAGCAGGTAAATTCTAATGGGGAAGGGAGAGAAAGAAAAAAAACTAAGAGTGAAAGAGACTTGGGTATGGTATTGGGCTGGAAAGAAAGAGGGACCCACAAGATGCAGAAGCTGAGGGTGGTAGATGACTCACGTGCATGGTCCAAGAGGAGTGGAAAGGAGCCTAAGGCTGATCACAGTGGGTGCTTCAAGTGAAGAGTCAGAAACAGGACTTGGAGGAAGGTGATCAAAAGATGCAAACTTCAGCCGAAACCGGTTTGGCTCAGTGGATAGAGCGTCTGCCTGCGGACTGGGGGGTCCCAGGTTCGATTCCGGTCAAGGGCATGTACCTTGGTTGGGGGCACATCCCCAGTGGGAGGTGTGCGGGAGGCAGCTGATCGATGTTTCTCTCTCATCGATGTTTCTAGCTCTCTATTCCCTCTCCCTTCCTCTCTGTAAAATATCAATAAAATATATTTAAAAAAAAAAAAAGATGCAAACTTCCAGTTTCAAGAGAAGTGAGGACTAAGGTGAAATTTACAGAATGGTGATTATAGTTAACACTGCTGCGTGATATATAGGAAAGATGCTCAGAGAGAGTAGATCCTAAGAGTTCTCATCACAAGAAGAAATATTTTCTTTTTATTATATCTACATGAGATGATTAATGTTAACTAAACCTATTGTAATCATTTCAAAAGATATGTAAATCAAAGCATCATGCGGAACACCTTAAACTTACACAGGGATGTATGTCAATTATCCTATATATAAAAAGCTTGTGGTCGTGATGCCCTCACGCCATAAGACCAATCACCAGGAGGGTGCTTGCACGACAGACGCACGCGGGTGGGTGGGGCTGTGTGCGCAGCGATGGGTGGGCGGGGAGGTGACCCTGCATCCCCGCGAGCATCGGCCCGACTCTGACAGGATGGAGGAGGGAGGCAGATACCCGCATCCAGGACTTGACTCTGGGTATCTCAGCGCAAGCAAGACTTGATGCTGCGTTCCTGTGGGCACAGGCGGTGTCTTGGCATTGTGTTCCTGCTGGCCCAGACTCTGACAGGATGAAGGAGGGAGCCAGATACCTGCACCCAGGACTCAGACAGCAGGGCAGAGGGAGCCCCGTCCCTCACAGAATCACCAAATCAATGTTGTTTTTATATCATGTTTGTTATTGTTGTATCATGTTGTTATTGTTTATTAATAAATTTATATATTACTTTCATATACTTTTTCTAATTTTCTTTAATCTCCAACACTTCTATTATAGAGAAAGTGCAAATAGTGATATTTAAAATATTTCTTCTAATTAAATCCCTTTCAATGTGCACAAATTCATGCACCAGGCCACTAGTTTATTAATAAAATTGGAACATGGCAATGGATTCAGGTAGTATAATAAATAGAAAAGCATGTGACTTTGAAGAAGGCCCATCTGGGTTCTAATCTCGGTCTTACAATTTATTGATTATAAGATCCTAAGAAGTCATTAAACCTCTTTGGGCCCCATTTTCCTTTTGTAAAAAATGGTGATGGTGGCAGCCCATTTCCCTTTTCTCCCTAGAGTACAGCTAGATGTCATTTCATGAAACCACACGATGATACCCGAAATATTTAATAGAATTGAATAACCAAAATGACACCAGCGCTGACCAAGAGCAGATACAACAGCCAGTCAGAATGGTCACCAGCTGTAAACAATCAGGGAGGCTCCAGCCAAATGTCTGCTCTGCAGAATCACATTTCTCCAGAGGCGAGAACACAGGGTTGGCTGCTTAGATAGAGAGTAAAGAAAGGTGAAATCCAAGAAGACCAAAAAATAATGCATACCTCAATAACTCACAGGAGCATTTCTAATTTATAAAGTACTTTCACAAATATTGTTTGAGTTATTGAAAATAGTACCTGGAAAACATGGGATTGAATGTTCTCAATTCATGTCCATTAAATGCATTTATAATATGCAAACACAGTTGCAGCAGCTGAATAATGGGATAAGAAACCATCCCTGCTCTAGTTAACTTACATTGTACTAGAGATTTAGACAAGATACCATTGATTGCTCCTTTTCTAGATTTGTGTTATAACACAATAGCTAAAAAGTGTTTGTTATAGTCAATAAATTGGGCCTGGGATTAGAACCCAGATCAGCCTCCTCCAAAGTCACATGCTTTCCTGTTTATTATGCCTCCTGTATACACTGGCAAGTCCTGCTTCTAAATCTTCACTTGAAACACCCACCCTGATCAGCCCTGTGCTCCTTTCCAACTCCTCCTGGACCCTGCACATCAGTCTACTCCTCCCTCTCCCACCCTCAGCTTCTCCATCTTTGTGGGTCCCTCTTTCTTCCCAGACTAAGAACTTACCCAAGTGTTTTTCATCCTTAGTTTCATTTCCTACATCTCCCACCACCCCCTGGCCGTGCCACACACACACATAGAATCTACCTTCTGCCATCATCCCACATCTGAAACTGCTGCAGTAAGTCAGGGATTCTTAACCAACCAGTCCTAATATTAGATATAATTTATATGAACTAATTACTAGGCTCTGCACATATATTATCTCATTACTCCTCAGAAAACCTCATAAGATATTATGATATTTCACTTTTCCAGATGAGGAAATGGAGGCTCAGAAAGGCTATATGACCCTGATTTGCTCAGGATCACATAGCAATTAAGTAGCAGAGCTAAATTGGAATCAAGGTTGGGCTTACTGCCAAGCTCATGTTCCTGCCACTCTTCTACAAGGCCATCATTCAGTTCCCATGGATCCCTCTTTTCCAGGGGCTCTCGGGGAAATTGGCTTGCCAAGCTAGATACCGGATCACCAACAAAGAAGCCAAACATCTTTTGGGGGGGAAGAAGATAAGACCTGAAGCCAAACATCTACTAGCCCATATCTTTATTTAATTCACCTTTAGACCTCCTCTTCCTGAATAGTCCAACTTTATCTGAAAGGTCACTTAGGCTTGGTGAATGAAAGACCCCTATAAAGTCCACCAAACCAGAAACAAGAAGGAAGGACAGGGTAAGCAGGCTTCACTCAAATCATCTCTCCTTAAGTTTCTCCCCTGTCTCCTCCACCCCGGGGAACATTTTCCTTTCTACAACAAATCCAGTTGAGAGGAGAGAGCCTGGCTTGGCCAGATATCAGATAGGATGCCCATTTTTTCTTTTCAGTCATGCCAATGTCCTGATGTGAGACTCCCTGCACTCACTATGTCCCTGTGCATGGGCTCTCCAGGAGGGCAAAGAAATTTTATTGAAAGGTGTCTGCTCATGGTTGCATTGTTGTCACATGTAGTGACCTTGATAAATAGCTTTGAGAAGGTCATTTGAGAAATGGAATAACAAGTGGTTGTTGTTTTTTTTTCTCCTCCTTTATTGGATTGTACTCTGATTTGCTATACAAAGTTGTGTGATTGCCTGGAAATGTGCTCATACATGCCTCCCAAATGCAAACAAGCAGGTCAACGACCCAGTGTTGAAATGTACCAGCCTGAGATCTGCTTGGATAATCCAGCAGAGCCATATGTCCTTTATAAGAGGGCAAATAGTGGAGGGCAGCAGGAAGCCAAGCAGAACCCTAAAATGCTAAGGCAGAGAGGAGAGACAGAAGAGATAAGAGGCTGAAGAGAGTTAACATCAGCCTCCAAGTTAGCTTCCAATTCTTGGTGAAACTCCCAGAGGGAGACTGATAAATCATGAAGTTAATTGCCATCCTTTTCCTTTGTTCCAGGCTGCTAACAAGTTTAGCTCAAGAGGACCAACCTCAAGAAATTGACTGCAATGATGAGGATGTATTTAAGGCCGTGGATGCAGCTCTGAAGAAATACAATGATGGAAGCAAAAGTGGCAACCAGTTTGTATTGTACCGCATAACCGAAGGCAACAAGACGGTGAGTGAGTTGTGTTTAACCTTCATGTCATTTGGGAATTTTGCTATCACTTGAACCCAGGACACACACAAACACACACACACAAACACACACAAACACAGCACAAAAAGAAACCTGATTATTAAAGGTGAGGCTTACAGCTGTTAGAAAAGACCAACCCCACTCTCTGGGCTAGGACTTGGGCAGGATATGACTAGTCCTCAAGCCTCCAAGGTTGGCATCCTGGGTGATCAGAGGACAGGTATCCTAGGCTGAAATTAAAGAAAGATAGATGGAGTCATTTGAAAGGGACTATGTAGAGTGGGAAATCCAGAAACTCAGGCCACAGCAAGATGATTTACTAGGTGACTGGCCTTAAAGTAAAATATAAAGACCTCCAGATCTCAAAGGGGAGGAAGTGTTTAAGGTGGTATGTCTAACACATACTGTATAATCTCACACATAAATGGAATCTTAAAAAGTCAAACTTAAAAGAAGCAAAAAGTAGAAGGGTAGTTGCCAGGAACAGTGAATGGGAGAAATCCGGAGGTGTTTGTCAAGAGTACAAGCATTCAGTTATAAGATGAGCCTGGTCGCTTAGCTCAATGGTTGAGTGTCAACCTATGAACCAGGAGGTGGTGGTTCAATTCCCGGTCAGGGCACATGTCTGGGTTACAGGCTTGATCCCCAGTGTGGGGTGTGCAGGAGACAGCCAATCTGTGATTCTCTTTCATCATTGATGTTTCTATCTCTCTCTCCTTTTCCCTTCCTCTTTGAAATCAATAAAAATATATTTAAAAAAAATAAGATGAGTAGGTCCTAGGGGTCTAATGTACAGCATGGTGAATAGAATTAATAATACTGTATTTTATACTTGAAATCTGCTAAAGGGCTAGATTTTAAGAGTTCTTACCACACACACTGAACAGGTAATTATGTGAGGTGATAATGTGTTAATTAGCTTATTTGTAGTAATCATTTCACAGTGTATACATATAACAAATCATCTTTTTGTATATCTTAAATATATCTAATTTTTATACCTCAATAAATATACCTCAATAAATTATACCACAATAAAACAAGGGTAAATGAGGGACAGTGAGGGTATGTCAAGAGGAGTCAGAAAAGAAGTCAATATAGTTCTACTATCCTATATAATCCTATCTACTAAAAGAGTAATATGCAAATTGACCATACCTCTGCTACACCCACAAGCCACGCCCAGCAGCCAATCAGGACCAAGTATGCAAATTAACCCAACCAAGATGGCTGCAGCCACGGAGCGAGCAGGAGGCTTGGGTTTCCCCAGTAATGGAGGAAGCCAAGCTTTCCGCACACCCTGGCCGGCCTAGGCCTCCACTCAAGGCAACAAAGTTTCAATTATAGAAGATAAATAAATCCCAGATACCAGGGCCTCTGCTTGGGTTGCCGGGGGGCATGGCCAGCCTACAAACCACCACAGGCCCCTTGCCCAGGCCGCCCCACACCCCAAGAGAACCCCCACCCTGATCCGGGATACCCTTCAGGGCAAACCAGCTGGCCCCCACCCGTGCACCAGGCCTCTAGCCTATCTAATAAAAGAGTAATATGCAAATTGACCATCACTCCAACACACAAGATTGCTGCCCCCATGTGGTCAAATATGACTGCCCCCATGTGGACACAAGATGGCCGTCACAAGATGGCCAGCAGGGGAGGGCAGTTGAGAGGGAACAGGCCTGCAAAGGAGGGCAGTTGTGAGTGATCAGGCCGGCAGAGGAGGGAAGTTGGGGGCAACTGGGCCTGTAGGGAAGGACAGTTGGGAGGGACCCAGGCCTGCAGGGGAGGGCAGTTAGGGGTGACCAGGCCTGCAGGAGAGAGCAGTTAGGGGCACACAGGCTAGCAGGGGAGTGGTTAGGGAGTGATCAGGCTGGCAGGCAGAAGTGGTTAGGGGCAATCAGGAAGGCAGGCAGGCGAGCAGTTGGGAACCAGCAGTCCTGGATTGTGAGAGGGATGTCCGACTGCCCATTTAGGCCTGATTCCAGTGGAGAGGGTGCAGGCTGGGCTGAAGGAATCCCCCTTCTGTGCACGAATTTCATGCACCGGGCCACTAGTATTAGATAAAATATCTACCATGAAATCCTGATGGCTGAATGCATCAAGGGTAACAGCAATGTTCAAGTTGGTTTTGAATATTCTTTATCACTGATGGATACACTCATGTTGAAGATAAATCCTGAAAGGATGTGTGATTCCATGAAATACAACCGTTGCTTCAAAATTATTAGGTTGAGGCAGCGGGACGGAGGGGTTAGTTGTGATTTTTTTGCTGTTGTTTTTTATATGCAAACACTCAGACTGATGCAACTGAAAGGGAAAAATATCAAAATCAAACAACCTTTAGCTTTATTTCTCTTTAAAGTCAATCATTATCTCTTGATAATTGAAAAATTAAGCAAACCAGGCTCAGCAGACCACTCTTCTCTCCAAGGACACCCCTGGGAAGAGTTTGCCTGCTTGGCTTTGAAAACAAGCAAGTCAGGCAGAACACAAGAACACTTAAAGAATGTGTCTGGTATAATGTATCTCTGTGGTGGTTCATTCTACAGGATGAATGCATATTTGACACACTGCCTTATTGCATATCTGACCTATTTATTATGACATACAGATATCCTAAAGTCGTTGAGGGAGTGACACCACAGGACATTATAAGTACTTGGTCCCATGGATGCTCTTTTTTTGCACTGTCCTTGACATCCTAAGACAAATGACCTTACTCATATACCATGCATCTCTCCACCAACTTTTTCCAACTCCTTTAATTCGTTGCAGTCTGTATCATCCACCTTTTGTTGTCCAGTTCAAACAATTAACTAGGGGAACTAAATAACTACCCTGATTTTCTTCTTCATGGTTTTTTTCCTGAAAGTTGGGACCCGGTCCTTGGCTGTATCCATATAATGATCTTGGACACTGTAGAAAAAGGATCAAATAGGATCATATGATTTTCTGTCTAGCCTTAGTCAATAAACATGTGGGACTTTTAAACAAAAGTGCACATGTAAATGTCCTGCATCCAGCATTGTTGAGCTGTCATCAACGTTCTTGTGTCTGTTTTACTGTTATAATATTAGGTAAATATGGAAGCAAAGCCATTCCACAGGGTTATTTTTTTTTTTTTTTTTTTTTTTTTTTTTTTTTTTTTTTTTTTTAATATATTTTATTGATATTTCACAGAGAGGAAGGGAGAGGGATAGAGAGCTAGAAACATCGATGAGAGAGAAACATCGATCAGCTGCCTCCTGCACACCTCCCACTGGAGATGTGCCCGCAACCAAGGTACATGCCCTTGACCGGAATCGAACCCGGGACCTTTTAGTCTGCAGGCCGACGCTCTATCCACTGAGCCAAACCGGTTTTGGCAACAGGGTTATTTTTAAAAAAGGAATTCTGGTTCTGTTTTCTAAAGAAATGTAGAAATTCTTAATTTGCATCTATTTATAGTTTCAGCTTTCTTCAGCTGCCAGTGTGCTACCAACTTTAGCCTAAAAAACCTGGCAAAGGAGATTTTTGTTTGTTCGCATATGATCCTCTTAGACCCTTTCATATTTAGAAAATTAACATCTTCCTTTGGGGGAAATACTTAGTTATTATGCCATAACAGAGTATGTATTAACTTGTAGATTCAGTGGTTCGATACCTGTTTAGTCATGTGCTGATATTCCAGAAGGATTTCTGGCATTGGTGAAAACAAAGATGGGACACAGGGGGATATTTTCGTTTTATATGTACCCTGCTTAGAAACTAGAAGTCTTGTGTCATGCAAGAGAAAACAAATTATTTTTAAAGAAAAAAAAAAGCAAAGTTAAAAAAATATAAGCTTTCAATAGTTTGTTCAAATGAATTTTACTATGTCTCTGTGATAGTTTACTTTGGTGGAAGAAAAAAAGTCCATCCATTTGACATGAGGAGATTAAAGAAAAAAGCCCAGTGTGCTTTTTATTTTATTTTATTTTTCTGAAAGTAACATCGAGCCATTCTGTTTAATAAACTAGTGTAGTCATGCGAGTCCTGGTGCCCTCGGCAATGTTTTATTGGTGTTGTCGTCATTGGCTGACATCTGTGGCAAATGGGTTGTTGTTGGTTTGTTTTTGTTTTGTTTTGTTTTGTTTTCTAAAATGTCCACAGAATCACTATCACCTACCGCTTTATCAAAATCTGAGACCTGAAATGAACCTTGGAACTGTCGTGTTTGAATCCATCATCTCCCAGATGCAAATACTCTGACAAGTGCAGGCTCTGAGAGAGCACTGCCCCTGGACTCAGGAGACCTGGGGTCTGGGTTGGCTTTGCCTTTCCAAGGTGGGAGGCTGCCTAAGCTCTGCCCTCTCTACTTGGGCCTCCTTTGTCTCACCTGCAAAGTGAGGGACTGGGCAACATCACCTCTCAGGTCTCTTCATGCTCCAACCTGCCAGGATTTTGCATTTAAAAGCTCATCTAACTCAGAACCTTTGGGCTTTAAAAGTTTTATTTATTATTTTATGACATGTTAGAAAAAAATAAAAAACAAACAAAAAAAAACAAATAAAACTACTAAAATTACCCATAACTAATCTCATCATCCAGAGATACCTGTTAACATTTTTTTCAAAACATGAAAAAAGGAACTACTCTCGTTTGTTGGTTTGCTTTCTAATTGTAAAAGTAATACATATTTGCTTTCAGAAAAAATACTCAGACAATTTAGGAATGTTTGTTTAAAGAAAAGAGTAGCCCTAACCGGTTTGGCTCAGTAGATAGAGCGTCGGCCTGCGGACTGAGGGGTCCCGGGTTAGATTCCGGTCAAGGGCATGTACCTTGGTTGCGGGCACATCCCCTGTGGGAGGTGTGCAGGAGGCAGCTGATTGGACGTTTCTCTCCCATCGATGTTTCTAACTCTCTATCCTTCTCCCTTCCTCTCTGTAAAAAATCAATAAAATATATATTTTAAAAA
Organism: Plecotus auritus; assembly: GCF_963455305.1. Classification (NCBI taxonomy): domain Eukaryota; kingdom Metazoa; phylum Chordata; class Mammalia; order Chiroptera; family Vespertilionidae; genus Plecotus; species Plecotus auritus. The sequence continues at coordinate 182,509,044 of NC_137771.1, read as the reverse complement.
AAAAGAAAAGAGTAAAAGATAACCATACACCCACCACTGAGAGCAACATGTTAACAGCTTTGCTGCATAACTTTTCAGGCTTTTAAAATCATATATGTGCATGTAAATTGGTTTCTACAAAAATAGGCTAATACTTTGTATACTACTTTGTTACTTGAAAACACGTTTATAAATATATTATGAAGATTCTTCCAAGTATTTATAACTTTCAGTATTTTTAGTAAATGTTTTGCTCTTGTTAAATTAAATCAATATCAAATATTCATAACTACACTAGATCCCTCTCCAATGGTCTGCTGTTGTCAGTTGAATGAGCCCTATGTATCTTTGATTGCTTTTTTTCCAGGAAGACCAGGACATATTTTATTCTGTCAAGTATGAAATCAAGGAGGGCAACTGTCTTGTTCAAAGTGACAAAACCTGGCAGGACTGTGACTACAAAGAACCTGGGCAAGCTGTAAGTGTGATGGTCCGGAGCCTCCAGTTTCATCAATTGAGACTGCCAAATTATTCTATTAGAGCTGGGGGTGATGAGTACTGTTTACTTGTTTGTGCCCATAAACCCTCAAATGTGTAGAAAAGTCAAATGGTTGATGTCGATGTTCTTGCATAGAGAGAAAGGGCATGAGAGGCCAGCCATGAGATGTGGAGAAAGCCCTCCCATGAAGAGGGGACTCCTATGACCACTTGGGTGCTTTATTTGTGCAGACTGAGTTGGAATTCTACTCTGCCTCTAATTAGCTGATCACTGTTACCCATTGGCTCCCTTGTAAAGGGAGGTAAAATTGACCTAAATTGAAAGATGAAAGGAGATACATATGAAAAGACCTTGTTTTAATAACAAGGTATCTTAACCAAATGCCTAACATCTGTTTGCCACACCACAGCTGTTGTTTGGCCTTACCTGAGGGAGCTAACAGCCAGTATCTTCCAGGAAGCAAACCACTCTTTCCACAGTCCATGGACTCACCTCTTTAATGTGTCAAAATGTTATTGGTGGAAATGGGGTGTCCACTGTTGGGAAGTGGGGGATCCCTTTCCCCACTGGATGTTGGGGTCCGGTCCTCACTATATCTTGAGAAAAAGAATTTTCTAAGACTCACACAGGAAGATGAGAGATCTTTATTTGTGTGGAATTACATATCTGCATTTCTAAAGTTCCATATCCCTTAAACCAGTCCTAAAAGAGGTGCAGCTGGGGATTCAGAGAGCCAAAAGCCAAACTAATGTCCCAAGTTTCCATTCCATGGTGGAGCTGGGTCTGGCACAGCATCAGGCTAGTTCCCGTCCATTAGTCTATTGTGTTTGTGTGTGTTGAGTGACATATGGCTGTGGACCATGTGGGTGCATGCAGGGGAGTGTGTCCCCTGCAAAAAGAGAGCCAGGAGCCCCAGTGTGCAAGAGAGGCAAGAGAGAACTCTTTGTTTAGGAGTTTAATATCTGAAATATTCCCGTGCTTACAGTGGCCACACCGACTATGTTCCCAGGTGTGACTGACAGACATGTACCTTCCCCATGTCCCCCAGACTTTACTGGGCATGTGTGTATTTGGCCTTCCCTTTGCTCCTTTTCGGTTAATAACTGGTTATTACAATGGTATCAAAAACACTGCATCCTCTGTGCAGTTGAACCCTGAAGTTGAACTGTAAGAGGAGAGTTTGGCAGGCTAGTTTTAGGGCACTGTGTTCACCTTGGTGTAAAAGAAATATCTGCAGTGCTCCAAACATAACATTATTTTAAACCTCACTATGTTCACTGCCACTCCTCCCAACATCTCATGAATATCAATGGCTTGTAAATAATAATGATTAGGCTACAAAAACATTCATTCTTGTGTCTCAAAACTCTGTTAGAAAAGAATCTTAAGTTTTAAATAAGAGAAAAGCCATACTTAGCAACAGCACTAGGTGCACTTTTCCATCTGAAAGATTAAGATAAATGGACTCCCTTTTTCTTTCTTTCTAGGCCACAGGAGAATGCATGGCAACCATAGGGAAGAGACGGAATAGGGAATTCTCTGTGGCAACCCAGACCTGCCACATTACTCCAGGTAGCTGATATATAGGGTGTCGCTGCCCTGGGGGGGAATTGAACCATTTCCGTGTGGGGCCAGGGGCATAACCTGGACAAAGCCCCTTCCCAGAGGGCAGTGGGTGGCTGCACAATGCCATTTGCAGCCTTGGGGCTGATGGAGGGGGGATTGTAGTGGCAGAGTCCTGAGGTGGGGCCAGGCTCCTGCCAATCATCCACTGGACAGCAGCACTGAATTAGGTGTGTGCAAAGGCCCTGGAAAAGGACTAGAAAACATGCCACATGCTTCAATTGTGGGGGTGTCCTAGAGCCAGAATAGCACAGGCTTTGAGGTCAGATCTGGCCTGCAATCCTTCAAAAGCTCTTCACTTTTTTGGTTTCCCTTTTCTTTAAAATGGGATCACAATAACTCTCACTGCAGAGGGTTATTGTAGACTGAAACTAGATGGCAGGCTTCAAGTTACACACATAAGAATGTATTGATTATAATCAGAATAAAAGTAATCATAGCTGACATTTATTGAGCACTTATTGCTAGCCACAGTGCTAATCATTTTACACATGTTGATTTATTTAATCCTCACAACAATTCTATGGGGGCAAGTGTTAATATTCTCATTTTACAAATGAGGAAACCCAGGCCCACCACAGTTAAGTATCTTGCCCCGTATACCATAGATTGCAATTAGCAGAGTTGGTATAGTAGACCTTGTAAGAATGGAGCAACTTATGCAGAGATATAACCACTATCAGCTCCTTCCCTCTGGTGGCACAGTGGCTGGGTGCAGAAGAATGGGCACATCTAGGGAATGTCAATCACAAAAGCCAACCCAGAACTGGCCTTTTGCAAGATAGGGTTTTAGAATATGAGGCTCCAGAACAGCATCTTCAGCCACTCAGGAACATCAGTGGAGGAGCAATTGTTCTATCTTGGCCTTAGTCATCCATAAGGAACCCACAAAAACTGTATTTCTTGAGTTTCAGCTCTTGCAAGACATGGCATTCAAAGAAAAACAGTCCAAAACAGAAAAGAAATCACAATTGTTTTTTTAAAAAAATTGTGGAGTAGCTTTTTATTATTTAGTTTAAGAACTTTGGCTCATAAGCAAATTTTCACATGATCCAGAACACAGCACTTATACAGTATACTAGGAGAGAAATAGCTCTTTGCCACAATTACTACTAGGTCCACAATCCCTTATCTGAAACCTTTTTGGCCAAATATGTTTCAGAATTTAAAATCTTTTTAAAATTCTTTTTAAAATCTCCCTAGAAATGTTGGAGCAGGGTGAAAAATCATTCCATCACCTGGAAACACTGAATATGTATCTTTCACCCTGAAAGACTGCTCCATCTCTCCTCTTTCCCCAGTCAGAGCTGCCCTTGAGGTCAGCAAACCAGCCTCTGGTCTCTACTCCCTTCCCACTCTCCCTTCTGTGTTCATCAATCTTTTGTTCTCCCGTCAGTAATTCTCTCTCCTTTCCCATGTAAGTCCTCTCCAGCTTGTTAACTTTGTCCACTGCCCTGATGCCACATACCTTCTGCAAGGGGACAGCAGTGAGGAAAGCTATGAAGTCACCCACCCAATCTTTTTTCTGACACACATGCTTATGGAGTGAGTGCCAAGAAACAGCTGCAAGGGGAGTTGTGTTGACCTACTGGCAACTGAGGGACACTGATGTAGAACTCTGGTGGGCTCCTGCTTCTGTTGGGGTCCTACACACTGGGACAGTGAGAGCCCAAGGCAAAGGGGCCCAGGAGGCCTTCATGACTTCCCCTCTACAGCGTGTGCCTCTACTGACCCGCGGGTTAAGGCTACCTGTTATAAACATTACGTGGTAACTTAATACAAGCTGGCTCCGGTTTTAATATTTTACATTATTTTATTAAAACCCCATCAGTGGCACCCCATCGTTACTGCCGACCACTCTTCATTCACTTCAGTGGGTCTATGCACACCCTGAAATTATATGGAGAACGTTGTGAGTACCAGCATTTTCCTGGAGAGGGTGCCATGGTTCTCATCAGGTTCACCAAGGAGCCCATGACCCTTGGAATATAGTTCATAACCCCTGGCCTCTGGAGGGTGGCCCAGGATCCACAGCAGAGGACTCTCTCTACCAATTGTCCAGACCTCAATTGCCAGTCCCTGCCTGCCGCTTTAAGCCCCGGTAAAAAGTATTCACCGCATACCACACGCTGCCCCTGACTCATCCTGCTTTCTTGAGAGCCATTCCTCCCTTTGCTCCTTCTTCTCAGGCTCACACTTTATGTTGCCCAGTTGACCTTGACTGCTTTACACCCTTCTTAGCTCAGGCCTCTTCTCCTCATGAAAGTCTTTCTAGAGCTCACTCTGGGCTCCTGCCTTTCCAAGTTCTTGCCGAATTATTTTGAAACTAGAGGCCCAATGCACGAAATTCGTGCAAGAGCAGGCCTTCCTTCCTCTGGCTGACAGCATGGGCTTCCCTCTGGCACCCTGGACCAGGGCTTCTCTCGCAACCCCTGCTTCATCCAGAAGTCATCTGGAAGGATGTCCAGAAGGATGTCTGGTCTAATTAGCATATTATGCTTTTATTATTATAAATTATTATAGATATACATCTGCAGTTCTGTCTCTCCCATTCAACTTTGCCCAACACCTTCACCACTGCCAGGGCTGACCAGCAGCCCCTGAACTATGGATGAACGGATAAATCAGACACAGTTTGACTGTGAAAGAGAGGGCTAAGGGGCTCCTGGCTCTAGCAGCCAGAGCAGCCTCCATTGCCTGCCTTGTTAGCCTTTTATTGCAGTTTTTATCTTTAGATACAATCAGTAGGGTGAGTAATCTTGGGAGGACACATGTGTTTACATTGTCCTCTAGGCAAGGGCATCCAGGGATTAAGCATAAGGATTCCAGTAAACAACTGAGGGTCTGTATGTAATCAGACTTATTTGGAAAAGTCAAGGAATAATTAGGGGCAACGCCTTTGACACTACCCTATGTCTCCCCTAAGTCTGAATTCTCATTAACAGGGCAGGTGGCCTTCCACACACTTCCCTTTTATCAGAATGTCCTCCTTACAACTTTCCAACCAAGTCACCTGTCTTCCCCAACACACCACAGTGACCATTAGTAACAAGTTAGCGTAACCACACAGTCTAGCTCAGCACCTCACATATTACAGCAGAAGCAAAATATGTAAATGGTTGTTGAAATGAATTGATACAAAACATATTCTGTCCTGAATAAGGCGTCAAGGAGCTTTAATTAACACTAAAAAATAAATAATACTATTTCTGTAGCCTTTTACTTTTTTATAAGAGGATAGATTAATGTATTATGTCTATAATTTACAATGATTATTAAATAAATTTAAAATAATTATGCACAATGGTATGCACATAAGATGTTCCTAAGTCAATGGTAAGTTTTTTTCCCTCTGACAAAAAAGCAGTCCTGTGTTCTCTTTTTCTAATACATACTAGAATTTATTAGAAAGTTTGTTTACCAGGGTCTTCAAAATTATCTTACTTATTTAGGACAATGTATCTGAATCTGGGTTTTGCTCATTAACGCTGCCCTTTTGCCTACTCTTTCTTTGTCAAGCCGAGGGCCCTGTGGTGACCTCCCAGTATGAATGCCATGGCTGCGTACACCCCATAACGACTGTCCCCCCTGACTTGGACCCTGTTCTGAGACATGCCATTCAACATTTTAACAGCCACACTAATCATTCCCACCTCTTTGCTCTGAAAGAAGTAAAAAGGGCACAGAGACAGGTTTGTGCTTTAGTTTTCATTTCTCACAGTATTGTTAAAATTTGGTGGATCTTTATGTTTAGGGTTTCATTGCCTAAAATAAATCATTGGTCAATAAAAAACCTATGATTTCATGACTGGTGGTGAGGGAGCTCTTTTATGTCCTCATCTGACTGGCATAGGACATAAGGAGCTTTCTCTTGAGTCAAAGTGATTTGGATACTATAATATATAAAGGACAAAAGTGTGGGTAATCAGACTCCTGGCTCTGAGGTTGGTTTTAATGAATGGGTCGTCAGAAATACATGTTTTTCTTAGAGATGGTGAGATGAAAAGATCATTCTAGCCTTAAGGTTTTAAGAAAATTACATCATCACTTAGCTATCATGAGTCAAACATGGCTCCAAAATAGTAAATGGTACCCAAACAGTTGGCACGGCTTTCTGAGCACTCTCTAAATTATAGTTTTCGTATCACTAAAAGAAAGTAAATACTTGGAAATCTGGCCTTTTCATTGACCCAGTTCACTAAGTCTTTACTGACAGTTGACTGGGTCCCTTATATTTCAGTGTCTAATTATGAGGGACTTACTTTAGTCAGTAACATTCCCTGCTTTTTATAGACCATCCAACTTCCCTTCATGCAATAGCTTGTTCTACTCAGTTATGTTCATAGCAGCTATCGGGGTGGGACTAGCACAAGATAAAGCACCACAAAACGTACTGCCTGACTGTCTGGGAGCCTGAGAACTTATCAGTAAAGGCCATTCTAGATGAGTATTGTTAATATTTCACAAAATTCAAAGGGACATTATTTTTGTGTTGCCTGGCAGAGGAAATGTTGCTAGGTTTTTCTTAAGAAAATACAGTAACTCCACATATATATTGCTTTTTATTTTCAGATGTGTACGAGTGTGTGTGTTTGTGTGTGTGTGTTGAGGAGTGTGACAGTCATAAATTTCTCAGTATTTACTCAGTCATGACTTTTGCCTAGTAATTAGAGTTTATATTTTTGAGTACTTGCAATATGCCAGGCAGTATTCTAAGTTCCTCATAACACAGTGAATAATGTTTAAACTGCCCTTTAACTATTCAATTCAACATTGTTTCAGGTGGTGTCTGGATGGGACTATGAAGTTACTTACTTAATTCAGCAAACTAATTGTTCCAAGGAGAATTTTAAATTCTTAACGCTAGACTGCAAAGTCCTTCCCAATGGTGTAAGTAGGCAAAAATCGAATTATAAAGTTATTAGCATTTGGTGTCCAGTATTTACAGGTGTGGGAATACTCAGCTACATAGGAAGACTCGGCCACTGAGATTTTAGATGACATGCATGAATTCACAGACACATTCTCCATGTCACTAGTCAAGCTGCCTTACCTACCTGGTCAAAAGATTTGTACATCTGGCAATAAGCATTTACAGATATAACCAGGGCTTGAGATGAAATGATGCCATGTCAAGTTTGTCTGTTCATTGCCAGAGTTCTTGTCCCAGCATTAAGAAGGGGTTCAGCAATCTGGAAAAAGGCTGTGTGTAGATCAATAAGGATTCCAAAGACAAAAGATAGTTTTGAAAGGCATTGGGGGTCAGAGGAACTTCAGCTAAAGGAGCTAAAGACTCTCCCCTTGACTCAGGACCCCTGCTTTTATTAATACAATTTGTCCTAAGGCAAGGTGGAGACATACACTTCAAAGGGTAAGGTTTCAAAGGGTAGGGTTTACAGAAGCATTGTCAGATTGGGGAATAGCCTACAGCTGTTCAGGTGTTAGGCCAACAGGAGGCAATAACATAGATTAAGATGCCCTAAACTGTCTGGCAGCAAATGATTATCCTATTCAGGTTTGGGGGAGATGCTTTTTAGCAGTTCCAACAGGTAATCACAGTATGTGACTCAGCCCTTGTGAGTCTAAGTTTCATCAACCTTTTGATGCAACTCTTATAATTATGACATGCTAGAATTGGCTCCTAGCAGTTCATGTCTTCACACTTCCCTGTCTCCCTTTCTTTTTTTTTTTTTAAATATATTTTATTGATATTTTACAGAGAGGAAGGGAGAGGGATAGAGAGCTAGAAACATCGATCAGCTGCCTCCTGCACACCTCCCACTGGGGATGTGCCCACAACCAAGGTACATGCTCTTGACCGGAATCGAACCCGGGACCCTTCAGTCCACAGGCCGGCGCTCTATCCACTGAGCCAAACCGGTTTCGGCCTGTCTCCCTTTATTCCCCACCTGCTTAAGGTCCTTCCCGGGGCTCCTGAGCTCTGTGCAGAACACTCCTTAACTTCAAACTTGCCTTTGCTTATTTTCTCTCCTGCCCTCCTCTCCCCTTCCTTTATTTTTAATAACATACCCTGAGCCACCACCAAAATTGTGTTACAAGAGAGTATCACAAGGTGGCAGTAGTTAGTGCATGTGCAGATGCCTAAGGCACAATGACCATCCCATTTGCCTTTTAGCAGAAAACTGCTATAAACAAGAGACTGCTTCAAGCCCTTTAGTCTGTTATTCTACTTCTACAATTCTATTATGTGGGGAGAAAATGAGAAACCCAGACAGTAAGATGTTAATTTCAGCATTATTATTAATAGAAAAACATTAGAAATGTTTTCAACATTAGGGAATGTTTAAATAACTTACAGTATATCCATATAGTAGCCTATATGCAGCCATTAAAAGTATGTTTACAAATTTTTTACTCACTTAGTAAAATGATGATAATATGGTAAGGTAAAAAAATATATAAAATTATAGATACATATTCATTTAAATATATGAAGTAAATGTAAATATCAAAAGTGATGTAGGGGCCCTGACTCCTTTGGTACAGTGGATAGAGTGTTGGAATGCGGACCAATACTACGTATTCTTGTCATCTTATTTCATGTGTTCGTGTAAATACATTTGTTGTTGTTCATGCTGATACCTAATTGTTTCTTATTCTCTCTTTTGCAGTGGGATTAGGTTTTGTTTTGTTTTGTTTTCTATGTAAAGTCAACATCCTATATTTAATGTTACTAGTTGTTTACTTTAAAAGTTCTTAAAAATGTTTTTAATTTATTTACTTTTGAAAAACTAGGATACCGGTAAATGTACAGATCTTGCATACATGGATCCTCAGCTAAGAATTGCTTCCTTCTCACAGAAGTGTGAGATTTTAGCAGGTAAGCGATAATACATGTTTGTGCTCTAGTTGTACACGTTGATCCCAGACAACTGGCGAGGTCTTTTTATAGGAATTGTGCTTTAGGTCCCATCATATAATCAACAACCCATACAGCTGTACCCCATTTCTGCACAGCTGTGCTGTAGCTGATGCACTTGGGACAGGGAATATGGTGACAGAAGGAAAGATTGATGTTCTTTGGGCAAAGCTGACTTCCAGATGCAATGTCAGCTGGTCTTCCTTGTGTATCAGATGTCACTACATCAGGTGTTATAAATTGGGGAAGCTGTATCACCTATTTAATCACGCAGAATAGAATCCTTTCAATTAAAAACCTTTTTTCTACTGCATGTTATAATGGGGGGAAAGTGAGATAGTGCAAGTTGATGGTCAAGCCAGTGTTTCTTATACCAAGAGTGGGCTTTTCTCATCCTTGGAAGATATTTGCATACATTCCACAGTGAGAAGCATCATTGAAGCTCCCTGCTCAGCAGAATCAGAGGACTTAAAATTTTCCCACTAGAGAATCATTCCTTTAAACTAAGCATGCTTTTTTATTGCTTTTTTTGCATTTCTTTCAAAAAATGCAAAAACTTAGGAACAGTACAGCACATTGATATTGAAGATGTGCTAGCTAACACCTTCTGATGGACAGTTTCCCTAAATATCCTTGACTCTGAGGAGAGGAAAAGAGGACAGGCAGTAAGGTGAAGGTCATGCAGACAACCTCTACCCACTCACTACTGGCCTTTAGGCTGCACATGGCCTTCTATAAATTAGTGCTGGGCAATGTGCAGGAGAGGTACTAGGCTAGACTGCTCCTTCAGTGCACGCACTGACTTAAAACCCGCTTCTTCTTTCAGGGGATGATTTTACCATACGTTGCGTTGGCTGCCCCAAAGAGATACCTGTCGACAGCCCAGATCTGAAGGAGGCTCTGACTCATTCCATTACAAAACTTAATGCAGAGAATAATGCAACTTTCTATTTCAAGATTGACATTGTACACAGAGCAACATCACAGGTCTGTAAATTAAGCTACAAAAATCATGATATTATAGTCTATGTGCAAACTGCTTCCTAATATTGTATCTGATCTTGGGTTGGGAAATATTATACCTGGTAAAAGGAAATAAATGTCAAGTCTCAACCTCACTACATGTTTGCTATGTGATCTTGGACAAGTCATTTAGAACATTCCATTTTCTGTCTGTAAAGGACTGGGGTGAGACTCAAGTAAGATAATATATCTCAAGCCTTGGCCGGGTAGCTCAGTTGGTTAGAACATTGTCCCAATATGTCAAGGTTGCAGGTTTGATCCCCAGTCAGGGCCCATACAAGAATCACCCAGTGAATGCATAAATAAATGAAACACAAAAAGAGAGATAATATATGTCAATACATTATCTTCTCGAACTTGGAAGTGTTATATAAATTCTAGCAACTATTATACAATTAATAAAATGTAGGGCAAGGAAAAGCTATTCTTATTCTCTGCCTTTCTAGAGTCATTTCTTGTTGTAGTGTAAGACCCCCAAAGGGACCCTTACTCTATCTCACGGATCGGCGGCAACCCCAATCATCCGCAGGAGGCGTCACTTGATGCAAACAGCAAGAGGCTTTATTCCAGCGCGCTGGGGCTCAACTCCTGACTCACGCGAGCGAGGAGTAGAACCCCGAGCAGACAGTCTTACAAGTATATATAGGCAAAAACTATACATCGGGGGGTTACACATGTGAGGGGGAAGAGAGGACAAAGCCGCCAGGAAATTCCAACAGGGCTCGTTAATAACATGTTTAATGACAGGGCCTAAGTTTTCAGTCAACAGTCCCATCCTGTAATCTCCTGTCCTGCTTTTCTTATCTGTCAGAGCACTATTTGCTTTATCTGCTCTTAACTCAGTGCTATTTTCCTGGGACAGGTCCAAGGGTCTTGTTCCCACCACTGGCGAAGGGGGAAGACCTTGGAGTTTTAAGATAAAACGGACAGCTGTAAGAAAACTTTACTCTTTCAGTTAGGGTTTGCTTTTTTCCTGAAGCTCCATTTTCCATTGTTGCTTTTTAATCTCTGGAGTTAAGAAGTTCAGGATTTGCCTCGATAAGATAAAGTAAACAAAATTCTTTACCTTTCAGTAGCATCACTTAGTGCCTTGGGATCAGCCACATGTCAGTCTATCCTCACTCAGAGTCTCTTCACACTCTCACCTCCATGTAACTTTCCCCCTGCCTAGGTGTCCTTCCAGCCCACAAATGTAGGGCTTCATCTTTCCTTCCGTGCCCTGTCAGTAGATAAGGAGTGACCTAGTCTGGGGGTCAGGAGACCCAGTTCTACCAGAACCCCAGCCCTCATGTCCTGGGTAACCTGGGGCTGTCATTCAGACTCACTCAGTCTTTGTGGCCCCATCTGTAAAATGAGTGGCTGGGTGAGAAGAGCCCAAATTTCTTCCAACTCTAACAGCATATGAGTGATCTATTCGTGGACAGATTCCTATTATAAACCTCAAAACTGGCCTCCCTCAGTGTAAACAAAATAGAACCAACAAAAGTAATCAAAATAGAACCAAACTGTTTCAGCAAACCAACGTAATCTGATTGGGGCGGGGGGGGGGGGACTTCACTTATAACAATTCATACTTTTGGCTCAGTAATTAAATTTCTAGAAATTTAAAATAGAGTCTTTATAGACAATGATACTCATGGCAGCATTAACTATAAAAAACAACATGGTAAACTGTCTAAATGATCAATAATATAGAAATGATCAAATAATGTCCGGCATATCCTTAAAATAGATTATCAAGGAGCAATTTTAAAGCATTCTTGTGAGGAGTTCTTGATGTGGGAAATGCCTTGTGTTAAAATATGCTGTGGGGAAAAAGGCCATAAAATTGACTATACATTCTGTTGTCAGGTGTGTTATCAAAAAGTACAGAAAACAATACTGAAAGGAAACAAAAGCCTCCAACTATTCACAGTGGTGGCTTTAAGTGACGGTACAATGGGCTGTTTATTTTCATCTTCTAAATCCTGTATTAGTTTCACTACTGCAGGAGAAACCTAACCAAATGGTATTAAAATAAGTCAAAACTGACACTTTGCTCTCTCTCTCCTACTCAAGCACTTATTCCTGCCCCTGACACCACAACCTTTCTCCCCCATTTCACGGGCACATGACCCATGTTAGTGGTGTACTCACATGGTACACCAATCCATGCTATTCTTTTTTTAATTTAAATTCTTTATTTTCTAAAGTATTACATTTGTCTCCTTTTTCCCCCATTAACCTCTCCCCAGCCGTTCCCACCCCTAGCACATGCCCTCACCCCCCTACTGTCTGTGTCCATTGGTTATGCTTATATGCAAGCATACAGGTCCTTTGATTGATCTCCTACCGCCGCCCCCCCCCCCCCATCCCCTGCCGTCCCTCTGAGGTTAGACGGTCTGTTCAATGCTTCTGTGTCTCTGGATCTATTTTTGTTCATCAGTTTATGTTGTTCATTATATTCCACATATGAGTGAGATCATGTGATACTTATCTTTCTCTGACTGGCTTATTTGGCTTAGTATAAGGTTCTCCAGGTCCATCCCTGCTGTTGCAAATGGTAAGAGTTCCTTCCTTTTTACAGCAGCATAGTATTCCATTGTGTAGATGTACCAAAATTTTTTAATCCACTCATCTTCTCATGGGCACTTAGGCCGTTTCTAAATCTTCGTTTTTATAAATTGTGCTGCTATGAACATAGGGGTGCATGTATCCTTTTTTAAATTTTTTTTATTTTTTAAAGCATTACATATGTCTCTTTTCCCCCCATTAACATCTCCCTGGCCATTCCCACCCCCAGCACATGCCCTCACCCCCCCTAGTGTCTGTGTCCATGGGTTATGCTTATAGGCATGCATACAAGTCCTCTGGCTGCTCTCTTACCCACCCACACCCCCAATGCTATTCTTGTGTTTGTCAGCTTTTCTTCTCACTTCATATTTCTGCTTTCTTGTGAAACTCCCTTATTCCTGATGCAGGAATACCTTCTACTCCATCATGTATTGCATATCAGAGGTTTGCTGTCAGGAGAGAACCACTCATTTTATACATGACTATCTAGTCTTCATAGTACTTACAGTTCTCAGTAAAGTAATGAATCAACATCCTAGCACGGTGTGTATTTGTTTATGCCAAGGATGGCAGGGGAACAACAGGTAATGCTGTTAATTGGAGGGAACTGACATTCCTTCACTTGCCAAGTCAATTTGAAATATGGTGAGAATCTCAGACTTACTTACAAAGGATGAATCTTTACTGGCTTTTACATTTAAAGAGAACAATTTGCCTATTCTGACATAATTATTCAAGGAGGCCCTGCTGGAAGCAACCGAGTTACTGGAAATCCGTTTACCATTTGATGAATTTGCCAAGTGACCAATTTTTGCCAAAGATTTATTTTACAGATTAGGTCTTGCCTTGGCTTTGCATATTTAGTCCTATTTGGATACATGTCCATATCCAGCTGGTTTCAGATGCCAAATATTTCTTAAATTCTTCGTTTGCACATGCAAATGATGTGATTTCTGTCATAGGCCGTTTCTCTTGCCCTGCCTGTGCCGCCCCTGTCCCCACTGTTGTCCATATTCCTCCCTGTCTTTGCTCAGATGAATATACTTCAAGGATCTGTGTGTGCACATTCAGGAATTTTTCCTTTAACAAAGTACTAGAAATGTCAAGGTGTAGGTATATGTCTAAGACTTCTGATGCCAATTGCCAAATTGCCAAACTATTTGCAATTATGCCAATTTACATTCATACCACCTGGCTATAGGACCTTGATCATCTTGCTTTGAGTTCTAGTCTTACCAACAGTGACTGAGGCTGCGGGCTTCCCACACATGGCCAATACCAGCTATCACCACTGTTTTTTATCTTTGCCAACATATGGAAGATTAAAGATGCTGTTGTGTTTTTTTGTGTGTTTTTTGTTTTGTTTTGTTTTGTTTTTAATCTTTGGTTATTAATGAAGGTAGTAGTTTGTTTCTGGCTTAATGACCATTTTAACTTCTTTTCTGAAATACTTGTTCATGTCTTTTGTCCACTTTTTCATGTTGAGCTTTACACATATAAGAATATTAATCTTATACCATATTTTTCCCAGCTTTTATGTTTTTATGTTGCTTGCTGAGATTTTTGAGAATCAGTTGTCCTTTCTGTCTGAACAAATTTAGACATTGTTTCTCCATTTAGGTTTTCTTCCTCTGCTTTTCACCTAAGAAAGGCCTTCTTCGTCCTGAGACCTGATGGATACATATTTATATCTTTTGAGTTTATTTCTTTAATTTAAATTGTTAATACATTTGGAATTTATTTTGCTATGTGGTTATCTCTACTTTAAAAACAAAGGTTGAGCAGGATGGGTTTGAGCAGGGAAGACTTTTGATAAGAATGACACCTGATAATAATGGCAATATAGATGTGATATTGAAGCCATCAAATGGGAGATTTACATCTATTTAATTCCTTCTGCTTGACCCTGAATAGAGTAGAGCCATCAGTCATGGTTTGTGTCACATATTGTCAAGTTTCTTAGGCAACATTACTGTGATCAACATTATTGTTACAGAAAATTGGGTTAAGATATATTCTGAAATGAGCAAGAAAACTTATGATCACCAAAATATAGACCCTAAAACCCTTTTAGAACCTTCTCCCCCATTTACACCTATCCATGGAGTCTTAAAAGTTAAGTATCAAATTTTTCTTAAAAATTTAACCATGTTTACCCAGCAGAACAATGCCAGAAAACGTAGAGAGGCAGCTTAGTTCTTCCTATGACTCTGTTCTGCTCTCTTCCTCCCGCCACACATTTTCCATGCTTTTAAAAAACACAGAGATAGGGAAGACTGTTGTGGTTTGCTTTTTTAAACAAGATTCTACTATAACCCTGTAACTTCATTTATTTTATTTTTTAATACGCTTTTATTGATTTTAGAGAGAGAAGAAGGGAGAAGGAAAGAGAACCATCAATCCCCAGTCTCCTGCATGCCCCTTATTTGGGGGTTAAATCCGCAACTCTGGCATGTGCCCTGACTGAGAATCAAACTCAGAACGCTTTGGTGTATGGTATGACACTCAATGAACTGAGCCACACCAAACAGGGCTATAACTTCATTTTTAAAAATAATAGTCATCTCTCCAGGTCAACTGATATATTCATGTATTCTTTTACAAACACACACACACACACACACACACACACACAAACATTTAGATCCTAGAATTAAATACTGAATAACTTGGACTAGAAATTTGGCCATATCAACTAACTCTTTAACATAAAATTTAAAATCATTTTTACCAAGTTTATTTTTTAAGTGTAAGAGATGTAAGATATGGCATTTTAAAATGACTTTTAAAAAGCCATATGTGCAATTTTATTGAAGTTGGTGCATTTTAAAATGCATGAGTTTAATTTTTTAAATAAATAAAGTGTGCTTCTTTTATATAAAAATAAATAAATAAATTGTGCCACAAAATATTCATTGTGGACACAGCATTGTATAAAGATTAAAACTGGTGCCAGAGTACTGGCTGCTGTGGCTAGGTTGGTTGAACATTGTCCTGAGCACCAAGCAGTTGTGGATTCAATTCCCAGTAAGAGCACATGCCCAGGTTGTAGGCTTGATCCAGAGTAAGGGGCGTGCAGGAGGCAGCTGATCGATGATTCTCTCTCTCCCTCTTCCTTCCTCTCCCTCATTAAAATGGTTTCTTAATATAATACAATTAAGAGAGGCAAACTAAAAAAATCCAAAGAATTTTCCTAATCACAGAATTTAACCCACAATTTCTATAGTGACATTAACTCAGTATTTCTCTGATTCAAGACTTGGCATGACAATAAGGCATACTTAAAGAAAATGTTTAAGTTTTTCTTCCTACTCTTCTTAGATTCTATTACAACTTGAGCGCTTGAATGTTGTTGAATAATAAAACTCAGAAAAGTTTAAAAATCAAAATTGTAGCCTTATTTTCTTTTATAGTAAAGGAAACAAGACCAACCAACAGCCAAATATTTTACACATGCATACAAACTAAAAATTTAGCTGTCAAACATTTGTACTTTTATTTTAATACCTCTCATTTGAGCAGTATATAATTAAAATTTTAATATTCACCACTAAGATACCTTCGGGTAAAAACATATCATTTATTATATAATATTAATTAAGGTTCTACTTTGTGCTAATTAATTTTCCAGGTGGTGGCTGGAACAAGATATTTTATTGAGTTCACGGCCAGGGAAACCACATGTTCCAAGGAAAGTAATAAAGAGTTGACCGAAAGTTGTGAGACCAATAAACTTGGAGTGAGTAGTCATGCAACTCTCTACTTATTCCCTGGAAATCTATGTGATATTTTATACTTGTTTAAGTATTTCATGAATAACACTGTTCTCTCTTTTGGCTTTTGTTTTCACGGATAGGAAATTCTAAGATGCACTGCTGATGTTTATGAGAGACTTTGGGAGAATATAATTGAACCTACTGTCAAATGTCAATCACCAGGAAAGGTATGATTCTAATTAGTGAGCTTGGGTAAATTTTGCTCATTCTGCAAAGTCCTATTTGGGGTTTGAAAATGAACCACTATTTAAATGAATTGGGGGACTATCTTTTTAGAATGGAGAGAACTCTCACATTTCTGTGCTGACCTCTCTTTTTTATGTCTAGAAAGGAAAACAACAGTCAGTCCCCTTAATCACTTCTCACCCATTGTCAGTGTCCCATCCCTAAGGAGGCTCTCTCTTAATGAAGGGCAGCCCCTGCTGTGTAGAGCCAATGCCAGCTCTGCAGCTTTAAGATGTGCCTGAGATGCTTCACTGGCATCTGCCTCCATCCAAGGGACTTGGGAGAAATACAGACCTCAGACCCCACTCCATATCGACTGAATCCTAATCTGCAATTTAACTGGTCCCCAGGGTATCATACACACAGTCAAGTGTGAGAAGCATTAGTATCATCTTTTGCAATTTTTAAGAGAACCTTGGAAGGTAAGTAAGACTTTTCCCATTGTCAAGGATGAGACACTAAAAATTAAAAAGATGCTGAGATCCTGGAGTGGATACTAACATGATCAAGTGCTTCCTCTGGCCCAGGCACTGTACTGAGGACGTCACACATATTTTTTCTCTTGACAACTCCATGAGGCAGGTGCTGCTGTTATTCCTATTTTAGAGATGAGAAAAGTGAAGCCAGTGGTACGTGGATACAAGCGTAGGTCAAATCAGAGTTATCCGTGTTCACATGATGCTAACAACTAGGCTCTGGCTTATTTGACTCCAAAGACCATGCTCTTTGCACCATTGAACACTGCCTCCAGCATCCTGTTTTCACCAGTAGTGGAATGTAGGTAGAAATCATCCAGACCTTCAATGCAAGTTGCCTCTTGACTTTTTGTTTCTGATTTAGATTATTGCCCTGTATACGCATATATGTAGTTTAACACAGACATTAAACAAAGGCTGCGTTTCGAGCTTGTGAACATGTCCTAATGTGTTTCAGCCCAACAAAGTAATTGTGAGCATATGCTGCATATATATTCAGTCCATAAAGCCATTCAGGGTCTTTTGGTATAAAAACTGTAATTGTGCTAATAGAAATAGTTATCAATTAATAAATAATGTGCCATGGTATTATGTAGTTCAACCTCCCAATTTTTCCAGATGAAGAAAAACCTCTCCAGTTTAGAAGAGTATTATTAAGAAATACCCACACATTATAAAATCAATCAAAAGAAGAAAAGATATTAATTCTCATCCTTTCTGCAATATTAACATAACATTTAAAACCTAGCTAAAGACTTGCTCCATTGTAAACCAAAATAGCATTACCAGATCTCAGTCCCTTCTTTCTTCATTGATAGTGTGGTTTCCACAGTAATGCATTCCTCTTAATATTTCCTGGTTAGACCACATTGTTGTAAAGACCTCCAGGTTTTTTACCGTTCTGATCAGTATAAGTGGCGGTAACAAAAGAAGGAACAACTGTAAGTCCACCCCACATTTCCGTGGCACCTGTACAAGATGAAGAACAGGATTCAGAAAAAGAACAAGTACCCACTCATGATCAAGGCTGGAGCCATGAAAAGCAAATAAAACACGGCCTTGGCCATGGCCATAAACATGAGCATGACCAAGGAAATGGACACCAAAAGGGACATGGCCTTGGTCATGGACATCAATGGGAACATGGCCAAACCCATAGACATAAACATGAGCATGGTCATGGCCATGAAAAATATAAAAATAAAGGAAAACAGAATGGAAAGCACAATGATTGGAAAACAAGTTCTTCTGAAGATAGTACTACATCTGCACAGACACTAGAGAAGACAGAACAACCAACATCCTTCCCCTCCCTAGCTCAGTCAGGCATAGCAGTTGCCTTTCCTGAATTATGGGACTTAGATCTCATTGAAGCTATGATGACTAATACACCGCCAACTCCCACAGAGAATGATGATTCTTAGATCCCTGAAATCCAGAGAGAGCCAAATAGCCTTTCATTTAACCTGATCTGATTTTCCAGAAACAACTTCCCCCAAGTGTCCTGGACACCCCTAGAAGCCAGTTAATGGAATGAATCCAACTGTGGAAACAAAAGAATTTCATGATTTCGATCTCTATGATGCTTTTTATTAATGTATGCAGCTGTGGCTATTTCTTTAATACTTCATCATCCCCTTTCACCATTATCCACACACCTGATACAATGCACCAAAAACCATGAAGCTTCAAAACAGCCTAGAGAGAAGTGGTGGGATTCCCAATGGGGACACCATCAATTTCTATGGACAACACAAAACTGAGTGCAGGATTCTAAATCCTTTCTGAATCTTCCTCACGAGTTTTCTTAACTAGCACAGAAAATGGACAAACAAATGTGCCTGGTGGCCTACTGCAATTTGCTTTTCTAATAACAAATATGTACCTTAGAATGGATGTCATTGACTTTCATACAAAGATTCTTGCCATTCTGAATAAACTGTGGCATCTGGTCCCTGAACACATGTGAAAATAAGGAAAGTCAAGAGACTGAATGCTGAACTTCTTAATAGGGCAAAAATAATAATAAAAGCCACCAGAGGTCAAAGAGAGACAACAAGAAAGACAACTGGCCAAAGGGAGGACGGGGGAAGTAAACTAATTGACTTTCTGTTTCCAAAATGGGCTAGTTATATCAAATAGTTACTCCCACTTCACAAAGGTATTCTGATAATTCTCTTTCTGAGTCAGAGTGTTTCTCATAAGTCAGTAAATTCTATTTACTCATTAACTACTCTTTGCAGCAAGGTTTTGAAACAGGAGTTTTCTGTTTGTTTATTTGTTGCTGAGGCTAGAATGAACAATCCTTAGTTTTCAGCAGCTCTGAGTTTAATGATAACAATGGGAATAGGAGTAGTAACATACAAGGAAATCTTCTTTTATACTTGACAAGGGAATATCATAAGATGTGATGCAAAATTTATTCAGAAATATTATGAGGAAATGCCTCTCTAGCCACACTTTATCATCGAATCATCTTTTTGCTACTGCATTGAAGAGTGCTGATTTTTACAAATAAAGGACAATATGATTGTCTTTAATTGCTTCTAATGTGAGGGAAGCACGCATTTCATAATCCTTGCTGTGTTCTGCCTAGGGAAACAGGACAGGGCTTAAACAGCTACAGTCACTTGTGGATGCATGTGCCACTGCTACTTCAAGTTATAGAATGCATTTGAGCCTCTGAGTTTTTAGTCCATTTCAAATATTAACTGTACTTTTCAATAAAGAACCAATGATTACAGGAAAAATCTCATCGTGTCAACTGGTTGCGTCACTCTTCTCTTGTTGAATGATAACATGATATTAACAGAATTTTACTATACTTACAGAAGCAAGTAAGGCCCTGCGTGTACAAGGGCCGACCTCGGGAGGCAGGGACAGAGCCAACATCGGAGAGTGAGGTCTCTTGACCAGTGTGCAGAATCTCCATGCCTGGCACAATAGCCCCAGCAACCTGTCAGCAGCCCTGAATGGAAGGACAAGAAGATGGGATAGAATGTCAATAGAGAAGAATGCCATTTTATCATTCTGGTTCTGGGTGAAATAAAGTTTGATCTCAATGTTCTCACTCCTGGTTAATTCACAGTAGTCTACTTTCAGCCACACCCATCCTGCAGCAAAGTCCAGTTGATCAGAGAGCATGCTCTACCATGGAGACTCATAGTGCAACTCTGGACAGGCGGGGATCCCTTAAATGGGCCTTCCCTAACACCAGGACCTCATCATAGGCTCTGAATCAAGGGTTTGTGGGTGATGTTTCCATCAGCAATCTAAGGAATCTCTCTACCTTCACTTCTTACTCTCTTCCTTTTTTTTTCTCCTCTGTCTCTCCTGATTTCCAGCTCAAAGTTAAGAGTGATTTGTCTGACTTTGTTATTTTTTTTTTAAGATCTAGTTAATTACCAGAAAAGAAAACAAAAAATATTCTTTGTTAATAGGATGCCTACCAACTTTTCACTAGCAAAGAATATCAAACCTCAAAAAAGTTTAAAGAAAATTTAAAATGATCTTTCTGGTTCAAATAATGGTAAAAATGTATAAATCTAATAGAATAAAAAGTGATGAGATTTTTAATTTTCTGTAATAGGTATTTACTGAATGCCTATTGAAGCCATTTACCATACTAGACAATTTCTGTTTGGTGTGTGACTTAGTCCTCACAACAACTCTGAGGTCCTCATGACCCCCTTTCATTTACAATAAGGAAACTAGCTCCCAGTGCCCTGCTCAGGGTCACACAATTACTGCATCACAGAGCTGGTGTTAATACTCAGACCTTTGGAACTTCATTACACCAAGTTACCATAAGGTATTATTATCAATGTCAGCATTACAAAAAACACATTTCTCAATCTGAGATGATCATTATCCCAATACAAAAACCCTTATTAAATATCTTACTGTGTCTGATGCTGTTCTGAGTACTGCTCAGGGTAAACTATGACTCAATCAAGCACTGGCAATGGCTATTTACTCTTTGTTTAGCACTAGGTACTGAAAAGAAGAGAAACAGGTATTAAACAACACAACTACTGAAAGAATTTACAATCAGATTGAGAATTTAGGACTAAAGCATGTGGAACAGACATTTAATCCATGCCATGTTCATTTGTGGAGCAGCAAGCAGACCTAATGGATGGGATAGGAAGATATGGAAGAGGTGGAAAGATAAAATTAAGCCTTACTGGTAGTTTGGATTTGAAGAAGGCAGTAGAGAGCCTCTGACAGTTTTTGAGCTGATACCTGCTGAAAGAGTGTATAAAACACATTATTCTGAAGACTCTGGAAGGCATTGATTAGAATGAGATGAGAGTGAACTCAAGGCATAGATCAGGTACTTTCACAGAAGGATGACCACTGGGGCTGTTATACAAAACCTACGGGTCTCACTCACCAACATGAGGTGTTTCTACTTTAGACCTTTGTTAGATATAATAATCACGAGTTTCCTGTGACCCAGGACCTATCTTTCACTCTTTAAATATTTGCACCCTCCTCCCACTCCCAAGCCAAAGGCACACCCATGTTTCTGACCTTGGCTCTGAAACCACACAGCTTCATCCATTTATACTCCTCTTCAGGACAGGAATTTCCTCTTGTTCAGCCCAACCTACTTTCCTCACATTGCCCAGGCCGAGCACCTCAAGCAGGATGCCCTTACCAGTTTTCTACCCCTTTTTCCATTTCCTGCTAAGCCTCATCCCAATCTGTCCTGCACTCCTGCTTTACCTCCCCTCCCCCCAGGTCCCTGCTGGTGCTCAGTGGGGGAAGCCAGACCATCCCAAGGCTCCTATGAGAACACTTAAAAGAATCCAGTAGATACGATAACAACCCACTCTTCCAGAATTCCCAGTGTCTCTACCTGTAAGTTAGATGATCAGCAGCAAAATATTATCTAAACTAGAGGCCTGGTGCACAAAATTCATGCATGGTGGGGGGGCTCCCTAAGCCTGGCCTGCACTCTCTCCAATCCAGGACCCCTCGGGGGAAGTCCGACTGCTGGTTTAACAGATTATGCAGAGGAACTTGGCCTTGGCAGCATGGCAGTACCTAACAGCATTCAATGTCTTCAGTATTGTCTGATAGTTTTTCTGAGAATTCAATGTCAAACCAAATAGATCAATCAATACTGCTTCTGACATCCTTCAGTAACTGTACTCCAAGTCACCTGTAAAGAAATATTAGCATAAATAAGAATGCAAAATTAGATAAATCTTATAGTTACAACAGAAATATATGGCTGGGGGCGGGGGGAGGGGAAGAATCACATTGATCTAAAAATGTGACCAAAATTGTAACTCTAGACCCCGCCCAGAAAAGTCAGAAAATTGTCATAACAGAATCATGACAATTTAAGCAAAGCTATTTCTTAATTCATTTTCCAAAAGGATATGTACATCTTTCCAGAAAGGCAACAGTTCCTCTGTTTTTATTTTCATATAGGGAATTTAAATAGGAATTTACCTGTTGACTTAGACAAAGTCCTGTTTTTTAAATACATGGTATCAAATTAAGTGATATATCATTAATCATGACATGACTACCATGTTAGGTCACATCCTTCATAAGAAATACGGGGCCTTAGATTCAGTATTTTAAATGGAGCTACAGTTTAAAAATCCCGTTTTTAAGAGATAAAAGTTGAAATGACCTATACACTTCTCTCCAGGGTTTACACAATACTCCAGGCATGGCAATTACCACAAAGCTACTGGGATTTGTGTGAGACATGTTTGCTGCCTGTTCCCTGCTCCTTCCCGTCCGCGGATCTTCTCACCTCAGCCTGTCCTCCCACCCAGGTCAGTGGTCAGTCTTTGGGGACCCGCTTCTGTGACCCCTGGGCCCCAGGCTTCCTCTCGCCGCCACTCGTAACGTCCACTCCCTACCGTACAGGACTCCCACTCAGGTACATCGCGCCAGTTTTGAAAATATTAAGAGAAGTTCGGGGTAACCATGAAATTCCACAAAATGCGTCTGTCACTGGCGGGTCCAGGCGGTCCTGTGCTAGGCTCCCAGGTGCCGTCTCCACCTGCCCAGACCTGCCCCGCACCTCCCGGCACCACCCAGCCCCTAGGGGTCTTCCAGACAGACGACGCCCTCCACAGGCCGTGCCCCTCCCCATCTCCCACACTAAACCTTGGCTCGCACCCCCGCCTATGGCCTGTGGTGAGGCTTTGCTCCCACCCACCACACCAAACCCCACCCCAACTCACCTCAGTTCTCCCCACCTCGAGCCCAGCCCAGGGACACACGGTAGCCACAGGCGAGTCAGCAGTTCCGGGTGAAGGCAGCCTGTCGAGCCCCACTCCCCACTGCCCTGCCCCCACTGTGGGCACCGCTATCTTGTGAGGGTGTGATGGTCAATTTGCATATTACCTCTTTATTATATAGGATACCTTACAAAAATTGCTCTTGTTAAATTATTTACTTTCAGCTTTTATTTTACAAGAATCTCCATTTGGCCCTAACCGCTTTGGCTCAGTGGATAGAGCATCAGCCTGTGGACTGAAGGGTCCCAGGTTTGATTCCAGTCAAGGGCATATACCTTGGTTGCGGGCACATCCCCAGTAGGGGGTGTGCAGGAGGCAGCCGATTGATGTTTCTCTCATCGATGTTTCTAACCCTCCCTCTCCCTTCCTCTCTGTAAAAAAATCAATAAAATATATTTTCAAAAAAAAAGAATCTCCATTTGGCCACCACATTTTGTGTCTTGCAAAAGTTTAACTAGAGGTATTGCTCATATTCACATTAGGGGCAGTGTGGTAAATTGGTTAAGAACCAGCGTTCTGCAATTAGATAGCCTGAATCCAAAAGCTGGAAATTTATTTAAGTTATCAACATCCCAGTTTCCTCATCCTATATAATAAAGAGGTAATATGCAAATTAATGCACACACCCTCACAAGTTAGCTGCCTATGACCAGGCTGGCAGGGGGGTTAGAGAGGGATGACCAAACAACTGAACAAGCAGCTGCATGGGGCGACCAGGCTGGCAGGGGGGTTAGTGAGGAACAACTAGGCTGATGGGGGTGGCAGTTAGGGGCAACCAGGCCAGCAGAGGGGGCAGTTGGGGGGAGACCTAGCCAGCAGCAGGGGCCAATTAGGGGCAACCAGGCCTGCAGGGGGGGTAGTTAGGGGCAAGCAGGATTATGAGAGGGATCAGGCCTAAACTGGCAGTTGGACATCCCCCAAGAGGTCCCAGATTGGAGAGGGTGCAGGCTGGGCTGAGGGGACTCCCTTCCGTGCACGAATTTCATGCACCAGGCCTCTAGTCTGAAATATTAGGTTAATAATATGCTCACATCATAGGTGTCTGGTGAGACTTAAAAGAGGTAATTCCATTAACTGATATAGTGCTTATCACATGGCAACCATTTAGTAAAGGGTAGCTATTGTTGCATTACTGGAACATAACTGTTACTTTTAGAATTTAACTCTGGGGGAAAATATTTTGTCAGACAATGAGATGTGTTTAACTGAGCATATATCCCCTTTTGCCTTTGCAGCCATACACATGTTTCAAAGGTGGTAATCAGCTCATATCAAGTGGCTGGTAACATCTATTCCCTCATTTTCAATTCCACAGCTTCCAAACTGGCTGCACATTAGAATAAATGAGGGAGCTCTACACCATATGAATCCAAATCTCTGTGAGTTGTTCTGAACATCAGTATTTCTCAAAAGTTCTCCATTGATTCTAATGCCTCTCAAGGTGAGAACAATTGATTTAGGCCTACTCTGTTTCCTTTTAACCCAGGTCTACAGTGTTCCACTTTATTGTCCTTCAAATCTATTTTTAAATAAGAAGGTTATGAGATTCACAAGGCATGGATGGATAAATGGATGGATGGATGGATGGATGGATGGATGGATGGATAAGAAAGCATTATATTTACTAGGTTTGTTGCAATAAAAATGAAGAGTACAAGATGGGTATGAATGGCCTTTCAAAGACTTTAAACAAATAATTTATCAGGTATGAGAAGTGAAGGACAGGAATAAGTCAAAGATGACAAAAAGTTTTCCAACGTAGGTGCCTAAGGTAATAGTAATGCCATTAACACAAACAAGGAAACTCGGAGCTGATCTGTGCTTCCTAGTAACTCTAAAAACCAGACTGGCCCAAATGCACATAATTTAAGATATTTCAACAACTGAATAAGAATATGAAATCATTATGCATGTAAACACTACTACCATATTAACAGGGAAGTACCATTAGATACTCATGGATTAAGCTTGTGAAAAAACATGTGAGAAAACTACAATTACAGGACTCCTCCTATCAAAAAGAACAGAAAGGAGAGAAATTATTTTCTGAAAATAATCTTAACTTCTACTTGACTGATGAATTAGAAACCTGAAACTAGCAAAAGATCTTTATTATGTCAGCTTTTCTGTCTCCTATCTTCTCTATATGACATTTCTGAGTGTGTGGAAATACCACTATTATTAAAAACTGATATAATAGTAGCTCTTGGAAAAAATAAAAGTACCATCTTTTTTACATAAGTAATATTTACCACCTGGGTGCTTTGGTCAACTTAGCTAAACAGGAATTGTCTCCAAGAAGCCCCTTTTCTGTATGGTTCTGGGAAAGATTTGTTCAAAGGAGATATTTGTGTGTGAACAAGAAAATGGAACGTATGACTCTCTGAAAGTCACAGAGTGAGATGCAATGAGTGAGGACACAGAGGCAAGAACTCAGGCCTGGCCTCATCCTTCCTTATTTGGCAAGTAGCTCTCTCCCCCACCACTGGCCATGTTGACCTACAGCCACAGGAGGCGCTCTAGGGCAGCAGCCTTCTTTGGGTTTCTTCACTAACTCCTCTCACAGTTCCTCAGGCAGCTGGGCATGCTTGCCCAGATTTCCTTTTTTTTTTTTTTTTTATTGTTTAATGTATTACATATAATAGTAAATATATCTCCTTTTTTTTTCCCCATTGACCTTCCCTCAGCTTCCCCGACCCCCTTGTCACATGCCCTCATCCCACCCCACCCACCAGTGTCTTGTGTCTACTGGTTGTGCTTATATGCATGCATACAAGTCCTTTTGGTTGATCTCTTTCCCCCACTTCCCCAACACTCCCCAGCCTTCCCGCTGTAATTTGCCAGTATGTTCGATGCTTTACTGCCTCTGTATCTATCTTTTTGTTCATCAGGATATGATGTTCTTTATTTTCCATAAATGAGTGAGATCATGTGGTATTTTTCTTTCATTGCCTGGCTTATTTCACTTAATATCATGCTCTCCAGATCAATCCATGCTGCTTCAAATTGTAAGAATTCCTTCTTTTTTATAGCAGTGTAGTATTCCATTGTGTAGATGTACCATAGTTTTCTAATCCACTCATCTGCTGAAGGGCATTTAGGCTGTTTCCAAATCTTAGCTATGGTGAATTGTGCTGCTATGAACATAGGGGTGCATATATCCTTTCTGATCGGTGTTTCTAGTTTCTTGGGATATATTCCTAGAAGTGGGATCACTGGGTCAAATGGGAGTTCCATTTTTAGTTTTTTGAGGAAACTCCATACTGTGCTCCACAATGGTTGCACAAGTCTTCATTCCCACCAGCAGTGCACGAGGGTTCCTTTTTCTCTGCATCCTCGCCAGCACTTGTTGTTTGTTGATTTGTTTATGATAGCTATTCTGACCGGTGTGAGATGGTACGGCATTGGCGTTTTGATTTGCATCTATTGGATGATCAGTGACTTTGAGCATGTTTTCACATGCCTCTTGCGCTTCCTCCTGTCTTCTTTCGAAAAGATTCGATTTAGGTCCGTTGCCCACTTTTTTTATTGGATCATTTATATTCCTTTTATTAAGTTGTATAAGTTCCCTGTAGATGTTGGAGATTAAACCTTTATCAGTGATAACATTTGCAAATATGTTCTCCCATGCAGTGGGCTTTCTTGTTGTTTTGTTGATGGTTTCTTTTGCTGTACAAAAGCTTTTTATTTTGATGTAGTCCCATTTGTTTATTTTCTCTTTAGTTTCCATCGCCCTAGGAGCAGTATCAGTGAAGAAATTGCATCAGCATATGTCTGAGATTTCTCTGCCTGTGGATTCCTCTAGTACTTTTATGGTTTCCCGTCTTATGCTTAAGTCCTTTATCCATTTTGAATTTATTTTTGTGTATGGTGTAAGTTGGTGGTCTAGTTTCATTTTTTTTGCATGTATCTGTCCAATTTTCCCAACACCATTTATTGAAGAGACTGTATTGACTCCATTGCATGTTCATGCCTCCTTTGTCAAATATTAATTGAGCATAGTGGTTTGGGTCGATATCTGGGTTCTCTATTCTATTCCATTGATCCATATGTCTGTTCTTGTGCCAGTACCAGGTTGTTTTGAGAACAGTGGCTTTGTAATACAGCTTGAAATCTGGTATTGAGATCCCACCTACTTTGTTCTTCTTTCTCAGGATTGCTGCAGCTATTTTGGGTCTTCTTTCATTCCAGATGAATTATTGGAGAGTTCTTTCTAGGTCTGTGAAATATGCAGTTGGTATTTTAATATAGAGTGCATTGAATCTATAAATTGCTTTGGGTAGTATGGACATTTTAATGAGGTTGATTCTCCCAATCCACGAACATGGTATGTTCTTCCATCTGTTTAAGTTTTCTTCTATCTCTTTTTTTAGTGTACTGTAGTTTTCCGTGTATAGGTCTTTTACCTCCTTAGTTAAGTTTATTCCTAGGTATCTTAATTTTTTTGGTGCGATGGTAAATGGGATTGCTTTTTTAGTCTCTTTTTCTGTAAGTTCACTATTGGTGTATAGGAATGCCATAGATTTCTTGGCATTAATTTTGTATCCGGCTACACTGCCAAATTCATTTATTAAGTCTATTAGTTTTTGATGGAGTCTTTCAGGTTTTTTATGTACAATATCATGTCATCTTCAAATAAGGACAGCTTTACTTCTTCTTTTCCAATTTGGATGCCTTTTATTTCTTCTTCTTCTCTAATTGCAATGGCTAATACTTCCAGTACTATGTCAAACAGGAGTGGTGAGAGCGGGCATCCCTGTCTTGTTCCTGTTCTTAAGGGAAATGGTTTTACTTTTAGCCCATTGAGTATGATGTTAGCTGTGTATTTATCATATATGGCTTTTATTATGTTGAGGTTTGATCCTTCTATTCCTAACTTGCTGAGAGTTTTTATCAAGAAAGGGTGTTGGATTTTGTCAAATGCTTTTTCAGAATCAATTGATATAACTGTGATTTTTATCTCTCAATTTGTTTATGTGATGTATCACGTTTAATGATTTGCAGATATTGTACCATCCTTGCATCCCTGGGACAAATCCTACTTGGTCATGGTGTATGATCTTTGTGATGTACTGCTGGATCTGATTTGCTAGAATTTTGTTGAGGATTTTGGCATTTATGTTGATGAGGGATATTGGCCTGTAATTCTCTTTCATTGTGTTATCTTTTCTTGTTTTGGTATTAGGGTGATGCTGGCTTCATAGAATGAGCTTGGAAGTGTTCCTTCCTCTTGAATTTTTTGGAATAGCCTGAGGAGAATAGGTTTTAGTTCTTCCTTGAATGGTAAAACTCCCCTGTGAAGCCATCTGGCCCTGGGCTTTTGTTTGCTGGAAGCTTTATGATGACTGCTTCAATTTCTTCCATAGTTATTGGCCTATTGAGATGTTTAGATTCTTCCTGATTGAATTTTGGAAGGTTTTATTTTTCTAGGAATATGTCTATTTCCTCTGTGTTGTCCAATTTGTTGGAATAGAGTTGTTCATAGTATTTTTTCACAATCCTTTGTATTTCGGTGGGGTCTGTTGTTATTTCTCCTCTTTCATTTCTGATTTTGTTTATTTGGGTCCTCTCTCTTTGCTTCTTGGTGAGCCTGGCTAGAGTTTCATCAATCTTGTTTATCCTTTCAAAGAACCAGCTCTTGGTTTTGGTGATCTTTTGTATTGTGTTTTGTTGTTGTTGTTTTTTTGTGTGTGTTTGTGTTTTTTTTGTCTCTATGTCGTTTATCTCTGCTCTGATCTTTATTATTTCCTTCCTTCTGCTCACTGTGGGCTTTTCTTGTTGATCTCTTTCTAACTCTTTGAGTTGTAGGGTAAGGTAACTTATTACCATTGTTTCTTGTTTTTTGCAGTAGGCTTGTAGAGCTATGAACCTCGCTCTCAAGACTGCTTTTGCTCTGTGCCATAGATTTTGGATTGTTCTATTTTCATTGTCATTTGTTACCATGATGTTTTTTATTTCTTCTTTGATCTCTCTGGTAACCCAGTCATTGTTTAATAGCATGCTACGTATTTAGCTCCATGTTTTTTATTATTTTGGATTGTTCTTATTGTAGTTGATTTCCAGTTTTATGCCACTGTGATCTGAGAAGATGCTTGATATGATTTCTATCTTCTTGAATTTGAAGAGTTTCTGCCTATGACCCAACATATGGTCTATCTTTGAAAAGGACCCATGTGCACTTGAGAAGAATGTATATTCTGTGGCTTTGGGGTGAAATGTTCTGAAGATGTCAATTAATTCCATCTGGTCTAGTGAGTCATTTAAGATTGATGTTTCTTTGCTGATTTTTTGTTTAGAGGATTTGTCCAATGGTGATAGTGGCCCCCACTATGATTGTATTGCTGTCAGTCTCTCACTTGATATCCTCCAGGAGTTTTTTAATGTATTTGGGTGGTCCTGTTTTGGGTGTGTATATGTTTACCAGAGTTATTTCTTCTTGTTGGATTGCTCCCTTTAGTATTATGAGGTGGCCTTCCTTATCTCTTCTTATGTCCTTCACTGTGAGATCTAATTTGTCAGATATAAGTATTGCTACCCCAGCTTTTTTCTCATTTCCATTCGCCTGAAAAACCTTTTTCCATCCCTTCACCCTCAGTCTGTGTGTGTCTTTTTTTCTGAGGTGGGTTTCTTGTAGACAGTAGATATATGGGTCATGTTTTCTTATCCATTCCATTACCCTATGTCTTTTGATTGGGGCATTTAATCCATTTACATTTAAAGTTATTATTGATAGGTGGTTATTTGTCACCATTTTTATTCTTTACACATGTGTTCCTTCTTCACTTCCTATTTCTTTTCTTTTTTACAGCAGACCCTTTAGCATTTCTTGCATTGCTGGTTTGGTGGTAATAAATTCCCTTAGTCCTTTTTTGTCTGTGAAGCTCCTGATTTCACCTTCAATTTTGATTGATAGCTTTGCTGGGTACAGTATTCTTGGATTCAGACCCTTCCTTTGCATGACTTTGCATATTTCATTCCATTCCCTTCTGTCCTGATGAGTTTCTGTTGAGAAATCATTCGCTAGTCTGATGGGGGTTACTTTGTAGGTAACTTTCTGTCTCTCTCTGGCTGCTTTTAAGATTCTTACTTTGTCGTTGGTGTTTGCCAATTTAATTATAATGTGCCTTGGCATCGGTCTTTTGGGGTTCATTTTGCTTGGGACTCCGTGAGCTTCTTGGATTTGTGTGGGTTTTTTCTTCCCTATATCAGGGAAGTTTTCTGTCATTATTTCTTCAAACAGGTTTTCTATTCCTTGCTCAGTTTCCCTCCTTCTGGAACCCCTATTATGCAGATGTTGTTTTGTTTCATGTTGTCCCACAGTTCCCTTAGGCTCTCCTCCTGCTTTTTAATTTTTTTTTTCTAGAAGCTGATCTACTTGGGTATATTTTCCTGCCTTGTCTTCTAGCTCACTGATGTGGTCCTCTGCTTCTTCTAGTCTACTCTTGATGCTTTCTATTGAGTTCTTTACAGCTGCAATGTCATTTTTCATTTCTTCTTGATTCTTCTTCATTTCCTCTTGGTACTTACACATATTGTTGAATTTGTCTTCCATTCTTTTCATCCACCTTATGACCATTTCTCTGAATTCTTTCTCTGACAGGTTGCTTGCTTCCATTTCCTTTACTTCCTTTTCTGGTGATGCCTGCTTTTCTTTCATATGCGGGCTGTCTCTTTGTCTCCCCATAATCTCTCTTGTCCAGGTGTCTGGTTATGTAGTTCTCTCTCTCCTGTGTTGATTTAAGGGCACAAAATACAACACAACAAGGTACAACACACAAGGCACTGAACACAAATGTATTCACGATATTAATAACCCCAAATAAAAATGACCAACAGAGAAAAGTGAATTAGAGGATAGGAGAGAAAGAAGAAGGAAAAATGGAGTGCAAAAATGAAATTGGGAAAAGAA
This sequence comes from Plecotus auritus, assembly GCF_963455305.1. Classification (NCBI taxonomy): domain Eukaryota; kingdom Metazoa; phylum Chordata; class Mammalia; order Chiroptera; family Vespertilionidae; genus Plecotus; species Plecotus auritus. Next base: position 182,477,829 of record NC_137771.1, on the reverse strand, counting down.
AAAAAAATTAAGAGAGAAAAGAAAGAGAATAAGAAAGAAGAGGGGAACAAACTATATATATATATATGGGGAGAAAACTCCAATAGAACAGCCACTAATCCCAAAAAGTGCCAGCAACAAGTACCTGGAGATGAATGCAAACTACAAACAACAATTAATATCAAGTGAGGTGAGGGAAAACAGAAGCAAAAAACAAACCAAACCAAAACAAAAAGAAAAAGCAAAACAATCTCACAAACAAGCATAAAAAATCAATATAATCAACAATCAAGCAAACAACAACAAAAGGACAGAGAGAAAAAATATTTTTGGATAGTGAAGAAAGAGAAGAGAGAGGTTTAATGGACTTGGAGCAGGGGATTGGAAATGAGATATATAAGTAGGGTGACATTTTAAAAGTGGGTAAAAAGAAGGAATAGGGAAAATCTAAAGCAGGGACAGAGAAACAGGACAAGAGGGGAAAAGTTAGGAGGAGACTGAAGGCATAAAGGTAAAGTTGAGATAGAGTAAAATGATGCTAAAGGAAAGATGAAAATAGAATGTAGAACACTAATCCCCAGGTAAAATAAAGAGAAATAAAATGACACTTAAAAAAAACAGGTAAAATAGTAGCAGTAATAATACTGATTGAACATAAAAATGTAATAATTAAAAAGGTAAAATCAAGTGAGGAAAAAAAAAATTAATTTCTTAAGTAAAAGATGAAAAAAAATAAAAATAAAAATGTGCAGTAGTGATGGTCATTCACTTCCTCTACAGTTCTGTTTGGCACGCCTATTTCCTAGTCAGGACAGTATTGAAGTTCCCTGCATTCCACTGCTCCTTACTGTTGTAAGCCAGTCCTGATTTTAAGCAGGCAGTACATTTTTCTTATATTCCGTTATTTGTGTTTACACAAGAGTAAATCTGTGATCCTCTGGTGGGAGAGAAACCAAGATGGCGGCATAGGTAAGCACCTAAACTGCTGCCTTGCACAACAATTTCAAAACTACAACTAAAAGACAGAACGGACACCATCCAGAACCACAGGAAAGCTGCCTGAGTGAAAATTCTACAACTAGAAGGAAAGAGAAAAGCTCACAGAGAATTGGAGGTACGGCAAAGAGTCTTTGTGCGCGCAGAGAGGAAGGATGGCTGAGAGCCTGGCTGACTTTCTCTGGCGGAAGGGGGAAGGAAGCCCCTGACCGCACTGAACCCCAGTCCCGGGCGAAACCCCATGGACCCAGGCTCATACAGGGGGAGTGTGGACTGTCAGGTAGAGAGAAAGGCACCCGGAGACTTGGAGACCCGGGGGAGACCTGGGGGAGCCCCGGCAGGCAGGGTTCTGGAGGCGTGCGCGCCAGTGTGCACAAAGGCTGCGGAGGTTGCCACAGGCTTTCCCTAGCAGAAGGGAGTCCAAAGCTCCTGACTGCACTGAACCCCAATTCTGACTGCACTGAACCCCAGTTCCAGGTGAGCCCCTGGGTACCCGTGCTCTTACGGGGGGGAATCTGGACTCTCAGCAGAGACTCGGGAGCCGGGGAAGGCAGAGGTCTGCAGGCACACACGTGCGCAAGGGTAAGGCTGACTGGAAGCCAAGACTGTCTGCACTGCCCTGAGACTCCACCCCATCCAAGCTGAGCACAGAGGCTATTGCAATTTGGCAAGTCTAATCCTATAAGGCTGTCTCCAGCACCGAATTTCTCCCAGCGTAGACACAGCTGATCCTTACAGCCAACTGGCCTGGAGGTCAATTCCTCCCAGTGATACCAACAACAATCAAGACTTAACTACAACAAGGCTTTACACACAGTCCACAAAGGGGTGCACCAAGAGTGTCCACCTCAGGTTAACTGGGGATGCCGACCCACTGGGCCATATAGGAAACCTAGCACACAAATCTACCATACCAACTCAGGGAAGCAATTAAAATGCGGCGTCAAAGAAACAGATCACAAACGAAAGAAATGGAGGAAAACAAATGACTGGATATAGAATTCAAAACCACGGTTATAAGACTTTTCAAGAATATCCTAGAAAAGGCCGATAAATATAACAAGACCTTCGAAGATATGAAAAAGGACCAACTAGAAATTAAACATACACTGACTGAAATAAAAAATATTATACAGAGACCCAAAAACAGACTAGAGGAACACAAGAATCAAGTCAAAGAATTGAAATACAAAGAAGCAAAAAACACTCAACCGAAAAAGCAAAAAGCAAAAAAAAAAAAATCCAAAAAGTTGAAGATAGTGTAAGAAGACTCTGGGACAACTTCAAGCGTACCAACATCAGAATTATGGGGGTGCCAGTAGAAGAGAGAGAGCAAGATACTGAAAACCTATTTGAAGAAATAATGACCGAAAACTTCCCCTACCTGGTGAAAGAAATAGACTTACAAGTCCAGGAAGCGCACAGAACCCCAAACAAAAGGAATCCAAAGAGGACCACACCAAGACAGATCATAATTAAAATGCCAAGAGCAAAAGACAAAGAGAGAATATTAAAAGCAGCAAGAGAAAAACAGTTAATTACCTACAAGGGAGCACCCACACGACTGTCAGCTGATTTCTCAACAGAAACTATGCAGGCCAGACAGGAGTGGCAAGAAATATTCAAAGTGATGAATAGCAAGAACCTACAACCAATATTACTCTACCCAGCAAAGCTATCATTTAGAATTGAAGGGCAGATAAAGAGCTTCACAGATAAGAAAAAGCTAAAGGAGTTCATCACCACCAAACCAGTATTATATGAAATGCTGAAAGGTATTCTTAAAGAAGAGGAAGAAGAAAAAAGTAAAGATAAAAATTATGAACAACAAATACATATCTATCAACAAGTGAACCTAAAAAATCAAGTGAATTAAAAACCTGAGGAACAGAATAATCTGGTGAATATAATAGAATCAGGGGCATAGAAAGGGAGTGAACTGATAATTCTCAGGGGGAAAGGGGAATGGGGGGGGGGGGTTCAGGAAGAGACTGGACAAAAATCATATACCCATGGATGAGGACAGTTTGGGGGAGGTAAGGGCAGAAGGTGGGGAGGGAACCGGGTGGAGGGGAGCTATGGGGGGAAAAAGGAGAAACAATTGTAATAATCTGAATAAAGATTTATTTAAAAAATAAAATAAATAAAATAAATAAAAAAGAGTAAATTTGTGATTCAACCCCTGGGTAGCAGTGTTTCTGGATTCTGGGACTATAGGTCCTCTCTAGCTAGTGTTTAGATTTTGTTTTCCCTGTGGCACTTAATACCAGTTTTGGTGGTGGGGCGGGGGGTTTGCCCCGGAGCTGGTTCTCTTATGGTTATTCCCCACTCTGATGCCCAGGTTCCAGAAAAACAACTTTCCCCTGCAGTCTCTTAGAGTGTCCCCAATTGGGTGATCCTATGTATTGGGCTTAGTAATCAGAAGCAAGGATTTAAGGAGGGGGGAAAAAAAAAAGAAAGAAAGAGCCAGAGTCAGTGTGCGAACTCTCGGACTGCACGCAAGTCTGTGCAGTCTTTTTTCCCCTTGGTTCTAAGCAGCTGGCACACTTTTAACATTTTTAGGCTGTCCTTTTGTGCCCAAATCAAAATGAGTTGCTTTTTAGAGTTCCCTTCTGTTAGCAGCTTTGTGCCCCCCTTCCACATTCATGAATCACACCAGCCCCAACAGCCACGGATTTTTCTAGGCGCAGACTTCCCCAGATTCTCCAGCTTCCGCCGTGCACATTTCTCTCTCCTGTCAGGACCACAGACCTCACCTTATCCCAGGTGAAATCTGACTTTTCCGTGAGGGAGTGTAGAGCTCCTCTGAATCCACGTGTTTGCACCACTTGGGAACCGGTGTTGGGTTTGCAGCTATTTGGTGGGTGCCATAGTTGTAGATTCCCCTGGCTTTTCAGGCTTTTGATAACATCCACTTTCCCCTTCAAGATGGTGCGGTCTCCATGTCTGAGCCAGTTGCTCCGGGAGGGAACCCAGCAGCAGTGGGGGCTGCCTGGTCAAGGGAGCCCCGTCCAGCAGTCCCCCACAGTCTTCTGGAGTATAGCTGTCCCTCACCTCACCAACAAACACTCCCCGTGCGACCACACACTCTCCCTTTGTTTTCTCACTCACACACTATCTTGCAGTCTGCCTTCCCATCTGCAGCCATCTTCCAGACCCAGATTTCCTTAAAATCACTGACTTGTTTTACAGCACCAATGCCTGGCTGGGGAAGGCTTATTAGTAACTTCGATCCTCCAACTTCTTTACTCTGGATCTTACTTCCCTAGCTCCTCCCACAATGGTGTAAGGTCTAATTCCTAAGATAAATCCCATATACCCTAAGACTCACAGTGCTGTTCTGCTTCCCTGATCAAACCTTGACTGACACACCAGACTCCCCGCCCCCATCATTTTACATCAGGAAACACAGTCCATTGCTTTCGAATGCAGAACCAGGTCCAGCAATGTAACTGCATTAGAGCATCTCCAAAGAAAATGAGTGAAGGCTGTTCAGTTGATTGGGGAAACAGACACATAAAAACGTATATAAAGATTACAACCAGAGGTAGAGGTGTGCTTATGGGGCAGTGAGAGCAGAAAGAAAGAATCAAGTCTGGGAGGCAGTAAGCAAGCTGAAAGGGCAAGGACTTGTCTCTCACAGCACCAATTTCCCAGGTCCCAGGCACAGTGCCTTCACAGAAAATTGAATTGAAGTAAACTGAATTTGAATAGGGCACAGTGGTAAGTCCAAGGAATAGGGCACTGAACAAGACAAACACGGCTAGTTCATGCCTTCACTTAGCTAACAATCTAGTGCAGTGGTTCACAAACTTGAGCATGCATCAAAATCTCCTGCAAGCCTTGCTAAAACCGGGATTGCTGGGGCCACTCCCAGAATTTCTCATTCCTTATGTCTGGGGGAAGGGGCTAGAATTTGAGCTTCTAACAGGTTCCCAGGAGATGCTGGTGCTACTGCTATAAGGCATATTGAAGAACTGCTGGTGTAACAGTTCTCAATCACTGGGGCAACTTTTAAAAAATTCCTTGCTAGGAGCATCACTCCAGACCTACTAAGTCGTGTTTTAAAGGCTCTGCAGGTGATTTTAATGTGCAGGTCAGGGTCAAAACCACTGACGTGATGAATAGTAGCAGTTACCATGTATTGCTTACTTGCTGTGTGCCGGACACCATATGAAGATCCCATACACATTATCACATCAGGATGCCCCATTTTACAGGTAAGAAAACTGAGGCTTGGAAAAGTGAGATCAGCTGGCCAAGATCACATAGCAAGTATCATTAGGAGACGAAGGATGGAACCCAACCCAGGTCTCTCTGACTAGAGTCCACTCATGTAACCACAGATGCTTATGCCACAGTGGCCTCATTTAAAACAGCACACCTGATTTAAATATTGAGGAGAAGTTCCCTAGGTAGACAAAGAGGAGAACCCTTTTCAGGCAAAAGTACAGGCACACTTTGTTTTATTGTACTTGGCTTTAATGCACTTCACAGATGTTGCATTTTATGTAAATTGAAGGCAAAACCCTCCACCAGCAAAAAGATTGCAACACTCGCTCGGTTGCTGTAGTCTGGAACCAAATCTGCAATGTCTCTGTGATTCGCCAAACTGAGCTCCGCATCTCTGGAGGTGCCCAAGTAGAGGCTGGGAGTCAAAGGTATTCTGGGACAGATTGCTGGGTAGCAGGGCAGGACAAAGTGACAGCTGTGGCTCACTGTTGGTGTCCCTCATTAAGGCATCATAATTGTTGGTGACCCTCGTTCGGGCCACCATAATTCCGGGGTTCTTTTCCCAGCCTTACAAAGCATTCAGCATTCTGCAGAATGGGGCTGTGCGTAGATGATTAAAGAGTCCAGAGACGAAAGATATTTTTGAAAGGCATTGTGGGTCAGATGAGCTTCAGCTGAAGGAGCTAGAAGACTCTCCTTGTCTCAGGACCCTGTGCTTTTATTAAACACAATTTGTCCCAAGGTAAGGTAAGGCATCAAAGGGTTTACAGAATCATTGTCTGTTTGGGGAATAGCCTACAAGCTGTTCAGGTGTTTGGCCAACAGGAGGCAAAAAAATGCCCTGAGCTGTCTGGCAGTTAATAATTATCCTATTCAGGTTTGGGGGAAGTGCCGTTTAGTCGTTTCCAACAGGTAAATTACATATGTGGCTCACCCTTGTTGAGCCCCCCAAGTCCCATCAACCTTTTGATGGAACTCTTATAATTATTACATGCTGGAATTGGTTCTCAGCAGCTCACCCTCCTCCAACAGTCTAGAATTCTGTAATGAGAGGATGGAGACCAAGAGGAGAAGGAGATGGACCAAGAGAAGGAGAAAGATACAGGCAGTGACTTGCTCAGAGTTGCCCTGAAGATTAATGAGCAGATACTTCTTTCCGGCTTTTAGTCTCTGTGATTTGAACATCCACTACTGCTTGGTTCTAACATCTTATCCACCCTCAAACAACTTCCTGTTAGTTACATGTGCCAGATAAATATCTATACTAATAAAAAGGTTAATATGCTAATTAGACCAGACATCTTCCAGACCACCTTCCGGACAAAGCTATGGTGGCAGAGGCTAAGGCAGAGGTGGTTACCGGCGATTAGGCCGGCAAAGGAGAGCAGTTAGGTTGATAATCAGGCTGCCAGGGGTGGAAAGTTAGGGGTGATCAGGCCAGAAGGGGAGGGCAGTTGAGGGCAGTTAGTGGCAATCAGGCCAGCAAAGGAGGGCAGTTAGGAGCAATCAGGCCAGCAGGGGAAGGCAGTTAGGGGGTGATCAGGCCAGCAGGGCAGGGTAATTAGGGGCTACCAGACTGCCAGGAGAGCAGTTAGGGGGCAGTCAGGCCGATAGGCAGAGGCTGTTAGGGGTGATCAGGCCGGGAGGGGAAGGCAATTAGGGGGCAATCAGAATGACAGGGGAGGGCAGTCAGGAGGTGATAAGGCCAGCAGAGGAGAGCAGCTGAGGGCATTTAGGGGCGATCAGGCAGGCAGGGGATGGTAATTAGGGGATATCAGGCTGGCAGGGGGGGGGGCGGTAATTAGGGGCTCTCAGGCCACCAGGGGAGCAGTTCAGGTCAATCAGAAGAGAAGTAGTTAGGGGGAGATCACGCTGGCAGGGAAGCAGTTAGGGGGAGATCACGCTGGCAGGGGAGCAGTTAGGGAGTGATCAGGACAGCAGGGGAGCAGTTAGGGGGTGATCAGGCTGGCAGGCAGAGGCAGTTAGGGGCGATCAGGCCTGCAGGGGAGGGCAGTTGGGGGGACCAGGCCTGTAGAGGAGAGCAGTTGGGGGAAACCAGGCCTGTAGGGGAAGGCAGTTGCAGGGGACCAGGCCTGCAGGGGAGGGCAGTTAGGGGCACTTGGACCAGCAGGGGAGGGCAGTTAGGGGCAACCAGGCTGGCAGGGGAGGGAAGTTAGGGGTGACCGGGCCAGCAGGAGAGGGCAGTTTGGGGCGACCAGGCCTGCAGCAGAAGGCAGTTGGGGATGACCAGGCCTGCAGGGGAGGGCAGTTGGGGGGACCAGGCCAGCAGGGGAGAGCAGTTAGGGGCAATCAGGCCAGCAGGGGAGGGCAGTTAGGGGTGACCAGGTTTGCAGGGGAGAGCAGTTGGGGGGAACCTGACCTGCAGGGGAAGGCAGTCGCGGGGGACCAAGCCTGCAGGGGAGGGCAGTTAGGGGTGACCAGGCTGACGAGGGAGGGAAGTTAAGGGTGACGGGGCCAGCAGGGGAGGGCAGTTTGGGGCGACCAGGCCTGTAGGGGAAGGCAGTTGGGGGTGACCAGGCTGGCAGGGGAGGACAATTGGGGACAACCAGGCTGGCAAGGGAGGGCAGTTAGGGGTGACCAGGCCAGCAGGGGACGACAATTGGGGGTGACCAGGCCTGCAAGGGAGGACATTTAGGGGCAACCAGGCCATCAGGGGAGCGCAGTTAGGGGCAATCAGGCCGGCCGGGGAACAGTTAGGTGTCGATCAGGCTGGCAGGGGAGTGGTTTGGGGTGATCAGGCTGGCAGGCAGAAAGGTTAGGGGCAATCAGGCAGGCAGGCAGGCAATTGTGAGAGGGATATTCAACTACCTGTTTAGGCCCTATCCGACTGCCCCACTGGGATCGGGCCTAAACAGGCAGTTGGACATCCCTCAAGGGGTCCCAGATTGGAGAGGGTGCAGGCTGGGCTGAGGGACACACACCCCCATGCACGAATTTCGTACACCAGGCCTCTAGTCTATAATAATAAAAGCACAATATGCAAATTGGCTGAACAGTGGAACAACCGTCCAGATGATCTTCCAGACAACCTTCCGGATGAAGCCAGGGCTACAAAGTCTGAGGCAGGGCTGTAAAGGCCTACTCTTGCACACATTTCATGGGCCTCTAGTTAATCCATAAAGCCAAAACATAGGACAGGCAAATGTAGGACTACGATTGAGGCAATTCATATATAAATATTCATTTAAATGTTGAAATTCACTATTAACTGTTCTATTGTATAGTACATACTTGTGTATAATGTGGAAAATTGAGAAAATACAGAAGGACATAAAGCAGAAAATAAAAACTATTGAAATTTCACCAGCCAAAGAAAACTACTGTTGAAATTTTGGTTATAACTTTCCAGAAATGTTTTTCTTTTTTCAAATGTTTGTAGATATGTGTATTCCAAAAAACAATAATCCTGCTATAAATATAATATATAAACTCTATTTTTTACACAATATATATCAGGAACATTTTTAATATCAGATTTGACTCCCATAAATCTTTCATAATTATAATAAACTAGAGGCCCAGTGCACAAAATTCATGCATGGGAGGGGTGTCCCTCAGCCCTGCCTGTACCCTCTCCAATCTGGGACCCCTCTGGGGATGTCCGACTGCTGGCAGTTGGATATCCCTCTTGCAATCCAGGACCACTGGCTCCTAACCGCTCGCCTGTCTGCCTGATCACCCTTAACCACCTCGGCCTGCTGGCCTGATTGCCCCAAACAGCTTCTGCCTGCCAGCTTGATCGCCCGCTAACTGCTCCCCTGCTGGCCCGATTTCCCCAAATTGCCCTTCCCTGCCAGCCCGATGGCCCCCAACTGCCCTCCCCTGCAGGCCTGGTTGCCCCATCTGCCCTCCCCTGCTGGCCTGGTCGCTCCCAGCTGCCCTCTCCTGCCAGTCTGATCTTGCCCCCAACTGCCCTCCCCAGCCAGCCTGAGGGCCCCCTACTGCCCTCTCCTGCCAGCCTGGTCTCCCCCAACTTCCCTTCCCTGCCACCCTGGTCACCCCCAACTGCCCCCCACCGATGGCACAATTGTCCCAACTGCCATCCCCTGCAGGCCTGTACTCCCCTGCCTGCCTGATCACTCACAACTGCCCTCCCCTGCCGGCCATCTTGTGGCGGCCATCTTATGACGAAGTCATGCAAGGGTGTGATGCCACCTAGGCTTTTATTATATAGGATATGTATATTAACACCTTTTAACAATGATATGCTGCTGAAAAACCACAGTGGGTAAGAAAATTCAGTAAATATGGCATTTGTTGTTGCTATTATTGTGGCTGATATTACAAAAGGTGGATCCACAAGTAGGTGGAGACCCATATTTGAGTGGTTGACTCAGAGGACAGCCAACAGTCCTTACTTTCTGAATGTGTTTCTATAGTTGAGAGGTGATTCAGCTTAAATCTTTAATCTTATTCAGGCATGGGAGGCTACATTGTGAGATTCCAGTGAGAAGCAAGTTTTCCCTTATTGCTAGTAAAATGAGAAATGGAGTGAGTGACTGCAAAGAGGCAAACTCCTTTCCCAAGGTTCTCTCCTCCTCTGCAGGGAGATGCTGCCCCCCAGAGGGAAAGGTCTTCATAGGTAACAAGACCTCTGGGAGAAAATGAGTTCCCTCCTTAATGAATACCTTTCCTTCTTTCTTTTCCCTGTCTGACCTACTGTCTAATTACTAATTCCTTTTGTTAACTAGCTGTGATTCTTTTTCTATGTGAAATTCCATATACCCAGGAGGATGTAGGACTCTAAAAGGGACTCTAGCCTCTCTGAAGCCTTTAGCAGTAAAAGCTTTCTGTTCCTAGGGGCCTGGTGTAGAATGACAGATGACAGGGTCCTCTCTTGGAGAGACCTTCAAATTATATAAATTAACTCACCCATGAAGAAAATTAGAAAATAAAGTCAAACTAAGTATATCAAATTTAATAGGGCTCCTATAATTGGTTTCAAAAGACCACTAAGACCTCATATAAGTCTAAGAGAAAGAATCATGAAGCTTCTCAAGAACTGTGTGACATTAGGGCTGAAGAAAAATCCTCCAGGCTGGGAGGGAAGGTCAGTGCTCTGCTGTCAGCCTGGCGGTAAGGGCTCAGCGACAAAACTACACTCCCTGGGCTCATAGAAATGCATCAAGTAGCTTAAAGTTAGTCTTCGGAAGACTGAAACATAAAAGGGATTTTTTCCTAGAAAAAGGTGACTTCCAGGTAAAAAAAGTTTAAGTAGTTTAGATGACAGTTAAAACTATATCTGTGCAAAACAAAATTGAAAACATATACATTATGATATAAAGGTAATGAAATTATTAATAAAAAATTAAACAGTATGTCTATGGTTTTTAATGACCTGGTATCCCTCTTAATTACAAAATTAAAAATAGGGATAGGCAGCCCAGCTGGCATGGCTCAGTGGTTGAGTGTCGACCTATGAATCAGGAGGTCACAGGTTCAGTTCCCGCTCGGGGCACATGCCTGGGTTGCAGGTTTGATACCCAGTGTGGGGCATGCAGGAGGCAGCCAATCAATGATTCTCTTTCATCATTGATGTTTATATCTCTCTCTCTCTCCCTCTTCCTTCCTCTATCAAATCAATAAAAATGTATATTTTTTAAAAAAAGAAGTAAAATATAAGCAGTTTATTTAATACTACTCAAATACTTGATAAAATAATTTAATATATTCTGGATGTGAAATATAGTTATATATCTCCTGGTTTTGCCACATAAGAAATAAAAATCCAACCATAACATTTTGTTTCATGTGATAAATTTAGCATTTTACAAAATGCTAAATTAAAGTTCTAAAATTTAAAATACTTGCCTTACAAATTATTATTGCTTGCACTAATATTTTAAAGTCTGAAACATAAGCATGGGCATATGGCTTGATTGAGATTTTATTTGAATGACTGATGTCATTAGAAACTGGCCTCAAAAACTTCAGATAGTATTACAATTTATGAGAAACTATAGAGTTCCTCCACTTACCCTTTATATGCAAATTTATAACATGTGATCTCTCTATGGTAAAAGTTTTAAAACAGTATTATATTGAACTTTAATGCTCACTTAGTAGATTTTTCTAAAATCCCAAATTGTCTGAAATTTTGGACTAATTGATTATTGAAGTACTTAGTTAATAACCAATATTTAACTGGGGACTTTTAAAAGTCTTTAAGTTTTTCCAAGAACTGTGAAAAAACAAAGATTTTAGTCTAATTTCTAACAAGTTAGTCTTCCACAGTTTCATGGATGCTGACAGAAGACACAAGACTCCTGGGTCAGAGACAATATTACTCCCAGCAACCCCAGCATTTTATGGTCCACAAGTCCCAATGCCCACAAGGTGACCCAAAAAGGCAGATGATATCTGCTTGGTACACACAGGGGATTGCATTGCAGGAGAGGAACCCCGAGTTTAAAGAACACAAATATATTATAATGAGCAGTAAGACAGCATGACCCTTGTGCTGGAAGGAGACATTATTATAAAGGACAATAAGTAAAATTTCTCTTTGCTCTGGACAGAGTCACAATCTCTATCTCCCAGGGCTGTTCTTTGTACAAACAGCTTTGAAAGATAGTCCAGAGCAAAGTTAGTCATTGCCTCTGCTCTTAAGACATGCAGAACCATGCAGAAACTCATGAAGAATTATCTTCCAATACAGAGAAAAATCATTGCATGTTTTTATGTATAAACATCATCATTGCATGTTTTTATGTATATACTAGAGGCCAGGTGCATGAAATTCGTGCACTGGGGGGGGGGGTGGCCCTCAGCCCAGCCTGCACCCTCTCCAATCTGGGACACCTCAAAGGATGTCTGACTGCCCTAAACGGGCAGTCGGACATCCCTCTCACAATCCAGGACTGCTGGCTCCCAACTGCTCACCTGCCTGCCTTCCTGATTGCCCCTAACCGCTTCTGCCTGCCAGCCTGATCACCCCCTAACCACTCCCCTGCCAGACTGATGGATGCCTAACTGCTCCCCTGCCAGCCTGTTTGCCCCTAACTGCCCTCCCCTGCCGGCCTGGTCACCCCTAACTGCCCTCCCCTGCAGGCCTGGTCACCCCAAACTTCCCTCCTCTGCCAGCTTGGTCACCCCTAACTGCCCTCCCCTGCAGGCTTGATTGCCTCCAACTGCTCTCCCTTGCAGGCCTGGTCCCTCCCAACTGCCCTCCCTTGCAGGCCTGGTCCCTCCCAACTGCCCTCCCCTGCTGGCCTGATCACCCACAACTGCCCTCCCTTGCAGGCCTGGTCCCTCCCAACTGCCCTCCCCTGCTGGCCATCTTGTGGTGGCCATCTTGTGTCCACATGGGGGCAGGATCTTTGACCACATGGAGGCAGCCATCTTATGTGTTGGAGTGATGGTCAATCTGCATATTACTCTTTTATTAGATAGGATAGAGGCCTGGTACACTGGTGGGGGCCAGCTGGTTTGCCCTGAAGGATGTCCCGAATCAGGGTGGGGATTCCCTTGGGGAGTGGGGTGGCCTGGGCGAGGGGCCTGTGGTGGTTTGCAGGCCGGCCACGCCCCCTGGCAACCCAAGTGGAGGCCCTGGGATCTGGGGTTTATTTATCTTCTACAATTGAAACTTTGTAGCCTGGAGCGGAGCCAAGCCTTCTGCTTGCTCTGTGGCAGCAGCCATTTTTGGGGGGATTTATGTATCTTCTATAATTGAAACTTTGTAGCCTTAAGTGGAGGCCTGGGCCAGCCCGGGTGTGCAGAAAGCTTGGCTTCCTCCATTGCCCGGGTCCTAGCCTCCTGCTGTTTCCAGCTCCGAGGCTGCTGCCATTTCTGTTTGGGTTTATGTATCTTCTATCATTGAAACTTTGTAGCCTTGAGTGGAGGCCTAGGCCGGCAAGGGCAGGCGGAAAGCTTGGCTTCCTCCATTGCCGGGGAAACCCAAGCCTCCCTCCTGCTCTCTGTGGCCATAACCATCTTGGTTGAGTTTATTTGCATATTTGCTCCTGATTGGCTAGTGGGCGTGGCTGGTGGGTGTGGCTTGTGGTTGTAGCGGAGTGATGGTTAATTTGCATATTACTCTTTTATTAGATAGAACTAGAGGCCTGGTGCACGAATTTGTGTACAGGTGGGGTCCCTAGGCCTATCTGGCAATCAGGGCATATCAGGGCCATCTCGCCCAGTCCTGACTGGGGCCGCACCGATTGGGGCCTGCTGGCCAGGGGGAGGGATGAAAGAGGGATTACAGGAGGTTAGCCGGCCCGATGGGGTGGATCAGGGCTAGCCAGCCGGGGGTAGGGACCAGCCAGGGGGAGGGACCATGGGAAGTTGGCTGTGGGAGTGCACTGACCACCATGGGGCAGCTCCTGTGTTGAGTATCTGCCCTCTGGTGGTCAGTGAGCATCATAGTGACTGGTCGACTGATCATTCCGGTTCATTCCAGTCACTCGGTCATAACGGTCACTTAGGCTTTTATATAGATAGATCTCTATGCATGAACACTTTTCCTTCAGAAAACTCAAATTGAGATAAAAAATATAAGCATGCAGCCAAAACCGGTTTGGCTCAGTGGATAGAGCGTCAGCCTGCGGACTGAGGGGTCCCAGGTTCGATTCCGGTCAAGGGCATGTGACTTGGTTGCGGGCACATCGCCAGTGGGAGGTGTGCAGGAGGCAGCTGATCGATGTTTCTCTCTCATCGATGTTTCTGACTATCTACCCCTCTTCCTTCCTCTCTGTAAAAAATCAATAAAATATATTTAAAAAATATATATATATAAGCATGCAATTATGATATACAGGGTGAGGCAAAAAGTAGATTTTCACTTGTTTGTATGGAAAGTAAAACAATAATTAATAAATGGTAATACACAAATAAACTCTATTTCATAAACTCACAATTGTAAAACTACTTTTGCCCCACTCTGGACTTGATAAAGTTGTTTTAAAGCTACTGTTTGATTTATTTTTAAAATGTTTCTTTTTATTGATTCAGAGACATAGGGAGACACAGAGAGAGAGATAGAAATATCAATGATGAGAGAAAATCATAGATTGGCTGCTTCCTGCATGCCCTTCAATGGGAATTGAGCCCACAACCCAGGCATCTGCCCCTAACCAGGAATCGAACCTTGACCTCCTGGTTCATAGGTCAATGCTCAACCATTGAGACATGCTGGCCAGACTAAAGCTAGTGTTTTAAAGTTTTAAGTATTGTTATTCAAGCTAATATGACTATCTAAGTACATATGTACATATCAAAGCTATATTAAGGCTAATAACATTTTTTAATTACATATAACAGAGGAGAGATGACTTGTAATTTGAGAAAAGAAACAGGGTATGTCTCAAGGTATGTCATCTGTTGTCAACATGAAGCAGATAACAGTTCTTTGCCTAAATTATCTTCTGACATGGTAGCAAAATTTTTGTCATCCTTCTGGGTGTGTACTCTCACTTCTCACAAGTGTGCCATGTTCATACGAATTCTCGTGATGCTTTTGAATACTTCATGACTGAACATGAGTGTAAAAACAATGCAGTTTCCAAATGCTGAAAGAATGACAATTTCCACTGTTACCTCTGTGTAGCCAGTATAAACATCCATTTGTCATTTTCAGCCACCTTTGCTACTATTGTTTATCAACTGTCCACTCGCATAGGCCTACTTTTTCATATGTTATTCATTTCTACAAATTGACTGCAAATTTGAAACCTTTGGACATTTACAGGGTGTTATTTTCACTCCAACGGCCTTTGCTGCTGCCCAGAATAACAAAGATGGGCTCCCTCACCTTGTCGAGCTCAGCACTCACCAACTAGGATGGGAGGCCAGGAATGAACAGGCATGACTTGGATGCTGTAGTATTTTCCCAGGATTGCTCTCCTGTCCTGTAAAAGCTGCCCTTTCCTGTGAGCCCCTCAATGTTGAAAACAATGTTAAGACTAAGAGGAGCACTCCTCCCCTCCTGGAGAACCTAGTGAAGAGTGGCTCCTATGAGCACACTCAGGATTGTGCTCACCTGTTAGAATGGGTGGGCACAATGGCTATCCACAGAAGACTTCTAAACGACAATGTACCCCCAGGGTTGGAATACCCTTGTCTGTTAACAATGTTGGGATACACTTTACAGGACAGGCAGTAAAAGGATTTTGTTTTAAGGCCCTGAATAAATGAAATGTCAAAGTAGAAATCTTAAAGAAGAAAAGGGAGGAGAAAGAGAAAAGGAGTAGAAGAACAAGGCAGGGGAGGAGGGAGGTAAACAGGAAGGAAGGACCAACCCAGTAGTCAAGGATTTTTAAAAAATTGGATAAAAGTGGCTGGAAATAGTACTCATAGCAAAGAAGCAAATAGCAGTGGTTACCTCTAGGGAGAGAAGCTGGAAGTAAGGGGCTATGAGGAAGACTTCTTTTGCACCATTGACCCCTATGCTCTATTGCATTTTGTACCAGGTGTATTATTGTTTATCAAACAGTGAGTATAAGCCCTAACCGGTTTGGCTCTATGGATAGAGCGTGGGCTTGCAGACACAAGGGTCCCAGGTTCGATTCCTGTCAAGGGCATGTACCTTCGTTGTGGGCACATCCCCAGTAGGGGGTGTGCAGGAGGCAGCTGATTGATGTTTCTCTCTCATCAATGATTTTACCTCTCCCTTCCTCTCTGTAAAAAATCAATAAAATATATTTTTTTAAAAGTGAGTATAATAAAATAACCCTCTTCCAAATTGCAAAGCAGTTCATAGAGTGATGTGTGTAGTAGCAAAAGATGGAAAGTATCTAAATGTCCATTGAAGGGGATCAGTGAAATGAACTGTGTACATCTATGCAGTGGAATACTGTGCAGCCCTAAGAAAGGATCAGGAAGCTTATTATGCAGATATGGAAGTGATGCCTCCAAAATATATTAAGTAAAAAAAAAAAAAAAAAGAATGAGTGATGTTGAAAAGGTAAGTATGCTCTTATTTTCTGTAAAATAGACACCATTTTCTTGCTTGTGCCTTAACAAATACAGAAGGATACAGAAGAATTTGATATCATTGGTGGAATCTGGAGAGAATAATTAGGTGTCAGTTAGACGATAGTAAGAGGATGACTCCCCACTGTAAGTACTTTTATACCTTTTTGGACTTTAATGTTGTAGATATATTACCTGTTTGAAAAATAAAATTTGTCAGAAGAGGAAGATAATACTGAAATGTTACCAATTTCAAAAAACTTCATCTGCATGCCTTTTGAACACCTCTACCAAAGTTCAGTTGCTATCCCAGTAAAACTCAGTTAAAACATCTCTGAAAATAACCTGAGACTGTGAAGTAGAAAGAACATGGCAACTGAACTAACCTGTGGAAATAAACAATGAAACCCAGGTAGTTATTCACAGGTGAAAACTTTCTTTGATGTACAAGTATAGATATACCAGAGTGCTCTTCTTCCTATGAGTTTTTTATACTTCTTAAATTGTGACAAAATTTTAGACTTAAGAAGAGTTGCAAAAATAATACAGATAATTCTTGTATACCACCTTTTACCCAGCTTCCCGCAATGTAAATATCATATACAATCAGAGTACAATTATCAAAATTAAGAAATTAACATTGATACAGTACTATACTACATACTTCATTCTGATTTCCTGTGAGCTTTTAAATTATCTTCAAAACATACTTGATTCAAAAAGCAAGCCATTAGTAGGAACATAAACACATTATTTCTTTCTGCCATACAGCAAAAATTTTGTATTTTTTGTCCTTGGATTTTAACTTTTGTCACAAAGACTGTGCAAATGTTCAAAATAGCTATTTTGAAAAATTTAAAATTTGTGTATACAGGGTGTCCCAAAAATGTATATACATTTGAACAGCTGATAGCTCAATTTTGAAAATGAAATGTATTTTAATAAACACTCACATTATAATTATTCAAAGTGTGTGTGTACATTTTTGGGACACCCTATATGTGTACAGACTGAATTTATACTGCAAACAATGGTATGCTGTAGAATTGTGGAACTGGCTTAAGGTACTACTTGAAGGAGGTGCTATCTGTCTCATCACTTAATCATGAAGTTTTGATAGTCAAAAATGTACAAATTCTCTACTTAAATAAAAATATTTAAATTCCATTCCTGAGCTTATCACCCAAAGCAGTGATTTTCAAGGATGGTCCTCAGTCAAGCAGCATCAACTTTATCTGGGTAATTGTTAGAAATGCAAATTTCCAGCAATCTGTGCATTAGAGAGCCCTGGTTGATCCTGAACACTAAACTTTAAGGATCTCTGATTAAAAGAATTGTTTTGATGACTGGCAGGAGGGGTCTGAGGAGTGAGGGACTAATAGAAAAAGGGAAATTCCCAATGGGACATTCAAATTACCTGTTTGTTCTGGGAAAGGTCTTGTTTTAGACGACTTGTTTGTTTCTTAGAAAATAGATTGTAACTTTGTTTCTTCTAAGTATGGACTTACTTTTGCAGATATCAAGAGTTGGCTTTGGCCACCTTTGACCTGAGTGAATTGGTTCCAAAGACTACAAAATGATTAACGTAGAGCTTCTGTGTTGGTAACCTCTCTGCTAGAAACCAATCAGGAAATGAGTATAGGCGATCCTGGCTTTGCAGTTCTGAGATGCCTAAATTTCAGTCTAGTTAAATTAAGACCAGTCTCTCAGCAACAAGGTGCAAATTTTAGTTATAATAGTATATTACCTGTGAGTGATTACATTGTACCAACTTCACTGTCTTCAAAGCAGTAGAAACATAACAGATGTGCATCATGATCAGTGGCCAATCACATAAATTCTATCAGTCTCTGTGAATCTGTCGTTCAGTTTCCACAGTCTAGCAAAGTTTGTAGTTGCTTCGTTGTCTCCCAGTGATAAACTCATATGACATTTTACAAAAATGGATGATTGAAAGAGAGAATTGTCCAATGAAGCTGACATTGCCAAGAGAGGTAAAGTGACATGCTAGGAGTGAAATTGGGTGTGATGGAATGTGGATAAAGCTGCAATTCTGGAGACTCTAGGTATGCAGCCAGAGGAGCTTTGTGAAGGTGAACTACAACATAAATGAAGAAAGCAGCTGTAACACAAAAGGTGAAAAACGTGTCCCAGGTGAAGTGATGATGCCTAAAAAACCCTTCACATTAAAGGATCCCTCAGAGATATGTCATAACATTAAATCACAAAGGATAAAATCTTGCAAGCAAAAATAAGTTGTCAAATTGTATTCCTGGAAGCTGGGACCTATTATATGAGTGGACTGTTAGACTTTCAGGGAATTAGGGCCTGAAAAATTGTATAAGTTCAAAATGTTAGTTCAAAGATTGTAGTTGTGTCTTGCATAAGTTAGCTTTATCCTCTAAAATTTACTATCTTGCTGGTAGTAATGCTTAGTAAGTTACTGGTCTGGTAATAATATTTAATTTCTTCTTCTTGTTGTTAATCCTCACCTGAGGATATTTTTTCCATTGATATTTTTTGGGGGGTGTGAGAGTGGAAGAGAGAGAGAAAGTCAGAGAGAAACATCAATGTGAGAGAAACACATTGATTGGTTGCCTCTTGCACACGCCCAACCAGAGCCCACGCCAGAAAGGAGCCTGCAACTGAGGTACCTGGGATTGACTGGAATTGAACCCAGGACCCTTTGGTCCACAGGCCTAAGCTCTATCCACTGAGCCAAACTGGCTAGGGCTGCTAATAATATTTAAATTATTGTCTCTTTTTCTGAAAGATATAATACTTGTGTATTTTCTTTATTAGGCTGGAAATGGATTTTTGGCTCTTCTCCCAGGCTTATCAGGGTTAAAAGGAAGGAAGGGGAGGAGAAAGAGAAGAGGACAGGAGAAGGGAGAGAGGGGAATAAAGAGCAAAGACTGGAGAAGAAGAGGTGGAGCTCAGCTCCTCCCATCCATCCCCCCTCCATATTGTTCTATATAATGTCTTTCTTTCCTTAGGGATTTAATTCTTCTCTGTCTTTGTCATTTTACATGTTCTTATTTCATGTTGTCTTTCAGATAGTCTTTCTATTATCTGAAGCTCATGGCCACTGAATCCTGCTGCTTGTTGTAAGTACTGACCCTCATGCATGATGAAATTTTTCCATGTGTGTTTTGATTATTAGCTCATCTCTAGCAGGGCCTGCTTTTTCCTAAGAGAACCTATTGTGCCCTGGGTGGAAAAGAGTCCTCCTGGTAGATCCATTCTCTCTTGACTTCTGCCAAGAGTCTTGGGGTGTTACTGCTCTTTGACACATTTCTATGTTAAGCTCTCAGCTTGGGGTTGACTCTTATAATTCTACACTCACTCCCTAGGAAATGCTATCCAGTTCAATGATTTTAAATGTCTACATATGTCAATGACTACCAAATTGAGATCTTATTATCTGGTTTCTTCCACCCCTTCCCCAAGACTGCAGACTCATATATTCAACTGCCTACTCAACAGCTCTACTTGAATGTCAAACTTAATATGATCCAAACAGAGCTCTACATTTGGTGCCAATAGTAACAGAATAGATTGTTCAGTATATGCCTGTGGTAGGCCTTAGCCAGGCCTGGTGATGTAGCAGCAAATAGAACAGAAAAGTAAATCACTATGGCATAGCAAAATCTTCTTTATGGAGGAGTAAGCTACCTTTGAATATGAAGGTAGGCCTTCTTCAAGTCTAATAGTATGAGATGGTAAAACCATAGTTCTCTACGTTGACCACCAAATTTTAAGTATAGCTTCATGAGGGACCTCAAATCAGAGACTTACTATTTCACTCTCTTTGTAGAAAAAAAATCTCTAGACTAGCCAGATTAAACGAGAAAATGATGCCTAACTACATGGAGAAGGGCAGGAATTCCTGAAGTCTGCTCTTTCTTTTTTCTAGGTTAATTTCACATTTATTCTCATTACATTGAAATGAGTCATTAGTGTATAGAATTGGGCTGTTCTATTGTCTTTCAGATTTGAGATCCAGATTCTAGTTTTCTTTAAGTTGAGTATCTGAATCAGAATCAGAGTTCAACTGCTGCTCAGAGATGAAGAAAGGCAGGAAACAGAAATGTACTTGACCTTAGAAGGCTCATATCCAGGACTCCATGCAGGTACCTGAGGTTCCTCCATGTAGATCACATGTGTGTGGCAGGGGAAGGGAACAGCAGCTCCTTAAAGGGAATGTGATTGGCACAGGCCTGGGGCTGGTACTTAGGAGGTGGGAGGTTAATTGCATGTGCACAGGGAGGGCTTAAGAAGACACTGTCTGCTCATCTATATACGAGGATCCTGTGAAGGGCCTGTCCACAAGGACAGGGCCAGGGTTTGCTCTTTGGCCTCTGGTTGGCCTCTTTAATAGTAGGGTGTACACCCTACAAATTTATGAGCATTTGTGGACATTGTTTCCACTTTTCTTTGTTTTTCTGTGCTTAAGACCCTGGGCAATTTCTTTTGACCGTACATGATTCTGAGACTGGTTAGTAAAAAGCTCAGAATATTCTTTGACAAATGGAGTGAGGAAACTGAGAGAGAGAGTTACATGGCTGAGAAATTACAGCCAGATGATAAATCACAAGGTCTTATCTTCCCTAACCAAAAACACTTAGGAACAAGTGGTTTACACAGCCCAGACCATGTGTTTGCTCCTCTCTGCTCTGGCAAATTCGAATTGCTTTTTTCAACAAATTTTCTACAAGTGTTCCTGTTTTATTCTTACATGCCCGTGTCCAAAGGAACATGGTGGTACCAATTCCTGAATTTTTGGTTCTACAATATGAATGAGGTAGTTTATCAGCTTTTCCCACACCCAGTTTAGGACTAACCTTTCTCCTATCTGCTAATTTTGTCATCATTTCCCTCATTTGCTATCCAATTTAAGCAGTTTTGTCAGCTGTTTCCTGTTTACAATTTTCTCCAGTGTGTAAGTCTTATAAACAAGATTTTTAGCCTGCTCAGTGTGGCTCAGTGGTTGAGCATCGACCCATGAACCAAGAGGTCACAGTTTGATTCCCAGTCAGGGCACATGCCTGGATTGTGGGCTTGATCCACAGTAGGGGGTATGCAGAGGCAGCCGATCAATGATTCTCTCACATCATTGTTCTTTCTATTGCTCTCTCCCCCCTCTCCTTTCTTCTCTCTGAAATCAATTTATTTTTATTTTTATTTTTATTTATTTTTATTTTTTTATTTTTTAATAAATCTTTATTCAGATTATTACAATTGTTTCTCCTTTTTCCCCCCATAGCTCCCCTCCACCCAGTTCCCACCCCACCTTCTGCCCTTACCTCACCCCCACTGTCCTCATCCATAGGTGTATGATTTTTGTCCAGTCTCTTCATGAACCCCCCATACCCCTTTCCCCCTGAGAATTATCAGTCCACTCCCTTTCTATGCCCCTGATTCTATTATATTCACCAGATTATTCTGTTCCTCAGGTTTTTAATTCACTTGATTTTTAGGTTCACTTGTTGACAGATATGTATTTGTTGTTCATAATTTTTATCTTTACTTTTTTCTTCTTCCTCCTCTTCTTTAAGAATACCTTTCAGCATTTCATATAATACTGGTTTGGTGGTGATGAACTCCTTTAGCTTTTTCTTATCTGTGAAGCTCTTTATCTGCCCTTCAATTCTGAATGATAGCTTTGCTGGGTAGAGTAATCTTGGTTGTAGGTTCTTGCTATTCATCACATTGAAAATTTCTTGCCACTCCCGTCTGGCCTGCATAGTTTCTGTTGAGAAATCAGCTGACAGTCGTATGGGTGCTCCCTTGTAGGTAACTAACTGTTTTTCTCTTGCTGCTTTTAATATTCTCTCTTTGTCTTTTGCTCTTGGCATTTTAATTATGATGTGTCTTGGTGTGGTCCTCTTTGGATTCCTTTTGTTTGGGGTTCTGTGCGCTTCCTGGACTTGTAAGTCTATTTCTTTCACCAGGTGGGGGATGTTTTCAGTCATTATTTCTTCAAATAGGTTTTCAGTATCTTGCTCTCTCTCTTCTTCTGGCACCCCCATAATTCGGATATTGGTACGCTTGAAGTTGTCCCAGAGTCTTCTTACACTATCTTCAACTTTTTGGATTTTTTTTTTTTTGCTTTTTGCTTTTTCGGTTGAGTGTTTTTTGCTTCTTTGTATTTCAATTCTTTGACTTGATTCTTGTGTTCCTCTAGTCTGTTGTTGGGTCTCTGTATAATATTTTTTATTTCAGTCAGTGTATGTTTAATTTCTAATTGGTCCTTTTTCATATCTTCGAGGGTCTTGTTATATTTATCGGCCTTTTCTAGGATATTCTTGAAAAGCCTTATAACCGTGGTTTTGAATTCTATATCCAGTCATTTGTTTTCCTCCATTTCTTTGGTTTGTGATCTGATTCTTTGACGCCGCATTTTCACTGCTTCCCTGAGTTGGTAAGGTAGATTTGTGTGCTAGGTTTCCAATATGGCCCAGTGGGTCTGCCTCCCCAGTTAACCTGAGGTGGACACTCTTGGTGCACCCCTTTGTGGACTGTGTGTAGAGCCTTGTTGTAATTAAGTCTTGACTGTTGTTGGTATCACTGGGAAGAATTGACCTCCAGGCCAGTTGGCTGTAAGGATCAGCTGTGTCTATGCTGGGAGAAGTTCGGTGCTGGAGACAGCCTTATAGGATTAGACTTGCCAAATTGCAATAGCCTCTGTGCTCAGCTTGGATGGGGTGGAGTCTCAGTCTTGGCTTCCCCTCAGCCTTGCCCTTGCGCACACGTGTGCGCCTTCAGACCTCTGCCTTCCCCGGCTCCTGAGTCTTTGCCCGAGAGTCCAGACTCCCCCCACAAGAGCATGGGTCCCCAGGGGCTCGCCTGGAACTGGGGTCCAGTGCAGTCAGAACTGGGGCTCAGTGCAGTCAGGAGCCTCTGACTCCCTTCCACTAGGGAAAGCCTGTGGCAACCTCCGCAGCCTTTGTGTGCACTGGCATGTGTGCGCCTTCAGACTTCTGCCTTCCCCAGCTCCCGAGTCTCCGCCCGAGAGTCCAGACTCCCCCCACAAGAGCGTGGGTCCCCAGGGGCTCGTCCGGAACTGGGGTTCAGTGCAGTCAGAACTGGGGTTCAGTGCGGTTGAGGGCTTCCTTCCCCCTTCCGCCAGAGAAAGTCAGCCAGGCTCTCAGCTGCCCTTCCTCTCTGCGCGCACAAAGACCCTTTGCCGTACCTCCAATTCTCTGTGAGCTTTTCTCTTTCCTTCTAGTTGTAGAATTTTCACTCAGCCAGCTTTCCTGTGGTTCTGGATGGTGTCCATTCTGTCTTTTAGTTGTAGTTTTGAAATTATTGTGCGAGGCAGCAGTTTAGGTGCTTACCTATGCCGCCATCTTGGTTTCTCCACTGAAATCAATTTTAAAAAAAGAAATAAAAATCCTATCTAATAAAAGAGTAATATGCAAATTAACCATCACTTCCCTACACCCACAAGCCACACCCACCAGCCAATCAAGAGCGAGTATCCAAATTAACCCAACGAAGATGGCTGCAGCCATGGAGCAAGCAGGAGGCTTGGGTTTCCCCAGCAATGGAGGAAGCCAAGCTTTCCGCACACCCTGGCTGGCCCAGACCTCCACTCAAGGCTACAAAGTTTCAATTATCCTATCTAATAAAAGAGTAATATGCAAATTGACCACCACTCCAAGACACAAGATGGCTGCCCCCATGTGGTCAAAGATGGCTGCCCTGAAGTGGAGACAAGATGGCTGCCACAAGATGGCTGGCAGGGGAGGGCAGTTGTAGGCAGTTAGGGGTGACCAGGCCAGCAGAGGAGGGCAGTTGGGGGGGACCCAGGCCTGCAGGGGAGGGCAGTTGGGGGGGACCAAGCCTGCAGGGGAGGGCAGTTTGGGGGAACCAGGGCAGCAGAGGAGGGCAGTTGGGGAAGACCAGGCCTGCAAGGGAGGGCAGTTGGAGGGGGACCAGGATTGCAGGGGAGGACAGTTGGGGCGGAACCAGGCCTGCAGGGGAGGGCAGTTAGAGGTGACCGGGCCAGCAGGGAGGGCAGTTGGGGGCAATCGGGCTGGCTGGGGAGCAGTTAGATGTCAATCAGCCTGGCAGGGTAGTGGTTAGGGGGTGATCAGGCTGGCAGGCAGAAGCAGTTAGGGAAAATTGGGCAGAGGCAAGCGAGCAGTTGGGAGCCAGCAGTCCTGGATTGTGAGAGGGATGTCCTCAAGGGGTCCCAGATTGGAGAGGGTGCAGGCCGGGCTGAGGGACACCCCCCTGCCATGCACGAGTTTCGTGCACTGGGCCTCTAGTAGAAGATAAATAAATCCCAACAAAAATGGCGGCAGCCACGGAGCTGGAGAGAGCAGGAGGCTTGAGTTGCCCCCAGCAATGGAGGAAGCCAAGCTTCTACAGCCCTGGCCTGCCTTGGCCTCCGCTCCAGGCTACAAAGTTTCAATTGTAGAAGATAAATAAATCGCAGATACCAGGGCCTCCGCTTGGGTCACCGGGGTTGTGGCCAGCCTGCAAACCACCACAGGCCCCTCGCCCAGGCCACCCTCCGCCCCAAGGGAACCCCCACCCTGATCCGGGACACCCTTTAGGGCAAACTAGCTGGCCCCAGGCCTCTATCCTATCTAATAAAAGAGTAATATGCAGATTGACCATCACTCCAACACACAAGATGGCTGCCCCCATGTGGACACAAGATGGCCACCTCAATATGGCCAGCAGGGGAGGGCAGTTGGAAGAGATTAGGCCTGCAGGGGAGGGCAGTTGGGGGCGATCAAGCCTGAAGGGGAGGGCAGTTAGGGGTGACCAGGCCAGCAGAGGAGGGAAGTTGGGGGCGACTGGGACGGAAGGAAGGAAGGAAGGAAGGAAGGAAGGAAGGAAGGAAGGAAGGAAGGAAGGAAGGAAGGGAGGAAGGGAGGAAGGAAGAAAGGAAGGAAGGAGGGAAGGAAGAAAGGAAAGAAGAAGGAAGGAAGGAAGGAAGAAAACAAAACTTTTACCATTATTTTAGTGAGCTTTCAAGAGAGGGCAGAGGTTAAATATCAATCTTTTAACTTAAAAAAAAATCAAGAATTTAATATACAGGGACATAAAAAATCCCCATTTGAAGGGAGGGCAGGGTGAAGCAAAGGTGGTCATTGATGCCCCCAGGAGCCTAAAGAGTCCACTTAGAGCCACAAACCATTCAGAGTTCCCCGGGAAGCTTTGAAACCTGATTCCCACAAGTTAGCCTCAGGGATCGCCCAGGGGGCTCTCATCCACGTGGGCTCAACAGAGCATTCTAAAGCAAGCATTTTTGCATAATACTCTCCAGATTAGAAAGATAAGTATCATGTGATCTCACTCATGTACAAGCTGATGAACAAAATAAAATGATGAACAAAATAGATCCAGAGACATAGAACCAAGGAACAGACTGACAAACTTCGGAGGGAAGGCGGGGGTGGGGGGTAGGGGTAGGAGAGATGAACTGGGGAATTGATATGCGTATATGCATAGCCCAGGGACAGACAATAGTGTGGTGAAGGCTTGGGGTGGAGGGAGTCAATGGGGAGGAAAAAAAATGAAACAAACAGAAAACAACAAAGGGCACATTTGTAAGACTTTCAACTATAAAGATAATTTTAAACAAGAACAAACAAAACAAAAGGAAGCATCTTGAGATAAAGCATTTAATCTCTGTGCAATCCAATCCCCTGTGTTTTTACCTTTAGGAACCCAAGTCACTGCAAAGGAGGAGGGCAACCAAAGTTAGAAAATACATGTCCCAAATAAAAATTTAGTAATTATGCCTCAATACACATACCCTGGTGCTGTCTATTTCTCAGTGGTTCCCACTGTTCACAAATAAACTTACCTCTATCTTATCAATTAATATAGAAATGAGTATATTGATTCTACTTTTTAAATCTAGGAACCTCATTTAGGTCATGTGACAGATTTTTTTTGTCATTATTTACTTTGTAGTATCTAATAGAGTCAGCAGCTAATCCCAGGTTAGAGATAGGCAGGAAAAGACAGGAAGCTTCCCATAGGAGACTTTGCCTTTCACTTCTTTTGGCATGCCAAGAACTCAGTCCAGAGCATCAGGATGGACTCTGACAACTGCGTTTACCATAGTACCATCTTGTCCAAGAACGAAGTTTTGAAGTGTATTTAGCATTAAACCTATTAGAATCATGTTTCATTTTAGCTGGCAAAAAGACAGCTAGACACAGGGTCTGGGGTTTTCTTTTAATCCACTAATAGAGAGACATCAGATTATATAGAAAGGTAAGTTATATCAGGAATAAAGGGACCAGACTGGTTCAACTACAATTTAAGCAAACAAATTCCATTTTCTACTAAAACCATATTCTGTAGATTGAAGAAACACTGCAAAATTGTATTTGCTTTGCAATAGAAGGGAGATTAGTAAACATGTAAGAAGCATTGAACATCTCAGGGCCATGGCCAGGTAGCTCAGTTGGTTAGAGCATCATTCCAATATGCCAAGGTTGAGGTTCCATCCTTGATCAGGGCACATAAAGAATCAAACTATGAATGCATAAATAAGTGGAGCAACAAATCTCTCTCTCTCTCTCTCTTTCTCTCTCTCTCAAATCAATCAATCCTATATCATAAAGGGCTAATATGCTAATTAGACCAGATGGCAGAACGACCTTCCAGAACAGCCTTCCAGAACGACCTTCTGGAATGACCAGTGGGCAGGTCCGCAGGGCCTTGGTGCCACGAGGCAGCCGGGGCTGCGAGGAACAAGCCCCTTGCATGATATTCGTGCATTGGGTCTATAGTAAATAAATACAATAAAATAAAACATCTCAGAAAAATTTTTGGTGTTTCTTATTGAATCTAAACAGAGACAGGGCCTCATCCTGTATAATAAAAGGCTAATATGCAAATAGACTGAATGGCAGATTAACTGAACAACTGAACAACCAGTAGCTATGATGTGCGCAGACCACCAGAGGGTGCGCACAGAACATGGCAGGCATCGGCTATGGTGGGATGGTGTAGCAGGTGAGCGGGGGCACCAGACCAAGGCAGGGTGCTGGTCACTGTCATCTGGGTGATCCTCTGGTGGTTACTGAAAATTCTTTGCTCCCATGCGCCTCAGTCCTGCCGGGTGCTCGCACCCGCAGCCGGTGCCAAAGCCACCACTCGCACCCACTGCCGGCACCTGGCACCGGTCCTGATCGCTCGGCTCTGTGATCAGGTCGAGTGGCGGCTGGTGGCCCTGATCACTCCTGAGGGTTTCTCCACCTCCCCCTGCTCCTGAGGAGCGATCAAGGCAGCAGCTGCCACTCGCACTGGCTGACGGTTCCCGGCCCCACTTGCACCCACTCCTAGTGCCCACCCCAATCACTCTGCGCTGTCAGTGGGTGCGAGTGGCGGCAGCTGGAGTGGAACTGCTGGCAGACAGGGGACCAAGGGCCGTGGCAGGAGGGGCCAGGCCGGGGTGCGGGATGGACCGAGACCTGCCCCTGTGCCCACTGTAGCCTTGTGTCCCACAGTTCCTTTCAAGGTGCACGAATTCGTGAACTGGGCCCCTAGTAAGTTATAATTAAATAAGACCTTTTGTCCACCAGTCTGGTCTCCTTATTCCTGATATCACTAGATTGTCCTTAACCTACTGTGGAGCACAATGACCTGCCTAGTACTTTGAAATTTTCAAGTACTTGACATATTGGTTTCTTGCCCTTAAGACCTATTAAATAACATTGTAACATATATAATTTATTTTATTTAGATCAAGTGTAAGTGTAAAAATTTAAAAATTACTTTTCAAAGGGATCTTAAGTGAAAAGAAAAACAAAAAAATCTTCATCAAGGAGACACTACCCCATGACTGTCTTCTCCCTTCAGGGAAGGCTCAAAGGCCTTCCCAAACAGAGACCTCAGAGAGCATCAGTTGAAGTCTTATTGATATAATCAGAAATGATTTTCATCAGGAGCAACTGACAGTACTTATCTGGTTAGTCGCAGACTTGTGGCCTATCATTCAGAATTCGAAACTGAAAACAAGATCTAATTTGCCTCTGCTATGGTCTGGCTAATGACTACAGATTTTGGTAGGCCTAAAACAGTGTATCCCAAACTGTCAGAAATTTCAGGTGGAATATATTGACACACAGTATTTATATTAATAGTTATGTAATTGTTTTCATCAGTATTGGAAAAATACAACAAATTAAACCTGATTTCACTCAAGGGAAGTAAATGCAAAGTGACTTTTTAAAAATTCAGAAAATAATTCAGATGATACTCAAATGTGGCAAAAAATGATAGAGCCTGGATAATTAAAGAACAGCTGGATTTATACCGAGAAAGTAAGGTCTGTAATTTGCTGCTTTACTTCTATCTACTGCACCCCAGTTTCAGGTGTACAAACTGAATTTAAGGACCCCTCCACACAGCCCATGCTCCAGGCCTCGCTTCAAATTTGGGCAAATTCACCATACAAAATTCACAAATAACATCAGCAGAAGTAACAACACTATAGCAACTAATGGGGCAGTGAACAGGAGGAAATGCCCTGCCTCACTGAACTTTGTTTCTTAATGTAGTAGGGTTAAGAGAAATTATAGATATTTTATTTTTTAAATGTTCCCTATCATTTTCAAAGCATTGCTTGTACAATAAAAAAATAAGATTAAAACTTACAAGTAATTGTAATTTGTCTTATAGTCCAGATAGTTTAAAACAGCTCCTTGTTAAAAGCATATAATTCATCACCACTTCAGTAATTAAATGAAAGCTCATAAGTCTAGGAAATAAAAATGATCATATAAGCAGTAGGAAACATCAAGATGTGTTCTTTCTGACTATGAATAGCAAGGAGAAATAGACTTTTTTAAAGAAATTAAAACAGACCTAACTGCTTTGGCTTAGTGGATAGAGTGTCGGCCTGAAGACTGAAGGGTTCTGGGTTCAATTACAGTCAGGGGCACATGCCTGGGTTGCGGGCTCAATCCTCAGTGTGGGGTGTGCAGGAGGCAGCCGATCAATCATCATTGATGTTTCTATCTCTCTCTCCCTCTCCTTTCCTTTCTGAAGTCAATAAAAATAACAAGAAGAAAAAAGAAATTAAAACAGAGTATCATCATTATAAATCACTATAGGAAATATATAATATCCATTCTTCTAGTTATTCGCTAATTTATTAAAACATATTTGAGTGCTTATTATATGTTCAATGGGAAAATTTTTGCCACGGTATTTTCGCAGCAAGGCTTCAGGAATCTGGAGAAGGGGCTGATGCATAAATGGATAGAGACTAGACAAGAAATATAAATTTGGAAGGTATGGGGAACCAGGTGGAAACCAGCTATCTAGTGGAGTGACTCCCTGAATCTCTGGACCCACAGCTTTTTATTTACTGGAAAACACATTGGCCCTTTAGGAATGCAAACAGGCATATCAAAGGTAAAGTGTGATAAACAGGAAAAGATTATCAGGTTAGGGGAAATGCCTACAGCTGTTCAGCAGCAGGCTTCTGATGAACTTCTCACATTTATTATGCTAACTACTCTTCTTAGCCTCCAGCATATCCCCATTTTTTGATTTAATAAATTTAACAAGAATGTATGCCATTTGCAGAGCTTTTAAGATTTTTAAATTCAATGGAAAGGATTGAGTTCTTTCATGTCCTTTTAAATTGCTGCCAGAGCCCTGACCGGTTTGGCTTAGTGGATAGAGCATCGGCCTGAAGACTCAAGGGTCCCAGGTTTGATTCCGGCCAAGGGCATGTACCTTGGTTGCGGGCACATATCCAGTAGGGAGTGTGCAGGAGGCAGCTGATCGATGTTTCTCTCTCATCGATGTTTCTAACTCTCTATCCCTCTCCCTTCCTCTCTGTAAAAAATCAATAAAATATATTTAAAAAAAATAAATTGCTGCCAGACATCAAAGGAATCAGTCTGCAGTCAGCTCCTTTCTGGACCAACAGTTCTTTGAGTCCCCTTCCCAATCACTGTCCTCTGTGACATGACAACAAAGGTATTCCAGTTCTGGATGGTGGACAAATGGTGAGCAATGGCCATCCAGGTCCAACCTTCTTTGACTTGGTCCAGGGCAACCTGCAGGACGCACGGCTGATGACTGCTATCATGGCAAGTCATCTTTACTATCCCCCATCTCTGGACTGTTTTTCCTCTGTCTTGTCAGCATGTTGCTTGGGGCCACCACCATCTGTGGCTGGAGTAGTCTGGTCGGTTCCTCTTCGGATCCATTGTTGCAGAAATCCACATGGTCTTGGAGGAGTTTTCTGGAAATACACAAACATATTCTCAACCAAAGGTTAATAAAGGGACCTTTCTATAAACTAGATTCTCGGGATCTTTTCATTTTGCCAAACCATTTTCCTTTGGCTTATTCTGACACCATGGGTGTCTTGCCATCAGCATTACAAGTGAAAAAAAAAATTTTTAAGTGAAAAAATTTAAGTAATTAAGGTTTGATGTAATTTACTTACAGATTACTCTTCTATGCCCCCCCCCTTTTTTATTTTAATAAATATTAAGAGGCTTTTGGAAATCCTGCAATGCAGACTTGATAGCTTTTAATTCAATTCTTATTACAGAAGTATGACTGCTCTGAATTCATTGCATGATAAGCAGCTTTTACTATGAGATGAACCATCAATAAAAAATGGTTAATGCCAGGAATAGGTTCCTGCCTAGTACAACTAAGTTCCTTTAAATATTCATTTATTTCAATTTGCCAATTTAAATCAGTCTGAAATAAGGCTTATTTTCTAACTTCATTTGTCCTTGGCTGTGGACAGTAAATGACACTAATTGAATTTCTGCTATCAGTCTTTGAGTATATTTACATAAGCTTTGTTTAAAGAGGCAAAATGCAAATTACATACTTTTCTCCTTGAGGCCTAATACATTGACTTTTAACTATAGTTCTCCAGATACTTGAAGGGAATTTCCCTTTATTTCCTCCCAGAGTAATTTCTAGGCCACATTTAGAGACTTTGTTTTATAACTTTTTTCTTTCTTTTAAACTGAGCAACAAGCTTGGTTGCTTTTCAGATGCTGATTTATATTGCCATGCCTATATTTTAAGTGACTCTCTTTTTACTTATGGTGACTGATTAATGATCAGATTAATGCTTGCATAATAACCTTCAGTTTACCCTGTAAATAGTAGCAGAAGAGATTTTAAAATTTCTCCTTTTTATTAAGCTTAAAATTTACTTTTAAACAGCATTCTTTTTGCCTAGTGCTCATATGCATACACAGAGGGGTTATGGGAGGTCTCAGGAATGCAAACAAGTGATGATTTCAATGTGAAAGACAAAGAACGTCCAGGTCAACCAAAAAAGTTTGAAGACCAACAATTACAAGCATTATTGGATGAAGATACATGTCAAACTCAAAAACAACTTTCAGAAAGATTAAATGTTCCTCAGCAAACAATTTCCGATCATTTATAAGCAATGGGAAATATTTTAAAGGAAGGGAAATGGGTGCTATATCAACTGAACAAATGACAAACAGAAAACCGAAAAGTCATCAATAAAATGTTGCTTCAATGGCACGAAAGAAAGTTTTTTGCATCGAATTGTGACTGGCGATAAAAAGTGGATTTATTTTGAGAATCCCAAATGCACAAAATCTTGGGTTGATCCAGGTCAACCATCAACATCAACTGCAAGGCCAAATCTCTTCGAAAAGAAGACAATACTCTGCGTTTGGTGGGATCAAGGAGGTGTGGTGTATTATGAGCTTCTAAAACCAGGTGAAACTGTTAATACTGATCACTACCGACAACAAATAATCAATATGAACCATGCTTTGATCATAAAATGACCAGAATGTGCCAGAAAACACAGCAAAGTAATTTTGCTCCGTGATAACGCACCATCACACACTTCAAAACCAGTTGAAGACACGTTAGAAGATCTTGCCGGGAGGTATTAACCCACCTGCTGTATTCACCAGACCTTGCTCCTTCAGATTACCACTTGTTCTGATCAATGGCACATGCACTTTCTGAGCAGCACTTCAAAACATACAAAGAAGTGGAAAATTGGGTCTCTGAATGGTTTGCCTCAAAACAAGAAATGTTCTATTTGGACAGTGTCCACAAATTACCTGAAAGATGGGGGAAATGTGTAGTTAGTGATGGACATTACTTTGAATAAAGCACTTTTGATGTTTCAACTGGTACACATTGGTATGCCAATGGTACAAAATAAATTGAACAAAAGTATGTCAAGTAAAATTTAAAAGTTTCCTTCTCTCTCATTTATGCACTCTCTCTGGAAGAAATGTGTCCTTCTAGGAATCTATACTAATAAAAGGGTAATATGCTAATTAGAACGGGAGACCTTCCAGACAAAGCCATGGTGATGGGGCTGAGGCAGAGGGGGTTAGAGGTGATCAGGCCAGGAGGGGAGGGCAGTTGGGGGTGATCAGGCTGGTGGGGGGCCAGGTGGGGGAAAGCAGGCCAGCAGCAAGGGGCAGTTGGGGGCGAGCAGGCCTGCAGCAGGGGGGAGCAGTTGGGGGCGAGCAGGCCTGCAGCAGGGGGCAATTGGGGGCGATCAGGCTGGTGGGGGGGGGCAGTTGGGGATGAGCAGGCCGACAGGGGGGCAGTTGGGTGTGAGCAGGCTAGGGGGGGCAGTTGGGGGCGAGAAGGCCAGCATCGGGGGGGGGGGGGCGTTGGGGCAAGCAAGTCAGCAGGCAGAGTGGTTAGGGGCAATCAGGCAGGCAGGCAGGTGAGCAGTTAGGAGCCAGTGGTCCTGTATTGCAAGAGAGATGTCCAACTGCCCCCAAGGGGTCCCAGATTGGAAAGCATGCAGGCTGGGCTGAGGGACACCCCCACTTCATGCACGAATTTTGTGCACTGGGCCACTAGTGTCTGAAATAATTATAGATAAGTTTCCTCCCTTCCTTCTCCAGACCTCTCTCTCTCTCTCCACTCAAACACACTACTAATGTGTTTGGAAAGGCCATGTGAGGACACACTGAGAAGGTTCCTATTTGCCACCCAAGGAGAGAGCTCTCACTAGACATAGACCATGCTAAAATAAATAAATAAATATAAATATAAATATAAATATAAATATAAATATATATATATATATATATATATATATATATATATATATATATCCTATCTAATAAAAGGGTAATATGCAAATTGACCGTACCTCCACTACACCCACAAGCCATGCCCACCAGCCAATCAGGACCGAGCATGCAAATTAACCCAACCAAGATGGCTGCAGCCATGGAGAGAGCAGGAGGCTTGGGTTTCCCTGGCAATGGAGAAAGCAAAAGCTTTCTGCCTGCCCTAAACTGCCTTGGCCTCCGCTTAAGGCTACAAAGTTTCAATTATAGAAGATAAATAAATCCCAGATAACAGGGCCTCTGCTTGGGTCACTGGGGGGCCGTGGCCAGCCTGCAAACCACCACAGGCCCCTTGCCCAGGCCGCCCCATGCCCCAAGGGAACCCCCACCCTGATCCGGGACACCCTTCAGGGCAAACCAGCCAGCCTCCACCCGTGCACCAGGCCTCTATCCTATCTAATCCTCCTATCTAATAAAAGAATAATATCCCAATTGACTGTCACTCCAACACACAAGATGGCTGCCCCCATGTGGACACAAGATGGCCACCTCAAGATGGCCAGCAGGGGAGGGCAGTTGGGAGGGACCAGGCCTGCAAGGGAGGGCAGTTGGGGGTGATCAAGCCTGCAGGAGAGGGCAATTAGGGGTGACCAGGCCAGCAGAGGAGAGAAGTTGGGGGCAACCGGGCCTGCAGGAAAGGGCATTTGGGGGGACCCAGGCCTGCAGGGGAGGGCAGTTGTGGGGGACCAGGCCTGCAGGGGAGGGCAGTCAGGGGTGACCAGGCCTGCAGGGGAGGGCAGTTAGGGGCAAACAGGCTGGCAGGGGAGCAGTTAGGCATCAATCAGGCTGGCAGGGGAGTGGTTAGGGCGTGATCAGACTGGCAGGCAGAAGCAGTTAGGGGCAATCAGAAGGCAGGCAGGTGAGCAGTTGGGAGCCAGCAGTCCTGGATTGTGAGAGGGATGTCCGAACATGTTAGGATTGGGCCTAAACGGGCAGTTGGACATCCCTCTAGGTGTCCCAGATTGGAGAGTGTGCAGGCTGGGTTGAGGGACACACACCCCCTGTGCACGAATTTCGTGCACCGGGTCTCTAATATATATATATATATATATATCATATATTCATTTTTAATACAAATAGGATGTTACTAAACAACATGATGTTCTTCAATGAGCTTGTTCCATTTGCAATATATCCTGAATATCTTTCCATATAGGTTCAAACAGATCTAGTAACCTCGTCATTCTATTGTATCAGGATCCAATCAGAATACCATGTTATCTTTAGCAATTATTCTGTTTTTTATTAAACTTTTCATTTTTGAGATAATTGTAGATTCACATGCAATTGTGAGATCATACATGTACTCTTTCCCCAATGTTTCTCTATGGTAAGTAACTACTTGAAAAACTACAGTACATCACAACCTGGATATTGACAGGCATACAGTCAAGATATGAACACTTCCATTACCACAAGGATCTCTCTTGTGCTCCTTTTATAGCCATGCACTTCTCTCCTGTCCCTACCCCCTCCTTAATCCCTGGCAATCACTAACATGTTCTCCATTTCTATAATTTGGTCTTTTCAAGAATGCTATGTAAATGGAATCATGGAGATTTCTTTTTCATTCAACATGATAGTCTAATGATTCATCTAGGCTGTGTTTATATTAATAAACAGATCCTTCCTGTTTATTATTGAGTAGTATTCTGTGCTATAAATGTAGTGCAGCTTAACCATTCACACACTGAAAGACATCTGAATTGTTGCCAGCTTTCGGTTATTGTAAGAAAAGCTGCTATGGCCATTCATGCACAAGTCTTTGTGTGAGCATTTCTCAGATAAATGCCCAGGAGTAAAATTGCTGCAATATATGGTAGTTGCACTTTAAAAAAACAACTACTGCCAAACTGTTTTCTGGAGTGGCTTTACCATTTTATATTCCCACCAGCAATGTATGAGTGATGTAGTTCCTTCCCATCCTTGACAGGATTTTGTATTGTCACCATTTTTTATTTTAGCCATTCTAATAGATGTATAGTGATATCTCATGGTGGTTTTTATTTGTATTTAATTATGTTAAATATCTTTTCATGTGCTTATTGCCAACTGTATATCCTCTTCAGCAAAATGTCTTTCTTCCATGTATTCTGTTCATGTTCTAATAGGATTGTTTGGTTTTATGGAAGAATATCTTTGTTTTTAGGAGGTAGCGCTAAACTATTAGGAGTGAAGTAACACTGTTACCACTGTGACTTTCAAAAACTTCAGAAAAAACTCATAGGTAAGTATGAGAGAGAATAAATATAGTAAACTGTTACAAGTTGGTAAGTGTGGCAAACATTTGCTGTTCATTGCTTTATTATTGCAAATTTTCTTTAAGTTTACAATTTTAAAAAATAAAAAGCTGACCCCACCTTTTATTTTGAAACGGTGGGAGGGCAGAGTCCACATGTATGTGCATTTCAACTAGATCTCCCCCTAGATTTTTATGCATACCAGTTGTGGATGTACTGAAGTACAATAAACATTTTTATTTTAGTCTTTATAAGGGTAGAGCTAGAAAAACTGCCATATTGTGGTTACACAATAGAGTTTGATAACTTTGGATTAATGGGTTTAAACCCAGTCCTTATATAGCTCAGTAAACCCTTCTATGGCCCTCCTCAATTTTCTCCATTTTCTTCAACTCTATATCTTTACCTGTCTTCATGTAAATGGCTTTAAAATGGCAAGATCTTTACAATAACTTTTAAAATGGCTTTAAAAGTTATTGTAGACCTAACCGGTTTGGCTCAGTGGATAGAGCGTCGGCCTGCAGACTGAAGGGTCCCAGGTTCGATTCTGGTCAAGGGCATGTACCTGGGTTGCGGGCACATCCCTAGTAGGGGGCGTGCAGGAGGCAGCTGATCGATGTCTCTCTCTCATCGATGTTTCTAACTCTCTATCCCTCACTCTTCCTCTCTGTGGAAAATCAATAAAATATATTTTAAAAAAAAGTTATTGTAAAGATGGTGGCAGTGAGTGCCACCTTCCAAAGTGCTTCAGTGGACGCTGCCTATATTCAAACACAATCTAACCTCTAATTTCCTCCCACAGTTGAATAATAAAGAGGTGAATAGCACTACTGTTTCTATCTAGCTCAAGGCAATTCTTTTTAAACACTTAAATTATAGATGGAGGGACAGCATGTATTATAGTATTTACTAAATAATAAATGATATTGATGAGTAATAAATGAGTTAAAGATCTGAAACACATACCTTAACATACTTTGGCATATCAATAGCGTATAAAGACACTGCTTTATTATTACTATTACTAGAGGCTCGGTGCACGAAATTCGTGCATGGAGGGGGGGTGTCCCTCAGCCCAGCCTGCACCCTCTCCAATCTGGGACCCCTCGAGGGATGTCCGACTGCCCGTTTAGGCCCGATCCCATCCTAAATGGGCAGTCGGATATCCCTCTCACAATCCAGGACTGTTGACTCCCAACTGCTCACCTGCCTGCCTTCCTGATTGCCCCTAACCACTTCTGCCTGCCAGCCTGATCACCCCCTAACCACTCCCTGCCAGCCTGATTGATGCCTAACTGCTCCCCTGCCAGCCTGATTGCCCCTAACTGCCCTCCCCTGCAGGCCTGGTCCCCCCAACTGCTCTCCCCTGCAGGCCTGGGTCCCCCCCAACTGTCCTTTTCTGCAGACCCAGTTGCCCCCAACTTCCCTCCTCTGCCAGCATGGTCACCCCTAACTGCCCTCCCCTGCTGGTTTGATCACCCCCAACTGCCCTTCCTTGCAGACCTGGTCCCTCCCAACTACCCTCCCCTGCTGGCCATTTTGTGGTGGCCATCTTGTGTCCACAGGGGGGCAGGATCTTTGACCACATAGGGGCAGCCATCTTGTCTGTTGGAGTGACAGTCAATTTGCATATTACTCTTTTACTAGATAGGATTATTATTTAATCCTCACCCAAGGATGTGTTTTCTGTTGATTCTGAGAGAGAGGAAGAGAGATAGAGAAACATCAATCTGTGAGAGAAATATTGGTCAATTGCCTACCATACTCACCCCATATCGACCACACATAGAACCCTCAACCTGGGCATTTGCCCTAATCAGGAATTGAACCTGCTACCCTTCCTTGTATGGGATGATGTTCCAAACAACTAAGCCACACGGGTCAGGGCAAGACAATGCTTTAAATGTATAGGTATCACAAAATGAACTGATGAACTTAAAATAATGTGAGAATCTTAAGGTGGCATACAATATTCCCTGAATGATGAGAATACATGATACTTCCTATAGGATGATGTCACTACCAACATAAAGCATATTCTTTTAAGGTTTTGTTACTGTCTTTCCATGTCATACTGACAAATTTGTACTACCTAATTCCTTGATTCCTCTCCTCGGGTGAACATTGGCTTACAATTGCTAGATGGGTTTAGAATTGTCGGCTGAGGCTACTGAAGAGCAAAACTAAAGTAGGTGGCTCACATGGGGAAAGAATCTGATTTTTAGCATCATTTGCAGTATAAATGACCTCACAAACTCCAGGTGAGCAAAGAAGCATTTACGGTTGACTTTGCGAAGGCTATATAATTTTAGATCTCAAGTAAGTAGAAAAATTTTTCTCAACCATAAAAGTGTGCTTGTACACTGATATGCAAAATTGTGTGTTTAGATCTTTAACTCGTTTATTATTTATTAATGCTATTGAGTAAGCATAAGCAAATGTGGTGAGCACAGCATTCATTAGAAATACATTGTAGGGTTGCAGGCAATGGGGTTCTGGATTTTGACTGTGGATTTTCACTGAATTTTGGATTATAGAGCTTTCTTATGTTAAAATCACTTCAACAATTGTGACCTAAACCAGAGTTTTTAGCCCTTGATTATTTCCTTTTAAGACACTGGAAATCCTGCATAGCATTTAACAGTAGTGCTAAACCTAAAGAAAACACTCAACAATTAGGCGTTAATCATTGATTGATTTCACCCTATGAGTGACTGATTACACCCTAAAGACTCAAGTGAGACTAATCAGCCGTGGGCAAACTACGGCCCGCCGGCCGGATCCGGCCTGTTCGGTTGTTCCATCCGGCCAGTGGAGCCGAAAGAGCGGAGGGTTCTCTTGCTCTCCCCTCCGCTCCTTTACTTTGAATTTATATTAGTTCACACAAACACTCCATCCATGCTTTTGTTCCGGCCCTCTGGTCCAGTTTAAGAACCCATTGTGGCCCTTGAGTCAAAAAGTTTGCCCACCCCTTTAGTCACTAAATGGTTGGTTGGTCACTTTTCTGATTCAGTATTTTCATTGGTTTCTTAGTTCTCAGGAGATTTTTAGTAAGTTTTAGATGAGACAATGGGATCTCTCACGTTCATTCTCAGAAAATGTCCAGTTTTGAACATTACAGACAGATGGATAGGAACCACATCACTAGACTGAGGTCCACCTTTTTATCGTATTTGTTTTTGTCAGTTCCTGGCACAATAATTTTGAAATAAATAAGTTAAAAATACATATATCATATAAGATATGATACACAAATATAGAAAATTAAGAATCAGTATTTCCAGTCTCAGACTTTAGGTTGGTCTTCTGAATTAATGAGAAAATGTTTTCCTGAATATTCGTGATATCTTGCAGCATGAGAAGGATTGTATTTAAAAGTTACATGAGTAGATATGTTGTTTTTACCAACAGGCCTGGGTTAAGATTGCAATTGAAAACCTCGAGGATCCGGCTGTTCTATCCAGTTCTCTTGCTCTCCCCTCCGCTCCTTTACTTTGAATTTATATTAGTTCACACAAACACTCCATCCATGCTTTTGTTCCGGCCCTCCGGTCCAGTTTAAGAACCCATTGTGGCCCTTGAGTCAAAAAGTTTGCCCACCCCTGCAGTCTAGACCTTAAAGAATCATGCAGTTTATTTGAACAGCAAGTGTTGTATTGATCTCACTTTCAGTAAATTAACATTCATTACGAATAAGCAATTAAAACTGTCTTTAAAAACAGACCTATATAGACCAGAATCAAAACCTATCCTTCCAAAACAGCATGGAGTTGTATATGTCAGAAGCATCCACTTAAATTTCTTTATAGTAAGGAAAAATGATTCCTCCTTAGCTATTATCCATTTACAAAAGTTTAAAATGATTTTATCTGGCATTCCTCACAACTGTGAAAATTAAGAGCATTATTTTAAAGAGAGCTAGAGAAGACCAGAGACAACAGGGGAGGAATTGAGTTGGCTACTCCAGAGACGTTTGCAGATGCCACCACACGTTCTCGCTCGCCCTGCTCAGTGCGGTGACCCGGGCTTTCTGGGACGTGCTGGGTGGCCGACTTTCCTAGCAAGACTTTCACACTTTTACTATCTGAATGGGTATTAAGTGCTCGGGCTAAAGGCCAGGCAGTTCTTCATTGTCAAATTACTTTTCCCATCGCTATTTAATCGGGTGGAATCACCCGATCCGCCTCCGGTGCAGCGTGGGGGTGCCTGCCTCTCTGGCACCGGGCGCCGCGAAGGACGAGCTCGGCGCACGGACTCCCGGGGAGGTCGGACCACCTGCACGCATCGCGCCTCCGGCTTCCGCCTCCCGGTCCGGCCCGGCGCCTCCGCTTCAAGGACGCGGAAACCCCGTAGGAGCAGGGTGGGAGGGAACGCGGTCGGTCACCGCTTGCTGCAATATTCTTCCGCCTCCAAGCAAAGAGTGCCAACCTTCCCCCGGCGTCTTGCGATTTCCAGCGACCCTGTAGTATCTTGAAACAACCAACTTGGATTTTCCCACAGACTCGCCTAGGATATTTTCGGAGGTAGGGCTCCCAGGATCACAATTTTGTGGCCAACCGAAGAGCGACGGGAAAATTCCTCCGCAGAAAACGGGTTCCGGCCGCGAGCCTATAAAAAACGGGTGGCACGGCCCCACTGTCTTTTCAGTCGGGCGCTGAGTGGCTTTTCGGAACATGTCTGGTGGCTCCGCGGACTATAACAGGTACGGCGCTTTCCCGCGGTGCCCGCTTGTGAAGGTCATGTGGCGCCATGGGGAGTTGTAGAGGCTGGCGTGGAGGCAGGGAACTGGGGTTCATAGGTGTTTGCCTGGGGTACGGTATCCCTGTGTCCTTCGAGAAGCTTCCATGATGGGCAGGGCCACGGACTGCAGGGAAACGAGTACGGAGATGGAGTGGTGTGGTGGCTTTTCCCGAAGACCCTTTGAATTTCTCGCGCCTTCCGTGCCCGCAAGGAGCTGACGTTTGGTGAAAGCCGTGGCCCAGTCCGCGTTCCGTGCAGTGTAACCGGGCCTGAAGCTTTATGTGCGGCCACGGGCGCGGGTGGAGTGAGGTGGGGGAGGGAGGCCGCGGCACCCACTGGAAACGACCAGGAGGTGCGCCGGGACCGGGCCGGCGAACCGTTGCCTTAGCCCTGGCCAGGATCTGCCCGCGTCAATCACCCGGCTTGCGCATTGTAAGGGGCGGAGCTCGATGTGTGGAGTTCTCGCGAGACGGCCCGCCGCCGAGACAGGAGCGCGGGACTTGGGGGAAGGGCCTGCCGCTCGGAGCTTTTCCGGCCGTCCCCGCTCTCAGCCTTCCCGGCAGGCGCACGGTAGATAAATTGTGTGCCCTCCCCACCAGCTTCCTTTGCTCTTTTAGTAGGAAATGGCCACTTGGCGCGGGGGGGGCGGGTAACCGGACGGGAGAGGTAGTAAAAGGCTTCCCCCCTCCCTGATGTGCAGATGGGGGGCTTGGAAAAGATGTTTTCTAACTGCAGTCTTTTTGTCTGCAGAGAACATGGCGGCCCAGAGGGAATGGAACCCGATGGTGTCATCGAGGTAAGAAATGGGTGTGGATTTTGAAACTATGGAAAGGTGAGGTTGGTCATCCTATTTATTCCGTTTAAAATTTTTTTTTTGTAGAGCAACTGGAATGAGATTGTTGATAACTTTGACGATATGAATTTAAAGGAGTCTCTTCTCCGGGGCATCTATGCTTATGGTTTTGAGAAGCCTTCAGCTATTCAGCAGAGAGCTATTATTCCTTGTATTAAAGGTAAAAGAATTCGTTGGCACTTAAAACAGTGAAGCATTGTTTTACATAGACCTGGATTATAAAAGGGAAAATAGTCTGGGGGACTAGTACCTACTTGTATTCCTTAAAGTGAAATGATGGCAATCATCTTTCGGGACTGACCTGAAATGAAGAGAATACTCATTGCTGATCACTTGATTATTTGGGCATATTTCATGTTCCAAATGGAATACATAGTGTAAACTAGAAGTGACGGTTTGATGTGGGATCGGTAAATATGTATCCTACTTTTTTTAGGGTATGATGTGATTGCTCAAGCTCAGTCAGGTACTGGCAAGACAGCCACATTTGCTATTTCCATCCTGCAACAGTTGGAGATTGAGTTCAAGGAGACCCAAGCACTAGTATTGGCCCCCACCAGAGAACTGGCACAACAGGTATTGATAGTGTAGTTAAAAACAAAAAACAAAACTGCTTGCGTGTTGCATAGGTTTCAGGTTTCACAACTGAAGAATTCAAAACAGTATAAATTGATCCTATCAGAAACCTCCTTTTAACTGTCCATGCATGCAGGGAGTTTTTGTTAAAAGTTAAATAGGAACTGGGTGTGCAAGTATGGCTTACAGGCTTATATAACAGATGGAGAAACTAAAGCTTTCTGTTCAGGGTGGACTAGATCTGGTCTCATTTTTAAGTTTGAATGCAGTTGTGCAACATGAAAACTGCAGTGACATGTTATCATTAGTTTGTGATGCATCTTTTTGCATGATATGTTTTCAAGACTCACTGCTAACATAGGCTTTGAAGTACACATTGCTAATAAAACTAGGCCTTGTTGAGGTCAATGTCACTGCCCTGTGGGAAAAATTAAAGTAGCAATGATTTGTTGTAGCTGTAATTGCAGAGTGTGGTCCACTATTTATGGCTCCCTACACAATGAAGAATAAAGGACATATTTTTAGTTCTTAATCTAGCACAGGTACCTGGGACAATAGGATCCCAAGTTTGACAAGGCACAAAACATTGCAAGGGAATTTTACCTCGAAGCAGTTAGATCAATCTTCATTTTGAGCTTAGAAGTAGTTAAGTGCTATGCATGCATAAAAGCTGTGTGTAGACCAGATATTTGCCATTATGCTTTGGAAGTTTAGTCACAATCTGTAATTCTGTTGGATAATAATTAAGGCTTTTTGCCTTTTAGATCCAAAAGGTAATTCTGGCACTTGGAGACTACATGGGAGCAACTTGTCATGCCTGCATTGGTGGAACCAATGTTCGCAATGAAATGCAAAAACTGCAGGCCGAAGCACCACATATTGTTGTTGGTACACCAGGGAGAGTGTTTGATATGCTAAACAGAAGATATCTTTGTAAGTATTGCTGTCAATTGAGCATAGATTTTTTTTACTATAATAATTTGAGAATTTAGGGATGATAGTATGATTTTATTTTTAACAGCTCCAAAATGGATCAAAATGTTTGTTTTGGATGAAGCAGATGAAATGTTGAGCCGGGGATTTAAGGATCAAATCTATGAGATTTTCCAAAAATTAAATACAAGTATTCAGGTGAGCTTTATTTCACCCTCTCCTGTAGCTGGAGGTCAGGTTTTAATGCAGGAACTGTTACAATACAACTGAAGTGTTTTATTGTCGTTCCCCCTGCTTAAAGCAATTGATGCATACCTATCTCTCTCTAGCACAATTCCATAGCTAGACAGAGACGCTTGGCCTCAAACATGGTTTTTTGAGTATTGTAAAAGTTCAGCTAACTACTTGTATGATAACATATTTATTATTATTTTTTTAAGGTTGTGTTGCTTTCTGCCACAATGCCAACTGATGTGTTGGAGGTGACCAAAAAATTTATGAGAGA
The DNA here is from genome assembly GCF_963455305.1 of Plecotus auritus. NCBI lineage: Eukaryota > Metazoa > Chordata > Mammalia > Chiroptera > Vespertilionidae > Plecotus > Plecotus auritus. The sequence goes on along the minus strand of NC_137771.1, from coordinate 182,434,728 downwards.
TCCAATTCGAATTCTGGTGAAAAAGGAAGAATTGACCCTTGAAGGAATCAAACAGTTTTATATCAATGTTGAAAGAGAGGTAACTTGTCTAATTACTAAACATAAAAAAGGTAGCCAGATTTTTGACCTTCTTGTATAAGCACTGTGCTAAAATTGCAGAAACTAGGATTACATCTTGGTTTTTGTAATAATGCTAGCAGAGTACACACAAGAAGAAAAGTAACTGCACTAGATGATAGAGACTGGGGTGGACCTCTTTCTTAATGTCCAGTGTCCTTTGTCTTAAAATTTGGTGCAACATTTCTTCTGATCAGCCTAACAGTGAATTTTTAACTGTTGTAAGTTGGAAACAAAATTTTAATGACTTGCCTTTTTCTTTGAAATATTGTAGGAATGGAAGTTGGACACACTTTGTGACTTGTATGAGACATTGACGATTACACAGGCCGTTATTTTTCTCAATACAAGGCGCAAAGTGGACTGGCTCACTGAGAAAATGCATGCCAGGGACTTCACAGTTTCTGCTCTGGTAAGAGGTGTTCTGCTCTAGTAGTGGTAATTACAGTGTCTTCTCTTTAATTAAAGCAGGATTCAGACTACAATATAGCTGTTAAGTGCTGTGTTGTCGTTCCCCCTGCTCAAAATAAAGTTGTTTCTTAACTATACCTGTCTGCTAGACTCCTGTAGCAGCCAGGGACGCTTGGTCTCATACATAATCTTTAAAATTAAATATTGATCGACTGGTGATTCTTGAATGAAGGTTTGTTAATTTGCAGCATGGTGACATGGACCAGAAGGAAAGAGATGTTATCATGAGGGAATTCCGATCAGGGTCAAGCCGTGTTCTGATCACTACTGACTTGTTGGTAAGTAAATTTTAACTGCTCTTTTTGATCTACCAAAAGTTTTATTTTGGGTGAAGGTTTTTTAATAACCTTTACCAACTTAGGCTCTTTGGGAGAAAAAAGACCACACTCCACAGTGGACTATATCTCTAAACATATAGCCCATTACTATTTTGTGGCCTACATTACATAAGTCTCTAGTTTATCAATTAGGATTTTAATACCATACCATTGTATTTCAGGCTCGTGGGATTGATGTGCAACAAGTGTCATTGGTTATAAACTATGATCTACCTACCAATCGTGAAAACTATATTCACAGGTGAGTAGATGGCACCTTATTACTGTATTGGTAAAATGAGCTCATGTATTTTCTACTGATGGAAGTTACCTTTCAGATAACTCAAAGTCAGGGAATTGATTCAGTAGACAGTGTCAAATTGGTAAGATGAAATTAAAAATTGTACTTGGGAACATTGGTCATGCAGTGGGAAAACAATTGGCAAACATTGCCCAAATTGTGGACTTTCATACCTATGGATTAGATTGTTTTAGTTTAGATCTGTTGGTCTTAGCTTATTTTTGAGCTTTTTTGTGATGCTCTTGTTGCGTCCATGTGCTTTCTTGGTGATTATAGTTGGGATTTTCTTGGTGTCGTCTGGTAGCAAATTTGAGCGGTCCCTGGTTTAGTTATAGTGGCTTTATCCCTAAATAAATTGAATTGTACTTTGTTATATGATGTAAAAAAAGACTTTTTAAAAAATACAGGAGTCGATAGCAGCAGTTGATGACGAGATGGCACTCAGAAACGGCGTTGACGTAATTTAGGACGTGGAATCATAAGCGAAACAGCACACTGTTTGAATAAAGAGCGAGTCGGTATTTATATTTGTTTTTCTTTTGTCAATGATTATTTTATATTTTAAGTTGTTCCAGCCAAGGCATTTTTGTATATTAGCCTATTATTAGGTGTTTTTTATTGTCTGGTTTCTATCAGGAAGGTAGAAAGTTGCTTTGGAGTAAACACGTTTGAGTAATTTGAGTTATAACGTGTGAAACTGAGCAAAAAGCAGTGATGAGTTTGGGTTACCATACCAAATACTTGTTTTCCCACTGGAAAAAGTTGTAAGTTTAGACAATAGTTAACCGTGCAGCATTTGTATTTACAGTTTACAGTTCCAGAAGTGCGCCGATATGGATTATAACTGTTCTTTTTGCTTCATCCCGGTGTGTTTACATCTGTCCCAGGCTGACTTCTGCTCTTGGCTGGCCCACTTTGGTATGGGCTTTTTTTTTTTTTTTTTTAATTTCACTACCCCAAACACAATACTGTCATCTGCTTTAAAAATAATAATGCTCAAGGCACCTGATAAAATCTCGTTTGCAGCCAGACAAGCTTTGAATCCTTTTGGCACTAACTGCAAAGGAAGATTTTTTTCCCTCTAGATATTGATTAGCAGATAGTGCTCCAATTAGAAGCACGAACTATAACCTTGATAAGTAAACACAGCAGCTGATGGTTAACAAGTGGATCATCATGTTCAGTAATCATGCATTCTGTTAGAAGTAACATTCTAATTGCTGTTTTCTTTTCTTACACAGAATTGGCAGAGGGGGTCGATTTGGGAGGAAAGGTGTGGCTATAAACTTTGTTACTGAAGAAGACAAGAGGATTCTTCGTGACATTGAGACTTTCTACAATACTACAGTGGAGGAAATGCCAATGAATGTGGCTGACCTTATTTAATTCCCGGGATGAGATAGTTTTGAATGCCGTGCTCGCTGTTGCTGACTAGGCGATCACAACGTGCATTGTGCTTCTTTCTTTGGGAATATTTGAATCTTGTCTCAATGCTCATAACGGATCAGAAATACAGATTTTGATAGCAAAGCGACTTTAGTCGTGAGCTCTTGTGAGGAGAGTCATTGGCTTTATCCTCTAGAGTTAGACTGTTGGGGTTGGGTACAAAAGATGGGGTCTGTAAAATCTTTTTTTCTTAGAAATTTATTTCCTAGTTATGTAGAAATGGTTGTATTAGATGTTCTCTATCATTTAATAATATACTTGTGGACTAAAAGATATAAGTGCTGTATAAAATCAGCCAATTATGTTAAACTAGCTTATCTGCCTTTATTGTGTTTGTCATTAGCCTGAATAGAAGGCCTTTAAAATTGATTTTTTTTTAGGAAGCATTTGAATGCATTTTGTTTTGGTATTGTATTTATTCAATAAAGTATTTAATTAGTGCTAAGTGTGAACTGGACCCTGTTGCTAAGCCCCAGCAAGCAATCATATCCTAAGTAGGGTTAAACCCCCAGTAAAATTGCCATATTGCACATGTCTTAATGAAGTTTGAATGTTAAATAAATTGTATATTCACTTGAAAGGTGCTTTCATTATTTTATTGTAAAATGGTATGAATATGGTTTTAACAATTCTGGGTTAACTGTTGCATCACAGTAGCACAGAGGCTAATCAATTGCAGATGTTCATCAGCACCATCTGCTAAGCACTTGTCTACATCCTACAAGAAAAAGAAAAGGTTAGATAATTGTCCCTTTTAGGTATACGTATTTTGCTGAAATGTGCAAAAGGTGCCTACTTACAGCAAGTTTTTCTGTAATGATGGACTTCTGTTTATCAGAAAGAGCATCATTTTCTACAACTGCATCATGAAGTTGATTAACAAGCTGAGTTGCTGCATGACCTTCATCTATTAAGTCCTGTAACAAAAAATTACATGGTGTCAACATTTAATTTTCTCTTCCCCAAAGTCAGTAAAGTAACTTAAACTTTTACCTTTACCACAGCTTCTAGCTTGTCAAAAGAACCACTCTGACATGCAGCAAATACTCCATCAACTGTCTCGACTGGTATTACCTAAAAAGATATTTTTTGGTGGGAAGGCAGTTTGGACATTACTCTGCCAAGCTGGTGCCCACTCTCTTCTGTTCCATGCTTGGTTCACCTAACAAACTACATAAAGCTGACAGCTGCTATCTTGATAACAGTCAATCCAGAGTTGAGAAGGCAAATAACTGGAAAAGGGTTTTCTACAAGCCTTATGTTCAATTCTGAGCTCCTGAGAGGTAATCCAGAAAAAATACCGGTATTGGACCTGAAATTTAAATATGCTCTCCAGGTGGCTATGCCAATACATTACTCCAGTCACTACAATGCAATAAGGGTTATACATTATTTGCTTTTAAAATCCTTGAATACATTCTCAAATTTGGGCTTACTGGCTTTAATAGTGGCTGATATGCTAGTGGCTGTCATTTCTCAAAGTAGTGGTTAAAATAATTTTCAGGGAAGTGCCTTTTCTCCAAGTAAAGATGCCTCTAAAAGATTGGTTTAAATAATCCCTAATACCCAGAAAAAAGGGACTAATGCTGTTTATGGTATGAAAATGCAATAAAGCCTGAAAGGAGTATTCAAAGACTGGTGTGGCCCTCTATTTTCTTTAACAAAAGATTTATCTTAAAGTTTAAAATGCATGTGCCTTGTTTATTATATGACCCTTTGTCAAAATAGACTACATTTATTAGAAAAGACATCAGAGGGGGAATGTTGGAGGTATGGGACATCTGTACTAGTTTCAACAATAAAGATCCCTGAAGCATTCTGATACTCCCAGGTTATTCACTTAGTATTGTTCCTAGCACAGTACTTGGCGTATGCTATAGACTAAATGTAACCCCCTCCCCAATTAGTTAAAAAAATCCCTAAAGTATTTTGAGGTAGGCCTTTGGGAGGTGATGGGGTCATGAGGGTGGAGCCCTCATGAATGGGATTAGTGTCCTTATAAAAGGGCCCAGAGAGCTCCCTTCTGCCATAGGAAGATGCAGGCCATCTATGACTTGGGAGTCCAAGAACTAGAAAGGGTCCTCACCACACTGAATCTGGGCACCTTGACCTTGGACTTTCCAGACTCCAGAGCTATTAAATGAATTTCTGTAGTTTGTAAGCCATTCATTCTGGTATTTTGTTACAGCAGCCTGAGTGGACTAAGCACATACAAAGCATTCTGTATATACTTGGGTGAAAATTTTCTAAAAGCCACCTAAAAGAATTTCAGAATAACTAATGTTCTTACCCCAGCAATGTCTGTGATCACTTTATCTGTGACCTCCTTCCCACCTGTTAATCTAGTAGCACTTTGAAGAAATGTAATGGCTTTTCTTAAGTCTCCTTCTGATACTTTAACAAGACAAGACAGTCCCTGAAAAGAAAAAAAAGTGTGTGTGTGTGTGTTTACCTATGATGATCAATTAAGATTTTTTGATCTTAATAAAGTGAAAAGCACTATATTTTAGCCAAGAGTTACTGAGAAGAAATGAAATTTGCATTTTTGAGGGAATATTATCAGTCCTATAGTGGCAGAATTCATGAAGACAGCCTCACTCCAATGGAAGGATAGAGATCTCTTGCCTTTGAAAGAAAATTGCAGAGATGTTCCATACTTCTCATCCTACTTTCTTGATTACATAAAGAAAATTCAAATTATGGTTAAATTCTGTTGAAATGAATAAAAGGCCTATATATTCTATCACTGTACCAGAATTTCATACCAAATAAGTTTTTGAAGTGGAGTTATTAGCTAGGAGACTAAAATCTTGTCATTATAGAGATCTGTTGCTGCAGAATTTGCATTATATGTTTGAAATCTGCCCCAGTTTAGGGTCTCTAATTAAAATACTGATAGATAATAAACTGCTAATAGTAACAGAAAGACTAAATCTGTAATTCCTAGACATTCCAATTCTTGTTCATTTAGCTTAACTTTGCCTGAAGAATTGGCATCAGAAATTGAAGCAACACACATGACTTCTTTCAGGGCCTCTTCATATGCATTCATCAATGTAATTAGTAATTACAAGAACTAATAATTAGTACTTACCTCATTGCTAATTTTGACATGTTCTTTATCAGCAATGTCTAGTAATCGTTGTTGTTGAATTTTATCTGACAGAGGTTTGAAGCGGAATTTAGAACATCTAGAGGTCAGAGGTTCAATTATTCTGTAAAATATTGGAAAAAACAAGTCAGGGTCTAAAGAAGGATTCCCCCCCCCCCCCCCCCCCCAAAGAACTCATTTTTATCAAGATTTGATGAAGGAGATATATTTTTTTAAAATTTATTTCTTTTTTAAAATATATTTTATTATTGATTTTTACAGAGAGGAAGGGAGAGGGATAGAGAGTTAGAAACATCGATGAGAGAGAAACATCGATCAGCTGCCTCCTGCACACGCCCTATTGGGGATGTGCCCGCAACCAAGGTGCATGCCCTTGACCAGAATCGAACCTGGGACCCTTCAGTTCACAGACTGATGCTTTATCCACTGAGCCAAACCGGTTAGTTGATGAAGGAGATATTAATGCAGCCTTGAAACATTGAAAAAAAATTTTTTTTTCTCTCCTTAACTGAGGGTTAGCAAAATAAGGCTGCCTAGCATCTATCTTCAAGGCAATATACATACCGACTGACATAGTTACAGATGAGACAGAATCGGGTGGTTTTAGATTCTTTCTCCATGGTACGTCTTAACGCTGCCTGAGCAGCTGAGGTCATAGAATCTGCTTCATCCAGAATCACAATCTTAAAAGGAGGACATGGCTTCCCACTGATTCAGAGAAACACATAGGAGTGATAATTCACCTATCATCATTACAATCTAATTTTATAACATACTCATCCTCCCAAAGAAAAGCCTCATGCCCAAGAGGAGTTACTCCTCTTCTCCCAACTCCCTCAACCACAGGCAATCATGATCTCTACTTTCTGTCTCCAAATTTGCCTATTCTGGACATCTATATATATATAAAAGCCTGAGTACTGTCTGACCAGTAGTTTTGATGTGCAATGATCACCAGGGGGGCAGACGCTCAACGTAGGAGCTGCCGAGCTATGGTGACTTGGCAGCTGCTGTTCTCGGGTGATGCACTTGGAACCAGAGAGGAGGGAGACTGATTCCCGGGTGCCTCACCCGAGAACCGTGCTCTCGCAATCCAGGAGCCCTCAGGGGATGTTAGAGAGCCGGTTTCAGCCCGATCTCTGCAGGCCAGGCCGAGGGACCCCACTGGTGCTCAAATCTGTGCACCGGGCCTCTAGTTTCACATAAATGGGATCATATGATGTCAATCTAACATGTTGTCTTTTATGATTGACTTCTTTCACTTAGTATAATATTTTCAAGGTTCATCCCTATTGCAGTGCTATTACTTCATTCCTTTTAAATAATATGGCAAATGGATATACTGCATTTTATTTGTCCATTCATTTGTTGATGGGTATTTGGGTCGTTTCCTTATTTTGACCATTATGAATAATGCTGTTATGAACATTTGTGTATATGTTTTGAATAGACATGTTTTCATTTCTTGTGGGTATATACCTAGGAGAAGAATTACTGGGTCATGTGGTAAATCTATGTTTAACTTTTAGCCAAACTTTTCAAAGTGGCTGAATTTTTTTACCTTACAACCAGCAATGTATAAGGGTTCCAATTTCTCCACATCCTTGCCAATACTTACTATGTTCTGTATTTTTTATTATAGCCATCCTAGTGAGTGTAAAGTGGCATCTCATCATGGTTTTGAATGGCATTTCCCTAATGGCTAATGATGTGGATGATGTTTTCATGTGTTTATTAGCCATTTGTGTATCTTTGGAGTAATGTCAATTCACATACCTTGCCCATTTTAAAATTAGGTTGTCTTTTTATTATTGAGTTGTAAGTAAGAGTTCTTCATATATTCTTGATATAAGTGCCTTATCAGATATGATTTATATGCATTGTCAATTCAAGGTGGATATCAAAAATTAGTCATTCACTTCCTATAAATTCTTATGTGTGCTCTGATATAAATTTAAATATATGCCAGGTGAGTGTGTGTGTATGGGGGGTAATGGGGGGATAAGGACACATATGTAATACCTTAATCAATAAAGAAATTAAAAAAAATAAATATATGCCAGGAACCAAAAATTTAATCTTGAAACTTTGCCACCTGAAGAGTAGAGTATAAGTAGTTGGCTAAACATCCCTGTTTAATTTAGGGCAGTCCTATATAATTATTAATAATACCTCCTCTTTCATTCTAAAAAAAAATCCCAGTTTGGACAAGAACTTATATGGTCACCCTACTATGAAATACAGACTGAAGCTTAAGATAGTTGACTTTTTTAAAATAACACAATAGCAAAAGTCAGGATTTTTGTTATGCGTGCACCACTCAACTATCACATTTGATTAATAACTACTTCTTAGACAAAATATCAGTGGAAAACCCTTGACAGCTAAACAAAATTAATTATAATGGAAAGTTTATTTCTGGCTTTAAATAATTTAAATAAAAATATGATCTAACATGAAAAAAGTTGTAAATTTGGCAGAAATACGTATTTTAAACAAATACAATGACATGGTATGAAGAAGAGAAACTTACTCTGAACGACTTCCTGATACAGTTAATTGAGCAAAATTCTTCACTTTCTCTCTAACTACTTGTATTCCGCGTTCATCAGATGCATTTAACTCAAGAACTCTTAATCGAAAAAGTTCATGCCTATGTAAAAATGAAGCAAATATGAAATGTCATAGAGCATGTAAGTAACTGAGGTTTAACCACATTTTAACATTTGCAAATCTTGCAGTAGTTTAAAATCCACCTACTAAACAATATGGGTAGAAGGTACACAATTGCTTCTGTATTTTCTCTTTTGCAGAGACATGCAGTTAACATTCTGGCTTTCTTCCATGCTTTTTAAAAAATATAGGTAAATGATATCACATAATGTATAAAATTTTAAATCAATTTCCACTTTGTATTGTACCATAATCATCTTGCCATCTTGCAACCAATCAAAATACCATTTTTATAGCTATGTGAAGCTCCCAAAATGCCATTTTAATAGCTATGTGCCATTTCATCCAACGATTGTACCACCATTTACTTATTTAGCATCCTTCTATTGTTAGACGTTTAGTTTTAAGTATGTTGTAATTTTAAATAATGCTGCAATACAGTGTATTTTGAATTATTTCCATACGGTAGCTTGCTATAAGGAAAATTACTAGATTAAAACATGAATGGTTATTTTAAAGTGAGTTTTTTTATTTATTATATTTTTATTGATATCAGAGGGGAAGGGGGAGAGAGATAGAAACATCAATGATGAGAGAGAAGCATGGATTGGCTGCTTCCTGCACGCCCCCTACTGGGGACCAAGCCCCCAACCCGGGCATATGCCCTTCACTGGAATCGAACCCAGGATCCTTCAGTCTGCAGGCTGACACTCTATCCAATGAGCCAAACTGGCTAGGGCTTAAAGTGAGTTTTTAAGAAATTAAAAGTAGTTCACTGTAGGGAAGTCTGAGAAATCAAAAGATAATTAAAGCAACTGGCACACCCAAAGCACTATTTTGAAAGGTTCCTTCTAGTAATTTTTCTACATATTTATACATACTTTTAATAAAAAAACTAGATTTAAATTTGTTTTATTTTTCCTAAATATTTTTCCAAAAAGATATCTTTGCTATATTGGAGCATGCTGCGTGGATATCAGACCCAGGCTAATACCTTTTCTAGGTAGAGGGCTCCTAAACAATGGTTGGCTAAGCCAAGACAGAATCTAAGAAAAGGACTCTAGGAAGGTGGTTCACAGAGATTTTCTGCTATACCTAGAATCATACTGTATCGGCGACCATACACTCTGCTTATACTCAGGATGCCTGAGGGTAAGGATCTGGCCCAGCCACTCCAGAGGCAGGGCCTAGGAAAGCCAGTGCAAGAAGGAATTCAAGAGGTGGTGCGGGTCTGTAGCATCGGACACAAGAGATTTGATCATATGAAACATGTTAACGCAATAATTAAGAGTGTGATGAAATTATTGATGTGAATGGAGACAGGCTGGGTTTTCTGGGCCCAAAATCATAATAAATAGTGACAAGCCCTTGCTGGTTTGGCTCAGTGGATGGAGCATTGGACTGTGGACTGAAGGGTCCCGGGTTTGATTCTGGTCAGGGGTACATGCCCAGGTTGCGGGCTCAATCCCCGGTGGGGGACGTGCAGGAGACAGCCGATCGATGATTCTCTCTCATCATTGATGTTTCTTTCCTTCTCCCTTCCTCTCTGAAATAAATTATATATATATAAAAATCATGCCCTGGCTGGGTATCTCAGTTGGTAAGAGCACCATCCCATTCACCAAAAGGCTGTGGGTTCCAATACCTAGGTTGCAAGTTTGATCCCTTGTCAGAGAGCATATGGGAGGCAAGTGATCTGTTTCCCTCATCTCTCTCTCTCTCTCTCCCCCCCCACTTCCTCTCTCTAAAAATCAATGAAATCATATTCTCAGATAAGGATTAAAAAATATATATGTCATGGGGCTCCCTATGTGTAAATATATTCAAACACTGAATAAGGTTCAGAATGAAGGTCACAAAAAATGTAGGCAAGCTAATTTACTGTAGGGGAGGAACTGGAAATGGGCCCACTGGATTAATAAAAAATTCAGAAATGAAAACAAGCCCAACAATTTCACAGAAAAACCAAATGCAAGTTTTTAGAGCAGGGGTGGGCAAACTTTTTGACTCGAGGGCCACAATGGGTTCTTAAACTGGACCGGAGTGCCGGAACAAAAGCATGGATGGAGTGTTTGTGTGAACTAATATAAATTCAAAGTAAAGGAGCAGAGGGGAGAGCAAGAGAACCCGATAGAACAGCCGGATACGGCCAGCGGGCCGTAGTTTGCCCAAGGCTGTTTTAGAGAAAGAAAAGCAGTACCAGAGATTTTCAGTGTCAAGTCTTAAAAAAAAGATACTTCAACTTACCCAAAGAGTTCCCTCGCTGCTGCCAAAATAGTGGATGTTTTTCCAGTTCCAGGTGGCCCATAAAACAGGAGATTGGGGAGCTGTAGAAATTAATTATTTTTAAAATTGTACTCAGGCACAAATAAAGGAAGACTGAAAATGTCTGGAACACTGCAATAATTTCCCCAATAGAGAGGGTACATATCCTATATAATAAAGAGCTAATATGCTAATTAGACTGAACAGCTGGACGAAGCCGGGGGTGCGAGGGCCGGCCAAGGCTGCGAGGGCTGAGCCCCTTGGATAAATTTTGTGCATTGGGTCTCTAGTATCTTAATAAACAGGTTTCTTAATATAACTGGTATCATAGTATTCACAGTTCTAAATCCTGCTTTTCCGTATAATACTACTAGTGACCTGGTGCACGGATTTGTGCACATTGAAAGGAAATTAATGAGAAGGTGGCAGCGGGGTGGAACTGGGCGAGACAGGCCGACACGCCCTGAAGCCAATCTCCCATGGTCCCTCCCTGGTGTCTGTGGAGTGAGCGGGGTCCCTCTGGCAGGTCGGGTCCCTTAGCCTGGCGTGAGGCGATCGGGCTGAAACTGGCTCTCCGACATCCCTGAGGGGCCCTGGAGTGTGAGAGGGCCCTCTGCAAAGTTGCTGTTGTACAGGGTGTGGAATGCAAACGCAAGTGGCAAGTGTGCAGTAAACCAGATTCAGGGCCAACAGTGTCCCAGCAACAACATAACCCATGGCCGAAGGTGGAATTGCTTGGCCCTGGAGGAATTGGGCTCCCTTCTCTCTGGTTTTGAGGTGTGTCACCCGAGAACTGCAGCTGCCAAGTCACTGCAGCTCAGCAGCTCCTGCATTGAGTGTCTGCTCCCCAGTGGTCAGTGCGCATCATAGTGACCGGTCGGAAGGTAGGAGGGACACTTAGCATATTAGCCTTTTATATATATAAAAGATAGATGACTTCTTCCCCATTATGTTTTTCTAGTATCTTAAATTGAATCATATTTATGATTGCTCTATTCCTAATTTACTTAGGTGGAATTTTCAAAGTTGAATTTGAAACCTTTTATTTCAGAACCCCAGGCTTTTGCCAGGTCCCTATCCCACCCCTTTGCTCAGCATCGGGCAAGATTTTATACTTTATAAAGATGTCAAGTTATTTCAAAGTGGACATAGAACAAAGGAGTAATTGGATTTGGCCAATACTGAGGAAAAAGGAGTGAAAAAACATATTAGGGGTTTGAATGAGCTGAGGTTGCAAAAACAGAAACATTAAAAGAACTAAGCATCTATTAAATGCCAGGCAGTACTCCACATCATGATCATGTACTCTGTAGGATGCCTGCATATATCAGGGAGAATTCACTAGAGAAAGAACGATAAGGTTAAATAACTGGTTATCTTCTTTTATACCTTAAGTATAGCTAGCTTGGCTCCTTATAAAGCAGGCAATTGATGTGGTACAGATTAATAAATGTAAAAAATTGGAATGAGCTCTCTTACAAAACTGTACATTCTTCAGTATGTCCTTTCATGTAGGGAAATAATTGCACATAAGAAACTAGGCAGTCGTTTATTTGCTTCTACTCTTGCCTAACCCCCAACCTCCACCCTTTCCCATCCATTCATTCTTCACCCAAATCAATGTTGCTTTGCTTGTTACTTAAAATTATTCACTGGCTTCATACTCGCATGTAGGAAAACAGAAGCAGACAAACAAATCGACTCGTTTACCATAACCTTTAAGGACATCCATGATCTGCTCACCACTTCTCCTACCTTCTAGGTTCCAATTTACAATGACTTCCAATATCTAAGCACTTTATGGCCTGCACATATGCTGTCCCCCACAAGCTAGGGTCTGACTCCTTTATTCTGTTTGGCCAACTCCTACAGCATTACAAGTCAGAAGCCTTCCCTGACCATCCAATCTAAAGTGGGTCTCCTCCATTAGTCACTCATTAGTCTTTGTTGCACTGGATGCAATTACTACTAGCATTTATTTATTATTTAACTGTTGGGTTTAACTGTAAAATACCCATATACCTTACTAGATTGTAAGCTTAAGAAGATCAAGACCATATTTGTTCTTTTCACATCTGTATGCTCAGCATCTCGTGCAGTACTCAATATGTGCCAAGTAAGTAAATCAACATATAAATATATCAATTAGAAGACTATTACTGTTACATTGGTAACAAATAGCTTAAGATACAAACTATGAGATTCACTACAAAACAAAATAAGAAAAAAACATCCCTGGGCTCCTTTATTTTTAAGGTTATAACTATTATTTTGATGCATGCATACTTCAATATTTATAATGCTTCATATATATATGGTGCATTTAAGAACTGTATGTGGATCACTAAGTTATTATGGAAATATAAATCAAAACACAATGAGATATCACCTTACACCTGTCAGGATGGTTATTATCAAAAAGACAAGAAATAACATGTGTTGGGGAGAATTGGGAGAAAAGGGAACCCTAGTACACTGCTGGTAGAAATGTGAATTAGGGCAGCCACTATGGAAAACAGTATGGAGGTTACTTAAAAAACTAAGAATAGAGCTACCATATGATCCAGTAAATCTTCTGGGCATTTACCCCCAAAATATGAAAATACTAATTTGTAAAGATACATGTATCCTATGTTAATTGCAACATTATTTACAATAGCCAATACATGAAAACAACCTACATGTCCATCAACGGACACTGGATAAAAATGTGGTATATATGTAGAATGCAATACTTCAGCCATAAAAAAAAAATATTGCCACTTGCGACAAGATGGATGAATCTTGGGAGTATTATGCTAAGTGAAATAAGCCAGATAAAAAAGGACAAAAACAGTATGATTTCACTCATGTGGAGTATAAAACAAAAAGTAACAAACTAACAAAACAAACTCACAGATACAGACAACAGAATGGTAGTTACCAGTGTCAGGGCAATGACAAATTGGATCAAAAGGGTCAAATATATGATAATGGAAGGAAACTAGATTGGGTGGTAGGCATGCAATACAGTACAAACATTGAATGTTGTACACCTGGAATTTATAGGATATTATTAACCAATGTTACCTCAATAAATTTAATTAACATACACACACAATGGAATTTTATTCAGCCATAAAATTCTAGGAAATCCTGCCATTTGTAACAACATAGATGGGACCGTGAGTGCATCATACTAAGTGAAATAAGTCAGAGAAAGACAAATACTATATGATTTCATATGTGGAATAAAAAAATACTAATAAAAAGAGAGGCCGAGGATTGGGGGAGGGGAAACAGGAAGAAGGCAGTCAAAAGTTACAAACTTCCAGTTATAAAATAAGTAATGAACAACATGATCATTGCTGTATGATATATATGAAAGTTGTTAAGAGAGTAGTTCCTAAGAGTTCTCATCACAAGGAGAAAATTATTTTTTTCTCTCTGTATCTACATAAGATGATGGATGTTACCCAAACTTATTGCAATGATCATTTCACAATATATGTAAGTCAAATCATTATGCTGTACACCTTAAATTTGTACAGTGATGTATGTCAATTATATCTTAATAAACCTGGGAGGAAAAAAGAATTCTATGTCAAATCAGTTCTTAAAATTGATTTCTGAAAAAAAAAAAAAAAAAAAAATCAACTCCTAATTCTACCTTAAAACCTTTTAAAGTAAATGAAGGAATTAATTCTTTTCCTGTATTCTTTAGAATTAAAAAAAAATTACTTCATCTTTAAGTTTTACCAAATTTAGTCTGAAAAGAAACACAAGTGGTTAAAGTTCTTAATTCAGCCTCATAAGTTAGATAGTATAAAGTCAAGAACTGAATCATAATCCCACTATATTTGCTTCGAGTTGAGAATACTAGCAATTAAAATATACTTTGTCCTAAAATCTGTGTAAATATTACTAAGCAATTATAGTTGTATACTATTATATAATTAAAAGGTAAATATTTGGATCATATCAAAACAAATCCTGGTAAAGAAAAATATTTTACGTATTTTTATTATTGTTGTTAATCCTCACCCAAGGATATTTTTTCCATTGATTTTTAGAGAGTGGAAGGGACAGGGGTAGGAGAGGGGGTGAGGGGAGACAGAGAGAAACATTAATGTGAGAGAGACATATTGATCACTTGCCTCCCACACACTGCTCCCTGACTGGGGCCGGGATCAAACCTGTAACCCAGGTACCAGCCCTTGACCAAGAATCAAATCCATGACCCCTCGGTGTGTTGGCTGCTGCTCTAACCTCTGAGTAACACTGGCTATGGCAAGAAAAATATTTTAAATAGTTTTATAAATGTAACTTCTTTCATAATATGCACTGTTGTACTGTAATTCCAGGAAGAGAACAATGGAAGCAAAAACCAAAAGAACCTCTACTTCAAAGCAGCCAGGTTAAGAGGAAGGAAGCCAATCTTGGGAATAAAGCAAAAACTAAATACCACTTTCATCTGTAACTTTTTCTCTTCCTTCACTGAGTTCTTAAAGCATTTTATCATATGAAATTTTAAACTGCTAATTTTTAAAAATTAAATATTTATTATTGAAAGTATTACGTATGTCCCTAAACTGCTAATTCTTTATATGGATTTAGTTTGTCTCTGAATAATCTAAAGTGGCAGTAACCAACTTTTTGGACCTGACGGACCACCAGTGGTCCGGGGACCACCGGTTGGTGACCACTGATCTAAAATACAAGTCACTCAAGGACATTTTATCCCACTCATCACAGTAGGAGACACAATGCTATAAGCAGAATTAAGTGCTCAATTTTTTTGTATTGTAGTTCAAATCGAATCCTAAAATTAGGTGAAAAATTATACTTTCTTTTTTTTTTCAATTATAGTTAACATACAATATTATTTTATATTAGTTTCAGGTGTACAGCATCATGGTTAGACATTTATATAATTTAATTAGTACCCATCTGGCACCATACAAAATTATTGACTACATTCCTTATGCTGTACAAAATTGCCCTGTGACAATTTTATAACTACCAGAGAAATTATACTTTCAAAGAATCTCTTGACTCTTCTTTACAGCACATATCGTTATCTAGAATTCTCTTACTTATTTGGCTTCTATGTTTACTCTGTTGTTCACCACCAAAATAAAAGTTCACGAGCAAAGAGACCCAGTCTGTCTTGCTCAGTGGTCTATACTTGAGTACTATATAACAATGCCATAGGATAGAATTGGAGATGCTCAATAAATACTTGTTGAACTAATCATCCATTGTACAAATAGTCATCATGGGCCCACTGTATACATATCATAGTATTTAAAGGGGCTAAGGGTTATAAAGGAAGAGGGTGAATCTCCCAATGACATTAAACATCATCTGCTACTCACATCAGCTCCTTCTAAAGACTTTTTCAGCACTGCAACCACTTCTTCCTGGAAAGCAACTTCATCCACACATTTTGGACGACTGTAAAAAAACAACAAAGGTTATTTTGTTTATTATAGTAGCCACAGAGAAGTTTTCAAGTGTTCTTTTTGCTAAAATACTGATGATAATTCTCATATTGGTAATGAGAAACTTTCATAATTGGAAGTAGGTGGAAACCCCATTTGTGCCTTAAACAAATACATACTAAAGGACTAAAGTAATTTTTCACTGTTCAGACACATAATTTGCATGTTATACTTACAAAAATAAGCAAAAGGATTTTATTACACCACAAATGCCAAGTGCTTAAAAATTTAAAGTGAACACTTGCCTAGAAATATGATATATATATATATATATATATATATATATATATATATATATACTTATCCTTACCCAATGATATGTTTTTTATTGATTTTTCTAGAGATAGGAAGGGAGGGAGGGAGAGAGGGGGAGAAGAGGAAAGAAAGAGAGAAAGGGAAACATCAATGTGAGAGAGAAACATTGGTTGACTCCTATATGCATTCCGACCAGAGACTGAACCTAGCTATGTGCCCTGAATGGGAATCAAACCTATAACCTTTTGGTGCTCGGGATAATGCTCCAGTCAACTGAGCCAGGGTAGAAAGTATTATATTTTGACAAGATCATGCATTTCAGGTGAAAAGAGAGAACTACTTAGTAACCTCATGATAGGCAACTATTTTGGTTAATACAGTTACATAAATATAATTATTACATTGTTAATTGGTTAATATAAATTTTTTCCATTACTCAACTGCACACAAAAAATGCATATCTATTCACTTCACTAAGGGCTAACAAAATAAGTTTAATCAATATGAAGTATAACATACAATTTTCTTCTTAAATCATTAACTAGTGATTTTAAGAGCTTGAACCCTAAGATTAGGCTTTGTGCTTAGTTTACTAATCAGAAACTTTCTAAGTCATATTTTTCTAAGTACTCGGGTCAGTGCCAGGCAGGAATTTCATGTTAGATAATGTTTTCTAGAAAAAAACCAGTGTATGTTATAAACCAGTTTTTTATTCAAATACTTGCAGAGGCCAGGTAGACAATAAGAGTGAAGAAAGCAGAGGATAAGGCAAGAGAAAAAGGGACTATGATTAACTGAGGAACACATAACCTTTCTAAAATGAGAAGCAGTATCCAAGTCCATCTAACTGTTGTCAGGTGAGAATTTGCATCTAGTGGCTGCCTAATCTCCCGAGGAGCTGAAAATCTAGATTTTTTTTCCTCCCCTTGCATAATATATTTTTTTAATTAAAAAAAAATCTAGATTTTTATGTGAAACTTGCTGTTTTTTAAAGAATTGTCGGTGCCAAATAAAACATGAGGGCCTTTTTGGCCTATAAGTAATCTGCAAACCCTTGGTAATAATTGAGGCTACACTTGGAGTTACAACTACTATTTGTCATACTACTACTTAGCTGATTGAAATTTAAGTGGGACTTCAAGTGTTGTTTTTGCCAAAAACGTATAAAAAACAAACACTCAACAATTTCCACCTATCAGTCATGAAAGGGGAACAGATTACTTGGACTTAGTAGAACTCCTGATCAAAAGCCAGTTTATAAAAAAAATTATGTTTTCTGCAATGCTGTATGTATCCCGGCCCCTAAAACCATAGACCTGAGTTATACAGAAGACCTTAGTTCATAAATAAGGGAATTAAATTAGATCATTCTAAGGTACCTTTCAGTACCAAGGTTCTATGACTTACATCCTTGGGTGATTTTTTAAGGACAACATATAAACCAAGCAAATCATCCCCCATTAAGAAAGAAAAAAAGGGGGGGGGGTATTATAACTGGTTAGAGATGTAATTTATTAACAATTTCAACAAAAACACAAGAGTTCTTACTATTTTTCCACCCATGGAACAGGTTTGGCTTTCTTGTTCTCTCCACTACTTCCGGCAGTGGCAGCTACTCCTCGATCCTTGGTCAATGGTGGTTTAGTACTGATAGATGTGCCTTTTAAAAATGCCTGCATGGTTACTTCACCCTGACCAGGTGCAAGACAGAAAAAGAAAAGCTCTTTTGAAACCATTATGAAGTACCACTTGAAAGTGCACTTAACCTTGTAAAAAGATAATCAATAATTACTTATTTAATAAAGAACATCACCCCATGACCTAGCACCCTCTGAATGCACTGTGCTGAAGGCTGCAGGGACATAAAAGAGGTCAAAGTGCTTAGGGAAATCAGAATATATTTACAGTGAGGAAGTTACAGAATAAAGACAAATCTTATGTCAGAAAAATCTGAGTTCCAAACTTTTTGATAAAGATGATGTCATTAATGGCCAACCTGTACATGGACCTCTATAGCCTCTTCTCTTTCAGTCATGGACCTAGTTCCAATTCAGACTCTGGAATGGGCTCAGCAATTAGGAGTGCTGGGACCACAAATGAGAACCTCCACTTTGAGGCGGGGGGGAGATGCTAGAGTTCCACTCAAGGATCTGTTTTACTGGCAGCACCAATTACTGGCTTCAGAGGCTTTTTTTTTTTTTTTTAACATTGATTTCAGAGAGGAAGGGAGAGGGAGCGAGATAGAAACATCAATGATGAGAGAGAATCATTGATGGCTGCCTCCTGCACGCCCTCCCCTCGCCACTGGGGATCGAGCCTGCAATCAGGGCATGTGTCCTTGCCCTGGGAATAAACCCGGGACCCTTCAGTCCGGAGGCCAACGCTCGATCCACTGAGCCAACCCAGCTAGGACTCAGAGGCTTTTTTTTTTTTCTGGGGACAGTCCTACCATCCCGGAGTCTGTTGTTAAAATGGAAATAGCTGTTTTACCTCATTCGAAGAAATCAAAACATAGCAGAAAAGCCAGAGTTTAAAAAATTCATACAAAATCTCACCCTGAAAATAACCACTATTAACATTCAAGTAAACAGAGGTACATTTTTTAGGGGTAGAAAGGCATCATTAGCTTGCCTGAAAATTCCCAGCGTTAGTGGCAATTCTGTATTTTTCACTGCTATATCCCCAAGGCCTAGTGCACTGACTGGTACATGACCGATGCTCCATAATATTTGATGACTGAATTACCATTTGAGACACAGGTTCCTCTCCTGTAAAAGGAGCTAAGGCCTATTCCATAACTGAGTTAAATCAAAGAACTTTGCAAACACATAGTTCTGTGCTTGGCATACGGATATATACTCCAATAAAATACAATGTAAATATCTGTGAACAGCTAAGGTTTTCAATGTGTTGAATTCCTCCATCCCTGCCACAGGCTACTAAATAGCAATACATCCCAGAGCAGAACTCTGAAAGATGCTGTACTGTGCCTCCATGTCCCGAAGGGGTGGGAGGTAGCCAGGCCGAATCGCGGCCCAGCACCGTGCGCGCTACTACGTGGGTGGAAGGCAGCCCAGGGGCATCACAGGCACAGCAGTGGAGGGAGAAGGCAGCCTTCGCCATCTCTTCAGCTGGTCACCTGTTATTCCCCGCTCTCCGCGCGTGTTCCCGGGCACCGCCTGGGCCTTCCAGCCGCCCGACTCCGGAGCGAGGACGCTGCCGGCTCGTTCCTGGGGTTCCCGGACGGTGAAAGGGCGAGGCGGTGTCGCAGTCTTAGCTCCGTTCCCCAATCTGAAAATATGAGGCTCAGGGAGCCCCGAGAGGCCTGACACGGCGACTGATCTGCCACAGTCAGCACAGCCGCCTCAGTTCCCGCCACAGAGGGGCGGGCGCAGGGCAGGGTGGGAATTCGCAGGAACGTCACTTCCGGTCCGCCACGCTCCCGCCCCAGGTTAAAGGAGCCGTTTCCTTCTGAGGAGACACACAGGCTTTTAGGGATGCATAGATTGGAATGCGAGTGACTGAAGAGGTGGAACTATAGTCCCACCCTGTCCCCGCGCACTCCTCCCACTGGGGACTGAGGCCTCGGGTCTCCGACCGCGACCGACCGGAGGAGACCGGGCGCCGGAACCCGCCTGCTCTGCGCGCCGGGGGTGGGGGTGAGGGTGGGGGTGAGGGTGGGGGTGAGGGTGGGGGTGGGGGAGGGGGTGGGGGTAGGGGTGAGGGTGGGGGTGGGGGAGGGCCCACTCCATTTTCCGGGTTGGAACATGCATGGCCTGTATGTCACTGTGAACTTAATGCCAATGGAGCATCTCGCTGGCATTTCCGAGAGGACATAATTCTGCTTTCAACCTGCTTCTCCCCGAGGACGGAGATTGGGGAGGGTGGAGTCCATCTTTGGCCAGAAGAGGGTACCCTGAGGCTCCCTATTCCTCACTTTGGCCTCCCTTTGGCTTAGTCTTCGCGGAGTAAACCGAGTGTTTCAAGGGCAGAAACGTTTGAAGAAAATGCCTTTCCTCACCCCCTACCCCCTATTTTTAAAAAATGTTTTTATTTTACTTTTTTAAATGCTCACCCAAGGATATTTTTCCACTGATTTTTAGAGAGAGTGGAAGAGAGAGGGAAAGACTGAGAGAAATATCCTCACATCAATTGGTTGCCTCCTGCATGCCCCTGACCAGGGTCCAGCGGGAGAGGAGCCTGCAACCAAGGTACATGCCCTTGATTGGAATCGAACCCAAGACACTTTGGTCCAAAGGCTGGTTAGGTCTGATTTTATTTAAATATATATATATATATTTCAGAGAAGAAGGGAGAGAGAGAAATCAATGAGAGAACCATTGCTGGGCTGCATCTTGCACATCCTCTAGTGGTTATCTAGCTGAAAACCAGGCATGTGCCCTGACTTGGAATCTAATCTAATTGTGACTTCCTGGTTCATAGATCAATGCTCAGCCACTGAGCCACACCAGCTGGGCTGTCCTTTACTGATTTTAGAGAGAGAGAGAGAGAGAGAGAGAGAAACATCCATCCGCTGCCTCCTGCACCCCGACCAGATGGAGCCCACAACTTGGGGCATGTGCCCTGACCAGGACTCCAACAGGCAATCTTTTGGCAACGCCCAACCAACTGAGGCCCATTGGCCAGGGCTCCTACCCCTTTTGAGTGCATATGGCTTATACATTTATTAGTGTCTGCTCCTTGGTGAGAGGGAGGACCTTGCCATGTAGCTATGGTCATCTTCTAGTCCTGGAGCCCTGTCCTGAAATCTGGTGGTGCAGACACTCAGTAAAAGTTACCTGATTGATAATAATGTTTAACCCCACCAGGGTACAGGTACTGTGGGCTCTAGATTTCCACTGCCTTTGCATCACAGTGCAAATTCTGGCCAATCCTGCCTCCCTGACCTCTCGGGTATTGGCTTCTAGAGTGCCACCCAATAAAAACCCCCTATGAAAATCTCAGAATCTGTTTCCTAAGGAATTCAACCAATGAGGGTTGGTACAAAAAGTGGTCCTGGAAAAAGACTCTTAAGATGAAAGTTTGAAGTTGGGTCACCTGCCAGCCTGTTGGTAATGAGAACCCTGGTGGCAGTGGAGCACTGATAGCCCCTGGAATACTATGGCAATTGTTAAACTTCCACCAGCGGCAAACTAGAATGGAGTGCCTGCAGAAGGGAGTGCACCAACAGATGCAGTGTTTCAGGGCCTTTAGGAAATAGTAATTATAAGAATTTTGGAACTGAATGGCCATTTGTGTGTGTGTTTGGGAGGAGAGGTCATTAATTCAGAATGAAAGAAACATTATTAAAGAAAGATAATGAAAAAACGGTGATTAATTGCCAGTATCAGACCAAGTGTGGAAGCCAGAGGTTCTTTTTTGGCAGCATATAAAATGATTACATATCCTGTAGCCAGAGGGCAAACAAAATCTTTGGGCCAAAAACTAAATTATACGATTAGCAGAGTTCCAGAAGAGTTAAATTCTCAACTCCACCATGTCTGCTACACCAAGGTCAAGGCTCTGATTGGTGGGGTATAGTTGGGGAGGATGCTGAGACTTAAAATGGGTCATCAGGGTCAATGCATTTGAAAATCTTACATTCCCTGAACCCTGTTGACCTATAAGAGTAACCCATTCTTTTCTGCTAACGGCTGATGGTCCTCTCTTGGGGATGTATATATAAGCTTGATGATGTAGAGGTTTTTCCCTTCCAAGACAATACATATCTCCCCTTATTCCCCAAACTCCACTCCCAACCACCACCAGCCAGAGCGATAGCCAGGATTAAGTCACAGTATAGCCAGGATTAAGTCACAGTGCAGCCCCACCGGAGAAATGCTGGGCCAGCTAAAGGTAGAAAAGGACTATGCGTTGAAGGAACTGTAGGACTGGGCAATATAAGCTGGCAAAGCAGGAGAGCATGTACAGTACTATGCTGGATGAAAGGGGACAGAACATAAAATTGGAAAAGGGTAAAATAGACCTATGACACTGGATTTAATACCTTGGCAAAGACCCCAGGTGATAGTATTTGGTTGGCCCTTGGAAGCTTGGAAAAAGAAATGATCCTTTTTAAGCAAAGTAGAAATGACAGAACTATGGTGGCAAACACTGGAGGGAGATATAAAAAGACCCAGAGAAGTGGGATATACCATGTAAAGTAAAAAAAAAAACAACAAAAAACAAACACAGAAAACCCCATTAGCCCACTATTGGGATCTATTCTTAGGATACAGGATTCTAGTCCAATGTGATAAGCAATGTGCTGATGAGAGGTCTCCAGCATTGTTAAGAAACTCAGTGTTGGATTGTTCTCTGTAGAACAAGGCTGTGGTAGAAGCTGCTGGGACAGAGCAGGGCAGGGCTCTTAGCACGGTGCCTGGCTCACATGCTTTCATTCATGTAAGCACCATGGTACTCTCCAGTGTTCCTCTAAGAAAGAGGAGGCAGTTCCAGGTTCAGGCCCTCAGTGAACAAGAGGTTCTTTAAGGCAGTTATAGCTACCCAGTCAAAATGACCCTATTAATATACTAAAAATTGCCCTAAAGCCCTGACTGTTTTGGCTCAGTGGGTAGAATGTCGACCTGCGGGTTGAAGGGTCCTGGGTTCGATTCCAGTCAAGGGCACATGCCCTGGTTGGGGGCTCGATCCCCAGTAGGGGGTGTGCAGAAGGCAGCCAATCAATGATACTCTCTCATCATTGATGTTTCTATCTCTCCCTCTTCCTTCCTCTCTGAAATCAATAAAAATACATTTTAAAAATTGCCCTAAAATTTGCATATAGAACATTTACCTTCCTTTTCCATTAGGTGAGAGGAAAATCTGGAAGGAACCAAAACAAAAATATAGTTTGACCATTTAAAATCTGTGTAGGAAGAGCTGCCTCTGAACTAGCAGGATATAGAGTTGTTCCATTCTACCATCTAGTGGACAAGAAGGGAAGAGAGAAATTTAGAACAAAATAGTTGATCTTAGATTTTGTTGTCAACATCTGTAATTTACCAAACACGTGTTTGCTTATGAGTACTAGGGGCCCAGTGCATGAATTCGTGCATGGTTGAGGTCTGGCCTGCCTGCCCCGATGGGAGCCAATCAGGCCAGGCCAGCAGGGGGAAGGGTACATGGGAGGTTGGCTGGCCGGCCCCACCCCGGATCGGGGTGATGGGGGTCAAATGGGGGCAGGGCCGGCTGGGGGAGGGGCGGGGGCAGTTGGCTGGCCGGTCCCCAGATTGGACAGGTTGGCCAAGTAGCCCAGGGACCACTGGAAAAGACAGTTCGAGGGCACACACAGAGTGAGATGTGGTTATTATAGAGCAAATGCTCTTGAAGAGACATCATGGCAGGCCTCTTTGTGACCTCCCACCACTGTCTCACCTTCTTTCTCTGTTCTTCCTTTCCCATATTACCCCCATTCCCCTTCTGATTTTCTTTCTTATCTTGCCCCCCTCTATCCTTGCCTAGAACAGTGCTTTTAAATAACACAATGCAAACTATAAAAGGGCATCACTCATAGTGTGCATTATATTGTGTAAAACTTGTTTTAATGTGCATCTGCATGTGTGTATACACTGGGTCATGATGTATTTTAAGACATTAGGAAAACCCTGCTCCTTCACCCTTACCTATGGCACTATGAGCCAAGGAGGCCATGTGCACCCACAGTCCCTAGCAGGGAGGTGGCATCTGAGTCTTGGCAGTGCTGGGAGAATCCTTCCTCTTTCCCAGTTCAGAAAAACCCTCACCTGGAGGTGGGGAGTGACTCAGGTGACCCTGAAATAATGCAGTCAATTGGCCAAGTGTGTGAGAGCCCCTCTAAACTTGCCCTTCCTAGAGTTCTTCAGCTCATTTATGGCTTTCTCATTGGTTCAGCTACTCCTTCCCCTGTACCCTTGAAGGTGAGTCCCACCTTCCTCCACCTTTTGTTGCTGTTTCTTAAACATTTGTAGGAAAGTAGGGGGATTGAGACTAGCCAACTGTGACTTGAGGTGAGGTCAGATGTGACTCACAGGTGAGGTCAGCTGCAGAGGAGGCACAGAAGAGCCACTGCAGGGTATCAGGGAGGTTTTGCAGAGCAACTTCGTTAGGCTCCTGCATAACCAGCCATGACCTCCTTTGCCTGCACTCAGCAACTGTTGAAGGGTTGTGGAAATGTCCTTCCCAAAGGTGGGAACCTGCTTTAGACCCAACCCAAG
The DNA here is from genome assembly GCF_963455305.1 of Plecotus auritus. Lineage (NCBI taxonomy): Eukaryota > Metazoa > Chordata > Mammalia > Chiroptera > Vespertilionidae > Plecotus > Plecotus auritus. Next base: position 182,410,093 of record NC_137771.1, on the reverse strand, counting down.
CTTGTGAATCCACAGATTGGGATTTTTAAAAATAATTTTTATTGTTGAAAGTATTATATATGTCCCCCTTTTCCCCCACTTAGCCCCTCCAGCCTGCCCCCGCCCCCGCCCCAGGCCTTCAGCACCCTATTGTCACAGATTGGGATTTTTTAAAAGCACATAGAGCCTTTTGCTGCAGGAACAGCACTGGACATGTCTACCAAGTCACAAGAGAGTATAATCTATGCTGGCATGTTTTCACACTTCTTATAGTGTGTGGAGAAGCACAAGAATTGGTTGGAAAGTTTGTAAGGAGGAATCTCCAAAAGGTTAGAACTAGAACCTCCGGGGGGCAGGGGCAGGATGGGGGGCTGGCCAAACAAGTCTGAGGTATTTTACTGGAATCTTTATGTTTAGTCTTTAGACATCCTTGCTTAAAGGACACTATAGATGCATGTGTCTTCTCAAGGATGATTACCCTACTAATAGTATCTAATAGTTAATTTTAGTTCAAGCTGTTGTTACAATAAAAGCCTAAGAAGGCAGGCGAATGGGGCAGTTTGGTTTTTCAAGCCAAGCAGTCCCTTAGCCCTCTCTTTCACAGAAATGTGCGTCAGAGTAATCATTTATCCATCTCTCAGGGTCTGCCAGTCAGCCCTATCTTGTTCCTGTTCTTAGGGGAAATGGTTTTAGTTTTTGCCCATTGAGTGATGTTAGCTGTGGGTTTATCATATACAGCTTTTATCGTGTTGAGGTATGATCCTTCTATTCCCACCTTGTTGAAAGCTTTTATCAAGAAAGGATGTTGGATTTTGTCAAATGCTTTTTCTGCATCAATTGATATGACTATGTGATTTTTATTTCTCAGTTTGTTTATGTGATGTATCACATTAATTGATTTGCGGATATTGTACCATCCTTGCATTCCTGGGATAAATCCTACTTGGTCATGGTGTATGATCTTTGTGATGTACTGCTGGATCTGATTTGCTAGAATTTTGTTGAGGATTTTGGCATCTATGTTCATGAGGGATATTAGCCTGTAATTCTCTTTCATTGTGTTGTCTTTATCTGGTTTTGGTATTAGGGTGATGCTGGCTTCATAGAAGGAGCTTGGAAGTGTTCCTTCCTCTTGAATTTTTTGGAATAGTCTGAGGAGGATATGTTTTAGTTCTTCCTTGAATGTTTGGTAAAACTCCCCTGTGAAGCTGTCTGGCCCCGGGCTTTTGTTTGCTGGAAGCTTTTTGATGACTGCTTCAATTTTTTCCATAGTTATTGGCCTATTGAGATGTTTAGATTCTTCCTGATTGAGTTTTGAAAGTTTGTATTTTTCTAGGAATATGTCCATTTCTTCCAGGTTGTCCAGTTTGTTGGAATAGAGTTGTTCATAGTATTTTTTCATAATCCTTTGTATTTCGGTGAGGTCTGTTGTTATTTCACCTCTTTCATTTCTGATTTTGTTTATTTGGGTCCTCTCTCTTTGCTTCTTGGTGAGCCTGGCTAGAGATTCATCAATCTTGTTTATCCTTTCAAAGAACCAGCTCTTGGTTTTGTTGATCTTTTGTATTGTTTTTTGGTCTCAATGTCATTTATCTCCACTCTGATCTTTATTATTTTCTTCCTTCTGCTTACACTGGGCTTTTCTTGTTGCTCTGTTCTAACTCTTTGAGTTGTAGGGTTAGGTAATTTATTATCATTGTTTCTTGTTTTTTGCAGTAGACTTCTAGAGCTATGAACTTCCCTCTCAAGACTGCTTTCGCTGTGTCCCATAGATTTTGGATTGTTGTGTTTTCATTGTCATTTGTTGCCATGATGTTTTTTATTTCCTCTTTGATCTCTCTGGTAACCCAGTCATTGTTTAATAGCATGCTGTTCAGTCTCCATGTGTTTGATTTTTTTAGATTGTTTTTATTGTAGTTGATTTCCAGTTTTATGCCACTGTGATCTGAGAAGATGCTTGATATGACTTCTATCTTTTTGAATTTGAGGAGACTTTGCCTATGACCCAACATATACTCTATCTTTGAAAATGACCCATGTGCACTTGAGAAGAATGTATATTCTGTGGCTTTGGGGTGAAATGTTCTGAAGATGTCAATTAATTCCATCTGGTCTAGTCAGTCATTTAGGATTGATGTTTCTTTGCTGATTTTTTGTTTAGAGGATTTGTCCAATGGTGATAATGGGGTATTAAAGTCTCCTATTATGATTGTATTGCTGTCAATCTCTCCCTTGATATCCTCCAGGAGTTTTTTTTTTATGTATTTGGGTGCTCCTGTATTGGGTGTGTATATGTTTACCAGAGTTATTTCTTCTTGTTGGATTGCTCCGTTTAGTATTATGAAATGGCCTTCCTTATCTCTTGTTATGTCCTTCACTTTGAGATCTAATTTGTCAGATAAAAGTATTGCTACCCCAGCTTTTTTTCATTTCCATTCGCCTGAAAAACCTTTTTCCATCCCTTCTCCCTCAGTCTGTGTGCGTCTTTTTTTCTGAGGTAGGTTTCTTGTAGACAGTATATGGGTCGTGTTTTCTTATCCAATCCGTTACCCTATGTCTTTTGATTGTGGCATTTAATCCATTTACATTTAAAGTTATTATTGATAGGTACTTATTTGTCGCCATTTTTATTCTTTACCCATGTGTTCATTCTTTGCTTCCTATTGCTTTTTTTTTTTTTTTTTTTTTTTTTTTTTACAGCAGACCCTTTAGCATTTCTTGCATTGCTGGTTTGGTGGTAATAAATTCCCTTAGTCCTTTTTTGTCTGTGAAGCTCCTGATTTCACCTTCAAGTTTGATTGATAGCTTTGCTGGGTACAGTATTCATGGATTCAGACCCTTCTTTTGAATGACTTTGTATATTTCATTCCATTCCCTTCTGGCCTGATGAGTTTCTGTTGAGAAATCATTCGCTAGTCTGATGGAGGTTCCTTTGTAGGTAACTTTCTGTCTCTCTCTGGCCGCTTTTAAGATTCTTACTTTGTTGTTGGTGTTTGCCAATTTAATTATAATGTGCATTGGCGTCCGTGTTTTGGCGTTCATTTTGCTTGGGACTCTGTGAGCTTCTTGGATTTGTGTGGGTTTTTTCTCCCCTATATCAGGGAAGTTTTCTGTCATTATTTCTTCAAACAGGTTTTCTATTCCTTGCTCAGTTTCCTCTCTTCTGGAACCCCTATTATGCGGATGTTGTTTTGTTTCGTGTTGTCCCAAAGTTCCCTTAAGCTCTCCTTTTGCTTTTTAATTTTTTTTTCTAGAAGCTGCTTTACTTGGGTATTTTTCCCTACTTTTCTTCTAGCTCACTGATGCGGTCCTCTGCTTCTCCTGTCTACTCTTAATGCTTTCTATTGAGTTCTTTACAGCAGTGATGTCATTTTTCATTTATTCTTGGTTCTTCTTCATTTCCTCTTGGTTCTTACTCATATTGTCAAATTTGTCTTCCATTCTTTTCAGCCACCTTATGAACATTTCTCTGAATTCTTTCTCTGGCAGGTTGCTTGCCTCCATTTCGTTTACTTCCTTTTCTGGTGATGACTGCTTTTCTTTCATATGCGGTTCTCTCTTCTCTGGGTGTCTGGTTATGTAGTTCGCTCTCTCCTGCATTGATTTAAAGGTACAAAATACAACACAACCAGGTACAACACAGAAGGCACTGAACAGAAATGTATTCATGATATTAATAACCTGAAATAAAAATCACCATCAGAGAAAGCAAATTAGGGGATAGGAGAGAAAGAAGAAGAGGGGAAAAAAAAAGAAGGAGTGCAAAAATGAAATTGGGAAAAGGGGAAAAAAAGTAAGAGAGAAAAGAAAGAGAATAAGAAAGAAGAGGGGAACAAACTATATATATATATATGGGGAGAAAACTCCAATAGAACAGCCACTAATCCCAGCAAATGCCAGCAACAAGTACCTGGAGATGAATACAAACTACAAACAACAACTAACATCAAGTGAGGCGACGGAAAACGGAAGCAAAAAACAAACAAAAGCAAAAACAAAACAAAAAAAGTAAGCAAATCAATCTCACAAACAAGCATAAATAATTGATATAATCAACATTCAAGCAAACAACAAAAGGACAGAGAGAAAAACAATTTTTTGGAAAGTGAAGACAGAGAAGAGAGAGGTGTGTATGGACTTGGAGCAGGGGATTGGAAATTAGATACATAATTAGGGTGAAATTTTAATAGGGGGTAAAAAGAAGGAATAGGGAAAATCTAAATCAGGAAAATGGTAAGAGAAACAGGACAACAAAAGGGGAAAAGTTAGGAAGAGAGTGATGGCATAAAAGTAGAGTTGAGATAGAGTAGAATGATGATAAAAGAAAGATGAAAATAGAATGTAGAACACTAATCTCAAAGTCAAATAAAGAGAAAATAAAATGACACTTTTTTTAGAAGGTAAAATAGCAGTAGTAATAATACTGATTGAAAATAAAAATGTAATAATTAAAAAGGTAAAATCAAGAGAGGAAAAAAATTTCTTAAGTAAAAGATGAAAAGGGAAAAATATAAAAAAATAAAAAATAAAAATAAAATAAAATGTGCAGTAGTGAAGGTCATTCACTTCCTCTACTGTTCTGTTTGGCATGCCTCTTTCCCAGTCAGGACAGTATTGCAGTTCCCTGCGTTCCACTGCTCCTCATTGTTGTAAGCCAGTCCTGATTTTTAAGCAGGCAGTGTGTCTTAGTATCTTTTATTCCTTTATTTGTGATTACACAGGCAGTGTGTCTTACTCTCTTGTATTCCTTTATTTGTGATTACACAAGAGTCAATTTGTGATTCAGCCCTGGTGGCAGTGTTTCTGGATTTACCTCTGGGTCTATAGGTCCTCTCTAGCCTGTGCTTAGATCCTGCTTTCCCTGTGGCACTCAATGCCAGTTTGTGGGAGTGGGCTGCCCCAGAGCTGGTTCTCCGATGGTCACTCCCTGCTCTGATCTCCAGTTTCCAGAAAACAACTTTCCCCTGCAGTCTCCTAGGGTGTCCCCAACTGGTTGATCCTATGTATTGGGCTCAGTAATCAGAAACAAGGATTCAAAGAGGAAAAAGCGCACCCGTGCGAACTCCGGGGCTGCGCGCAAGCCTGCGTAATCCCCTTTGCCCCCTTGTGTCCAAGTAGCCAACACACTCCCCAAATTTTTTAGGCTGTCCTTCTGCATCAGATCAAAATGGGTTGCTTTTTAGAGATCCCCTCTGTTAGCAGCTCTGAGGACCCCCTTTCACATTCATGGATCACGCCAGCTCCAACAGCCATGGATTTTTCTAGGTGCAGACTTCCCCTGGTCCTTCAGCTCCCACAGAGCACGTGTTTGTCTCTCCTGCAGGGACCAGAGACCTCACCTTATCCCAGGCAAAATCTGACCTTTCCGTGGTGGAGTGTAAAGCTCCTCTGAATCCGCGTGTTTGCACCAATTGGGGAGCAGTGCTCTGGGGTTCGCAGCTGTCTGGTGGGTGCCGCAATTTAGATTTTCAGGCTTCCGATAACAACCACTTTCCCCTTCAAGATGGTGTGGTCTCTGCGTCCGAGCCGGTGGCTCCGGGAGGGAACCCAGCAATAGTGGGGGCTGCCCGGTCAGAGGACCCCTGTCCAGCAGTCCCCCACCTTCTCCTGGAGTATAGTTGTCCCTTAACTCTCCAACAGACACTTCCCGTGCGACTCTCAGCTGTTCTTTCTATCTGCTCCAGGACAAGGCTTGGGACACGTCTGTCTATTCTGCCGCCATTTTTTTTTTTTTTTTCGCACTTCACCATTTTATAAACATAGGAAATCCTTCCTCTCTGCTGTTTGGGCTTTGTGCCACTCAGAACCCATTTGCCATGCTGGGTTAGTGTGAGATAAGATTCTAAGGCTAATGTCCCAGTCCACCCTTTTGTGAGTACTCATTCATTTGCTGTAGGGTTTTTTTTTTCTGTTTTTAAGATCTCTTCTTATATACAAGATTTCATATTATTAGTCTATTCAAAAAGAAAAATATGGGAAACAATTATTTAAACTTCCCAAGTATTTATTCTAGAGGGCTGGAGCTACAGAAGTACCCTTGAATAGGCTGCAGAAGCAGCAGCAGCAGGGTCGGGGGCCACTCTCCTTGTAAAGGAAAAAAAAGTTGTACTTTTACACTAAAGCTGTTAGAGGCCAGGAGTTACTGCAGTCCTAGAAACAAACCCCAGGACCTGCTGTCTCACCACATACACATCCACCCTTTCTCCAGCCTCCTGAGAGTTGTCCAGGTTATGTTATTTCTGTTATACTTCTTTTTTTTTTTTTAATATATTTCATTGATTTTTTTACAGAGAGGAAGGGAGAGGGATAGAGAGTTAGAAACATCGATGAGAGAGAAACATCGATCAGCCGCCTCCTGCACACCCCCCATTGGGGATGTGCCTGCAACCAAGGTACATGTCCTTGACCGGAATCGAACCTGGGACCCTTCAGTCCGCAGGCTGACGCTCTATCCACTGAGCCAAACCGGTTTTGGCTCTGTTATACTTCTTAAGAATATATTTTCTATTGGAAAAATAAGACTATTTCATAAAGTTAAAAAAAAAGTTTTTCCAGTATTTGCCTAGGAAGCAAAACCTTCATATATATACTAGAGGCCTGGTACACGAAATTCTTGCACTGGGGGGGTGGGTTCCTCAGCCTGGCCTACGCCCTCTTGCAGTCCAGGAGCCCTTGGGGGATGTCCAACTGCTGGCTTAGGCCCGCTCAGACCTAAGCTGGCAGTCAGGCATCCTTAGCACTGCTGCCACTGCTGCTACACTCACCAGCTGTGAGCCTGGCTCAGGGCTTCTGGCTGAGCGGCACTCCCCCTGTGGGAGCACATTGACCACCAGGTGGCAGCTCCTGCATTGAGCGTCTGCCCCCTGGTGGTCAGTGTGCATCATAGCAACCAGTCATTCTGCCGTTTGGTCGATTTGCATATTAGCCTTTTATTATATAGGATTATTAAAATAATTATGTTATGTTAATCAGGAATTTGATTACTTTGAATGAAAAGATTATTTAATACTGTTTGATAATAATAATCCTATCTAAAAAAAGAGTAATATGCAAATTGAATATACCTCCACTACACCATAAGCCACGCCCACAAGCCACACCCACCAGCCAATCAGGAGTGAATATGCAAATAAACCCAACCAAGATGGCTGTGGCCACAGAGAGAGCAGGAGGGAAGCTTGGGTTTCCCCGGCAATGGAGGAAGCCAAGCTTTCCACCTGCCCTTGCCGGCCCAGGCCTCCACTCAATGCTACAAAGTTTCAATGATAGAAGGTAAATAAATCCCAACAAAAATGGCGGCAGCCACAGAGCTGGAGAGAGCAGGAGGCTTGAGTTGCCCCCAGAGATGGAGGAAGCCAAACTTCTGCAGCCCTGGCCTGCCTTGGCCTCCGCTTAAGGCTACAAAGTTTCAATTATAGAAGATAAGTAAATCCCAACAAAAATGGCTGCCACCACGGAGCGAGCAGAAGGCTTGGCTCAGCTCAAGGCTGGAAGATAAATAAATCCCAGATACCAGGGCCTCTGCTTGGGTGGCCGGGGGGTGTGGCCGGCCTGCAAACCACCACAGGCTCCTCGCCCAGGCCACGCCACTCCCCAAGGGAACCCCCACCCTGATCTGGGACATCCTTCAGGGCAAACCAGCTGGCCCCCACCCATACACCAGGCCTCTATCCTATCTAAGCCTATCTAATAAAAGAATAATATGCAAATTGACCATCACTCCAACACACAAGATGGCTGTCCCCATGTGGTCAAAGATGACTGCCCCCATGTGGACACAAGATGGCCAGTAGGGGAGGGCAGTTGGGAGGGACCAGGCCTGCAAGGGAGGGCAGTTGTGGGCAACCGGGCCTGCAGGGAAGGGGAGTTGGGGGGGACCCAGGCCTGTAGGGGAGAGCAGTTGGGGGGGACCAGGCCTGCAGGGGAGGGCAGTTAGGGGTAAACAGGCTGGCAGGGGAGCAGTTAGGCATCAATCAGGCTGGCAGGAGAGTGGTTAGGGGGTGATCAGGCTGGCAGGCAGAAGCGGTTAGGGGCAATCAGGAGGGCAGGCAGGCAAGCAGTTGGGAGCCAGCAGTCCTGGATTGTGAGAGGGATGTCTGACTGCCCGTTTAGGCCCGATCTTACCAGGCAGTCGGACATCCCTCGAGGGGTCCCAGATTGGAGAGGTGCAGGCTGGGCTGAGGGACACGCCCCCGTCCCTGCTCCGTGCACAAATTTCGTGCATTGGGCTTCTAGTAATATATAGTCTTTTAATCTAATGTATTTGACTACCTTCCCAGTATATGAATTTTTTTCCCAGAAAAATTTAACAGGCTTATTTATATTGTTATAAAGTTGAACTGCTAAAACTTGTTCACTGAAACATTTGGCTTGCATTAATGCTTTATGTCCCCACATTTATATTAAAAAAATTCACACACAAATGAAAATGGAAAAACTGCCAATGCCTGATTTCTGTCCCCTATTTTCAACTTGTAATCATATACTTAGGTACCTTTTGACCCCATGGGGAAAAAAAACTAATGTTCAGAACTACCAATAACAGGAAGAAGAGAAAATTTTTTAAAAGAATGAATGTTTTCCATCATAGTGGATTCTTAAGCACATTTTCCATGTATGCAGCGTGCTGGCTGGATGTCTTTTGGCATAATTGTTACACGTTTAGCATGGATAGCGCACAGGTTGGTGTCTTCAAAAAGGCCAACAAGATAGGCCTCACTTGCCTCCTGCAAAGCACCAATCGCTGCACTTTGGAAACGCAGGTCTGTTTTGAAGTCCTGAGCAATTTCTTGCACCCAGCGTTGGAAGGGAAATTTTTGAATCAGAAGTTCAGTGGACTTCTGATAACATCTAATTTCACGAAGTGCCACAGTACCAGGCCTGTAACGATGAGGTTTCTTCACCCCTCCAGTAGAGGGCGCACTGTTTCGAGCAGCTTTGCAGTCAGTTGCTTCCTCAGTGCTTTATCCCCGTTGATTTGCGGGCAGTCTGCTTTGTACAAGCCATGGTACAGAGACCTCTTTACTTACCCCCCTTCTCCTTAGGCTGGAGCTCGGCGAGCTAGAGGTGGCGCAGGTGTTGGAGAGTGATGGTGGCTGCGAACACCCAGGATTTGAATTTTAAGAAACTTTTCCTTGACCTAGAATTGGCTTTAGATCATTCCAATAGGCTCTGAAATGCCTCAAGTGTTTGTTTTCTCTCTCATACAGGAATGTTTTCTGCTTAAGATACATGGAAAGCTTTGTCAAATAATAATAACTATATTATGCTTCCATTTATAGCTCTAATTGTTATTCTGGAAAACTGTTTTGTAGGAAGGACAAGATTCCATGTCATTTGCATTACTCTACAAAGTATTTGGATTTATAGAAGTACTAGCAGGAAAAATCAGGAAAAACAAAAATTTTATTATAGGGCTGAATGAATAATTATATAGTTTTTGTAACTTTTGTTAAAAGTATTGCTAATTCTCAAACATTTTGTTTTTCAGATATAAGGAAGCATTTTTAAAGCAATTTAGAAATTGCTAATATATACAAATACTAGAGGCCCGGTGCATGAAATTCGTGCACGGGGCGTGTCCCTCAGCCCAGCCTGCACCCTCTCCAATCTGGGACCCCTTGAGGGATGTCCGACTTACAATCCAGGACTGCTGGTTCCCAACTGCTCACCTGCCTGCCTTCCTGGTTGCCCCTAACCGCTTCTGCCTGCCAGCCTGATCACCCCCTAACCATTCCCCTGATAGCCTGATTGATGCCTAACTGCTCCCCTGCCAGCCTGATTGCCCCTAATTGCCCTCCCCTGCCGGCCTTGTCACCCCTAACTGCCCTCCCCTGAAGGCCTGGTCACCCCTAACTGCCCTTCCCTATAGGCTTGATCGCCCCCAACTGCCCTCCCTTGCAGGCCTGGTCCCTCCCAACTGCCCTCCCTGCTGGCCATCTTGTGTCCACATGGGGGCAGCCATCTTGTGTGTTGGAGTGATGGTCAATTTGCATATTACTCTTTTATTAGACAGGATATTAGCTAATATATACAAATTAAAAATAAATAAAATAAATACAAATTGCTAATATATACAAATATTACAAATATATATTTGTAAACTATATATTTCTCTCCCTGTCCCTCCCAATACCTCTTTTCATTTCAATTTACTACCCTTATGCGTTACCTCTCCCAATTCCTCTCTGTACTGTATGAGAGCTAACAATCAGATTTGGTTACATATCATCCCTAAACATGATCAAATTAAAGCCTAGCTAACCTTTCTCTCAGCAGGCAGTCTGGCCTGCGGCAATCTGACTAATACTACTGTACCTCCCACCCCTCCATATAAGCAAAATAAGTGGTGGGACCCCTTTGCTGAAGCATTCCATTGGGAAGTTTGTCGAGGAAATCATGCCCATTTGACGGTCCTAGGGGCCCAAAAGATTATAGATTGGAGCCCACATGGTCATTTGCAAGCCAACCACACTGACATTTTGGTACACTGTGCATTTAACACTAGTTACATCGGTTGTGCAAGCATGCCTGTGGTTTGGACTGAGGGAGGGATGAGTTCCCCATGATCTTGAGTACTAGGCTTGCCAGTTCAGGAAACTTTATGGAGATTAAGCCATATTTTCAGCCCTTTGAAATTGTGGCACAGTGACTACCAGAACTCTCCTGGTTACTATAGTATGACTTTTACTGATAATCATACTGACAATAGCCTGATTTGCACCACTCACCCCTATGTCTTTGTTATGGGCCCCAATCTACTAATAAACCATAGTTCATCTTTTCTAATACAGGTTGGAGAAAGAGCTTGTTTTGTATCCTGCATTACCACCTAGTACTATTGAACTATTGGCCATCAGCACTATTATAATACTTAGGAGATAAGCAGAAATCTTAATACCTGTTAATCTCACCAGGAAATGGCAAGGCTCATCAGCTATCAAAGTCTTAGAAAGAGCATTGAGCCAATTACAGCCCAAAAGATTTTTGGGAATGCTCATTGCAGCCATCATCTCAGCTGTTGTTATTCTTACTACCGCCAGTGTCACTGTGGTGGTCCTTTCTGAGACTGTGAAGACGACCACATTTGTAGACGATATGGCCTATAATGTAACTAGGGAATTCACTCTACAACAGCACATAGATCAAAAAATATTAGCTAGACTACAAGTAATAGAGGCAGCCATTGAATATTTTTGGGAAAGACAGGACACTATAGTATACAAGCAAGTGCTCAATTGCGACTGGGAGCATAAGCATATATGTGTCACCCCCTTAAAATAGAGCAGTAGTCACCATCAGTGGAGTGATGTTAAAAAGCATCTATGGGGAATCTTTCAGGATAACCTTACTGAAGAAGTAAACATGTTACAAAGGTAAATTAAAGAGTCCTTACTTGCTATCAATGAACATAAAAAAACAGACTTCTGCTTAAAATACGATAAAGGAGCACATAGACCCCACCACATGGTTTCCTAGAATCAATTGATACCTGATCGGACTAACCATTGCTGTCATTGTAATTCTCTTTGTTTATCTTATAATCTACAAAATCGCAACTTGAGCAGTGCTTCATGGACCCTAACATTTCAAAGCAGAAAGTTCGCCACCTCCCTCTGTCTTCTGCAGCCAGAAAAACAAAAAAGGGGAGATGAGGGTAAGCACAGGACTTGGTTGGAAAGTTTGTAAGGAGGAATCTCCAAAAGATCAGAACCTCTGGGAGGTGGGGGGCTGGCCAAAGGCGTCTGCCCCTGCCTTGACTTTTCCAGAAAGGTCTGAGCTCCCAGGTGTTTTACTGGAATCTTTGTTTAGTTAGTCTTTAGACATCCTTGCTTAAAGGACACTACAGATACATGTGTCTTCTCAAGGATGATTACCCTACTAATAGTATCTAATAGTTAATTTTAGTTCAAGTTGTTGTTACAATAAAAGCCTAAGGAGGTAGGCAAACGGGGCTGTTTGGTTTCTCAAGCCAAGCAGTCCCTTAGCCCTCTCTTCCACAGAAATGTGTGTCAGAGTAATCATTCATCCGTTGCTCAGGGTCTGCCTGTCAGCCCCAGCAATAGTGCACATTCATACAGGCAGTCTTGATGCAGGTTTCTCAGCAGACTTCTCTGCTTTGGCCTCTCCCATTATCAATCACAAGATATGCGTTTCTCAATGAGGATCTGTAAAACTAGAGCTGGACAGAAGAATCCTCAGGGTTCTGACTATTAGAACAGTCGGGAAACACATCACTTGGATCCTCTGAAAAACCTTTTTCACTGACTAGCCAGCCACTGATTACAGAAACACAGCTCAAAGCTTTTTCCATTCTTTGGACCGTTGTTGTTTTCTGAATCTTTGAAAATGGCCATACTTGACGGTGCTGGCTGAGCACAAAGTGCCCGAACCCCCTGGCCCCACAGGAAGACCCTCTCCACAAACCTCACATCCCAGGGGGCGGCCAGAGGAGCCAGTGCGATGCCAGGCCTCGTGGCTGGTGTTCCCAGATGCCTCCCAGGTGCTCTGGGTGGTCCTCTCTGGCCTTCCATTCAGCCTAGTGGACCCTGTATCTTTTCAAGGCCTCATGCACAGTTGCCACAGAGGAAATGTTGCTGGGTGAATTCTGGTTGCAGTACATTTTTAAAGCCCTTTGAAAAGAAATAAATAAGAAATGACTCTGCTGTGGGTAAAACTTTGGTCATCTTTCCATTTGTTTGATGAGAAAGAATATAGAACAATGAGATCAAAATCTAAAGCTTTTGGAAGAATTATTCACATTTTTTACGGTTTAAAAATATTGCCTGTCGTCCCCTAGAAATGACATGTTCTGGCTGAAGTGTTTGGAGTAAAGCCAGCCTTGATTCTCTAAAATTTGGTGGTATTCTGAATGCATACTAAACACTAACCATGCATTATGCAATATTTAGAGAAAATATAAATCATCTAAATCAGTATGTTCCAGATTTGCCTTTCAGAACCAGTAAGAATTTTTTTTCCCTCAAGTTGCAATATGGGAGAAAAAGAAAACATTTATTCTAGCTCAAATAATTTTTATAGGAAGAAAACTTGCATACTTTTATTAACCCTGTCATTTCTCAAACTCTTCGACTACAGAACTCTTTTCTTTGTGGAATGTCACATGACATGTGTATTAGTCAGCTGCTGTAACAAAGAGGACCAACAATATAATGACTTAAGTTTATCCCTATTTCATGTAACAGTCAAGGACAGGTAGGAAGACTGCTCTACTCCATTGATTTAGTCAGAATTTCCAGTTCTCTCTGGGTTTTTCACCACCCCTAGAACATCATCTTTGTCTGTATAGTCAAAATTGGGTCACAGGCCTATAGCTAATAACGTGTATTATATACTTGAAAGTTGCTGAGAGTAGATTGTGTTCTCACCACACACACACACACACACACACACACACACACACACACACACACAAAGAGAGAGGGTTAACTATGTTAGGTGATAGAGATGTTATTTATCGTGATCTTGGTAATCATTTCACTTTACACTTTATATATAATCATTACATTTTATACTTTAAATATATACAATTATATTTGTCAATTATTCCTCAATAAACTTGGAAAAAAATGTAGCTCTCAAAACACGCAAACAGAAAACCTCCCTCCCTCCCAAAGAACTGGGTCACAGGTATATCTGCATTCCTGTTCATAGGTTAAGAAGAATTTGAAGGATCATATGTGCAATATTTTAAGACTGTCTAGAAGTAGCACACATCATCTTCTGTCAAATTCTAGTGTTGAAAACATTGTCATATGGCAACTCCTAGCTTCAATAAAGGGGCAGAAATTATAGACCCTAATAATGGAGGCAATTTCTCAGCTATCAGTCCATTAATATGTATCATAGTCACCAAACGAGGAAAACCCATATGACCCTACCCATCCAGAAAAGCTGACACTTAGGTACCAGCAGATAGTAGACTAATCAAAGACTGCCAAATGTACTTGAAAGCCAATTAGAAAGCTTCCCTCACTTTCAAAAATTCCACCCTACTAGAATTAGAAAATCCCACCCTGAAAGGATACTCACCAAAGACTGTCATAAGACTTCCTCTTTCCAGCCTGTAAGATCCACTCTCCTTTTAATCCCCTTCCAGTCTCCACTGGAATAAAAGTGATGGCAGTGACCCCCTTTCAACAGTGAGATTTGAATAAATACCCTTTGATTAACTCTATAGGTGGTCTTTGTCCTTTTGACAAAATAATTACAGGTTGGTCAAATAATGAATTGAAAGAATAGGAAATCATGAACATTCTAGAAGAAAAGATATTTTAAAGAATAACTTTGGAATGGGAGGGATCTTTCAGGCAAAACACAAAATCCAGAAGCCAAAATGAAAATGGTAAAAAATTAGGATAAACAGGAAGCACAATTTTTTTGTATAAAATATTTTTAAAGTTAAAAGATAAAATTTCCAAGCATATAACAAAGGATTAATTTCCTTGATATAGAAACACTTTAAAAAATTAATGAAAATAATTCAAGAAAAATGGATAAAGGAAATAAACACAATTTATAGGAAAATAAATACAAATAACTAACAAATATATAAAAAGAAGCTTAGACTAACACATAATCAAAGAGTTTACAAATTAAAATAAGATACTTAAAAATTTATTAGAATGTCAAATTTAAAAATATTTAATGGTATGCAATATTGGTAAGAGTATAAGAGAACAGGTATTCTCATAACATGTTGGGAACAGGATAAAACTATGAATTTTTAAAAGTCAATTCGCAACAATCAAAATTTAAGATGTGTATATGCCTTGATCTTGCAATTGTACTTTTAGGAATTTATTTTATGAGCAAAGATATATATGAAGAGGCATATTCAGGTTATGTGTAGGTTTTTGTTTGGACTTAGTTTTCATTTTTGGGGGAAATAAATGCTTAGGAGTGTGACTGCTGTTTACTTTTTAAAGAAACTGCCAAACTATTTTCCAGAATGGCTGGAAAATTTTTCATTCCCACTGGCAAATAATCAGTGGTCCATTTTCATTATGTTTTTCCCAAATTTAGTATTCTCAGTGGGTTTTTGATCCTGAAAAATTTGTGCTCTCTACTTTCCCTAACTTTAAAAAAAGTCATTTTAAGTCCATAGTTTATGTTAGAGTTCATTCTTACTTAGTGTTGTACCTTCTATAGGTTTTGACAAATGTGTAATGACATGTACTCACCATTATATTGTTCCTGCTATTTTCAATTGTAGCCATTCTAGTAGTTGTGTAGTGATATCTCATTTGTGGTTTTAATTTGTGTTTCTCTAATGGCTAATGATGTTGAATATCTTTTCATGTGCTTCTTTGCCATTCATTTGTCATATTTTGTGAAATATCTTTCATATCTGTTGCCCATTTTCTAATTGGATTTCTTTTACTGTTCAATTTTGAGAGTTCTTTATATACTTTAGATACAAATCCTTTGTCAGATATATAATGTGCAAGTATTTTCTCCCAGTCTATAGCTTGCTTTTTCATCCTCTGAATAGGGTCTTTCACAGAGAAAAAATTTTAACTTTGATGGTCTCATTTACCATTTTTTTCTTTAATGATCACACCTTTGGTGTCATATGTAGAATTTTTTCCCAACTCTACATCCCTGAATTAGTTTCCTAGAGTTGCCATAACAAATCACCATAAACATTGTGACTTAAAGAAGAGAAAATTATTTTCACCTCTTACTGTGTCAAAATATTCATTAATTATTTTTAAGCATGCTATATCCTGTCAACTCTCTAAATAAAATAATTATTCATAAGCTGTGCACCTTTTTTTTCTCTATTAGCTTTGTTTCCTTGGGTGTAAATTCTTTTATTTGTTGAAGTTGTGGCCTATGCCAGATCATGTCTGTTGGTACTTAGCCCTATATCCACTTTGCTATAATCCCCTATGTATTCCTGAAGCTAGGTGTCTGAAATGACACATCCTGGACTCTCTTGTCAGGTCAGTGCTAGTTAGATTCTGCAAATGAAGGACAGTCACACAAGATTGAAGGGGGGAAGAAGGGAGAAGTATTGTGTTTCAGACAGTGCCCGTGGCAGTGACCCCTGCTACTGTTCAGGCATGAGTGCAGGCTTATGGGCTACAGCTCAGGGACTGTAGCTACTTCCTGATGTCTGGGCAACACCATCTCCCTCCCTTTGCTTCTCCAGCCTTTCCAAAATTATGGTAGCAACTTCCTTGATGGATATAGTATTTTGGTATTGGAAGCAGTCCAAGGGGATAGGCTCTCATAGATATAAATGCAAGGTTGTTATCTGAACTGGCCTCCTTGCTAAAAGAAGTGGGTTATTATTAGTTTAAAGCAGGAGGGACAAAAGAGATACTTAAGAGGTATCCAGGGTTGCCTTGAATGGAGTGCAATTGTAGACAAATCTTTGGAAGAGATAAAGGAATATTTTCTGTTCTTGACATTTCTGAGGATTTGGGGATGGAATGGAAGGCTGCAGGGTATGCTTACTCTGCCGTCCTGCTCCAATCTTCTGTATTATTTTTTGAAATGGTGATTATGCTTATTGCTCAATTAAGATTATGTTTTAAAAATCACTACAAGGAAAACTATATGGCAATGTTTAACCATACTTCATGGACAATTGGCCTGCTATTTCAATATCCCAATTCACATGCTGAAGGGATTTGAACAGTAGTCATGATACCCTGGAGGAAATTATCACATTTTTTGATTATTTCATTCTAGTAACAGTTCTGTCCTGGGAAAAAGATTAGCCTCCAGGCATTTCTGACTGTTTTTCAGTTACAGTCTCTAAACCAGTATGCAGCAGCATTGCTTCTTTCCACATGGTGGCCTTTGTAGTAGCTGGCAGATTTCCCTGGGGCCTCAGAATGGCAGACTTATGCAATGTCACTGGCTGACAGTTCGATCCAGCACAAGCTTGGTGAGATTTTAGGGCTAAAGTCATTGCATCCTGTGCAATAGTTGAAGCCTGCAATAACCAGCTGCATTCCCTAAGGCTGGGAAAAAATACTTTTTATGCCAATCTCAAAACTACCCTAAAATACATGCACAAAACTTAGGGTCTCAGAGTCTACCCGGAGGGGTGAAGAACATGCGGTATTACAAAGCCTAAGGATTTTGTAGTCTGATGGATCTAGGTTCAAATCTTGAATCTGTGCCTTGGACAAGTCACTTAACCTCATTGAACTCCAGATGCTTTATTTGTAAAATGGGAAACAATCATAGTTATCTCCAAGGGAAGATTATAACAATTCACTTATTCATTGATTCAACATTTGTTATTGCCTACCTTGTACTAGATCTTATTCCAGGGACAAGGGGACACAATATTGAACAGGCAATGTGCCTGATTTCATGAAGTTTACATTCTAGTAAGTAGAGAAAGATAGTAACACAGACCAAAATAAATAAGAAAATGCCACAATAAAAATGAAACAGTGATGAAACAGAGAGTTGCTGCAATTTCTCTGTGTTTTCTCCTTGGTTCAAACTACCTAGTAAACTATATAGAACCTAATTTTCACAGGCCCCTTATCTAAGCCAGTAGGCCATTGGAGAGGGTTCATGATTAATTTTAATGGTCCAATGGTGATGGAAGGAGACTTGACTTTAGGTGGTTAACACACAATGCATTATACAGATGATGTATTGTAGAGCTGTATACCTGAAACCTACATAATTTATTAACTGATGTCACTCCAATAAATTCAATAATTAAAAAAAATGTTAATGGCTCAGTGTGACTTCTCTGGAAACATTTGCATACAGCATGTCCTAAAATAACATCGTTTCATTCAATGTTTTATTATAACATTGATGAGATGCTGTAGGAACTTAACTTCTGTTTATATCAATTAGACTATGGTAAAATTGGTTTTGTTTTATGTTGCTTCATAAAATAGAACTATATTAGCAGAAGGTCAAGGCCTTGGGTCATACTTTTATTTTACTTTGTTGGTGGACTTTTAGGCTCTGCGTGGCCAGTGGAGGTGGTATTTGGGGGTAGGCAGACACTTTCTTGCCCATCCTCTGCCTGAAAACACTCTGTTTCTGAATGTCTTATAGAATTTGTTACTGGGATCTTAAGCCCTGCTGGGATCATTTAATGCATCAGAAGTTGTGGCTTGCAAGAACCAACTGATCCTGCCCTTCAAAAATATAACATGGATCTGCCAAGAAAGAGTCCAAGGTGATCAATGTTGCTATTTCAAGCCTAAGCCTTCTAGGAACATCAATGTGGATGGCAATGTCTGGTCCTCCAGGCTGCTCCAGCCCAGAGCTAGGTTCCCTAATAGGTGGATTAGGCACATGGTTAAGGCATTGATAAAAGAAAACTCACACACACCTGAAAAGTTAGCTCTCAAAGCCTTATTTAGAATTTTGGAACCAGAAATATCTTGGAAGATGGTATTCTAATATCACATTTTATGTAGGTTTTCTGTTATATTGAATATGAGTTACTTAGGGGTGGGGGAGCCATAATCTTTTGGAATTCAGGGCCTCTAAAGGTCATAATCTGACCCTGTCCCGCACCACCCAGAAACTTACCCTCACCTCAGTTCTCAGAATTAACACACATAGTCTCTCACAAATCTGGGGTCCAGGCTAGGGAGTGGAGGATGTATTTTTTTTTTTTTACTCTATTGCAGCTCCCTCTGCCTGTTCTCCTTTCTGTAGTGCCAACACAGTTTCACACTTCATCATATGCAGTGACCAGGAGTGTGATAGTGGTAACTGGTGCCTCTGACTTTTAGGGCAAATCTATGGGGGCAGGGAGGTCTCCTGGACCATTGGATGATTTCCTTTTACATGAGGAAATTTCTCACGTGATGCAGAAATATATTGTTTTCCTGCTTCTGGTCTTGAACCTTACCCCATCTTCTTTTGCTGTTATAGGAAACAAAAATAAGGGCCAAGGCCTGGGAACATGAGGGTTTGACTGAGTCTCCACTTGGCCTCTTCAGACCAAGCTGGGCTGCCCCAGCTCCCCAGAGTAGAGACCTGGGCAGCTGCCAGGGGCAAGGTGCTGGCCCATTGGTCTCTGGCCCTCACAGGGTTGGCCAATGGAAAGGGACAGCTGTGAGGTGGGGACTGCCTGCCCCATGAGTAGCCGGCTGCTGAGGCCGAGCCATCTCCTCCTCTCTTACATCCTGACTGCAGTCTGTGGATCCCACACCTAGAGGTAAGAGCAATGTCATTAAAGTTTGAGGCTGGGGATGGGGATGGCTGCCCTGCCTTGGAACCTCTGGCTCAGGTGCCCCCAAATTCTTCTGTTGCAGCAGCATGGCGAATAATACAGCAAAGCTCAGCCAGGGTAGCTTTCTTGATTCTCTCACAGCTCTAAGAGAAAAGGGACTGTTCCTCTGGTCAAAATGCCTGGGACCATCTTGAATTTTGACCAGTTCACTCTGTGGCAAGATGTC
Organism: Plecotus auritus; assembly: GCF_963455305.1. Lineage (NCBI taxonomy): Eukaryota > Metazoa > Chordata > Mammalia > Chiroptera > Vespertilionidae > Plecotus > Plecotus auritus. The sequence goes on along the minus strand of NC_137771.1, from coordinate 182,390,690 downwards.
TTCCCAGAGAAAAAGTTAGGGTCAGTGAGGGGGAGGAATGGTCCAGTGCCAGAGTCCAATTAGATAAAAGGAGAAGGTGATCAAATGATTCTCACAGAAAGAAGCATAGGAAGAGGCAGTTTGGGAAAAGCCTGAGCCCCGATCTCAGACTGAGTTTGAAATCCAGGTCTACCACGTGATTCTACTCAGCAAATGTTATTGAGCAGATTTTACGGGTTCACAAGACACAAAGATGAATGAGACATTGTTGCCTATAGATTTGGGAGTATCTGTGGATATGGCGATATCTAGAGATGTGGGGGACATCTCACAGGGTGATCAAGAGGTTCAAATGAGACAAAGTGAGCAAAGGGCCTGGCATATACTAGAGGGGCTTATGAAAAATCTTATTTTTAGAAGACATTTTCTGATAGAAACAGCTGGGTCTGCCTGGCCTTTGCCAAACTCAATTCTGCTCTCCCCAGTGAGCAGTGTCTGAGGCATCCTGGTTGTTTCCAGCTGTCAATGTAGAGGCCAGAGTGGGAGGCATTTAGATGTCAGGCCAGTCTTTGTGTGTCAGAGGATGTGGGTCCCTCGTCGGGAAGGTTCTGGTTTTCAGATCAAGCCTTGCACAGGGTGTAGCCACCTCTGTCCTGGTGACTTTTTCTTAGGGGAAAGGTTGGCTCCTCCTAACAAGTTTGGGGAGCAGGGGTGCCCTTTATGCTGGCAGAATACGCCCAGAGGAGCATGAGGGTATCTACTTTGTTCATGAAGCAAAACAGTGGAAAGCCAGCTCTGCAGCTTAATTGGCAGTCCTTGTGGCCACCCTCCCAGAATTCTTGAGGAGTTGTAAAGAGAGGCACAGGACTTGGTTCTTGTCCTTTCTAAGGTGGCTGCAGGGACAAACTTTCCATCTACTCCTTGTCAAGTCAGGAGACCAGCGGCCTCAGACAGACACTTGGCAGAGGTCAGGAGGTAGAAGCTCTGGAGACAAGAAACTTTCAATCACGAATTCCTTCATGTGCAGAGAGACTGATGCTAAAAATGTGGTGGATGGATGCTCTGCTTTACTAGTTCTTTGAGAACATGAGTGTATGCGTGTGAGTGTGTGTGTGTGTGTGTGTGTGTGTGTGTGTGTGTGTGTGTGTGTGTGACACAGAGAGAGATTTGGGCATGGAGATGCTGACAGCTTTCCCAGGGCTGAGTGAAAGCTTTCAGGTAACCCTCCTGGGAGCTGAGCTAATGCTTGCTTCTGCCATTTAGCATTAGGTAGCACCATGTGAAATTGCCAGTATTCTACCATTTTTTGACCTTTAAAAATGGCGAGTTCATATAATTCAAACTAAGATTTGTATGATAGAGACAGAGAAGCATCGATCAGACCATCAAATCTCAGAGGGAAGGTAGGGGAGGGCGGGGATAAGGGGGAGAGATTAACCAAAGGACTTATATGCATGCATATAAGCCTAACCAATGGACACAGACACCAGGGGGGTGAGGGCACGAGTGGGGAGAGTGGGCAATGGGAGCATAAGGACACATATGTAATACCTTAATCCAGTGGTCGGCAAACTCATTAGTCAACAGAGCCAAATATCAACAGTACAACGATTGAAATTTCTTTTGAGAGCCGAAAACCGACTTCTGTGCATGGGCCCCCAAGTTTCAATCGCACTGTACGTGCATGCCCGCACGTGGTATTTTGTAGAAGAGCCACACTCAAGGGGCCAAAGAGCTGCATGTGGCTCATGAACCATGGTTTGCCGACCACTGCTTTAATCAATAGAGAAAAAAAATTTTTTTTTAAAAAAGAGTTGTATGATTTTTAAACCAGCATCTTGGTCTCTTCATTCTTCTATATAGGGGAGTCAAAAGCTGGGCTACAGGGAGGATTAAATGAAATCAGATTTAAAAGTGCCTCATGCAATTTATGCTCCAAAGTACTCTTGCTAATTTCAAAGTGTTCTCATGGCCCTCATCTTACATGATCTCATTTGGCAGATTAAGAAGCTGAGTCTGGGAAGCCTTTTGGGAGGCAGTGTAATGTGATGGAAAGCTCACTGGTTTGGAAGCCAGATGGGAATCTCACAGGAATCATCTTAATCTCTGTTTCCCCATCCCAAAAGTTAGGGTTATTTTCCTTGTTTCATGAAGTTCTTATAAAGATTAAAATACTAGTAAGTAATAAGTAAAATGCATAATGTGTAAAAGCTCCTGGTGTGCGAGTTAGTTTTGAGGTTAATCTAATAAATGCATCTCTTTCCTTGCCCTTAGTCCCCCATTTGTAAAAGCAGGGAAGGGGTGAGATGGTTTCTGGGGCCCCTCTTGTCTCCCAGGGGCTGTGTGAACTGTGCTTTACTGCCCTTTCCTGCTGGAAGAGTTAGCACCCGGCGTGGTAACTTCTTCCCCCCATATGGCTCTGTCCCCTGTCAGCTCCAAAGGAGACCTCATCCTTGTATTTCACAAGATTCTGCTCTTGTTACTGAAATTCCAGCAGGTCAAAGTGGAATTTCTCATACATTTTAACACTAGAGGCCCGGTCCACAAATTTGTGCACCAGTGGGGTCCCTTCAGCTTGCCCTGCAGGATTGGGCTGGAACCGGCTCTCCGACATCCCCTGAGGGATCCTGGATTGTAAGAGGGTGCAGGCCAGGCCAAGCAACCCCACTGGTGCATGATCACGGCCAGGGCGGGACATGGTAGGTTGACCAGCTGGGGAGGGACCACAGGAGGGCTCCAGGGCATGTCTGGCCCATCTTGCTCAGTCCAGATCGGCCAGACCCCAGCAGCAAGCTAACCTACTGGTTGGAGTGTTTGCCCCCTGGTGGTCAGTGCACATCACAGTGACTGGTCGACTTGTTGACTGGTCAACTGGTCAACTGGTCAACTGTTTGCTCCCTGGTGGTCAGTGCACATCATAGCGAGCGGTTGAGCAGCCTTAGCATATCATTAGCATACTATGCTTTGATTGGTTGAATGGATGACCGGACAACCGGACACTTAGCATATTAGGCTTTTATTACATAGGATTTGAAAATGAGAGATCATAACATGGCCTTTGAGGACTCAAAGAACATCATGATCATCCCCTTGTGATTTATTTATTTATTTATTTATTTTTTTCTTTATTGATTAAGGTATTACATGTATTCTTATCCCCCCATTGCCCTCCTCACTCGTGCCCTCACCCCCTTAGTGTCCGTGTCCATTGGTTCTGCTTATATGCATGCATACAAGCCCTTGCAATTTTAAAAGTAAACAGCTCCTGTGCATGGGGCCATGAAAGCCAGTGCAGTAGAGAGGAGCCAGCCTTCCATTTCAAATGGCACCTCTGCACGCTTCCACCTGTTATCCTGGGGCAGAGGTTATCACACCTCTCTGGTTCTCAGATTTCTCTTGTGGGCATTGAGTCCTACCTTCTGGTGTTGTGGGGATGAAATGAGATTAAAGAGGTGGTCCACAGAGCTGCACCATAAATATTTGTTTGCTTTCATTCTCTTCACTTACATGTGTGGAACACTTCATACATTTATAAAATACTTTTTATACTTTTAGTCAATTGATTTGTACAATAATAATGTGAAATAAATGAGATAAGGATTAATAATCACATTTGTAGGCAAAGAGCATGGTGTCCAAAAGGGAGTAGGGGCAGGTAAGTCACCCAGCGAGTTAATGGTGGAGCTTAGTCTAGGAGCCAGGTCACTTGCATCATGATCTGGAGGTCTGTTCATGCTATTGGATGTCTCCATCCTATGGATGGAATAGCAAAAGACAGATGTGTGACCCTGAAGCTGTTTTCCTCCTCTGGGTTATGCCTAAGAGTTCATTATTGGGCTTTGGAAGGTCAGAGTTTGATTTCCAGCTCCTCTATGTGTAGTTCGGAGATGTTGGCCAAGTCACTTAACCTCCTTGAAGACCATTTTCTTCATCTCTAAAATGGATACAATCAGAGCTAACATTTAAAAGAATATATTTTTATTGATTTCAGAGAGGAAGGGAAAGGGAGAGAGAAACATCAATGATGAGAGAGAATCATTGATTGGCTGCTTCCTGTATGCCCCAGATGTGGACCAAGCCTGCAACCGGGCATGTACCCCAACTGGGAATTGAACCAAGATCTCCTGGTTCTTAGGTCAATGTTCAACCACTGAACACACTGGTGGGCCAGAAATAACATTTATTGAACACTGACATGTGCCAGGCACTGTTCTAAGTACATTATATGGATTATGCCACACAATCCTCCAACTAATATTCGACTGAAACATGTTACAGGTAAGAACAAATGATTTTCACCTGAGCACCGAGATTATGAAGCATGTGCTCCCTGTTTCTGCCTCATACTGTCTCTCAAAATGGCTGTGAGAATGAAATACCAAGTGAGGTAGGACTTTCTACACAATGAAGAATTAGAAGTGGAACTTGGCACTGATCTTCATGAACCATGTGAAAGGTTTCTTTATATGCACAATTGAGTCTTAGATCATACAGTTTCATTTAATAATTTTAATAAAGAAGTCTTTCAAAATCAAAGTGTAACTATTATTATATCCAAACAAAGCACAAACAATTTTTGAATAATTTTTTGAAACGGCACCTCTGCACCAACTGTCAATTGTTATCAATTACAAAATTATCCACCCAGAATTAGACTGGAAGACAATTTTTGTGTTCAGTAAGAATCTGTTCCTCCCTTCAGGAACTTTCTAGGATCATGTACCCATCTTCCCCCACCCTCCTTTCAATACCTCCACCCCATGCCACTGTCATGGAACCCCACTGTCCCTGTTAGTGGAAAAAATAGATCACACTGAAGTGTTGAAACAGAATGCCATTCCTTGAGCTGGGAGAATGCATTCTGAACAGCTTTGGAGTCAGCCCTCCATTGCTATGATCTCTGGGGCTCTCCATAGCTACCTCTTCCAATTCTCACGTTCTGGACCCTCTCCTCCTGTCTCTCTGTGGGAAAAGAAAACAGTCTTATTGATTCTACCCTTCTAATTTCTGGAGAAACAAGCACAGAGCCTCTCAGAGGTCTTCTCAGGAGTTTTAGTGATAACCCTATAAGGAAAAAGAATGGAGGTGACAAACAGTGGGAAAGTTTAAAGACATATGAAATTTTAAAAGTCTCAGAACAAGTATTCTTCCTAAATACAAAAGGGGCTTGGCTGGTCTCTCTTCCTTGGTTTCTTATTTAACTCAGCTCTTTCTTATCTCCTTCCTCCCCCCTTTCTTATCTTGACATGAGCTAAACCTAAGCCAGGAGCTACTGAGAACACTTTCCTGAGCTCTCCACCCAGTAGAGGGCAACAAAGGTACATGTAGATGGTAAGAGTGAGCCTTGACAAGAGACTCGTAACCACCAAGGGGCAGCATTCCTATCTGTGTTGTGTTGACTCCATCTATCTGTGCTCCGCTCCATCCACCACCCAATCTCATTCTCAATTCTCACTTTACGTATAAGGTCACATTTGAACTTGATATTTGTCAACTGATGCATCAGATCACTAGAGAGAATCAACTTAATTAAATGTCTTTAAACAACTAGTTTTAATGTCTTTAAACAAATGTCTTTAAGAAATCATTTGAGTATTTTAGATCGTAGTTTACACTAAAACAAAATATCAGAGATGGACTAAAGAGTGAAACAGTCATTCTATTATTAAACAATAGAGGAAAATAAAGTAGGATATTTATCAAACCCTAGCATGAATAAGGTCTGTTTAACATTAGAAGCAAAGGAAAATATCAACAGAGTTGACTATATAAAAACTAAAACTTCTGTCACCAAAAAATCAGGATAAACAAAAGAATAATCTGCATACTAGAGAAAAGAGTCATAGCTATGTGATAAAGTGTTGGTATAAAGAGCTCACACAAATTAATTCAAAAAGCACATTGTGTTCTAATTACATAAGTAAAAAAAAACTAACGGGGGTATTATGAATGAGAAAATTAAATTAGAATAGAAAATTAAATTAGAAAACAGGCCTTTAATAAAATGTATAGCTCACTAATGATCAAAGTAATGAGGTATCGTTTCCTTTAGTCAATTAACAACAAAAAACGTTTTTAATGATAATATCCCAAGCTGCTAAGAGTAGTTAAGGTAGGCTCTTTGATACACACACTGCAATTTGGGAATATGCATCAAGAACTTTAAAAATGTTCATAGTTTTTGGTCCAGTAATTTTACTTCTGAGAATATGTCATATAATAATTTGGTGATAAGCTATATGCCTAAGGATATTTGTTACAGATTTTAAAATAATATTTTAAAAATGGAAATAACCCAAAAGTTCAACAAGATGGAAATGGTTACATATATTTTGGCTGTATCCATTTAATGGACTAATGCATACACATTTAAAACAATGATTGCAAAAACTAGAAAAAGACAAGGCAAAAATAGGGGAATAAAATTTCTATGTAAAGTATGTTTCCACTATGTTTAAAAATAAGCAGAGACATTATTAGGATGGAGGATTGTTTTGTTTTCTGTAGTTTCCAAAGTGTTTATATTACTGGTTTTAATGAATGCACACATGTATGTGTATATATGTAAAAGATTAATATATATACATATATACACACATATATATGGAAGATGAGGTTGTTTTGTCATGTAGAGCCCAGGTAATGGGGCATAGGAGTGGATTCCAGACACCATGCACATCTTTGGAGGTATGATTGCCAATCATGGTCTTTCCTGCATCCTTCACAGAGGAGTTTCTCCTAAAGCCAAACCCAATTCTGGAGATTTCATGTAATCTATAAGAGGTAAGCAACCTGATGAAAAATAGTGTCTTTAGGGAAAATAAAATACATATGGACTGTGTTTTGTTTAGTATCAGGTTCTTGGGATTAACCTTTCAAACTAGACAGAAGGTCTTAGTGATACCTGTGATGCAGGGTCCTAGGACTTATTTCCCTCTTTGGTGCTTTCAACTCTCTGGCGTACTTTAGGGATGGGAAGACTAAGACTCTGGCAATCAGATGTGGGAGCTAAGATCACCCTAATATCAAGGCAGAAGCTATGAGGGTACAAGTCCCTAGGTATGTAAAGGACCATCTTCTGGGAGGGGGTTATGGAGGGATGATTCTGAGACAGAGAGACCCTTGGCCACCTGTGCCACTTAAGCTTTTTTCTTGGACTCCTATAGTTCATATTTCAAATATACTCCACACTCCTTGCCTCTTGTCTTCTTCTTTTCTCGTTCCCTTTCTTCCTCCTTCCTTCATCTCTCTGGCTCTTTTGCTCTTTCTTTTTCTTATTATAAAAATATTTATTTACTACCTACTCTATGCTGGTAGTGTGTCAGGCTTTGCCTCCCCCTACACAGGTAGTTTAATGGGCGAGCTAATCAGGAATTACAGTATAGTGAAAGAAGTGCAATGCTGCAGATAAATGAGGCCACTGGGGAACACAGAGGAGGAAGAACCAACCCAGTTGGGGGAGAGATAACCAGAAGGGGTTCCTGCAAGATGACATCTTAACTGTCCTGAAGGCTGCATAGGGATCAGGCATGTGAGGAGATGCAGATAAGGGAGGCCCAGGCAAATGGACAATGTATCTCTTATTGTCTGACTAATCCAAGGCAAGGCTGTGTGTGTGTGTGTGTGTGTATGCATTATGCATGTATGTGTGTGTGTGTATGCATGTGTGTAATATATCAAATGGCCTAATGTCACCCAGGAGGAGGGGAGAGGAAGGAAGAGAATGGGAGAAAAAGGAGGAGGAACATACATAGAAAATAAGGGGCAGGGTAGTAAAGAAGAAACCAAAAGGAGCCAAGAGAGAGGAGTTAGAATGGTATGGAATGGCCCGGCTGGCATGGTTCAGTGGTTGAGCGTAGACCTATGAACCAGGAGGTCACGATTCGATTCCTGGTCAGGGCACATGCCCGGGTTGCAGGCTCGATCCCAGTGTGGGGCATGCAGGAGGCAGCTGATCAATGATTCTCTCTCAACATTGATGTTTCTAGCTCTCTCTCCCTCTCCCTCCCTCTCTGAAGTAAAAATAATATATATTTTAAAAAATAAAATAATTGGATGGATTGATCTGAGTCAACATCCTTGGAAAACTCAAGGGAAGGATTCTTGACAAGTTGACTCTTGGAGCTTTCTCCATGCCTGGTCCTGTGCTCAGATATGAGCAAATTGGAGTAACATTGTTGTGCCATCATTGAACTCACAATCCTATTGAAGAAGAGTGGTTACCCATAAGTAATATGTTAAATATTGCAAATATCAGGGCAGAAAAAGATTGAGGTAGATTGAAATAGAAAAGTCTTCCTGGAAGAGGTGAGTATTGGGAGAGTAAGTCTCAGAAGTGGACTCTGCTGAGGTGGTGTGAGTCTTGCTTAGATCCAGTATGAGTGTGCTGTGTGGGGTCTGTCTCTCATGGCTAGTCCAATTTCAGGGATCAGGATGCTGTTGCTGCCAGCTGTTCTCCTGTTACTACTCCTGCCCAGTCATGGTCAAGATACCCCGACTGGAGAACCTGGAGTCCTACTTCCCCTGCCTAAGGGGGTCTGCACTGGTTGGATGGCAGGCATCCCAGGGCATCCTGGCCACAATGGGACCCCAGGACGTGATGGCAGAGATGGCACTCCTGGTGAGAAAGGTGAAAAAGGAGATGCAGGTAAGAACAAGTTTTTTGGTCTCCTCCATCAGACTTCTCTTGGGTAGAGGAATGCTTCTAGAACTATATAAGGGTATTAGTTATTGACTAAGGTCTAGACAAGGGAAAGAAGCAAAGTTTTTTTTTATGCACTCATAAGCAACCTAAAGTGGATTTTGGGTTGGCCTTCCAGTGGTGACAATAGGTGTACCTGTGAAAAATCAAGTATCCTTGATTCTGCTCTATCTGTATCTCCTTCTCTGTCCCCTTTCCCATCCCCACCCTCATCCATCCCTAGTCCCAATTTGTTCATATTCCTATTTCTATTCATTTGCCCTTAATTTCCATTCCATGCAGTGACATTCAACCACACTTAGTGTTCACCTCCTGCAGGTCGCAGTCTTGCTCCTAGAGAGCTCCTGGTCTAGTTAAGAAGAGAAGCCTAATGCATAAGACTGTGAAAGGTTACTATTGGGAAGTCCACTCCAAATATGCCAAATTTAATGTGAACAAATTCCAAATTATGGAACAGAGAAAAGGTGCCCTTAGAGCAAACTTAGATTAACAATGAGGCTTTAAGGAGGAGGAAGGTCTTAAGCTAGGTCTTAAAAGATGAGTGGACAGAGCAAAGAAGGGATGGCATCCTACACAAAGGGATAGAGAGCAAAAGTATGGTTGGTTGAGACAGTACATAGTTGACAGGTCAATGATGGAGATTTATTGGACATAAGGTTGGAAAGAATTAATGGAAGCCTGCTGGGGAGGATGTGGAAATAGGAGATATAACTCTCCCCTTTGGATGCTTCCACTGGTTCTTTGCTCTGTAAGTGAAGCAGGTTGTATATAGGGGCCATAGGGACAGTGTTTTAGGTTGGAATCAACTTAGGCAGGAGTTCTGTTTCTTGAGGTCACTGAGGTCTTTTTGTTCTTTAGGTCTTGTTGGTCCTAAGGGTGACACTGGTGAAACTGGAGTGACTGGGGTTGAAGGTCCCCGAGGCTTTCCAGGAGTCCAAGGCAGGAAAGGAGAACCTGGAGAAAGTGCCTATGTATACCGCTCAGCGTTCAGTGTGGGACTGGAGACCCGGGTCACTGTTCCCAATGTTCCCATTCGCTTTACCAAAATCTTCTACAATCAGCAAAACCACTATGATGACACCACTGGCAAATTCCACTGCAACATTGCTGGGCTCTACTACTTCTCCTACCACATTACAGTCTATCTAAAAGATATGAAGGTCAGCCTCTACAAGAAGGATAAGGCTGTGCTCTTTACCTTTGACCAATACCAGGACAAGGACTTGGACCAAGCCTCTGGCTCTGTGCTCCTCCATCTGGATATCGGTGACCAAGTCTGGCTCCAGGTGTATGGGGAAGGGGAACATAATGGGATCTATGCAGATAATGTCAATGACTCCACCTTCACAGGCTTCCTTCTCTACCATGACACCAATTAATGACCACTTAACCAGAGCCTCCACTGGGCCAAACAACCCAGAAGTCAAAGAATAGCCCAAGGGTTTTCAGTGTAGTTAGAAGACTGATATTATTATTCAGTTGGAGAGTTCTGAACATTATTCATGCATTTACTCATTCATTCATCAAGTACCTTTTAAAAAAGTTATATAGTTTCTTCTCCATCCTAAAGGATATATGTTCCCTGGCTGCAAGGATCTGGTACATAGTGTCAATTGAAGGATAATAGCATTTACTGGGGAGCTTAACATACATGACAAGATAACTGACACAGGACAGTGCTATTCTGTGCCCACAGTTTCTCCTCAAGTTCATGCCGATCCCCTGAGGTACACAGAAAAGATATTATTCTCCTCTTTTTACATTTGGGGTTCTGAGACCTAGAGAGTTAAGTGAATGCCTAACATCATCCAGATATAAAGTGGTGGAGCTAGAAATCACACTCGGGGCCATGAACTTTTTCTATTATACTGTGTCCTTTTTTAGAAGTACTTGCCCTCCTTGGGATGTTGGTAGGGGGCATCTCTCATGTATCTTACCTGAGGGCCTTAACTCATCATGAGTTAAGTTTTTTTCCCAGGAGAGCTCCCTCAGAACAAGTGGTTCTATAACCAGGTCCCATTTCAGCTGGACCACTCAATGGCCCCTGAACTTCTCTTTCCTCATGCTCTTCTCTCTAATCCAGAAAGCTACCTCCATTTCCACATGCTGAAATATTCCCTGGTTCTCAAAAGCCACCCGGTCAGGAAGCTCCTCTGATATGATACTCTTCCCTGCAAACCTTTCTCACATACTGCACCCCTGTGTTTCTTCATGTGTTATCCTGGTTGAGAGCCCTGGGAGTGGGAGACATCTCAGATCAAGGACAACTTCCCAGAAGTACCACATTTTCTACATGTCTGAGTCCTCTTGCAGGACCTTGATCAATGTCTCACGAAGACCACATCTATTCAGAATTAACTCCATTTCAGCCTCTTCATGTAACTAATTCTTATCAACAAAAATATTGTTATTTTAGGAGCTCTCTGATTTTAAGCACCTAATGCTTGTTCCACTGTATAATTTGAATAATTTTAACCAAGGTTAGGAATGACTGTGCTTTCCAGAACACTTGAAGAATTTTTCCTTGAGGAGATAGTTGGAGCCTGTAATACAAAAACCCATGAAGGAATTTGAAAACCATTCTTTCCTTGAGTAACAACTGGGTTTGGGAAGACCTGGGCCTTCTGAATCTATTCTTGTTTTTTTAAGAATTATTAAAACACACACACACACACACACACACACACACACACACACACACACACAAATCCCCAAAACTCTCTGAGGTGATATGGTAATTATCTTCATTGTGGTGATTATTTCACAATGTATATCTACATCAAATCATCAAATTATACCCCTTAAATATATAAAAATTTTAATTATAAAATATTCCTCAAAAAGAAAAAAAGAATTACAAGTGGTTGATAGTGGTAAATATTTTCTCAGGATGTTCTTCAAATGTTTTAGTGAAAGCAGAATTAATAGCATTCTGTATAAATTAGAAATGGAAAACCCATTTTTTTGCTTACAGTTTTAAATTCTGAATGATTCCCTTTTATACATGCATTGCTATTCATTCAGTGATTATTTCTACATATAAAACTTTGTCTTTTTGAATGCTTTTATATTATTATTTTCTAAAGATAAAGATATCATTCAGCATTAAAAGTAGAAGCATTTGCATCACATGGCTTTTATTTTCATTTTTGGAGAAAGACATGGGGTTCAGAGTGGAATGAAGGGGTAAACTCAACTCAGATTAATAGGCAAAAAAGAAAAACCTTCCGTGGGAGATAACAGTGTTACCTCTTAGGAGGAAAAAATGGTGGCAGAATAGACAGATGTGTCCTGAGCCTTGTCCCCGAGCAGATAGAAAGAACAGCTGAGGGTCACACAGGGAGTGTTTGTTGGTGAGTTGAGGGATAGCTATATTCCAGGAGATGGTGGGGGATTGCTGGATGGGGGTCCCCTGACCAGGCAGCCTCCACTGCTGCTGGGTTCCCTCCTGGAGTGACGGCCTAGGAAGCAGATACTGCGCCATTTTGAAGGGGAAAGTGGATGTTATCTGGAGCCTGAAAATCTACAACTATGGCACCCACCTGACATCTGCGAACCCCAGACACCGGCCCCCAATTGGTGCAAACACACAGATTCAGAGGAGCTCTACACTCCAGCACGGAAAGGTCAAATTTCGCCTGGGATAAGGTGAGGTCTCTGGTCCTGGCAAGAGAGAGAAACATGTGCACTGTGGGAGCTGGAGGACCGGGGGAAGTCTGCACTTAGAAAAATCCGTGGCTGTTGGAGCTGGCGTGATCTGTGAATGTGGAAGGGGGTCCTCAGAGCTGCTAACAGAAAGGATCTCTAAAAAAACAACCCAATTTGATCTGACGCAAAAGGACAGCCTAAAAATTTTTAAAGTGTGTTGGCTGCTTAGACACAAGGGGGAAAAAAGACTGCACAGACTTGCATGCAGCCCCGGAGTTCGCACACTTACACTGGCTCTTTTTTTTGTTTTTGTTTTTTCTTTTTCCTCTTTAAATCCTTGCTTCTGTTTACTAAGCCCAATACATAGGATCACCCAATTGGGGACACCCTAAGACAGTGGTCAGCAAACTGTAGCTCGCCAGCCACATGAGGCTCTTTGGTCCCTTGAGTATGGCTCTTCCACAAAATGCCACAGCCTGGGCTTGTCTATTTTGAAGAAGTGGCGTTGGAAGAGGTTTGGGTTTAAAGAGTTTGGCTCTCAAAAGAAATTTCAATCGTTGTACTGTTGATATTTGGCTCTGTTGACTAACGAGTTTGCTGACCACTGCCCTAAGAGACTGCAGGGGAAAGTTGTTTTACTGGAACCTGGGGATGAGAGCAGGGAATAACCATCAGAGAACCAGCTCTGGGGCAATCCACTCCCACAAACCTGTATTGAATGCCACAGGGAAAGCAGGATCTAGCCAGGGGTGGGCAAACTTTTTGACTCAAGGGCCACAATGGGTTCTTAAACTGGACCGGAGGGCCGGAACAAAAGCATGGATGGAGTGTTTGTGTGAACTAATATAAATTCAAAGTAAAGGAGCGGAGGGGAGAGCAAGAGAACTGGATAGAACAGCTGGATCCGGCCCGCGGGCCATAGTTTGCCCATGGCTGACTAAGCACTGGCTAGAGAGGACCTATAGACCAGGAGGTCAATCCAGAAACACTGCCACTCAGGGGTTGAATCACAAATTGACTCTTGTGTAAACACAAATAAAGGAATACAAGATATTAAGACACACTGCTTGCTTAAAAATCAGGACTGGCTTACAACACTGAGGAGCAGTGGAACTCAGGGAACTGCAATACTGTCCTGATTAGGAAACAGGCATGCCAAACAGAACAGTAGAGGAAGTGAATGACCTTCACTACTGCACATTTTATATCTATCTATCTATTTATTTATTTATTTATTTATTTATTTATTTATTTATTTCATCTTTTACTTAAGAAACTAATTTTTTTCTTTTTCTCACTTGATTTTACCTTTCTAATTATTATATTCTTATTTTCAATCAGTATTATTACTACTACTATTTTACCCCTTTTTTTTAAAAAAGTATAATTTTATTTTCTCTTTATTTTACTTTGGGATTAGTGTTCTACATTCTACTTTCATCTTCCCTTTAGCATCATTTCACTCTATCTCAATTTTACCTTTATGCTATCACTCTCTTCCTAACTTTTCCCCTTTTGTTGTCCTGTTTCTCTTACCCTTTTCCTGCTTTAGATTTTCCCTATTCCTTCTTTTTACCCCCTGTTAAAATTTCACCCTACTTATATATCTAATTTCCAATCCCCTGCTCCAAGTCCATACACACCTCTCTCTTCTCTGTCTTCACTATCCAAAAAATTGTTTTTCTCTCTGTCCTTTTGCTGTTGTTTGCTTGATTGTTGATTATATAAATTTTTTATGCTTGTTTGTGTGATTGTTTTGCTTATTCTTTTTTTTGTTTGTTTTGTTTTTTTTTGTTTCTGTTTTCCCTCGCCTCGCTTGATATTAGTTTTTGTTTGTAGTTTGTATTCATCTCCAGGTACTTGTTGCTGAGATTTGTTGTGATTAGTGGCTGTTCTATTGGAGTTTTCTCTCCATATATATAGTTTGTTCCCCTCTTCTTTCATATTCTCTTTCTTTTCTCTCTTACTTTCTTCCCCCTTTTCCCAATTTCATTTTTGCACTCCTTTCTTTTTCTTTTCTCTTTTTTCTCTCCTATCCTCTAATTTGCCTTTCTCTGTTGGTCATCTTTATTTGGGATTATTAATATCATGAATACATTTCTGTTCAGTGCCTTGTGCATTGTACCTTGTTGTGTTGTATTTTGTGCCTTTAAATCAACACAGGAGAGAGAGAACTACATAACTAGACACCGGAGAAGAGAGACCATGGGGAGACAAAGAAACAGCCCGCATATGAAAGAAAAGCAGGCATTACCAGAAAAGGAAGTAAACGAAATGGAGGCAAGCAACCTGCCAGAGAAAGAATTCAGAGAAATGTTCATAAGGTGGCTGAAAAGAATGGAAGACAAATTGGACAATATGTGTAAGAACCAAGAGGAAATAAAGAAGAACCAAGAAGAAATGAAAAATGACATCGCTGCTGTAAAGAACGCAATAGAAAGCATCAAGAGTAGACAGGAGAAGCAGAGGACCGCATCAGTGAGCTAGAAGACAAGGTAGGAAAAAAATACCCAATTAAAGCAGCTTCTAGGAAAAAAATTAAAAATCAGGAGGAGAGCCTAAGGAAACTTTGGGACAACACGAAACAAAACAACATCCGCATAATAGGGGTTCCAGAAGAGAGGAAACTGAGCAAGGAATAGAAAACCTGTTTGAAGAAATAATGACAGAAAACTTCCCTGATATAGGGAAGAAAAAACCCACACAAATCCAAGAAGCTCACAGAGTCCCAAGCAAAATGAACCCCAAAACACGGACGCCAATGCACATTATAATTAAATTGGCAAACACCAACAACAAAGTAAGAATCTTAAAAGCGGCCAGAGAGAGACAGAAAGTTACCTACAAAGGAACCTCCATCAGACTAGCGAATGATTTCTCAACAGAAACTCATCAGGCCAGAAGGGAATGGAATGAAATATACAAAGTCATTCAAAAGAAGGGTCTGAATCCAAGAATACTGTACATAGCAGGCCATCAATCAAACTTGAAGGTGAAATCAGGAGCTTCACAGACAAAAAAGGACTAAGGGAATTTATTACCACCAAACCAGCAATGCAAGAAATGCTAAAGGGTCTGCTGTAAAAAAAAGAAAAAGAAATAGGAAGCGAAGAAGGAACACAGGGGTAAAGAATAAAAATGGCAACAAATAACCACCTATCAATAATATCTTTATATGCAAATGGATTAAATCCACCAATCAAAAGACATAGGGTAATGGATTGGATAAGAAAACATGACCCATATATCTGCTGTCTATAAGAAACCCACCTCACAAAAAAAGATGCATACAGACTGAGGATGAAGGGATGGAAAAAGGTCTTTCAGGCAAACGGAAATGAAAAAAAAGCTGGGGTAGCAATACTTATATCTGACAAATTAGATCTCAAAGTGAAGGACATAACAAGAGATAAGGAAAGCCACTTCATAATATTAAGGGGAGCAATCCAACAAGAAGAAATAACTCTGGTAAACATATACGCACTCAATACAGGAGCACCCAAATACATTAAAAAACTCCTGGAGGATATCAAGGGAGAGATTGACAGCAATACAATCATAATAGGAGACTTTAATACCCCATTATCACCATTGGACAAATCCTCTAGACAAAAAAATCAGCGAAGAAACATCAATCCTAAATGACTGACTAGACCAGATGGAATTAATTGACATCTTCAGAACATTTCACCCCAAAGCCACAGAATATACATTCTTCTCAAGTGCACATGGGTCATTTTCAAAGACAGAGCATATGTTGGGTCATAGGCAAAGTCTCCTCAAATTCAAGAAGATAGAAGTCATATCAAGCATCTTCTCAGATCACAGTGGCATAAAACTGGAAATCAACTACAATAAAAACAATCTAAAAAAATCAAACACATGGAGACTGAACAGCATGCTATTAAACAATGACTGGGTTACCAGAGAGATCAAAGAGGAAATAAAAAACATCATGGCAACAAATGACAATGAAAACACAACAATCCAAAATCTATGGGACACAGCAAAAGCAGTCTTGAGAGGGAAGTTCATAGCTCTACAAGTCTACTGCAAAAAACAAGAAACAATGATAATAAATTACCTAACCCTACAACTCAAAGAGTTAGAACAGAGCAACAAGAAAAGCCCAGTGTAAGCAGAAGGAAGGAAATAATAAAGATCAGAGTGGAGATAAATGACATTGAGACCAAAAAACAATACAAAAGATCAACAAAACCAAGAGCTGGTTCTTTGAAAGGATAAACAAGATTGATGAACCTCTAGCCAAGCTCACCAAGAAACAGAGAGAGGACCCAAATAAACAAAATCAGAAATGAAAGAGGTGAAATAACAACAGACCTCACCGAAATACAAAGGATTATGAAAAAATACTATGAACAACTCTATTCCAACAAACTGGACAACCTAGAGGAAATGGACATATTCCTAGAAAAATATAACCTTCCAAGACTCAATCAGGAAGAATCTAAACATCTCAATAGGCCAATAACTATGGAAGAAATTGAAGCAATCATCAAAAAGCTCCCAGCAAACAGAAGCCCGGGGCCAGATGGCTTCATAGGGGAGTTTTACCAAACTTTTAAGGAAGTACTAAAACCTATCCTTCTCAGACTATTCCAAAAAATTCAAGAGGAAGGAACACTTCCAAGCTCCTTCTATGAAGCCAGCATCACCCTAATACCAAAACCAGGTAAAGACAACACAATGAAAGAGAATTACAGGCCAATATTCCTCCTGAACATAGATGCCAAAATCCTCAACAAAATTCTAGCAAAATCGATCCAGCAGTATATCAGAAAGATCATACACCATGACCAAGTAGGATTTATCCCAGGAATGGAAGGATGATACAATATCTGAAAAAAAAAAAAAAACATGATAAATCACACAAACAAATTGAGAGATAAAAATCACATAGTCATATCAATTGATGCAGAAAAAGCATTTGACAAAATCCTACACCCTTTCTTGATAAAAACTCTCAACAAGGTGGGAATAGAAGGACCAGACCTCAACATAATAAAAGCCATATATGATAAACTCACAGCTAACATCATACTCAATGGGCAAAAACTAAAACCATTTCCCCTAAGAACAGGAACAAGACAGGGATGCCCACTCCCACCACTCCTGTTTGACATAGTACTGGAAGTATTAGCCATTGCAATTAGACAAGAAGAAGAAATAAAAGGCATCCAAATTGGAAAAGAAGAAGTA
The DNA here is from genome assembly GCF_963455305.1 of Plecotus auritus. Classification (NCBI taxonomy): domain Eukaryota; kingdom Metazoa; phylum Chordata; class Mammalia; order Chiroptera; family Vespertilionidae; genus Plecotus; species Plecotus auritus. The sequence goes on along the minus strand of NC_137771.1, from coordinate 182,373,142 downwards.
AAGCTGTCCTTATTTGCAGATGGCATGATATTGTACATAAAAAAACCCGAAAGACTCCATAAAAAAAACTATTAGACTTAATAAATGAATTCGGCAATGTAGCAGGATACAAAATTAATGCCAAGAAATCTATGGCATTTGTATACACCAATAGTGAACTTACAGAAATAGAGACTAAAAAAGCAATCCCATTTACCATCGCACCAAAAAAATTAATATACTTAGGAATCAACTGAACTAAGGAGGTAAAAGACCTATCTATACGTGGAAAACTACAGGACACTGAAAAAAGAGATAGAGGAAGACATAACCAGATGGAAGAACATACCATGTTCATGGATTGGGAGAATCAACATCATTAAAATGTCCATACTACCCAAAGGAATCTATAGATTCAATGCACTCCCTATTAAAATACCAATGGCATATTTCACAGACCTAGAAAGAACTCTCCAATAATTCATCTCGAATGAAAAAGACCCCGAATAGCTGCAGCAATCCTGAGAAAAGAAGAACAAAGTAGGTGGGATCTCAATACCGGATATCAAGCTGTACTACAAAGCCACTGTTCTCAAACAGCCTGGTACTGGCACAAGAACAGACATATAGACCAATGGAATAGAATAGAGAACCCAGATTTCGACCCAAACCACCATGCTCAATTAATATTTGACAAAGGAGGCATGAACAGACAATGAAGTCAAGACAGTCTCTTCAATAAATGGTGTTGGGAAAATTGGACAGATACATGCAAAAAAAAAATGAAACTAGACCACCAACTTACACCATACACAAAAATTAACTCAAAATGGATAAAGGACTTAAATATAAGACTGGAAACCATAAAAGTACTAGAGGAATCTACAGGCAGAGAAATCTCAGACATATGCCGAAGCAATTTCTTCACCGATACTGCTCCTAGGGCAATGGAAGCTAAAGAGAAAATAAACAAATGGGACTACATCAAAATAAAAATAAAAAGCTTTTGCACAGCAAAGGAAACCATCAACAAAACAACAAGAAAGCCCACTGTATGGGAGAACATATTTGCAAATGTTATCACTGATAAAGGTTTAATCTCCAACATCTACAGGGAACTTATACAACTTAATAAAAGGAAGATAAATGATCCAATAAAAAAATGGGCAACAGATCTAAATAGAATCTTTGTGAAAGAAGACTGAAGGAAGGCCAAGAAACATATGAAAACATGCTCAAAGTCACTAATTATCTGAGAGATGCAAATAAAAATGACAATGCGGTACCATCTCACACCTGTCAGAATGGCAACCATCAACAAATCAACAAACGACAAGTGCTGGCGAACATGCGGAGAAAAAGGAACCCTCGTGCACTGCTGGTAGGAATGCAGACTGGTGCAGCCACTGTGGAGAACAGTATGGAGTTTCCTCAAAAAACTAAAAATGGAGCTCCCATTTGACCCAGTAATCCCACTTCTAGGAATATACCCCAAGAAACTAGAAACACCAATCAGAAAGGATATATGCACCCCTATGTTCATAGCAGCACAATTCACCATAGCTAAGATTTGGAAACAGCCTAAGTGCCCATGAGCAGATGAGTGGATTAGAAAACTATGGTACATCTACCCAATGGAATACTACGCTGCTATAAAAAAGAAGGAATTCTTACCATTTGCAGCAGCATGGATGGATCTGGAGAGCATTATGTTAAGTGAAATAAGCCAGGCAATGAGAGAAAAATACCATATGATCTCACTCATTTATGGAAAATAAAGAACATTATAACCTGATGAACAAAAAGATAGATACAGAGGCAGTAAAGCAACTAACAGACTGTCAAATTACAGTGGGAAGGGTGGGGAATGTTGAGGGGGGAGGGAAATAGATCAACCAAAGGACTTGTATGCCTGCATATAAGCACACCAATGGACACAAGACACTGGGGTGGTGGGGTGAGGGCATGCGACAGGGTGTAGGGAGGCTGGGGGAAGGTCAGTGGGGAAAAAAAAGATATATGTACTAATATATGTAATATTTTAAACAATAAAAAAAATTCTAAAAAAAAGAAAAAAGAAAAATGTTCCTTGCATAATGGGAAATATCAGAACTGTTCTGTCAGAGGCTCAAATGATGTCATTAAAGGCCCCTTTTCTGTCTGTCCTTCCACTCTGTCTTCAACAGAACAGGCTTCAACCTCAGGATCTACACAGTATAGTTCTAGATTCTCCCTCATGATATAAAAAAGACTGTAGCCTTCCAGCTGTCATACATTCTCACTACATAATTTAGCCAAAGGGACATCCTCTTTTTCTGGTAGTTCCCAGGAGGAGAAAGGAAGTTTTCTCTCCTGGAAGCCCCAGAAAATATGTTCTTGCATCTCACTGGCTCTGGCTGGGCTATATGTCCATCCTTGACCGATCACTGGTGTCAGGAGGATGGACTACCCTTATTTAAAAATATATATATTTTTTATTTATTTCAGACAGGAAGGGAGAGAGAGACATAGAAACATCAATGATGAGAGAGGATGATTGATAGGCTATCTCCTGAACACTCCATACTGGGGATCGAGTCCACAACCTGGGCATGTGCCCTGACTGGGAATCAAACTGTACCTCCTGGTTCACAGGTAACACTCAACCACTGAGCACACCAGCTGGGCTGGACTGTCCTTGTTGATTTAAGTTGACCATGGCTCAATCTGGAGAAGGGGTATTTTCCCTAAAGCAAAATCTGAATACAGTTGCCAGAAGTGGGAGAACAGATGATGAATATAAAAACAACATTTGTTTACAACAAGCTGTTAATGTTATGTTTGAGTTTTCTCAGGTTTCTCAGAGAGATGTTGCTGGAAAATTACTATTGATTTTCTCTAAAATTTCATCAAGTAACTAATGTCTGACCATGCTTACAGTTCTGCACCTGGCTAGGGTGGGATTCTCACAGCACTGGACACGATGTCACACTCACTCTAAACTCTGGAGGAGGATCATTTTTTTTTTTTTTTGAAACAGAGAGGGTCAATTTTCATAACACTTTCTGAGAGAAACTGTAGCCAAGAATTTTGGATTAATGGTCCCATGATGTTCAAGTCTAATTGTGGATTTTTCTATTTCTCTTCAGTTCTGTCAGCTTTTGCTTTATGTATTTTGGAACTGTCTTGTTAGATACATACACATTTATTCTTACATCTTGGTGAATTTACCCTTTGTCATTATATAATGTCTGCCTTTATCTCTGGTAATTTTCTCTTTTCTGAAGTCTACTTTATTTGAAATTAATATAGGCACTCAAGCTTTCTTTTAATTATTATTTGCATAGCATGTCTTTTCCCATCACATTAGTTTAAATCTATTTATATTATTATATTTAAAATAAGTTTTCTTATAGACTGCATGTGATTAGGTCTTATTTTTTTATTCTATCTGAAAATCTCTTTCACTTAATTGGTTTATATTACTTTATATGTTTTCTATTTATTCCCTGTGTTTCACTTCTTTTCCTGGCTTCTTTTGGATTATTTGAATATTTCACAGTATTTCATCTTAATGTAGTTATTTGCTTTTTAGCTGTATTTTTTAGTAGTTGCTTTCAGGATAATAATGTATACCTAACTTTTCATAGTCTACATAGCACTAATATTTTACCACTTCAGGTAAAATATAGATGTCTATAACCACATAGGGTCTTTATCTACTTCTTTTATGTTATGGAAACAGAGCCTAAGCCATTAGTTGGACATCCTTAGCACTGCTGTGGAGGCCGAAAGGCTCCTGCCACCACCGTTGCAACGGCTTCTAGCTGAGCAGCGCTCCCCCTGTGGAAGTGCACTGACCACCAGGGGGCAACTCCTGTGTTGAGCATCTGCCCCCTGATGGTAAGTGTGCATCATAGTGAACGGTCATTCCTGGTTGTTCAGCCGTTAGGGTCAATTTGCATATTACCCTTTTATTATATAGGATTATATCTAGATACATTGAAGCATTACAAACAATGTTATAATTTTGGCTTCCAACAATCATACATATTTTAAAGAATTTAAGAATACAAAATATTCTGTTTATTCAGATAGTCATCATTTTTCTTGTGTTTTTTTAAAGTATATTTTTTTTATTGATTTTTAGAGAAAGAGGAAGGGAGAGAGATAGAAACATCAATTAGAGAGAAACATCGATCAGCTGTCTCCTGCATGCCCACTTGATGGGGATTGAGACTGCAACTTGCATGTACCCTGACCAGAATCAAACCAGTGCATGGGTCAACACAACAACTGAGCCACACTGGTTGGGCTCTTGTTCTTTCTTTATTCCTTAAGTTCTACATTTTCCTCTGGTATAATTTCACCTCATCCTGAAAAACTTACTTTCTTCTTCTTTTTTTTTTTAAGTTTGCTGGTGATACTTTTTCTTAGCTTCCTTTCATCTGAAAATGTTTTTATTTTCCCTATATTCCTGAATGATATTTTTGCTAGTTATAGAATTCTGAGTTGACAGTTCTTTTCTTTCAGTTATCTATCTATCTATCTATCTACCTACCTATCTATCTATCTATCTATCATCTTCTATTTTCCCACACTTTGAAGATATTGTTTCACTGTCTTCTGGTCTCCATGGTTTCATGGTTTTTGACAAGAAGTCTGCAGTCAGTTTCTCTTATGTGTAATTTATTTTTCTTCTGACTGCTTTCAAGATGTTTTATTTACCTTTGGTGTGATTATGATATGTCTAGGTATGGGTTTTTTGTTTTTGTTTGTTTTTTAGCTTAATCTAATTGGGATTTATTGAATTTCTTGAATCTGTAAACATATGACTTCTACCAAATTTGGAAAGTTTTTTGACATTTCTTCTTCAAATATATTTTCTGCTGTTTTTTTTTTTTAACTCTTTTTAAAAATTTATAATGTTACATGCAATAAACCTTAATATTTCAAGAAAAACTATTTTAAATATAATAATGTTACATGCAATAAACCTTAATATTTCAAGAAAAACGATTTTAACTATAATAATGTTACATGCAACAAACACTAATATTTTAAGAAAAAAAATATATAAAATATAATAATATTACCAAAACTGTACTAATCTCTCTCTCTCTATATATATATCTTATCTAATAAAGAGGGAATATGCTAACTGACCATCACTCCATCACAAAGATGGATGCACCCACAGCTGAAGCCAAGTTCCCATAAGGAGCCTTAACGAGCAATCAGCAGGGACTTGAGGCTATGCCCTCCCCCACCCAGCAGGGCTTGACAGGGGACCTCAGGCCACGCCCCCCACCCCAGCACCAGGCCAGGGGACCTGAGGCCATGCCCCCCGCCCAGCAGGGCTTGACGGAAAACCTCAAGGTGAGCTTCCCATCCTCATGCTGGGCTAGGGGACCTCAGGCTGCTCCCCCCACCAGGTGGGGCTTGACAGGGGACTTCAGGCCGCACCCCCCACCCAGCAGGGCTTGACAGGGGACCTCAGGCCATGCCCCCCACCCCAGCATCAGGCCAGGGGACCTGAGGCTGTGCCCCTCTGCCTGGCTGGGCTTGACAGTGACCTCAGGCCATGCCCCCCACCCAGTGGGGCCTGACAGAGGACCTCAAGGTGCACCCCCAGTGCTGGGTCGGGGAAACTCAGGCCACGCCCCCCACCCCAGCACCAGGCTGGGGAACCTCAGACCTAACCCCCCACCTGGCGGGGCTTGACAGGGGACCTCAGGCTGCTCCCCCTGCCCCAACACCAGGCCGGGGGACCTAGGCCATACCCCCTGCCCAGTACCAGGCCAAGAGACCTGAGGCTGAGCTCCCCCACCTGGCAGAGCTTGATGGGGGACCTCAGGCCATGCCCCCCACCTGGTGGGGCTTGACTATGGGGACCTCCAAGGCATGTCCCCCGCCCTGGTCTGGGCTGGGGGACCTCAGGCCATGCCCCCCATCCTGGCGCTGAGCCAGGGGCCCTGAGGCTATGTCCCCTGACCGGCGGGGCTTGACAAGGGTGGGACTGGCCAGGTCTGGATCTAGCCCAATGGGGGCGGGGGCCGGCTGGGTCTGGGTCTCACGCAATTTTGAGGCGCATGTGGGTGGGCGGGAACTTGACTCTGGGTCCCATGGTGCGCCCCAGACTCTGACAGGAAGAAGGTTTTCATATACATTTTATTATTTTCTTTCATCTCTGACACTTCTATTATAGAGAAAGGGCAAATAGCAATATTAAAATATTTCCTCTAATTAATCCCCTTTTAATGTGCATGAATTTCGTGCACTGGACCACTAGTATGTGTGTGTGTGTATATATATATATATATATATGATATGCAAATTAGGCCAGGATGCCATAATGGCTCACGGCCAGACAGGAGGAGGTTGTTAGCTCAGGTGAGGCCCGGAGTGGAGACAGAGACAGAGACAGGGGGGCCTGCACGAGCCGGTGTGGCGGCTCCGGCGGCCTGGAGCAGACACAGGCAGGGGGACTGGGAGGGCCTGGGGTGGAAGTCAGACACAGGTCCTAGTTGCCCGTGGCGCCAGTCCCGCCTGACTTGTGCAGCGGCCCGTGGGGTACCTCCTCGCATGGCAGGAGGTGGGGTGCCTCCTCACCCGATTTCAATCACGCTGGGCCTCTAGTATAGTATAATATCGCAAAAGATTTAGGAAATATTAAAAATCTACAAATAACAGGATTACTTCTATTATATTCTAAAATATTTTTTTTCCTCTGGCTCTATTTTTATTCATCAGTTTATGTTGTTCATTATATTCCACAACTGAGTGAGATCATGTGATATTTATCTTTCTCTGACTGGCTTATTTCGCTTAGCATAATGCTTTCCAAGTCCATCCGTGCTGTTGCAAATGGTAAGCATTCCTTCTTTTTTACATCAAATATATTTTCTGAATCTACCTCTTTCTTTTCTCCTCCTGAGATTCCAATGATATGAATATTAAATTAGCAAGCCCCTAAGGTTGTGTTGTTTTCTTTCTGTTATTTTTATTGTGTAATTGATCTATCTTGAAGTTCTCTTTCCTCTGTCATTTCCATTCTGCTATTGAGCTCATCTGGTGAACTGTTAATTTCAGATATGGTATCTTACGAATTAAAAATTTCCATTTTACTTTAAAAAAAAATATCTTCCTCTGCTGAGAACGTTTACCTTTCCATTTATTTCAAGAATGTTCATCTTTTTTACCTCATAGTTATAGTAGGTGTTTTATATTCTGTGTCTGGAAATTCTAATTGGAGTAATATTGAAGTTGGCATCTGTTGAATTTCTCTTCTCCTGAGTATTGGTCAGACTTTCCTCATTCTTTCTGCATTAGGTAATTTTGGGTTGTATCCAGAATATTTTGAACATTATGTTATGAGATTCCAGGTTCTGTTAAAATCCCCTAGAGCAGTGGTCGGCAAACTCATTAGTCAACAGAGCCAAATATCAACAGTACAACAATTGAAATTTCTTTTGAGAGCCGAAAATCGACTTCTGCGCAAGGGCCACGAAGTTTCAATCGCACTGTACGTGCGTGCCCGCACGTGGTATTTTGTGGAAGATCCACACTCAAGGGGCCAAAGAGCCGCATGTGGCTCATGAGCCGCAGTTTGCCGACCACTGCCCTAGAGCATATTGATTTTTTTGTTTTGTTTGCTTGTCTAGCAGGTAATTAACTGGCTTAGGTTCAGAGTACAAATTATGTCTCACCTTCTGTGATACCAATGTCAATTCCGTTTTCAAGCCTTTGTTATGTTACATGAATCTATCTGCAGCATGTTATACCCAGAGTTCAGTCTGGAACTTCAGTGATTCAGTTCCTAAAGCCTTTGCTAATTCTTCTTTGAGTTTGCTCTGCATCTGTACAACTACGCACCGAGTCTGGGACTTTTTGTAGGATTCCATTCAGAATTAAAAGATGTCCTTTTCCAGCTCTTTCCTCTCTGACATTTCCCTGTATTCTATATTCCCAAGAAACGCCCCCTGTCCCTTTACTGATTCTTACGCTCAGGAAGCAAGGTTCTCTCTGAGTTTTAGTTTCCTGCACTATTCTCTTGTTCTGTGTATTGGGGTTGCCTTTGGAGATAAAGCAGCAAGAGAAAAGAAAGAAAAAAATAATAACAAGGAGTATCTCACATTCTTTGATCAGCACAGCCCTTTTACATAAAAAGATGAATTTTATTTGGGAATTTTAGATCCCATGTTGCCTCTGCTGCTATGGCAATGCAGCCTAGTGGCTGGGCCTGGTCTCAGGGCAGAGCTGGGAGAGAAGAGAAAATAAAGCATGTAAAAATAGTACCTATGATTCCTCTTATGCTCTCTGTCACACAGGAGTTGCTTTTCCTGGTATTCTGGTCACCAAGAGATGATTTCTTCTGGAGTTTTTCCAACAGTGCCTGGTAAACAATTCCAGGACTTGACCTGCCCTCAGGTCCGATCCACGAGACAAAAAAGAAAAAAAAAAAACCTCCATAAAACTCACTCAGATTATGGGTTTAAAAATATATATATAGATTGATTTCAGAGAGGAAGGGAGAGGGAAAGAGAGATAGAAACATCAATGATGAGAGAGAATCATCGATTGGCTGCTTCCTGCACACCCCCTACTGGGGATCAAGCCCACAACCCAAGCATGTGCCCCTGACTGGAATCTTGGATTCTTGGACCCTTCAGTCCACAGGCCGATGCTCTATCCACTGAGCCAAACTGGTAGGGCAGACTATGGGTTCTTATTCAAATTTTTACTTTAGTCCTCAATCAGCCTGCTAGTGTTTACTTTTCAGATTTTTTCATGTATTTAGATGATTGTGGGGTTTTTTTTATATTATCCAGTTTGGGGTTGTAATAAGTGGAAAATATAAATTATAGTTGACTTATTTCATCTTGGTTGGTACTGAACATCCCATGTTCCACAATACTCCTGGAGGAAGGAAAAAAAAAGGATTAAGGAATGGCAGGACCCCTAAGAAGGCATAAAATGTACCCCCAAATTGATGGAAGTCAAAGCAAATGTCTAGCCTAGTTGGTGTGGCTCAGTGGTTGAGTGTCAACCTGTGCACCAGTAGGTTGCTGGTTTGGTTCCTGGTCAGGGTGAATGCTACTGTTTCAGGCTCCATCCCCAGTAGGGAGCATGCAGGAGGCAGCTGATAGATGTTTTTCTCACTGATATCTCTCTCTCCCCCCCTTCCTCTCTCTCTAAAAATAAACAAACAAACAAACAAATAAATCCAATCATCTAATCATGAGATACACCATTATTCCATTGTTGAAGAGAGAATTCGGGGGGTACTCAAAATTCCTTGACTAAGGGAGGCTGAGGCCAAGTATGGGTCTTGATTATAACCCCAGCTTCTGATTTGTCCTATGCCTGGAGTAAATTATAATAATACATCCCATTCTGTGAAGAGAATAAAGTAGTCAGCATAGCCACACCAACAGATATCAAAGCAGAAATATTTATCACCAAATTCAGAGAGAGATAGAGAGAGAGAGAGAGAGAGAGAGAGAGAGAGAGAGAGATCCAGAACTCTGGTTCCTACAAGCTTTCCACTTTCTGATTCCAGTTCTTAACACTCAGTGTATCCCTGCCCATGGCTCCCAGGAGACATCAGTTCCTAGATTTTTGTACCATTTCCTTTTTTAACTTAAACTACCTTGAGTTGATTTTTGTTACTCACATTCAAAGAATACAAGGTGTCAGGAATTAGTCTGTGTCTATGTTCAGGGACCATGCTGAGGTCTAGTTACTGAGAATACTTGGTAATGGGGTAATAAAATTAATTCATTAGGCCCCGTGAAATCAAACCTAGAACTCTAGTTTCATTTATAATTATTTTATTAGCAACCAACTTCCTAGCTAGGAAATTTCTTGTGAGCACAACTTTCTTTTTCATTTTTAAATTCTTTATAGATATCATTCATTCATTCATTCAGTAAATATTTATTATCTATGTGCCAGGCATATAATAATTTAAAAAAATAGTAGCGCCTGGCTGGTGGGACTCAGTGGTTGAGCATCCACTGAGAAGTCACCAGTTCCATTTCAAGTCAGGGCATGTGCCTTGGTTGCAGGCTCAATCCTTGGTAGGGGGCATGAAGGAGGCAGCCAATCAATGTTTCTCTCTCATCAATGTTTCTATCTCTCTCCCTTTCTCTTCCTCTCTCTGAAATCAATAAAAATGTATGTAAAAAAAAAAAAGAAGAAGAAGAAGAAACAGAGAAGACTAATAAAAGCTTAATATGTTAAGTGTCTGGTCATCTGGTCGGCCGTTCAACCAATCAAAGCATAATATGCTAATGATATGCTAAGGCTGCTCAACCACTTGCTATGACTGGTTGACCAGTCGCTATGATGTGCACTGACCACGATGGGGCAGATAGTCGACTGGTTGACCAGTCTCTATGACGTACACTGACTACCAGGGGGCAGACGCTCTGACTAGTAGATTAGCTTGCTGCTGGGGTCCGGCCCATTGGGACTGAGCGAGATGGGCCGGACACGCTCTGGAGCCCTCCCACGGTCCCTCCCCCTCTAGTAATAATATAAATAATCATTTTTAAATACTTGCTTAAAATATATTCCTTTATTTAATCCTTACAAAACCCAATAAATTAAATATCATAAACCTTATGTCAGGTAAGAAACTGGTGCTTAGAGAAGCTAAGTTATGGCCTAAAGCCATTACTAATAAACTGTAGAGCAAGGATTCATACTTAGATGGGCCTGACTCTGAAGCTCAAGCTTGTATAAAGCATGAACCACAATCCCACTAGCTTTTTTTTCTTAGTTTCAAGACATTTGGAGGATGGGGTACTTACACAACCTGTAGCAATCCTGTAAATACTAGTAGTGGAAAAACTTGCCTTTGTAAATGAGTCATTAAATTTGCCACATGAGGGAAAGTCTGGTTGTTAAAAAGAAATATGATGAAATGTCTCACTCATCATTCATGGGGACAAGTTCTGAGGACTGCACTGAGGTTCTTTGTGTGATGTAAGAAAAAAAATGGAACTTGCAAAACAGCTTGTTTATGCTAGCTGAAATAGGTTGAGTCAATGTTCAATCGCTTGTTATTAAAATATTTTATGAATTAAAAATAAAAAGGTTAGCCCTGGCTGGGTAGCTCATTTGGTTAGAACATCATCCTGATATGCCTAGGTTGTGGGCTCTATCTCCAGTCAGAGCACATAAAAGAAGCAACCAATGAATACATAAATAAGTGCAATAGCAGATTGATGTTTCTCTCTCTCTCTCCCTCTCTCTCTCTCTCTCTCTTTCTCCCTTCCTTTATTTCTCTAAAATAATAATATTTTTTTACAAAAAAGATGGGATTATTCCTACAAGAGGATTCCTACACTGGGATTAACTTTTTGGGAGCTTTCTTTTGCTCTTTGGTAAAAGTCATATTTTGAGCATTTCTTTAGGTTTGCTTTTCCCACATGTAATATTTCCTTAAATTTCATCAGCCACTGAGTACAGTTTTTAGTGGTGGTATTCTGGACAAGAAAGGAACAAGACAATCAAATAAGGTGAGACTTGTCTTATATTAATCTCTAGTGTTCATGGAGAGGAAACAGTACATTGTGTGGTTTGGATTCAGAAGTGTTTGGCAGGGAAGATGTGGCCTGTGGCAAAGCTGCAGGGCCCCTCCACTCACAAGAGGGCCACCTGGAGTGACCTAAGACACAAACTTTGCTTTTTCTAGAGAAAACAGACCATTTAAAAGGGATAAGAGAAATAGGAAACTTGGGTTACACAATATATTTGTTTAAAAATTGAGATCACATTGAACTGTTTGCCCTGACTTTTCAAATATCTTAAATATTTTTCTATGTCATACAATATAATTTGTAAGTGTGCTTTTTGTATGGGTGCATAATGTTCCAAATATAGATGTTCTCAGTCAGTCTGGGATGCTGTAACAGAAAACTGTAGACTAGGTGATGAAAACAATAGAAATTGATTTCTCACAGTCTGGAGGCTGGGAAATCTGATACCATAGTCAGGTATAGGAGGTCCCTCTTCCTGATTTGCAGATGGCTATTTTCTTGTTGGCACATGGTAGAGAGAGAGAGAGAGAGAGAGAGAGAGAGGTGTGGTCTCACTTGTGTCTCTTTGTATAAGGGCACTGATTCCATTCATGAGGGCTCCACACTCATGACCTAATTACCTTCTAAAGGCTCCACCTCCAAATATATCACATAGGATTTCAACATATGAATTTGGGGGGGACACAAACATTCAGTTCATAGCAGGATGTCACAGAGACTTATTTGGATAATGTGAATACTTAGAAGTGACACATGTTGGCAGATGTGTATATAGAGGAGGCAAAATGCCTGATTATTTTGGAGAATATGTCACAGCCGAAATAACTTGAAAATTTCCACTCTGAGCCAGTTGGCTCAGTATTGATTACAGCAAAAAAAAATGGAGATGAGGAAATGTCTTACAGACACATGGATGTGCTTGAATAATATTATTAACAAAGCAAAACTTTGAAAATCCAGGCTTATGAAAGCTTGGCTGTTTTCTATAATTTGAGCTTGTAGAAAACTTCCTTAATATTCCACTGGTGCACACACACAGCTGTTGACTGGCTGAGGTCTGGCAAAACACGAGTCAGTATTCAGTTAAGAGTTGAAATAGCAGCTGTTTCTCAAATTCACACCATCCTTTCGACTTATTGGAAGCAAGATATTATCTGGTTCATAGTCTTGCTTACTTGGCAGACACATTTATTTCAGTAAATATAAATACATTAAATCTGAATCCTAAAGACAAAGACCTTATTATCTTCCTTACTCATGATAAAATTACACACACATGAAGAAGAAGAAGAAGAAGAAGAAGAAGAAGAAGAAGAAGAAGAAGAAGAAGAAGAAGAGGAGGAGGAAGAAGAGGAAGAAGAAGAAGGCAAAGAAGAAGGAGGAGGAGGAGGAATTCTGGTATTGGAATGAAGGAAAAGTTCTATTGAGTTGCTTTCCCACCCTGGAAAACTTTCTCTCAGAGAATGATTTCATGACGATGAGTCTGTGAGGAGTGGTACAATGCTGTAAATGTCTGTAAGCCAAGTTACTTTCACAAGGGAGTGTTTTCTCTGAAAACTGGAAACTCTGACACAGTCCATGCAATAGCACATTCCCTGTCTCCAGTAATGAACGGAGGACCGCTGAGTAGAACTCAGGTGTAATAGAGATTTAAAATATTTCCAAGTAGTAGTGACCTGATCAAATTTGAGATAAAATATGCCATGATTTCCCAGATATAACAAAGGAAGCTACCGTTACACTCCATCTTTTCCTATTGTAGTGCAGTCTCATAAAAATGAATTTTGAGAGAGAGCTGTCTTTAAAATGTGGAGGAAATTACAGCCTTCACAGTAAAATGAGAACTGAGATGTGAACCTACGGTTTCCTTTACTGTTCTTTAGCTATCTTTCTTGGACATGAACTTCTCACCTGGTTGAGAATTATCTGTTATATAGAGATTAGAGGCCCGGTGCACGACATTTGTGCACTGGGTGGCGGGGGGGGCGGGGATGGGGGTCCCTCAGCCCAGCCTGTGCCCTCTCACAGTCCGGGACTCCTCGGGGGATGTGGGCTTAAGCTGGCAGTTGGACATCCTCCGAGGGGTCCTTAGCACTGCCACGGAGGCGGGAGAGGCTTGCTGCACTCACCAGCCATGAGCCCAGCTTCTGGCTGAGCAGTGCTTCCCCTGTGGGAGCGCACTGACCACCAGGGGGCAGCTCCTGTGTTGAACATCTGCCCCCTGGTGGTCAGTGCACGTCATAGCGACCGGTCGTTTTGCCATTCAGTCGATTTGCATATTAGCCTTTTATTATGTAGGATGAATATTTATCATCCTATATAGCCACTGACATAAGCCAAATACTTTGTGTATATTTAAAATTCTTAAGGGTAAGCCTAGCTGGTTTGGTTCAGTGGATAGAGCACTGGTCTGTGGACTGAAGGGTCCTGGGTTTGATTCCAGTCAAGGGCATGTACCTCGGTTGCAGGCTCTATCCCTGTCCCTGGTTCAGGTGTGGGAGACAACCAATCAATGTTTTCTCTCTCACATCGATGTTTCTCTCTCTCTGTCTTTCCATTTCCCTTCCATTCTCTGCAAAAATCAATGGAAAGATATCCTAGGGTGAGGATTAATAGCAACAACAAAAATTCTTAAGGGTAAATCAAATCATCAAGTGTAATTTTAATGGATTTGGCTAGGGCCTTAAGTATTGGAACTCACTGATATTTGCATGTTCCTCTAAATTTTCTTGCCATGCAGTTAGGTCTGGTCAATGGAATGTGAGTAGTGATGGGTGTCACTTCCAAGCTAAAGTGATAAGGTGTCTGATGTGCCTTCCCACACACTGTGCTCTCCTTCCACGGTGAGAGTGGAGGCTAAATGTTAATGATGGATGATGGTACAGTCATTGGGTGAAAGGAGCTTGTATCCCTGAGCCAACCTTTGGAGGAGAGCCTCCCTAGAGAGCTTCCCAAATTCCATCAGACTATGATTGAGCAAGAAATAAACCCTCGTTTTGTTATGATTTGCTGCATTATGAAATTTTTGTGGTCATTTATTATTGCTGCTAGCATTTCTTATTCCTTTAGAACACAACTTCCCACCTCTACTGTGAACACTCAGATAAACTCAATACTCCATCCACGTTTCCTCAAACAAAGCACAGCATGTTCCTGGATACAGTCCTGGAAAGAAACATTTAATTGTCAAAGAATACACTTGGTATCAAGCTTTTTGTTCAAGCTATCAGTCTCAACTTTCTCATAACTTTGGTAAGAGGATTTATCCTGCTAAAAAGTGATCTTTAAAAAACTTTATGTATATTTTGGGAATATAATAACATTTTTTATTTATGTAATTAAATAAATATATCAATTTCATTGTGTTCTGAAATGAGTACTATGACTTTCAGGAGCTCCTAGATATATTTGAAAAACCTTGTATTCTTCTTAGGACTAGAGGTATATGTAATAAGTAGATGGCCTTGAAAGCTAAAATAGTGATATTGTTTTCATCCATCCATCTATCCATTCAACAAAAAGGTATTAGCTACCTATTATTAGGCAGGATCTGTGCTGGGCACAGAATAGAACTGTGCTGTACAACTTGTTAGACACTAACTACATGTGGCTTTTGAAATTTTTGAAATTAATGTAAATAAAAATGTAAAAATTCAGTTCTTCAGTCACACTAACCACATTTCAAATGCTCAATAGAAACATGTAAATATTTATTGGTCACATTAGCCATGTTTCAAGTGCTCAATAGCAACATGTAAATATTTATTTGGCAACACAGAAAAACATTACCATCATCCAGAAAGTTCTACTAACTTGCACTTCTAGAAGAAAGATAGACATATAAACTCATAATTTCCCTTTAACTTAATAACTGTTTCCATTAAAACTAATAAAATATGGTTAGGAGTTAAGATGGGGATATGCTTTAGGCTGCCAGAGAGGTCAAGGAGTCTGTGCATTGGAGATCATATTTGAACTTGGTCTTAGAATATAAGAAGGGATTTGCTAAACTGAGAAGGTGCAAGGGAGGACATTCCAGTGAAAAGCAGATACAAAGTTTTAAAAGCATAAATAGGTTGATAAGGCAAGGTGAGAAGTTTAATGTGACTGAGAGAAAAAAATCCTATCTAATAAAAGAGTAATATGCAAATTAACCATCACTCTGCTACACCCACAAGCCACGCCCACCAGCCAATCAGGAGTGAGTATGCAAATTAACCCAACCAAGATGGCTGCGGCCACAGAGTGAGCAGGAGGCTTGGGTTTCCCCGGCAATGGAGGAAGCCAAGCTTTCCACACACCCTGGCCGGCCCAGGCCTCCACTTAAGGCTACAAAGTTTCAATTATAGAAGATAAATAAATCCCAACAAAAATGGCGGCAGCCATGGAGCTGGAGAAAGCAGGAGGCTTGAGTTGCCCCCGGCAATGGAGGAAGCCAAGCTCCCGCAGCCCTGGCCTGCCTTGGTCTCCACTCAAGGCTACAAAGTTTCAATTATAGAAGATAAATAAATCCCAGATACCAGGGCCTCCGCTTGGGTCACCGGGGGGCATGGCTGGCCTGCAAACCACCACAGGCCCCTCGCCCAGGCCACCTCACACCCCAAGGGAACCCCCACCCTGATCCGGGACACCCTTCAGGGAAAACCAGCTGCCTCCCACCCATGCACCAGGCCTCTATCCTATCTAATAAAAGAGTAATATGCAAATTGACCACCACTCCAACACACAAGATGGCTGCCCCCATGTGGACACAAGATGGCCACCACAAGATGGCCAGCAGGGGAGGGCAGTTGGGAGGGACCAGGCCTGCAAGGGAGGGCAGTTAGGGGTGACCAGGTCTGCAAGGGATGGCAGTTGTGGGCGATCAGGCCAGCAGGGTAGGGCAGTTGGGTGGGACCAGGCCTGCAGGGGAGGGCAGTTGGGGCAATCAAGCCTACAGGGGAGGGCAGTTAGGGGTGACCAGGCCTGCAGGGGAGGGCAGTTAGGGGCAAACAGGCTGGCAGGGGAGCAGTTAGGCATCAATCAGGCTGGCAGGAGAGTGGTTAGGGGGTGATCAGGCTGGCAGGAGAGTGGTTAGGGGGTGATCAGGCTGGCAGGCAGAAGTGGTTAGGGGCAATCAGGAAGGCAGGCAGGTGAGCAGTTGGGAGCCAGCAGTCCTGGATTGTGAGAGGGATATCCCAGATTGGAGAGTGTGCAGGCTGGGCTGAGGGACACCCCTCCCCCCATGCATGAATTTCATGCACCGGGCCTCTAGTATGCAAGATAAAAGACCACAGACATTTGTGTTAAGAGCAGGCAAAGAAGAGACTGGTAGGATAGATTGTTTAAATTTAATCTTTTGGTGATGGAAAGCCAATCAAAATCTTTTTATAAAAATGTATCTTTATTGTGGAAAGTATTACAGATGTCCCTTTTTTCTCCTCCCAACAAAAATCTTTTTAATCAAGAGCATGATATAATTAGGCTGGCATTGTATTAAGGTAATTTGCTGGCCTTATTGATTTTGAAAGACCAGATTGGAGGGTATTTCTTCTGAGTCCCAGCAAGTGAAGAGAAAAATAGTAGTAATTAAGTTGAAGAGGAAAGACTCAATTCTAGCCATATTCTTATATTGGGATTATAAAATTAGGATATAATTGTAGACTAATTTTTCCTGCTTAATTCAATTAAAGTGTTGGTATGAGACAGATGAAAGAAGAAACATGAGTGTATATTAGGTGAAGGCAGGTGTCTCAGCCTCTAGCCACCGAGAATAAAGACATAGGGTTTAGCACCACCCCTGTCCTATCATACTCAGGCAGTGCTAGAAAGTGGTGTGTATATCAGTTCATTCAGGAAAATCTTCTGTAACCTCCCTAACATTTGGACACTTGAAGTTACAAGAAGGCCACTTCTTCCTAGGAAGTCTGTTTTATTAAAGGAACTCTTTAAATGTTACCTCTGTATTGAGAACCATCGCCTTTTAATGCATTTATTTTCTCATCCTATATTTCCACAGGGCTATCTATATGTTGAGGAATGGTGTTATGCATGCATAACAGGGGGTGAGATATTTGGAATTTATGTAAGTATGAGCCTTTTATAAATGACTTCTAAGTCTGAGGAGTGCCTGTTGGTGTAGAGCTTTCAGGAGTTAATCACAGTTGATAAGAGCCTGGGTCCTCAATGAAGATGAGATTTCTAATTCACTTTTCGGCCTATCCAAGTAAATTTCTAGGTCAATTATGGCTTCTCAGAAATGGGCAGGAAGTGTTTACATAGAGTCAGTTGACCTGATTAACCAGAGGTACTACTTCCCTTTGTCAGTTTAGTGCTGAGCCTGGTTTACTCCCCTGTTGGGTAAACATCCTTTTCTTATCCCAGTTTTCCCTGAAACTCAGCACTTTCCTAATGATTTCCTGTTTCTGAGCAAAGTCTTCCTGAGATCAAACATGAAACCAAGCCGGAGAAATTAATGAGGCCTGCCATGGTGAGGGAATTTGAAGTCTTGCAATATGTCTGGGTTATGGGAAGTTCAAGAATTAGAAGAAGGTTGGATATTCAGGGCTCTCAGCCTGCTACTCATTCTCTCCCCACAGGACTGTCTGTAGTGATGGCAGACACTGAAGGACCCCACGTGCTCCATGAAAGTTTCTATATATAGATCTGCAGAAAAACAGCATTTAAGCCCCTCTTCTTAGGCAAAATGATTAAGATTAGAAATAAACATATCTCATTTAAGAATGTCAGGCAGGCCCTAGCTGGTTTGGCTCAGTGGATAGAGTGCTGGCCTGCGGACCGAAGAGTCCCAGGTTTGATTATGGTCAAGGACACATGCCCAGGTGGCAGGCTCAATCCCCAGTGGGGGGTGTGCAGGAGGCAGCCAGTCAATGATTCTCTCTCATCATTGATATTTCTATTTCTCTCCCTCTCCCTTCCTCTCTCTGAAATCAATAAAAATATATTTTAAAAAATTGAGTATAATGGCTTGGATCAATTTCTGGGGTCTCTGTTCTGTTCCATTGATCTATATGCCCGTTTTTGTGCCAGCTTCTCTGGTACTGGCACAAGAACGGGCATATAGATCAATGGAACAGAACAGAGACCCCAGAAATAGATCCAAGCCATTATATTCAATTAACATTTGACAGTGGAGGCAAGAGCATGCAATGGAGTCAAGAGAGTTTCTTCAATAAATGGTGTTGGGGCCCTGGCTGATTTGGCTCAGTGGATAGGGCACATGCCTGGGTTGTGGGCTCGATCCCCAGTAGGGGCCATGCAGAAGGCAGCTGATCAATGATTCTCTCTCATCATTGAAGTTTCTATCTCTTTCTTCCTCTTTGAAATCAATTAAAAATATTAAAAAATAAAATAAATAAATGGTGTTGGGAAAATGGGACAGATACATGCAAAAAAATTAAACTAGACCATCAACTTATACCATACACAACAATAAACTCAAAATGGATAAAAGACTTAAATGTAAATCAGGAAACCATAAAAATCCTAGATGAAACCATAGACAGCAAAGTCTCAGATATCTCTCATAGCAATATGTTTACAAATACATCTCCTAGAGCAAAGGAATCAAAGGAGAAAATAAACAAATGGGACTACATCAAAATAAAAAACCTTCTGCACAGCAAAAGAAACCATCAATAAGACCAAAAGGGAGCCCACTGCATGGGAGAACATATTTGGCAATGATACATCTGATAAAGGGTTAATATCCAAAATATATAAGGAATTAATACAACTTAACAAAAAGAAGACAAACAATCCAATTAAAAAATGGGCAAAGGACCCAAATAGACACTTCTTCAAAGTGCCCATACCGATGGCCAAGAGACATATGAAAAAATGCTCAAAGTCACTGATCATCAGAGATATGAAAATTAAAATGACAATGAGGTATTACTTCAAACCTGTCAGGATGGCTACCATCAACAAATTAACAAATGACAAGTGCTAGTGAGGATGTGGAGAAAAAGGAACCCTAGTTAGTACATTGCTGGTGGGAATGCAGACTGGTGCAGCCATTATGGAAAACCGTATGGAGTTTTCTCAAAATATTAAATGGCCCAGTGATCCTACTTCTAGGAATATAACCTAAGAAAACTGAAGCACCAATCAGAAAGAATGTATGCACCCCTACTTTCATAGCAGCACAATTTACAATAGCTAAGATCTGGAAACAGCCCAAGTGCCCATCAGTAGATGAGTGGATAAAAAAGCTGTGGTACATTTATACCATGGAATACTATGCAGCAGTAAAAAGGAAGAATCTCTTACCCTTTGACACAGCATGGAGGAACCTGGAGAGTATCATGCTAAGTGAAATAAGTCACTCAGAGAAAGACAAGTATCACATGATCTCACTCACATGTGGAATATAAGTAACAAAATAGATTCTAAGTAACAAAGTAACTAAGTAACAAAGGGGGCCTAAGTAACAAAATAGGGGTGGGCTGGAGTGGGCAAATGGGGGAGAAAAGGGGACATATGTAATACTTTCAACAATAAAGAATTATTAAAAGAAGATTTTTAAAAAAAGAATGTCAGGCAGCTTCTAGTGATTGTCTTTCAGACTGAAGGCTAAAAATTGCTTCAAAATAAATACATTTTTGTTACCTCCTTTATGCCATTGTAATTTTTTTCTGCACTACTAACAATTTTATTAGGGGAATACCTAAGTGTTCAGAAATGTCAGTTTATTTTCCTTATATGCAGAGATTTTTTGTTGTTTATATGAATGATTTGTTACATTGTTCATATTATTGTCACATTATCAGTGTCTAATAGGAAAACTCATGATGAATTCAAACTGTATTTATTGATATAAAATGTTAAGTAGTAAGTTTACTAATCCTTTCTTAAAGCTGCATTGTATTAAAGCCTGTTAAAAGTTCATTTTGTCATGGGGTTAAGAGGAATACTACTTGGTCACCTTATAGCAGTAGAAACAAAAGTGATTCTGGCAGTTTTCCTGAATATTAAACACATGGAAAAACTTTGCTTTGTTTAAATTTGTTTTGACAGCCTCCCAAATCATCCTTTCCTCTTTCATATTAAACACACAATGGCTGAAGTGGTTGTGCTTGTTGAGACTGGTTCTGCTACATAGTCAAGCGGGTGATAGACAATATAAATGCTATGTTGCAGGAAACTTCTGTGGGCATCATCTGGAAACTCTTCCCATTGCCTTTCTTCCTGCACTGATCAGTTTTCTGAGTTACTATATCCTTGGTAGGAAATCTTGAAGGTATTTCATTGCACACAAGATTACCTGGTAGCAATGCAGAGGTAAGGAGCTCCCCCAAGATTTTAGGTAGGCTTACCACACTCAATTTCATTGTGTTCTGAAATGAGTACTATGACTTTCAGGTGCTCCTAGATACATTTGAAAAATGTATTAATTCCTATATTGGAATTATATAGTTAGAATATAATTATAAACTAACCTTTCCTGATGAAAGGTTAGTTTATAATCAATTCTTTCAATAGAATATGTTGAATTTTTCCTTTAGGCCTGACATTGGGTTGCTTGATGAAGATTAAGACATGAGATTGAAAATAAGATATGGTTCATGGACAGAAAGAATCAGTATTCCAAAGAGGTCAATTCTTCCCAAATTGATTTATAGAATCAATGCTATTCCAATCAAATCCCAACAAGGTTTTCACAGAACTGGACAATCTGATTTGGACATGTATGTGGAAGAGCAAAGGGCTGAGAAGAGCCAAGATTCTCTGAGAGAAGAACATGATTAGAGAATCTGTTTTTCCAGATAATGAGACTTATTATAAAGCTATTGGTAATTAAGACAATGTGGTTTATGAAGAAATACATAGAGTCATATATGAACATGGATATGTGATATATGAACATTTTATTCATAATGAAGACTACCTCACAGATCAGTGGGAAAATAATAGATTATTTAATAAATAATGCTGGAATAATTGGGTATCCTATATAATAAAGAGTTAATATGCAAATTGACCCTCACACCCTCACATCACAAGATGGCTGCCCCCACATTGTCACAAGATGGCCACCACAAGATGACTGCCCCCATGTTGTCACAAGATGGCCAGCAGGGGAGGGCAATTGGGGGTGACCAGGCCTGCAGGGGAGGGCAGTTAGGGGCACCCTGGCTGGCAAGGGAGGGAAATTAGAGGACTGGGCCAGCAGGGGAGGGCAGTTGGGAATGATTGGGCCAGCAGGGGAGCAGTTAGGTGTCAATCAGGCTGGCAGGGGCACAGTTAGGGGGCTATCAGGTTGGCAGGCAGAGGTTAAGGGCAATCAGGCAGCCAGCCAGGTGAGTTGTTAGGAGCCAGCAGTCCCGGATTGTGAGAGGGATGTCCGACTGCCAGTTTAGGCAGCCCCCCAGTACATGAATTTTGTGCACTGGGCCTCTAGTATAGATTTAAAAAGCCATGACATTAGGTACTTTCTTTGTATTATACATATGTTAATTCCAAGACAGTTAAAAACTTAAGTATGAAAGAAAAAACTTAAAAAATTTAGAAATATAAGAATAAGAACAAATTTTATAAGACTTTTAAAAGGATTTTTAAGACTTAAGCCATAAATTGGAAGAAATTATTTGCATCACATATTACTAATGATAAAAAATTAGTATTCAGGAAATATAAAGAACTAAAAAATGGTCCTATAAAATTATGAAAATACATAATTGGCTACTAATATATGAAAATATGGTTACTCTTATTAGTATCTAGGAAATTAAAACTAAAATCACAATGAGATATTTTAAAAATATAATGTGTAACAATATCTAACTTTAAACCTCCATGCTAAAAACAATAAAATATGTGGATAAATCAGTAAATCTAGATAATATATGGAGAATACAGAGAAAATAATTGTACTATTCTTTCCATTTATGTTTGTTTTTAGAATTCTAATTAAGTGTTATAATTTTGGAAAAAATGTACCTCATTGCATTTTTTTATGGTGGTAAAATAGGCATAACATAAAATTTACCATTTTAACCATTTTTAAGTGTATGGTTAAGTAGCATTAAGTACATTCACAGTGTTATGTATCTCATTGTGTATGTTTTTTAAAAAAATATGTTTTTATTTATTTTCAGAAAGAGTAAAGGATAGGGAAAGAGATAGAAACATCAATAATGAGAGAGAATCATCCACTGGCTGCCTCCTGTATGCCCCCTACTGGGAATCGAGCCTGCAACCTGGGCATGTGCCCTGACCAGGAATCGAACCATGACCTCCTGGTTCATAAGTCAGTGCTTAACCACTGACCCAAACCGGCCAGTCCCTCATTGTGCTTTTAATCGAGTTTGCTGAGGTATAATTTACATATAAAAATGCACACATTTTAAAAAATTTATTTTTTAGTCCTCATCTGAGGACATGCTTAGAGAAAGCAAGGGAAAAGGAGAGAGAGAGGGAGCGAGAGAGAGAGAGAAACATGGATTGGCTGCCCTCCGCATGTGCCCCAACTAGGGATGGAATCCTCAACCCAAATATGTGCCCTGACTGGAAATCAACTGGTAACCCTTTGGTGCCCAGGACTACGCTCAACCAACTGAGCCACTCCAAATGGGCAAAAATGTACACATTGTAAGTGTATAATGAAATGATTTTACAAAAGTGTATACTCCCATGTAACCACCACAAAAAAATGTTTTATGCCACCAACTTTTGGAGTGGGATGTTATGGAACATTAGCTATTAGGCTTGTCAGGTCCTTGATACAACCCCCTAACAAATGAAAGCCAAGGTTCCAGGGCAGGACTATAAGCAAATCCAATGGAGACCAGGTCCAATGGGAGAGGCAGGCATTGAAAGTGAGTGAATTACAAAGCCACTGTTCTCAAAACTGCCTGGTACTGGCACAAAAACAGACATATTGACCAAAGGGACAGAACAGAGAACCCAGAGATGGACTCAAGCCATTATACTCAATTAATATTTGAGGCAAGAGCATACAATGGAATCAAGACAGTCTCTTCTATAAATGGTTTTGGGAAAATTGGACAGATACATGCAAAAAAAAATGACCATCGACTTATACCATACACAAAAATAAACTCAAAATGGATAAAGGACTTAAACATAAGATGGGAAACCATAAAAATCTTAGAAGAATCTATAGGCAGCAAAATATCAGACATATGTCGTAGCAATATCTTTACCGAGACTAGCTCCTAGGACAATGGAAACTAAGGAGAAAATAAACAAATGGGACTACATCAAAATAAAAGGCTTCTACATAGCAAAAGAAACCATCAACAAAACAACAAGAAAGCCCACTGCATGAGAGAATATATTTGCCAATGTTATATCCGACAAGGGTTTAATCTCCAAAACTATAGGGAACTCATACAACTATAGGGAACTCCAACAAAAGGAAGATAAATAATCCAAACAAAAATGGGCAAAGGACCCAAATAGACACTTTTCGAAAGTGGAGATAAAGAAGGCCAAGAGCAATATGAAAACATGCTCAAAGTCACTAATCATCTGAGAGATGCAAATCAAAATGACCATGATATACCATCTCACACCTGTCAGAATGGTTATCATCAACAAATCAACAAACAACAAGTGCTGGAGAGGATGTGGAGAAAAGGAATCCTCGTGCACTTCTAGTGGGAATGCAGACTGGTTGCAGCCATTATGGAAAACAGTATGGAGTTTCCTCAAAAAATTAAAAATGGAACTCCCATTTGATCCAGTAACTCCACTTCTAGGAATATATACCACGGAATAAGAAATACAATCAGAAATGATATATGCACCCCTATGTTCATAGCACACAATTTACAATTGCCAAGATTTGGAAACAGCCCAAGTGTCCATCAGCAGCTGAGTGGGTCAAAAAATAGTGGTACATGCCCTAGCCGATTTGGCTCAGTGGATAGAGCCTGCAGACTGAAGGGTCCTGGGTTCGATTCTGGCCAAAGGCATATGCCCAGGCTGCGGGCTCGATCCCTGGTGGCGGCCGTGCAGGAGGCAGCTGATCAATGATTCTCTCTCATTGATGTTTCTATCTCTCTCTTCCTCTCCCTTCCTCTCTGAAATCAATAAAGAAATATATTTAAAAAACGCACACACACAGAAAAAACAGTGTTACATCTACACAATGGAATACTGTCCTATATAATAAAAGCCTAATATGCAAATTGTCCCCTTGACTGGGAGTTCAACAGGGAGTTTGACCAGGGGGTGGGGCTGGCAGCAGCGGCAGGCAGCTGGGGGAAGGGAGGCGCCCTGGCCAGCAGCTGGCAGCTGCTAGGGACCCTACCTGTGCACAAATTTTGTGCACTTGGCCTCTAGGGCTGCTATAAAAAAGAAGGAACTGTTACCATTTGCAACATCATGGATGGACCTGGAGAGCATTATGCTAAGTGAAATAAACCAGTCAGAGGAAGATAAATATCACATGATCTCACTCATTTGTGGAATATAATGAACAACATAAACGGATGAACAAAAATAGATCCGGAGACATAGAAGCATTGAACAGACCGTCCAACCTCAGAGGGAAGGCAGTGGGCGGAAGCAGGGGAGATAAGAGATCAAAGAACTTGTGTGCATGCGAATAAGCATAACTCATGGACACAGATAGTAGGGGGGTGAGGGCATGTGCTGGGGGTTGGAAATGGCCAGGGAGAGGTCAATGGGGGAAAAAGGAGACATATGTAATACTTTAAACAATAAAGAATTAAAAAATCTAATTGCAAATGTAAAAAAAAAAAGTGAATGAAAGAGTCAAGGAAACAGGGAAATCAAATCCTAGCAGGAATAAACTTTTGTTTCTTGTAAATCAGACTAATTTTTTGAGGACTCTCCATACTGTTTTTCACAGTGGCTGCGCCAATTTGCAATCCCCCCCAGCAGTGCACGAAGGTTCCCTTTTCTCCACATTCTCATCAACATTTGTTGTTAATCTACCTAACAAAAGAGTAACATGCTAATTGGCCATACCTTTGCGACGCCCACCAGCCAATCAGGAGTGAGAATGCAAATTAACCCAACAAAGATGGCGGGTTAATTTGCATACACAGGCACAGAGCGGCTGGGGGTGGGGCGGGATGCTGGGGGCAGGGTGGGGTGTGGCATTCCACACCACCCCAGCCACTTTGGGCCTCTGGGCAGCGACCGAAGGTGGAAAGGCAGCTCCAGGCTAGAGCGGAAAGGTGCTGCCGGCAGCCAGGGGAAGAAAGGCCCATTCTTGCATGAATCTTCATTTATTGATAATAGTCATTCTGACAGGTGTGAGGTGATATCTCACTGTGGTTTTAATTTGAATTTCTCTGATGATTGGATGTATCATTAGTAAATATCTTCTCCCAATCGGTAGGTTGTCTGCATTTTGTTGATGGTTTCCTTTGCTGTGTAAAAAATTTTTAGTTTAGTGTACTCCCATTTGTTTATTTTTTCTTTTGTTTCCTTTGCCCAAGGAGATATATCAGAAAAAGTACTACTAAGAGCAATGGCAGAGAGTTGACTATGTTTTCTTTTAGGAGTTGTATGGTTTCCAGTCTTATATTTAGGTCTTTAATCCATTTTGAGTTTATTCTTATATATGGTGTAATAAGGTGGTCTAATTTCATTATTTTTGTATTTATCTGTCCAGTTTTGCCAACACCATTTATTGAATAGACTGTCTTTACCCCATTGTATATTTTATCTCCTTTTTCATATATTAATTGATCATATAGGCATGGGTTTACTTCTGGACACTCTATTTTGTTCCATTGATCTGTGTCTGTTTTTTTATTGTTGTTAATCCTCACCCAGGGATATTCTTTCCATTGATCCTTAGAGACAGTGGAAGGGAAGGAATGAGGGGGGAGAGAGAGAGAGAGAGAGAGAGAGAGAGAGAGAGAGAGAGAGAGGAGGAAGATCAGTGTGAGAGAGACACACATCAATTGGTTGCCTCTGGCACATGCCCCAAGGGTGGTTGAACCTGAAACCCAGGTACTTGCCCTTGACCAGGAATTGAACTTGAGACCCTTTGGTGCACCGGGCAATGCTCCAACCACTGAGAAAAACTGACCAGGGCTATTTGTCAGAGTTTTGGGAGCTAGAAGTCTGAGATCAAGCTGTCACAGGTTTGGTTTATTCTGAGGTCACTCTTCTTGGTTTGTAGATGGCAATCTTTTCTTGATGTCTTCACCTGGTTTTTCCTTTGTGTCTATCTGTGTCCCAATCTCCTCTTTTTATGACACCAGTCATATTGGATTAGGACCTACCCCAATGACCTCATTTAACCTTAATTACCTGTTAAAGGTCCTATCTCCAAATGCAATCACATTCTAGGTACTGGGGTTAGGCCTTCAATATATAAATTTGGCAGGGGAGGGGTGAGGAGGTGGGGAAATGACACAATTCAGTCCACAACAATAAGGTACACATACTATTTTCTATGCCTCTAGTAGACTATACAACCAATGATGACCATCTTTGATTCTATGGGGCCTGGCTTGGGGAGGGGAGAACTGTTGGACCAGGAAAGAGGTAAGGAAAAAGACATATTTTGCATCCTTTTGTACCTTGTGAAGTATCCTATGCAGGTAATACCTATTTAAAAATGTAACTAGGTAAAAACAAGGGGAAAAATTAGAATCTCACAATCTTTCATTTTTTGTCTGCATTTTAAACATTCTTTTTTTTTCTTTGCAGAAGATGAATGGTTTATGCATAAAAGCCTGAAAGATCTGCATCTTTTTGTATTTCTCTTGCCTAAGAAAGCTTTTGTTCTCTGTAATCTCCAGCAACAACCTGCTGAGACTTGTCCCACATAAACTATATAATCTATCTTTGAACAGATTCCTTTACATCCACCATATAGAAGGGTGGTAGAAATTCCTCTCAAAGACCCCCTATCTTAGACAGTATAAGCCCTTTAAAGTCGGATCCTATCACTTCCCTGTTTAAAACCCTGCAAAGACTCCGGTTTCACTGAGAGCAGAAGCAAACTCTGCTACAAAGCCACACAACCAATGTGTTCTGCTCCTTGTTCAATGTGACCCCTCAGTGCTCTCTGCCCCTTGCGCACTGGCCCAGACACCCTGGCTCCTGTTGGCCCTGAAGAGACGGCTCCAGAAACTCCTGTCAGAGCTCTGCTGCAGCTGTGGGAATGCTGGCTCCTAGATGTCCAGCAATCTTTAAGATTTTGCTCCATCCCACTTCCTCAAGGACACTTACTAACCTTGGCCATTGTATTTACATTTGTAACCTGCTTCCCTTCCTCCACCCTGCTCACCCCCTCAGTTCTGATCCCCCTTAAGGCTCAACTCCTACGTTATTTTTCTGCAGCATTCACCATCTCCTAATATGCTGTGTGTTTTTGTCTGTCTTCTCCACTAGAATGTGAGCTTTAAAAAGGTAAGAATCTCTGCCTGTCTTGTTTACATGATATCTGGCACATGGCAGGTACTCAATATGTATCTTGAATGAGTGAATAAATAAATGTTGAGTAACAGTGTACCTTTCTTTGTGCCTGAGAAAAGAACTGAAACTGGAAAAGTCAGTGTTCATGTTGCTTGTCACTACTGGAACCAATAAGTAGAGACAAGGATTGAATCTTTATGGGCACTTTATTCAGAGAAGATGGCTAGAGACCTCTCACATCTCATCTCAAGCCAATCTTTTTATAAGAAGAAAAGTGTAGGTAAAGGGTTTGAAATTCAGGAAAAAGTAGGTAAGGGGTTTTGAATTTAGGGAAAAGGTAAATCAGATCTCAGTTCCTGGTAACAATAGTGTTTTACATGCACTAATTACCAAGCCTACTGACAATATAACTGAAGCTAAAATTTTTTAACTTCTTGAGTTCCCCATCAGAACCTCTGTGACCCATGCCTCTTTGCCACTCCTCTTCCATTCTCCCCCTCTGCAGTGAAACACAAGCCGTTATTTATTATGATGAACAAGCGCAAGAGTAACCTCACCTCAAGCGTCAGGCCTCCTGCTAGGCACTTGACTTACTGTCGCTTTAATCCTTATAACGCCTTGTGATGTATGTATTAAAAATATACTCATTTTACCAATAAGCCTTATAAATAATAAGCAGTTAGCTCAGGGTTACCAATTTAGGAAGAGTCACAGGGTTTTACACAGACTTTCTGGCATAAATTGAGACTTTTCTGGAAGTGCCTCTGTCCTTCCCTAATCTTCTCTGTCAGTCACTAACCTGCCCATCACCTTCCTGAAAATAAAGTCTGCTTTGCCCTTTAACAGGAATTCAATGAGTGAGGGTGTGATGGTTGACTGCGAGCTGTGCTCATCTCAGATCAATTTTATGATAGAATCGTATTCCTGCTGGGCCCCTGGCAACATGTTGGTCTCTATATTCTTAAGATGACACTCAAGGAGACTTACAGATAAACATAAAAATAACAACTCAACCCCCACTTCTAGTTTAATTCAAGTTTTCCTGGGCAAGGGCAAATCTGGTTAGTGTTAGCCCCAAATCTGGGTTAGAAAGAAGGTGTCCAAGGCTCAAGAAGGCCCCATCTTGTTAATGGTCAGTGCTCTTAGTTTTAGGTTACTTCAGGTGAGGGTGAAAAGTCAGATACAGATGACAGATACAGATATAGACAGCAGAAAAATCTCCAACATATCTCTTGCCAGTAATGCTGTTATGCAACTTCTTTAAAAGTAAACTCACCTTCCTAATTATGAATGCCTGGGGCTACAGTTACAGATAAAGAGCATTTTCAAAGTCTAAAGTGTTTCCTGGGTTATCAAATTCTGCAGAGGTGGGCAAGGCAGGCTGGAAGGAGAAGGCCTGACTATGAAGACCTGAAGCTGGAGGGGAATGCAGGATGGCAACCACGGAGATGCCTTGTCTAGACCCCTTTCTAAGGAGGCTTGCTACCCAGCTGTGGGACTGGTCAGAAGACAGGCTCCAGTGCTCAGCTCTGTCAAATTCTGCCTCAGCTGCAGAGTATCCTCACAGGTGGCCATGCCCTTTCTGGAGCATCCTGCATCCTGGAACTGAGGGAAGTGGAGGCACAAAGCCCTGGACCGCTGTGCCTGGTCTGAGACACTGACAGACAGCCCTGGCTTCAGATCTCCCCATCATGCTCATGATTTATCAGGCCTGCATCACAGTTCAAGTTGTTCCTGGGCCTGATCCTGCTTCATCCCTCTTCCTTTTATAGATGTTGATCCCTAATACACATAGTGCATCCCAAACTCTATTTCAGTGTCTGCTTCAGGAAAATCCAAGCTCAGACAATGGGTCAGGAGATGGGGAGTAGGACCCACAGTGTATCCTATAGAAGAGGGTCTCCATAGCCAAGGTAAGCCCACATTTGGCCCTCGGGTTGAGTATGGGATATTCTAAGTGGTGGTGATGTTACCGGAAAGGGGACCTGGCCCTGAATGAGTCTGCCTAGGGTGGGGCGGTAGTATGTGGTTTCTTGACTTTGTGTAGGAAAGATTTTACAATATGAGTCCAGGTGACTTTGATACTGTTGTAATTAACCTACTTATTAATATAACAGGAAAAGAGCAAGGGGAAGGCCAAATATTGTGGGCATGCCATTTGTGCAGCTTTGCCAGGAAGCTGTAGTTTAACACTCCCAGGAAGCCTCTAGTCTGCCCCCCACAGATAGCTGGGGGAAAGGGCTGGGCAGGAGGAGAGAATAGACGCATGCCCAGTAAAGTTTGAGTGAAATAGGAAAGGTACTTGCTTCTCAGTCACACCTGGGAACAGGTCATTGGCAGCGTAGGTGTGGCTACAGCAAGCTCAGGAAGATTTGGAACATTTAATCCCTAAGCAAAGGAGTTTGCTCTCCTGGCTCGTGGTGCTCTTGGTTCATGCTCTCTTGGCTCTCACTCCCCTGCATTTGCCCACATGGACCTCAGCCATGTGGACCCCACACACACTGGACAAACGGACTGCAACTAGCCTGATGCTGTACCGGACCCAATTCCAAGATGGAAAGGAAACTCTGGGCACTGACTTTGCTTCTAGCCCTGCTGAAGCCCTAGTTATACTTTTTCCAGGACTGAATTAAAGGAAATGAAACTTTAGAAACTGAGGGATGTAATTCTACAGGAATAAAAATCACTCATGCTCCCATTTGAGTCTCAGAAAATTCATTTTCTTGAGATATTGTAAGGACACCACCCCCAGCACTCAGTGGGGAAAGGGATTTTCCACTTCCACTGATAGCAATTTTAGAGGATGTTTATCAAAGCTGGGGACAGCGAACCAGGAAGTGCCTAGGATAGAAGAAGCAACAGGATGGATTAAGTGGGAAAATGAGCCAAGGCTGGGTTGCTTTGGCTCACTAAGAAGTCAGAGAAAGGGGGCCTTGGAGATAGGGTCAGGGGGTATGGACAAAAAGGGGCAACATACTAAACTTGATAAACTCAGGGGAGGCCTGCATGGCAAACTTACAAACTCAGAGACCTAAAGTAACTACATAGATTGGTCTGAAATTAAACATTTTTAACTAAAACGTTATGGTGGGTACTCAGATTCAGTCCTAGGCTAGAATTCCCTGACAAAACTCAATCTTTACCTTAATTTAGCCTGTCAATTGTCTTTTGCATTTATGGTAACATACCTTTGGAATGTCAAGGTAACTTCCCTTTTTCTAGACACAACCACCACACCAGAGCAGAGACTACAAATCTCCTCACTGTTATTGTTATCATGCTAATAGTTGACTGTTAACTAACTTATACCCACTTATATAAAAGATGTACAGTATAAGTCTATCGTTTTACTTTTTATCCAATCCCAGACGTTTCCCCACCCCTCTTTGCTTTCTCTCACCCCTCTAATCTATCATCAGTGGATTTCATGTTACCCACTTATGTCTCCTCTTTTTTATTGTATTGTGTAAAATAAAGTGCAAAACTGCCACTGTCAGGAGCATTTTCGCAATGCGTAGAGATTTTGCTTCCTGGCAATTGTCATCAGTTTGGCTCAAATAAACTCATAAAAATCCTCCTCAGGTTTGAACGTTCCTTACATTGACAGGGGCTAGCCCAGGACAAGCTGCCACTGCCCAGTGCTCCCTGGTTGCAAGCCTCGGTGGGGTCCCTTAGAGTTTAGGAGATGCATGCATGTGGAGAAAAGGAGGAGGAAGGAGAAGGCCCCAGGAGGGAGAGCATGCTGGGTCCTCCTTCCTAAAAGATTTTAAGGGTGGAGAGCTTAGGAGAGGTCCCAGGGAAGGATCTCAATAGAATATTCATCAGCTTTCTAGGTGGGTCCTACAGGGTCTTGGTCTCCACTGATAGATTGGTTGGCAGCAGGGAAGAGTGTCATTATTCAATGCAGCTGGTCTGGATGTTAGCCATAGGGTTTTGCTGCTTTTCTGGACCTGGAGCTGAAATACAACTGATGCCTAGATGTTATCTCCAGGGTGGAAAAGCCAGGAGAGGCAAGGTTACCCTGGGGGCGAGGTCCTTGTTTTCCCAGTTTTGTCCCTTGTTAGGCACCTGGAGCTTTTTACCCTGGTGACCTTCTATATCTGACTGTAAATTGCTCAGCTAGTTTATTTTGCAGCTATCTGTCTCAGTTTCCCTATTCCACTTGCCAAGGAATTTTCCT
The DNA here is from genome assembly GCF_963455305.1 of Plecotus auritus. Taxonomy (NCBI): domain Eukaryota; kingdom Metazoa; phylum Chordata; class Mammalia; order Chiroptera; family Vespertilionidae; genus Plecotus; species Plecotus auritus. Next base: position 182,341,081 of record NC_137771.1, on the reverse strand, counting down.
AGCTTCTTACTAATCTGCCTCAGGAAGAGCACTGCAATGGCACACAGATGTGCCAGCAGTGCCCTGAGCCCAAGAAGGTCTATCCAGAGGCAGACCTGCATCCTTACTCTGGGAGGACTCTTCACCATCACTCCTGGTGCAGACCCTTACCATTTTCTAGTCTTGACCTCTGTTAGGGTCGCTGAAGGAGGAACGCAGGAGGCCAAAAGTGGTAAGGGATCATAAATTTATTAGATCATCTGCAAACCAGATGGGCTGCCCAAAATGGCGTCAGCAGCCAGGGACCGGGAGTCAGAGGTTTGAAAGGACTGTAGGCGGGCTGAATTCTCTGGGCAGGTCCAGATCCTGGACAAGTCTGGAGAGGAAATGTAATGATGTTAGCAAATGGAATGTGGTCTAAGTGAAAAAGAATGTCGGCTGCAAAATGATCTGAAGGTCAGTTTCCCAGGGGAGGGGGTATCGATTCAATTATTTGATCAGACCTAACAACCTCCCACCAGACTGATTCTTCTGAAACCCTTATCTGATCGTGTTATTCTCTTCAAGTAAAACCCTTCAAAGACGCCATGAAATTCAAGATCAGGCTAAATTAGTTCACCTAAATTATCTATCAGTGCCTTGAGATCTGGCCAGGTATGATTTTCTAAGCTCATGTCTTTGCAGCTCTCAGCTAAGCCAGCACCTATCCACTTCTCACCAGCTATCTAACAGGCTGAGAAGGGGTTTTCCTGTTTGTGGCTTTAGGCACCAGGGCCTACAATTGAAAATAACAGGTGGTAGTACTCCTCCCCTTCCTTCTAAAGACAGCTGCCAATTTAGGTACAGCTGCCTTCCTGGGGCTTATTAAGATGTGGCAGAACCGGCCCTGTTGCCCCCAGCAACCACCACAACCCCCACCCCTCACCCCAAGACTGGAGAAATAGGGGATTGTCAAAGCCAAATAGCAGAGTATCCTGCTGATGCTGAAGGTCAAGTGAAGGTGCCTTGCTAGCTCCTCCCCTTGGGAAGGCTGTGTGTTGTGCCCCTCACCCAGCAGAGTGGCAGACTGCTGGGGGCAAGCAGTAGTGGGGTGGAGGCGGTTGAGCCAACCTGGATCTCCCATCTGGGGGCCCTCAGAATAGTTCTCAGATGAGTGCACAACCGACTCAGCACTTGGACATCTACCACACAGGGGACAAGTGGGCCAGCCAGCATTAGTCAGAGAAGCAGCAGTAACAGCAGACCAAATCACACAAGGGCTGGGCAGGGAGAGTGACATTGTCCCCTCTCCCCTCCCTCCTGGCCATATCTCACTGGAAGTGGTGTTCATCATCAGAAGCCCAGCTCCAGCCTGTAGAAGTGAGTTTGAAGTTTTAAACTACCTTTTAATAAACCCAGAAATAAGGGAATGGGACAGAGATGAGCAAAAGTTTTCTTGTCTCTTAAAAGGGCACGATCATAGGGGCCCTACCCTCATTCATGATCTCCTTATCTCCCCAAAGCCCCATTTCTGAACTATCACATTGGGGGTTAAGAAGAGATTAGAGTTTCAACATAAGAATACTAAGAGGATACAAACTTTCAGTCTCAGCAAGACTTGGACCAGATAGTTTAGTTCCAAAGTCATTATGGGCTTGCCTTCTACACCCCACTGCCTACTGGGCACTTGAAAGTCATATCTTCTGATCCTCTAGGCTTTTGGAGGGTCTTGTCCTGTTGTTTATACCTCCCTTTTCTGATTTTGAATTTCTGTTCTCTGGCCTTCTCACTCCTCATGTAAATATGACTCTCCTAACTTCCACCAGATCTCAGGCTGGTTACTGTTGAGCAGCTCATGCCTGCTGCCTCCATGACTTTTCTTCTTTCTCTAGACAGCTTTCAGTTGGTCAGTAATTGTCTCCCTCAGTTGTTAGTGGGGGTGGATTTATCTATCAGAATTTTCTGAGACTCAGATGGGAGGATACAATATAGTAGAAAGTTTTATTTCCATGGGATTACATCCCTGAGTTCCAAGGTCCCGTTTTCCTTTGTCCAGTCATAGAAGTGTAGCTGGGGCTTTAGCAGAGTTAAAATCAGAGTCAGTGCCCAGAATTTTCTTTCTATGTTGGAGCAGAATCCAATCCAGCATTAGACTAACATAGTTTGTATTCCCTGATACAGTCTATCAGTTCATTGCATGACAGGTCTGCAGGACCACATGGCTATGGAGGAAACATGAGCGAAAGTAAGGAAGCCAAGAGAGAGACAAGAGCACAAGAGAACCAACAGTCACAAGAGAGAGACCTCCTTTGTTTAGGAGATTAGGTATTCCCAAATTTTTGTGCACTTGCAGTTGCCATGCCCATTCTAGCCAATCATCTGTGTCCCCAGGTTTGACTGACAGGCAAGTAAGTACCTTCCCTATGTCACCCCATGATGAGTCTGTCTTCCCTTTGTTGGATTCCTTCCCCCAGTGTCTTTCAGGGAATATGCTGGTGGTTCCCTGGGGAGTGCAAAGTTGCAGCTTCCTAGTGAAGCTGCCCAAATGACATGCCTGTAATGTCTGGCTTCCCCCTTTGCTCCTTTCCTATTATTAATAACTAGCTAATTACAATGATACTATAATGACTCCAATGATAGCTTATAGTATTTGCTGCTATTGATCCTTCCCTTCTTGAAAATTCTGCCTTGCTTCATTTTTGTGACATCCCTTTCTGCAAGGTTTCTCTTCTCCATGGACACTCTTTTTCTGATTCATAGATTAGTTTCTAGCTGGCTTTCTTGTTATACCTTAATGTTGGTGTAACCCTGAACTCCATCCTGAGCACTCTTCTCAGGGCAGTTATCTCCCTTTGTGATACTGTGCTTTCTTGGGCCTTCAATTGCTGTAGCTATGTGTAGTTAGAAATATTTATTTATTAAAAATTAAAACAGAAATTTTGAAATATTTACTTAAAATAGCAGTAGATCAATCACATATTAACACAAATAAGTTATTTTTATGAAAAAACTCCATTTTCAAAACAAAACAAATTAATGAGAAGAATTGCATTGTTTTACATTTTTGCAAACCTTTTAGATGTCAGCTTAATATAAGACAGCTGGATGATCATATCTGCCTCTGCATTCAATCTCTTCCAAAATGTTATTTTGGTTGAAGTATTTGGAGAAAATCCAGCTTCACACTGATAATAGTTAGAAAAGGGAGGGTGTTTTTTTTTTTTTTTTAACAGCCTTCTCAGATAATTGTATGTTGCTTTTTTTTGATACTATTCCAACGTACAACAAATATTAGTTTCTTAAAGGTTAGTGGCAACTGAAACCTTATAGTGAACTTTTTATACTCTCATATTAAAACTAGAGGCCCAGTGCATGAAAATCATGCATGGGTAGGGTCCCTAGGCCTGGCCAGTGATCAGGGCCAATCGAGGCCTTCCGGCTGCCAGCTGGGGCCTTCCTTCCCCGGCTGCTGGCCAGGGCCTTACTTCGCTCTGCGTCACTCCCTGGTGGTCAGCGCACATCATAGCGAGCGATTGCATTCCCAGTCTCCCGGTCAAATTCTCAAGGGGACACTGCACATTAGCCTTTTATATATATATAAATATATTGGTCTATTTTACAATTTGAATGGATCTTTTACACATACATTATTTTGTAAAATTATACACTGGATTTTTTGAAATATTGGTTGACTGAATTATGTACATTTTTCAAATGTTGATGCATTTCCTTTCACAATCAAATAATCACATTTGTTGTTATCACCACTGTGATAGGGCTTCTGAAACAGAGCAGTACAAATGGGATGGCTTAAAAAAACAGAAATTTATTCTCTCACATATTTTAAGGCTAGATGTAAAAAAATGAAGGTGTTGGCAGGGTTGGTTCCTTTTTTTTTACTACAGATGTGAATATTTATTTAGAACAGAAATCACAAATTACAAATTTTATAACTTGACAATTAGCCAGAAAAACATTCTAATTTTATTAACTGTTTGACATATCTCTATATTGCTTTTTTTACTTATTTGAGGGGAGGGGAGTGTAATGAGAACTGAAAGATTCAGCTTTTCCTCTTTCATGGTTGATCAAAATTATTTTTAAATGAAAGGATGCAAAATAAACAAATGTGTCCTCACCCACAGGTACAGGAGCTGTAGCACAGTTTCAACATAAGAATACTAAGTCTGTGCCCTACATAAAGCAGAATTCAGATGAATTCTATTCTGTATGATTCCCATAAACAAACAAGCATGGTGCCTTTGCAACTCTAGGCTCCATTATCAAGTGTATCAAGTTGTGGACCGAATCTTTATTTTGATAGATATTGATGAAAACTAATCATCTCTTATAGCTTCACATATCTAATTATTGGATATAATTAGTTTTCCATAATCTACTCTCTGGCTCCATATTGTTGGAAGACCTCCGGCCCTGCACCTGGTGCTACGAAAGCTCAAGACCATGTAAGCAAAGTGCTAAGGACCCTCGGACCCTCGCTGGCCTTGGCAGGGCCCTGATGCTTATGCTTCATCAGCTTCCTGGAACCTGCTAATGAGGAAATGGAGAGGAAAAAGTTCCGGAGGGACAAATCAGCATGGGGGCTCACGGCTCCTGGTCACACACAGCCCCACAGTTTTTTCTACTAGAACATATTTTACAAGCCTCTTTTCAGGTTTTTCTCATTAAAACGCTCTCTCGCTATCAGGTGGGTACTAGATTTATTGGGGTGATCACTTCATAAGTTCTATAAATGTCAAATCACTATCTTTTACACCTGAAACTAACATAATATTGCATGTCAACTATAATTGAAAAACTTATAAAAACTACCTCATGCTTGTCTGAAATTGTTTACAATTCAGCCAATTTAACTTTTATCGTGGAAAGCATTATAGTTCTCCAAAGTGAGGTTTTTAAAGTAATTTGACCCATTATAAACACCATTCACATGGGTAACTGCAGGCCTGGAGCTAGGAGAGAAGGCAGAGAAGGGATGCACTGTCCAGACCTCTGTCTGTGCTGTCAGTCTTGCCTCCAGAAAGCATGGTTCTATTTCAATTAGCCTACAAATTAAAAAATAGTTTTGAAATAATTTTAATGTCTAGTGCCTACATTTTATTTTACTCTTCTTCATGCTCATTCCATAATTATGAATATTAGTTTTCCTGGGGGAAAAAAAGTCTATTCATAAACTAAAATACCTTTATTTCTTCAGTAAATAAAAAAAAATATAAAAAAAAGAAAAACCACCTAAGTCCTCTGCTAGCACATGTCAGAAAGTCACCATTTCAAATATAAGGAAGTAACTTTCTTAATACATAAATACTATGAGCCCAAGACAATATTGGGGGGGGAGGGGGAGGAAATGATGTATAATTATGTGAAACCTCTCTGTGATCAAAGATAAAGATACTTAATTTAAGTACAATCCTATTATAATATTGTTTTGAGTTACTATTACTGGGGGGAGAGGGGCCCTTCAAGGAATTGCATTCAGTGACAACACTACAGTATAGCAATATGGATAAAATCTTAAAGTCAGCAAAGAATGGCATTTAAGATTTTTTTAAGGTATTTTGCCTGAATAACAACATAATATCTGAACTTCCAATTAAAAATATAAACCTAGCCCTCTCTTCTCTCATTCACTTCTAACTAGACCTTCTTTTATTTATTTTTTATTTTTATTTATTTTTAATATATTTTGTTGATATTTTACAGAGAGGAAGGGAGAGGGATAGAGAGCTAGAAACATCAATGAGAGAGAAACATTGATCAGCTGCCTCCTGCACACCTCCCACTGGGGATGTGCCCTGCACACCTCCCACTGGGGATGTGCCCGCAACCAAGGTACATGCCCTTGACCGGAATCGAACCCAGGACCCTTCAGTCTGCAGGCCGACGCTCTATCCACTGAGCCAAACCGGTTTCGGCTAGATCTTCTTTTAAAGGCAACTATCAATTACATGGGTAGATTGGATATGCATTCACCCATACACCCAAATGGCCAAAAAGCCCAGCGATGTGTAAAACCTAAGAGGCAACGTGAAAGGCTGACCTGGGGGACTGCTTCCCCCTTTCTCATTTTATGAAACAATATGATCACCTTTGAGATGAAAACTTTTGGTTGGAAATGTGTAACCAGGATAGAGTAACAAAACTAAAAGAACACTACATCGTGCTCCACAACAATACTGAGATTATGAAAACAGATAATACTTGTTGAAAGAAGGGGGCATTACTAAAAATAATCTTTCTTCCTGAGTTTTATGCTTCTAAGTAAGAAGCACATGGATAAGCCTTTGTCTTTTCCATGCCATCCGCAAGTCTGCTTTGTGTAGGACTTGGGTATAAGTTTAGATGCAATTATTAGCATATTCACCAGAGCAGACTCAGTTTCTTTCCCTAACACCTGAATACAGCATAAGCATCCTACCATTGCCACCACTGGCTTGAACTTCAGGCTCTCGCATGTTGGATGCGGACCTTTGCAAGTAAAATGTGACTTCCCAACTCTTTATTGAGTGGTTACAGAGGATGTGAAGACTGTTCTCAGGAGTCTAGACGTGGTGTGAAAGACACCTTCCCCCAGCTCTTCAGTGTTTCTGTGGTTTCACGGTGCTGGGCTCTGCATCCTCATTTGGCCACCTTAAACCAAAAGGCTGAGTTTTGGAAATCAAGAAGTTTAGCGTGATTTCAGACCCTCTTGAAAAGGTGATATCATGTGGTTGTTTCCTCCTTTTTTTTTCTCTTTTTTTTCTCTTTCTTTTTCTTGATGTTTCATCTTTTGTCCTTTCTTTCTTTTCTCCTTTTATTCCTTTTTTGTCCTCTCTTTGTCTTAACTTTTCTGTTGGTTGAATCTGTCTCGCTTTCAGAAGACGAAGAAGAAGAGGGAAACACACGGTCATCTGAAGAAAAAGATGTTGATCTATGTTGGGGTTGGTGGTGTTTCTGGCTTTGCTCTTTTTTTCCTGTTTGTTTGTGTTTGCCTTCATTTCTGCTGCTCCTGGCATCTTCAGGACTTGTGTGTGGGGACTTCTTATTCATGTCTGCAAAACCTGTCTGCCATGGTGTAAACTGCAGAGGAAACGACCTTCCTGGGCCGGCTCAGCCCGGCCCGAGGGTGCTGGGGACCCAGGGGAGCTTATGCCCGCCGCCGCCGCGGAGCCCGACGCTGGACCACGAGGTACTCGGTTGGTTCCTTCTTGAGGCACTGAGGGAGAATGTGTTCCATGCCTGTCACCCAGCATTTGGTGGTTGCACCAATCCTTGACATTTCTTAGTTTGTAGCTGCATCACTTTAATCTCTACCGCCACCTTCATATGGCCTCCTTTCATGTATGTGTCTGTGTCTATTTACCCAAATCTCTCTCTCTTTTTTAAATTCTTATCTGAGGATATGTTTTTACTGAATTTAGAAATAGAGGAAGGGAGAGGGAGAGGGAGAGGGAGAGGGAGGGGAGAGAGAGAGAGAGAGAGAGAGAGAAGAGAGAGAAACATCAATGTGAGAGAAAAACATTGATCAGTTGCCTCCCATATTCACCCTGACTGGGTATAGAACTCCTGAATGGAAATTGAACCCGCAACCTCTCAGTGTAAGGGACAATGCTCCAACCAATTGAGCCGCAACAGCCAGGGCTACCCAGATACATATTGTTTAAATATATTTGTATTGATTTCAGAGAAAGAAAGGGAGAGGGAAAGATAGAAACATCAATGATGAGAGAGAATCATTGACTGGCTGCTTCCTGCATGCCCCCTCCACTGGAGATTGAGCCCACAACCCGGGCATATGCCCCTGACCGGAATTGAACCCAGGAGCCTTCAGTCCATGGGCCAATGCTCTATCCCCTGAGCCAAACCGGCCAGGGCCGAAATGTTTTCTTACTCAAAGATACCAGTCACTTAATTTAGGGTCCATACTAATCCAGTATGACTTCCTCTTAACTTGATTATATATGCAAAGGCCCAATTTCAAAATATGGTCATATTCATTGGTACTGAGGGTTAAGACCTACAACATGTTTTTTGAAGGGACACAATTTAACCCATAGCAACCACCTCCTCAGAAAAATATTTAAGAATTGGAAGCTGTCACATTCACAGTGGAAGAAACAGATTTCCATAATTCAAATTTTTGCCTGAAAACTAAAACTTCATCATAAGCAGCAAATACAATTAATAAACACTACAATAAAAACAAGCGATAGCTGTTTTCCTTGAAGTGGCAGGTTTACTTTGCTCATTTTTAAGAAAATGTGTCCCAAATTTACAAGTATGAACAACTTTAGTTTATCATTCATTTTTTAGGCAAAAATGGTATTCCATGAAAAAGCACTTTTTGTTTGAGACAATTGTATTTTTCTGTAATGAAAGTGCTTTTGCCTGGTCGGTATAGCTCAGTGGTTGAGCACTGACCTATAAACCAGAAGGTCACGGTTTGATTCCTGGTTAAGGTACATGCCCTGATTGCAGGCTTAATCCCCAGTGGAGGGCATACAGGAGGCAGCTGATCAATGATTTTTCATCATCATTGATGTTTCTATCTCTCTCTTCCTTTCCCTTCCTCTCTGAAATCAATAAAAATATATTTTAAAAAAAGTGCTTTATGTGTCTTTCCTCTTGCATCATACTGAGTATGAAAAAGGGGTGTACTAAAAAAAAAAAAGAAAAGGGGTGTACTCAAAGGTCAAGATTTAATAAAAGTAGTAATTTTGATTGCTCCATCAAGAATATTTTATTTTATTTATTTATTTTTAAAATATGAGCCCCTCTGGCCAGGCTCATCAAGAATTTAAAGAGAAATTGGCTTCTGTTTTTCTATGAGTATGTGGTATTGAAGAAGGCAAGATTATTAGTGGATGTTATTGCTGAAACACCAGCAGTTTTACCCCTCATTGCTTTTGTATTACTAGTCCAAGTGTCAACATAGTGAAAAAGCCTTACTATTATCCTGAAAATAGTTTTGACATCACAGCCCCCTTCAAAGGGCTTTAGGGACCCTTAAAGGTCTATGGACCATGCTTTGAGAATCACAGTCCACGACAGCTCTACACTGACTCTGCCTGTGTCTTAGGGCCCATCAGCCATCAGGCCTTAGGAGGATTATGGCAATAACCATAACCAGTTCTCTGTCTCTAGAGTTGTCTCTTCCAACCAGTCCTCCACACAGCAGCCAGTGAGCTCTCAGAAAGGCGTTTGTCACTGGGAAAACACTCCTCTGCTTTAAACCCTTCAGTGGCTTCCCACTGAGTTTCAAGTCCAGGCTCCTTAGCATGGCATGGCGTAGAAGTTAATCTCTGATCTAACAATGACTTACCTTTCCCATCTCTTTTCCAGCTGCATTTTCCACATACCATTTTTTAGCCACACCAGTTATTTTAAGCCATCACGCTGTTCTGCTGCCTGGAATGCCCTGTTCCCCTCACCACTTACCTGGCTAAATTGGACTCTTTAAAAGTCAGCTTCTGTCACCTCTTCCAGGAAGACTTTCTTGACTACTTTTTTGGGTTAGCAGGTTTTTCTCCTCTATGTTTCCATGCCATCATATTATTCCATCACTGTATTTTTAATAATGTACTATAGTATCACTGAATAATAATAGTTACCATTATTATAACCACAAACATTTATTTGCTACTTATTATTTGCTGGACATGGTGCCAAGCACTTTAAATACACCATAATTTCTATCATATATATCTATTACTCACATTAAGACTTTTACTTCATCAACCCTAGGGTGCAGAAGGTGGATAAATGATTAGGTGCATGGTTCTTAAGGACTAGAAGATATGAGTTTGCATCTCAGCTTCAAGGTATATAAACTTAAGCAAGTTACTCATTTTCTTTTCTCAAAAATCTTTGTTTTTTACTAAAGTGGTAGACATTATTTAGAAAAGTACAAGGAAGAAAGCAACAAGTGACCTTCAAATATCACCATCCTATATAATAAAAGGTCAGACCATAAGTGTAATGACCAGAATGACCACTCGACCAGTCGCTATGAGGTGGGGGGCCTATGAGGGAAACCAGCTGGCTGGTGGCGGCAGTGGTGGCCAGGGACTGGCAAAGAGCAGGAAAATGGTCCTGATCGCAGGCTAGGCCTAGGGACCCTAACCGTACACGATTTCATGTGCTGGGCCTCTAGTTCAGAAATAAAAGTATTGGTGAGCATGATTATAGATTTTTCCAAGTAGTATGTTAGAATGATACATGAAAATATAAAAAATTATAATCACAGGATTATTCCATATTCTATTGTTTAAAAATAAAAAATATATAACAACAACAATTAGTAACCAGTGAAATTCAAGGGATTGCTGACATTCAAATGTTTCTTCACCACAAGGGATATTGAGATATTAGCAGTTCCTTTAAATCCTTCTAAAGCCTGAGCCCAGCAGGCTGCATATTCACCCAAGGAGGTACTTTGCTTGGCTGCACACAGTTTATTTAAAGAAATAGAAGCTGAATGCCTTGGTGGGGGCAGGGGTGAACACACTCTAATTTACAGGATATCTGCCCTTCCTTATTGTTTACTTCTGGCCATTTCTCATTCTCACTGAGCCATGAAAAAGAGGGGGTGAAGTACATGGGCTGGGGAGACTGGATGTTTGGTTTTGAATTCTGATTCCTTAACTTGCTAGTTTTGAGGCTTTGGGTAGTTTAAAGTTTCTGTGTTTTATTTCCCCTTTCATAAAATGGGGTTAGTAATAAACTCTACTTCATGGGACTATTGACAGGGTTAAATAAATTCATATGTGTAAAGAACTTAAAGTAGTAAGTGTATGGCAAACATGCAGTAATATTTGCTTTTAGTACTTGCTATCTGGCTCCTGTCTAAGGTTATGGAAAAAATGAATTATAAAAACCATTAAGAGTTGGAGTTACTATGTTTCCAAAAACATCATATTTTATTTTTAGACTAGAGGCCTGATGTACAAAGATTGGTGCAAGAATGGGCCTTCCTTCCCCTGGCTGCTGGCACTGCCTTGGCTCTGGCCAGAGCAGCCTTTCTGCCTTCTCATACTGCCCAGAGGCCCAGAGCGGCTGGGGTGGTGCGGAATGCCTGCGTTGTTGCCATGGTGATGACGCAAGCGTCCTGCCCACTCCCAGCTGCTCAGCGCCTGTGTATGCAAATTAACCCGCCATCTTTGTTGGGTTGATTTGCATACTCGCTCCTGATTGGCTAGTGGGTGTTGTGAAGGTACGGTCAATTAGCAAGTTACTCTTTTATTAGTGTAGATACCACCAATTGATGGCTTACTAGAAAACATGAGACTAGCACTATTATACTTCTTCCAACTCCTTCTCCCCTCTTACCATTTTTTGTTGTTGATGTTGTTGGTCAGTACTATTTCTTTGTAAAGATCATGCTGATTATTATCCATTCTTCTCCTATCACTTCCTATTTTATTTAACTTTGCTTTAATATCTACATGGATTTGATGCTCACTACTGTGTTTGTTTGTTTTTTTTCTCACTAGCATTTCTGAGCTTTTTTATTCTGATTCAACTCTTGATCAAGTGGAGCTTATGTTTTCAAGAAGGGCTCATGCATGCATGCTGCATTTCTTGAGTTATTGCATATTTGAGAATGTCTGCCTTTCGCATTTATACTTGAATGACATGTTAATGGGATATAATATGTTGGGGACACTTTTTCTTTTCCTTGGAACTTTATAGACATTGCTTTGTTGCAGTGGTCAGCAAACTCATTAGTCAACAGAGCCAAATATCAACAGTACAACGTTTGAAATTTCTTTTGAGAGCCAAATTTTTTAAACTTAAACTTCTTCTAACACCACTTCTTCAAAATAGACTTGCCCAGGCCATAGTATTTTGTGGAAGAGCCACACTCAAGGGGCGAAAGAGCCACATGTGGCTCACGAGCCGGGGTTTGCCGACCACTGCTCTATTGTCTTCTGCCATTGAACATTGCAGTGGAAAATCTGATTTTTTCATACTCATAGGTGATTGGATTTTTCTTCCTGGATATCTAAAGAATTCTTTTTTCTTGTCTTTTTATCTTTCAACTTAAGTTAATAAGCATATGTAAAAATATCTCATTTTTCTACCAATATTATTGAAAAAACACTACATCATTTTGATTAAAAGGTTGAATTCTTACATTTTGGAGAAATTTTCCTCTATTACATTTCTATGTAGTTTCTCTACTTACTGTAGCTACACTCTTCACTTTCAGGACATCAATAATTCTTATAAGATTGTCTTTGTCATGTATTCTTTAATTGCTTTAAATTCTAAGTTCTTTCCCTCGATATTAATTAAGATTATCTCAAGTCTTTCCTCCATGAAAATAATTTGATGTTCAGCTGCATCTATGCTGTTACTGGTTTATTTTCCTCAGTTATTTGTTAGGTCTGAAGACAAACTTTGCTAAGCCCTTTGTCTCTTTAGCACTTTGACCCCTCCCCCTTTTTATCACATGCTGTTATTTTATCCTTTTGTTTTTGTGTTCTTATTTATAAAATCATATCCTTATTAGAATATGTTTGCCTGCAGAGTGGTAAATTCATAATGAGTATTCCTCTGGTCCTTGATTTGGGCTATATTCTTTCAGAATGGGTTGACAGTTTTCTCTATAGGGAGTGCTTTCATAGCTTCTGCCATTTCTATTTTATTAAGCCTGTGATTAACATGGATTGTTTGGTTTGATAGAGAATGCGGTAACTTCCTCTTGAAACCCTTTTTATCTGATCTAAAACTTAGTTTCTTTCCCCAGAGCTATAATGTGACGGCTGTGAGTTGCTTCTGTTTCCTTTTCTGTAATTTCAGGGGATGGGGCTGCATGCAGCCCTTGCTGGTGGACCTGGAACCTCTGCTTTTCTGAGATCCTGTTAAAGTATCCAGTTTTAGTACCTATGCCACTCATCTGGGTGTGTATACCACTCCCGTGGGCTTGCCCCAACCTAGCACAGTGATCTGGAAACTGCCCATCACAGTCCCCTGGTCCTGTGTAAGTGCTTCTACTCCCAAGTGTTTTCTCCGGACTTTTCTTCAGGTTGCCTTTTTACCCTCTCAGTCATATTCTCTCCAAATTGGAATGGGGGCAGAGAGGCAATTCCTGAAAATTATTAGGATTTTTTCATTTCATCTATTTTCATCCATACTGCTCTAGGGAAGGTAAGTTTAAGATCATGACGGGTGTGATACCCTTCGATACTTTCTCAGACTTGTTTTCAACATTTATGGCGTAAGATTGAACCTCTTTCCTTGTTGCTGCTACCAGTGGATTTCTAAAAGTGTCCTTACTTGCCCTCCGGTGTGGCTCAGTTGGTTGGGAGTCCTCCTGTGGACGAAGAGGCTGCTGTTTTGATTCCCAGTCAGGCCACATGCTAGGGTTGTGGGCTTGATAGTCCATAGGGGGCATGTAGGAGGCAGCCGATCAATGTTCCACTCTCACATTGATGTTTCTCTCTCTCTCCCTCTCCCTTCCTCTCTCTCTTAAAATCAATAAAAATATTACAAAAGAAAAAATAAAAATGCCTTTACTTTGCCTTCATTTTAGAAGGATATTTTCAGTAAATATAGAATTCTTGGTTGCCAGGTACCCCCTGCACCTTAAAGATGTTCTACTATCTTCTGGTCTCCATAGTTTCTAATCAGAATTCAGCAGTGATTTAAATGGCTCTTCCAGTATGTGATGTACCATTTTCCTCTGCCAACCCTCCTCCCCTGCAACTGCTTTCAAAAATTTCTCCTTATTTTAGTTTCCAACAGTTTTGACTATGATATGACTATGTGTGTTCTTTCTTTTTTTAAAATAAATCTTTATTGTTCAGATTATTACAGTTGTTCCTCTTTTTTCCCCCCATAGCTCCCCTCCACCCAGTTCCCACCCCACTCTCTGCCCTTACCTCCCCCCCACTGTCCTCATCCACAGGTGTACGATTTTTGTCCAGTCTCTTCCTGCACCCCCCACACCCTTTTCCCCCTGAGAATTGTCAGTCCACTCCTTTTCTATGCCCCTGATTCTATTATATTCACCAGTTTATTCTGTTCATCAGATTTTTTATTCACTTGATTTTTAGATTCACTTGTTGATAGGTATGTATTTGTTGTTCATAATTTTTATCTTTACCTTTTTCTTCTTCTTCCTCTTCTTAAAGAATACCTTTCAGCATCCTATCTAATAAAAGAGTAATATGCAAATTGACCATACCTCCGCTACACCCATAAGCCATGCCCATAAGCCACACCACAAGCCAGTCAGGAACGAATATGCAAATAAACCCAACCAAGATGGCTGTGGCCACAGAGAGAGCAGGAGGGAGGCTTGGGTTTCCCTGGCAATGGAGGAAGCCAAACTTTCTGCTTGCTCTTGCCAGCCCAGGCCTCCACTCAATGCTACAAAGTTTCAATGATAGAAGATAAATAAATCCCAACAGAAATGGCTGCTGCCACAGAGCGAGCAGAAGGCTTGGCTCTGCTCAAGGCTACAAAGTTTCAATTGTAGAAGATAAATAAATCCCAGACACCAGGGCCTCCACTTGGGTCGCTGAAGGGCGTGGCCAGCCTGCAAACCACCACAGGCTCCTTGCCCAGGTCACCCCACACACCAAGGGAACCCCCACCCTGATCTGGGACACCCTTCAGGGCAAACCAGCTGGCCTCCACCTATGCACCAGGCCTCGATCCTATCTAATAAAAGAATAATATGCAAATTGACCGTCACTCCAACACACAAGATGGCTGCCCCCATGTGGTCAAAGATAACTGCCCCCATGTGGACACAAGATAGCCACCACAAGATTGCCAGCAGGGGAGGGCAGTTGGGAGGGATCAGGCCTGCAAGGGAGGGCAGTTGGAGGCAATCAAGCCTGCAGAGGAGGGCAGTTAGGGGTGACCCAGACTGGCAGAGGAGGGAAGTTGGGGCCGACTGGGCCTGCAGGGAAGGGGAGTTGGGGGGGACCAGGCCTGCAGGGGAGGGCAGTTAGGGGCAAACAGGCTGGCAGGGGAGCAGTTACGCATCAATCAGGCTGGCAGGGGAGTGGTTAGGGGGTGATCAGGCTGGCAGGCAGAAGTGGTTAGGGGCAATCAGGAAGGCAGGCAGGCAAGCAGTTGGGAGCCAGCAGTCCTGGATTGTGAGAGGGATGTCCAACTGCCTGTTTAGGCCTGATCCTACTGGGATCGGGCCTAAATGGGGAGTCGGACATCCCTCGAGGGGTCCCAGATTGGAGAGGGTGCAGGCTGGGCTAAGGGACACCCCCCGCCCCCCTTGCACAAATTTCATGCACCGGGCCTCTAGTTTCATATAATACTGGTTTGGCGGTGATGAATTCCTTTAGCTTTTTCTTATCTGTGAAGCTCTTTATCTGACCTTCAATTCTGAATGATAGCTTTGCTGGGTAGAGTAATCTTAGTTGTAGGTTCTTGCTATTCATCTCTTTGAATATTTCTTGCCACTCCTGTCTGGCCTGCATAGTTTCTGTTGAGAAATCAGCTGACAATCGTATGGGTGCTCCCTTGTAGGTAATTAACTGTTTTTTTCTTGCTGCTTTTAATATTCTCTCTTTGTATTTTGCTCTTGGCATTTTAATTATGATGTATCTTGGTGTGGTCCTCTTTGGATTCCTTTTGTTTGTGGTTCTCTGCGCTTCCTGAACTTGTAAGTCTATTTCTTTCACCAGGTAGGGGAAGTTTTCTGTCATTATTTCTCAACTCTCAGCTCAGTTCCCCTATCTTTAGCTTGGCTTCTTTGAGTTTTACTTATGTTTGTGTGGTTCAGGATCTGACAGAAGTTTGATCAGAGTTTATACACAGAATTTGGATCTATCTCTTTCTTTGGCTCATTTCTTTCCAATATTTCTCCTCCCCTCTTACTTTTCAGAATACTCTGTCCTCTTGTTCTTTAGGCCAGAGGACTATGGATTTTTTTTAAATCTGAGTTTTAGCCATCTCACATGGTGCTGATCTCATCCTGTTCACAAGCTAAAAACTTAGGAAAATAGATAACTCACCTTTACTATTACATTCTTCCAAGATTTGACTCCTTCCAGAATCTGTTTGCTTCTATTTAATTTCTTGTGCCTTCAGGTTACTGTTTTTTTTGTATTTTGTCTAAGTTCATAGTTGTTATCTATGGGGGAGCAGATAAGCTGGTAGGTACTTATTTGTCTATACCTAATGTGAAAATTGCTGAGTTTTGTTCATTTGTTTTTACTGTTTTGCAGTTTTTACTTTTGCTGTTCATTGTGTAAAATATTGGGGGGAGGAGCGAGATCCTTTAATCTAAGTGTCATTTTGCCACCTCATCCAGAAGTTCTCTTGTGCAAATGTCTTATTCTTCGAGCTTCAGATCTATAATCTGTAAAATGGGGTATAAATAGTCCCTTCTTTGTAGAATTGTTGTAAGAGTTGAATGGGATAGTGCAGGGAAAGCTTTTTAGCATAGTATTTGGCAGTTAATAAGATTATTACCATTATCTTTAGTGTCAGTATTGCATCCCTAACACAGAGCCTGATATATAGTAGGAGGTAAATAATGATTGCTAAATAAAGGAATTAGATGCATGAATATGGAGAAGGAAGAGAATGAAAATAAGAAATAATGGAATTACAGAAAAACCGAGGAGCTACATCAAGGTTGGCATTTTCCCCTTGGACCTGGGTTCATAACAAAAACTCAGGCCTGCAGCCAGGTGGCTCTTCCCTCCAGCCAGGCTTCTATTATACAAGGTGTTCTCTCTAACTTGTAGTGACTCATTACGCAAGCTGCAGAATGAGATCAAGCCTTCAGAACTAGGTGAAGAGTCCCCACATCCTCCCTTTTTACATTTTTTAGGAAGCCCAAGGTAATTTTGGGGGATTCTGAAGCTTGAGGGGCACTCCCCTGAATTATGAGCATTGGAGGAAATGCCTGGAAACTGCATGTGTTTGGAGCAGTATCAGAGACCAAATGAAGAGGCCTGGAAATGAAGGAGGCCCTTCATTGTCTAGACATGACAAGCATGTTAACACCTTGACTTTAGGGAGGAATTATTCCTTACACTGGGGGGCCAAATTGCCAACCCTCAACTGGCAGGTACATGTTCCAAAATCATGTTTACCAGGGCAAAGGGGTCAGGTGTGCAGGCATCAGCAGAGGCCATGCTTCCTTCCACTCGTGGTGTCTGTCAGTCACTCTGAGAGGTCAACAGTGTGGATGAGGTCCTAGGCCTGGGATTCTTCTTCACTTGAGAAAAACACAAGAAGATTTTAACAAATATTATTAATTAAACTGTACACCTAAAAATTGTTAAAATGGCAAAATTTACCATGATTAAAAATGAATGTAATAAATAATACATGCCCATTGTAGACAATTTGAAAAATTAAGAAAGATTTAGAGACAAAATTATCTGTTTCTTCCTTATAAATATTTGAAATTTATTTTCTTTCTGTTTATGCACAAATGGATATTTTTTACTTAGTTGAGATTATAGTGTCTATAAGGTGTGTTTTTTCATAATTTATTATAATTTGAGCATACTTGTCTTTAAGTATTGTTTGAAAATGTCATTTTAATGGATCCAAAGTAATTCATTTTATGGATTCATCAAATTGTATTTCATTGTCTCAGTGGCTATTTAAGCTGTTTCCAATATTTTGCAGAAAAAAAATAACACTTCAATACACATCTTTAAGAGATTTCTGAAAGGGTAAACATTTTTCTTTTCTTCCTCTTTTCTCCTTAGATTCTATGCTTTCTTAAATGCTTGGCTCAGGTCTGGTCTCTGCTCGAAAACCTTCCCTGAGTACTCCAGCCTACAAAAAACCCTCTTTTCTCTGAGTCCAATTGCATTCATTTGTTCATTTATTCATTTATCATGTATCATTTGCTAGTATATTAAGTATATATACATATATTTATATGTGCATCAAATATTAATTTCTGCTCTAATAATGTGATTGCTTATATAAAAACTATGGCTAATGCCCACTGAGTACTTACTTTGTGCTCACACTTTTCATTTATTTTTTTAATCCTCACTCAAGGATATTTTTCCATTGATTTTTAGGGAGAATGGAAGAGAGAGGGAAAGACAGAGAGAAATATTGATGTGAGAGGAACACACAGATTGGTTGCTTCCTGCATGTGCCCTGACCAGGGCCCCAGGCCGGGGAGGAGCCTGAAACCATGGTATGTGCTGTTGACGGGAATAGAATCCGGGACCCTTCAGTCCACAGGCCGATGCTCTATCCACTGAGCCAAACTGGCTAGGACTGTGCTCACACTTTCTAAGTATGTTACAAAGATTATCTCATTTCAATACTATCTATGATTCACCTATGGGAAAGCTGAGACACAGAGAGAGTAGGTTACTTGGCCAAGGTTGCCCAGCTATTCCCTAGGTGATCTGGGATTCAGAGTCCATTGATTGCATTAACAGTTATACAGGTTGCCCCAGCTTAACTGCTCTAGGGACTGGCAATGGATCATTAAACAAAGCAAGTACACTTCCTGGACTATGGAGCTTTTCTTGAGCCAGAGCAGCCCTGCCTTGGCTCAATCCTGTTCCTAAGATTTTGCTCTCTATATCCAAAGCCCTTTGTCCAAAATGCTAATAAACTTACTCTCACTTTCACCTGGACTTGCATCTTGAAATGTTCCCTGCATGAGTCAAGAACCTGCACATTCCAAACCATGCTGGGGCAGTATTTACATGATGCCTGGTACTGCACATAATAGCGTAGAGCTGATCTTTATTGTGATCCTTCAAGCACTTTAGTAACCCCATTTCATAGACTTAAAAGAGTTAAGAGGCTTGCTCAAAGCCACCTGGCTAGTAAAAAACAAGGCAGTGATCAAAAAAAGTCTGTTTTTCTTTGCCCCAAAGCCTGCTGAAGCACCCTTACCACATCGAGTTAGCTACTCTCATTAGTTATTTAGGGAATGAAGAGGCCCCTCACAGAGGCCTGGCCTTGTAGTTTTATTAAAGACCTTGGAGGGGATCCAAAAGGAAAATGTCAACTAATAGGAGTAAGTCTATTTCCAGGACATGGATGAACCAGGAAAAACGTACACTTCCCTACCAATGTGATCCTGGGTCCAAATTTGTGGAATGGCTAAGTGAGGAGAAAAGGTTCTGAACTGATTCAATTAAAATCTCTTAATCTATTAAAGAAAATTTGTCCCTATTTGTGGATTTATTTACATAAAACAAAGGGTGTTTCTATTAAATGCCTAATATATATATTTAAAAGAGCATAAACACCAAACTTCTCCTGGCCGGTGTGGCTCAGTGGTTGAGTGTTGACCTATGAACAAGGAGATCACAGTTCAATTCCTGGTCACATGCCTGGATTGTGGGCTTGATCCCCAGTGTGGGGAGTGCAGGAGGCAGTTAATCAATGATTCTCTCTCATCACTGGTGTTTCTAATTCTGTCCTTCTTTCTTCTATAAAATCATCTATAAAATCAATAAAAATATATTAAAAACAAACAAATCAAATCTCATTTAGTTATATATTTAATGAATGAAAAAATTAAGGTCCCAGAAATTCTGCAAGTATCTTTATTTATTTATTTATTTAATAATTCTTTATTGTTGAAAGTATTACATTGTCCCCTTTTTTCCCCCATTGACCTCTTCCAGCCTGCCCCTGCCCCCCACCCCAGACCTTCAGCACCCTATTTTCTTTGTCTATGGGTTATGCATATAGGCATACAAGGTCTTTGGTTGATTACCTCCCACACACCCACCCTCCCCCACATTCCCTCTGAGATTCCACACTCTGTTCCATGCTTCCATGTCTCCGGATCCACTCCATTTATCAGTTTATTTTGTTACTTAGATTCCACATGTGGGTGCAATCATGTGATACTTGTCTTTCTCTGATTGACTTATTTTACTTAGCATGATATTCTCCAGGTCCCTCCATGCTGTCTCAAAGGGTAAGAGATTCTTCTTTTTTATTGCAGCATAGTATTCCATGGTATAAATGTACCACAGCTC
Organism: Plecotus auritus; assembly: GCF_963455305.1. Lineage (NCBI taxonomy): Eukaryota > Metazoa > Chordata > Mammalia > Chiroptera > Vespertilionidae > Plecotus > Plecotus auritus. Next base: position 182,321,156 of record NC_137771.1, on the reverse strand, counting down.
TTTTATTCACTCGTCTACTGATGGGCACTTGGGCTGTTTCCAGATCTTAGCTATTGTAAATTACACTGCTATGAACATAGGGGTTCATACACTCTTTCTGATTGGTGTTTTGGTTTTCTTAGGATATATTCCTAGAAGTGGGATCACTGGGTCAAATGGCAGTTCCATTTTTAATTTTTTGAGGAAACTCCATATTGTTTTCCATAATGGTTGTACCAGTTCCTGCAAGTATCTTTAAAACTTTAGAGAAGGAAGAGATCATTTTGGACTCACAGCTTCCTGGAGAAGCTTAGGGTTGAACTAGACCTTAGAGGAGGAGTATGTTCATATAGGCAGAGTGAGAAAAAAGGGGTCATTTGAGAAGAATAAAAAAGCAGAAGCATGTCCTAGTGACAGAAATAATGGGGAGATGCATCAGGTGATCCTCACATTACTTTGTCTACAAGTACAAACTGATGAGCATAGAGGTTAAAGAGTGGCTTTGAAGTCATACACATGTCCCCAGTTCTGCCAATTACAAGACACCCAGCCTTTGTCCAGTTATTTAAACTTGTTAAGCCTCATTTATTTCGGTTCCAAATGCAATTAATGACGCACACTTCATAGGGCCTTTGTGAGGATTAGCTATAGTATAGTTCAGTTCCTGGTTCAGTAATTTGTGGAAGTCATTATTATCTCTCACATCATTCTGGAATATACAGATCATAATCTTAACACGCTCTATTTCGCCTCAGTAATCAATAACTGAGAATTATGATTTCTTCTAGCTCATGAGATCTAAGAAGCAATGAGGCTGCAAGCACTTCACTCTTTGTGCCAAAAATGCTGGAGTGAAGGAAATGCCTTATCAGAGGTCCAGCCTCACACAAAGCTATCTCAGATGGGTGACTTCCTTCTTCACAGCAACAACAATAGCATTCCACTGAGCTTCTGGTCATTCCCCACAATCTCCCCTTATTGCTTTATATATTTTTCTTAGCCCTTTGAAGCGACAGGCTGAAAAGCCAGACTAATAATCCCTGACCACTATGAAAAGTCAGAAAATAATGAGCAGGTCCCGATTCCTCTCAGGGGCCTCATTAGGTGAGGCTGGCCCACAGCAGTTTCTATTTTTGTTTTTTTTTCTCAAGTCTTCATCTCTATATTTTCTGGCTTCCCTGTGGTCCCTTTATCAGCATTAACATCTGAATCAGAAGATGTGGGCCTTAGTCCAAACTCTGTCACTTATTAGCAAGGGTTGGCAGGGTATTTGAGTGTCTAAGCCAGGGGTCCTCAAACTTTTTAAACAGGGGGCCAGTTCACTGTCCCTCAGACCGTTGGAGGGCTGGACTATAGTTAAAAAAACAAACAAACAAAAAAAACTATGAACAAATTCCTATGCGCACTGCAGGCCGGGGACTAGTCGGCTGCTAAGCAGGACAGGCAGTGGCACCCGGTGGGCTGGATAAATGTCCTCGGCAGGCCGCATGTGGCCCGCGGGCCGTAGTTTGAGGATGTCTGGAAACCTTAGTTTATTTATCTATGAAAGAGAGATCAATTGAAAGATGTATAGGAAAGTGCCTTGGAAGTCTTCTAAATGAGTAACATATATTAAAGTGGATAATTAAAATCAAGCAGGTGCACTGTGACCTTTTTTCTTAACCTCACCATCAGAAGAGTCCCAGATTCTGCAAATACAAATCCATCCTGTGAAGTTCACTCTGAATGTGAACTTATGAACTTTGCAGAAGTTCTTATTTTTGGGCAAGGAAATGAGTTTCCTAGTACCCACCCTTCCTGTAAGTTTGAGAAGGGCAACCCAGAGAAACTGGTCAAAGAAATGTGATAGATGGCATCCCTTTGCTTCCTGGAATTATAGCCCACTTGATGGAATCCCAAGCTGATTTGATGCAACTCTTTTAATACAATGGCATATATTTCACAAGTGCCTGTACTCTCCATCCCCAAATCCTCACAAACACACATCAGACTTCTGCCTCAGCCAGCCTGTGTTTCTACCTTCTGGATGGAGTCATTCTGAGGCCTCCAGGTTATGGCCTTGTGATGTTCTGAGGCTTTTTTGGTTAGGGAGGTGCAGGCTGTTATCATAAGCCTCCTATTTGCCAACTGAACTGGATGGTTGAGTGCTTTATGATATCACCAAGGAAGGCTATACTAGATAATGCTGCATCATTCAGGGCCTACACCCTGCACAAAACCTTGCTAGTGCTCCTCAAATGCCTATCTTATTGCCCACATACTTAGACTTTAGCAGAGCTGGTGACTGGTTAATTCACATCACATTTTCTCACCAGCTCCTGGTAGAGAAATGCAGGTTTCTCATGGGAAGCTACCAAGGTTTTGTATTGTACTTTATACAGAGAGGGGTTGGAAAACTGAAGTAGCTTCCCAGGAGACATTTGAACCTTAGGAACTAGTCCAGTGTTGGGGAAAAGTGGCCTTTTCCAAATGCTATTGTCCAGCTCCTTTTGGTCAATTAACTATTGGCGATGTTAGCTAACAAGAAAGTGGCTAAGGTTGCAGCCATATTTTTGCTATCTACAGCTCATAATCCTTAGCCAAAGGGTCCCTCACTAAGGGCAGTCTCAGGAGAGAAGGCTCCCCTGGTCATGGAGTACCACATGCTCAGGCATGGTTGGTGGCTTTTTACCCTGTGGATGAACTTCTCTGGGTCAACCTAGAAACAGCCTTAGAAGTAACCTACTGATTTATGTACAAATCCTGCTGATCATCAACATTGCCTGGGGAGTGTGTTAACAATTACAGATAGCCCTAGCCGGTTAGCTCAGCGGATAGAGTGTTGGCCTGTGGACTGAAGGGTCCCGGATTCAATTCCAGTCAAGGGCACATGCCTGGGTTGTGGGCTTGATCCCCATTAGGGGGCGTTCAGGAGGCAGCCGATAAATGATTCTCTCTCATAATTGATGTTTCTATCTCTCTTCCCTCTCCCTTTCTCTCTGAAGTCAATAAAAATATATTTAAAAAAACAACAATTACAGATAGCCAAGGTTGGAGCCTGGAACCACAAGGGGGGATAGAATTTATACTTTATATAAATTCTGCAGGTGATTGCAAAGGTGAGCCATATTTGCAAACAACTTATTTAGTCCAATTAACTTTATTTCATGAAGTAGTAAAGAGGAATTGCATTGGCTGAGGTCTGCAAGCTGGACCGAGAGAGTTGGGAGTAGAATTCAGGCCTGTTGACTCCTAGATTAGGGCACTGTGTGTTATGTGGCTTTTTTCATGAAACATTAGCTCTCTTTGGGGGAGAGATGTGTAAAATACATGCGGGTGAAGGACAATAAAGAGTGGCATGATCCTTCAAATGCGTAAGTCACCAGAATCTTAACTAGCCCTTAGCTTACTGTAATTAATCAAATGCCTTGGTTAACAATCCAGCTTTACTACTTATTACTTGTGTGACTCTGATTGAGTCACTTACCTCTTAGTTTCCTATCTATAAAATATGATTAATAAAATTAATAGTATCTACCTAATAGAATCATTGCAAGGGATCAATGACAGAATATTTGAAAAGTGCTTGCTTGATGTAGTGCCTCACCTGGGACAAATGTTCAGTAACTGTTAGCTATTATTTGTTCAGCATTAACTATGTGCCAGACATTATACCAAGAGCTTCATAGATGCTACCCCTAATATGCACAACACTTCTGTGAAGCAGGCATTCTTTTTTTTTTTTAATGTATTTTTATTGATTTCAGAGAGGAAGGGAGAGAGAGAGAAACAACAATAATGAGAATCATTGATCTGCTGCCTCCAGCATGCACCCCACTGGGGATCGAGCCCGCAACCCGGGCATGTGCCCTGACCAGGAATCAAATTGTGAACTTTTGGTTCATAGGTTGACGCTCAACCACTGAGCCACGCCAGTTGGGCAAGCAGGCATTCTTGATCAAGTCTTCCTATTGAGAAGAGAAAGGAGGACTGACTGAGTTTGTACCATTTGCTGTATTGGTATTTGAAATTAGGCATTTTGTAACCTCTGTCCACATAGGTGATATGTAGAAATATGTGATGGTGAAAATATCTTTCTGGAGGCAACATTTTGAAATTTTTGAAAATCTTATTAAAGCTTCTTGAGATTGAAGCCTGTCCCTTGTGCATCTTCGTGTCTTCTCTTCATCTTCATGATCCCTGACAGTCTACTCTAGACCCTTTCTTCACCCATAATGTTCAGTTAATGTTTGTCAAATAGAATTAGAGATCATCTCTTCAAGTTGATCAGATGCCTCCTCCCTGGTCATTTATCCTTTCCTCCCCTCATGAGTGCAATGGATAGTTTATTGACCGACTATTTATGCTAGTGGAAAAATTGAAAACAACCTTAATGTCCAGCTACAGGAAAATGGTTGAATAATTAATGATGCACTCACATACTGCTAATAGTTATCACTTACACTATACCATGTATTTGTTCTTAGTTATCACTTACACTATACCATGTATTTGTTCTAAGCAATTTTAATGTGATTAACTCATTTAATCTTTAGAACCATGCTGTGAAGTGGATACTACTATCCTCATTTTGCAGGTAAGAAAAAAAAACCAGGGAGGTTAATTAATTTCCCAATGTCACACAGCTTGAAGATAGTAGTCAGTATTCAAACTCTGACAGCTTGATTCCAGAATCTGTTTTCTCAGCCACTGAACTAAACTGTCTCCCAGAGAGAAAATAAATGGTGTAATAAACCAATAGTAACTTGTCTCAGAGTAGTATTTCCTTTGCCTCTAATAAGGGCTGAAGTGAATGAATACAAATATAGAGAAAATGCTTATAATATACTCTAAATAGGGGAGAAAAGCAGGATATAACATATATACATTATTATCTCAACTATGAAAAGTTCTAGAAAAATACACAGGAAATGAGAAAGAAAATAGGCCAAAAAGTAAATTCTGCTTGTGGCCAATTTTTCCACCTTGCTTCTTTATACTTGTCTGACTTTTCTACATTCCCTAAAGCAAACTTTATCAGTAAAATCAGGGGGAAAAACTATTAAACATAGATTTTTTTAAAAAGCATGAGACTGTATAGAAGCAAGTTTAGAACAAATACCAACTAGTATCAAACACTGGTTCTCCCTGCTGCACTAAGAAAAATCTGTTAATTACAAAGAAGTTTCACTGACCAACATCTTCCTTACACAAAGCCTGACCATTACTGCAGGTTATCAGATAATCATTCTCAGGTCATGGACACACAGTAGGCAGCTTCCACTTTTGTTCTGATCGGTGTCCCTTGAGAGAAACCAATTTTTTGAATCTTTTTGAGATAATTTATTATAAGCATCTTTGATTCCTCAGAGTCCATTTACCCCTGTATTTCCTGCCATTCCTGGTGCATCTGGTCTCCTGGGCATAGCTTATGAGTTCTGCCCCCAGGCAGCAGGGCAGCAGTTTTGGCAGCTGCAGTCTGTGAAATGTCAGTGACATTTGATAGGATTATCTAGCCTTTTGCAGCCCTGGGGCCAGAAATGGCATTAAAAAAAAGGAGGCCTTGGTTTCAACACATAGCACAGTGCAACACTCACTAATAGAGTTTAAGCAATTCACTTTACCCCTAAGCCTCAGGATTTTTAGCTGTAAATGGGGATGATAAAGAACCTTACCTGTGTGGCTCAATGGTTGAGCTTCGACCTATGAGCCAGGTGGTCATGGTTCAATTCTAGGTGGTCACAGTTCGATTCCTGGTCATGTTTCTGTCTCTCTCTCCCTTCCTCTCTGAATCAATAAAAATATATTAAAAAAAAAGAAATTTACCTACCTCACAGGTTATTGTGAGTCTGAAGAGGACTCAAGTGAAATAATGTATATGCAAGCCATTTGTAAATGGATTTATATTCTTGTGAATTCTCTTTATTTATTTGTAGCTTCCTACTTTTTCACACCCTTTGGAGTCACTGAGAAAGGCTAATTAAAATGAATTGAAATGAACTTAATTAACATTAAAATCAAGGAGACTGTAGAGGGAAGAACCTTGATGGGAAGGGAGCTGGAGGAATATTGTGGGGGATTGAGGGATGTTGAGGAGACAGGGGTAGGAAAGTGAGAGGGTGACTGTCAGGAGTAGAACTTTGCAGAAAAGGATGCTGTAGGTGGGTGCTGTAAGTCTTGCTCATGATGTTTGGTGTAACACCATTTTGCCTCCTTAAGAAACCATCAGTAAAGCTTCTCTCATTTTTTCTTGGAGTGAGGTTTGTAGTCATCCCCTTGCCCCCATGCATTAATCTCATGCTAAGATTGGCCTTAAGGCCAGAACAGAAAGAGCTCAAGATGACTTAGTGCACTAGGGTTCTAGAATGATCCATCCTCCCCCAAGTGAGGATTGAATGAGAACATGCACATAGACTGCCTTGCACACAGTACTAGTAGATATTCAGTACATGGTGATTATTATTATTATGAACTGGAGAAAGTTGGCTAATACACAAGTGATTTGATAATGGAAACTTGGTTTTTCCTTGTATTTCCTAGGACAGGGCTGGACACTGAAGCTGATTGGGTGAAGGGCAGTCCAACCACACCTGTGCCCACACAATAGGTCCAGTTCTCTGACCTATCCTGATCACACCGTTGCTCATATCTTACTCTGAGGTCTTGGAGTCACCAGGCCACTGCTTGCTCTACTAGGGGCTATGTGGCTGCCATGTGGTCCTACCATGAGGTCTGTGTTTAGTGTTAAGCCTCTGCCTTCTAGTATCCTCTCCTGTCCCCACTCCATGCTCCACTGGCCCATCTGTGCAGGGACAGTAGGAGCAGTCCCTGGGTGCTTAAATTAGAGATGCTGTTACTCTATTTCTATTTTCTGACTTAGGTTCTATAGACTTACCTGTCTCTAGGTATCTTTATCCTTGAAGCAGATAGCACTGAGGCCCAAGGTTGGACAATAGGTGCTGAAAGCATGCAGAGGAGAACTGGGAAGGCGATCTAAGGGTTTTGATGAGCATCTATAGTGGAGTGAGAAGAAGGGTCTGAGAGGACACTTTCAACTGCCTGCACCTAACCCCCCCCCCCCCAAGACTTCAATAACACCTCCAATTCAAGAGTGCTATGAAAATGTTGTTTGTGAGTAGGTTGTTGTACATTTACATTATAGAGTAGGGCATTATTTATATTAGCCAGTACAGTGTCTAAAATGATGATGGAGAAACTCATTACCAAAAATATTATTTATGGGCAAAGACTGAGGTTGTGAGGGGCTGAGATAGTGTCCAGAGGGAAAGTAGGTATCTGTACTTCTTAAGGGGGAAAAAAAAACTTGTCAAGGCAGGAGCCCCAGAGACAATAGGTATGGAAGCCTCATAAATAGGCTAGGGAGGACAGAACTGTCTCCCAGTGAATGGTTCAGCCTCCTGCCTCTCACGTATAGGTCAAACAGCCCCAACTGACCAGACAGCAAGCTTGAGGGAGCAGCCCCTAAATGGAATAGCCCACAGCTGCTCCCATCCCAGAAGCTTGCCGGGAGTACTCCTACTAGCCTGCTCTTCTTCCTCAGAGTCCCAGGAACTTCTTGGAGTTATCATGTCATCTGTGTTCATTTCAAATCTGCAAGTCAAGAATACACAATAAAAGTGTTCTTTGTTTCCCCCATAATTTGGTTAGAGTGCTGTTAAAGACAACTATGGAGTTAGAACTCCACAACGTTTTACAAAAACCTCTCTGTTTCTGGTTCTTGACACAAAAGTGATACAGAAGAAGAAAATGATGAAGGCTTTCAATGAATGTCGAAGGGGGTTTGAATTCCAACTCTTCCATTTCCGAGGTGACTTCAGTTTTTTCAACTATACAGTGGGGCTAAGACCACCACCTATCTTATGATGAGGAGAGACAACATAATCAGCAGAGTGCTTTTGCTCTGCAAATGGTATGTACTATTTGGGTGTCCCCTTTTCCATTCCCTCTGTCATTGCCATCCCTTCTATTATATTTCCACCAATGGGAGCTTCCAAGTTGGTCTCTGTACTCCATGCTTGCAGTCTCTGCTTCTGCCATTCATTTTTCAGTATGCTGCCGGAGAAATTAGCTTGAAACACAAAGATTCATGTCATGCCCCTACACAAAATCTTTTAATAGCTTCCAATTTTTTTAGAATAAAGTCTAAAACCTCCCCAAATAGTCTTATGAGTTTGTCTGCTTCCACTCAATCACACCTACATTTTACTGTTAGGAGCACTTTCTGTATGCCAGATACTCAGCTAAGTGCTTCAGAGACGATTTCACATAATTCTGGAAACAGCACTGTCATTAATTTCTCATGTTACAGACGAGGAACGGGAGGCTCAGAGAGGCTAAGAAACTCACACCAACACACAGAGATTTGAATTCAGTCTGCTTGCCACCCTCTCCAACTGGAGCTCTTTGTACAGAGCAATAATGTTTCCACCGCAGCTGGGAGGGGCCAGCAGAGACAACTGTAGGGGTCCAGGATCTGGGGAGGGAGGAAGCAGTGTTTGGAAGAGGGTATTGGGATGGGATGAGATGAGGATGCTACTGGTGGTGAGGAGTGGCCACCTTGATTTGGACAGAGTTCTGGGCCTGGGCTTCAAGCACCGGCAGAGTGTGTACCCCAGCCACCTCGTGTGTCCAGAGGACTTAGACTGCCTTCCACTCTCCCGTCCCTGCTCCCCTGCCACACCACCTTCCCTACAAGCTGAGTCAAGAGGGCGCTCTAGAGGCATCTGGGAGATGATTATGGCCTCAGGTGGTCACACCCTTTCTGCCTTAGCTTGCTCAGCATGCAGTTTCCTCTCGCCTTCCACTAGCAGCCCCAGTGAAGGGAAGGAAACTGCTCCCTTCCTTCCGGACCCCCTTACCTGAGGCCGCTGGCCCACGGGCCTGCAGGTACCTTGGAGTGGAAGTCTCACTGTGCGCGGGGATTCGCCCGCACTCCTTCCTTTCTGTCGACCGCGTTGAAGGAAGTTCGGAGGTTCTTGTCTAACCCCGTGAAAGAGATTTTGTTGCTTCAGATTCTACATAAGAAGAAATCGAGGCGTAGAGAAGTTAAGTGACTTGCTCAGGGTCACGCAGTCAATTGGTAGCCCAGCCAGGATTATAGTCCCGTTTATTAGGATGTAAAGAGGAGAGTGCTGGATTCAACCCTCAGGACCTGGGGTAGAGCCAGCATTTGGGGATCCTAGACCCGCCGCGTTGTCTTTCCCCCTTGTTCAGGCCTGCCCTCCTGCCCTCCTCTGGAGGAGGCAGGGTCCCAGCATCACGCGGTATCCTAACCAGGCACCCCTAATCCTGAATCTTTGCTCTCTCGCGACCTCTGGAGGGCCAGATCTGTCTGGGGCTCCGTGTGGCGGGGAAACACAGTCTTTCTGACTATTTGCATAACGGAGACCGTTCGCTTCCCCGCCCCTCCACCACGCTCCTCTTCCCTTCCTCTCCAGTCCCCTCCACCCCTCATCCCCTGCCTCCCGCTCCCCTCCCCCTGAAGACCGTCCTCCCTTTGGGGACTCCGGCGAGGGGCTCCCAGCCTCGGGCTCTCCGGCCCCCGCCCTGGACAGAGTCCTGAGCACCTGGGGGAGGGGAGTCCTGGGTTGGGCCGGCCGGGGAAGACGCCTGGGGCACTGCCCAGCGCTAACAAAGGGAGCCAGCCGCCGGCCGGCTGGGGTGTGTGCAGGCGGAGCAGCCGCAGCTTCCACGCCGCCAGCACGCAGAGTGAGTAGGGGTGCCGCGGGCCACTGCGCAGCCCGGGTGGCCACCCCCGGGAGGAGGGATGCGTAGGGTTTAGGGAGGGAAGGGGAGCGGAGGCCGCCAGGCGCGCCCAGGGCGCAAGGAATCGGTGTCCAGCGCCGCTTCAGCCACCTTCGCCGCGTGCCGGCCACCTTTGGGCCGGGGGTGCCTGTGTTTTTGTCCTGAGAGAGGGACCGCCCTGGTTTCTCCCCCGCTCCATGATCTGGGGACCCACAACAAACCCACGTGCGCTCGGCCACCCGGAACCCTCCTTTCTCCACTGCACTGTCTGTAAGGAAGGGTGGGACGCCCTGCAGCGGCTGGGTTCCTTCAGATCCCGATGGGTAGGTTCAAAGACCAGGAAACTGAGCTTCCCGGCGGGGGTGGGGACACGGGCACCATAACAAACGCACGTGCGCCCAACCCTGGGCTGCCAACCTTGAGGAGCCGCCCCGCGGAACCCGGCCATTGTCTCAGCTACAGCATAGAGAGCAGCTCTGGGGGCGCCACTTGCTGGAGGAGGTCGACAAAGACATTTAAAAGGTACCACCTGGGCATCAGCACAAACTGCCAGACTTAAAAGGGAAAAACGAAACAAGAAAGCAGCTACGAAAAGATTACTGCAGGCTGAGTCTGTCGCGGTGGTGGTGTATTACTTGACGTGATCCGGACAACCCCTCACTTCCACCTCACGGAGGTTTCTTAGAGATGGGGTTGAATTAAGGATCTATGGGTCCCCTCCCAAAAAAGACCGTGCCTGGTACACCCTTGTCCCTGCGCTCTGGTGGGAGGTCGTGAGCACCTCTGCAGCCTGCGGGAAGAACGGTCCAATTTAAACAGCGCCCAGCGTGGTTTCATTTGCGCTTTGCTTTGTAGGTCCATGTGTCTAGCCTGCCCGGGTGTCATTGGCCCCTTTTGACTTGTTATGCATTTTTACTAGAAAGGCCAGCCGAGGCCTCCTGTACGAGGTGGGGGCGCTATTATTTTCAGTTCGATTAGAGTTTGAGAGGAATTCCGAGGTCCGGAAAGAGAGGCCTCTCTGTTTTGTTTCGCTTACATATATGCTCAGCTCAGCTTTGCAGATTTTGGTTAATCAGAACTGTTCAGGCAGCAGCAAGATGTTTGGGAGGGTGACTTGGCCTTTTAGGTGTTGGTGTTGGTGCAGGAGTAAACCCTGAAGATGGTGGGAGTGGAAATGTAGGCACCACGGCTTCAGTGTGCTTGCTGAGCCATTGGGTTGTGGCTTCACCTTGACTAGTGCCGCTGGAGATGGACCTGTCTCTGGGGAGAACTGGGGATCCTTCAGCCCCACACCACTTTCATTGAGAGTCTGGAGAGCATCCAGAGAGCCCTCTTATTTTATAGGTGGAAAGCGGAGACCTGTTGAGTTCAGCCACTTGTCCAAGATTAAACCGAAATCAGGACAGAGCTAGGACTTGAGTGTGGGTCTTCCAGCTCCCACATTGCACAAGGCCAGGCTGACAACTAAAGGAAAAACCAGGATCCTGTGTTTGGCTTAAAAGGCAATGGCTTTAGGCAAAACAGAGTTAAACAAAGAAAGTAATTCAGATTGAAAGGTGCACCCTTCCATTATCCCTTTCAAGAGTTCTTTATTCATTGGAGAAAAGGCTAGATTTAGTAATTCCTTATTCTTCATCTGGCCTTTCATAAGCTTAGTTATTTTTCTCTCCTGGCTGCCCCTCCCTTTAAATTGGAATAGGGCCAACTGTGGAGACTTAGATGTTTTGCCTCTCATCCCTGTGCCAGAAGGCCTTTGTTTGGGCATAAGCATGGGCTGTTGACACCAGCCCGGCTGGGAAGAAAGTATCTCTTAGCATGCTTCTCCTAAGCCACTTGTGGGAGAACAAAACATTGTTTTCATTGATTTTATTTAATTTAAAATTTTTGTGAGAGTTCCATGAAAGTAGCTGCTTATTTTTGTCTTTGGCAGAGAAGAAGTTGGAAAACCCAAAAAACTTGGGAGTCTGGGTTTCCCTAAAGCTAACATGATGCTTTGCCCTGTCCCTGTTGTCTCCTGGCTATATTTGTTTATTTTCTTAGGGTTTCCAGGGTGTCTCATTTTCATGGTGATTCCACTGGACATAAGGAACTTCAGGAATCATCTGGTCAGACCCTTTTATTTTTTAGATAGAAAAACTGAGGCCCAGAGAGGAGAAATTACTTGCCTAAAGACACTCAGCAAGGTGTCTGCTTTTACTGACTCTTTTTTAAAATCCTTACCCGAGGATGTGTTTATCTATTTTAGAGAGAGAGGAAGAGAGAGAGAAACATCAATTATTTGTACACCCCCTTTACCCCTAGAAGGGGGATCAAACCCACAACCTAGGTTGTGCCCTGACAGGGATGGAACCCACAGGTTTTTGTTGTATGGGGCCATGCGCCAACTAACTGAGCCACCTGGCCTGGGCTAGTGCCTCTCTTTGCGTAAAGGAAACTTGCATCAAAGGAGTTTTTGTTGGTATGTCACAGTAAAGTCAAAGTTATGATGGTTGTTATAACAACACCTTTAAGTCAGATAATGAATTCCTTAAGGATTTGAATAGGCTTTGGTTATTAAACAAAGCCATAGATCCCAATGGTAGATCTGGTGAGGTTATCATTGGGGATCAGTTTTCTTTAGTGTTTACTAAATGGTTTACTTTACGCTTGCTCTGGGCTCCCACAGACTCCTTTTCCCAGTAGGAAGCTGCTTTGAGTATAATCATAAAACAAATGGCAGCAAAAACTCAGAAGAGAGAGACCCCACTTAGCCCTGTGCTACTGAACGTCTTGGGCCCTAGTTTCCTTCTTTGTGCAGTGGGGGTACCTTCTGCCCAGGTTCTAGTGAAGTGGAAGATGCTCAGGCCTTAGAGTCTGAGGAGCAGGTTTGGGTCATCCCTTCTCTCCACAAGTGCCTTGAAAACTAGCAAGCTGCATCCACATTGTATAATGTGAGGGGAAGAAAACGCATGTATCTCCTGTGGTTGTTGGGAGTATTAAGTCATGGGACTCACGTTTAGGACTCTTCAGACCTCGTGGCAGGCTTAGGTACTCCCCAGCTTTTTAAGTGGCAGAGAATGATGGGGGGCAAAATAGCCCCGGAGGGTAAGCCCAGTGCTCAAGGAGATCCTACCTAGTCACAAAGAGGTATGAATGTTTGCCAAACTGTTCAGTGGGCTTTGGGTAGTTGTGTTATGCGTGTGACTCTAAGGTAAATAAACTTAGTAAAAAACAAATCAAAAACAAAACCAGAACTTTCAGGCCTAAGTGAGTGAGACCTAGTCATTCCATTCATTCACTTCATATTTACTGACAAGCAGGTGGGTTGGGTGGGGGTGTCCTGTGCTGAGCCTGGAGTTATAAAGAACATGACCCATTCTCTACCCCACCGCCCTTGCTCAGAACACATTTTGGTCATCCCTTAGAAATTGCCTTCAGAAAATAGAGTTCATTTATCTCAATATTGACCTGGGCTTGAGGGGGGCGGGGTCGGCGGGGGGAGGTTCCTCTTTCTTCATGAGTCAAACAAGAGCAGGTGGTAAAATGAGAGAGTGGAAGAGGGAAGGCTTCAAAGAGAATGTGGCTTTCTACAAATGTGAGGATGTGTTAGCATTAAAAAATGACAGCAATAAATCATTAATGAAATTCATAGTAATCTTCTGGAACATTAGAGTCCTGAGATTTTGCTCAGACCTGATGTCAGTGATTTGTTCAATAAGAACTGAATTGGGGGGGGGGGGGAGCATTTTTCTTGCTTGTCTGCATATATACTACATGTGTTCTGAGTCTGCTAGATGTACTTTTCATGGGTAACAGGAACATAGTTTCACATAAAATACTGAGACTGGTGGATGTACTTTTCATGGGCTTATATGTAACAGTAACATAGTTTCACATTAAATACTGGGGTATTTAATGAATCCCCATATGCAATCACTTATCCACATCTTCTTTTCTAAATCATTACTTGAAGGGTCAGGTTAGCCTTCAGAATTAGTTTGGTGATTTAGATTTTGTTTATCATTCTTATTATAAGAACAAAGCATGTCCATTGAGGACAATTTGGAAAAGTAGAAAAAAAGTATACAGAAAAAAATTCCATTATTTAAAGACAATGACTGTTAACATTTGGCAATTTTCCTTCCGGTCTTCTTTTTATGGATTTGCTTTTCTCTAAATGGTTGAGAGCACATTGGATGTACTGTTATCTCTTATCTCTTGCTTTTCTTGTTTAACCTTTTCATATGTACATCAGAGTTTACAACTGCATTAAAGCTGTGCCTTTCATTCATCTCCAAGGTCAGGTGGCGGTATTTCATCTTTTCTTGTGGCTGAGTAGTATTCTATTGCATGTAGGTACCACATCTTCTTTAATCATCTATTGAAGGACACTTTGATTGTTTTCATGTCTTGGCCAGCATGAGTAATGCTGCAGTGAACATAGGGGTGCACATATCTTTGTGAATAAATCTTTTCAAATTTGGAGTAGTTACCTAGAAGAGGGGTTGCTGGGTCATATGGTAACTCTATTCTTAATTTTTTGAAGACCCTCCATACTGTTTTCCATAGTGGCTGTACTAGTTTACATTCCCACCAGCAGTGAATGAGGGTTCCTTTATCTTCACAACCTCTCTAAAACTTGTTATTACTTGTCTTGTTGATAATAGCCATTTAGCAGGTGAGGTGTTATCTCACTGCAGTTTTGATTTGCATTTCCCTAATAGCTAGTGAGGTTGAGCATCTTTTCATATATTTGTTGGCCATTTGTATGACTTCTGGGAGAAGTGTCTGTTCAGGTCTTCTGCCCATTTTTAAATTGGACTAGAGGCCTGGGGCATGGATTCATGCACTGGTGGGGTCCCTCAGTTTGGCCTGGGTGGATCTGGCCGAAACCAGCTCTCTGACATCCCCTGAAGGGTCCTGGATTGCGAGAGGGCACAGGCCAGGCTGAGGGACCCCAATGGTGCATGATCAGGGCCTGGGAGGGACCGCGGGAGAGCTTCAGGGGTGTCTGGCCCATCTCACCCAGTCCCAATTGGCTGGACCCCAGCAGCAAGCTAACCTAGGGTCGGAGCATCTGCCCTCTGGGTGGTCAGTGCACATCATAGCGACTGGTCTAATGGTCGAAGGGTTGGACACTTAGCATATTAGGCTTTTATTATATAGGATTATTTGTTCATTTGGCAAACACAAGCCAACCATTTTTATTTTAGAAGAAGTCTTAAGTCTACAATGGAGGGGGAAAGGCTTTGCATATGGCCTTGGGTTCTAGTCCTTGTGACCTCCAAAAACTTACTTTAACACCCCACTTTTCAGTTTTTATATGTGTTAAATAAACAACTCTAGGGTCATTTATTCATTCATTCCTCACATATTCAAATGCCCATTCTAAGCCAAAGGTGCACAAAGACAGCTCAGAGTATGATGGAGGGTCAGGGTAACAAGAGACTAGTTCAGGATGCTGTGGACCCAGCAGAGGGCAGCTCCCACCCCTGGAGCAGCTGGAAGGAAGACTTCCTGGAGGAGGGCCACTACTGGATAGTCAAACACTTGTTACTTTTTCCCGATTATAATCGACTATGAGATTAACATGTTTGTGAATGATCAGGTAATTTCCAAAGGATAGAATCCTAAAGTTGGAATTACTGAGACACACTTTAAAGGGTATTAGCATTTAAAAAAACTTCAAAGGCTTAGCCCCAATCCTATATAATAAAAGCATAATATGCAAATCGACAGAACTGTGTAATGATCTGTTGAACAACCGGTCGCTATGATGCGCACTGACCACCAGGGGGCAGATGCTCAACGCAGGAGCTGCCCCCTGGTGGTCAGTATGCAAGCGCTGCTCAGCCAGAAGCCAGGCTCACAGCTGGCGTGTGCAGTGAAGGTGGCGGGAGCCTCAGCAGGCAGTAAGGAGTGGGGGGTCCTGGACTGCAAGAGGGTGCAGGCCGGGCTGAGGGACCCCTCCCCACCACACACACACCAGTGCACGAATCTTGTGCATCAGGCCTCTAGTTACATAGAAAGTCCCAAAGTACCTAAGTGTTATATGTATCTTGTGGGAACAGTAGAAATAAAAAGCACAAGTAATTTAGGATTTAATAAGTGATCCCCGGTGTAGACTTGGGCAAGGTCCTTAAACTCACCCCCTTGTCTCACTGGGCCATTGTAAGGTTTAAATAAAATTATAGCTGAAGAGTCCAGGATAGTGCCAGATATACAGGAAGTGCTCAGTAAATTGTTATAATAGGGATTTTTCACAAGTGGCAGAAACTTTTGGTTCTAATATTTTTCTTACCACATAGCAGGCAGAAAGTTAATTAAAATGGAACCTCCTACCAGGTGACAAATTGAGAGAGAAATGATCACTCACATATACATTATTTAAAAAGTCTTACTATGAAAAATTTCAAACATACAAAATGGTGCAATGAATCCCTATATACAGTTTATCCTTAAGAATTACCAAAACTCATGACAGATTTATAAAACTATACTCCACCCAGATTACTTTGAAGCACATTGTGATATCAGCTCAGTCATAAATATTTCACTGAGTCGCATGATGTATATTTGAGGTATTGTACGGCTCCTGGAGCCTGTCTCTGCTCCCATATGGGACCCTGTGTGTGTGTGTGTGTGTGTGTGTGTGTGAGAGAGAGAGAGAGAGAGAGAGAGAGAGAGAGAGAGAGAGCCAGCCAACCTGAGACCTTCTTTTTAAAAAACATTTTTATTGACTTCAGAGAGAGAGAGATAGAGAGAGATAGAAACATTAATGATGAGAGAGAATCATTGGCTGCCTCCGGCTGGGGATCTCCTAACTGGGGATTGAGTCTAAAACCCAGGTATGTGCCCTCACCTGGAATCCAACAGCAATCTCCTGGTTTAAAGGTCAATGCTCAACCACAGAGCCACAGAGCCACAGAGCCACACTAGCTGGGCCCAACCTGAGATCTTCTTAAGTTTTACTGCTCAAGTGAGTTTTCCTGCCAGATCCCGTGTTCCAAAGAGACAGGGTAGCGGGAGCACTGAATTTAGTCAGGAGACCTGATTTGCAAAAGGGCTCCACTCTAGTTGTAGGCTTTTGGCAAGTGACTTCTGAACTTTGAAGCACATTTATAAAAATTTGGTGAGTATCGAATGAGGTAATCCATGTGACAGCTCAGCAGCTCTGCATTAGTAGGGCATGAATTGGACTTGGAACCAGCCTCCTCTCCCTCAGAAGCAGACTGTCCACATGGAACTGAGCTCACAGGCTGATGGCCCCTCCTCACCAGGATGCATTCGGATAGAGTTGTCATGGGTCTCTCCATCCGAAGATGTGGTCATGGCTCAGATGAGTGCCTAGCATGCCAAGCACCCCAGATTTGCAAATCTCTCTCATTTCCTCTCACTCTGCCCCTTACCTCTGATTTATGGCTGAGGGCAAGGAAGCCCAGAAAAGGTAGGGCCTTGTCAACTGTGTCTTTCATCCATGGAAAGAGACAGACTCTCCTGGCCCACTCCAATTTGGATGAGTCTTGGTCTCGCCTAACTCACTGTTGCACCCAAGTAGGATTTTTTGACTCAACGAACAGAAACATGTTGATTTGATTTAGCAATGAAATCAAAGCCCTCTCTTTAATCCACCAGGACTCTCATTATGTGAGGGTCTGCAATGTGACTTGTGTTCTCCTGCTGTCGCTCGCTGGCTGTGTGGCCTTGGGCAGGATGCATGTCGCCCTGGGCATGCCACCTGGGACTCAACTCTCAGCTCTTTAGGCCTTTCCAGCTCTGAGATCATCAAAAGGCAAAGGGTGAAAGATATAGGTCAGGGAACTTCTTCACACACATAATAAATAAAATCTGTTTGCTTTCAGAATCTTCAAATCGGGTAAAAAGTCACCCCCTCACCTTTTGCCTTCATCCCCCCCAATCCCACTTCTCTCTGAAGTGACTGCTGTTTACAGTTAGTTGTGGGTCCTTTAGCCCCTTTGGCAGGCATTTATGTTGTATACATGGTTATGAGCAGATACATTTTAAAAACTAAGTAAATGGATTACATCATGACTGCCACTTTACAAACTTGTCCTTTTCACTTTATCGGAGGTATTTCCATATCAGTGTATACATATTATTTTTTTTTCACAGCTGCATCACATTCTATATTATGGATGTGTTTGCTTCACCAGTCTTCTGTTGATGGACATTAGTCTATTTTCATAAAAATATATTTCTAAGTGTACTTAGACCTTGGCCATGCAGAACAATGGTTGTGTCAGTGGCAAAATGAAGCCAGTCTATCAAGGTTTGGAAAGGGTGGCAAGAGAATGGGTGCTTGCACACTGAAGACCACACCCTGGAAATCTGGAATAAAGGACTCCCAGGAAGTTACTAAGAGGCTGTTTGGATGGAAGACTATTTTTGGAGACAGCCTGCCTGGTTGGGTGCCCTCGGCTGCCAGGGCAAGAAATCGAGCTGCGTCATCACTTCCTCCACTTTCCACTGTCTCTGGCACTTCCAAATTTGTTTCTGTTCTCAGGGTCACTGGGGACCTACTGGGAGGACTGGAACTTGAGTGAGGGAGGAGAGAGAAGCCAAGAACAGGAGTATTTGATCTCAGGCTCTGGAGAAGGGACTGTGCCAGTTCTGCTCTACTCTGTCAGGTGGTGCATACCCATCTGGAGTGTTATGTTTCCTGGGGTCCCATACAGATCATGATAAAATGAAGCACCCCAAAAATGGGCTACTTAGAAACTGAAGTTTCAGACACCATATTGGAGGTGGAATAAATGTGGAAACTGGGAGTTTCTGGCCTGTAGGAGATAAAGTAAGAGCCACCTTCTTCATGTGGAAGAAGGATTCAAGTCACATCAGAGTGGCTGCTGTGGAGGGGAGAACTAGTCCAGGGTGTGGGAGAAGTTGCAGAATGGCAGATAAGGGAGAACTTGCTCAGCTGAACTCTCCGACCATGGAACAAGCTATGTCACAAGGCAAAGGGCTTCCTGTCATGGGAGTATCCAACCAAAGTTGCAAGTGAATGTGTTTGCCCTCAGAGGATTCTGCTTTGCAGAAAGATTGACCTAAAATGCCCCTTCCAACTTTGAGAGTCTAGGACTTTCTATAGGGCAAGAAGCAGAAAGATGCAAAAATCAGCCTGAGTGGGTGGGACAAGTTATGCCCCACATAACTGGAGCACTTTCACGTGCTCTGAAAGGGTGAAACAAAATGGAAACCTTCAAAGGAGGCTCAAACATTGTTTCCCTTGGGTCTTGGCAAGCCTCCTCCTGTCTGTCCTTGGCTTCAATTCTCTTTGACTCTATATTCATAAATTATTTCCACAGGAATAAATATATCGCATACACTTTAGATGACCAGGAAATCTGGCAACCTGAAAAGAACTACATGTCCCAGGAGGATAATTGTACATTTTTTTCTCTCGTTACAGTCTTTCTAAATTTGCATCCATCTCCTGGTTTCCCTAGCACAGTGCTGAGATGCCACTCAGCTTTAATTTTAGGATTTCTCTACCCTTTGCAGCCTCTGGGAGGGTCTCTGAGCTGGAGTTGATAGCACCCACCATGTTAAATGCTTGTCCCTTGTTTTTCTGTGGATGAGGAAGAGCATCTTGGACCAAGTCTTGGTGAGGGAAACATGGCAAGTTTACCATCTTCTGACTTTTGCTGTGTGCCTGGGCCTGAGGAGGCACTGTGTGTGTTCTCTTATCCAGTCCCCACGGCAATATTCGGTGAACTGATGTCATAGCTCCATTTGCAGTTGAGAAAACTAAGTTTCGGAGAAGTGTGATGTCTTAATTAAAGCTGAGTGACGTCTCAGCACTGTGCTAGGGAAACCAGAATATGGATGCAAATTTAGAGAACTACCCGAAGATTCACTGTTGCTAAGGAGTGAAGCTGGTATTGGGTATAGTTCTTTCCTGTATCATGTTATATAGGTTTTCTCACTGCTAATAGTACTCAGTCCTTTGCGTCTGAGAAGAGCTTTGTCCTTGAGTTTCATTGGGGGCTTGGCTGAATTCTTATAGGGATTATGGAAACTTTCTATCATTCCCCTAAGAACATATGAATGGAAAGAACTCAGTGGACAGTCACAGTCACAGGAATAGCAGGACATTTGAATCCAGCATACATTTGCTTATTTCCTTTTTTGGTAAGGGTTATTTGCATCAAGTTTGGTTTGCCCCCCTCCCACCCCCCCTTTTTTTGCGTGCCTTTTAAAACTCTGATACCCACTTGTCCTCATTATTGGTTATGACTGGGAATTAACACTGGTAGTGAGCATGGCCACAGATTGGTGGGTATCACTGCTCAGCTACCTTTAAATGCCTTTGGCTTGTCAATGGAACTCGACATCAACATTGTTAAGGGTTTATCTGGCAGCTGAGCTCCTAGGCTCTTAAACAATTTCTTCTTTTGTAAAGTTTATTTAATATCATTTTGTTTATCAAATATTTATCAAGTGCCTATTATGTGCTAGGCATTGGGAATATTTACATAAACACATACACATCGTAGATATGCACACACATACTCAGTGTGTCTAGTAGTGGGGCCTTGCAAGTTAGTGGCAGATAAATTTCCTCTCTCACCCTCTTCCTCTCTTCTCAGAGTCCTTGCTTCATTTATTTATTCAACAAATGTAGAGTGTGTGCATAGCACAATGCTCATTTTTAGAACATAGACCCAAATATTCTCACAGCTCTGCTCGTTTGAGAGCTTAGTTGAAGGTGGACATACAGGTATTAATTATAATACAGTGTGTTAAATTATAATTTGGGTGTATGTAGAGATTGGGAAGAAGGCACAAGGAGTTTGGGAAAGCTTCCTGGAGGAGGTGATGCCTAAGCTGGGTCTTACAGAGCAGTAGCTGTTAGCCTCTGGGCAAAGGGCTTTGAAGGAGAAGTGGGTGCAGGAGCAAAGATGGGGGGTGAAGAATGGCATGTTGTATGTGTGGGGAGATCACTAAAGGCTGATGTTCCTGGAAAGAAACACACAAGGCAGGAAGTGGTGAGGGATGAGACTGGAACCATTGCATTATCTAATATATTTTCATAACCTCCCTATGTGGCATATACTATTATCATCTCCATTTAATGGATGAGGAAACAAAGGCTGAGGGAGGTTCGGAGATTTGTTCATTTAGACAATGAGTGAGTTGAGTGAGTGAGTTGAGGTGCACGGACTTGAATGTATGCTTGCTCAGCGCCCCAGCAGTGCCTGCAGAGGCAGGTTGGGAAGGTTTGGTTTGCTGGCTAAGGTGCTTGTTCCCTCTGTATCAATCTATCAAGGGTAATACTCTTGCTGAATCCTCTTTCTTCTACCTGGCTCATAGTGTTTTCCAATTTACAGTTAAATTGGAATGAGTGAATCTGGTGTTAAAGCCTCTTCTGAGTCTTGGTTCTAGCATTTACACTCCTTTTAATTCAGAAAACTAGTAGTCCAGAAATCTTAAAAAAAAAAAAAGAAATAAAACCCCAAGCCTTTATGTTCCTAACCATGTATGATGGGAGAGGGAGAAGGTTCATCCACTTTCTTAAAAGTTCCAGGTTCATTTAGTAGCCCAGGCATTACCTATAGATCCCTTAGTTCAGAGAAGCCCTTTAGGGACTGGAGAGGAAGCAATCAATGTGGGTTGGAAGAGTCTGGAGCAGGTAGGCCTTGAGCTGTCCCTTTAAGGATGAGTAGGATCAGAAAGATGGAAGGCCTGACAATGAGTAAAGTTATTCTGTCTGACCCAATGATAAATGGGATGCCTCTGGCTCATTCTCCCCATCCCCCAGGATAATTTCTGCATTGGAGTTAGCTCTTGTGTGGGAGAGGTAGTAAGGGTATCCATTCATTCAAAATAAGGTTTATTGAAAACTAATCAATTGAGAGGACAAAGACAAGATGATGAAATAAAAAAGGACAATTACAGAGCTAAGGGATAAATTGATGATACAAACAACTTCTTTAGAGAAAAAGTTAATAAAGGAACAGCATAGAATCAACTGAAAAGTAAATTACTAATAGAGCAGGAAGGCTTGAAGAAAATTGCAGTATATGCTGAGAAAAAAAATTCATCAGAGAAAATCAGAGATTTAAAGGTTGTACCAGGATGATCCCTCAGAAGGGTAACTGGGGCATCTGTGGAAACACAGGCCACTTCTGCTTATGTTCCATTGACCAAAACATAGTCACATGGACCTACTTGGCTGCAAAGGAGGCTGGGAAACATCTCCAGCTGGGTGGCCTTGTGCCCTCTTAAAACTCAGGGTTTTTCCATTACCGAAAGGGAAATGAGCAAATGGATATTGGGAGCAATTCATCTCTGCCACGAGGAAAAAGTAATGTTGACCTCAGACTTGATCTGCAGCAGAAGAAAAACTTGAGAACATGGAGAAGAAATATTTAGAGTTCTGAGGGAAAGGCAGTGTGACTGAAGATTTTTACACTTAATTAATTCACTCCTCAAGGATAAGGCAACCAGCCATTCTCATACATGTAAGAACTCTAGAATTATAGCACATATGAACCCTTTTTGGGAAAACCTACTTGATGATGAAAAAAATTAATCAAAAGCAAACTTAGGAAGGCTTGGTTAAAGGTGATTTGGTGAGCCCTTCATCTGCTCAAACAGAGCAAAGCTAAGCCAAGGTGGGCAGTAGAAATAGAATATGACAAAGTAAAAAGAATGTAACAGAAATGGAGAGCTGGGGAGGAAGTGGGAGAACACGTAAGTGCTAACTTTCCCTCTCATCTTGACTAAATAGGGTGTTAAAGTCATGACTCCAGCCTTGACTCCAGTCAATATTATTATTATTATTATTATTATTATTATTATTACTATTAAACTTAGAAGGGTCCTAAGGAAGTATTATCTTTTGGTGGAGCAATGTGTTAAAAGTGCAGCTTTTCCATTATTTTTCTTTCCTGTAGAATTAACATAAAATAAAGTTTAAAGATTAAAAAAAATAGCTATTTTAACCCTGGTCAGTGTGGCTCAGGTGGTTGAGCATCATCCCATGCACCGAAAGGTTGCCAGTTTGATTCCCAGTCAGGGCATATGCATGTTAGGGTGAGTGCAGGAGGCAGCTGATTGATGTTTCCCTCTCATATCAATGTATTTCTCTCTCTCTCTCTCTCTCTCAAAATCAATAAAAAAACCTTTAAAAAGAATTATTTTATAAAGCAATTCTATCCATTCTTCTTTTAAAAAATTTATTTATTTAAATTCTTTATTGTTTTTAAAGTATTACATATGTCTCCTTTCCCCCACATTGATCTCTCCCTGGCTACTCCCACCCCCCAGCACATACCCTCACCCCCCTGCTGTCTGTGTTCATTGGTTATGCTTATATGCATGCATACAAGTCCTTTGGTTGATCTCTTACCTTCCTCCCTCCCACCCCTTCCTGCCTTCTCTCTGAGGTTTGACAGTCTGTTTGATGCTTCTGTGTCTCTGGATCTATTTTTGTTCATCAGTTTATGTTGTTTATTATATTCCACAAATGAGTGAGATCATGTGATATTTATCTTTCTCTGACTGGCTTATTTCACTTTGCATAATGCTCTCCAGGTCCATTTATGCTGTTGCGAATGATAAGAGTTCTTTCTTTTTTACAGCAGCATAGTATTCCATTGTGTAGATGTACCACAGTTTTTTAATCCACTCATCTGCTGATGGGCACTTAGGCTGTTCATTCTTCTTTCATGCATTCTTCTATCCTTCACACTTCTATCCAGGTGAAAATGTAGGAACATGGGAAGAATGATATTAACCTATTTTTTGTGGATGGAAGGATCTTAGTTGACATTTAGCTGTGTATAATTTTGTGTGATTTTTAAACAAATAATGAGCTGGTCTTATTTGAATAAAACCACTAAAGCTATTCTAAAATGCACTGTTAAATTCTAATACTCAGTGTGAAGAGCTGGGTGGAACTTTCATGGGGGAAGTTGGCAAGTCAGTTATGTGAACATCAAAGTGTAGGCAGAACAAAACACTTTTTAAATCAGATGAACAATTGGGTGTTGGGGCCAGAGGACAATGGGGCAGGTTTCACAAAGGAGACAGAGTTGAACTGAAAGTTGGAGGATGAGAAGAGTTCTGATAGGTTGAGAATGAAGAAAGGGCATTAGATCAACACACAAAGCCCGGAGGAGTGAAAGTATGCAGCATGTCTAGGTAGTGGGGAGTAATTCATTATGGTTGGAGCACAAGAGAATGAAAGAGTGGCTACTGTTCATTAAGTGCCCACAGTACCAGGTATGACACACAGCTATCTCTAGGCTGCCCAACAGCTTACAGAATGGGTATTATTAGCCCTCTGATACAGATGAGAAACTGAAATTAAGAGAGAGAGATTTATCTGCCCAAAACGCACAGTGGTAAGATTGTGATTTGAACCTCTGAGCTGCCTGTACTCCCAAGCCCACGGTTCTTCTTCTGTACTATGACTTGTAGTGCACGGGAGACATGAATTAGACAACTTTGTGAACACAAAGTATAAACATACAAATAAATGTAAAAAACTATTGTATAGGTTAATTCTTTATAAAAAATAAATCTATTTTATATAATTACATACATGTGGACCTATGAAATAGAAATATATTTTACATGTAGATTTTATAGGTAAATATAAAAGATTAAATTGTGGTTCAGACTCTGCTATCCAGTGACCCCAAGTTACTTGATCTGTACCCTAATTTCCTTATCCCTAAAGGGGATAATAATGGTAGGGCTGTCTACCCCCAGATTTGTTTTTGTGTTCAAATTAGATTATAGATGTGAAAAGTTGAGGAAGTATAAAAGAGCTACACAGAAGGGTTTGTTATTGCTGACGCACTGGCACTCCTTGTGCTTCTGTGAACTCACAGACATCTATTAAAGTGCCCACAGGTGTCTATAAAAACTCCCACAGTCATTGACTGGGTCCCTGTAGACTTGCAACAAACAACTGGTTAACAGGCAGTTAATAGGCAAGAAGCTGTGCTCTCCTGTCTCAGATAACCAGCTAGGGGCTGTGGTGGGAGGTCGAAGGGAGGGAGGAGGCAAGCAGTTGGCTTGCTGGGAAAGTCTGGGCCAGAGAGTTGAGTTGGGATGGCTGTCAACAGCTTGGTGAGTTATACAGGGCAGAGCAGGGTGTTCCAGACATGCCAGGCTACAGGGAGGAATGTCAGAGCTGCCAGGCGAGCAGGCCCTGCTATGTCTGTCTGATAGAGGCTCATGGTCTAGAAAAGGGATGCAGAGGGGGTGGGGCAGTGAAACAAAGGTCAGGGGGCTCTGGAGTAGTGTTTCTTCTCCAGGAGTACTGATGAGGACAAGGCAGGCCCTAGCCTCAATGACACTGGGCTTTGACACCACATCATATGGGGTGGGCCAGCAGCCAGACCTCAGCACTGAGCTAGTGTAGCCTGAGGCAATTTACATTTGCTCCAGGAAGGATCAGGATTGTTCTTGGGTCTGGGATGGGGCCTCACATGCTGCTGGGGGTCCAAAAGTCCTGTTGTGTGTTGGGGTGATGGGGGCGGTGGTTTTTGAGAGAGCCAACTTCTTACTTCTGCAATGATTGGTTCCTTCCTCATCTCAATGGTCTCTCTTCTATGCCTAGACTGGCCTTCTAGCTCATTCACAGCTCAGGATAAGCCCCTCAACTTCATGACTCCATGACATACAAAGGGAAGAGAAGACCTTTATCTCTTGTACTGCACTCACTATGTTATATGAGGGTAGCTGTGTTAGACAATGGCCTCCTGATCATCAGGACACTGACTGGGCTCTCTGATGGTCCTGGGCCCAGCATGTGCCCAGCCCTTAGGAGGCCTCGTGGAGTGAGCTCAGCTCTCCCGATCCACGCTGTCTGCCCACTGAGACCAGGATGCACTCAGCCACCACTGGCCATGAGCTGGTGCTCTCTAGGTAAGGTGGGGCTGCAGGAGCCCATGGTGGGGAACACCTGGGGCTCTGGTGAGTCCTTCTGGCCCACAGGACAGTCCTTCTTCTACCTGTCACCTCTGGCCTTGAGTGAGAGACAAACAGCAAGATGCAATAGGGAATGTTCTCTGGGCTGATCCATAGAGCTGAGCCCTGGTTTGGGACCTTGCTCTTGTTTTTCTTATCCTATTGGGAGCCAGGGTCATGGGAGTGTATCCTAGGTGAGAGAGGGAGGAAGGCAGTGAGGGAGCTCTGACAAAGGCAGTTAGGCTGAATCATCATACATCTAAGCAGACCGCAGGGATTGCTTTTGTCAATTGTACCATGTTGGGAGGAGGCTGGCCCAGGGCCTGAGCTGGGGGTGGTTCTTGACAGCATTAGTAAGAAATCCCCAGAAGATGCTTCTTGCTAGAGGGCTTGTGCTGGTTCCTTTTTTGCTCTACACAATAAACATCTTGTTCTGGCCTGTAAATTTGGAGGAAAGGAAAGAATGGATAGGGAAGAGATGGAGAAAGTCACCACTCCCCCCCGAAATGCTTTCACTCTTGGAGAGTTCTACCCTTATCTCCCAGACAGTTCAGGTGACTTCCAGAGGGAGGGCTGGGGGGCAACTCTGCCTTTACCATCACCATCTTCAGGGGCAACTTTCTGAGAGAGTCCTTGTTATAGCGGGGGGTAAAAAACATATGCTTTGCCACCAGTAGACTTGGGTTTAATTTTGGATGTGGCACTTGTCAGCTGGGTGAACTTGGGAACTTCTCTGACCCTTGGTTTCTCATCTGTAATCTGTGGATCATTTCTACCCCATAGCATTGTGTGAGTGCTAGCTAGTGCTTAACCCAGTGCAGGCATGTAGTTAGCAATTTTTAATAAGTGGTAGTAATTTTTAATGTCATAGCACTTGTCGATGGTTATTCTCAGTTATTGGTCACCTAATGGGCCAGACACTCTGCTAGGCACTGTGGATATGGAGATACACAGGTCCAGCCTCTCCCTGGAGGGGCCTCCATCTAGGAGGAGAGATGAGCATGTGAGATCGGGGCACAGATGCAAGGGAGCTGCACACATTGCTGCTGGAGCAAGAGGCAGGGGCAGGGTGGGGTCGGAGAAGAGGTGAGACCTCCACAGGAGAGGTTTGTAGGCATTTAGGGTGGGAGGTGGGGAGAGCAGCAGGACCAGACAGAAGGAGGTTCACACAAGGATTTGACATTAGATCCACCCATTGTGGGAGGAGACAGGAGCTGACAGTAGGGACACCCCCAGCAGGTGAGCCCACAGGGCTTATGCCCTCTGCTGGTATTGGAGCTCACCCAGTTTGGCTCAGGATAGTCTGCAGACTTTCAAAGCCCAGAGGAGTGAAAGTATGCAGCATGTCTGGGTAGTGAGGAAAAGTTTATAGACAGAGGGGGAAAAAATAACCCTCAAACTATCTATCCATACTAATAAAAGAGTAAGATGCTAATTAGACTGGGAGACTTTCCAGAGACCTTCCGGATATCTTTCTGGACAAAGCCAGGGGCTTGGCCAGCCTGCAAACTGCCCCCAAACAGCCCTCAGCCTCTCACTCAGGCTGGCCACGCCCCCCCAGCGGGGACCTTCATCACGATGGGAGCGTGGCCAGCCTTCAAACTGCCCCAGCCCCTCACCCAGGCTGGCACCACCCCCAGTGGGGACCCCCACCCCGATGGGGGCGTGGTTGGCCTTCAAACTGCCCCAGCCCCTCCCCAGGCTGGCCCATCCCCCAAAGGGACCCCCTACTCTGATCCAGAACCCCCTTTAGGGCAGACCAGCTGGCCCCCAACCATGCACCAGGCCTCTATCTATAAAAGTGCAATATGCTAAATAGACTGGGAGACCTTCTGGGAGACCTTCTGGACATCCTTCCAGACAAAGCCATAGTGGCGGGGCTGAGGCAGAGGCAGTTAGGGGCGATCAGGCCAGGAGGAGAGGGCAGTTGGGGGCAAGCAGGCTGGCAAGGGGGGCAGTTGGGGGTGAGAAGGCTGGCAGGCAGAATGGTTAGGGGGATCAGGCAGGCTGGTGAGCGGTTAGGAGCCAGCAGTCCCAGGTTGCGAGAGGGAAGTCTGGACATCTCCCGAGGGGTCCCAGATTGGAGAGGGTGCAGGCCGGGCTGAG
Organism: Plecotus auritus; assembly: GCF_963455305.1. NCBI lineage: Eukaryota > Metazoa > Chordata > Mammalia > Chiroptera > Vespertilionidae > Plecotus > Plecotus auritus. The sequence goes on along the minus strand of NC_137771.1, from coordinate 182,293,400 downwards.
GGACACCCCCCCACAAGTGTATGAATTTCGTGCACTGGGCCACTAGTCCTATCTAATAAAAGAGTAATATGCAAATTGACTATCACTCCAACACACAAGATGACTTTCCTCATGTGGTCAAAGATGGGTGCCTCCATCTGGACACAAGATGGCCACCACAAGATGGCCAGCAGAGGAGGGCAGTTGGGAGGGACCAGGCCTGCAAGGGAGGGCAGTTGTGGGTAATCAGGCCAGCAGGAGAGGACAGTTGGGAGGGACCAGGCCTGCAAGAGAGGGCAGTTGGGGGCGATCAAGCCTGCAGGGGAGGGCAGTTAGAGGTGACCAGGCCAGCAGAGGAGGGAAGTTGGGGACGACCAGGCCTGCAGGGAAGGGCAATTGCGGGGGACCAGGCCTGCAAGGAAGGGCAGTTGGGGGGGACCCAGGCCTGCAGGAGAGGACAGTTAGGGGTGACCAGGCCTGCAGGGGAGGGCAGTTAGGGGCAATCAGGCTGGCAGGGGAGTGGTTAGGGGGTGATCAGGCTGGCAGGCAGAAGCAGTTAGGGGCAATCAGGAAGGCAGGCAGGTGAGCAGTTGGGAGTCAGCAGTCCTGGATTGTGAGAGGGATGTCTGACTGCCTGTTTAGGCCCGATCCTACTGGGGTCCCAGATTGGAGAGGGTGCAGGCTGGGCTGAGGGACACACACCCCCGTGCATGAATTTCATGCACCGGGCCTTTAGTATATATATAAAAGCCTAATAAGCAAAGTGTCCCCTTGGGAGTTCGACCTACTGGGAGTTCAATTGCTTGCTATGACGTGCACTGACCACCAGGGGGCAGTGTGAACCGAAGGAAGGCCCCGGCCAGCAGCCGGGAAAGGCAGGCCCTGGCCAGCGGTGGCAGCAGCCAGGGAAGGGAGGTCCCGGCCAGTGGCCAGCAGCCGCTAGGAACCCTACCCATGCACAAATTTCGTGCACTGGACCTCTAGTTACATATAAGAATAGAAATCTGATTCTACACTAACATTAGAAACTAGAAGACAATGAAGCCATACCTTTACAATTCTGAGAGAAAATTATTTCCAACTGAGAATTTATATCTGGACAAATTATTAATCAAATGTGTGGGTGGAATACTGGCATTTTCAGACATGAGGAGTCTCAACTATTTTAACCCCCTCCCTCTCTATACATCCTTTCTGAGGAAGCTTCTGTAGGCACATTCCTCTAATGTTAGGGAATAAGCCAGTAGAAATGGATGTTCTCTTTAACAGAGAGCCACTAATTAGCTTGGGCTGGAGTAGGTGGACAGAAGGTTCCAGAATGGAGAAGATTATGCTAAGTGAAATAAGCCAGTCAGAGAAAGACAAGTACCATATTTGATTTTACTCATATGTAGAATTTAATGAACAAACTGAACTAATAAACAAAATAGAGACAGACTCAAAGAGAGCAGGCAGACAGTTCTGGTGGTGGTGGTGGTGGGGGGGTCGGGCTGTTGGGGGAAGCTAGGAGGGATTTAGCAAAAAAGAAAAAAGAAAAACTCATGGACACGGACAATAGTGCGGTGATTGTAGAGGGTGGGGGGGGTGGAGGTGGAAGAGGGTATAGGGGGAATAAACGGTGATGAAAAAATATAAAATAAAGAAAAAATAAATCCTAAAAGAAAAGAAAAAAAGAACTGTTGAAAAGTTGGCCGAATTAGTGAGAAGTACTGACAACTAAAGAATGTACAAGAGAGGAATTATCATAACATACCACATGGCTGAGGTGCCAGCAATAATTTATCTGGTCATGATAATGTAACTTATAGTGTTGACTCAATTAAAAAAAATGTTATTGTTACTGGACAGCCCATTGAGTTGGAGGGGTAGGGCTGTCCCCTCCTTTGGCTCTTGTCAATCAAGTGATTTCAGACAAGTGATAGACAGCAGCGTTGAAGCAAAGCAAGCAAATTTATTAAGGAAGCAAAGCAAGCAAATTTATTAAAAATACACTTGGCATAAAGCAAAAGCAGGCAACTCAGCGAGTCTGAGTGCTCTGCCTGGCAAGGTTTCAAGGGGGGTTTTATACACTTTCCCCTATAGGTTTCAAAATTCCCCTGCCCAATAGCTTGAGTAGCAGACTAGGATTCAAAGTCCCCTTCTACCTTGCTGTGGCTGATCTCAGAATGTTTGTACATACATCTGGTCATCTTGTTTGGCAAGTCCTAAGTTGGCTTGCTAGCTTCTTTATTTAGTGGTTGAGGTTAGCTCCTCTTTTTCTCCTGTCCCCCCTTTCCTGCCCGAACAGTTATCTAGTCTACCTAACATTTCCCCCATCAAGTGATATCTATCCTTGGGTTTAGCTGGCACAAGTGGCATTAATTGGGTCTTTTTTCTCTATTTTCCCAGGCCAGGGTGATTTAAGCTATGTATTCTCTGGTTAGGGACGGAGGTATAAACCATTTACTCTCAAATGTCCTTGGTTGGGGAAGATAAGGTCTTTCGATTCACAAGCTAGCTGCAAGCTGCCTAAACTGTTTGGCCTTGTTTAATTTTCTTATCTTAGTTTCCCCTTTCCATTCACCCAGGAATTTTCCTAGCTTCTTACTATCTGCCACAGTACAGCTATATTAAAAGATGTGGCAAGTAGAAGAGGTATGTGGAATGGAGGTAAAAGAGCTAAATCCTCATTTTCTGATGTAGGAAGTTAATGAATAATACTTAACATTGAAAAAAAGAGTCATATAAGCATGCTATTTAGGTATACTGAGGCAACTCTAGACATAGATAAGAGTTGACAGTTATTGCAATTGGGCAACAGAAATTAGGGGTGTGAATGGGCGGGGCGGGGCCTGAAATCATGTAGGTGTACTGCTTTGACTGAAAAAGGGGCTTAGTGTCTCTTCATATATCCAGATGGGCACCACAAGTAGGCACAATAGAAATTGATTGATTGTTTGCTGTAGAAAACATAGTAACAATACAAAGAAACAGTAGGGTACTTTCCCTCCCATATTTTGCATAAGGCCATGGCAGAAGCACTTCCTTTTTCTAGTTCTCTGAAAAATAAATTCTTATATCATTTCTCTTTTTGTCAGAACCTGTGTATTCAGTGTTCAGCTCATCTTTAATTTCAGCTCTATTGAAAGAGCTTGGCCTAGCTGCTAACACTGGCAGGAAGAAAGGCCTTGGGGAGGAAGGCTAGTGTGGGATTCTGGCTTAGTCACTTATCAGTTTTATGTATGGACTCCTTACTTAAGCCCTCTTTCCTCACCTGAAAATAGAGAACTCTTTTGGCCTCAGGATTGTGTGAGGAATAAGTGAATAATTTAGTACATAGAGTGCTCTCCCCCTCCACCCCCCAATTTTAAAATTAAAAATATAAAGGAACACTGTGGTTACCCCTTGGACTAGGATAGGAGTCCTATGATGTTGGGTTTGGGCTCCACAGATGAACCATTCACATAGGGCAAGAGTTTAGGAAGGGGAGGGCAGGAAGTTTTCTGATTTTAGCAGAAGTTCTGACTGTACTTTGGGTGTAGTGTCTTCTGATCTCACTGTAGAGCTCAGCAAATTTGCAGAGACCCAGATCTTGGAATGTTTCATGCACAAGAATCAATAAAAAGCTCTTAGCTAATTTAGCTTCCATCTCTAAACACAATCAGAACAACTGCTCACCTCCCAGATAATGTGGAATAATTGTCCTAGTGTTAACAGGTTATCTTTTACTCCAAGGCTCCTGTGTGCCTTGTGGTGATCACTTATTTAAGCCAAGAACTTGGGGCCAGAGCCCTGCTCCTGTGACAAGCTAACCCATTCTCTGACTCAAAACCTAGCCCTTTAGTAATGGCCTGCTTGGAGGATTCTTACATCAGGGAATGCTAGATCGTGAAATCATTGGGGTGTATGTTCTTGGTTCATTTTATGAACTTGTTTGATTCTTGGAGGTCTCGGTAAATCCTAGTTCTGGTCTGTGGTCAGTGCCTCACACTCTGTACCCCCGAAGGAAACACCTGCGGGAGGCTCTAGGGAGTTAATGAGGCCAAGACAGCCTCTCCCTTATCAGCTCTCTTCCTCAGAATTATCTTCTGATGCTTCTGGGAGTGACAGGGTGGAGGAGAAAGGAAATTAGCAGAGGAGCTGCTGTCAGGGGCCGGAAGGTGGGGTGACAATGCCAGAGGAGTGAGGGCAGCAGGGATAAATAAAGCAGAAGACAGGCCCTGAACATGAGAAAAGAGGAAAGTAAAACTTGGCTTGTTAGGCCTTGGGAAAATAGTGAAACCAGATCTAGATGTCAAGTCAGTAAACCCTTGTGTAATAGGAGGGAGGTCAGGAAGCAGAAGACACACAGGATACAGTGGGGTCGTGCATGAAATAGACACTATTGAAACTGCCAAGACACCCAGGGTGGCTCAGGGGCAAAGGGGATGCAAGGGGACCCTGTAATCAGGAGGAGTTAATATCAACCACTTAACAGAAAGATCTTATAATAGAAGAATCTAGTCTCTACAGCTCTGTTATTGTTGATTTCTCATGGTTTTGCAAAGTTACGCCTAGTTGCCTCATCGATCAAAGCCCAGGCACAACCTTTGGAAGGAAGGTTAAGAAAAAGGGCTTTGAGTAGATACAATGGATGGGCAAAGCCCTACCACAAAACCAAGCAGTGGCTCATGGGCAAGTGCCCTGTTCTCATGCACAGCCCCGTTAGCCTTCAGTGAGCCAGAGCTAGCTGGGACCCCAGAGCTGGTCTAAACCAAGCTTTTCAGACGTTTATTGAAGTGATTCAGGGTATGCTTACACAAATAAAACGTAGGAAGTACAGATAAGCCTCGCAGCCACTAGAAAGTCACCATGCATCTGGTTTCTCTGTGGCTGCACGGTTTCCTGTCTGCTTCACCCCAGGCCTCTGCCCTGTTCTCTTCATAGGCCAACTTCCTCTTCTTCTGCAGGTCCCCACAGCCCCATCACTTGATCTCGTGGATGGCATTTGCTTCTCTAGAGCCCTCACTACCTTTCCTTTAAGCTTTAGGATCTGCTTCCAGCTCACTGTAGTCTTTTTTCATAGTTGTAATTTTGAAAGCCTCTGATTGGTCCAGTGCCCTTATTTATGGGTGAGTTGCTATTAAATGAAAATTCCACGCTTTGACTATCAGGAGATGCCCAAAGTATAAGTGGGTGGGGGGTATGGTAGGTTGGACAGGTAAAGACTTGCCTATTTTAGTAACATTGGAAGTCTGCAAGCCATCTTCCAAAGAATTTAAAAAGCATTAATGGAAACCTCCCACCCCTCCCCCCCATTCCCTCATTAGTCTGGAGTGCTGGGTACAGGGGATGGAGTGGTAAGGGGGCTGGTCAGCTAGGAAGGAGAATGAGACTTGTCCCCAGGGTCTTTGCCTGGATCACAGGGCCACAGAAATCCATTCAGTCTGTTTAGACAGGTTACTTGGTGAATTATCCATCTCTCACTGAAGGTTTGGCCTGGATGGAGTAAAAAGAGAGAAGTGAGAGGCTGGCTAGAGAGGGGTGGAGAGTGGGGGCCTCCTTCCTGTTAAGGAGGCAGGTGGGTCAGCAGCCAGTAGTCCCCACACTCCCAGAGCACCTTGCTCCTGTTCCCCGGGGAAGGCTCTTTGCTGGCAGGCTCCCAGGTGGCCACCAGCTCAACTGTGTTTGCAGGTAGAGGTCTCTTCCTGGCCTGGCTCACTCTCTCCATAGTGACTCTGGCTCCTGGTGTTTTGTTAGCATCAATTATAAACAGAAGCAAAATGCTCAAATGCTGCAAGCAACTCTTTATTTTTCCATCTCACCTGATGCCTTTGTAGTTTGCTCTGATCTGCCCTGAATCTTTGTAAGACCTTGACATTTCCATGCCCTTAAATGGCTCACTTCAGCTTCTGTTTTATTTTATGTCAGCCCAGTGGCACCAGGATGACGCTTGTTTCTCTGTGTCTCAGGATCTCTTGTTCCTGGACACCGCCCTTGTGTATTAACATTCCTTCTCTGTTCCTCAGTGGATTTTTCACTTTTTCCCTCCTTACCAATTCTTACTCATGTACCCTTCTCCCCAAGCTTGATTTGGGGAGCTTATGTTATCATCATGGATCTTTTCTTAGACTTGGGCTGGACTGAGTGTGAGCAGGAAATATTAAAATCCAGACTCCTTGAAGCCCACACTCATTTCCACTAGAAATGTTACACATGAGAAATTTGGAAACTCTTTGATTCAGCAATTTGACTTCTAAAACTGTGTCTTATGGATATAACCATGACTTTCCCCCAGAGACTAAGTTTTACAAAGCACTATTTGTAATTACCAAAAAATGTTGGAAATGACTTAAATGTCCAGCCTTTTGGGGGTGGGGTAAATTTATGGTACAGCCACATAAATTGTCTGGTTTTATTGCATCTTTATAAAAAAACTGGATAATAAAATAAAACCAGGAAGGGTGTGTTATCTGTAGTTATCTTGGGTGGGTGGAGAAAGAATGGATAACTTTTCTCCTCTTGTCTAAATTATATTTTTTAAAATTTCTAGAATGAACATAAATTTCTTTGGCACTAAGAAGAACAATGGCTTTAAAAACAAATGTTATCCACCCAGACAGCTATAATAATATATGGGTTGAAAATTTAGGTTCCGTTATAAATGCTCCCAAAATAAATTAGAAATGGAATTTACATTTGTAACATTATAAACAATATATGATAGCTCACAGGGAGACTTGAGCAACTTCGATGTATTTGTTGATTAAAATCAGTTGTCCACCATGCCTTATCTAAACACAAAACTTGGGGTTTACCCTTATTTTTCTTACCAATAATAGCGAGTAAGTAGCATTAGGATTCAGTGACTGGAGTAGTTTGCTTTGCTTAATCTTCAGTTCACTGTGAAATTACTCAGCTCCAGAAGTGGGGAGGTCTGGGTGAATAGAAGGCCAGTTTGAACCCTGGGGAGGAGATTGGGCTCTTCAGGTGAGGCTGTTCTGGAAGGGGCTCTGACCTAGGAGGAGTGACCAGGGCTGGGAGTGGGAGGGGCAAGGGTGCTTACCCTCCTGCAGGTATTAGCATATGCGCTTCTGGTGCTCCCCAGGCAACTTTGCTTTGTTTGTTTCTTCTCTACAGGCAAGGTAGAGCCCACTGTGCCACCTCCTCAATCAGCAGCCCAGTGGAAAGCAGCTATGGGTCCCAGCTGAAGAGAGCTGGCCTCCTTGACCCTGACCCAGCCCTGGTGCCACGTCTCTGTTCCAGCGCTGAGGTAAGACCCCTTGAGGACAGAGAGGACAGAATGTTTACAGTTGGGGTGGTGGTGGGGACTGTGTGAAAGCCTCCTCCTCAAAGGCTCAGGAAAGAAGGAGCAGTTGTTCCTGGTTCAGTCAAACCATCTGCTTCCACCCCAGCCCATTGGGAGGCAAGGTCATTTGGTGGCCAAAGAGGCTGTGAATTTTCAGAGCAGATCTTTTGTAATCTTAACAGGGAGTTGAATTCACCCAATTGCTGGTGAAATTTGAACTCCAAAGGTAGTAAATTTATTCTCTAGGTAAAACTGCACCTGATTCAGGTGAATGCTTAACTTAGGTGCACCTGTTCTGTTCTGCAAGGGAAGTTGAATTCTTAGGAAACTCGTTCTCTCTCTCTCTCTCTCTCTCTCTCTCTCTCTCTCTCTCTCTCCCTCTCTCCCTTCCTTTCTCTCTCCCTTTCTCTTTCTCTCTGACCAAAGGGAAACAGAGTAACAGAAATTGTGTGTAGGAGGTTATTGCAAAATGTTCCATTAAGCTCACTAAAAAATGTCTTTAATTACCTATATATGTTCTGATTATAAAGGAAACATGTGCTCATAGGACATTTGGAAAACTGCTGATGTAGAAGAAACAACATGCCTGAAATCCTATTGCTGTGAACAGTCCTCCAGGTGGTTTTTATTAAGGTTACTCTTTAAGCCTCTATGCATGTTGACGCCTCTCGCTTGGAGGTAGAGAGGTGAAGCAGAAAGAATACTCAGGAGCAGGAGAACTTGTTTCTAGTCTGGAGGCTCTTGAGAGCAGATTTTTAAATATTCAGGAATTTGGCAAACTGGTTGTTAAGAGATTGTTGGCTGCTTGAAATTGGCCTTGGTGGGAAAATTTACACAGCGGACATGAGCCAGTGCTGCAAACCAGGGCTGTTTTGTTCTGGAGATTCAGGTTACCAGCACATCTCTGGTTCCAGAGCTTGCTCTACCACCAACAGGCTGGGTGGCATGGGCAAGTCATGTCACCAGTGCCTCCCTCTACTTCCCCTCCTGTGAACAGTAGGTGCTCCATAAGCATTCTTTAAATGAATGAATGAGAGTGAGATTTCTGTTCTTGTTATCTCATTAGACAGTTGTGAGGGTCCTATAAGAGAGTGGAAATAAAACGCATTGCATTCTGTGAGGCTCCCTCCTTATGGACAGAGAGGGTTTAGTTGATTGGTAAATCTTTGGTTTATTTTTATTTTATTTTAATTTTTTTGTCAATCCTCACCTGAGGATATTTTTCCATTGATATTTAGGGAGAGTGGAAGAGAGAGGGGAAGACAGAGAGAAACATTGATGTAAGGGAAACACATTGATTAGTTGCCTCCTGCATAAGCCCCGACCAGGGCCTAGGCTGCGGAGAAGCCTGCAGCCAAGGTACGTGCCCTTGACCAGAATTGAACCTGGGACCCTTTGGTCCTCAGGTGGATGCTCTATCTACTGAGCCAAACTGTCTAGGGCTGGTTTATTGAATGGAGAGAAGTCGCTGGCATTTCCCCCGTTGGCTCTTGCTACTTGGGGGAATCTGTGAATTACTGACATCCTTTCATAAGGGCAGATGAAAACTCTCCATTTACTGACCAACATCTGGGGCAAATTTTCTTGCTGGAAAAATCAAGAAGTTGGTCAGAGAAGTGTGAACAGGAAGCCCCAGCGCTACCAGTTGTGAAAGCCAGGACTGAAATCAGATCTTTTGACTCATAAGCTCTAAAGGGGGGGGGGGGGTGGGGGGGGCAGAGAGGTGGGGGTTAGAGGAGGGAGGAGGAGAAGGGGCACTTCCTGCCAAATGTGAAATTTAAACAAAAGCCTCTTTCTTCAAGGCCCTGCTGTCAGCAGATTAGAGCTAATTAAATTAGCATAATGGAGCCCCAGCTTCTGCCCTCTCCCTCTACTTTCTGAACCTCTTGGTTCCTTCTCTTCACCTCTTTCCTCAGTCCTGAAGGAGGGGATGAGATAAGGTAAGGCATCAGTTAAGCATCAGTTGACTCTGTAGAGTTGTAGTTCAGAAAATGATAAAGGACCATAGAGGCTATCTGGTCCTACACTCTCATTTTAAGAAGCCAGGCCCCACAGCGGGTGATTTTCCTGCTTGAGGTGAAGGTCTGTGCTCCTGGGAGGCAGGGAACCAGGCTGGGAGGATGGGATGGGACACCACTCCGGAGGCCACTTGTTCACTAAGCCCTCGCATAGGACTGGTAAGGGGGAATGGTGGATGGTCTCTGGGTGCCTCTATCCTTCTCGGTCCCTCTCCTGCACCTGCTTCCACAGCCCCAATGCACATCACGAGGTATCCCTCTGGAGTGCTAGAAATTAAGCCCCTTTCCTCAACAGGGGCCTGGTTTTCTAAGCCAGTGAAATCAGCTGAGAAGATCTTATTCTGAGGACCTTTAGGTATGTGTATGGGGAAAGGAAGAGTGTTTGAGCTCATGATGGCTCCAGGCATTGTGCTTTGTGTTCTGCCTGCATGATCTCATTTAATTCTGCAATGACCTAGCAAGGTAAGTATTTCTATCACCATGCAGCAGAAGTTTACATTGAGTCTTGCAGAGGTGAAGAGCCTGCCCGAGATTTCACAGCTGGTAAGCAATAGATATATAAACTAAGCCTGTCTGTGACTTCCCGGCTCCTCAAAGTTAGTGAGCACTTTTTACAGCAAGCACTGGCCTACCTGGATTGGAGTTCCCAGGCCAAGTTTCAACCAAGTAGGGCCCCTTTCCCTGAGGAACATCATTCCGTCTTTGAAGCTACCTGAACAGTTGCAGCTTAAAGTGCTTGGAGCTTTACAAAAGGCCACACTGTTCCTTTCAGTCTCAGTGGCTCTTCCGTGTACAGTAAGAAAGCATTGGAGCTGGGAGCATCCAGAGGCCTTTAGTGTAGTTTCCTTATTCCTGTGATGCCCCAGGAGTGAGGTGGCATGCTGGTGGCCTCACATCCCTCAGCCAGTTAGAAGCAGGGGCTTTCTCAGCCTCTGGACTCTCAGTGCTCTTTCCAAGGGAACCAAACATACTGTTTGGTTTTCCTCTGTATTTGGGTAAGAGATTATTCCTTTGGCAAGAGGGATTTAATTCAGTTCATAGATATTTACTGAAAGCGTACTGTGTGCCCATCTAAATATCCCAGCCTGTTTGCCCAAGAAATTCTGGCTCATCCTTGGGTAAACAGGTGTGACAAAGGGAGGAGCTCCCTACATCAAGATTTTATATGACATATACCATCCTGTAGCTACTCAGCTCCAATCTTTTGTAAGAATTCTAAAGGGGGAAATTATGTCTCAAATTGCTCTGTGTCCCAGGGTTCCCAGACTTCTGAAAATAGATCAGTCTGCTAACTGGGGAACAGAGCAGCAAAAGGTGGGTCGGGGTCTTTGGAAGACTTTTGCAGAGAGGTAGGGCCTAGGGAGGAGGCAGCATGGTAGAAGGAGTGAATGGGTAGGCACTGATAAGTTAGGTAGGTGTCTTTTCCAGCAGAGCTGGGGTGGGTCGGGGAGCTGAGTGTATGGTTTTGTAGGCAGTCAGGAATCTTTTCCATCAGTGGCACCTGATCAACTTCAGGAGAAAAATCTCCAATCAGTAGGGCACTCAGAATGTGAATCAGGCTTGAAAGGGTTCTTTGGAAAGCTTGTTGGTTGGCCTCCACATCTTACATCTGAGGAAATGGAGGCCCAGAAAGGAGAATGGTCTTGTCTATGACACAAGTGAAACTGGAATCTACTCTTCTGAATGCCTGGTCAGGGTCCTTCACACCAAACCCTCTGGCTGCATAGGGAGGAATGTTCTAGGGAGCAGCTATAGCCTGCTTTCTGCTTTGGCTTGTCTGGCCCAGTCCCTGTGACAGGTTGGGTTTGGTTGTTAGAGGAATTTGTGGCAGTAGCAACACAGTATGGAGAAGATGTCCTCTCAATAATGCCAGGGATCCTTGGCTTCTCAGCGAGCCAGCCCTTAACCCTCCTTCTTTCAGATCCTTCCTAAACTAGGACTTGCTTAGGCCAGGGGACTATCACCTATGGCTTCATGCTGGGAATTCACCACTGTGGGAAGGCATCACAATACAGAGAAAAGTGCCCCAGCATTGGAGACCTTCGACTGGTTTTGAGCTGGCTTGATCATAGCTGCAAGACTCCCTGGCCTTTCTTACCTGATCTGTACAATGGCTGAACAATAACTACCTAGAGTGAAGATTAATCATCCTAATATATAAAAACCTTGGGTCCATCACATCCACAATGACCAGAGGCTCGACCAACCGGAAGTCAGTCCTGTAGTCAGTGCTGGGTTGTTGTGGTGACCCAGCACTGACTGCTATGGCTGCAAGCGTGGTGACCTAGCACTGACTGCTGAGGGGGCTGCGAATCAGGCCTGGAGAGAGGCCTAAAGAGAGAAACAGGGTCTGATCTGTAGCCTGTGTAGCAGCTGTTGATCAGCACTTGCCTCTCTCTTTGTCTCTGTGCTGGGCCAGCAGCCACGCCTCCATTTCTCTCCAGGCCTCCACCTGGGCTGCTGATCAGCCCTGCCTTTCTGATCAGGCCCCATTGATAGGCCCAGAGACGTTGACTGGCATAGAAACTGACCAATCAGAACCAAATCTGGGTGAAGTGTGAGGAGCCACTGGCTGCCTAGGAGGCGGAGCTTTTGACACTGACTGGCATAGAAACCGACCAATCAGAACCAAATTGGCTGGCAGAGAGGGCAGTTGGGGGCGAGATCAGGCCAGCAGGGGAGGACAGTTGGGGGCAATCGGGCTGACAGGGGAGCAGTTAGGTGTTAATCAGGCCAGCAGGGGAGTGGTTAGGGGGTGATCAGGCTGGCAGGCAGAAGCGGTTAGGGGCAATCAGGCAGGCAGGCAGGCAGGCAGGCAGGCAGGTAGGTAGGTGAGCGGTTAGGAGCCAGCAGTCCTGGATTGTGAGAGGGATGTCTGAATGCTGGTTTAGGGACTGGGCCTAAACAACCGGCAGTCAGACATCCCCCGAGGTGTCCCAGATTGGAGAGGGTGCAGGCTGGGCTGAGGGACACCCCCCCCCCCCAGTGCACGAATTTCGTGCACCGAGCCTCTAGTTACTTATATAATGTTTTCCCACAAATTAGATGACCATTAAATGGTACTCATTTTTTTTTTCATATATCTCTACTGAAGTATAATCGACAAAAACCTATGGGTGTTTAAATTGCACAACTTGATGAGTTTTGACATTTGTATATACTCATGAAATTCTCCCCCAATCAAATTAATGAATATAACCACTACCCCCCAAAGTTTTCTCCATCACCTTATCCTTGCCTCCTGCCCCTCTCTATGTCCTTGCCTCCCATGCCCAGGCTATCACTAATCTGCTTTCTATTACTATTGGTTACTTTGCATTTTCTAGAACTTTCTGTAAATAGCATAATATAGTATGCACTCTTCTTACATCAGTATAATTCTACTGGTATTCATTCATGTTGTCTATATTAATAGTTCATTCCTTTGTTGCTGAATTGTATCCTATTGTATGGAAATACCACAATTTGTTTATCTATTCACCTATTCACAAACATAGGTGAATGGGTTACTCACAGTTTTTTGGCTGTTGAAATAAAGCTACTATAAGCATGTGTGAAAAAGTTTTTGTGAGAACATATGCATTCTGCTCTCTTGGGTAAGTATCTAGGAGTAGAATGGCTGGATCATATAGTAGGGTATGTTTAACTTTTTAAGAAGCTGCCAACTTTCTTGCCAACACTGGATATAGTCAGTCTTTTTAAGTTTAGCTATTTAATAGATGTGTGGTTCTCTTATTGTCGTTTTATTTGCATTTCCCTATAGATTAATTATGTTTATAATATTTTCATATCATATTTTTATTTGCCATCTGCATAGTTCCTTTGGTAAAATGTCTGTTCAGATCTTCTGTTCATTAAAAAAAAATTGGGTTATTTGTTTTCTTATAATTGAGTTATGAGTTCTTTATATATTCTACAGACTAGTGCTTTATTGGGAGATGCTTGCAAATATATTTTCCAATTCTGTAGCTTGCATGTGGTGGGTTAGGGGTAGGGTCACAATTCAGTTGAATAAGTGCTATGCACAGGAAGTACGAAAGAAGGTCAGGAATCTTGAGTGAAGCCAGGGACGCGTCTTAGAGGAGAAGGTGTGTGAATTGGGTCTTAAAGGAAATTATAAATTAGCTAGATGGGGGAAGGACAGTCTAGGTAGAAGTTTGTATGTGCAAAGGCATGGAGATACAGAATGTCAGGTGCATGCAAAATTGTAAATAATATGATTGAAGCACTGGAATTTGAGAGTAGAAGGGTGTGGACTAGAATCTCAGTTGCCCTACTTATTGGCTGTGCACCTCCTTAAAATGTTTTTCTTTTATTTGCAAACATTGCAGATTTACAGAAAGTTGCAAAGATACTACAGAGGTGTCTGGTGCATCCTTTATTTCATTTCTTCCTGTTATATCATCTTACATAATTACAGTACAATGTCAAAACCAGGAATCTGAAATTGGTAAAATGTGTGTATGGTCCTCTATGTCATCTTCTCGAATGGGTAGATGAGTGGTGCTATCACTGCAATCGATACACACTGTTCCATCACCTCAAACAACTCCCTCATGCCACCCCTTCATTGTCACACTGGCCTAGCCCCCACCCCTATTTTTCATTTGTATGATTTTGTCATTTTGAGAATGTTCTATAAATAGAACCATACACTATGCAATCTTCTGAGACACTGCCAAACTCTTTCTACAGTGGCTGTATCATTTCACATTCCCACCAGCAATGTAAGAGAGATTTACTCTCTCCACTTCCTTGCCAGCATTTGGTATTGATATATATATATGTCAACACCAAATGAGGAATGAGGATATTTTTTTGCATTCATTTTTAGAGAGTGGAAGGGCAGGGAATGGGGAGAGAGAGAGAAGAGAGAAACATTGTTGTAAGAGAGACACATCGATTGGTTGCATGTGCCCCAAATGGGGCAGGGTTTGAACCCGTAACCCAGGTACATGCCCTTGACCGGAATCAAACCCAAGACTCTCCAGGGTGCAGGCCAACACTCTAATCACTAAGCAATGCCAGCCAGGGTGATGTGTTGTCATATTTTTATTTTAGTTGTTTTAATAGGTGGGCAGTGGTATCTCATTATGGTCTTAATTTGCATTTCTCTAATGAGTAGTTGTGTGACTCTTACTTTTCTTGTCACTCTAGACCTCAGTCTGTACTTTTTAAATGTGAGAAGCAAGAGGAAATTCTTTCTTCTTCATTGTTTTGGTGGCCCCAGGAAAGTGATATTTTATAGAAAGTATATATGTATTTCCCCATAGATGAGTCAACAACCTGTGCTGATTTTGTAATGTGCTGTGGGGTAAGTTCTCTCCACCCAGGCCCTTCCTGATTCCAGTGTTTCAACATCACAACCTTACGGCTGAGGTGAAGAAGCTGCTAGAGTTGACCCAGGATGATTATTTTCTCAGGGTCAAGGGAAGTGTCTGAAGTGCCGAGGGAAGCTGCCATGACTGCAGGCCTTTTCTACACTTAGCATCTCCTGTTATCTCCACTTATAGATGGAGAGGCCCCTCTAATGCTGGAAAAAATAACAATGATAGCTAGCAATTACACTTATGTGCCAGGTACAAAGTGCTTTTTACATAGTAACTCATTTAATTCCCCCCCAAATCCTGAGTTAAGTACTATTATCTCCAATTTGTGAAAAAAGGGAGAACACTGAGGCACAGAGAGGTCTCGTAGCTAGTAATTGCTGAGTAAGTTGGGATTTGAACCCAGATGGTCTGACACTCAAATCTACCCTTTTAGTCCTTATGCTGTGATACCTCTGTGCTAGGGTGGATAGAACCTCATGTGGCGTGCACCCTGCTGTGAGAACAGGAAAGGCCTCAGGCTCCCCACTTAGGAGCATGTGGGGAAAGGGGAGGGCTCACCATGGGTTCTCTGGGGCATCAGCATGTGTGATGTTGAGACTGGAACTGGAATAGGTGGGAAGTGCTTTCCCAAGGGAATGGGCTGCTCCTTGGAGGCCTGTACTGGGCATGGGCTGTCTGGGTGTGAGTGGGGCTCTGGCTCTGAAGACACAGTTCTGTTCTCTGAGCCTGGTGTGCACTCAGGACGGGCTTACACACACTGTGGGAAGAGACGAGGAGGAGGATGTAGCAGCCTTGACCTTGGGGGACAGCACATGACCGCACTGGTCCCCAGTCTCTCAATCACCTGCCTGTGCAGCAGCAGTAGCGACCTTCACCTTGCATGATCCCAGGGGGACTGAGAATAAGCTCAGATCCAGGCCTTACAAAGCTGTGCCTTCTTTTTTATTGCTTGTTTTTGAGTGTGCACATGATTCAGTCAGTTTATTACTCAACCAAACACAGTGTGTCATCATGGTGGTTTTGATCATTATACAGATTTTTCCTGTGTATTGTATTGTATTGTATTGTATTGTATTGTATTGTATTGTATTGTATTGTATTCTATTGTATTCTATTCTATTCTATTCTATTCTATTCTATTCTATTCTATTCTATATATTATCCTTAAAAAGTTTTTATTGTGGTAAAATGCACCTAGCATAAAATTTACCATGTTAACCATTTTTCAAAAAATATATTTTTATTTATTTCATAGAAGAAGGGAGAGGGATAGAGAGAGATAGAAACATCAATGAAGAGAGAGAATCATTGATCAGCTGCATGTCCCTTACTGGGGATCGAGCCCACAACCCGGGCATGTGCCCTTGACTAGAATTGAACCTGGGACCCTTCAGTCCACAGGCCGACGCTCTATCCACTGAGCCAAACCAGCTAGGGCCCATCTTAACCATTTTTAAGTGTACCATTTAATAGTGTTAAAATATATGTTCTCCAATGAGCTGAACATTTTTCTTTTTTTGTTTTTTTCTTTTCATTATTTATTTATTTATATATATATTTTAAATAACTCTTTATTGTTCAGAGTATTACAGATATTCCTCTTTTTCCCCCCCATAACTCCCCTCCACCTGGTTCCCACCCCACCCTCTGCCCTTACCTCCCTCCCGCACTGTCCTCATCCATAGGTGTATGATTTTTGTCCAGTCTCTTCCGGCATCCCCACACTCCTTTCCCCCAGAGAATTGTCAGTCCAATCCCTTTCTATGCCCCTGATTCTGTTATATCCACCAGTTTATTCTGTTCATCAGATTTTTTTATTCACTTGATTTTTAGATTCACTTGTTGATAGATATGTATTTGTTGTTCATAATTTTTATCTTTACCTTTTTCTTCTTCTTCCTCTTCTTAAAGAATACCTTTCAGCATTTCATATAATACTGGTTTGGCAGTGATGAACTAACTCCTTTAGCTCTTTCTGATCTGTGAAGCTTTTTATCTGACCTTCAATGCTGAATGATAGCTTTGCTGGGTAGAGTAATCTTGGTTGTAGGTTCTTGCTATTCATAACTTTGAATATTTCTTGCCACTCCTGTCTGGCCTGCATAGTTTCTTTTGAGAAATCAGCTGACAGTCGTATGGGTACTCCATTGTAGGTAATTGTTTTTTTTCTTGCTGCTTTTAATATTCTGTCTTTGTCTTTTGCTCTTGGCATTTTTATTATGATGTGTCTTGGTGTGGTCCTCTTTGGATTCCTTTTGTTTGGGGTTCTGTGCGCTTCCTGGACTTGTAAGTCTATTTCTTTCACCAGGTAGGGGAAATTTCCGGTCATTTTTTCTTCAAATAGGTTTTCAATATCTTGCTCTCTCTCTTCTTCTGGCACCCCCATAATTCGGATGTTGGTACCTTTGAGGTTGTCCCAGAGGCTCCTTACACTATCTTCATATTTTTGGATTCTTTTTTATTTTTGCTTTTCCAGTTGGGTGTTTTTTGCTTCTTTGTATTTCAAATCTTTGACTTGATTCTTGCTCTCCTCTAGTCTGCTGTTGGATCTCTGTATATTATTCTTTATTTCAGTCAGTGTATGCTTAATTTCTAGTTGGTCCTTTTTCATTTCCTTGAAGGTCTCACTAAATTTATCGGTGGTTTCTAGAAAATTCTTGAAAAACTTTATAACCGTGATTTTGAACTGTATATCCAGTCGTTTGCTTTCCTCCATTTCTTTCATTTGTGACCTGTTTCTTTTTCTCCACATTTTGGCTGCTTCCCTGTGTTGATAGAGTGGCTTTGTGTGCTAGGTGCCCTGTAGGGTCCAGTGGCTCCACCTCCCCAATTACCTGAGGTGGACACTCTTGGTGCACCCCTTTGTGGGCTGTGTGCACAGTCTTGTTGTAGTTAAGCCTTGATTATTGTTGGTATCACTGGGAGGAATTGACCTCCAGGCCAATTGGCTGTGAGGATCAGCTTTGTCTATGATGGGAGAACTTCTGTACTGGAGACACCCTTATGGGGCAAGACTTGCTTCAGTGGGGCTTTGGTGCTCACTGAGTCTGCCCTCTGAGTGTGTCTCTTATGGATGTGATGAGTTGTAATCTGGATGGTCCCACTCTGACCACTGGGTACACTGGCTCTTGGATCTCCAAGGAGGTGCTAATTTAGCCTCTGCCTGAGGCCACCCAGCAGGAGTTATGGAGAGATCTTCAGATTCCTCTTCTTTGTTTGGGGTGGAGGTGCCCAAATGAGGCCCAGCTGTGAAGCAATGGAAGCTGCAGTGGGCCCTTGGGCCTTTTTTTGGAAGTTCTTGAGCTCTCTGACCCAGCTGCAGTTTGTTAGGTAATTTTAGATTGCAAAGGGCCAGACCATTCATATGCAAAAGCCTCTGTGCACAGCTTGGGTGGGGCGGGGTCTCAGGGAATCAACAGGGTGGAGCAAACAGCAATGGCTGACCCTCAGCCTTGCCCTAAGAGGCCCCCATATCTCAGTGTCCCTCGGTAATTGCTGCAAGCACCTCTGAGAGAAAGCTGCCCTTGAGTTCTGCCCGATGCCAGACAGTCCAGTTCCTCCTATATGAGTCTGGGTCTCCAGAGTCTCACCCAGAACTGGAGTTCAGAGCAATCGGGAGCTTGTGTCTCCCTCCTGATTGAAAAGACAACCGTGTACTCAGTTGCCAGCCCTTTTCAAGCACGCAGCTCGGTACCTCTGCACTTTTCTTCCCCACCTCCTCTGAGTATCAGTGTGCTTTTCTCTTTCCTTCTAGTTGTAGAATTTCCACTCAGCCAGCCTTCCTGTGGTTCTGGATGATGTCCGTTTTGTCTTTTAGTTGTAGTTTTGAAGTGGTTGCGTGTGGCAGCAATTTCAGGTGTTTACCTATGCCGCCATCTTGGTTTCTGATCGATCTGAACATTTTTCATCTTGCAAAATGGAAACTGTTCTCACTAACAGTTTCCATTTTGCCACTTCCCTCCGGTCCTTGCAGTCACCATTCTGCTTTGAGGATATGCTTTTATGGATTTTTAGAGAGAACAGAAGAGCGAGAGATATATGGATTGGTTGCCTCCTGTATGTACCCTGATGGGACTGAACCTTCAACCTAGGTATGTGCCCTGACCGGGATCAAACCTGAAACCTTTTTTTGTATGGGATGATGCTCCAACCAGCTGAACCACCTGGCCAGGGCTCATTATACAGATTTTAAAAAACAGCTTTATACTCCATGACATTAACTTGTTTTAAGTGTAAATTCAGGTTTTTTTTTTTTTTTTTTTTTTAAGAAAATTTACTGACTTGTGCAACCATCAGCACAACGTGGTTTTAGAACATTTCCATTATTGGTGGGGTCATCCTTCCATGGAAAAGGCAAGAAAATTACTTTTCATAAAAATGGTTCCATAATTATTTTTTTCTGGAATTAGTTATCTGCTACCAGCAGGAGGATCTCATTAATTTAATTCACTTAGTATTTACGGGGAGCCTGCTGGAGCCCACAGCTGGGCTAGGTGCAAATGGAAATAAAGAGATAACCAGGTGGAGATGGCTGCTTCCCTGCAGCTGACAAACTTCCTAATGTAACGTACTTGGGTGTCTGGGTCTCCTGGCAGCTGCTGTTTTTTACTCTGTGGCTCTTAGCTGAGTCCCGGGCAAGGGCCTTGCTTTTGCAATATAGGCATACCTCATTTTAGTGTACTTTGCTTTATTGCATGTCACAGATGTGTTTTTTCTAAATTGAAACATTCGCTTTCTTGTTGTGGTCTGGAACTGAACCTTCAGTATCGCTGAGGTATGCCTAAATTGGTATTGCACTGACATTGGCTGAGCAGAAAGGGAAGTGTACACTCCAAAATCTGCAAACAGCTCTAGGCGTTGGCAAGCCTGGATGCAGATTAGGGAAGAGAAGAAAGTGGGTATGCTGTTAAAGATACAAAGATTCAACAGGTGCAATTGGAGTGAGGGTGCACTGACGGAAGAAAGAGCTGGAGCAAAAGCAGGACAGCAGGCCAGGGCAGTGCAGGCAGTGATGGTGCAGTAGGTGGCATACAGCTTAGGGGCACATTTGCATGTGGTGGGTGTTGCTTGGAGGCGTGGGGGTGAGGAGGGAGCACAGTCTTGTGTGCTAGACTCAGAAATTTGGACTTAGCGGAGCAAACATGGAAGACACCATTTTAAGTCTCCCAGGAAGGGCATGGTTATTCAGAGCTGGACTTGGGAGAGGAATTTTGCAGTGAGGAGAAAGAGGGAAGCAGGCACGGGTTAAGAGGGTACCATGAGGGTGCTAATATTCGATAACATGGACCTGACTTGGGCAGGAGTGGTGGGGAAAAGAAAGAAGTGTGTGGGAGAGAAGATTCTGCCAGGTAAGAGGAGAAAATCTCTCTGTTCTGACCACTTCTGGGGTTCATACCTGCTTTGCCCACCTGCCTGTTGCACTTCAGCAAACCCCTCAAACTCAGCCTGTCAAAAGCCAGACTCAACAGCTCCCCTCCCCCATGCTTTTCCCTTGCCTGGCATGCTTTTCTTTCCCCTCCATTTCTCTCTTTATCCCCCTCCTCTTGCCAGGAGGAAAGAGGAGCCAGAAAGAAGCTGAGCACTGAACACTGTCCCCATGGAAGGCAGTGCCATGGAGGGCTGGTCAGAAATTTTCAGAGAGGGTGGCAGGCAGTGCCAAATGCCAAAGAGGTTAGTGAGGATGGGCACTGAAGAATGGCTAGGGACTCAGGGCTGGTACTAGCATGAGGCCAGGTGTCTTGGGTTCAACATTTAAAGAGGCCCTCACAATTGGGTGCCAACCTGACTTGCACAATCCTGAGAGTGAGGGCTTCCTTAATTTTGCACCCCAGGTACCTTCCTTGCCTTACTATTCTTGGATTATGTGTCTGGAGAGAACTGGTAATTTGGGGGGGGGGTGGGCGATGCTGGTGACCTTGGGGAAAGCATTAAATTCCAAAGGGCTAAGGACCGACGACTGTGGAACTGCTTCTTCAGTAGAAAGCCTCCCCAGGGAAGCTTCCTGAAGCTGCATGGGGGCACACTTGTCTCTCTCCTTACCCTGAGATAGCCTCTTAGGATTTCCACAGACTATCTAGGGTTTCTGGAACACCGTTAGAAGACCACCGATCCATTTCAACCCCTCAGTTTACCACAGAGAATTTTGAGACCCAGAGAAGTATGTGACTTGTTCAAGGTCACACAGGAAGGTGTGACTTTAGAGGTCTTTCCTTTCCTTTGATGTATTATCTTCAATTGTTTGACATTCTCTTTTTGTCTCATCCCCCATCTCTATCCCCCCTCACTATAAGAATTAGAAACAGAGTTGATACTTAAAGTCGGATCTGTATTTGAAGACCAATTCTCGAATTCTGAGAAGTCCATTTACTGAATGCTACCTACATTACTTTAGGGGATTTTACATAGATTATTTCAGTTATTTCTTATAAGAACCTTTCAAAGTACATGCCATTATCCTATTTTTCTGATGAAGAGACTGAGGCTCAGGGAGAACATGTGACTTGTTTAGGTTTGCCCAGTTACTAACTGGTGCTGCTGGATCTGAAACGCGTGTTCTTCCTCTATACCCCATGTTTGCTCAATCTTTCATATTGACTGGGTGCCATTGTGCCAGGCACTATATTTTGTGCTGATACAGTATAAGCAAAGGAGACTAAAATCCTCCTGAGACCTACCCCACTTGTCCCCATGTCTGTGAGGGAGATGGGCTTGCTCTTCATAGGTCTCTGGGCTACCTGTGGTGGCTGCTGTGTTTTTTTTGGTTGTTGCTGAGATGAAACCCACAGCCCAATTCACTCCTCAGCCACCAAGTCACATGGACTCCTTTCTCTCTGCCCCGGCTCTGAACCATTTCACTGAAATCTCCCGTAGGCGATACAGAAGTTTATGATGCAAGACGCATGCCCCCACATCCCCTCAAGCAGGTCTGATTCAGTTCCACGATTTAGCCCTGATAAAGTCAAGTATTTTGGCCTCCTCTGCCCCTAGCCCCAGTGAGAATTTGGACCCAGTGTTTTCACTTGTCACTTTAGACTGTTTGCCAGAGTTTGCGGAAAAAGGCCTGGATTATTAATGCTCTCGCCGGGAACAGCTGCGCCTTGCCAGGTTGTCATATGAGCCCTCTGAAAAGCCCTGAGCTGCAAGGCCCACACGCTCCCGGGCTCACTGGCTCAGGTGGGAAATGTGATCCTGTCCTACAGAAACTGCAAACAGCTCAGGAGGGCTGAAGGCAGCTTGGGAGGGGTTGATCAGGGTCTCACCAGGAATTTGCAACAGCAAAGTGGGCATCTGGGAGGCTGATTCCATCCTGGTGCTTCAGGGGCTTCTGCAATTTTCGAAGGTCTTTCTAATCTGCCGGCCCCCTCCCCCAAAGATAATAATAAGTTTAGTAATATTTAGAGATCCACTACTCCTTACCCTGGGTGCTATGCCACTTGAAATACATTACAGGCATACCTCAGAGATATTTCAGGTTCCGTTCTAGACCATGGTAATAAAGTGAGTCTCCCAATAAAACAAAGAGCAATAAAATGAGGAATATCTATAGTTTAATTCTCAGAACAAGGTAAACAAGGCTTGTTACTTTGAGTTAATGGGTGAGTAAACAGCCTCTGAGAGATTGAGTGAATTACCCAAGGTCATGAAGGTAGAAAAGGGTGGAGGTGGGCTTTGAACCCAGGTTAATCGCATGCTCCTTTCAGGACATTGTAAGCCACCAGACACAGAATGATATTTTCCCAGCTCATCTTCAGGTTATCCCTGCAACTGTCCTAACTCCTTTGTCTCTCATCTTTACTTCTTCCCAATACTCTGCAAACCTGCTCTGGAGCCTGGTATTCCAGTGAGGACTTGACTAGAGTTCAAAATCCACCAGGCCAGGTGGTGAGGTGGATGGTGGTGCTACAGGCCAACCCAGGGATGAGGAAAGATGGTCTCTCATACCTTCTCCTCTATCTCTGGCTCCACTTCACCTCTTCATGCTCCATCAAAGCTCCTTTTTAGCACCAGGAGCTCAACACTGAGTTTAGAGAAAATTATCTAATAATGTCACTGGTTTGCGTAGAAAACCTCTACCAGTCCCAGTTTCTTGCAGGATAAACTTGGACTAGAAATACTTATACCTGGACCAGACAGTTCTGCTGAACCCCATTTCCCATCACTGCAGCTCTTACACCCTTATCCCTTAAAGCTTCTCACCATGCCCTGAGTACAATAGGCCCACTTTCATGACTGAGCCTTTGAACTACTTTCTGTTGCACATGCCTTTTTCTGCCTGGCAGACTTTTGTTTATTCTTCCAAATCCAGGATGAACATTGTTTCTGACTTCTATCAGAGTTGATGCCACCTAGCCCTTAGATCTTAATGCCTTATGTGGATTTCCACCCATCATTTTATGGGTCTTTCTCTTCTAAGGCCTCAGGAGCAGGGATTGGGCACTATTTATTTCTATAAAACCTGTACTTGGAGCATATTTGTGCGAACCAATGAATGGGGACTCATTAATAAAACTGTGCACTAAAGTATGAATCACAGGTGATCCCACTTTAACTGAAATGCAATGTTGAGGGACTTTAGAGAAGGAGAGGTGATAGGCTAGGACTGTGGTGGTATTGATTGTTTGACAGCACTGTGCTGACAGCATTATTGCAAATGAGCTGAGCGAGAGAGAGAGAGAGAGAGAGAGAGAGAGAGAGAGAGAGATGACTGAAGTAGTAACACAATGCCTTAAAGCTGGGGAATGAAGCATGGCCTGCCCTACCTTCTAAGCCAGCCTCTCAAACTTTGTTCCTGCCCTGCCTCCCAGGAGAGGAGCTCCTTAGGGCATAGCTGGGTGCACACCTGTAGAAAGAGTAGGAATTGTGGATGATCCCAAAAGGAAGGGGAGAAGGGTGGCATGTAGAAGGAGTAGAAGCAGAAACAGGAGAAAGTCCAAGGCCAGCTTTCTTTCCTTACTGTAGTGCTGGAGGCATCTTGCTGGCCAGAACTGCTGCCTGATGGCTGCTCCTGAGGATGCAATATGAGCTGGGTCCAAGCATGAATTTGGAGCCAGGACCTGGATATGTAGGTCATTCTGTACTACTGGGCCTCCTGCCCACTTAATTATTTCTTCCCCTGGTATCAGCACTCAGGCCTTGGAGATAGTAAGATCCGAGTTTAAATCCTGGTCTCAAGCACTTTAATTGCTAATTGTGTAGCACAGAGCAAAAAATAATAGGGATGCTATTTTTCTAGGGTCATTAGGATCAGTGATGATGACCATATTGACAGGACTTGTGCTATGTGGCTTATGGCATTGTATTTATTCCTCTATAGGTAGATGCTGTTATTATGAATTTAATAGAAGTTAAATAAGTTCCCCAAGGTCAATAGTGAGTGAATGATGGACCCAAGTATGCTACATTGGGTCCACTATGTGACTATGCCACCAGTTCTCCAATTTGCCTGATCCTAAGAATCACCTGAAGCTTCTTGAAAGAGCAATTGCCAGGCTCAGTCTTAGGTTCTGATTCAGCCTGGTTGGGGTAGGGCCTGGGGAGCAGAAGATGTAAAGGCTACCTAGAATAATAGTAAAATCTCAGAAAACACTATACTCTGCTTTTCTTGCCTCTAAGTTGTGGCTCCTATTTGTCCCTCAGTAAATATTAGCAGTGAGTATTGTAGTATAATTTTATTGAAAGGATATTTTATCATGCAAGATTTTTATCTTTTAAAGTACATTAGTCTTGAACTAGATCTTAAAGGTAGAAGTCAGGGGAAGTAGATTCTGGACCAGTAAATCTACATTCTAAAACTAAACTCAAAACTATCTGCAAATGGAGTGAGTTGCCTTCAAAGCTCTCTGCCGTTTGTGGTCAGGCAGTCAGTGACACCACATATGGGTTGTACTGGTCCAGGTGTTAATTCTTTAAAGGCCCAGTGCCTGGCTATGCATGCATGCATGACTTGAGGAGGACTTCGGTATATTAAGGTTCCAGTGGAAGTGGAGTTGAGCCACTATGCAAAGTAAGGAAGGGAATGATGGTGGGCAGATATATTTCTATCTCTTATCCATATTTCTGGGTCTTCTTCCTTTTTCCTTAATGTCCACCCTGTGAGCATATAAATTATAGAACATAGTCAGGGAATATTGTCCTATCAGAGCTTAGAGAAAGGCTTGACCCTTACCTTGGTTCATTGACCTTCTGTTTGCAACTTCAGCCTTTATGACAAAACTCAGCAAGCTTTCTTACAGACTAAGAGCAATCTATAAGGCTTTGCTAAAAGCTGAAGGAACCCTACTGAATTGCTGGTTGCAGGTTCGATTCCCAGCCCTGGTTGGGCACGTGCATGGGAGGCAACCAATCAATGTGTCTCTCTCACATCGATGTCTCTCTCTCTCCCCCTTTCTCTCTCTTCCTCTCTCCCCTCTCCCTCCACCCCTTCCACTCTCTCAAAAAATCAATGGAAAAAATATCAAGGAAAAAATAAAAAGGAAACTTGCCTTAAGCCAGTCCTTCAGATCCTCCTCTTCCCATTCTCTGCCTCTCTGCTTTGTTCCCCTTATCATTTAGCATCTTCTGAGATACTAAATAATTTACTGATTTTATGTGTGTTTCTTGGTCTTCCTCTGCTAGAATGTAAAGCTTTAAGGGCAGTGATCTTCATTTAGTTTATTTGCTGTTGTATCCTAAGCACTAAGATTTATGCTAATGGTTACATTAAAAGCAGTACATGTAGAGTAAAGTTTCTGTATAGATGGACAGTTAAAAAAGATAGGGTGTGGAGTCTGGGGGAGATGCAGGAGGGGGCTGGATGCATTCTGTGTGTTGTGGGGTACAGAGTGAGTGGAGCCTCTGCTGAGGCTGAACCCTTTGGGCGTGGGTATTTCAGGGCTGGCAGGAAGCTGGTCACAGAGGAGGCTGATGGGAGGGGAGAGGGACCTGGAAGGGTGCCTCTCGGGTTTTAGGGAGGGAGTTTGAAGAAGGAGAACTGAGAGTCCTTACTGAGACTTTTAAAGTAGAAATGTAATTGCAGTGAAATGATGTGGGCTGACATCACTTGTTTGAGGAACAAATAGAAAATGGGGAATTCAAGTGACACTGTCATAAGGAAGGAGACAGGTTGTTGTTTGAGGAAGTGATTTGTTTTGAGCGTTTTTTTTAGCTGTTAAAAAATCATATTTTAGGTGTGTGTGTGGGGGTTGGGGTACGGAAGTGACACAGTAAAGGGAACATTTGTTTTCCTCTAGAGCAGTGGATCTCAACCTTTCTAATGCCCCGACCCTTTAATACAGTTCCTCATGTTGTGGTGACCCCCAACCATAACATTATTTTTGTTGCTACTTCATAACTGTAATTTTGCTACTGTTATGAATTGTAATGTAAATATCTGTGTTTTCCGATGGTCTTAGGCGACCCTGCTAGCAGTTCTCAACCTGTGGGTCGCGACACACAGGTTGAGAATTGCTGCTGTAGAGCCTAAGACAAGATGTGGTCTTGTCTCTGTGTGCAGCAGGCATAGGCTCTGGGGTTAGACAGGTTGGATTTAAATCCTAGCTCTACAAGACCTTGGGGAAGAGGCTTAACTCTTCATGGAAAGATACTCATTTTTACCTACAAAGTGCAGGTGACTTGTATCTACCTTGCAGTGTTGTTGTGGTAATTGGGTAGAGATAAACTGCCTAGTGCAGCCAGATGCACAGTTCATGTTCAGACTGTGGGTGTTGATATACTGAGAACAGTTTCAGTATTTAACCATAAATATCTTTCAGCATTGTAAACATGGTACATGACCATGATCAAAAGCATTCACAACAAATACTTGAGGCCCACTTTTTCAGGAATACAAAGGCAAATTAAATATGGTCTTTGCCCTTAAGGTGCTCACAGTCTATTATCTATCAGGTCAGATGGTTCCCTCTGCTGGTCAGCACTTAGGAGGTGAATCCTTTGCTAATCCCCTCCAACACCACCCATCCCCTCTAATCCCTTCTGGGTATGGTAGAGCATAGCTCCTGGGACAGAGCATGGCTGTTCTCCCATACCTGCTCCCCATGATGCCTGGAGCTATCATGGGCTGGGACTCTGACCTGAGTGTCTTCGTCTCCCACCACACCTAGCCTGGGGTGGGAGGCCCTTTGCAGGCACTTAATAAATACCTGCCCAAGAAATCGAAGTAGCTAGTTCATAAAGGAATTACTCTAAGGCCAAATTTCTTGTGGTCACTGCTAGGCTGGCCTTTGGCAGAGCACATTCTTTGTCACCTCACTTTGATGAACACCCAGTCTGACTCTATTATTAAATTGCCATAATAAAACAATGGACTTTAGATTTAAAGAAAAAAAATGGTCTTATAGGATTTTTTATTTTTATTTTTAAGAAAGTAAAGGGATCTTCTTAAATAACTGCCTTCGAGGACTCATTTGCATGCAGGGGTAGCAGCATGCTAAGAAGTGCTAGGCTTGGGGAGTGAGATTTGAATCTTGGTTCTGTTCCTTTCTAGCTGTGTGGCCTTTGCCAAGTCACTCAATTACTCTGACTTCAGCTTTCTCACTTGAAAAATGATCAACCCATGGAGTTATTCAGAAGACATAAGATAAAATAGAAGGCACCTGGCACAGAATAGGGGCTCAGTAAGCTATACTTACAATAATGGTGAGGATAAGACACTAACAACTGAATACGAGGCTCTCTGTGCTCTGTGTTACTGCATATAGGTAGACATGGCTATGCTTCCTCATCAAAGAGTGTCTTTGTGACCTGAACTACCCTGCATGCTCTGTATCGGCCATGTATTTCTATGGTTTAAGATGTGATTATCTTCTTCCCCTAGATATTTCCTCTACTAGAAGCCTTGTGTAGCTTCACCCCAGAGAAGCAGCAAATGTGCACACAGAGTGGAATGTTAATTCAACTCTACCGACTTAGCACCTTTTTAAAAAGGGAGAGATTGAGCAAGTAAGAGAGTAATTGAAATACAGGCATTCAGTTTAGTTTAAGGCTTGCACAGTGCAGGTGGGGAGATATGAATTAGGGGTTCCTTCCATCTCTGCAGGGTGAGCCTCTTGACTGGATGTGAACTATTTGTCTTTTTCATGCTGCATGCAAGGTAATTAATTCTTGTACCCAGAAGAACTCATAATTCCCAGGGCTGGAGGAAAACACAGCTGTGTTGGACTCACTGAGTGAACTTTTGTATGTGTTCAGGGTTGTATAAACAGATGATATATTCTGTATTTTATGAATGATTAGAGGTAGGAGGCCCTACTGTTTAATTTTCTCTCATGCACTGCACATGATTATTCATGCAAAATAATATCTTACTTTAGTGGACACACACTCATATATATATATTTCTTTTAAAAGTTTGTTATTTTAAATATATTTTCAATTGATTTCAGAGAGGAAGGGAGAGGGAGAGAGAGATAGAAACATCAATGATGAGAGACAGTAATTGTTTGGCTGCCTCCTGCATGCCCCTTCCTGGGGATCAAGCCACAACCTGGGTATATGCCCTGACTGGGAATTGAACCGTGACCTCCTGATTCTCAATCACTGAGCCATGTCGGCTGGGCTAAAAACAGTTTGTTTATTGAAATCAAGACTCAAATAAAGTCCCTACATTGCAATAAGTTGACATAACTTTTAAAATTCGGAAAAGCTTTTAATCAATCGTTTCCCAAGGGAGGTGGATTTTGGCCTGGACACTGATTTTGTAACTAACCATTGGGTAAGGTGTGGCTCCGCTGTCCATGTACACACACAGAAGTGGCCTCAGGCCTACAGATGCCATCTCTGCATAGGCACTTACCTACTGCCATCACTCACCGTCCCTCTCAGAAACACTCATTTTCTGATCTCTTGTCTTTTCATTCTTAAATGAAAATGTGACCTGTAGAGACTGGTCTTTAAATATTTGAATACCAATCTGAAAAACAAGTTTAGCTGCAGAAATTCAGCTTCAGATCTTCACCCAGGAAGCTTTGTGTATATGCTTTTCCTGGGCCATGCAGGTGGAACATTGTGTTTTGGTGAAGAGTTTGCAGTTTAGCTTAATTGGAAATAACCCAGAGCCTATTTAGGAATTAGGAATTAAGAAGAAACACACTGTGAGGTAGAGAAGCCCACCCTGCCAACCACAGGATGGTGTAGCTTTTTGCTTTTCATGCTTGTTGGCCTTGGAAGGAGGAAAATATAGTGTAGATGGTAAGGTGGTAATTCCTGGATAAAAATAGAAATAGGATGTTTTGAGACAGGGCTCCTGCTCTCATAAGCCTCTCTGTGCAAATAGCTGAGGTGTATGCAGTTGGCACAGGTGGTACTTAAACTCCTAAGAGCTTACTGCACACATCCCTGAGTGGACTTTGGGGTGAGCCGGGAAACCTAAAGCAGCAAAGGCAGGAAGGCAGTGGTGCTCCATCTGCAGGAAGAACTCTCAACCAGGGGTCTCTCATGATAAGCTTCATAGTGTTAGATGGCACACTGTACATCATATGCTGATGTTTACTTTGGATTGAATGCTATAGCATTCCATGCTGGTTCATATCTTTTCTCCTGTCTGTTTTGCAAAGGCCTCCCAGAGTTCTTCCTGTTGGCCATTTCATACATCTCCCTCACCACCACCTTTCTGCTTTTCCCAAGCAAGGTGCACCCCCCCTCCCTCTTGCTCCCTGGTGCATTTACATTTACTCAATTCCTCCATTATTTTTTGCAAGACCATCTCTACTATTGCACCTGGTGCTCCCTAAGCTCAATGCCTGGTACACAGGGCACATTTAGTCTGTGAGGTGGTTTGAGGGGGTTTGCCTGCAGCACTCTGCTTTGGCTATGTTGCGGGGGGTATTTGAGAAGGATGAGGAAACTTGTTTTTAGAGGCATGAGATCTGGAAAATACTTAACAGTACAAAATGAAAGGCAGAGAATATCAGAGGAGGCAGGCAGTGTAATTGGACAACCAAGGCATCCAGGCTGCCTGTCACTACTTGAGCCAATTAAGCAGAGACATGGTTGAATCATATATGAGTGTTTATTCCAATAATGCTGGCAATATGGGAGAGCAGCAGGTCATCCACAAAAATCTGCTCTGCACCTCACCATAAGCCAGCTGCTTATGTTAGGTAGAAGGACAAAGATTATGTGGGGAAGTAGGAATTACAGGCATGGGAAAGTAGGCACGTGATAATCATTACAGGTTACAAGTCATGTGGGCTAAAGGGGTGGTGGGGGGATGGGGGTGTTACAAGAGGGTGAGAGCAGATGCCTTCTGGACTAGATTGTTTCAGCCATGAGGTTGCAAATCTTTCCATAATGATAGCAGTTCTTGGGAAGGAGGATGGACTGCATTCTGATGTTAGTTCCCATGTCCCAGGGCATATAACTCTCAGCCAGGTTAGAATGTGCTTTCTAATCAGAACAGAACCATCACAGTTAACAGAAAATGATTAATATTTCTTATCATTGTAGCTGGTCCCCAACATTCTATGTCTGCCCCTAACAACAGGACTGCCCAAACTCCTAAATGAGCAAAATATACTACCCGTGTTTCCCCGAAAATAAGACAGTGTCATATATTAATTTTTGCCCCAAAGACATGCTAGGTCTTATTTTCAGGGGATGTCTTATTTTTCCATGAAGAAGAATACGGTACACATTTATTGTTAAATGAAAATAAAGGAAATTTATTACCTGTATACGGTACGGTAGTACGGTAGTTGTCAACACAAACCAGACAAACTGTGAATCCTACAGTATCAAGAATTTACTCATTTATTCAATGACAATCATGTCATCATCTTCTGGAACATCATCATAACAATCCAATTCCTGAATTTCCTGGTGAATTTCTTGTGACTCCATTTCTTTCAGAATCAGTGGACCAAATCTCTCATGTTTAGCAATAGCACTGTCTTTAAATGAGTACTTCTTGTCAAGGTAGCCTGCTCACAGTGCATTTGCAATGCAACTGTCAGTGATTTTCTCCCATGAATTCTTCACCCAAGTCACAACTTCTTGCAGTTTAGGTTTCACAAAGTTTCCACACTGATTTCTCTCCATTCTATTTTTAATGTAGTCATTAATTTCCATATGCAAATTTTCTTTGAATGGCTTGTTTATTGCAATATCAAGAGTCTGGAGATAGGCCGTCATTCCTGCGGGAATCATTATCTGATCTATTTTTCTTTTGTGAAGAAATGTCTTCATGTCTTTAGTGCGGTGAGTGCTGGCTGCATCCCAGACTAGCAGACCTCTTTGGCTCCCTCGCATAACAAGCAGCAGCATTAAATCGACCCACTTCCTTATAACTGCTTGTGTGGCCCAGGCTTTTTCAGTTTCAAGAATAAAAACGCCCAAAACACATTCAATCTTTTTCTTCTTGCCCTTAGAAATGATTAAAGGTGGGATTTTAGTGCCATCCAGACGAATTGCCAAAATACAGGAAACACGTGCACTTTCGTAAGCAGTGGAGGGAATGTACGCTAAGGAGGCACCCCGCTGTTCAATTGTTGTTTGAGATGATTGGCCCATAAACACTGCAGTTTCATCCATAGCAATCATGTTGGAAAGATTGTATTTAGAGAAGTCAGCATCATCAATAAAGGACTTCAATGCAAGTGCTCGCTTAATAACTTGAGTATCTTCCAACCTAAACAATGTTGTACCGGTAGATCTTCTTAAAGACAGTTCACTTCGCTGAAGGAAATTATCCAGCCAGTGTTGTGATGCTTTGAAGTCTTTGGGGGCTATGTCAAACTGTGGTGCCATTGCAAGGGCAAATCTTGAATCTGAGCCCTATTCACAACCAAAGCCTTTGCTCTCCTGTCAACAACCCATTCACAGATCAGGTCTTCCAGCTCGGAAAATAATGGTTGCCGACCTGATCCACACTTGCGCTTTTTAGCATTTCCCTTGTTCACTTGTTCAATGAGGTTACTATACTCTGCTCGCCATTTTCAGACCAATCGGATACTCAACATCTTCTCTTTGCAGAAAGCAGTAAGATTTTGGCCCCAAGAGTCTTCCACGATTCCTTTCTTGTACTCCATGGAGTAGCTTTTTCTTTTTGCGCTCATTTCTAGGGGTGAAAAAAAAGGAATTGGGGTATCAAGGTGGGGGGAGGGGGATCACTCAAAATGACACAGGGGGGATCAGAGGGGGGAATCAAAATGGCACAGGAGAATCAGAGGGGTGATTACCATTTTAGTAACCCCTTTTGATCCTCCTGTGTCATTTTGATTGCCCCCTCTGATCCTCCTGTGCCATTTTAAGTGATCCCCCTCCCCCCACCCCTGTGCCACTGAACACCTTCACCAGACATCCCCCCTACCCCTTTATCAGACATTTACCCCCTGGGGCCTGCCTGGGGACTGTCACTGGGCTTGCTGGGGCCTGGATCTGGGCTGGAGCAGGGTCTGCCACTGACTGAGAACTTTCAGTCATCATGAAGGCGGCCGCGAGCATCAGGTAGTGTCACCAGAGACAGACCAGCACTCACCACCTTCGCTGCGTTCCGTCCGCTCTAATCCTCCTGTTCTTCTACACGCATCTGCGAAAGGCTCCTCCTCTCTCCCGCCCCGCGCTTACTGCACACTCTGACCTCCGCTCCACCTCCACACAGCAGTGACGTCAGGACTCTGCATAACGTCACTGGTTGCTAGATGCCAGTCGGGGCGGCCCTAGCAACCAGTTTACGGTAAATTAATTTTCATTCTGAGACAGACATGGGGGCCTTATTTTCGGGGGATGCCTTATATTTCATCCAGAAGGAAACATGTAAGTAGGTCTTATTTTCGGAGGATGTCTTATTTTCGGGGAAACACGGTACTTAATCCTGGCCTAGATAGTCTTTTATAGTTTATTAAGCTTTTTCATACCCATTCACTCATTCCACGAACAGGATATTATTATTTCCTGTTTTGTAAATGACAAAACTATGGCTCAGAGGAGTGAAATGACATGCCAGTGGCTTCCTAATTAGTAATGGTAGGGCCAGGACTAGAGCCCATCTTCTGATTCTAAATCTAGTTTCCTTTATACTCTTTGTCACATGTCTAAGATTGATAACTAGGGGCCCAGAAAGAGGAAGGGACTCACCTGGAATCACAGGTATAATTAAAGACTTCAGACACTGTTGACAATGCCGAGCACTCTAGATGGCCTGTGAATGGTAAGGGAAAAAATAGAGAAAGAACTAACATTGAGCAGTTACTCTGTTCAATGGAAAAGAACACCAACCACAAAAGTGGGCTGCAGGTATAATTTGAAATTTTTATAATACATTAAAAAGCAAAAAAAGCAGATGAGATTAATTTTAAGTGTTTTGTTTAACTCAATGTATCAAAAATATTATTTCCTTTATCATGTAATCAATATAAAAATTATCTTACATTCTACTTTCCCCCATGAAATGTTCAAGCTCTGGTGTGTATTTTACATGTACAGTACACCTCAGTATGGATTAGCCACATTTCTAAGACTTGATAGCCACATGTGGTCGTTACTGTATTGGGCAGCACAGTTCTAAGTGTTTTATATTTCATTAATTTCAGCAATCACATGAAGAATTCTTTATAGCACTGCCTAATGGCTGAGGAAATGAAGCCCAGAGAGGTTAGGTAACTTGTCTGGGGTCACAAAGCTGGAAAGTGGCAAAGCTAGATTGTGACCCTGGTCTGTCCCTGGTCTTCCCATTCTGGTGCACTGCCAGTCTTGAGGAAGGGAGTGTGCTTGATCTGGACCTAGAAGGATGGTTGAATTGAATAGGTGGAAGTGAGTGGCCTTGATGATGTGCTAACATTCCTGAAGGTTTCAGCTGCTGCAGTGTTGACAGTGTTCTGTGTGGCGGGGAAGGAGTCTCTGGGGCAAAGTAGGGGTAGCCAATTTCCAAACCATTGTTATGGTTCCTTCTGGGAGGTAGCAGGGAGATCAGAGTGTATTAAAGGAAACCATTGTCTTCAAACCCATATGCCAAAGTTCAGGAAGTTCTTTCACAAGACAAGAGCCTCTCATGGGACTTGAGGCCATTAATAATGCCTTCCTTTTAGAAGTTATGTGAGGATTTAGGTTGTAACACACAGAGAAAGGTCAGCTAGCCAGCCAGGGCCAGGTTGTGAGGCACTTAGTAAATGTTTCCCCTCCCCTAAGCGAAGGCAGGCGATCCTTTGGGGGAGGCCAGTTTTATTCCTTTCCAGGAAGACTCGGATAGTACTCTAAAAAACAATTGGTTCTACAATTTTATTTTATTCACAAACATTGCAATAACAATAAAGATACACTTTTAAAATTCTGGCATTCTGACACAGTAGCCTTCAGTTTACAATGTATCCTTGCAATTATTGTCCATTTGTGAAAATAATTGTTTTTAATATAATTTAGTGTGGATGAAGTTGATTTTGTTTCTCATCCCATCACGAACATTTTCCCATCAGCTGCCTCCTGCACACCTCCTACTGGGGATAGAGCCTGCAACCCAGGCATGTGCCCTGACTGGGAATTGAACTGTGACCTCCTGGTTCATAGGTCGATGCCCAACCAATGAGCCACACAGGCTAGAGGCCATTTCCCTATTTTTAAAATGCATGCATATGCTAATGGCTTCGGAGGATATCACTGAATTCTGTATCAGAATTTATTTGTCCCCATGGCTAGATATTTAGGTTGTTTCAAAATTTCTTGACATTATATTTGATGCTATAGCCCAAAATCACATGCTTGTGTTTCTTTTCTGTCTTTAACCATGACCTCCTGGTTCTATGTTCAACCACTGAACCACACTGGTTGGGCTTCAATTTAGTTTTATTTCTTGTCTAGCCCTGTAAGGAGGTGCAAGAAAGGCCTGCCTATTTGGCCACCATTTTCTCTGTAATAATTATATTCTTACTGAGCTCCTATTGTATGCTGAACATTGTACTGGGAGCTTTATAAATATTGTTGCAAGTTCACATTTTCAGGATCTGTGTGAGTCCCCTACATCTTCTAAGAAGCCTGGCCACATACTGAAGTCAGCAGCATGACATCTGATAGAAGGAAAATCTGAGAGGGCACCAAGAAATCTGAGTATCACTTCGGCTCTATCACAAACCAATGATGTGGCCTTCTCTATGCCAGTGAGTCTCAGTTTTCTCATCTATAAAAATGGGGTGGGGGAGTTTGATCAGGTGCTTTCTAAATTCCCTTCTGTTTCATACCCTCAATGGTCTACTCCAATTCAACCTGCTCTGTTCTTTGCCTGAGTTACTTTTGGATTGCAGGTCAGAATTATATAGTTTAGTAGCACTGTAGTTTCTGAGTGAGTCTTATCTCTTAGTGATACTCTGATCTCCCAGCGACAAAGACCATATCTTGTTCTCGTAAATCAGGGGTGGAGAACGTCTGGTCTGAGGGCCATATAATGTCCCCAAAATCATTTGGTCTGGCCACCCCAACGCATTAGGGGTGAGTTAAATAAATGCTTGACCAAATATAGCAGGCTAATTTTTAAGTTGGTCATTTTGTATGGCCCTCGAATGATGTTATAAATAACCAATGGCCCTTGGCAGATAAAAGGTTCCCTACCCAACTTAAATACTTCCTAAATCTGGGCCTGCCATTTTGGTGAAGTATAAGGCTATTTCCCATGTGTGAGATCCTGAAACATCCTGGGTGCAAGTATTTATCCTGGGACAGTTATTTCCAAGCCTAGATTGTCAATCTTCCTGGTATTAAAAACTGAGATTAGTTGTCAGGGCCACTTGCAAATAACTTGGACTTTAAATGTGATTACGTTCTACTCATTCATTATTTCCCTTTTTATTATTAGTGCCTTTTGTGTCCAAAGACATCTTTGTTTACTGCACATTTATGAAGATATTACTTTATATTTTCTTCTAGGAGCATTATAGTTGAACTTTCACATAGAGGCCTAGGATCCACATCAAATTAATTATATAGCATGAAATTGAGGGCAAGGTTTTCTTTTTTTCATAGATATTGGGACAGTAGAACAAGTTACTAACAGACTTTCCTTTCTCTACTGAGATTCATTGGTAGTACTATAAAAAAGTAAGTTAGTATATATGTGTGGGCCTATTTAGGGATTCTGTTCTTTTTCATTGGTCTATTTGTCTGTCCTTATACCAATAACACATTGTCTGGATTATTGTGCTTTTATAATAAGTTTGGAAATTTAAGCCCTTTAATTTTTTTTTAATTTTTGGTATCTTTTTTAATTTAAAAACAAAAAAAGTCCTTTAATTTTGTTCCTCTATTAATGTAGTAGTCAGGGTTCTGCAGAGAAACACAACTTACACACACACACACACACACACACACCAGTGTGACAATAGAGTGTGTTTGTGTATGTACGTGTATGGTAGGAGGTAAGGAGGAAAGGAGGGAAGGAGGGAAGGAAGGGGAGAGAGAGGTTGAGAGAGACAGACAGACAGAGATTTATTATAAGGAATTGGTTCACACAGTGGAAGCTAACAGGTCTTGAGGTCTTCAGTCAGCAAGTTGGAGACCCATGAGAGCCAGTGGTGTAGTTGCAGTTTGAATCCAAAGGCCTGAGAACCAGGAAAGCTAATGGTATAGTCATAGTCCAAATGCTGGCAGGCTTAAGACCAGAAAGAGTTGATGTTTCAGTTCAAGTACAAAGGTAGGGAAAAAAAACCCACAAAAAACTGATGTCCCAGCTCAAGGCAATCAAGTAGAAAGAGTTCCCCCTTACTCATAAGAGAGTTTTTGTTCTATTCAGGACTTCAACTGATTGGTTAAGGCCCACCCACATTCCATAAGGCAAATTGCTTTACTCAGTCTACCAATTCATATGTTAATCTTATCCAAAATACCCTTACAGACATATCCAGAATAATGTTTGACCAAATATCTGGGCACCTGTGATAGAGTCAAGTTGACACATCCAATTTGTCATCACAATCAAGAATTGACATTTTCACTAAATTGAACCTTCTAGTTCATGAATATAGTATATATTTATATAGTATAGTATATTTAGGTCTTTAATTTCTCTCAATAAGATTTTATAGTTTTCAGTAAAAAGTCTTTCCTGTCTTTAATTAAATTTACTTCTTGGGCCCTAGCTAGTTTGGCTCAGTGGATAGAGTGTCGGCCTGTGGACTGAAAGGTCCCAGGTTTGATTCCGGTCAAGGACACATGCCCGGTTACAAGCTATATCCCCAGTAGGGGGTATGCAGAAGACAGCCAATCAATGATTCTCTCTCATCATTGATCTTTCTATCTCTCTCTCCCTCTCTCTTTCTCTCTGAAATCAATAAATATATATTTAAAAAATTTGCTTCTTGGTATTTGATGTTTTGTTATTGTAAGTCCTATTTAAGATATATTTTCCAGTTATTTGTGAACTGGTACTTGTAAAGAATACAGAACTTTTACTAGGAAGATAATTCCCAATCCATCATAAGGCCATGACATTTAGGAACTACCATTCTGGCCATAACCATAAACAAGTACTAAAATATCCATTATCATTGCCAAATAATTTCCTTCCTTTGATCCTTGCAAGGGCTCTCAGAAAGAGGCAGGAAAACTTTCTGTTTTCATATAAGAAAGTTTGGCTCCAAGGATATTATCTAAAGTCCTATGACTGAGGTGGTGGAACCAGGTCCAGAACCCAGGACTTTCCTAAGAGAAAGGTCCTGCTCCTCATATCAAAGTCATTCTGAATAAAGGTGGCCTTTTATAACTATTACTGAGAACACATCTCAAAGGAGCCTGGCTTTATGGAGAATCTCCTGCCTCTGGACGCTGCAGACAGTGTAAAAGGAAGGGAAGTAGACAGCAGAGGCAGAAAAGTAGACTGAGATGACTATATATAAGACAATAGCAGGGGGGAGGGAGAACAGGGTCACTGTTAGCCCGTAGAGCGCATTTGAGTCTATTAGGGATAGATGCCCTGATTTGGAAAGATGCCATTGTGCCAGGGCAAAATGCCTGCATGCAGTGAATAACTTGTACAGTCATGTGGACATCCCAGAGCAAAAACAGTAGATGCAGAAACCTTTATTATTCAGGAATTAAGAATGAAGAACCTAAATTAGTATTTTATATTTTTTTCCTTTTGAGAAATTCACCAAAAGTACTTTCACGGTGATTCAAAGCTACAGGGAAGAGATGGTTTTTCTTTTCTTCCTGTTTGCAACCTTTCCACCTTCTATCCTTTCTCCTTCTCTCTTCTCTCTTCGTTACTCAGCTCTTACTGAGTGCCAGGCCCTAAGAATGCAGAGAGAAAGGCACCTGTCCCTGGGAGCTTGTAAGTCTTACAGACTTCTTTGACTGTCACCAATAAGTAGTATATTTTATAATATTATAGTTACTTTAAAAAAGTATTATTATTTTTTAGAAATAATACTGAAATATTTATGACATGCTGTTTGTAATTTCTTTCAAAATAATCTATGAGGTACAGGAATGGGTAGTAATATAAATAAAATAAGATTGGCCATAGTTGTTGATCATTGAATCTGAATCATGGGTTCATAGGAATTCATTATCGGTCATCTGTCTGTATCTATCTTTCTAATTATTTAAAACGGAAGTTTCATGAAACATGACCCACCCTTATTACATGCAGTGCAATAAATTCTATTTTCTTGACTAATTTAGTCCATTTTTAAAGTTAGGTAGTGATGCTCTAAATTGATTTTGAGATCCACTAATGTAAAGTAAAACATATTTTGAAAGACACCAGTGTAGTGAGAGAGAGGGGGACCTATAACATGTGATTACCACCCACCAGAGAGTGCTACTAGGGTGCCTACAGAGAGCTGTGGGACACAGGGAGGGAAGGACTAAGTACGCAGGGACCTGAGAGTCTGGGAAAACTTCACAGAAGTTCTAGAGCAGTTTGCATGGAAGTTGAGGCATTTATATATTTGCCAAGGTGCTAGGGAGAGAAATTTCAGCTCAATATTGAGGGCAGTGGTGCAAGTGGGAAATGGTGAGGTGGGGTGGGTGAACCTTAGTTCAGTACAGCTGGAATGTGAGGACTGTGGGGAAACAGCAGCAGATGAGGTTACCGACAGCAAAAGTAGCTGTGAAAATCCCAACAGCTTGATTGGATTTTATTCAATGTTTATCAGGAAGACATTGGAGGGTAAACTTAAAAATGACCCAATTCCATTTGCCTTTTACAAAGGCCAGCTATGTGCAGGCAGACCTGTCTACCCTGTGTAGTCATGATCTAGAACACAAAACACAAACCCAAAGGAGAGCAATTATCCTACCATTCTTAACAGATCACACAGACACACAAATTGGGCTCTTTTAAGTATTTACTGAAACAAAAATCACAGTCACTTTCAGAGCCTAGTAGTAAGAGGTGGGCAGAGAGCCAAACTGTTTGCTTGTTCTTCTTCCCTCTGTAGGGTTCCCTCATCTGCAGAGTGAAGTTATGGTAATAATTTTGATTGATAATAATTGCTTACATTTCCAACATAGCATTTTTCTAGGAGTTTACAACTTTTCACTCATTTAATCTTCACAACAATTCTATGTTTTAAGTATTATTATTTTCATTTCATAGATGCAGACATTGAGGTTATAGAAGTAAGTGATTTGGATTGGGTTACACATCCAGCAGCTAGCAAAGCTGGGATTTAGGCAAAGTCCACTCTCTTAATCACCATGATGCTTCTTGATTGGGTTTGACATCATTCCAGCCATGTTCTGAACCCAGATGTTTGAACAAAAATAGTCATGAAAAGATTTAGCTTTAAGTTGGATTCTCAATATTGTCAAATTTGAATCATCCTTAGTTCAGAGGAAGAAGAAAATTTTTCTAGTTGGGAGAAGAAGGATGGCTTCTTGGGAGGAAGTGGTGTTTGTTTGTTTATTAAACCCTCAGCTGAGGACATATTCCCATTGATTTTAGAGAGAGAGAGAGGGAGAGACATTGATGCAAGGGAGTAACATGAATCGATTGCCTCCCACATGTGCTCCGACCAGGGACTGAACATGCAGTTGGGGTATGTGCCCTGACCGGAAATCGACCCGCCACCTTTTGGTGTATGGAATGACACTCCAAATGGGTGAAATTTTGAGAAGTAAAAATTACTGAGAAGGAAGGATGGCAGTACCAGCCAAGAGAAGTAATTTTACTACAACCTCTCTCTACCACTGTTTACAACTAAAAATTGGACAGAATTTAAAAAGCGACTAGACAAGAACCTAAGACGTAATAGCAGGCAGATAGGATACTGGAGTCAAAACTTGAATGATGACCCATAATGGCTTTTGTCACATGGAATACCATAATTGTGTGGGAGGTTGAAACTCTGAGATAACCTCATCTTTTCAGCCAGAGGAACCAGGAAAAGGATCTGGAAGCCAGTCAGTTGGAAAAAGACATCCACTAAGTCTGTGTATGGACTGATGTAAGTCATGAGCACACTACAAGTTGTGCATATGTGGAACAGATCCAAAGAAGCACAGCAAAGGTTTTGAGAACTTAGTTGTTATATGAATACTATATCCAAGTTCCAGATAAACCTATGAGTTGCCTATGTGACAGGCAGACCTAAATGGCCTATCAAAGGCTTTTAAAACCAAACTGAAATCAGCAGTTACAAAAGGTAAGGCAGAACTTTCAATTTGAACCTAAGTGGGTTAATTATTTGCTAAACAAATGAATAAACAAACAAACAAACAAAATCAACATTTTTCAGAGATTTTTAGCAGGGTCCAGAGTCCCACAATGTAATATTCAAAAGTCCAGTATACAACCCAAGTTTACTCAGTATAAAAAGATCCAGGAAAATCTGAACAATACTCAAGGGAAAAGACAGTATGTTCCAACCCTGAGCTGAGTCAAATGGTGCAATTATCAGACAGACTTAAAATAACTATTATAACCATTCTCCACTCTTGAAATGAATGAAAAGATAGAAGCTCTTAGCAGAAAATAGAAACTATACAAATAACCAGATGGGCATGTTAGAACTGAAAAGACAACATCTGAAGTAATAAATTTACTGCATGGACTCAGTGACAGGAAAGAGATGACAGGGAAAAAATGTCTGTGAATTTAAAGATAGATCAATAGAAATTTATAATATTTGTAAATATACTTTTGATATTTTAATTAAAAAATTTTTAATTACAGTTAACATTCAATATTATATTAGTTTCAGGTTGTAAATGTACTTTTTATTGGAAAAACAATGAAGAGTGTTTCAGGATACTGTAGGACAACATTAAAATTTCTGTTGTTATAGTGCCATTCCAGAAGGTAAAAAGAAAGAGATTGGTATAGGAAAAATATTTGAATATAGAATGGCTGAAAATGTCCCAAATTTGGTGGAAGACATAAACTTACATATTAAAGAATCTCAAACAGGATCAACTCAACAATAACTATATAGCCACTTCATAGTTAAATTGCTGAAAACCAAAGATAAAAAATATATATATTGAGAGCAGCCAGGGAAATATGGCACTTAGGCATTAGAGAATTCCATTCAAGTAACTGCAGACTTTTCATCTGAACCAATGTAGGCCAAAGATGGTGGAACAACATCTTTACAATGCTGAAAGAAAAAAAGTATTAACCTAAAATTTTATATCCAGAAAAAAATATTCTTCAAGAGTGAAGGCAAAATAAAGATATTCTCAGGTGAAGAAAAACCAAGAAACTTTGTTTACAGTAGACCTTCTCTTAAAGAAGTGCTAAAGGAAGTTTTTCAGGCTGAAGGGAAATGATACCAGTGGGAAACTTTGAACTTGAGGAATAAAAGAACAAG
The DNA here is from genome assembly GCF_963455305.1 of Plecotus auritus. Lineage (NCBI taxonomy): Eukaryota > Metazoa > Chordata > Mammalia > Chiroptera > Vespertilionidae > Plecotus > Plecotus auritus. Next base: position 182,252,077 of record NC_137771.1, on the reverse strand, counting down.
AGACATAAGTATCTAACATAGTAGATTCACATTAGTAAAAATACACACAAAAAAGCAAAAGTAACCCAAATTATATGTAATTTCATAACACAGAGCTAACAACAGACTACTGACAATATTTTGCATATATTTTCAAGTCATTTTTTTCTGAATAAGCATTTCTCTTTTTAAATTCTTTTCCCTCTCTTTCCCTCTCTTCCTTTCTCCCTTATTCCCCCTTTCTCTTTCTCTTTTTCTTTTTACCCCCTAAGATTATATAGTATATCTATATATATAAAAGACTAATATGCTAAGTGTCCGACTGGTTGCTATGACATACACTGACCACCAGGGGGGCAGATGCTCAACACAGGAGCTGCCGTGATGTGCACTAGCCATTTACAGAGAAATGGCACTGTGGACCTGGCGCCCACAAAGCAACACTTGGCTTCCCCCAAGTGGGACACAGGCCCTGCCACCACCCTGGAGTGACACCCCTCCAAATTGCAGCCAGTGCTGCTGAAACCCCCTTGGCACAAAATGTGGCCCACAGCCCACCCCAGCCTGGAAACAGTGGCTATGGGCACTGGGTAATGACGTCACGTAGCAATGCTTGGCTTCCTCTCCCTAGTGACTAGCCTCCTTGCAGTTTCTTCAGCCCAGGAACATGATTTGCTTTGTAGCCAGGTGGAAACATTTTACACTTTAACCAAATGTCTGTGAAGCATTTTCCCATGCCTCATCTCATTTGATCCTCACATAAATCCTGGAGTAGGTAGATAGGAGACTTGGTGGAATCCTATTTTCTTTTCATTAGCCAAAAAATGGAGATTTAGAAAGCTTAGAAACCTGACCCTACTGAAAAGAAATAAGAAATGGTGGGCCTTGAAAATGACTTCAGGTTTTCTCATTATGCAGAATATAATCAAACACTGCTGCAATTAAATATTTCACCCTTTGTTCTCCCTGCATGATCTACAATAATAATCTGCTTCAAGTTGATATTTACTGCTATGTTGCTGACAATTACCTGAAAGAGAAGTTGGGGTGCTTCACTGGGCTTGGAAAAAGTTTAGCTAAATCAGAAAGCAGGTCTAATTAAGCAAGTTTATTCTCTGTCTATAAAAGGCTAAGTTGACTTGCCCATGAATGATACATATAAAGCTCTCGCTGGTGCCAATCGCACGTGTGCGTTTCGATCTGTCATTGTCAATCATGAATTTGGTTGACACTTCTATTATGGAGAAAGGTCGAATAGCGATATTAAAATATTTCTTCTAATTAATTTCCTTTCAATGTGCACGAATTTGTGCACCAGGCCACTAGTAGATATATAATATTCTTTATAAATTAATATTATATTACAAACACTTTCCTCTTTTGTTAAGAAAAAAATAAATTATTTTTTAAAATTTTAGGTTTGATCATTGTATTTTAGTTATATTTTTAAAAGTACCTTTTAGAGATTCATGTTGGCATTTGTGTGGATGCAATGATATGATGTCTGGGATTTGCTTAAAATACCCAAGGTAGGGCTGGGTGGATATCAGTTAAATAAGATTGGTCATGATGATTTATTATACTGTTTTCTATATGTATGCAATTTATCATTAAAAAAGCTTTAAGAACTCTTTATAAATGTTACTTTTAATCACTTAATCATATTACATCCTGTGGACATCCCATAACATTTAACCATTCCTCTATTGTTGTGAATCAAGGTTGTTTTAGGGTATGCGTGGGCTGAGATGTCTTTTACAGCTTCTCTTGGTTATTTCCTTTTTGGAGATGAAATTACTAAGCTGTTAGAGAATGGACATTTTTAATGTTTTGACACAGTTTGCCAAATTGCCTTTCAGAAGAGATGTTGCATGTTATTTTCACACAAGAGGTATATGAGAGTGCCCTTGTCAGCTCTTTATTATATATATTTTTAACCTCTGTTAATTTTATGAGGGAGAAAATGGTATCCTGTTATTTTAGTGTTTATTTCTTTGATTTCCAATGACATTGAATCCCCAGCTTGCCACTGAATTGGTTCTCACCCTTTTGGGGAAGACCTAGGGGAGGAGAGTAGAAGAAGAGAGATTTATTGCCTCCTTCTCACTCCCCATTTTGGAGATGAGAGGCAAAAGCAGACACAGGTAGCCCTGGGTTCAATCCCGCCTCTACCACTTACTAGTTACTGCCTTTGTGCAACCTTTAGCTCTCTGAGCCTCAGATGCTTTAACTGAAGAAATAGAGTAGGCATACTGTTCTCCACAAGTGAGAGGCAGTAGAGATTCACAGGGAAAAAGCATGATCCACAGTGGTCAATCTGAAGGTGGGACTTTTCTTGTCCTTGAGAAGCTGAGGATACTAAAGGACCTACTGCTCTGCTGCACAGAGGCAGCAAGTTGCTCAGAGCTGGGATCCCCCATCCTGCACTGGGAAGGCTGCCTGCAGGAATTACTGCTCACACTGGGTCACTGCCTCTTCACCTTTCATTCTTTGCTATCTCCCTGCTCCACGGTCTTTCAGTCACTGCTGGGCAATGGAGGCAGCTAACACAAGTCAGGAAATCCATTTTGGGGGAATTAGGTGATTTTGGGGGGATAAATTCTGATTGCTAATAGTATTCATCTGATTCAGTGGAAATGCACTTCACAGTGCTTGGCTCAGAGGATCAGGGTGAACTTCCGGTGGGGTGTTGGGCAGTGTCTCACCATACTCTTTGGAGGAGAATTTAGACCTGGAGCATGATCTTTTCCAGGGAAGCCCAGCCCCATTCATTGCCCCTTCCCCTGGCCCCTCATCTTCCTCCCACTCTCACTCTATGTCCAGGACCAGAGTCCAAAACAGAGGAGGAGGTTGTGATTCTAAATAACCTGTCTGCTTGAATTCCAAGTGAAATCTCACAGTATCCCCGCGCCCCCCCCCCCCCCCCCCCCCGCCCCCCGCCGCCCCGCTACTTTTGATTGGTAGGGAAGGAGGGTTGAAAGGTTGAGGGGGGTGGGTATCCTTTAGGTTATTTGAACGTTATTTGGCCCTGGCTCACAGGTGAGGCCAGGAAACCCCCCAACACTCTCTCAGCTCAGATAATGGGTACAGCTGACCGGAAAAGAAGTATTTCTCTGGAAATTGAGATTGGGTGCCCAGGTCTCTGCTGTCAGCCTGTCCTGGTCTTGCTCTAGGACCACCTCACTGATTGCCTGTTTTTCCCCTGGGCACATTCCAGGTGCAGGAGACATAAGGGTGGGGCTGGGAGTTTGGCCTATTTCCTAAAGTGAGGGAAAATCCAGAGAAAAGACAGCAGGCTTTATTGTAAGGATTTGGGTCTACTGACTTTTCCTGTCTCAGGCAGTGAGCCCTCTGCTCTGGAAACGGGAGCCCAACTTCCCAGCATCTTCCCTGGGCTCTTGGGGGTGTACAAGCTCTGAGAAAATGGAACAATTTTGTGTTTTCATCTTAATGATCATAGAGAAATAATTGTTTTAACAGTTATAATTTTCCTCAATTCATTGTTGAATGACACTTCAATAGAAGAAATCTTAGTCTTAAGTGTTTGCCAAACAGGGTTTCTTTTTGCTCCTTCAGGTTGGGGGTGGTACTTGATCTACAGCTTTATTTCCGATGGCTTTAACTGGTGATGAAGTTAAGGCACTGTCTGGAAGAAATGTAAAATAATTGTTTCATGGCATAGCTTAAAAGCTCCTTCTCATTTATTATTTTCCTTACCCTTCATTGCAACCCTGTGAAGTAAGGCGTATTAAGCCCCTTGCAGTGGGAGGAAACGGGCTCAGAGAGGATAAGTGACTTTCAAGTACATGCAGTGATTAGGCTGGAGAGCTTGGGACCTCACCCCTGTGCCCTGGCTTCAGGCTTCTCCAGGAGTTCAGCCTCCTCAGTCACAGCCCCTTGTCTCTGACTCCCTGGAGGGTCCCAAATTCTGATTCTCTTTGCTGTGGAGCAGCGTGTGAAATTGTTAACACTGAAAGCACCAGGTATCAGTTTTGTTGAGATGAACATCAAGGTTCTATGTTTAGCCAAAGGCAATTATTAACCGGTGACACTCCTGAAAGTTCATCTCTTACTCTCAGAAACGAAGACTTCCTCCACCCACAGTGGCTAAGTCAGGTCCCAACCTCCTGTCCCTCCTACCCTAGCCACCAGGTCCAGGTTTAGGTATTTGGGTCTTGTCTGATTTCTTGTGGTGTTTAAGACTTTGCATCTTGAGGGCAAGGGATGACAGTTACTTCTGGGCCTCTGTTCTGAGCCCACAGTAACCAGCATCTGGTTTGAATTGGTTGAGGTAAATGGATGTGGTCAAAAGGTAAGTTCACAGCTCTGCCATTTCCAGGCCAGCACTGATGAAGGTTTGGAGGGACAGTGGGGAGTCTAGGACAAGCTCTTTCCCTTCGGTAGCCTTCCTTCTTCCCCTCCATCCTCCCAAGTCTGCATGTGATTGGGTCAGCATGCAGGATTTAGCACTTTTTGGATGACTTAACTATTGGGTTGTAGGGAGGGGTGCACACTGGCTTTAGTAGCCAGACATTCCCGGGCAGGTCATAGCACCTTCTCCAGCCTCAGTTTCCTTTTCTATAGAATGTTGAAACAATAAATTCAAAGTTCTCCCATGAGGAAGTTCTCTTGGGATCTTTGAAAATTCTCAACATCCTCTTCATCCTTGTGACCAAGATCTTGTTTACTGACAACAGCCCTAAGGTGAAGCATTTGTTCTCTTGACAGGCAAGAAACTCATATATGTGCCACCATTTCCCCAAATATGCCGTCATGCATAATTGGACAATTTAAGTGATTTCTGTCCTTTAGTGATTCTGTGTATACAGGGCCATGGGCATTTACAAATCTAGTACAAGATATTCATCACTGAGTATAACCTTACGGTGACATGGACTAGCAGTCTGTTTTCTTTGGGAGCTGTAGTTCACAAGCAGTTATTTCCATCACTTCCTGACAAGAGTGGAAATTGAGTGTGAGCCTTCATCTGGGATCGATCAGAGGACAGAACACTCCCCCAAAGAGGTTAATCGTGCTGCCTGTGCCACCTGGTAATCAAAGTCAAGATCACCTTAAGGAGCAGAGAAAGGTGAAAGGTGCACTTTGATGCAATGGCTGTTAACTCTCTCTCTAGTAGTGTTGACTACTCTTGGTCCTATCACAGATATAAATTATTCACATCTCCTCTTTGTTAGGAGCTCAGAATTGATGACAATTTGGCCTGAAATTCTCAAAGACCTGATTGAATTTGAGGCCCTGCCAGCTCCTCAATAACTCTGGGCCATCAGGAGGCAGCAAGCTCCCTGGGTTGTGGAAGAGTCTGTGTTAAGTAGGGATTGAATGCTTAGACCATGTGTTGACTCATCACCCATGGCGACTGGACTGGCAATGTCCCCTCTCCTTCCAGTAAAGTCTCTATTAATGTTTATTGGTCCTGACTAATTAAATCAGAATCTACCAAAGGTTTGGCATCCTACATTTTTAAAATGCTTTCTAGATGATGCTAAAGCCAAGGTAGGATAGAGAAGTGGTGTTCTAAGTGGTTTCTTTTACCTACACTGACATTTATGGCTATAGGACTAGGAGTAGGGTGCACCTCTAAGGACAGACTTGATCAAACTTTTTCTCTTCTACATTCTCCCCCCTTTTCTCTTTGTGTAGAGGCCCAGTTGGCCTTGGGCTGGTCCTAGGAAAGAGACCAAATTGCTAAGGTAAGAGAGATAAATAGTTGTCACCTTGGTGATTTTAAGAGGAGCTCACTTCTATGATTCTGTCAAGAAACTCTGGCCCTGACTTCCTGATGGAAGGGTAGAATAAACAGCCCCTGGCATCATTTTCAGCCCAGGAGTTCCTGAAAGAAATTATTTTGAAGACAATATTAGCAGACATCATTGTTCTCCTGAAAGATAATTAAACTGGGATTGAAGAGAGAGATGTAGGTCATCAGACCTTTGTTATCAGGATTTAAGAGAAAATTCTTAGTTTTTGATCTTTCCATATAACTCTTTCCCTCCTGTGTTATTTGCATTTGTTCCTCCTTTGCTCTTTAGCCCTTGAGAACTCTGGGCAGCCTAATTTCCCTACCCAGCTATAACAGTTCTCCTGTTCTGTCCTAGGGGTGGGGTATCTTTCTGATGTAACTGCTGCTGTGTATTCAAGTGTTTGCTGCGTGCTGAAATGATGAGCAGGTAAAATTTCAATTTTACATTGCTGCTACTCTGATTTTTATGCCAGAATGGGAGTCAGATTCTTCCAGATAAGCTTAAAATGTCTCAATTCTACCTAGTTGGGAGCAGTTGGAAATAGTTTTGTAAGCACTTCTCAGTGTCTAGCCTACCAGTAGAATGTGATTTTTAGGAGGCCAGTTGGGATCAGAAAGTTATGATTATCTTGGAGTAAGTTTCAGGCCATACAAACCGGAATTCCTTTCCTGGTTAAGGCCAGCCTCATTGTGACCCACCAGACACTTTCAGTTTTTCAAAAAGCCAGATGGGAGAAGCACATTTATCCCCACAAACCTGCATAGGCTGAAGAAATCATCAAGTTTCTTTATATCATGCTGGACTTTTATCAACTGACAGGGATGACAATGACAATCTGATACTGGTCAGAAGCTCTTATTGGCAGCAATATTTTGTTTATTTGATAACAAATAAGAACTCAAATTCTTAATTAAATTTGGCTGACAACATCTTTCAGAACCTGGGTATTATAGCAGGGGAAACAAATACAAAAGGTATTTGGTGTGGCTGAATTAAGGGAAGCATCTGTTTTTTCACCATGCTAGTGAAATGCTGGGATGAGCAGAGAACTGTGTGGGTGATAAAAAAAATATATAGCTGAGAATTTTCTGCAGATGTTCTTAGACCAGTAGAAACAAATATTTAAGAAGTCCTTCTAAGTGGCAGTATTAATTAGAGTAAAGCCAGCTGCCATAACAAATAGTCTCACTTCTTAATCACCTAAGCCCAGAAGTGACACATTATTTTTGTTCACATTTTATTGGTGATAACTAGTCATATTGTCCACCCAGATATAGGGTGTGTGTGTGTGTGTGTGTGTGTGTGTGTGTGTGTGTGTGTATGAGTGCACACTTGCTAGAAAATGTAATCCCTGGGTGGGTTGCCACTTTCAACCACAACTCTATATGGCATCTACCATATAAAGAGCACATTTTTGGTGGAGCAGCCAGCCATCCCTGAAATGAGGAAATAGGAAGAGGTATTATTACAGGATTAACTGGCAGCTCAGGTGAAACAAATTAAGAATTCACGATCTTAGGAAAAGTTCATGATCATTTTGGGCGTTTCTGAAATCCAGGACACATGGACCATTTCTCAGAGGCACATGGTTAGCTGAGGTAGTCTCAGGGGGCTATCATGTGTCAAGGTCTTTAGGGACAGTAACTTCGGATCCTAAGGATCCTTAGAAGGGCCCTGAGTAGAGGGACATATGTTGGATAGCACGAGCAGCTTGCAAGTTAGAATAATCTGGCTCACTCTCTAGTGTGACCATTTTCAATGACATCTTGAGCAAATGGCTTAAATTCTTGGAGCCTTGGAGTTTTATGGTTTATAAATGAGAATTGTTAATACCCTACCCCATAGGGTGGTGGTAAGGATTCAATTTGGTAACATATATAAAATGCTAGCGCCCAGTAAGAGCTCAGTAAATGGGCTCATGGGCCTTTTTCACCTAGATTGTTGTAGGCTCTTGATGGGTCTATTTTTCCCCTCTAACCTCCCCCAACCTTCTGCACACCACAGTTGGTTCTCAATGCAGCAGCCAGAATGATCCCTTTCAAACATACATAGGCCAAGTCTTAGAGACCTTATGCCAGCCTAAGGCCCTACATGATCCTTGCTCCTAATTACTTCCCTGACCTCACCTCAGACTGCCCTTCTCCTTGCCCACTATGTTCCAGGCCTCCATGATGTCCTTGAAACAGGCCAGACATAGTCTAGGGATTTTGCTGTTCCCTCCACCTATAACCCTATTCCTTCAGAAATCTGCATGACCCCTCTTTTACGTCTCTTCAGTCTTTGCTCAAATGCCTTCTCCATCTTACCTGCTTTAATTTTCTGCAGAGCAATTATACCATTACACACATATTTATTTTGTTTTACCCTTTATTTACCTCCTCACTCAAAGGCAAATTCTGGCTGCTTTCTGCACTGCTGTGTCTCCAATTTGGATCACAGTAGACAATAAGCATTTGCTGAACGAATGAACTTATTTATGAGTAGTGGTGTTTGTTGTTTTTATAGGGACCACTGCAAAGTGGAGGAGCTCAGGCCTCTCTGTGCATTTTCCCCACTCCAACTCCCTTAGACAACCAGGACTTAGATCCTCTTAGGTATAAAAAAATTGGGAGAACCAATGAACCTGAAACCGCTGAATTTTAACAAGTCTTGAAATCTAACACTCAGCTTAGAGGAAACAGAGCAAAGAGGAGTAAGTTAATACTAAGAGGATTTCATCAGCCAGATTCAGTGTAAATTACTTAGTTTCTTCAACAAATATATGTCATGAAAAAGAAAATTAAGGGAGTGGGGAACTGTTATAAATTAAGAGAGAGTTAAGAGCAGCATATCATGCAAACAAAATGTGTCTACCTTGTTTGAATCATCATTTAAAGAATTTGATGTAAAAGACATTTTTAATAGAATTGATAACAATTTGAAAGTGAATTGGGTGAAGAGGTTCAATAAAAAGAGGAAAAAAAGAAAGTGAATTGGATATTAGGTGCTAATGCATTGTGGATATGTGTGTGTGTGTGTGTGTGTGTGTGTGTGTGTGTATTAATCTTTGGAGCTGATTTATGAAAACAGGGAGGCTCATGATGTTATTCCCTATACCTTTAAAAATGTTTTAAAAAATTAGCCTGGCCGGTGTTGCTCAGTGGTTGAGCTTTGACCTATGAACCAGGAGGTCATGGTTCAATTCTGGTCAGGACAAATGCCCGGGTTGCAGCTCAATCTCCAGTAGGGGGCATGCAGGAGGCAGCCGATCAATGATTCTCTCCCATTGATGTTTCTATCTCTCTTTCTCTCCCTTCATCTCTGAAATTAATAGAAATAAACTTTAAAAATTTTATTGAATTTATTGGAGGACATTGGTTAATAAAATTACACAGATTTCAGGTGTACAATTCTATAATATATTATCTGTATATTGTATTGTGTGTTCACCACCCCAAGTCAAGTTTCCATCAGCATTTACCCCTGCTTTACCCTCTCTATCCACCCCACCCTCTTCTCTTCTGGTAATCACCATGCTCTTGTCTCTGTCTATGAGTTTTTTGTTTGTTTGTTTGTTTGTTTGTTTTGTTTAATCCTTCACCTTTTCCACTAAGCCCCACAACTCCCCTCCCCACTGACAACTGTCATTCTGTTCTCTATCTATGTACTGTTTGTTGTTGTTAGTTTATTTTATTCATTAGATTCTACATATAAGTGAAGTCAAAAGGTACTTGAATTTCTCTGACTGCCTTATTTCACTTGACATAATACTCTCCAGGTCCGCCCATGTTGTCCCAAAGTATAAGATTTCCTTCTTCTTTATGGTTGAGTAGTAGTCTTTTGTGTAAAGGTACCACAGCCTTTTTACTCACCCCTATACCTTTTTGTATGTATAAAAACTTCTGTAATTCTAACTGAATTCTTTTTTAATGATGAGGAGGTGAAAGAGTTCCTCTTACCGAGGAGGAGGGAGGTCTATTTTCTTTTCTCTGGTATGAAGGAAAGACGAGTGTGTGTGTGTGTGTGTGTGCAGTATTTATTCAACCCTCCTGTTTGCTTCTTCCTCCTCAGCGTACCCTTGAGGAGTGGAGTGCAGAGTGGTCTCTAGTGTGGTAAGATTGGGCAGATGCTTGCTGGGGCTGGGGGTGGGCAGCATACAGAAAGGGAGCTGATGGGCTGTGAAATGCCTACTTTCTCCAGGCACCTGCCAAATAGGAAGGCAAATATTTCTATAAATATGCACCTGCTGAAGGTGTAGGTTGAAGACTAGCAGGTGTCTTGTAATTTCCCTCTGCAGTGGCTCTCTTAACCCTGAGTTTGGAGCTCTCCAAAGTGGCCAATTCTGGTCAGAAACCACGGAGTAGCTGCCCTATCTGCAGTGGGAACTCAACACCCCCTACAAAGTTTTGTTCTCCATGTTTTAGCAAATCTCAGGGAAGTGTACTCAGGCATGTCTGAGGACTTCATAATCTTCTCCATCAGTGCCTGCCTGGCTGGGAAAAGATCTAATCTCTACTCAGAGACCCTTTTTGCCACCTGGGTCTGGAACAGCTGGGACAAGCAGTATGAAAGCCCCTTTATCTTCAGGGCTTTGATCTAGGCAGGATTTCCCCCTCCCCACCGTTAGCCAGGCAGCTGGGCTTATCCTCAGGTAAACACTAGCAAACACAGAAAGGCAGGCACTTTGTAACTCTCTTGTGGCTTCCTTTCACTTGCTTCTCAGATTTGCCAACTACAAAGCAATAAAGTCCATCATTAAATTGTCACCACAATCCTGCAGAAGTATATTTTAAAGTATTATTATCCATACTGTACAGATGAAGACACAGATTTTACAGAAGAAGACAAACATAGAACTGACAGGTAGAAAAGTCAGGATATGAACCTGGGCTTGGAGATGACAGAGCCTGAACTTGTTCATCAAAGCGAAGGTTCTCCACCTATTGGTGGCGAAGAACTGGGTTTTCTTTCCCCACGTTCTCACACATCAATAGAATAATGAAATAATAAAAAGAACAAGCTCCTATTTTAAAAGTTATTATTATATTCAGCAGGCATAAAATTACTCTTTCAAATTTCTATAGAAGTTGATTATACTGAATTTTTGTACTTTTCTCATCCTGGATCTTGATAAAGCTTTCTCAGACTAGCACTTTTGAGTAATATTATTCTAAGCTACCTGTTTCTCACAGAATGGTGTATAGTTGGGGCCACTTGCTTCAGAATCACGCTGGGGTGTTTGCTAAATGCAGATTTCTGAGCCCCATCTCCAAGGACTTGGATCAGAATGACTGAGGTAGAATTCAGGAATCTGCGTTTAATAAGTCATTTTAATCATTCTGGTGTGCTCTAAGTCTGATCCTCTTTGTTCTCTGGGCTGCTGCCACCCCTCTCAGGTCATGGATGACAGTGAATTGCGGAATGAGTACAGTGTTTTATTCTATGCCCCACCCTCACGCTACTGGTTTTTTAAAAAATTAAGAACTTTCTTTCTGAAAAAACCTTCTTTCTGAACTCATTTTAGTGCACATCTCCAAAAGTGTACTGAGTGCAGACTACAGGCTGGGAGCTCACCATCAGTAAAGTGAGTATAGATGGAACAAAGTAGAGAATGTAGGGGCACTTCTGTGTGTAGAGGTGGAGGAACCAGCAACAGACCACTGAGAAAGGGTGACCAGTTAAATGGAGAAAAACCAGGAGAGTAGGTTTTGGAAACTAGGAGGAGGAAGTGACCAACTGAATAAAATACTGTTGATAGGCTGAATCAGATGAAGACTGAGTGTGGAGGCCATGGAGGTCTTTGGTGATATAGACAAGTAGTTTCATGGACAAGGGGAGGCCTAAAGGAGTGGGTTCATGAGAGAATGGGAAGAGGGAAATGGGAAATAGTGACTAGAGACAGCTCTTTTACTGTGAAGGGAAGAGAAAGGGCAGGAGCTGGTCAAGAGGTTTTGCAGGAGGAATGGAGAAATGGACTGTATTAAAAACTCATGCAGTGGCTAATTATGCGACTTTTATAAAGTCATATATCTTTTTCAGTTAATTCCTTCAGTGAAACAGAAACAATTATCTACCATAACTTCTTCCTTCAAGCTCTTTCAAACTCTCCCCACTCCCAAAAAATGTTGTCTAAGAAGAGTCTACATTACTCTTGCTTCTTACATAGCTTAATTGGAATACATGTTTTTTAAAAAATGACATATTTCTTATATTTGCTCTATCTATTTTTTGGTTGAAGTATTTGAAAATAGATTTAATCTCTAACTGCTTCACATGTATAGGGTTTTAAAAAAACATAACTACAAATATAATAATAATATCTAAAAAAGTAGCAAAGTGATTTCATAATATCATATACTATCAAATCTATATCCAAATATTACTATTTTTCTCAGTGGGTTTTGTTCAACTAGAAATTCAAGCAAGGTTTATATATTGCATATGATCATTGTATCTCTCAAGTCATTTGTTTGTCATGTGCATTGACTTGTTGTCCTGTAGAATGTCCTGCTTCCAGAATTTGTCTGAAAACCTCTTTATGGTATCATTTAACTTGCTCTTTTTCTGCTATAGTTCCTGAAAACTGGAATTGATTATAAAGGCTTGATCTATATACTTAGTCTACATTTTGGTCAAGAATTTTTCATAGAAAGTGCTGTGTATTTCCTATTGCCTCACATCTGAAAGCACACACTGTCTTAGGTGTGCCACTATCAGTGGTGGCTGCCTCAGTCAAGAGAGTTTCTTTTTTTTCTAAGATAGGAAAAATAATAGCATGTCTATATGCTGATGGACATGATCTTTGAGAGAGGGATACCTATTGATGCAGAAGAAAAAAAGGAAAATTTTCAACAAGAATGTCCTGAAGTAGTTAAGAGTACATAGGACATAGTGGACAAATGTTGGATATTTTAAGTGTTGGATGCATCTAATTCATCCCTAGGAACAAAAGATCATTTGGGCATAAATGCAGGTAGGGTGGGTAGCTGAGTACAAAGACATGTGTATGAAAGTTCTATTCTGGTAGCTTCCTTTTCCTCCATGAGGATGAAGAGAGCTTTCATGGTATGTGTGTAGGGGTCAGATAGTCCCCTAGGAGAGTGGCAGATGAATTGACTGAAAAAGTACCACATGATTTCTGGGAAGCATTAAGTAGCTACTTGTAGTTAGTGACTGTGAACTTGAAGTGAAATCAGTAAGCATCACAGTGTGATTTTCTCTAGCCATGTTCAGCTACATGTTTGCAGGTGTGGAGTGGGACAGAGAGTTGGGTTTAACCAGGATTGGGGTTTATTCAACCATGTGATGAGAGAGCTCAATTTAACAACTGACCATGGAATTTAAGCTGGGTGGGAAGATAAGAGGGGATATAAAGGAAGTAAGAGGCATGAGGTCAGTTTACTCGTTCCATTGTTGGGGTTGGGTATTAATTGGACTCAGCTGCAAAGAAAGGAGTGGTGATTACAGAGGGTATGCCTGAAATCAAGACTACAGAGGGAGAATATTTTTTGTAAATGACAAGATCAGAGATATGGCCTTGGGAGTGAGGGGCTGAGGTCACAATCATTGGAGTAGAGGAGATCAAAGAACTGAGAAACCAGGGGACTAGAATAATAACGCAGGTGGATGTTGATATCACCACAAATTCTGACAGAAATAGGGTTGGAGAGAATTATAGTGATTCAGGACCTAAAATATTCAAGGACCTGGGTAGAGAAGAGTTTGGCTAGACACAGGAGAACAGAGATAAATTTTAAAGGAGTTCTCAAACCTGCAAACAGATAAATGTCATGTAGTTTGATGAAAGCTAGACACAACAGTGGAGTTGTGTTAATCTGTGGGGCCAAGAAAGGCTTCAGAGTCCAGGTGACACTTGAGCTGGTGTGGAGGCTGAGTAGGTGTGCCCCCATGTGAAAAAGGTAGGAAAGGACATTTTATACAGAGGGAACATTACGTGCAGGGCTACAAAGGCATGAAAGAGCATGGACATGTGGAGTGCCACAATTGAGTTACTCGGGGCAAATTACTCATCTTCCCTTCCTTGGTTTCCCCATTCATAAAATGGGGATAGTAATGGTATCCACAGAGTAGGTGATGGTAAGAAGTGATGTGTATAATATTTGTCACAGGCCATATTGTATAATCTTTGGGGTATGTTCTTACTTGATTATTAAAAAAAAAAAAATCCTATGAGATAGGCTCTGTTTTCTTTAGTTCTGTTTTACAGATAAAGAAGTTGAGTGTTAGGGGGTTGAGTAACTTGCCCAAGGTCATGTAATGGTGAGAGGTAAGAGTTTGGACTCTTGGTCAGATCAGTCTAATTCTATGGCTCTTACTCAACCCCTAAGCCATAGTTAGTGCTTAGCACTTGGTAGCTATTATTATCATGGTTACTAAAGTTTCTCACCCCGTGAGTTGAGGATTCTGTTATCACTTCTGCAGCTGGTTGAAGATCACCCCTACTATCTCATGAGCAGCAGTGACTATTTTTGGAAGGCCCTCATTACCTACAATAGATTTAGATTGACAGTTGCACTACTTTTGTTTCAACTGGTTGATTTTTGGAAATCAAGAGTGGGGAGTGATGCTTATCTTCTCAGAGGACAAGTTGTTCCAAGCAGATGCAGTTGATGTGAGGGAGGAAGATCTGGGTTTTCTGTACTCCTCTGATGTCTGTGCTCTGAACCCAGACAAAAGTCTCATGCCCCAGCAGCTCACACCTTGAGGGGATGGCAGTGAACCAGTATTCATTGGCAAGAGGCATCATCCAAAGGTCAAGTGACTGCCCCAGTGTTCCCTGGGAGGCTGCTGAGAAAGAATCTTTTCCATTAATGATGTCTGAGGAAACAGAACTCTTAAGAGCTGGCAACTTTCCCTCCCTCCCTCCCACCAGTCATTCATTCATTCATTCATTCACTCAACAAATTGTTATTAAATGTCTACTATGTGCCAAACACTCATTTGGGCACTGAAGATAGTAGTGAATGAAGAAAGCTGATGAAGTTTTTGCTTATGGAATTACATTTTTTTTTAGGAGGAGACAAAGGTAACCAAATAATAATGTGAATACATGTATCATTACAAACTCCCATGCCACAAAGGAAAGTTACATGACATGAAAAGAAGGATAATGATCAGAAATATTTACTGATTCTGCCAGGAGGCTGCTAAGGACTCAGTTCTCTGAATTCATAAGTAAAACCCCTGAAATTTTTGACAAAGAACAGAATGACACCTCTGACTTTTGCCCTGTGAGTCATTCTTAGGGCCTGCCTGCCTGTTTCCTGGTTATGAAAAGCTGAAATTCCCCCAACTTGAACCCCAGGCTTCAAGGAAGGATTTCCTTCTACTTCATGGGATGAAGCCAGTTTGTGGCCACCAGAGCTTTCTCTTAGTTCTGTTAATGCTGCATCTCCCGGCACAGGTTTCAAGGCCATTTCAACATTGTGTATCAAGTTGATGCACAGGTTGAAGTGTATTTTCAATATTTTTTCTTTAGTTTTACTTAAATTACTCAATAGTTTTACTTTAATTACTCAAATAAAATAATAAGAATAAAGGCAGTCAAACTGAAAGATGAGAATTTATCTCTTGTCAGTTTACTCATCAACAGTTGCCTGGTCTCAACCATGTACATTTTTTCTAGGTATTTGGATGTGCATGACTTATTCATAATGGTAACATTTTCTGTTTCATTTTCTTTGTTATAATATTTAAGCATTTTCTTTCTCATTGGTAGTTAAATTCATACACAATTATACACACACACATACATATTTTATAACTAGAGGCCTGGTGCATGGATTTGTGCAAGGGTGGAATCCCTTGGCCTGGCCAGCTATTGGGGCTGATCAGGGCCATCTCTCCCAGTCCTGATCAGAGTCGATCGGGCTGGCCGGGAGAGAAACCGGAGGAGGTTGTCTGTGGGAGAGCACTGACTACTAGGGGGCAGCTCCTGCATTGAGCATCTGCCCCCTGGTGGTCAGTGCGCATCATAGCAACTGGTCAACTGGTGGTTCGGTGGTTCAGTTGCTTAGGCTTTTATATATATAGACTAGAGGCCTGGTGCACGAAATTTGTGCATGGTGGGGGGTGGAGGGTCCCCTCAGCCCAGCCTGCACCCTCTCCAAACGGGAACCCTCAGGGGATGTCCAACTGCCATTTTAGGCCCGATCACCAGCAGTTGGACATCCCTCTCACAATCCTGGACTGCTGGTTCCTAATGGCTCACCTGCCTGTCTGCTTGATAGCCCCTAACTGCCCCCCCGCCCCCCCCGCCAGCCTGATCACCTCACGCAGCCTGCTGTTCAGTTGTTTGGTCATCTCTCACTAACCCCCTGCTGGCCTGGTTGCCTCTAACTGCCCCCCCCTTCCTGCCTGGTTGCCCCTAACTGCCCGCCCTTCTGGCCTGGTCACCCCCAACTGCTCCCCTCTACTGGGCTGGTCACCTCTCACTGCCCCCCCACCAGCCTGGTTGCCCCCAACTGCCCCCCCCTCCGGCCTGGTCACCCCACACAGCCTGCTGTTTGGTCATTTGGTTGCCCCTCGCTGCCCCCCCTGCTGGCCTGGTTGCGCCACACAGCCTGCTGTTCAGTCATTTAGTCATCCCTCACTAACCCCCCTGCCGGCCTGGTCGCCCCACGCAGCCTGCTGTTCAGTCATTTGGTCACCCCTCACTACCCCCCCTGCTGGCCTGGTTGCGCCACACAGCCTGCTGTTCAGTCATTTGGTCGTCCCTCACAAACCCCCCTGCCGACCTGGTCACCCCCACGCAGCCTGTTCCGTCATCCGTCCGGTTTTTACGGTCGTGGTGGTCCCTGGCTTTTTATATATATGGACTAGAGCAGGGGTGGGCAAACTTTTTGACTCGAGGGCCACAATGGGTTCTTAAACTGGACCGGAGGGCCAGAACAAAAGCATGGGTGGAGTGTTTGTGTGAACTAATATAAATTCAAAGTAAAGGAGCGGAGGGGAGAGCAAGAGAGCCCTCCGCTCTTTCGGCTCCGCGGGCCGGATAGAACAGCCGAACAGGCCGGATCCAGCCCGCGGGCCGTAGTTTGCCCATGGCTGGACTAGAGGCTCGATGCATGAAATTCATGCAAGAGTAGTCCTTCCTTCTCCCAGCTGCTGGCACCAGCTTCCCTCTGGCACCTGGGACCCGAGCTTCCCTTGCAGCCCCAGCTTCATCTGGAAGGACGGAGGGATGTCAGGTCTAATAAGCATATTATGCTTTTATTATTATAGATGGTGGATATACCATCATTTAATTATTTTCCTATTGCTGGGAGCTTAGTTGCTAACCTTAGATTTTTCACCATTATAAATAATTTTGAAATTGAAAACTATTTTTTTACATGTTCCTATTGCCTTATAAAACTCATTCTTTATGCCATTAATCCTCTTTCAGTCCTCAACACACTGAAAATTAGGAAGGAAATCATTTCATGTGAAGAAACCAAAATGTATAATCTTTTTCTTTGAATTATTTATTTAGTTTTATTTCCTAGAAGTATGATAATAGTCACAAGCTTTTAATTCTATGGCCTGAATACTTTCTAAAAAGGTTAAATTCATTTCTACTACTTCTTTGAAATATTCCGATTTCATTACAATCTGTCCAGAAATGAGTATTATTATCATTTTGAAACTGGCTGGCTAATGTACATTCTGTGTATGTTATATATTTTAAATTTACAGTTGCCTCTTCTGTGTTAAGATTAATCATAATTTCATATGCTTGTTAATTGCATTTTCTATTTTGTGATTTGTCTGCCTGCTCATGTTGATTGCCTGTTTGAGAGGCTTTTACTGTATTAACCCTGTGTATACCTTGACTCTTGTTTTCCTTTTTATTACAGTATTTCTCATTGCATAAAAGTTGGGATTTTCATGCAACTGAGACTATTAGACTTTTCCTTGTTATTTTTTTAGATTCCACCAGAAAGAAGAAAGAGCTGACAAATATAGAATTGTTTTTAGCCTTTAAAAATTATATTTTTATAACATTTTCCCCACTCTAAGAGTAATGCATTTACACTTTAGAAATTTGAAATATACAAAAAATGTGTAAGAAGTGAAACCACATTATTCTACCATACAGGTTTTTTTTGGTTTATTTTGTTTTTTGTCCTTTTTCTTTCTCACATGCACATTTTAAAAATTGTATTTTTCTCTATTTGGATAGTGTATGATATACTGCTTATGACCTATTTTTTATATTAACATTACATAATTAAACTTTCACATTTCACTAAATATTCTTTGATAATAAACAAATTTTAAAAGACTGTCTAGAGTTTATTTTGAGATGAACTAAATTCTCTCTCCCCCAAATTGCTATTTATATGTCCCTAAACCAATGACTAAACAATCTGTTCTTCTCAGATTTATCTGTGGTGTCTGCTTTACTTTTCTAGCATGTTCTTATCTAATATCTGTCTATTCCTAGCTGTCTGTGCTGTTCATAGACCCAGGGCACTGCACCTGTAATAGGCTCTTGTCTTTTTTTTTTTTTTTTTTTTCTGAGTCCTCAGGGCTTCCTGGATTGAGCCATAGCCTGGACCAGGGCCTCCAATGGAGACTAGCAGAAGTGCCTGCTATCTTGTTAATTTTTAACCCTGCCCCTGTTGGAAAACAGCTCTAACCGCCCCCTCCTCCCCTTTTTTTTTGTATTTGCAGATGTTTGTTCATCATTCTGAGAAAAATGAGCCTTGGCCTCCAGACCTAATAAAGCACATATCCCTCCCATGAAGAATAGTGCTAGATCCTGAGGACCTGGATCTCCTGCAGCCCCCAGGGATTACCCAGAGCAGGTAAGAAACACCCGGAGGTGTGGGCTCCAGAAGGCAGCAAAAGGGAACCTCCCTGAATAAAAAAATGGTGTGGTAGAATGTACTGATAAGGGTCACAGGGTCTCAATGTTCAGCTACAGCTTTGCTGTTTCCTTCATGTGTTTGTTTTTGGTTGATTCAGTGAGGGATGAGGATAGGTGGTTTGCCTCTGTCTATACTCTATAAACACAAGATTTGAAGTTATTCTGTAAATCTACCTGTGTGCCCAATCCTGCATTTGATGCCACGCGTGCAGTGGTAGATAGCCGGGCAGGCGGTGGAGCCTCAGTTTGGCAGGGATTTTCTTTCTGTTGGTTCAGTGTTGACTTGTTCTCTGTAGGTGATAACATGAGTGTCATTGTATTCTTCTAGAAGTCTGAGGGAGTTGTAAGGATTCATTGATACAGTCCCATCTGCTCAATAATCCTTTTGAGTGCCCCTTTTTTCTAAACACTGCGCTGGGTACTGGGTTTCAGAAATGATCCAGGAGGAGTTTCCCTCTGGCAGAGATCAGTGTGAAAAGCTAGCACTGGATGCCAGAGGACAGAGCAAGAAAGGTGCTAAAATGGAGGTGGGCTCCACAGGAGGTCAGCAGCGGAAAGGTCATGCTGTCTAATGGCCAGACAAATGGACTAGGGGAGAGAGTGCAGCCGTGTAAAGGCCTGGGAGCTTAATAGATTGGGAAATTCAGAGTTTGGTATATTTTCCCAAAGAATTTGGGGAGAAAACATTTCCTACCTTCTTCCTTTACTTTGGGCTGCTTAGGTTAAATTTCTTCAGTCCCTATCTCTTTAGAACAGCTTGAGAGATGAGGTCTTGAAACTCGAAGTGCCTATGTCGAGAAGCTTCAACAGTTGGTGGACTTGGGGTCTCACAGAGGGTGCTGTTCAAGAGAGCCGGGAGGTGTCAGATGAATTTCTTGAGGCCATGATAGGGCACGGATCCTAAAGGCTGAGGCTGTCTTAAAGTTGCAGGTCTGTGTTGTACCTAGAGGATGAGGCTGTTTTAAAGTTGCAGGTCTGTGTTGTGTCTGGCTGTGTGGCTGAATGCCTCTTTCTCGGGAAACTCAACTTTGGAGAGTAGGTGCTGGCAGGAAGCTGAATACAAGCCCTTTCTGAGTCTCAGCTCTCCAGACAGTGAATCAGGGCCCGCCTCCCTACCTTGTGTTTCATTTCACTCATCCACAGAAAAGTTAATTCCCAACTCCACTATTTCCAAATTACTCATGCCACATTGAAAATAATTTACATTTTTTTAAAAATCTCAGTTTCTTTAGCTGTAAATGGTGCTAATAAAAATTTCCCTCCTTATCTCACAGGGCTATCCTGGGTCTCATAAGTGTAACTACTGTGAAAGGGCTGCCTGAGTGGTAAATTGTGCACAGGTAATGACTGCTGAGGTGCTGATGCTAAGGGTGGTTTCCTGTGATTGTCTGGCAGATTGAGTTGTCTCGCTAGTGACCCTGTTTGGTCAACACTGTCTTTTCACTGTCCTTTATCACAACTAGAGGCCTAATGCACGGAATTCGTGCAAGAGTAGGCCTTCCTTCCTCCAGCTGCCAGCACCGGCTTCCCTCTGGCACCGGGACCCGGGCTTCCCTCCAGCTACCAGCAGGCATCCGGGACCCAGGCTTCCCTCGCAGCTCCAGCTTTGTTTGGAAGGTCATCCAGTCTAATTAGCATATTATGCTTTTATTATTATAGATGCCTATCCTTTTAGTGCAAATAAATGTTTAGAATCAGAGAGACCTGGGTTGGAATCCCGGTTCTAACACTGATTAGTTATTGACTTTGGGGAAGCCCTGTGCTAATTTCTTCATTTCCTCAAATGGGGTATTTAATATCTACCCCAGTGGTTCCCAACCTTTTTTTGGCCATGTCCCACCTAAGCACCTCTAAAATCCTGATGCCCCCTTCCTGTGATATATAATTCTTATTATTAAAAAAGTGAACTCCTATTCACGTGGAGGAAGCCTAAAAGACCATTAACTTGGCCTAAACAAGCTTCCAAAGAACATGGCATCCATGAAAGAGAAAAACAAAAGAACGAAAGGACAATTGAAGTACTAAGGAAGAAATCACTAAGAAATTGTTAAAAAAATAATAATAATATGAAGTAATATGAAAAAGTAGCTAACAAAGTTTCAAAACATAATAGAGAACTGAAATGCTTAAATATGTCACACTATATATGAGGCCCCTAGAACCATAAGAAATGCAAAAAATTCACTGTTAATAACTCATTCTCAAATTGCCCCCCTTAAAAATCAAATTGCCCCCTGTGGGGCATGTGCCCCACGTTGGGAACTACTGATATACCCCATCGTGTCATGATAAAAATTAAATGAGAGATTGCAGGCACTTCTTAAATGCTACTTTCCCTTCTCTGGTTCTTCAGCTGTCATAGTCATGTGATTGGCTGTGTTGGGGTCTGAGGACATTGAGTTTCTTAGTTTTCTGATAATGTGACAAGCGCCTCTCCATCATTTCTTGATTTCAAGTTTGAATTCTCTCTCTTTGTAGGGAAGGGATTGTAGATCTGTAGAAGGTTTGCCAAAGCCTGGGGGTGATTCCTTATGCTCATTATGGTAAATAAGTCCATTTAGTTAGGAATGAGTTTAATGTTTTTCAAAAGATACAGACACTGTTTGAGGCCAAAGTGCTTTCATCTTCCATTCAGTTACACAATAAATTCTGGGAAAGCAAAGTAGTTCTTTACCCAGATATAAAAGGGACTATTCAAGGCTCTATTTTGTTAGTGAAATCAATTTCCCAGAACTTTCAGCAATTCTGTACAAGAAGCAGTAAAGAGGACATGGATTATGGAATCAGGTCCACTTGGATTTGGATCTTACTCAGCTTTGTGATCCTAGGCACCTCTCTTAACCTCTCAGAGCCTCAAATGGCTAATCTATAATATGGAGATGAGAATACTGTGGCTAGTGATGGTCGGGACCTCTGCACAGCTCAGGGGATGTCTTCATATTAGACTGTCATATATATATAGTCCTTGCTGGAGTTGTATATCACAGTGGCCCTGGTTTATGGTGACTTTAAATAAAATAACATCTTGTGTGCTTAATTCATCTTTGTGTGCTTCATTTCCTGAATTGGTCACTTATCTGCTATTTTACCAAGATTTCCTATCCTTTATCATGAGGTCAGCCAGCTTCCCAACACTTGATAGCACTCTCACAAGGCACTCCATAAAACTGAGTGTTCTATCGTGAAGCTAACCCTAGCTCTTCTTCTCACTCAGGAGTCCAACACCACTTAGATGCATCACAAAGCTAAGGCACTGACTGTGGTGAGAGATCTCTTTATGGTAGTTTTAGGATTCTGAACCCCTTAGGATTTTAGAGAATTTGGGTTGTTGTGATTTAGACCAGTTAGCCTGCTCTTCCTTTTCTTCTAGTTTTTCAAGCATGCAGGCCTTTATTTAACAGGCAGTGTAAGGCCCTAGGAACCTAATGATTCCTGAGATGTGATTCCTGACCTCAGGAAGTACAGAGTGCGGTTGGGGAGCTAGACCAAGACAAGAGGAAACTAAGATTCAGAGTGTAAAAAGAAATCACAGAGAACACAAACAGGAAGGGAGTGTCTGAGGACTGTTCTCTACATTCGAAACCCAAACTGAGAGGGATTTTTTTTTTCTTTTTTGACAGCTGCAGACCTGGTGGAATTCAAATCTTGTCACTCTAAATCCATTGCTCGGCCTGTCACCCTGCCTCTTGCCAGTCACACTTGTAGATTTCCTTTACATCATTTTTTTTTTTTTTTGGCCTTGTCTTACTTTTTTATGCTTGTTTTCCTGCTCAGAACAGAGTGGCTCCCTTGAATGTATCCTTCATTATGATTCACACCAACTTGAAGAAAAAATTCAGCTGCTGTGTGCTGGTCTTTCTCCTGTTTGCAGTCATCTGTATGTGGAAGGAGAAGAAGAAAGGGAGTTACGATGATTCCCTTAAATTGCAAACCAAGGAATTCCAGATGATGAGGGGTTTAGAAAAACTTGCCATGTGGTCTGGTTCCCAGCCTGCACTTTCAAGCAAAACCCAGGATCCCCACAGGGGCAGCCAGGCCCTTGGCAGTCCTAGGAATCCAGTCAAGACGAAGCTAGAGAGCGTCTTCCAGGTGTGGAACAAAGACAGCTCTTCCAAAAACATTATCCCCAGGCTGCGGAAGATCTGGAGGAATTATCTGAGCATGAACAAATACAATGTGTCCTACAAGGGACCAGGGCCTGGTGTCAAGCTCAGCGTGGAGGCCCTGCGCTGCCACCTTCGGAACCAAGTGAACGTATCCATGGTAGAGGCCACAGATTTTCCCTTCAATACTTCTGAATGGGAGGGTTTCCTGCCCAAAGAGAATATTAGGACCAAGGCTGGGCCATGGGGCAGGTGTGCTGTCGTCTCATCAGCGGGATCTCTGAAGTCCTCTCAACTGGGCAAAGAAATAGGTGGGTTCTTTGGTGTTAAGATTGTTATCTGAACATGAGATTGTTACCTCATTTGTAGTAGCTGGGCACAGACAAGACTGGAGACTGTGGTAAGTCTCCGTGGACTAGCAGAGCAGGCTCAGGTCAGTATTTTTTAATTACCGGTGAGCCAGAGGTGCCTCATGGGCAGTTAAAATGATGGGGATCCAGTCGCCTGCATCTTTATCAATTAGAATAGCTTTATTTTTTATCTGTTTTAAATATTGGTGTTCTGAAAATTTTATTTGAAAAGAGAGTTCTACTGATACAAAGAAGCAAAATGTTATAATTGACATTTAAAAATAATTGAAGGACAGATCTCTACTTTATCTTCAGGGTCTGAAATGTGTAGGTTGTCTCTTTTGGCTCTAACTACCTAAGTAATTTTAAGCTTTTCTGTTTGAAAAGAATAAATTAGAGCAGGAATTATTTTTCCTAGTACCTGCCTGTCACCATGCATAGTTATAGCATTATTGACTATATTCCCCTATGCCAGTGGTCGGCAAACTGCAGCTTGCGAGCCACATGCAGCTTGTGAGCCGCGGTTTGCTGCTCTGTTGACGAATGAGTTTGCCGACCACTGGAATAGGGGCTTAATCACAAAGAACAACAACAGCCTGTAATTATTTGAATCGAGAGTCTAGGTCAGTGGTTGGCAAACTCATTAGTCAACAGAGTGGCAAATCGCGGCTCGCGAGCCGCAGTTTGCTGACCACTGCCCTATGCTGTACTTTACATCCCCATGTTTATTTTGTAACTACCAATTTTTACTTCTTTTTTTAAAAAAAATATATTTTATTGATTTTTTACAGAGAGGAAGGGAGAGGGATAGAGAGTTAGAAACATCGATCAGCTGCCTCCTGCACACCCCCTACCAGGGATGTGCCCGCAACCATGGTCCATCCTCTTGACCAGAATCGAACCTGGGACCCTTCAGTCCACAGGCCAATGCTCTATCCACTGAGTCAAACCAGTCAGGGCCAATTTTTACTTCTTAATACCCTCATCTTTTTTACCCAGATCCCTAATCCCATCTCACCTGGAAACTCTCAGTGTGTTCTCTGTATCTATGAGTCTGTTTCTGTTTTGTTTGTTTGATTATTTTGTTCTTTAGATTTCACATATAACTAAAATCATAGTATCTCTCTTCCTCTGTCTGACTTATTTCACTTAGCATAACACCCTCTAGGTTGATCCATATTGTCACAAATGCTAAGATTTCATTTTTTTAATGACCAAGTAATATTCCATTGTATACACTGAGTGGCCAGATTATTATGACCACCCATCAGTACTTCGTTGGGCCACCTTTTGCCTTCAATACTGTGGCGATTCTTCTTGGCATTGACTCCAGGAGATGTTGAAAGGTGATGTGAGGAATCTGACACCATGCCTGATGAATAGCACTGTCCAGTTCTGTGAGATTTGATAGTTGTGAAACCAGCTGCCTGATGGCTCTTTTAACTTCGTCCCACAAATGCTCAATTGGATTGAGATCTGGTGATGGTGGGGGCCACCTAAACAAGGTAAATTCTCCCTCATGTTCTTGAAACCACTCCTGCACAATATGAGCACCGTGGCATGGCGCATTGTCTTGTTGGAAGAAGCCATCTCCATTGGGATACGCCATCAACATGATAGGATGAACTTGATCAGCAGTGATACTTAGGTATGTTGTGCTATTCAGACATTGTTCCACATGAATTAAAGGGCCCAAATCATGCCAGGAAAACATGCCCCAAACCATAACACTGCCCCCACCTGCTTGAAGGGTTATACTCATGCATGTGGGGTGCATGCTTTCATGCTGTTTCCACCAAAATCTCACTCTGCCATCTGCATGATGCAACTGGAAAAGTGATTCATCAGACCACATGACTTTTTTCCGATGCTCGATTGTCCAATCCTTGTGTTCCTATGCGAATTGGAGATGTTTTATCTTGGTAACTGCAGACAGCAAAGGTGTTCGAACAGACCTTTGGCTTCCATATCCCATATGATGCAGTGTGCGGCTAATTTGCCTACAAATGTCAGGTGGTCATAATAATCTGGCCACTCAGTGTATATGTACCACATCTTCTTTATCCATCATCTGCTTTCATATCTTGGCTACTGTAAGTAATGCTGCAATGAATGTAGCAGTGCATATATCTTTTAAAAATAGTATTTTGATTTTCTTCGTATAAATACCTGGAAGTAGAATTGCTGAGTTGTTTTTAATTTTATAATGACCCTCCATACTGTTTTTCATAGTGGCTGCACCAATTTGCAGTCTCACTAACAGTGCATAAGGGTCCCCTTTTCTCCACATCTTTGCCAACACTTACTCTTTGTTGATTTATTGATCGACATTCTGACAGGTGTGAGATGATATCTCATGGTTTTAATTTGTATTTCTCTGATGATTATTGATGTTGAGCATCTTTTCATATATCTATTGATCATCTGTATGTTCTATTTGGAGAAATGTCTCTTCAGGTCCACTGCCCATTTTCTAATTGGATTGTTTTTTGTTTGTTTATTTGTTTTTGTTGTTAAGTTACATAAGTTCCTTATATATTTTGGATATTAAACCCTTATTGGATGTATCATTTACAAATATTTTCCCCCAATCGATAGGTGTCTGTGATTTTTTTATGGTTTCCTTTACTGTGCAAAAATTTTTTAGTTTGATGTAGATCCATTTGCTTATGTTTTCTTTTGTTTCCCTTGCCTGAGGAGATATATAAAAAATATTTGAAGAGCAAAGGCAGAGAGTTTACTGTTTATGTTTTCTTCTAGGATTTTTAAGGTTTCAAGTCTTACATTTAGGTCTTTAATTCATTTTGAGTTTACTCTTGTATATAGTATAAAAAGGTGGCCTCATTTTATTTTTTTGCATGTATTTGTCCAGTTTTCCCAACACCATTTATTGAATAGACTGTCTTTACCCCATTGTCTATTTTTGCCTCATTTGTCATAGATTAATTAACCATATAGGTATGGTTTCATTTCTGGGCACTCTATTCTGTTCTATTGATCTATGTGTCTGTTTTTATTCCAGTATCATGACATTTTGATTGCTATAGCCTTGAAAATATAGTTTGATATCAGGTAGTATGATACTTGGTCTTCTTTCTCAAGATTGCTGTAGCTATTCAGGGCCTTTTGTGGTTCCATATAAATTTTATAATTATTTGTTCTAGTTCTGTAAAAAATACCATTGGCATTTTTAAAAATATATATATTTTATTGATTTTTCTACAGAGAGGAAGGGAGAGGGATAGAGAGTTAGAAACATCGATGAGAGAGAAACATCGATCAGCTGCCTCCCGCACACCCTCTACTGGGGATGTGCCCGCAACTAAAGTACATGCCCTTAACCGGAATCGAACCTGGGACCCTTCAGTCTGCAGGCCGACACTTTATTCACTGAGACAAGCCGGTTAGGGCACCATTGGCATTTTGTTAGGGATTCCATTGAATCTATGGATTGCTTTGGATGGTATGGACATTTTAACAATGTTAATTCTTCTTATTCATGGTATATGCTTACATTTATTTGTATTTTCTTCAGTTTTTTTTTCTTCAATGTCTTATTTTTCAAGTACAAGTTTTTTATCTCCTTAGTTAAATTTATTTCTAGGTTGTTTTTTTGATGCAATTGTGAATGGAATTTTTTTCCCTAATATCTCTTTATGATAACTCATTATTGGTATATAAAAATGCAACCGATTTCTGAATACTTATATTGTACCTTGCTACTTTACTGAATTCATTGATCAGTTTCAATAGATTTTTAGTAGAATCTTTAGGCTTCTCTTTATATAGTTCTATGCCGTCTACAAATAATGATAGGAATTTTTAATTTCAGTACTGTGGACTACCTTCAGGGGGTTTATGAATCCCTAAAA
This sequence comes from Plecotus auritus, assembly GCF_963455305.1. Taxonomy (NCBI): domain Eukaryota; kingdom Metazoa; phylum Chordata; class Mammalia; order Chiroptera; family Vespertilionidae; genus Plecotus; species Plecotus auritus. The sequence goes on along the minus strand of NC_137771.1, from coordinate 182,225,158 downwards.
TGCTTGCAAATGTATCTGTGGATAAGGTATGTATAGTGTGTGTGTAAGTCAATCTGTGCATTTTCTAGGAAAAAAGTCCATAGCTTTCAGTTGCTTCTCAGAGGGGTATGCAATCCCAAAAAAGATGAAAAGTAACTGGTTGGAATATATAAATTTGCTTCTGTTGAAATCCTTCATAGTTAATAAAGATAGAAAGTCTATCCATCCTTGTAAATGTGTACAATACAGAGCTACAGGTTTATTCAAGACTTCTGTAGTACCCTTATTTTGAGAGAATGTGTTTTCCATTATTGTGAAATGAATCAGGCTAAAGAAAACGAGCACAGGAAGTGTTGCTCTCTTTCAGCCTCTGGAAGGTACTGGAGCAGGTGAGGTCATATGTCTCCTTTTTTATTTCTTGCATATGACTGCCAGGAAAAATAGTCTGAAACCAAGCACAGGTTCTCAAAAGGAGGAAAAGTAGACCCAAATTGGATGCTCTAGAGCAGAAAGAAGTGATGAGATCACATTTTGTACCTCCCCAAATAGGCAGCACTTACTAATAAAAGCTGCAGAGATAACCAGCCCCACCTCGACTTTTGCTTTTTTGGTTTCTTTTGGACTGCATTCTCTAGAAACTATATGTGATTGGTTTTTGTTCATCAATAATGGAACTCAATCACTTTCTTTCGTCCCCATTTTTGCTCTCTCATGGTAATATTTAGAACATTCCAGGTGTTAGCTGATCCTCTTCTTCATGGCAAGTCATCAATGTCAGCCTGGCTGGGATTGTGTTGAAGTTTAAGGCAGAGTCTGATAATGTTTAGGAATCGGAACTGTGCTATTTATTTTTATGCACTCGTAAAAGTTTGGAGTGATTTAATGTTAATTAAAATAATTTGTAGCCTGTAGTTATAATTTTAAATATGTATTACATGGAAGCACTTTGATCCTAAGACATAAAAAAAATTGCATGGTAGTCTTTAAATGTTCTGCCTTCTAAAGATATATCCTCTGGGCATTTAGTTTAACACATATTTTAAGGAGTTCATTCATTTATTTATTTTTATTTATTCATGGATTTATCTACAATATTAAATAGGAACATAGACTGTAAAGAGAAAAGGGAAAGGAAAGGCCTTTTGTTGAAGGCCTGTGAGTACCAGGCAGCATGCCAGGCCCAAAGCCTTTCCGCTATTCTTGGGATTTGCCTAGCTTGTTCCTAACTAATGAACATATCAGATTGTTTCAAATGACTTGCTCTTACAAATAGTACTGCTGACACGGTTTTGGAGTAGATAACATGTAACTACGCCTGCCCTCCCAAGGGGAAATAACCTCAGGAATGAGACTAGAAGACCAAAGTAAGATAAGTTTTATGGCTCTTTTTATTGTCCATTGCAAAATTGTTTACCAGAGGGATTGTAATAATGTTCTGTGTCTCCAGCAGTCCCACAAACCAGCCAATGGGGGGCTCAGTCATTTTTGATAGGTATACATGTAAAGTATTGTAGATTTGTTTGAATTTTAATTTCAAACAATAGCATATTTTTTAATGTTACAACCAATAAGAGTGATGCTTATTGTGCACCTGCTGTGTATCTTACATGCCTTGCTTGCTCTTTTCATCTTCCCAGCCATCCTGGGAGGTAGGTATGATTATTGTTCCCATTTTACTGATGAGCTCAAGTGTTGAGGCCTAAAGAGGTAATACAATTGGTTAGCAGCAGACTGGGACTTGAAACCCAGTCATTGACTCAAAGGCCCTCATACTTAGTCCTTCTGCTCTTGTGCCTCATAGTGACTGTAGCTTTATAATAAACATTGGTATGATGTATCCCTTGTCAGGTTAAGAAAAATCCCTTGATGTTCTCGCTTACTTGCTCTCCTAGAGGAAAAAAAGAGCATTCAAGTTGAGACAAAAGCAAGAGAAGCAGAGACTTCAGGGCAAAAAGTACAGAGTGTATTAGGGCATAACAGATAATCCTGTTTGGCTGTGATGGGGGTTCTCATGGGCTATAGAGGACTGAGGAATGAGGCCAGGATGATGGCCAGGGCTCAGCTCTTAGAGAATGTTGAATGTCATAATAAGGACTTTGAGTTTCATTTTTTTCTTTCTTTTTTTGGGGGGGTGGGAAGGGGGTGGGGTGTTCATTTCTAAAGTCATAGAGAGACCTAGAAAGTTTTTGAGCAAGTGACAGATGGGATAATATGCATTTAGAGAGATTTCTCCCTTCTCTGAGTCCCCTTCTCTACGGGCAATGCTATATCATCTCTCCCTTATAAGAGACTATTGCCACATCCAGGTGAGATGGGTCAGGCCTGTTCGAGCAGTGGTAGTGGTAGTGGAAGGAGCAGGTCTGATTTGAGAGGCATCATAAGATAGAAGACATAGAACTTGGTATCTAACTAGAAATGACATAGATTGAGAGACAGGAGCTGGAGTTTCCAGCCTGGGAGCTGGCTATAACATATCATAGGGCAGCAAGTTTCTGGTGAGGACAGGTTCTGTCTTGGATGTGCTGAGTCTCAAGTGGATTTCCCTAGGTAGACATTTATGCAATTGGATATATGCTTTTGAGAAGAGTCAGATTTAGGGGTCATTTGTATCGAGGTGATAGTTGTAGTCCAGGAAAGAGGACTGATGAGAAAACCTAGAAAACAGTTTACATATAAAGGACAGGGCAAGAACAGGACCAGGCCATTCCCTCTCATTCTCTACCCGCCCCCCCCCCCCCAAAAAAAAAAAAAACACCCCAAAGGCCAGTGAGAAGAACTGGAGGAAAATCAGGAATGGACCATGCAATGGAAGGCAGAGGGGTATGGCATTTAGGCAGATGAGTTCTTTGGCAGAGTGAGCCCTTAGACTGAGGAGCTCAGAGAGCATGATTATTTATGTCAGGGCTCAGAAAATGTTTTCTGTACATGACCAGAGTCAAAATATTTTTAGTTTTGAAACCATATAGTATTCTTCACAACTACTCACCTCTGCTATTGTAATGCAAAAACAGCCATAGGCAGTAGTAAATGAATGAACCTGACTGGGTTCTAGTAAAACTTTACAGAAACAGAGGTCTGGTCACATTTGGCTGATGGGCCATAGTTGGCCACTGTGACCTACATATCTAATTTCCCTAACCAGAATCTGAATGCAGTCTTCTACAAATCTGACTATATATATAAAAGCCTAAGCGACCATTCGACCGTTCAACCGGTAGCTATGATGTGCACTGACCTTCAGGGGGCAGATGCTCAATGCACAGGCATGGAAACATGGAACAGACTGATGAATCTCAGATGGAAGGGGGAGGGGGAGGGTGGGAAGAGATTAACCAAAAATCTTTTATGCATACTAGAGGCCTGGTGCATGATTCTGCTCTGGTAGGGTCCCTTGGCCTGGCCTGCGGGGATCAGGCCAAATCTGTGCACTGGCCTCCAACATCCCCCAAGAGGTCCTGGATTGTGAGAGGACCAGGCCAAGGGACTCCACCAGTGCATGAATTCGTGCATTGGGCCTCTAGTAGTTATATAATTCATTAAGCTAATTTGAAAATATAAAAAATGTTTGGTCCAAATTGTGATAAAATTTCTTTTACCACAACTTCCAGCTATTTGGAGTTACTATACCTGAAGGCAGTGAATTTTTATGTATTTATGAATTTATTAATGATCTGATTCTGTTAAATCTTCTAGGCAGTTATGTCCTGTGCATAAAATGATCACCAGCCAAATCCTTCCTCTCTTTGGGTCTTCACACTGCTGTGTCGTCTGGTTGAAATGTACTTTCCCTGGCCCTTCTCAGGCCCAGCCAAACTTTGGGTCTCAGCTAGAGGCATTCCCTGAAACATCACCCTATCTGAAGGAGATTTCAAAGGGTCTCTGTTACACAGCTCAGTTTATTTGTGTCATAGTATTAATTACAATTGGTAATTATCTTGAGTACTGGTTGTTGTGCTTCTTTACTGTTTTTCTCCTTGCAGTAGATCATGAGATCTCTGCAGGCAAGGACTTTATCTTTCTTGCTCATAGCCATTGTCTTCAGCACCTAGGACTATGTATTTATTGAAGGAACACAAAATTCTCCTTTGTTATGGTGAGCACCAAGGACCTATTCTCAGCCTCCTGTGCTCCTTTTGCCCTTCTCAATCCACTCTATTCTTTGTGTCTGACTCTGTGGCCTGGGAAATTGAAATTTGGCACTGTGTCAACTGGGCTTCCTCACACTCTGACTTTTATTTGGGGCTGGACAATAGAGGTGCCGGTATGAAACTGAGAAGAAGGTGAGTGAGGTGAGGCTATCTGTCTCCCAGGGTCTCTTGCGGTAGAGTAACCACAGGCTGCTTCTTCCCCTTGACTGAAAGCCTCAGCCCTTTTCAAACAGCCCTCGCTATCTCTAGGTTCTGCTCTTCCTCTTTCCCCTTCAGGGTCTAGAAATCAGCAGGAAGAAGGAAAGATTGGTTGGGGTATTGATTCTTTTCTTGCTGGCAGTACATTAACAGTAGCTGTATTTTAAAGTCCACAGTTCTCAACAGGTGGCCTACTGCTTCTTTTGTCATATTAGCTGTAGAGTTAGTAATGGTTTCTTGCTGTTGCCAACCCTGGGGTATTGCTCCATTCCTTGCCAATTTCCTTAAACTCTACCTACAACTTTGTAAATAGTCCTTTTATTCAACACTCGATTAGTACTCAATTGAGTAATTCTTTCCTAGTGGGACCCTCAACTTACTCATTTATCACCTGTGAAACAACAAAGTTGACTAAGTGAAGTTTCTGATGGATCGCATTTCTAGTATGATTACTACTAGTCACCTGTGAAACCAGGGATTGATTTTGACAAAACTTATTGCAATCGGAGTTGTGTAAAGATGTATCTCCTATTCTGTTTGTAGTTTAGTGTGCCTGCTCTGTAAGCTGATAAAGAAAGTTTGGACTATGCACCTGTCATGCAACTTTCAAGTGCTTCTGATAAGATTTTGTCCAAGGATGGATGATAGGGTTGTTGTGAAAGAGAGGTCTAGATTCCTGAGGTTTTGCAAGAATGTTAGAAGTGAAATAAAGGATGAGGCTTTCATCCCTTAATTCTGTGGGTATTCTCCTTTCAGATCATCTTATTTTGAGTTACATGCCCATATCTACTCCCTTCCTCTTGATGCCACCTTTGTAGATAAACATCCAAAATAAACCCACATGCAGAGAAATAGAACCATGGAGGACTGGGCTGACTTCCAAATCTGTGCAGATTTCAGTGGTGAAGCCAAACTTGCTTGATCAAATACAGTTGGGATGAACTCTCATAGGATTACAGAGGTGTAGGGTTGGGATGAATTTTAAAAGTCATTAGTTCTCTCTCCCAAGGAATTGGTCAATGTCAGTCAACTTCTAAAAGTCTTGCAAACTCTGCTTTAACAGCTGTATAGATGAGAGCCAGGGAATGAGTAAATTTTTTTTAAGATGGTCTGTTTGATCTTGGCTAGATTTAGGACATTGTTTCTTAAAAAGAGCTTTTTTTTCTTTTTTTTTTTTCTCAAAAAAAAAAAAAAGAAAATATGGGGTTTCATTTAGCTCTTCTGTCCCTTCTCTGCCACCACCAGGTTTGTGACTTTTCCTGGGCTTCAGATTCCTAAATGGAACACTTAGGATGTAGTCTTAGATGCCATAGTGAATCCTTCCCATTTGCTGGGCACTTGTACTAGTAGGTTAGACCGAACTTACAGTAGTGTCTTTATTTGTCTGACAGTGATAGAAGTGGTAATGCTAAAAGAGTATTTGGTTTTGCTCCTTTGGTAACTAGAATAGTGATTCCACTAGACCCATTCACTTTTCCACTGTGCCTAAACATACTGGTATTACTGAATGGGTTTCAGGAATGCCATGATGTGGACTTCTTTAGCCCTTGTAGTGACCAGGCAGACAGGTGGTCATCTCTGTCTATGAACTTTACCCAATTGCACCATACGAAAATTATAATTTCTTCCTGTGTACCACAATGGGATAAAGATTGGGAAGTATTATTCTCTTGCCTCTCCCCTTCCTTCTGCCCTCTCTCCCCTACAACTTTTCTCTTTCTGCATATTGCTGGTACTCATCACTTCTTTTTTCCTGTGGTTTACAGATGATCATGATGCAGTCCTGAGGTTTAATGGGGCACCTACAGCCAACTTTCAACAGGATGTGGGCATGAAAACCACCATTCGCCTGATGAACTCTCAGGTAAAATTTCTTCGTGCAGGTAGAGTTGTTTTGATGAATAAGTGAGACAATCCATGCCAAGCAAGAAGTATCTGGCATATAAGTCAGTAAATGTTAGCTACTCTAATATTTATGTGTGAGATGGGTATGGAGGATAGAATGGTGAGCAAACAGACTTGGACCTGTTTTAATCTACTAACTGATACAATCAAATAGTCATACAAAGAAATTTAAAGTTGTAATTGAGAACCATAAAGGAGAGGGTCAAGATGCTAGCAGAGTCCATAAAAGGTAAATTTTCTCTAGTCAAGGAAATCAGGAAAAGTGAGGAGGAAGAGAAGGAGAAGACACTCAAGAACTTTTTAAGGAGAGACAACAGCATAGGGAAGGCTATTTGGCTCTGAGAGGCAGAGAAATAGGGCAATCACTGGAGAATTGAGGGACCCAGGACCAGATTTTGTTATTTTAATTTTTTATATTGGAGAGAATTGAATATGTTTAACAGTCAATAGGAAGATAATCACAAAAGGACAAATATTGTATGATACCACTTATGTGAAGTACCTAGAGCAGTCTATTCATAGAGACAGAAAGTAGGATGGTGGTTTCCAGGGCTTGGGGGGAGGGGGAATTATTGTTTAATGGGCACAAAGTTTCAATTTGGAAAGATGAAAACATTTTGGAGATGGTTGGTGGTGCTGGTTATACAACAGTGTGACTGTACATTTTATGTATATTTTACCACAATAAAAAAATTAACTCAATAAGGAGAAACTACTCAGTAGAGTGAGAAACTGATTATACTAAAAAGAGGAGAGAAGAAAGTGAAGGGGTAGAGGGGGTTGATCCAAAGCCCAGCCCAGGATTAACCCCAGCAGGAGGGAGTCTGAAGGAAAAAGAATGGGTGGGCAGCTTGTAGTGGAAGCATGAAAGGGCTTCTGTTTTCTCTGCAAAGTAAGATGCAAGGCCATGTTGGAGGGAGATTGAGGGGGAGAGAGGTTTCAGCAGAGGAGGCTTAAGCCAAGAAGGTTTGAAATTATCTTTGGGGAGAGTGGAAGAAGGAGTAAATTAGTAGAATTTCCCAGCCATGCTGGAAGTTGCAGAGCATGAATTCAGAGAGAAATCAAGCTCTGTTTGATCATGGGTGGTGTGATTAGTAGGCAGCAGCAATAAAGAGAGGGAGCGTGGAGGAGCTCTGAAAATTCTCTCCGATTGGGGAGGCTGCCTGCTTCTTTGGCATTTCTCCACGGTGTTCAGTGAGAAACTAAATCTCCATCCTACAAAGATTCTGGAACTTTATTTAAAGCCAAAGTAAGGCTTCCTGGGAAGTAAGAGAGACTTTGATCAAATTCCTCCTTCAGCACTTTCTAGGTGAGAGACTGCAGCAAATTGCCTTATCTTTCTGAGACCCAGTTTCCTAGTTGAAAAGGAGAAAAAGAGATGTTACCATGCAGGGTCTTTGTAGTAGCAAATGAGGTTACTAAACATGGAGCATTTCACTCAAAAGCTGGTGCACAGCAAGTGCTCCGAAAATGGTGTGAAGCTCGCCTGTGTCTGTTGGGAAATCACTGTGCCTTCCCACCTCCCAGGCAAATGGGCCTCTTGTCTCCTGGCAGAGATGATCTCCAAGCTTGGGATCACTTGGGAGGCATCCAGAAGAAGGGAGATAAGACTTCTGCTAAAAGAATAATTTTTTTAAAATATATTTTATTGATATTTTACAGAGAGGAAAGGAGAGGGATAGAGAGCTAGAAACATCGATGAGAGAGAAACATCGATCAGCTGCCTCCTGCACACCTCCCACTGGGGATGTGCCCGCAACCAAGGTACATGCCCTTGACCGGAATCGAACCCGGGACCCTTCAGTCTGCAGGCCGATGCTCTATCCACTGAGCCAAACTGGTTTCGGCTAAAAGAATAATTTTTAAGAAAAAAGTAAGATTATGATTCTCATATAGATATAAACATGAAAATAGGTTAAGCAGTCTATTTTATTCATATGAGAGAACAAGGCAGATGTTCTAACCAATTCAGAGGAAAAGTCAAAATAGCTCAAAGGAATGAAACTTTTTTCTGTGAGGTGGGAAGGAGGAGGGGGGCAGTCAGTCGAAACTACTGGGCAAGATTGAGTGAGCATGTCTCTGGTTAACTGCAGTTTACAGGGTTGTAAAACAGCTTCCGGAGAGTTGGGCTCTGATGAAGAGAAGGATGAGATTTAGACAATGCATCATCTCTCACTGAGCACGGCATTCTTTCCCTACACCTCCAGATCGCTGTGTCCCCTCTGCCAGGGCTGAGAGGAGGTGACCACACTCAAGAAAGCCTTTCTCAGTCCTCCTCAGGCACACCCACCCTCCTTCCTCTCCTTCCATAGGTGGCCCACACCTCTGGCTGTTCCTTTAACACTTTTGTCCCAGGCAGCTCCATGATAGTGCTTCCTGTGATACTGATCTGTGGCTGACACCTTTCTTTCATTGTCCTTCCTCATTGTCTACCTTCTCTACCTTGTGTCCTGGTTGGTTACCCCCTGCTATTTTGTGTCTGTTTCTATGAATGAGCAAAGTGAGTCCCACCACTGCACACAGAGGGCAGCTGGCACCCAGAAGTCACTGGGGGAATAGCTGTTGCTTTGGTAAATGCTGCCGGGGAACAGCTCATTCTCTCCCTACATGGGGAGCTCCTCCTGACAGCAGCTCCCACCTCCCTCTCATGGCACAGGGCAGCCTTTTGTGCACCTGGGCTGACACTGGGCAACGGAAAACAAAAGGAGGTTTTCTTATTGAGAAGATAGCTTTTTATAGAGAATGGGCTCAGGCTGTGAAGTTTCAGCACGTCTATTCAGGCGTGCATGTGCCAGGCATCATTAGGAGAGTCAACAGAAAAACCATATATAGCTCACCGTGTGTCTTTAAATAACTTAGATTCTGATTTTAAGTGTAAAAATGTTTCTTGAGACTCAGTTGAGCCCCTGCTGTGCCCAGTGGCTCCATGGGACAAGGCCCAGTGGCTTCCCTAGGTTGGGGAGAGAAGACCTAGGTCCTGTGTGTAGCCATAGTGTGTGCTGACTGGACTTTAACCAGACATTCACAGATCACTTAATGGGGCTTTTCTTGAGATAATAGCTGTTGCTACTTATTAAATACTTCACTGTCTAAGAGTCCCTCCTTTCACAGTGAGAATCCTGCTTCTAAGAACCTCAGCACATTTATTTATTTGCTCATATCTATAATACATCTAAAATGTTTTGTAAATTGCTTCACGCATCTCTACATAAACCATACCTGCTAAAGAGAGATCAGGATATGTTTGGAGTTCTCCTCACATCCCGCCCAAGACTGAGGTAACATGGTCAAATTATATGCACCTAAGTTACCTGGATTAGACCTTCTATTACTCTTCACCAAAATTAATGAATTCATTTGAAATTCAATTGTATTCATTTTGTTTCCATTTTAGATTTTTCTTTTCATCTGTCTTTTTAATATATGCAGAATATAACATGCTTCCAAAATTCAAAACTATTCTAAAAGGCATACTCAGAGAAGGGTCACCTCCTCCTAAATTCCTTCCACCCTGTACCACCACCACTTTGTATTGTTTTCTGATTTATTATTTTGTGTTTCTATTTGTAAAGACAAATTGATATTATACATTTTTTAAATTCCTCTTGTTTCTTACACAAAATATAATGGCCTCTATTCTTTACATTCTGTTTTTTCCCAATATATTCTGGAAATCCTATCAGTTCATAGAAATCTTTCTCATTCTTAATTATAGCTGAATAGTACTTCTTTGTGGATAAGTTTCATACTTATTCTATCAATTTCTTTTGCTTGGCCATTAAGTACTTTCCAACATTTACTTCCTCTAATACTTTATAGTTGCTTTTGATGACTTCCTGTGATGCAGGGTAGAATTACAGGCACCTCTGATTTGGAGTTTGTGGGGGCTTTCAATTTGTGGTGCCCTTTTCCCTGTTAGAGCACCTCTTATCCAGGTCCAGTTTACCGTGTCAGGCCTTCCTTTAAGATTCAAAGCCTGACCACCTCTTTGTTCGTCTTCCTATAGCACTGACTCACTTTGCAACTCTGGCAAATTTGCATATCTGGAAGCCAGAACATACACTTTGTTTTCTTATCACTTACCATTTTTTTTTTATGTTTTTAATCTTTATTGTTGAGATTATTACAGATGTCCCTCTTTTTTACCCCATAGCTCCCCACCACCCGGTTCCCACCCCATCCCAGGCCCTTGCCACCCTATTGTCTATGTCCATAGGTACTGCATACATGCATATAAGATCTTTGTCTAATCTCTTCCTGCACCCCCCCACACTCCCTTCCCTCTTTAACTCATCGGTCTGTTCCATTTCCATGCCCCTGATTCTATTATATTCACCAGTTTATTCTGTTCATCAGATTTTTTATTCATTTGATTTTTAGATTCACTTGTTGATAGATATGTAGTTGTCACTTTGTTGTTCATAATTTTTTATCTTTACCTTTTTCTTCTTCTTCCTCTTCTTAAAGAATACCCTTCAGCATTTCATATAATCCTGGTTTGGTGGTAATGAACTTCTTTAGCTTTTTCTTGTCTGTGAAGCTCTTTATCTGACCTTCAATTCTAAATGATAGCTTTGCTGGGTAGAGTATTCTTGGTTGTAGGTTCTTGCTATTCATCACTTTGAATATTTCTTGCCACTCCCTTCTGGCCTGCATAGTTTCTGTTGAGAAATAAGCTGACAGTTGTATGGGTACTCCCTTGTAGGTAACTAACTTTTTTTCTTGCTGCTTTTAAGATTCTCTCTTTGTCTTTTGCCCTTGGCATTTTAATTATGATGTGTCTTGGTGTGGTCCTCTTTGGATTCCTATTGTTTGGGGTTCTCTGTGCTTCCTAGACTTGTAAGTCTATTTCTTTCACCAGTTTTCTGTCATTATTTCTTCAAATAGGTTTTCAATATCTTGCTCTCTCTCTTCTTCTGGCACCTCCATAATTCGGATGTTGGTACACTTGAAGTTGTCCCAGAGGATCCTTGCACTATCTTCTTATTTTTGGATTCTTTTTTTTTTTGCTCTTCTGGTTGGGTGTTTTTTGCTTCCTCATATTTCAAATCATTGACTTGATTCTTGGGATCTTCTAGTCTACTGTTGAATTTCTGTATATTATTCTTTATTTCAGTCAGTGTATGCTTAGTTTCTGACTGGTCCTTTTCTATTTTTTGGCATTCTCACTAAGATCCTTGAAGATCTCACTAAGTTCCTGGGAGGTTTCTAGAAGATTGTTGAGTAACCTTGTAACTGTGGTTTTGGACCCTATATCCAGTAGCTTGCTTCCTTCCATTTCTTTTATTTGTGACATGTTTCTTTGTCTCCACATTTTGGCTGCTTCCCTGTGTTTGTTTCTATGTATTGGGTAGCTGCTAAGTTTCCTTGAGTTGATAGAGTGGCCTTGTGTGGTAGGTGTCCTATAGGGCACAGTGGCTCAGCCTCTTCAATCACCTGAAGTGGACACTCTTGGTGCACCCCTTTGTGGGCTGTGTGCACAGTCTTGTTGTAGTTGAGCCTTGATTGCTGTTGGTATCACTGGGAGGGATTGACCTCCAGGCCAATTGGCTATAGGGACTGGCTGTGACTTCAGTGAGAGAGCTGCTATGCAGAAGACACCCTAATGGGGCAGGACTTGCTTCAGTGCTCACAGAGTCTGCCCCTTGAGTGTGTCACTTACGGATGTGAAGAGTTGTAATCTGGTATGGTCTCACACTGACCACTGGGTACACTGGCTCTTGGATCTCCAAGGAAGTACAAAGTCAGCTACTGCCTGGGGCCATCCAGCAGGAGCCACAGAGAGATCTGCAGATTCCTCCTCTTTATATCAGGTTTGGAGTGCCCAGATGAGGCTCAGCTGTGAAACAAGGCAGGCTGGTGCTGGTGCTGGCCTTGGGCCTTTTATTGATAGCTTTGGGGCTCCTGACCCAGCTGCAGCTTGTTTGACAGGTTTTACTTAGGCTGAGAAAGGACAGGCTATTCATATGCAAAAGCCGCTGCACACAGCTTGGGTGGGGTTGTAAATTGGGTGGGGTGGGGTCTCAGGGAATCTCCAGGGCGGAGTGAACAGAAATGTCTGCCAGTCAGCCCTGCACCGGGGAGTTCCCAGCAAGAGAACAATGACCGCTGATGGCTGCTAGAAAGCCACCCCTGCATTCCTGCCTCACGCCAGACAATCCAGTTTCTCCCCGTATCTGTCTGGGTCCCCCAGAGCCTTGCCCGGCACTGGAGCTCAGAGCAAGTGGGAGCTTGTAAATTCAGTTCACGGTGCTGGCCTTTTAAGAGAAGCAGCTGGGTCTCTAGGTAGCAGCCTGTGTGTCACTCAGCCCCAATCCGCAGTTTTGTTTTGTTTTTTTTTTTTTTTTAAATATATTTTATTGATTTTTTACAGAGAGGAAGGGAGAGGGATAGAGAGCCAGAAACATCGATGAGAGAGAAACATCGATCAGCTGCCTCCTGCACACCCCCTACTGGGGATGTGCCCGCAACCAAGGTACATGCCCTTGACCGGAATCGAACCCGAGACCCTTCAGTCCACAGGCCGACGCTCTACCCACTGAGCCAAACCGGTTTCTGCCGCACTGGTTTTTACAGCCTGTAGTTCTTACTGCCCGTAGGGACTTCTTTCCCCAGCTCTGGAACCCTGAGCTAGGGGTCTGGTGTGGGTCTGGGACTCCTTGCTCCTCCAGGTGGCCTCCAAAGAGGCGATCTCCCTCCTGGTTAAAAAAGCGGCTCGCCTGGGTGCCTAACCAGCCCATTCTGCACCTCCGCACCTCCTACCAGTCTCAGTGTGCTTTCTTCTTTACCTCTCTAGTTGTAGTACGTCCACTCAGCCAGCTTTCCTGTGGTTCTGGATGACAGTTGTTCTGTATTTTAGTTATAATTTTGATGTGGTTGTGGGAGGCAGCAAGTACAGGCGTTTACCTATGCCGCCATCGTGGTTCTTCCTCACTTACCATTTTTTAAAAAAATATATTTCTTTATTGATTTCAGAGAGGAAGGAAGAGGGAGAGAGAGATAGAAACATCAATGATGAGAGAGAATCATTGATTGGCTGCCTCCTGCACTCCCCCTACTGGGGATTGAGCCCACAACCCAGGCATGTGCCCTTGGCCAGAATCAAACCTGGGGCCCCTCAGTCCGTAGGCCAGTGCTCTATCCACTGGGCCAAACTGGCCAGGGCCACTTACCATTTTTTAATGAAAGCTGCCTCACATGGTCAGAGAAGATCAGACAGACCTTGGTGGGCATCTCAGCTCCATCCATACCTACCTTTGTGATCTTGGGCAGTTATATAACCTCTTAGAACTTTCTTTTCATGCCTATTTGGGGCTAGGAACTATGAGGAATCAATGAAGAGACATGGACTTGGACTGTTGTCTGAGCAATATAACCACTAAGTCTAGATTCTATAGTTAGGATATATCAATGCCTATGCATACACGAATGCCCAGAGAGCATATTAGTTTCTTAAGGCTGCTGGAGCAAATACTACAGATGGGGTGGCTTAAACAATAGAGATTTATTTTTTCACAGTTCTGGGGACTAGAAATACAAGATTGAGGTGCTATCAAAGTTGAGATCTCTTTCTGCCTTGTGGATGACTGCCTTTTCTCAGTGTCTTCCATGGCCTTTCCTCTGTGTGCCTGGGTGTCTCTTCCTTTTCTTAAAAAGACATCAGTTTTATCAGTTTGGGCCTCATCCTTATGAGCTCATTTAGCCCTAATTACCTCTGTCTCCAATATAGGACCCTGTCTCCAATATAGTCACATGGGGATTAGGGCTTCAGCATAAGAATTTGAGGGGCAGGGGACACAAATCAGTCAAAAATGGAAAAAACCAACATAGTCACAGTGGTAAGATCTGAAGAATGCAATTATGGGTGGTTATCATTTTCATATATATATATATATATATATATACACATATATATATATATATATATCTGTATCTATAGGTAGATACGTGTGTATATTCTTGTATTTTCTAACTTTCTGAAGGCAGCATTTATTTATGACTGGAAAAGTCACTTTAAACAGGTTGCTAAAATAGCAACACTCCATCTCTTTGGGATAGCATTTTCCTGGCAGGTGTTCCTTGGGGGCCTGTTTCTCTGGCAATGACTTTCTCTCCTCATCCAGAGGTCCCCAAGGATCCCTGAACTCGGGCCAGACTCTGCATGTGGGTGAGTACAGGCGCATTTGAGAGGAGCTTTATTCTCTCCCAAGTCCCTTCTGCTGCACTTGAAAAAGTGACAGAATGAGATGGCACTGCTGGTCACCTGGGAAGGACCCTAGAGCAGTGGTCACCAACTGGTGGTCTGCAGACCACTGGTGGTCCGTGAGGTCCGAAAGGTTGGTGACCACTGCCCTAGAGGATGGTAGTGTCCTATAAATGAGGCATCTGAGGTCTGTAGAGGGAAAGTGACTGAAGACCACAGAGTGGGTTAGATTCAAAGCAGTTCCCAATACCCTGAGCATTTCGGAGGATTTTTTTTTTTTTTGTATGGAACTCTTTGAATCTCACTCATAGGGCTGCCAGAATTAATGTGGTAAGTTCAGAGCCATGTCTATTTAAGATTGAGGCGGTGGGGGGGGGGGGGGCTTGTGGCTTCTCCCTTTTCTGTCCACCAGATCCCAGCCACTGCTACTTTCTGTTTCTCCTGGATAAAGCTAGCATTTATCTCTACCTCATCTTAGTTTCATGAATTACTTTTTCATTAGCCTTAAGTAGCTCAAGTAGCTCATTTCCCCTTTGGGTGCTGTGAGAACTGAGGGTGGCCCAGATCCTAATAGTGCGCTGGCTTGTTTGAATATCTTGTGGTTTGTGAAGGAAGCCTTATGGGAATAGAAAGAATACTTTAGAAGGAACTGACCTCTGGTCCTGGCTCTGCCTCAAACTCACCTTGAAGCCTCAGAAAGTCTCTCTTCTCTCTGGACTTCAGTTTACCCAACTGAAAAGAAAGGATTTGGATCTAGTCCCTCAAAGATCTTCCTGCTGTGACAAACAACAACTCAAACAAAAGGCAAAATTCTTATAACACTTCGATAATCCTCATCATGTGCTTTCTCTGCAATTTCCTTGCAAGAGCCATGGGTGTCCCATGCTACCCTCCTTGTATGAGGCAGTGTACTGTGTAGATTAGAAGTGTGGATTCTGGGGCCAGTCAAAAGGGCTCTAATGCAGACTCCCCTAAGTAACTTACTAACTGGTTTGGGCAAGTTACTTAGTATCTATATTTCCTTGTTTATAAAAATGGGTATACTGCCCAGCTGGTGTTGCTTAGTGCTTAAGCATTGACCCATGGACCAGGAGGTCATGGATACATTCCAGGTCAAGGCACATGCCCGGGTTGCGGGCTTGATCCCCAGTAGGGGACGTGCAGGAGGCCACGGATCAATGATTCTCTTTCATCATTGATATTTCTATCTCTTATTCTCTCTCTCTCTGAAATCAATAAAAATATATTTTAAAAATGGGCATATTAATAATTGACTTTAGAACTATCATGACAATGAACTGAGATAATACATGAAAATATCTGGCTTGAAATAAGCATCATTGAACGGTGTCTGTTGTTATCTGTGCTGTGAATACAATGTCCCCATGGAAAGAGGACGGTGCTTAAAGTTGGAAGATGTGGGTTCCATGCCTGTTTCCGATGGCCTGTCAGCTGTTGGACTCTAGGCCAGTTGTCTCTTCTGAACTTCAAACCCCCTACAGGCACATAGCATTGCTGTTATCCATTATTGTAAAGGAGGAAACTTTGTGCTTTTCTCTTAAGATTTCTGAAGACAGAGGAGCCACAGATCCTGGGAAAGTCTCAGGGTGCCAGAAGTTGCTGCCACTGGCCTCTTGCTTTATTTACTAAGAAAATTGTTGGAGAGGGGCTATGGCAGGAGGAGACATTTAAAAAAATCCCAGTTATCTCTAATCCTCATGAGTACCATAAAGCACCTGGTGTCAGTGCTCTAAGCAGAGCTCAAGAAAAAACTTGTGCTTTCAACATGCCAGCTGTTTGGGGTGGGGTGGGGAGGTTGAGTGGGGGAGGGGGAGTGAAGTTGTAGAATTTTGTCTTAGAAGACATGTATGGGAGGGAGGCCTGCTGTCCCCTGGGCTCGCTGTCACCAGCTCAGTCTTGCTAAGCCCCATGTGCCAGGATGCCTGCTCTGCCTTTGGACTGCATCACCGAATGCCTGTGCTATGAGTACAATGTCCCCATGGAAAGAGGACAGCACTTAAGATTGGAAGATGTGAATTTCATTTCCATTTCCTATGGCCTCAGCTGTGGGACTCTAGGCCAGTTGTCTCATCTGTGAACTTCAAACCCCCTACAGGCACATAGCAATTGCTTTTCTTTCTATGTTCTCATTTTAGGAAATGGCTCGAGGTCCAGGAGTCACCTTTGACCTGCCCCCCCCCCTTTTTCCTTCACTTTTAACATCCAGTTAGTCTGCAAGCCTACAACTGACAGTTGTAACTATTATTCATTATTCTCCTACTTAGGCTACAGCTGCAGCTTATGTCTGGTCTCCTTTTCTCTAAAAGCTCTACTCCAGAAAACTAGACTATTCAGATTTGTCCTACTTAAAAGCCTTTATTGTTGCCATAATCTACAGGAGAAATTCTGAGCTCCCTTGCATGACCCCTGCTTAAATGTCTCTGTTCCCTTCCAGCTCTCCCAATGTATCCTAAACACAACTGGGTAGCCTGAAACTCCCTAACAAGCTCCTTGCTGAGAATTAGGTTGGGCTGCAAGTGACAGGGATGCTCTGCCTACCACTTAACACTAAAATGTATTTCTCTCTCATGTACGAAAAAAAGATGTCCAGAGGTAGACATTCTAGAGCTGGTGTGGTGTCCAGAGTGTCAGGAACCCAGGCTCCTACTACCTTGTGAGGCTATCCTACCATGTGACTTCTACTTCATGAGCCAACATGACTGCTCCAGCTCCAGCCATCACACCCACTTTTAGCCAGCAAGGGGGAGGAAGGAACAAGGAAGGGCATAACCCTGCCTCTAAGGACATTTCCTGGAAGTCACACTTGCTTACACACCATTGGCCAGAATGTTTGCTTTAAGGGAAGCTGGGGAATTTTTATTTCAGGTAGCCTTTATTTTTTTCTATTCTTTTTATTTATTTTAGATTTAAATCACCTTCCCCATTACAGTTTACATTCAGTATTTTCTAGTCTTTATTTTAGTTAGCCATGTTTTGAGGTAACCATCCGAAGTGTTGGTTACCAAGGAAGAAAGAGAGAATGGATACTGGGTGACACCTAGCAGTCTCTGCCACGCACTCTCACATCTGGAGATTTGTACACGTTGCTTCTTCTGTCTGGGACAGCCTCCCTCTCATTGTCACACTCCCCTGGCTTGGCCTGTTCTTATTTATTCCTTAACACTCACTTACCTCGTGGCCATCCTCGCCCTGGCACCCTGTACAACTGCACAATCCCTGGCCAAGGTGGGCCCACCACCCATATTTCTTGCCTGAAAAATATACTGAGGACAGGATTATATTCGCCAGGCTTCCGGGGCTTCCCTACATCTGGGGGAAGGTATGGAGGCGATGTAGCCAAATGACCTAAGGGGCTTGTGCACATTGCTGTTCTTTGGGTTGTACACAGACCATCTGCCCTCCCATAGCTGTTCATCAATGTCACTGCAGTGACGTTGATTAGGTCTCCGCCTTTGTGATAGTGAGTGGTCCAGGGCAGGTGGGATTATTGTTGTGATTCTTGCTTTCATTTTGAGTCAGTTCTTGATTTGATTTCTGTGATGTGTTCCTCTCAGTTTCTACCTGAGCAACATCATCTTCCACCTGCATTTTAAGGGGAATGTCTGACGGTTGATCTCATATCCCAGTTTTGGAGTTCTTAAGAGGGACATGACTTATTTCACTATAAACCTTTGGGTCCCCATTTCTGTCTTTCTCATTTACTCTTGTACTTCATCTGATGAGTATGAAGGCCTAAGGAGATCACCCCACTTTCTCATGGTCACCAGATAAGTTAGGACAGAGCCAAGAATTGAGCTCAGGTATTTTTGTATCCAACTCTGGTATCTTTCACTTGCCAACACATTTTTCTTATGTTGGTACGTAATTTAATTAACATTTTTGTGCGTAATTTTCTCCCTGAATTTAGATTCTCTTAGGATAAATGCCAAAAAAAGTGAAATTACTGAGTCAAAGGACATACATACTATTTTTTTAAGGAACTAAATGCATTTTGTAAAATTGATCTAGCACAGTTGTTGGGGAGTCTTATGATAGTCACATTTTGCCCAGTGGGCTTTAACTATTGCTTGCAGACCAGTCTGGAAGCTCGGGAACGTGGGGGAGGAGAGGAGCTGTGACTGGTCTCCAGCAGGTTATGTGTGAGCATTTCACCAGCATGGTGAGATTCTCGTGTTTAGAAGTGCATGTTTTTCTATATACCATGGCCTCTATACACAGACTGATGATTTCATTTGGTGCTCAGCCACAGACACAGCCCTCCGTTCCAACGCAGCGGAAATCATTGGCCGTGTGGGACTCATGAGAGGTGCTAAGTCTATCTCCATCACAATCTGTAAACACTGTGTACTGGACTTTATAGGTGATTAAAAGGATTTCTAGGGACTATGTTGATTAAATGAGATCCTGACTTTAAAGCTCATCCCCTTGCCCCTCTTATGGGGTATAACTGTAAGGGACTATCCACAAGCCTTTTTCACCATACCCTCACCCAGTAATCTCCAAGTCTGAGTGCAACTCTCTCTGCTCTATGGCTGATTAATTATGACAGAATGCCCTTTGAGGGCCACACAGTTCGGCATCTTTGCCTTCTTCTCACTGAAGTTAAGTGCTGCATGGAATCTTAGAAGCCTCGTGGGGCTCGGAGGTCTCAGGTGGTCCTTGTGATGTGGGACAAATCAAACATTTACATGTCCATGTCCAGGTGACAGCTTGTCTGTTTCTTTTTGCAGTTGGTCACCACAGAACAGAACTTCCTCAAAGACAGTTTGTACAATGAGGGAATCCTGATTGTGTGGGACCCATCTGTTTACCATTCAGATATCCCCAAGGTAAGTGGGTGTCCCCCGGAAACAGGGATTGAGTCTCCTGTTTGCCAATAGCTTTTCCCGAGTTCCTGGCTGACCTGGGCCATCTGGGAGGACTGGCTGTGCCACCCCACTTCATCTGGACAGCAGTTCGGACATATTACTGTCCTGCACCAGTGCTCCCCATGCTCTGGTCCGCATTTCGTTCTATTGGTCTCCTAAGGATGGTTTGTCACAGGAGGAACAGTGGCTCTTTTGCGCTCTGTGTGGTGAGGTTACTCCTGACGAGCATCAGCAGGAATAGACAGTGGGTTACTATTAGTCCTATAAATCGTGTCACCACCCTTGTCCCACACTTTCAATTTCCAGAATTCTCATTTCACTCTCATAACAACATAAGGAAGTAGACAGAAGTGTGGTTTGTTTCCATTTACACATGAGGAAACTGGAATGTGGAGAGGGAAAGTCACCTCTTTCAGGACTTGATTTCCTAAGCAAAGGGCCAGATCTGTAACATCAGCTCATTCAAGGGAAGAAGACGGGAGTGTCAGGCCTGCTGGACTCAGCCTCTCCAGAATGGCCCTCTCACTGTCATGTGTGGCAGTTGGCCTCTCTCTGACGTGGGCTGCAGTGGCCACAGGAGAATGGCTTTAGGAAGGACAGAGAACACGGCTCTTGGGACACTGAATTTGCAAGTTGGACATAGCAATAGCTGGCAAGCTCTGGTGATCTTTCCCACCCCCACTGCCTCAGTTTCCACAGTTTTGCACTGATCTTTGCCCCCATAAAAATAAAAATGAGGGTGGGACTCGATGGTGCCAGGGACACCTTTCAGCACTGTTATCATTCCCAGATTCTATGATCTTTAAATCTGAAGCTATTCCAGGGTCACCATGCTCAAAATCCCCTGTGAACGCAAGCTACGTGCTGGCTCCCCCTGCTATCAATGAGAGCTGTGATGTGGAGGGAAGTCTGAAATTTTCTCTAATGGAGGGGCCGTGCCTCAGGATTCTGCCTTGCTCCTTTTCTCCCTCCCCACTACCCCCGCGCCCCCCCCACCCCCCGCCGCCGCCATGTCCCCAGTTGAGATGACTGCCTGAGGCAGTGGTGGCACTGGCACACTTCTCCCCTTGAGACAAATCATTTCCTTCTTTTTCAGTGGTACAAGAATCCTGACTACAGATTCTTTGATAACTACAAGAGCTATCGTAAACTGCATCCTGATCAGCCCTTTTACATCCTCAGACCCCAGATGCCCTGGGAGCTGTGGGACATCATTCAAGAAATCTCCCCAGAGGAGATTCAGCCAAACCCCCCGTCCTCTGGGATGCTCGGTGAGTCCATGTCTGGGAAAGACCTCTCGTGTTTGTTTATAGAGGAGATTAGCTTTCTCCTGAGGTCTCATTCGTTCATTCATTCATTCATTTGTTCACCAAACAATTGCTGGGTTTTTGCTGGCTTTGTACACTATGCCGGTTTCCAGCTAAGTTACAGAGATTAATGAGATAGACTTCCTTTTTCTTTAGGATGTTCAGTGGGACAGTTCAGTCAGGTGTCTGAGGTAGCATTCAATTTGTACGAGGAGGGAGTGACCACCCTGGTGCCACAGGAGAGACGACACTATCTAAGTGGACAGTCCAAGAGCTTTGTGGAGGGGTAGCTTTGCATCAGGCCTGTGAGAGGGACAGATTTGGCAGGTGGAGGTGGAGTGAAGCACAGACAAGAGGGGAGGTGGTAACACAGAGAGAACAGGGCTGGGACTCCGTTGAGGAGAGTGAGACACTGACATCAGCCATACCACTTAAATGTGTGCCAAAAAATTCAGGAACAAGATAGTATCTTAACACAGTATCTTTTAAAAATCAAAATGCAAAATTGTATGATGAATGAAATATCAAAATTTTAAATAAAGACAGGATGAATAATAATATGCTGAGCCATAGTGAAATCTGAGGATAAAGGAAGAATCAATAATACTTTATTTAAAATTAAAAAAATTGTTCATGATAGTTGTGGCCCTGAGAAAATGAGCAGTGAAGTTTGACTGGGTTTGGGAGCCATGAATGGAGCTGTGGGAGCTAATGTGGAGTGGGTTGGGGGCGGGGACAGAGTACAGAGGGGCCTTGGATGCTGGCTATAGACTTTCTTCTTGGACTTTCTTCAGTTCTCTTGGCCTTCAGGGAATATCTGCCTTCTCTCCCTTTCACTTTTAGTTTAGCTGTACCATCGGCAATGTCCACAAGGTTCTAGGCTTGGTATGTGCACGGGAAGGGAAGCTCCCTCCTCTGGGCCCCTGAGTGGGCTACTTTCCACCAATGGCCCCAACCACTCACCATTGTGTCATTTGCCTTTCCACTTCCCCTATAAGACTGCAAACTCCCTCAAGGGTGGGGACTATGACCTCCCCTGTTAGATTGCAAACTCCCTCAGGGTGGGGACTGTGGCTGACTCATCCTTTGTGAGTCTGGCACAGGACAGCCCTGTGGAAAATGTTCCCTGAATAAATGAACAAATAAGTGTTTAATATCAGAGGTACTCCTTATAGAAATGGACAAGGCCTCTTCCAGTTTCACATCTTCATATCTCTCTTCAACTTTTGAATGGATACATTTGGGGCTCATCGCTGGAGCCCTTTGAGCAGGAATAGTTGGGGAAGCATTATGGGGAACATATTTCTCTACTGCCCTGCCTTTGCCCATGCTGTTCCCTCCACCACTAATCCTCTCCTCTTGGCCATCCCTCATAGCCAGCCCCCACACCAGTGCTCTGGGAGGTTTACTTGAGCCCTCTCTCATAGGAAGTGCTTCATCCCATAATTTCTAGCACTCCTGGTGTGCCTACATCCCTTAGTTGCAGATGTATCTTTTATCCCCCATTGGACCAGGGGCAGCCAGAGGGCAGAGAGAGGGCTTTCCCCATATCTAATTCTTTTGGAACAAAGTTGCTGCTAGCAGTTTATGGTTTTGCTGTTAGTGAGAACTATTCCATCATAAAGTTTCCCTATATTTATGTTTACAAAAGGGGTCTTAGAGCCATGATCTTATTGCATCCTAACAATAATAATCTGGGTGGTAGGAGGTAGGTAGATAACCATGTTGAGGCAGATGAAGAACCTGAAGGACATGTCCTGCACGAGATGATTGAGCCAGGTGGGGACAGGTGTGGGTGGTAGCAGCAATCTCCTGCCTCTTGTTGGGTTTTCATCTCAGTGTCTGCACTGCCTCCCTGAGCCCTCCTCAGCTCCAATCCTTACCTGAATGAGCAGAGCCCATCAACACAGACCATGGCATGCTCCTCTTCCATATGTCCCTCCTCCCAGCTGAGGGAGGAAAAGTCTTCCCTCTCCACACTGTTTCCTGCAAGTACCATAAGAAACACCTTCTCCCAAATAGCACCATCTAAGAGGTTCCTTTGGGATATAAAAGTACTAGCAAGTATTACGTACATGTGATGGTACTGTCTTCTCAGTAGCCTTGTCCTCTCTCTTCACATAGCTCATTTACATAGATAAATGCATTGATGATGGATGGAGTCTGTCAATCTGCTAATGTTTAGGGAGGACCTGCCATGTGCCCGGTTCTGGCCTACGTGCTAGGGATACAAATGTGCATCAGGCTCAGTGACCCGCAAGGAGTGGCCTGCCGGATTGGCTTACCAGAAGGACTCATGATGGGAATCATAAGAATAACTAGGAAATCCAGATAGACGTCTCCCAAAATTAGGGGTCATGAGCTGTGGACTCACTGGGCAGAGCTCCAAGGAGCAGGGTGGGTTGTCGGGCAGGACTTAGCCTCTTGCTCCCCTCTGTAGGCATCATCATCATGATGACGCTGTGTGACCAGGTGGATATTTACGAGTTCCTGCCATCCAAGCGCAAGACCGACGTGTGCCACTACTACCAGAAGTTCTTCGACAGCGCCTGCACGATGGGCGCCTACCACCCACTCCTCTTTGAGAAGAATATGGTGAAGTACCTCAACCAGGGCGTGGACGAGGACATTTACCTACTTGGAAAAGCCACACTGCCTGGCTTCCAGAGCATTCACTGCTGAGCATGGGCTCCCTGGCCAGGTGCCCTCACCCTTCTCCACTGGGCATTTTATAGCTCGTCTCTTGGCCACCCTGGGCCTGGGAAGACCATGTTCCCGAACAGCCCCTGCCTGCTCCTTACACTCTAGGCCTTCCGTCAGCATGGGCCCTGGGGTTTCAGGAAACCAAGGGCGAGGAACCAGGCCAAGCCTGCCCTAGAGCCATAGAGGTGTGTGAGCCCAAAGCCCTCTGCCACACATGGGCACACACACCTAGCACTCTTTCCAGACAGAGTCTTCCCCTCCTTCCACATGGGTAAATGTAAGACCTACCTTTCCTACCAGGGCTGCCCAAACTGGGGGCTGGTTTTCTCACAAACCAGCACTCCATGTTGCTTGAAATCTGCACTTAGACATTGATTTTATGTTTGAAAGAAATTCTCCCAAATTATGATTATGTCTATAGGGTGGCTCTGGGGAAGGGAGTTGTGGGAGCAAGTAAGTGCTACAAGGTGTAGGAAACATGCTCGATTCCTCCGAAGGAAGTTGCTCCCGAGGTCCATGCCCTCGGGAGAGGCAGTGTCCTATCATTCAGGCTGTTTGGCTGGTCCCTCGGCCTGGGTGCCTATGTGCAAAGGGTCTTGATGAACCCACATTTCTTTCCATATGGAGATGGAGCTACAGAAATGTATAGTCTCCATCCTCAAGTTGCTCACAGTTCAGTGGGAAAGACTGATGAGTAGGATGCAGTGAGCTCAGTGGACTTGTTTGTTTGTCTGTCTGTCTGTCTGTGCACCCTGAGGAGGAGGAGCACACACTGTGTCTGTGGGTCATAGAGGGCTTCACAGAGTGGGGGCCAAGGAATGGGTTTTAGAGAAAGAAGGGAAACATGTCAAGCAGATTTTGTCTGAGTCATTTGAGTTATGTTTTCCTTTCTGCCTTTATTACCCATATTTATTCTCTATGGTCTGCCTGAACTTTCAGGCTCAAATTATTTTTTGAGGAAAATCCCAATCCATGTGTGAGGCAGCGAGTGAAGCCCCATGGATGATACATGAACATTGCCAAAACCCTTATTTCTCTAGGCTCAGCTTGGCCTGCCCTGAGCCTATCCTACTAGTTGGGTTTGTATTGTACACTGTATCCACCTCTTCCTTTTTAATGCTCACCCCAAACCTCCCTCTATCTATCATCTTGTTTTTCCCTTTAAAGTGGCCCTCCCTCTCCGAGAATACTTCTAAGCATTTTCTCCTTTAAAAGTATCCTGACCTCAATATCTTTGACCTTCATGGGCTTTCTGTGAAAGGTCTCTCAGGGAGTAGGGATATGGTTCCCGAGAACTTAAAGTTGCTCTCTGAGGTCAGAACCTTAGAGACCATAACTGATTTTCACAAGATGATCAAATGGCCTTCCCTGCTGCCTCTCCAGCAAGTGGTCAGGGCAGCCTCCTATTTACTAGCCATGCCGCCCTGGGCAAGTTTTCCTGTCTGAGCCTCTGTTTCCACATCTGTAAAATGGGCATGATGAACCTATTTCACAGTGCTGTTGTGAGGGTCACATGAAATGCCTCCCCTGACTCTGTTCCTGGCACCTAAGAGGTGCTCAGTACATGACAGTTTTCTTCTTTCCCTGACTAAGGACCTGCTCTGTGCTCACACCTGGGCAGCACCCTGCTTTGAAGGAGGCCAGAGATGGGGCCCTGTCCTTAGGAAATTAACTGTCCTGTTGGGAAACAACTACTACCTTGTTTGGAACAACCATGAGACTATCTGAGGCAGTGGATGGGGCAGAACATGCTCCTACTCCTTCCTGCAACCCAGCCCAGGCTGATTCTGCTTGAGAACGGGCGGAGGGAGCACTTGGGCTGCTAACTTCTGTGGAACTCTCTTGCCTGCCTCCCGGGGCCCATAAATTCTTGGCTTGCTTTTCTTATTTGACTCACGCAATGCAACCTTTGAATCATGAACACTGAGTGCAGAGGAACGTGTCATTCCATCCTCAGGAGATAGATGTTGGTGTGGACACTGAGACTACACTGGGTAGATGCTAGCTTTTAGTTATTATTAATATAAGGGATCAAATTAATTTAAGTGTGATTCTGTGCTCTACGTAGAAACTCTGGTAAAATGCACACACTGTTGATCTGGTGAGATGTTTAATATGTGTTACAGATAATTTAAAAAATTGGAATGCCCCTGTCTCTAAGGGGTTCAGTCTCCCACAGTAATCATGAGGTCCTCTAATCCTTTCACCAATCAGATAGCTGTTGACATGATTTGGAGTTGAGGCGTCTTCTGAAAAATGCCTAAGCTAATTTTGAATTATTCAAAGCTTATGTAAATTTTTAAATAAATGTGTTTTTTTTTAAAGTTTGTCCCTCTCTTCTTACTTGATAAGGGAACAACTGATTGTTACCTCTTGTCTCCAAAGAGGACACGGCTGGAATCCTGAATCCCTAAATCTGCCCCCACTAGCCCCTCTGCAGTGCTCCAGGAAAAGGAATGGTCACTTATGTGTCAGGATAGCATCTGTGAGATACTGACTCATTTATTGATTTGTCTTTCTTTTGCTTGGATTCACATGACTAAGCTGTTGTTTGTGCAGCACCTTGGGAGAAAGCAAAATAAAAGGATGGTACTTACCTTGGTTTCCAAGAGTCTAAAACCCTTAAAGGAATGATGTTCTAAGGGAATAGCCAAAATGTTTGGATAAAGATCCTGAGGAGATGCAGGAATAAGGGGAGAAGGAATTCCATGGCTTTCCCTATGGGTTGAATATGTCCCTTTAAATTCATACGTTGAAGTCCTAATCTCCTGTGCCTCAGAATGTGAATTTACTTGGAAGTAGAATTATTGCAGAGGTAACTAGTTAAAAATGAAGTCATACTGGAGTAGGGTGACACCCTAATCCAATGTGACTGGTGTCCTTATAGAAATTTGGGGATAGACATGCATGTAGGGAGATCGCCATGTGGAGACACAGGCAGAGATCAGATCAGAGATTTGATCTCAAAGACCAAGAAGGAAATGATAAATGATAAAACCCACACATTCCAACCCACACAGGGGCTGGAATTACATAGACCTTTCACAGGGAATTTTTAAGACTGGTTTGACGATACCTCTCCTACAAGCCAAAGATTGCCAGCAAATCACCAGAAACTAGGGAAGAGGGGCATGGAAGATTCTCCCTCAGAGCCGTCAGCAGGAACCAACCCTCATGACACCTCCATCTCAGACTTCTAGCCTCCAGAACTGTAAGAAAATAAGTTGCTGGGTTGAAGCCACCCAGTTTGTGGTATTTTGTTACAGCAGCCCTAGCAAGTACTCCTGCTTATAACTCCCTACCTAAAATAAAGTCCCCTGGATCTGGAAAGGATAGTGAAAGGGTTGTGGCTGTCTAAGGGCCTAGAGAGAGGGTCCTGTGTCCAGCTCCCCAGCCAAAGCTCTGGGAATGACCTCCTTGGAGGATGTGGCTTCACAGGAATGGGAGTCCAGGCAAATGAGACCTGAGGCAGCCTTGAGGAGATTCCCTTCCTGATTAAGATCATGAATGAAGGACACCTGAGTAGCCAGATAACACCGAAGACTGTACTCCCGACCCCTGCACCCAATTCCTTAGTGTTGTATGTTCCCCGGAACTCAGATGTAATGCCATATTGACTGAGATTGGTTTTCTGCCAGGATCCCAGTAGAATGGAAGCTCAAAATAGAAATGACAGAAAAACAGATTTCTGTGAGTTTGGGAACTGAGATCTGTGCTTTCCAAATTACAGTAGCTCTAAATCTTTCTGTGGCGATGAAGTCTGTGCTTGTCTCTAATGACATCTCTGCTGTAGGGCAGCCTACAGGTGGGCCGGCCCAGCTGAACAAACAGCACCAGCTCAAAGGCTCAGGTCCTGGCATCACCCGAAGCACTCTCTGTGCTTCTTCAGATGTTTGTCTTTACCTCTTGCCAAAGAAAAATCGAGGGAGCCTTAGAGCAGGTGAGAAAAAGCTACATAAAGTTCATCGTACTCCAAAGTCCACTTGCCAAAGGTCTGTCTGAAGGCACAATTAGGTGAATGGAAAAGGAACAGTCATAGGCACAGGCACAAAAATGGCTGAGAGTCTGTTCCACTCAGCAGCTCAGGTTGAGACAAAGACCTTGAGTCTTCACAAATCTCCATGGAAGGAGATCAAAAGGGAAATACCTGCTGTGTTCCTACATGAATACCTCTTTTCCGAACGAGAAGCATCCCATTTTTGGAACATATCTCACAGGGAAAGTGTGGCCCTGGGCAGCACTTAGTAATAAAGTATTCAATGGAGAGTTCTAGGTGGAAGTAAAAACACAGAGAAGCCCTGAGCAGCCTCTTTCACAATAAAGCAATCCACCCATAGAAGATTACAATGCCCCAGGCAGTGCTTACCAAGAGCAGGGAGTTGGTGGTTTGGCCTGCGGTGACCATGCTGATCTCACTGTCTGTTATACTTGGCCAGCAGTGCGTAATCTCAGCCTTTTCCCCCTTCAGCTTCATGCATCTGAGTTATTTCTCATCAGACCATGGTAAATTCCATCAGAAGCCACATAGCAGTATTTCATGTTTACCAGCTGGAAGGATACCAGCGTGGCCAGCCCACAACTCAAGAGTGGTAACACTTTTAAAAACGATCCTTATGTTGAAGTTTCTGCTCTTGCCTAACTAAGCAACCTTTACTTAGGACAGACTCTGTAGGCCATACCTGAAGTTCATTTTATACTCTTGGAATCTAATGTCCACTAATCCTGCCAGCTATGCCTTTGCATCCTCTTCTTTTAGAACTTTAAAAAAGTATATTAAAAGTGTTCTTCATCCATCTATCCATCCACCCAATCACTTGTTCATCCAACTGATAAATATTGGTGTACATACACTGTGCCCCATCCTGGTGTCACTTGATAGAGTTATAAAAATAATAATAATAATGACAACTAGAGTGACATCACCAAGATGCAGCATAAAGACCCTGCCTCTGTACCCACACAAAGGTCAATAATTAGACAGCTGGCCACAAACACAAACAGCTCAGAGAGAGCTCTGGAGTCCACTTAAGAAACCCCGTGGAGCCGAAACCGGTTTGGCTCAGTGGATAGAGTGTCGGCCTGCGGACTGAAGGGTCCCAGGTTCGATTCCGGTCAAGGGCATGTACCTTGGTTGCGGGCACATCCCCGGTGGGAAGTGTGCAGGAGGCAGCTGGTCGATGTTTCTCTCTCATCGATGTTTCTAACTCTCTATCCCTCTCCCTTCCTCTCTGTAAAAAATCAATAAAATATATTTTAAAAAAAAAAGAAACCCCGTGGAACAAAGAGCCTGAGCATAACTGCACAAGAAGAAAAGGAAGACAGCTTCATTTTGCCTGCATCTTCCCATCCCATAAGCTGGCATTGCTCAGTGCCAAGAGGGTGCTTCCTAGCAAGAAAGAGCTCTCCTCACAGAAAAAAAAAGCAGGGTGAGTGACCAACTTCAGCTTTTCAGGGTGCCACACAGTATTAATGTGGTGGATGAGGTCAGAGTTCAGGTAGATTTATTGAGAGGAAGCATTTTTTTTAAACCTACAATTACACTTGCTCATGCCTCTGATGTTCACCTCAGATACATTTCTGTGCACAGAGCAGTGATACGTCTATAAGGTAGAGCCTCCCATTCTATTTGAAGTCTAGGGAATTCCCTCCTAATACCAGAGGAAGAGATGCACTGACCTATTTGACACATTGGTACAAAGACAAACATACTCTTCCTCTGCACAGATGTAGCCTTGCACAATGGTGTGGTTTGGCAAGGGGATTCTAGTAGAGTTTCAGTCCCCATTAACACTCTGGGCCAGACGTCTTTGGGCAACACCCAAAAAGCACAATCACACAAGGTAGCCCTGGGTCTGAGATCATGAAGAGTATTACCTTAAGATTTATTTTTTAGTGGCTGACAAGTAAACATGCTTATCTCACAGTTTGTAATTACATTTGCAAGATTTCATATTTGCTCCCAGTCCAATAAGTTCCATGAAGGTAGGGACTCTGTTTTTACTCATTCACTGAGTAAATTGTTAGTGCCTACTACAGTACCTGGCACATAGTAAGTAAGCTCTCATTATCTGTTCAAGTCTTTTCATAACCATGGCTTCAATACTTTGGGAAAGAGCAAAAGGTGTACCTCATATCTCTCTGATGTGACTACTGTTCAAAAGTTTATCTATGGGAACTCCTAAAGAGAAGAGTGAAGATGACTGGCCATTTCCAAAGCAGAAACTGCTAACTCTACTGCTGGAAGCCAGTTCCAGCATGTGATAATTACAAGCGTTTTATCGAAAGGTTGATGGAACTTGGGGACTCAACAAGGGCTGAGTCACATATGTTATCACCTGTTGAGAATGGCTAAAGGCATTTCCCCAATCCTGAAAAGGATTATTGTTTACTGCCAGACAGCTCAGGGCATCTTAATCTACATGTTATTACCTCCTACTAGCCAAACACCTGAACATCCGCAGGCAATTCCCCATTCTGACAATGCTTCTGTACAAAACCCTACCCTTTGAAGTGTATATCTCCACCTTGCCTTAGGACAATTTGTGTTAATAAAAAGCAAGGGGTCCTGAGACAAGGAGATCTTAGTTCCTTTTAGCTAAGCTCCTCTGACCCCCAAATGCCTTTCAAAATTATATTTCATCTTTGGACTCTTACTTAAGTTACACACAGCCTTTCTCCAGATTGCTGAACCCTTCTTAATGCTGGAACAAAACCCCAGCACTCTACTAGGTAAGGTTACAACTACACTTGTTTCTGGATACAGTCTCATTTAGATAAATTAACAACATGAGTGACTAACACTGTGGCTGACCCTCTACTGATCCCTGTTCTTTCCAATTCTATTATTGTCTCTTCCTCTAATCCATTTCTTATACAACAGCCAGGATGCAAACAAACCTAATGAAGGCATTTTCAGCTCAAAACCTTTCAACAGTTTAATTGTTTAGGAAAGAAGACAAAATCCTATCATAATTTACAATCCTGTATGACTTGGCCTCTGCTAACTCTGCAAGCTCATCTAGAGCTGTTCTCTTTGCTTTTTGTTCTCTGCCATTGCCCTTTCATGTCCTTAAGTCTACAAGGCTCTTTGCTGCTCAGGGCCTTCACACATGCTGTTTCCTCTTAACTACTTGCTCCCCCAATCACAATCATCACATACCTGACTATTGCCCCTCATGTAGTTCTCAGTTAAATTGAGTTCTGAATGCAAATTGAATGCATAATGTAATGTGGATATCCCCACTTGCCCAGTAACTCCACCTCTCAGCAGCCTATTCCTTCCTAGTCCTTGTCCCATTTTGTCCCATTCTATACATCTGTATGATCTGATTAGCCTCTCTCCCTCTCACCACAGACTGTAATTCTATGAAGATCTGTCTGGCTCATTGGTATAGTCTCGGCTATTACTCAGGGGTTTCACATATAACTCAGATTGTAGTGTTTATTGAATAAATGAAAGTACAGTGGGGTTTTTCTCTTTGTTTGTTTTGTTTTTTAATCCTCACCTGAGTATATGTTTTCCATTGATTTTCAGAGAGAATGGAAAGGAAGGGGTTGGGGAAGAGGAAGAGAGAGAGAAAGGGAGAGAAACATGCATGTGAAATACACATAGATTGGTTGTCTCCCCCGTGTGGTCCAGGATGGAACCTGCAACCCAGGTAAGTGCCCTTGGCAGGAATCAAACCCATGACCATTTGGTGCACAGGCCAATGCTCTGACCACTGAGCCATGCCAGCCAGGGTGAAAGTAGTTTTTAAGGACCAGAGAGACATGTTAACATGAGATGGGGTTAGATAATATGAGGAAGTACAAGCAGGCAAGAAAGCACCCCCAGCAACACAGCTAGGGCTGGTCATTCAGGCTCCACAGGCAGCTCAGGAGCAGAGCCGTAGCAGTCTGAGTCCTCTGGCTATGCTGGTGTCTTGGGGACAAAAGCAAGTGTCCCTTAGTGCCTGCTGTTCATTTTTTAGAAACACTCTCCTGCTTCTCTAGTTAAATGTCCATCAAGAAGAACTTTTTCATCTTTTAAAAAATTGTTCTTATAAAAAAGTTAATAGCTTACTGCAGAAAGATTAAATAAAAGCAATAGAACACTAAAAAATCTATCATCCCAGTTATCTAGAAAAAAATGACAGCTTAATGTAACAGCCTTCCAGATAATATATAGGTACAGAAATGATCTTTCTATAACGTGAAACATTTGTAGATACCATTTTGTAACCACAATTCATCTAAGCAATATGTGACAACTTTGGAACTCTGTAAGTTGTTGCAATAACCTTTATATTTATGATCTTAAATCCTCCAATGTTCCACTATTACAAATAATACAAAGCTAGAATAACTGGTCAACAATAAATAGGAATCTAAAAAGAAAGTAATTCATCTCCATAAAACTTAAAATATAAAAATACACATTTGAAACAGGCTATATGTTGTGAAAATGATCTAATGGTACATTCAGATTACTCTTATTTTAAAAGCCAGTGGCTCTGGATATTAATTTTTTTAACCTAATTGTCAAAACTGGCCAACTGCTGTCTACTGAATTGCTTTCAAATTGGATGGCACCACTCTACCATCTCAGACCTTCCATTAATAAGAAATATCAAGTCCTGAACTTGGGGCAAAGAGGCACAATTGTTATTTTTAAAAGGATTTGGATGCAAAAAAAGTCTAAGATTGAGATGTTGAGAGTAATTAAATTATGGCGGCATAGTCCTACTGCAAACAATGTTAGATATGCAAGCAATACTGTGTATTGTGACAGAGGGATTGTTTTTTTCCAACCCTAAGGTGGCAATAGTGAGCAAATATTACAGCAGGAAGCTGGCAGCCTGGTGACTCTCATGATCAAGAAAACGATAAACTGGCCCAGTCAGCATGGTCACGGTTCAATTCCCAGTCAGGGCATATGCCCGGGTTGCGGGCTTGATCCCCAGTGTGGGATGTGCAGAAGGCAGCCAATCAATGATTCTCTCTGTGGACGAAAGGGGCCACATGCTGACCTGACAAGCTTAGGGGAGGCCTGCATGACAGTCTTGCAAACTCAGAGACCTAAAGTAACCACAAAGGATGGTCTGAAATTAAACTTTAACTAAACGCAGTATGGTGGGCAGTTACAGCCTAGGCCACTATCTTCACTGACAAGGTCAACCTTTACCTTAACTGAGCCTATCTGTCTTTTTGCATCTATAATAACATACCCTTGAAATGTCTGGGTAACTTGTAACTTCCCTTTTTCTGGAGCCCAAATGTGGTGGGCACCAGGACAGATGCCACAAATTCCTTCATTATCATGTTAATTGTTCCTGCACCCACCTAAGTATGTGTCCATCATTTTACTTTTTATCCAATCCCAGGGGTTTCCCACCGCTTTGCTTTATCCCACCTCCTTAATCTATCACCAATGAATTTCATGTAACCCACCTATGTCCCTCATTTGATTGCAATGTATAAATACAAATGTAACCTGCCATTCTTGGGAGCATTATCTCAATTCATTGAGGTTCTGCTTCCCGGCATATGGCTCAAATAAACTCAGTAAAATTCTTTACAGGTTTCAATGTTGTTTTTTTACATTAACATCTCTCATCATTGATGTTTCTATCTCTCTTCCTCTCCCTTCCTTTCTGAAATCAATAAAAATATATCTAAAAGAAGAAAACAATGAACTGCATGCTGGCTGAGCACTGACCAGTGTGTAGCTCCTGCAATTTCTACCTTAAATCCCTTCTGCTTTTCTGGAACTTCAGAGGTGGTCTTTGGACATTAGTCCGCCATCCTTCAGAGGTGGTCTTCGGACATTACCCCACCATCCTCCCATTAGTCCACTGGCTTCCTGAACAAAGCAACCTTTCCTTTCGACACAACATCTGTTTCTCAAGTATTAGTTTTGGAGCAGCAAGCAGCTGAACTTGAGATTTTCAATAACAATATTATCCATCAAATGTTTAGAACTTGACAGTAAATAAAGTTGGGGGCATTCCCAACTTTAATCCAGTTCCTCTAATCCATTTCCCATACAACAGCCAGGATGCAAACAAACCTAATGAAGGCATTTTCAGCTCAAAACCTTTCAACAGTTTAATTGCTTAGGAAAGAAGACAAAATCCTATCATAATTTACAATCCTGTGTGACTTAGCCTCTGCTAACTCTGCAAGCTCATCTAGAGCCATTCTCTTTGCTTTTTGTTCTCTGCCATCGCCCTTTCATGTCCTTAACTCTACAAGGCTCTTTGTTGCTCAGAGCCTTCACACATGTTGTTTCCTCTTAACTACTTGCTCCCCCAACCACACAGAAACCTTCCTAAGGATACGAACACAAGCCACCTATGCTTCCTAAATGTGGTGTTCCCTGGTTAAAGTCTTGGAAAATTTACATTTCATAGAAAGTGCCACAGAGTCTGTACCGGGCACATCTCTGCCTTCTGTGAGGCTTTCTGAAGTTGTGGGAGTCATTCCTTGGAGCCCACTAGTAAATAGCAGAGCTCTCTGGAGTGGTTAAAGGTCATAAGTATGCAGCCCTGGGAATCTTTTCACAAGGAGAGGTTTTGTACCAAAACCCTCCTGTACAAACAGAAGTTTTTTTTTTTCAAGGATATAACAGACATCCATGGATTTTTAATGTTTTTGGAAAAACCACAGTATGTTGAAGAAATTCTATGCATTAATAATTTATTTTTTAAGATTTCCCATTTCTAGTAATGATAGCTCAGGTTGTTTATATCAGCCCTATAGCTAAAAACAACTAAAATATTGAATAAAATATTAAGAGATGATAAAATAGTAAGGGATGATCAGGCCAAAAGTAAAGTCAATCTAGAGAAGTAAACAGGTCTGAAGCTCCCTTTTCCCCGATAGCACTAGCTCATCTCAGAAAGCTAGAACCTCCATTTTCATGGCCTTTCAGGACACAGAAGGGAACAGAAAACAGAGCCGTGGGTCTGCAGAGTTGTGGAGTCTGAGAGGAAATCTTCCACTACAACAATCTGGGCTCCAGGATCCCAGAGTGAAGGTGAACAGGAACTGGAATGATCTAAAGAGAATTAAAAAAATACAAGGATCCCTGGGGTTGTCCAGGAAATGTCAAACTTTGAGCAGGTAGTATAGACAGGGTGTGCCCCCAGGTATCTGACTGAAGCAAATGCAAGTACTCTTGGGAGCAAAGTGTTTTCATTCCAGGCCTCACAATTGTTCCTATAAGATAACATTTCACATACCAGTAGAATGACTAGCACACAGTCAAGTACACCCAGAGACTTAGAGTCCGTGAATAAAACAGACAATAGCAGGAGGTCATCAGGAAATTCTAGTGTAGAGCCCAGCATTTTTGTTTTAATAGGTCACTGGGCCATGCTGGTAGGAGGTAAAGTTTGAAAATCACTGCCTCGTACTTTAATCACATAAATATTCATCCAACAGAAAAATGTGAAAGTGTATTAGGTTGGGGAAAGGCCCAAGAATTTGCATTTCTGACAAGTTTCCAGATGATGCTCATGCCAGACCATACTTAGAGAGACACTGGTATAAAAAAGGAATGACTATGGAGGTCAGACCTGTGGTCACCTGTGGGGAGGAGAAGGGCTACAATTTGGAAGCAACATGCAGAAATTTTCTGTAATGCTGGCAATTTTCAATTACTTAATCTTGGTGGTGATTACACAAGTGTAATCATTAAATTATATGGTTGTATTTTAAGGCATAATGAGATCACCAGTTGTCCTTTTACCATTCAATCATGTAAGGCAGATGCCATTGTACTAATCCTATCCACTGTCATCCCTCATTTATAATCAACCTTCAAAGTAAAAACTGTAAAAGCTTGTAAAGTTCCAAGACATAACTTCCTTCACTGTAGTTCCTAGTGTAATTAGGTCGCAAAATAAAATAGCTTTGAAAGTTAAGACACCACGCTAGCAAGCACCAGGTAACAACAAGCAAAAGCATGGAGAGAGGTGCAGGTTCAAGGGCAGGCTAGAAGATGACAGTAGAATAAGAACAGCGTACCTACTGATTAGACTGATTCACTACTCCACATTACTGACCTAGAAGAAGAAGAAATATGCTTATTTTGAGGCATACATTCTCTATCTTTTTTTTTTAAATCCTTACCCAAGAATATGTCTTTATTGATTTTAGAGAGAGAGGAGGGGGAGAGAGAGAAACATTGATGTGAGAGAGAAACATCAATCAGTTGCTTCCCATATGCTTTCCCACCGGGGATGGAACCTGCAACTTAGGTATGTCCTTGACTGGGAATCAAAACTGCAACCTTTTGGTGTATGGGATGATGCTCCAACCAACTGAGCCACTTGGCCAGGGCCATTCTCTTTATCTTAATTTCTACTGTTGTACACAAGATGCCTGGCATTTAATAAACAAATTGAGAACCATAAAAAAGGAAGAAACACCAACCCACTGTCAAAATAAAAAGCAATCTCAGAAGTAACCTAAGTGTTGGAACTAGAAGAGAGGGAATTTAAAATAATTTTGATTAATATTAATCATATATAATAATGGTTCTAGTGGAAAGAGTGGATAACATAAATAAACAGACTAAATTTTGGCAGAGATAAAAATGATATATGTCAAATGGAAATGCTAGAAATAGAAAACATGGTAATAGATGAAGAATGCCTTCAACAGCTAATCAATATACTCGATACAGCTAAGAAAAGAGACAATGAACTAGAAGACATGTTAACAGACATTACCCAAAGTAAAATACAAAGAGAAAAAGTGTAAAAAAACTACAAAAGAGTAATTAAAAAGTTGTAAAATAATATTAAATAACAAAAGTGTATTTGAAATTTCAGAAGAAAGAAATAGTAGATGAAATATTTGAAGAAAGAATGGCTGAATAGTCCAAAAACAATGAAATACTCTACCCCATGATCCAAACAGCTTATAGACAACATGGATGAACCTAGGGGGTATTATGGCAAGTGAAATAAGTCAGAGGAAGATAAACACTATATGATTTTACTTATATATGGAATCTTAAAAAAAATGAAATAAACAAACAAAACAGAAACAGACTGATAGATACAGAGAACAAATTGATGGTTGCCAGATGGGAAGGCATTGAGGGCTGGGTGGAAAGGTGAAGGGATTAAGAAGCACAGATTGTCAGTTACAAAATAGTCATGGGGATGTAAAGTACAGCATAATAATATTGTAATAACTATGTATGGTGGCAGGTGAGTACGTGACTGATTGCTTTGTAAGATATATAAAAGTCTAACCACTATGCTGTATTTCTGAAACTAATATAATATTAAATGTCAGCTATAATTGAAAAAAATTTTAAACAACCCAAAAGTCATAGATTCCTAGGCAGGATACATATCAAAAACACACATTGACACATCATATTCTAACTGCTGAAAAAATCAAAGAAAATCTTAAAGGTAGCCACAGAAAAAAAGACATTACAGAGAAACAAAGTTAAGAATTACAGCAGACTTAAAAACTACACAACCCAGGATACAGTGGAGTGTCACCTTTTTTTAAAAAAAATATATTTTATTGATTTTTTACAGAGAGGAAGGGAGAGGGATAGAGAGTTAGAAACATCAATGAGAGAGAAACATTGATCAGCTGCCTCCTGCACACCCCTACTGGGGATGTGCCCGCAACCAAGGTACATGCCCCTGACTGGAATCAAACCTGGGACCCTTCAGTCCGCAGGCCGACGCTCTATCCACTGAGCCATACCGGTCAGGGCAAGGAGTGTCATTTTTACAATACTGAAAAAAATACTGTTGAGGTCATGGTTCAATTTTGGGAAAGGGCACATTCCCCGGTTGTGAGCTCCATTCCCAGTAAGGGGTATGCAGGAGGCAGCTGATCCATGATTCTCTCTCATCATTGATATTTCTATCTCTCTCTCCCTCTCCCTTCCTCTCT
The DNA here is from genome assembly GCF_963455305.1 of Plecotus auritus. Classification (NCBI taxonomy): domain Eukaryota; kingdom Metazoa; phylum Chordata; class Mammalia; order Chiroptera; family Vespertilionidae; genus Plecotus; species Plecotus auritus. The sequence goes on along the minus strand of NC_137771.1, from coordinate 182,187,915 downwards.
CAGTAATCAACAAAAACATATTTTAAAAAAAATGCTGTTACCCCAGAATACCATATCAAGGAAAAAATATCTTTCAGATATGAAGGAAAAATAAACTTTAAGAGACAGACAAAAAAAACAAAAACCCACAAAAGAACAAAGAAAATTTATTATCAGCAGACCTGCACTAAAATTAATATTAAAACAAGTTTCTCCAACAGAAAAAAAATCTTCCTAACCCTTCCTGCTTCCTCTAGTTTTTTGACTAGAGGTTTCATCAATATCCTAGTTTCTCTGAAGGAAGAGTTTGCATTTCTGCTTCTGATTTTGCTGGTTGCTTTAGGTTGATCTTCAGGAAAAGGAAGACATGGACACCTTATGCCCATCTTCCAACCAGAGGTCCTCAAACTAAACTCTTCTCTTGCTGAGGTTTAGTCTATTGCAGTTTTCCTCTTCCAGTCATGAGAACTGGGGCTTTTGTTGATGCAGGAAGAGAAGAGTAGGTGGGGAAAGGTAGCCAATGAGGAATTTCCAAAGGTGGATATTTATCTTACTGAATATTTCCTTTTGAATATCTGGTGTGGTGACTTTTCCTTGACCTTGGGCCTAGAGATGAGCCCTTTCAGCCATAGCCTGCTTCATAGCCTAACTAGATAAAGGATAATTTTTCCAGGTCCCCTGCATCATTCATGTTATCTCAGTCTTTGTTGTCTCCTTAGTTCCCATCTCATTTGTGAGCCACCTGAAAATTCCCTGCCATCAGAAATGAACTTGATACACCCCAGGCCTTCCCCCTAAAAATGGACTTCAATGTTTCCTACCTCCTGGAAACACCTGAAATGAAACCATACAAATACACTTAAAGGAAAAGTCTTGCCACTGCTGGTCCTGAAGAGATTACTGTGCCACAGAATCCTTTGGCTGCTTTTTAGGACAATGGATTTACCTACATCAGACTCATTGTTGGCATCGGACCTATAAATATGCAAAATTAAAAAAAATCATTAGGGGACTACAGTGTTTCAAGTTCTTTACATACGTTATTGTATTTATTTATTTATTTATTTATTTATTTATTTTTTATTAATTTCTTTATTGATTAAGGTATCACATATTTTTCCTCATCCCCCCATTCCCATCCCAGACCCCTCCCCACGCATACCCCCACCCCCCTGTTGTCGGTGACCACTGGTTAGGCTTATATGCATGCATACAAGTCCTTTGGTTGATCTCTCCCATTTACCCCCACCCTCCCCTACCTTCCCTCTGAGGTTTGACAGTCTGATCGATGCTTCCCTGTCTCCGGGTCTGTTTTTGTTTATCAGATTATGTTGTTCATTATTTCCCCTAGATGAGTGAGATCATGTGATACTAGAAATACACTTATAAGAACAGAAAATGAGACAAGCAATAATGGTTATGCTGAGAGGCAAATGAATCAGTCTGTAGTGAGTTTCTTTCTGGGCCAACAGTTCTTTTGAGTCCCAATTTCAATGTCTAACAGTTCCTTATGTGTACATGTCAGCAATGATATTTTAGTTCTGGATGGTGGACAAATGGTGGTAATGCAGGTCTGACCCTCTCTGGTTTGGTCCTGGGCAACCTGCAGCGACGCACAGCTGCTGACTGCTAGTATGGCAAGGCGTCGTCAGCATCTTCCATCTCTGGACTGTTTCTCTACGTTATAGTATTTAATTTTCACAAAAATCACTGACGTACTAGTATGCATTTTTGTTTTGCATTTGAGGAAACTAAGACCCAGACGTGATCAGAATTAGATGACTAGTGGACAAAGCTCCTGTATCCTGTTTCTGACACAACCCTTTCTCTTTGCTCTCCTCTTTTTTCTATTAATGTTACCCTTTTCTACTTCCTTCTTCTCCTTAGCACCACTCTGTTATCTATACTTTCCCGCCCTCTCAAATTCTTTCTTTCTGCGCTTGTTGTTTCTCTTGGCCTTTTGCCTCCCATTCTCATTTCCCCCTCTCATTTCACTACCACCTCTTTCTCTGTCTCCCTTCAGTTCTTTCTGATATTCTGATGTTGTCTTTCCTTTTTCTCTCCTTTCTTCATTCCATTCTATCTCTCCAGGATTCTCCCTCCCCTTCCTCTTATTTCTCTCTCTCTCGGCCTCTCTGTTAGTCTCCTTCTTTCTTCTCCTTTCTGCCCTTCCTACCTTGGCTTCCCCTAGTTTTTTCTCCCTCTCTGCTGTTCTATTCTTTAATCTTTCTTGCCCAATACCTTTTCTTTTTGTTCTTTTGATCCTCTGTTTTTCCTGTTATTCTTTTCTCTTGACTCTGCCCCTTTGCTTCTCTTTCTTATCTTTTTATCTGTAGATAACTCTCCTTCTGTTTCTCTCTCCAAGTCTCTCCTTCACTCTTTCTAAAGATTCCCTTTTTTCCCCCTCCTTTCTTTGCCATCCATTCTCTGTCCCTTCTTCCCTTCCCTAACCCTAATTTCCCTCCCCTGAAGGCCTGGTCACCCCAACTGCCCTCCCCTGCCAGCCTGGTCACCCCCAACTGTCCTCCCCTGCTTGCCTGATTGCCCACAACTGCCCTCCCCTGCCAGCCATCTTGTGGTGTCCATCTTGTGACCACATGGGGTGGCCATCTTGTGTGAGGGTGTGACAGTCAATTTGCATATTACATCTTTTTAAAAAAATTTCTTTATTGATTAAGGTATTACATATGTGTCCTCATCCCCCCATTAACCCCCCCAACCTCCCTTCACTCATGCCCTCACCCCCCTGTTGTCTGTGTCCATTGGTTAGGCTTATATGCATGCATACAAGTCCTTTGGTTGATCTCTCCCCCTTACCCCCTGCATATTACCTCTTTATTATATGGGACTAGTGGCCCAGTGTACAAAATTCATGCACATTAAAAGGGGATTAAATAGAGGACATATTTTAATATTGCTATTTGCCCTTTATAATAGAAGTGTAAGAGATGAAAGAAAATTAGTAAAATGTATATGAAAATCTTCCTCCTGTCAGAGTTTGGGGTGCACTGCGGGACCCAGAGTCAAGTCCCCGCCCACCCGCGGTACCTCAAAATTGCACAAGACCCAGACCCAGCCGGCCCCACCCCTGTCAAGCCCTGCTGGGCAGGGGGCACAGCCTCAGGTCCCCTGGCCTGGTGCCGGGTGGGGGACACAGCCTCAGCTCCCCCGTCAAGCTCTGCCGGGTTGGGGAAGTGGCTTCAGGTCCCCCATCAAGCCCCGCTGGGTGGGGGGCACAGCCTCAAGTCCCCTGTCAAGCCCCACTAGGCAAGGGGCGCAGCTTCAGGTCTCCTGGCCTGGCACTGGGCAGGGTGCGCAGCCTCAGGTCCCCTGGTGCCAGGGTGGGGGGCGCAGCCTGAGGTCCCCTGGCCCAGCACCAGGGTAGTGGGCGCACCTTGAGGTCCCCCTTCCAGCCCCGCCAGGTGGGGGGCGTGGCCTCAGGTCCCCCAGCCCGGGGTGGGGGTAGCGGCCTGAGGTCCCCTGGCCCAGGGCAGAAGGAGCAGCTTGAGGTGCCCTGGCCCAGCACCGGGGTGGGGGGGCGCACCTTGAGGTTCCTCATCAAGACCAGGTAGGGGGTGCAGGCTCAGGTCTCCTGCCCCAGCCCAGCGCCATGCAACCTCAGGTCCCTGCTGATTGATCCTTAAGGCTCATTAGGGAACTTGGCCTCCCCTGTGGGTGCAGCCATCTTGTGTTATGAAAACCCTGCCTCCGCTGTGGGCGCCACCATCTTTGTGATGATGTGATGGTCAATTTGCATATTCCCTGTTTATTAGATAGGATTCCTCGAGGAGAAAGGCCTCACACAACAAATCAGGTCTGGATTCAGGTCACCAGAGTTGTGTTTTTAGATAAAGTTTCTGTGTGGGAAGGGCACAGCTTGGACAGGAAGAAGAGGCAGAGTTTATCTCACTCTGATTAGAAGCAAAAATAACAATTTTTAGATTCCAACTCTTAACAAAACTGGAATTTTCCCAAGTCATAGAAACCTTTGTTGCAGAGAAAAGTGAGTAGTGATAAGGTGCTGAGGAGGATAAGTAAAATCCCTGTTTAACTGGTTAATTTACCGGCTCATGGTATAATTTTGAATGAACATCTTTCTCTGAGCAATGGGGTGGAACGTGCCCTAGCCTGTGCCACCTTTTCCCCCTCATAGACACTGTGGATATCTCCAGGGCATCAGCAGTGTGTCCAGCATGTTCCCCGAGGTCTAGGATTCCTGCCAAGTAACCAGGAATGTGGGATGGGAGTGGGTAGGAGGAGGGAAAGTTATAAACCTGAAGGTAGTCAGGCAAAGAGAGAGCACTGGTAGAGTTTACATAAAAGTCTCCAATGGAACGGGAGTTGTGAAGCCTTGTGTTCATGCTTTGATGCGTGTTGGGGATCATCATCTCTGCTTGGGCCCCAACCCTGCCTTTCTCAGCCCGGTCTGTCTTGTATAGATCTGTAGAAAAAGAATTCTTTGTTGACACCAAAGGTCTTTGGCATCTTTCTTTGCCATTATCATATTCTAGTTGTTGTCCACTGGAAAACATAGCCACCCTGAGGGCTCAGGGTTGACTGCCCTGACTATTTGTCCTTCTGCATTTTCTGATACTCCCACCCAGGAACTCTCTGTCTTCATCCTTTAGACTTCTTCTGTCTTCAACCCTGTTCACCGTCTGTTTCTCCTGTCATCTTTGATCTCTTTATTTTTGTCTTTCCTTAGTGACCTTTGTTACTTATATATTCTCCCTCACACTACCTTCCTTTAAAAATTTCTTTATGGACTTCTCCTGTTTTTTGTTTTTTTCTCTTTCTTCCCAGCTCTTCTCCATATTCTCCCTTTTATCCCCTCTTGTAGTATCTCTCTTTTCTTCTTTTCTAACTCCAAGATTCTCTTTGCTACTTTATTTCTTAATCTCTGTTTCTCTCTACCAGGCTCTGTGTGCTTCTCTTTTCTTGCTCACATCCTTAACCTCTTTCTTTCTCTTTTCTTTTCCTTAAAAGACATTGTAATGTGAAATAGAAACATGTATACAAAGAAGAGCACAAACTATTAATGTAAACTTTAGCAAATTGTTATAAATTGGGAACCTATGTGACTTCTGCCAAGTTGAAAAATAGGTTATTGCTAGGATCTGTAGCTTTTAGTATGTGCTGCCCTATGAGCCCTTTAGTCCTCATACACCTCGCTTTTGTGACTTTTATTTCCTTGCTTTTCTTTATTGTTTGATCACCTATGTATGCCTCCTAAACCATATAGCTTAGTTTTCTCTGTATTTGAATGCATTCATACCGATATTCTTTTGTATCTTGCTTCTTTCACTAAACATTATGTTTGTAGGATTAATCTATGTTGCTGCTTGTAGCTATAGTTCATTCATTTCCATTGCTGCCTACTTCTCATTGTATGGACATACTGAAAATTATCCAATCTATTGAACGTCAAATTGTAGTGATTAGAATACCTGTTTCACTTAAAAATAAATAAATAAATAAATAAATAAAAATAAGAATTGGATTTGCTGCCCCCTTGTGTTTCACAACAACTATAGCAACAAGATTTATGTATTTTTCTTACTCTTCACAAGTGAACAAAAGGCTCCAAAAACCAGCTAGAGTTTCACCAAAACAGCTTTCTCAAATTACAAGTAGGGGCTGAGAAGACCACACCTATCAGTTGTAAAGGTTTCAACTGAGGGAGAGACTTTAATTACTAGCTCCAAGATCAGCTCTGATGAGGTTCAAGTCATCAGAACAGAAAGGAATTTGGCATAAACAATTGCCAAGATACAGTTGGGAGATGCTCAGGCACCTAAAAGAATGTTTTGTTTTTTTAAAAAACATAGCTTTTACAATATTATTAATTCAGATACCAAGCCCCACTCTGAAAGTAAGCTCAGGAAATTTATTTCAATGCGTATTCCATCCTTTTATCCAACTGACGTTTGAGTGCCAAACATTGTTCTGGGCACTAGAATATAAATTAACAAATACAGTAGGCAAATAGGCAAATAATTGTTGTAGTTAGTGATAAGTACTAAAAAGAAGACAAACTAATAGTAAAGAAACAGAGGGCATTGGGTTGGTCCATGGAAAGCCACTCAAAGAAGATGACATACAGAAATGTGAATCAAGTAAAGGAGCAAGCCATGTGAAAGTGAAGGGGAAGAGTGTAGGTAAAGGGAACTGAAAGGGTAAATGGGTTAAGGTGGGAAAGACTTTAGTATGCTTAAAGAACAGCAAGAAGTTCAGTATGATAACAGCATAGGAGGGAGGCTGAGAGTAGCAAGAGATGAAATGAAGAGATAGGTAGGACATTGTAAGTATGGTAGGAATTTTGGATTTGACTCTGAGAGTGATGGAAATCCATTGGAGAGTTTGAGCAGGGGAGTGGTATGATCTAATTTACATTTAGAAATGATCACTCTGGCTGTTGGGTAGTAGAGGCAGGGTGGTAAAATAGAAAACTACTACAAAACCCCAGCAAGAAATGGGATAGTGTTGGACTGTATGAAATGGTGGAGATTGTAAGAAGTGGTCATATTCAGGGTGTATTTTGAAAATGAAGCCCATAGGACATGCTGATGTATTGGATGTGTGGAATGAGGGAAATAGGGAGTCCAGGATGAGTCCTGATTTGGTTGGTAGTGGAGGGGTAGAGATCAGAGTAGTCAAAGGGAGGGGTACATTTTTTAAGCTCTATTAAGGTACATTAACTTTGAGATGTTTATTACTCATCCGAGTAGACATGTCCAGTGAACAGGTGCTACATAAGTCTGGGAGAGAGAGATTAGAACTAGAAGCATTCATGTGGGAGTCACCATGGAATAAATGGAACTGAGTGAGATTATATAGGAGTGGGTGTAGAAGAAAAGAAGGCTGAGGACTGAACTCTGGGGCACTCAAGATTTAGACAGCTGGAAGAGGGGGTGGGGCCAGCAAAGGAGACTGAGCAGGTATGGCCTGTGAGGTGGAAGGGAAACAAAGAGAGCTTAGTGTTCCAGAAGCCAATTTTTAATAGTAGTTAACAAAAAAAAGTAATAAATGGCCCCCCAAAATGCTATTAAGAGGTCAAATAAGCCCTAACCAGTTTGGCTCAGTGGATAGAGCGTCGGCTTGTGGACTAAAAGGTCCCAGGTTCGATTCCGGTCAAGGGCATGTACCTTGGTTGTGGGCACATCCCCAGTAGGAGGTGTGCAGGAGGCAGCTGATCGATGTTTCTCTCTCATTGATGTTTCTAACTCTGTAAAAAAGCAATAAAATATATTTAAAAAAAAGAGGTCAAGTAAGATGAGATTTGAGAACTGACCAATGAATTTTCCAAGATGGAAATCATTGATGACTTTGGCAAGAATGATCTTAGTAGGGGGTGATGAAATAGAAGCTTGGTTGGAAAGAATTGAGTTAAGACCAGGAAAAAGAGATGTAGAGATTCCAAGAAAAGTTTTCAATAAAAGCCTGGCTTTGTTAGCTGGTGAGAGGCACCTGGGCATCACCCACAGGGCAGAAGACCTGGGTAAGGAAAGGAGTAGACTTTGAGACAAGGGCTGGGGTAGTAGGTGAAGGAGATAATTGCCCTCACCTCTTTTTAAAGAAATATTTTAAGATATGCAGTCTTGTCTTAAGGTTACACACACACACACACACACACACACACACACACGGCTGAAAGAATTAAGGGATGCAAGTGAAATGTAGCTTAGGATGATTCAGAGGTATAGAATTACTGTCTTCAAATATCTGAAGGACTGTTTTTCTAAAAAAGAGGGATTAAAATTCTTTTATGAGCCTCCACATCCAGATAAAAACTAAAAAGACAGGGTTAGTATTAACAATTCAAAGCAAGAGAATTTTTGTCAGTCCTAAGAGTAGAGGAGGTTAACTTGTGGAATGTGCCCCCATTATTAGAAGCAACCTGGCAGAGATGGGAGGCCTCTTGGTGGATATTCCAGAGTCTGAGATGGCACCCAATGATTCCTGCCTCCTGATATTCATGCCCTGCATAGTGACCTCGGACACGAATAGTGCTGACCTATGCAAACAATACAATATTGTGGAAATGAAAGTGTGGTTTCTGATCTTAGGCCATAAAAAACACTGTGGCTTCTATCTCATTCTCACTTGGATTACTCTTTTGGGAGGAAGCCAGTCACCATGTCAAAAGGATGCTCAGTAGCCTTCTGGACAAGAAACTAAGGCCTCCTGCTAATAGCCAGCAACATGAACAAGCCATCTGGGAAGTGAATCCTCCAACCCTACTCAAACCTTCAGATGACTGCAGCTCTGGTCAATATCTTGACTGCAACCTCTGGGAGGTCATGAGCCAGAAGGACTCAGCCGAGCTCTTTGCTAATTATATTATCTCACATAAACTGTGTGAGATGATAGCTATTGTTGTTAAGCCAAGAACTTTTAGGATAATTTGTTATGCAGCAATAGATAGCTAATTGAATGCTATACAAGAAATTTACACATCATGGAACTTAGATCACATACACATTGTAGTTTGCTGAGCAAGATGCTCAATAGCAGAGGAGCCATGTCTGGGAACCATGAAAGATGAGGTTCCCAGGGTTTGGAGGGAGTGGGAAGGAGTTCTTAGAAAGCCTGACTGACATCAGAAAGGGACTGACTGTACTCTTTGGAAAGCATATAGGGATATAGAGTCTACCTAGGTCTCTTTCTTCCCTTTCCACCCTCCATATCCCTCAGCCTATTATTAAGGATAGGAACGCTCTGGGTGGATTTTATGGAGGCAGATATATCAGAACTCCAAGCCCACAACTGAATCAGCTGGTTCACAATGCCAATGACAGGTGGACCCAGGAACTGACATGGGAAAATGTGGACAAGGTAGGTAACATCACTGTGCTAACTTAAGGAGTTGGAGTAGCCTTACGCTGCTCGTCTCTTAAACCCTCTTCCTTCTCTTGTAGGAAAGCACTGCTGAGGCTTTAAAATAACTTGGGACTTGGCAAAATACTGAATGCCCTTCAACTCTCTTCAGCCTCTTCTATCTTGTACAACATTTCTCATCTTCCTGTCCTTCATTTCCCCTCAGGTCCCCTCTTTGCTGAACTGTCTTGGTTTCCTGCAAAGAACATTGTACTTAGAGTAGTTCTGCTTTGTGGTAGCTCTGTGATCTTGGGAGTCACTTTACCTGTCAGGATGCTAGTTTCTTCACCTAAGGAAATATCTGAGAAGGAAAGAACATGATAAAAGACATGCTGTGGGCTTGGAGGTCATATTCAGGAAGTGAAGAGTTTAGATCTGGCTTACCTCTCTAGCATTTCTTGGAAACGTCATCAATCATCCTGAAGTAAATATATCCTTGCTTCCAGATCACTGTTTTCTCTGTCTTTGTATACATGACATACTTCTCCAGATTAGTATTCATCATGACCATTCATTGTACTTCAGTTTCAGCCACCCTGAAAGATGATTATTCCTTCCCTTTGTCACTTAGGGACCTTCTTTTTTATATATACCACTCAGCCTCTAATTCAGATCAGACTATTCCAAACAGACCATCCAAGTTTGGTAAAAATTTGTCCACCTAGATTTGAATTCCATTGTGACAGATAAAATCTTCATTTTATTTTTAACAATAGAAAATTTGGTTGGACAAATTACTTTAGGTAGAGAATGCTCAATGTGTTTCAAAAAGAGTTCAGTCTGAAAACCATTATAAAATTGAGAGCACAGAGCATTTGAGTCCTTGAGGAGGTCCCTTTATAATCCAGTCCTTGCCCTAGCTTGTTTGGCTCAGTGGATAGAGTGTCGGCCTGCAGACTGAAGGGTCCTGGGTTCAATTCAGGTCAAGGGCACATGCCTGGGTTGTGGGCTCGATCCCCAGTGGGGAAGAACAGAGAGCCATCATCAGTCCCAAACACTTCAGATAAAAGGGAGGGAAATGTGCGTGGCTGAGGTGGCTCAGTGGTTGAGCATCAACCTATGAACCAGGAAGTCACAGGTTCGATTCCAGGTCAAGGCACATGCCAGGGTTGCGGTCTCGATCCCCAGTAGGGGGCATGCAAGAGGCAGCCAATCAATGATTCTCTCTCATCATTAATGTTTCCATCTCTCTCTCTCCCTCTCCTTTTCTCTCTGAAATAAATAAAAATATATTAAAAAAAACCACACACACTTGGCCGAGCTCTGGGCATTTCTGAGGGTCACAGACTCACAGAACTAACAGAGCTAGATGGTGAAGTGTGGGCCCAGGAGGTCAGTCACAGCCCCAGGGAAGCCTTCCTGGGTTTGTTGTGAACGTGTTGTTGAGAATGATGCTTTTCGAGGCACCACTCAGTGGCTCTCTAATGAAGACCCATAGGAGAGGTTTTACTTAGGACTCAGCATCAGAAAGGGTGCTCTACCTGAAAGTCTTGTTTGTTTTTGCTGTACAGTCCCCGAGAACCTTCTCAATATTTCCATCTACTTTTTTACTTTGGTGGCTACAAACATGGAGCCAGTTTTGTGGCCAGCCCTGTAACACCTGTATAGAAATACATGAAATTCATTTGTGAACAAACTTTAGTCCTGGATTCATTATTTACAGTTCTACTCTTTTTTTCTTACCCTTTGTTTATTTTTACTGATTAATTTTTTTTGCACAAAATTTCCAAACCTACTTAAAAGTAAAGAGAATAATATAACAAGCCTCCGTACTAGTATATCTATCCCCCAGACTTAAATTATCAAGATTTTGCTATATTTGCATCATTCATTCCTTTTATGTTGTTGTTAATGGCTGGAGAATTTTGAAGCAAGTCCTAAATACCATGCCATTTTACCCTCATATACTTCAGTGTGCATCTCTGAAAATTTTGGACAAGTACTTAAAAATCTACAATGACATTATCACACCTAACAAAATTCTTAATTCCTCAAGACTCATCTAACTCAGTCCATAATCAAATCAAAGACATGTTATCTCAAATATGTTTTCATAGTCAATTTGATTTAATCAGTATCCATAGAAGGTCACACATCACGTTTGGTTGTACATCTCAATTAATTCTCTTTTAATTTATAACTAGTGGTCTAGTGCACAGATTTGTGCACATTGAAAGAAAATTAATTAGAAGAAATATTTTAATATTGCTCTTTGCCCTTTCTCTATAATAGAAGTGTCAACCAAATTCACGATTGACAATGACAGATGGAAACACACACATATGATTGGTGCCAGCGAGAGCTTTATATGTATTACACATGTGCGAGTCAACTTAGTCTTTTATATATATAGAATAAACTTGCTTAATTAGACCTGCTTTTTAATATAGTTAAAGTTTTTCCAGCCCAGTGAAGCAACCCAACTTCTCTTTCAGGTAATTGTCAGCAATACAGCAGTAAATATCAACTTGAAGCAGGTTATTATTATAGATCATGCAGGGAGAACAAAGGGTGAAATATTTAACTGCAGCAGTGTTTGCCTATATTCTGTGCAGTGAGAAAACCTGAAGTAATTTTCAAGGTCTACCATTTCTTACTTCTTTTCAGTCAGGTCAAGTTTCTAAGCTTTCTAAATCTTCATTTTCTGGCCAATGAAAAGAAAATAGGATTCCACTGAGTCTCCTATCTACCTACTCCAGGGCTTCTGTGAAGATCAAATGAGATGAGGCATGGGAAAACACTTCACAGACATTTGGTTAAAGTGTAAAATGTTTCAACCTGGCTATAAAGCAAGTCGTGTTCTTGGGCGGAAGAAACTGCAAGGAGCCTAGTTGCTAGGGAGAGGAAGCCAGGCGTTGCTATGTGACATCATTACCCCGCACCCACAGCGACCTTTTCCAGGCTGGGCTGGGTTGTGGGCCACATTTTGTGCCATGGGGTCTCAGCAGCATTGGCTGAGATTTGGTGGAGTGTCGCTCCAGGGTGGTGGCAGGGCTTGTGTCCCACTTGTGGTGCCAGGTCCGCGGTGCTGTTTCTCTGTAAATGGCCAGGGTATGTCACGGCAGCTCCTGCATTGAACGTATGCCCCCTGGTGGTCAGTGTGCATCATAGCAACTGCTCAGATGGTCGGACACTTAGCATATTAGCCTTTCACATATATAGATAGTTCCCCTCTCCCTCATTTTTCCTTTGCTATTCATTTATTTGAGGCAAAAATCCTGTTTCTTTTATTTTTTTAATGCTCACCTGAAGATATTTTTTCCATTGATTTTCAGAGGGAATGGAAAGGAGGTGGCAAATGGAAGAAAGAGAGAGAGAAGGAGAGGGAGAGAGAGAGAGAGAAAAAAAAAGAGAGAGATGCATTGATGTCAGAGAGACACATCGATTGGCTGCCTCCTACACTTGCCCCTACTGGGGTTGGGGATTGAACCTGAAACCCAGGTATGTGTCCTTGACCAGAATCAAAACCTCAACCCTTCAGTGCACAGGCCAACACTCTAATCACTGAGCCATGCCAACCAGGACAAATATTCCTGTTTCTTACAGAATTTTCCACCTTTTGGACTTTGCTGATAGCATCCTGTGGTGTTGTTTGAGATATTCCTCCATACCCTGTATTTTCTATAGATTATCTAGAGGCCTGGTCTGATTCAGACTTAATTTTTTGATATGAGTATTTTATGGTCAGTGTTGTACAATGCCTCTAGCATTATATCAGGAGGCACAGAAAGTCTATCTGTCTTTCTTTTCGTGATTGAGCCATCCTGTTTCCTCCTTTCCTGATAGGCAAAAATGTTCTTTTTTTTTTTTTAAATCCTTCCATTTATTTTAAATATATGTAAATATTTATCTCTCATGCTTAGATAAAAGGTAGCAAGCTGTATATACATTTCTGCTCTTCAGTTTTTTTCTTTTTTTAAGTTAAGAGTATACACTGGTGATTACTCTATAACAGCTTACAGAGACGACCCCATACCTTTGTTCAGCAACACAGTTCTCCCCTGGGAGGATGTTCCATATTTTATTCCTCTAGCACCCTACTGATCAGCATTTAGATTGTTTTGAGTCTTTGGTTACTGAAAATTGCATTGCAATGAACAGCTTTTTGTGTATACCATTTTTATTGTTGCCAGTGTATTTTAGGCAATATATTTTTAAACATGAGGTTGCTGTATTGAATGGAAATGCTATATTATTTCATTATACCTTTTTGGATGTTTTAAAGGATAGCACATATTTTTATATTTTACATATCTTTGAAAGCTATTTTTCAAGCAAGTTGGGGCAAACACTTATTTTATTATTATGATAATGCCTTATGAGACATCAAATAAAATAAATTTATGATTGTACCTTTATCATTTATATGCATAAGACTCTGTTGTAAAAATTTATTAATCAGGAATTATCCACATACTTTCTTCTCACTCCAGCCCGCCAAAGTGAACACAATAATGCCAGGTCACCCTTCCGTGACTCTCCCCAGTGCTTTCCCATCTCTTGCACTATAAAACAGAGAAAAATGACCTAGGGAGGAGGTAGAAGGGTGAGAAGTGAGGAAACCAAGGCCACAGAGGCTGGAGGTGGGCAAGCTGGTGGAGAGATGGAGGTAGCAAATGGGAGGAGCCAGAGGGCAGAGAGTAGAAAGAAGAGGCTCTTGTCATATTCATCTGGAACGTAACACATGTAGAGTTGGACCTGAGTGGACTACAGCGTCAAGACTTCATAATATGAACACCTTGTATTTAATTCAAGTTTAGTTACAGTTAGTGCTAGTTTAAGATTTAACTCAGCTGTCAGTGTAAAGTCAGTTATGTATGAATTAATATATATGTACCAACCTAGGTACTAACTGAAGCCCATCCACATACCTACAATGTCTCTTTCTAATTATAAGACGAGGCTGAGTCATACCAGATGTCCACTACATCCTAATGTTCAAATCCAGGTCTTCCGGAATGAAACTATATGAATCACTGGCAAAATTTCTAAAAAAGAAAAAAACAACAAAATAGAAACAGAAAATAAAGGCTGACTCTACAAATAGCCAAGGTATTGGCTAAACAGAAACTTTTCAGTGTGGCCATCATCTGAAAAGAAACTGAGGTCGGGCTGCCCTTGGCCAAAGCCCAAGGAGCATCCACTTTTACCCTGCACAGGATTCTCTCCTAGGAAAGGCGTCTTCTGGGTTTGGTCCCTGGTGGCTTAAGGGCTGACTGGAAACCCATTCCCTGGGGATGATGCTTTGTAATCTCTATTTAGTTGATCGCTGAATCCTGGCCCTGAATTCAGGATTCTTTCCTCCAGAGAGGTTCTATTTGCAGTAGCTTGGGGAACTTACAGACCTACTTCCCACCAAAATGTGCAAAAACACACCAAAGACACAATTACCATAGCACTGGGGAATAAAGATGGTGTGGACCATTTGCCAGCGTCTGGGAAATGTCCTACTAAGTGAGATGTGGGGAGGTTCAAAATAAACCTTTCATTTTGAAACAGAATGACAAAGCTAGTCATGACGATGTTGGAAAGCAAATTTGACATTCCCCTCCCTCCTTTCCCCTCTCCAGGCTATGTCAACCCCCTCCCCCATCTCTAAGTCACCATATCCACTGGACACAGCAATTCCCTGGGTGGGAGAAAGAGTCTGTCTTAGTTTCTTCCTGGCATAAGATATAAAAATAGCAAGGCAGAGAAGGAGCCTGGGGAAGGGCACTCAGGGGCTTAGGTTTCTGAAACAACGCTGTCCTTCTCCTCCTTCCCTGCATAAGCCTTGTTGTGCCCACAGAAGTAATGGAGAACTAGTAAGTCAACAATTGTGTGTGTGTGTGTGTGTGTGTCAGGGGTACTCAGGAACTCAGGAGAGCCAGCAAGGAATGGGTTTCTATGTGTTTTGGAAGAAAGAAAAATAAAAAAGATTTTAGATGGATAGTTGCTTTGGTAGGTGAGAAATGGATTGATGAAAAGTTAAGTTTAGGACACTTTGTTTTGTGTTATATAATGTAATTCCCCATCTAGCACTTCTCTGAAAGATGCCAATAAAATATAAATTATTTTTCAATGCCTTTTTGGATTTTGCTTCTTTTTGTTGTGGCTCTGTAATGAATGGCCATAAGGTGGTCCAATCTTATCTCCTTTCATAGTTACACAAATGGGGAGTGGGAGAAGTGAAGGATTCCTTCCCAGTCTGGGTGAGCTATTCCTGCTACGTGTCCACAGGACAACCACTAGGCTCCAGGGTGATCTGAATGAGAGGAACCCATGCCACTGTCTGCTGGAAAATATTGAGCATCTTCTTTCAAATTTGAGCAAATAGGAAAAAACACACAAACCAAACCAAATCAAGCCAAGTTAAAATAAAAACCCAATCCAAATGCATTCTATAAAAACAAGCCACATAAAAGCATAGAACTACTCTAAAGGTATAAAGGAAGTACAAACTTAAAGAGGGCACTATAGGAATTAAAATCATGCGTTAAAAATCTTCTTTCCTTCTTTTGTCTCCAGCTGTTTCTTCCTTTCTGTGGCTCCCTTATCTCTCTGAGTCTTTCACTGTTCCACACACTTTCTATCCTCTTTCATCCCCTCTACTTGCCCTCCCTCCCATTTTTTCCTTCCTCTTCATCTTACTTTCCCTATTTTCCCTTTGTCCCTTTCAGTTTATAGTCCCTACTAAGGATGACATGGTTGACATTGTTAAATCTTCCCCTCATTCTCTATCTCGTGTCATGGAGGGTGTGTTAGGTTCTAATGTTCCAAATCCCCTCAGGCCCTGGGACTCCTGGGGAAATTTCTCTTCCTTGCAGCTCCCTTCCTTTGACTTCATGTCTTACATCCCATTCCCTTGGTCCCATGTTCACTTGTTGAAGATTGTTAAGGAAGGCAAGATGCACCAAGTGTGTGGCAGCAGTGATGTCCTGTGTAGTTTAAGGATGCCCTTTAGAGTGAGTTTCCTGGAAACATGCCCTAAGCTGGAGAGTTGTATGCAGAATTTACTGAAAAACAATCTCAAGGGTTGCACCTGCAGGGAGGTGAAGATAGCAGAATTGGCCAGGCAAGAAACTATCATGCAATGTAGTTTCAACTAAGACTCAGCTGATACTGTGGGGAGTTCTTCACAGAGATAGCCCATCAGAGTTGTCCCACTTTGGTTGTGAAGAGCAATTCCCAGTGAGCCATCAGCACTCCTAGTATTCCCAGCTAAGGAATGAAGGCATCTGCAGACAGGAGGAAATCAGGGTGGAGATCTGGCGTGATATCAGGAGATGTACACAATATGGGTGTTCTATCTTCACCCGCACAATCATCTCCATTCTGCAGCCACAGTGATGAATGAGACAGAGGGAAATCAGATGTGGGTTTGGCCTTCATACAAAGTATGAAGAGATAATGACCCAAATAATAAAGGAATAAGTAAAATATCAAGCAGGGGAGAAATCCTCAGCAGAGAATCTAAGAAGGCTCCTTGGGAGGTATCTTTGAACTGGGCATAAGATGAAGGCCAGTTTTTTTTTTTAAATATATTTTTTATTGATTTTTTACGGTGAGGAAGGGAGAGGGATAGAGAGTTAGAAACATCGATGAGAGAGAAACATCCATCAGCTGCCTCCTGCACACCCCCTACTGGGGACGTGCCCGCAACCAAGGTACATGCCCTTGACCGGAATCGAACCTGGGACCTTTCAGTCTGCAGGCCGATGCTCTATCCACCGAGCCAAACCGGTCAGGGCCAGTTTTGATATGTAGAGATGAGGGACAGGGCAACAAGAATATAGAAAGTGGGAGACATTTTGAAGTACTTTAAAGTCTGTTCAGGTCTTCAAGTCCCAGAGCATTGTGATTAAAGAAGTCCTGATTTCCCAAAGTAAATGTCTTTTCAAGACTCAGGATAAAGTATAGAGTGAATCGAATGGAGTGGGGCAGAAGTCCAAGGGATCTTACCCTGGAGATGTTTTCATGTGTTAATACCTCAAAGATGGTAGGGAGCTGCAGGTGTGCAGGTGTTCCCTGGAGACCTCATGACTTCAGCATTCTGTATTTAATTCAAGTTTAGTTACAGGACATTTTGGAGGCTTGTGCCTTGAGATGAGGGATGGGAAAGCTCTAAAGACTGTAATAGCTGCTGCCTTTAAGTATCTGAAGGGTGTTATAAAATGGGGGAGGGGTGCGGGTGGTATAACACAAAGTTAACATGGGTCCAGAAGACAAATCCAGGATCACTGTAGGAATGAAACAGAAAACAGATGACTCAACTCATTGAAACAGTTTGATAAAAGATGGTGTTTGTCAAAATCAGGCAGGTTATGAAGAAGTAAGTTGACTATAGGAGGAGATGTTCAAGAAAAAGTTGGAAATGTGAACAACGGTAGAGAGAATGTTCTTTCTTTGGGATTGGCAGTTGATCTAGAATCTAGATTCTAGATGAACTTTAAAGTCCATTCCAGCCCAGAGATGATATAATAATGACTAGATTTACTCAACATTTACTATGTACCAAATACTATCCTAAGTACTCTACACATATTATCTTATTTATTTTGTTCACTTTACAGATAGAAAATTGAGATTTAGGGAGATTATGTCATCAAGCCCATTGTCACACAGCCAGGAAGAAGTGAAGCCAAGGAGGAGAAACCAAGATGGCGGCATAGGTAAACACCTAAACTGCTGCCTCGCACAACAATTTCAAAACTACAACTAAAAGATAGAACGGACACCATCCAGAACCGCAGGAAAGCTGACTGAGTGAAAATTCTACAACTAGAAGGAAGGAGAAAAGCTCACAGAGAATTGGAGGTACGGCAAAGGGTCTTTGTGCGCGCAGAGAGGAAGGGCGGCGGAGTGCCTGGCTGGCTTTCTCTGGAGGAAGGGGGAAGGGAGCCCCCGACCGCATTGAACCCCAGTTCTGACTGCAGTGAACCCCAGTTCCAGGCGAGCCCCCGGGGACCCACGCTCTTGTGGGGGGAGTCTGGACTCTCGGGCGGAGACTCGGGAGCCGGGGAAGGCGGAAGACTGAAAGTCCGCTCGCGCCAGTGCGCACAAAGGCTGCGGGGGCTGCCACAGGCATTCCCTAGCGGAAGGGAGTGAGAGGCTCCTGACGGCACCGAACACCAGTTCTGACTGAAGTGAGCCCCAGTTCTGACTGCAGTGAACCCCAGTTCCAGGCGAGCCCCCGGAGACCCACGCTCTTGTGGGGGGAGTCTGGACTCTCGGGCGGAGACTCGGGAGCCGGGGAAGGCGGAAGACTGAAAGTCCGCTCGCGCCAGTGCGCACAAAGGCTGCGGGGGCTGCCACAGGCATTCCCTAGCGGAAGGGAGTGAGAGGCTCCTGACGGCACAAAACCCCAGTTCTGACTGAAGTGAGCCCCAGTTCTGACTGCAGTGAACCCCAGCTCCAGGCGAGCCCCCGGGGACCCACGCTCTTGTGGGGGGAGTCTGGACTCTCGGGCGGAGAATCGGGAGCCGGGGAAGGCGGAAGACTGAAAGTCCGCTCGCGCCAGTGCGCACAAAGGCTGCGGGGGCTGCCACAGGCTTTCCCTAACAGAAGGGAGTCAGAGGCTTCTGACGGCACTGAACACCAGTTCTGACTGAAGTGAGCCCCAGTTCTGACTGCAGTGAACCCCAGTTCCAGGCGAGCCCCCGGAGACCCACGCTCTTGTGGGGGGAGTCTGGACTCTCGGGCGGAGAATCGGGAGCCGGGAAGGCAGAGGACTGAAGGCACACACGTGCTAGCAAGGGCAAGGCTGATGGGAAGCCAAGACTGAGACTCCACCCCATCCAAGCTGAGCACAGAGGCTATTGCAATTTGGCAAGTCTAATCCTATAAGGCTGTCTCCAGCACCGGACTTCTCCCAGCATAGACACAGCTGATCCTTACAGCCAACTGGCCTGGAGGTCAATTCTTCCCAGTGATACCAACAACAATAAAGACTTAATTACAACAAGGCTGTACACACAGTCCACAAAGGTGTGAACCAAGAGTGTCCACCTCAGGTTAACTGGGGAGGCAGACCCACTGGGCCAAATTGGAAACCTAGCACACAAATCTACCAACTCAGGGAAGCAGTGAAAATGCGGCGTCTAAGAATCAGATCACAAACGAAAGAAATGGAGGAAAACAAACGACTGGATATAGAATTCAAAACCACGGTTATAAGGCTTTTTAAGAATATCCTAGAAAAGGCCGATAAATATAAGGAGACCCTCGAAGAGATGAAAAAGGACCAACTAGAAATTAAACATACACTGACTGAAATAAAAAATATTATACAGAGACCCAAAAACAGACAAGAAGAACACAAAAATCAAGTCAAAGAATTGAAATACAAAGAAGCAAAAAACACTCAACCGAAAAAGCAAAAAGCAAAAAAAAAATCCAAAAAGTTGAAGATAATGTAAGAAGACTCTGGGACAACTTCAAGCGTACCAACATCAGAATTATGGGGGTGCCAGAAGAAGAGAGAGAGCAAAATACTGAAAACCTATTTGAAGAAATAATGACAGAAAACTTCCCCCACCTGGTGAAAGAAATGGACTTACAAGTCCAGGAAGCCCACAGAACCCCAAACAAAAGGAATCCAAAGAGGACTACACCAAGACACATCATAATTAAAATGCCAAGAGCAAAAGACAAAGAGAGAATATTAAAAGCAGCAAGAGAAAAACAGTTAGTTACCTACAAGGGAGCACCCATACGACTGTCAGCTGACTTTTCAACAGAAACTATGCAGGCCAGACGGGAGTGGCAAGAAATTTTCAATGTGATGAATAGCAAGAACCTACAACCAAGATTACTCTACCCAGCAAAGCTATCATTCAGAATTGAAGGGCAGATAAAGAGTTTCACAGACAAGAAAAAGCTAAAGGAGTTCATCACCACCAAACCAGTATTATATGAAATGCTGAAAGGTATTCTTAAAGAAGAGGAAGAAGAAAAAAGGAAAGATAAAAATTGTGAACAACAAATACATATCTATCAACAAGTGAACCTAAAAATCAAGTGAATTAAAAACCTGAGGAACAGAATAATCTGGTGAATACAGTAGAATCGGGGGCATAGAAGGGGAGTGGACTGATAATTCTCAGGGGGAAAGGGGTATGGGGGGGTTCATGAAGAGACTGGACAAAAATCATACACCTATGGATGAGGACAGTGGGGGGTAGATAAGGGCAGAAGGTGGGGTGGGAAATGGCTGGAGGGGAGCTATGGGGGAAAAAAGGAGAAATAATTGTAATAATCTGAATAAAGATTTATTTAAAAAAAAAAAAAAAAGAAGTGAAGCCAAGATTTGAATGCAGACAGAATCCAGTCATCATCTCTCATAGGACTGGGGTGTCTGAACCTGTACACAGCAGGTGTGACACTGAGACAGTCAGTAGGAAGAGCCCAGGA
Source organism: Plecotus auritus (assembly GCF_963455305.1). Taxonomy (NCBI): domain Eukaryota; kingdom Metazoa; phylum Chordata; class Mammalia; order Chiroptera; family Vespertilionidae; genus Plecotus; species Plecotus auritus. The sequence continues at coordinate 182,167,668 of NC_137771.1, read as the reverse complement.
GTAACAGTGATGAACTCTAATGTGTTAGCAAATGCCCCCTCCACTTGATGAGTTACTTAGTAATCTATAAAATGACTACAGATACTATTACCCAAGGGACACATCACTGCTTCTTACCTCAGAGCGGGAGTGAGATAATCAAGCCCTTGACTATCTCTAAGTGGTAGGTTACTCAGCATGTGGATAGTAAGTTATCAGGTGTGTTTCTTTGCTTCTGTTGTGTGGTTAAGGGGGACCAAGAATATGTGATGTCATTTTCCTATCTGAGTGGAGGTTCCTAAAAGCAGGAAGTTCAGCCCTGTTTCTTGGGCTCAGAGATCCCTCCTCTCCTCCTGTAAATCAGCCTAGGTTCCCATATAAGAGCACTGAGCCCTTGCAGTTCTGGCAGACATAGCCCTGCCTTTAAGAGGCTTGTGAACTATTAGAGTTGTTATCATATCACAGGTCACTCATACTCAAAATAACTTGGTAAGTATACTAAAGGTACCAGAAAGGATTTGTAGTGGCCAAGCAGAGAGAGGGAACATTCTCACCAGGAACAGTGGGGGACTTCTCTCAATGTAGGCAGGATTGTACCTCATTCATTCAACACCAACTTTCTTTGATGCTGTACTAACGTGTCAGTGAGTAAGCCAGAGGAGGAACCTCACCTCTGAGAGTTCACCTTTTCTTGGGGGAAGACAGATAATGCTGCCATTACCTGGCACAATGGTTAAGACAGTGGGCACAGTCATCATACTGTCCAGGTTCAAATCCCTCCTTTACCACCTGCCAAGTTGTTGAATCGTTTCAAGGCTTATTTGAGTTACCAATGAAAGGCAGAAAAACAAGATCTACCTTATAGGGTTGGTGTGAGGATAAAATGTGAACCTTTAACAAGGTGCCTCCTTGGCATATAGTAAGTGCTCACTAAATGCTAACAATTCTTATAAGTATGGGATGGAAAATGTGGGGTGCTACAGAGAACATAGGAACTCCCTGCCTCATCCCAGAATAGGGGAGTAAGCATAACAGGTTGGGTAAAATGGTGCTCTGTGAAGATGGAAACAATGCATTTCAAATGGAAGAAACAGCAAGAAGAAAGAAAGGTGGGATGCCAGGTCCTATTCTGGGAAAAGAGAGTCATTGGCTAGGTAGATTAAGAAAGGGTAAGAGCTATGCTTGGCAAGTTACTCTGAAACCAACCACCATGCAGTGAGGAAGCCTAAGCAGGTAAGTTGAGAGGCCCAAGTGGAGCTATACCATAATAATGAATAAGGCATTCTGAAAGTCCATGAATGGCAGAAGTATAGTGGAGAGGAAGGCAAACCTATATCCATAGTAATTGTCTACTTCAGTGAGAACAAAGCTCTGCTCCCCACTGAATTGTGTCCTATCAAGGGTTTAGTGTTGATTTCTGCTAACAACATTTGGATGGACACTCAGCAGTGGACTTAGAAAAATACCCTATTTACCATTGTAATATTTTGTGGAGCATTGCTTCTGACCAGGAGCTCATCTATATATATATATAAAAGCCTAAGTGACCAAACGACCAAACAATGCGCACTGACTACCAGAGGGCAGATGCTTAATGCAGGAGCTGCCCCCTGGTGGTCAGTGTGATCCCACAACCAACTCCTGAGGCTGGCCAACCTCCTGCAGTCCCTCCCCCTGGCCAGCTAGCCCCCGCAATGAGCCCCAATTGCTGTTCAGGCCAAGGAACTCCACCCATGCACTAATTTGTGCACCAGGCCTCTAGTTTTAATATATTTTTATTGATTTCAGAGAGGAAGGGAGAGGGAGAGAGAGATAGAAACATCAATGATGAGAGAAAATCATTGATCTTCCTCCTACACATTCCCTACTGGGTATTGAGCCTGCAACCCGGGCATATGCCCTTGACTGGAATCGAACCCAGGACCCTTCAGTCCACAGGCTGACACTCTATCCACTGAGCCAAACCAGCTAAGGCCAGCAGCTAATTTTAAAGCAAATTAAATCTGGCAATGAGCTCATGCTCATGGAACTCATTTGTCTCACCATATCCCCCGTTATCTTGAAGCATCTGGCCTGATTGAACAGCAGGATGGCCTTTGGAAGACTGTGGTATAGAACCATCTAGGTGATGGCACTTTGCAGGGTTGTGTTAATGTACTCCAGGATAAGCATATGTTCTGAATTAGCAACCAAGATTTGGTGCTGCTTTTCCTAGCTCCAGGAATGAAGAGGTAGAAAAACTCTCTCAAAATTACCTTTAAAATACATTAGTAATTTTTTTTTTTTGGTATTTTGTTTTATTCTTTGCTTCCTATCCCTAGAACTTTGGACTCTGCTGGTTTAGAGGTCTTGGATCCCAAGGGAGGAATGTTTCCACCAGGGAACAAAACAATGGTTCCATTAAACTGGAAGTTGAAACTACTACCTGGGCTCTTTGACTCCTAAATGAGTCGATCACGGAGGAGCTGACTGCTCAGGCTCAGCAAGGGTGGGGCATGTTGAGAAGGAAAATCCTCTGTTGTGGAATTCTTAGGCATATTTAGATTTTTGGTTCTCTGGGCACTGAGTGTCAGTAGAAACTTCTACTCATTGACGCAGTCCCCAAACATACCCCTCTCCCTTCTCAAATGTCCCTTAGGGTTTTAGAATTGCACCTATTGAGAATCACTTTTCATTAGTGCATTATTTCAAGAGTGGCAATGTTAAAATGTTTACAGCATTTTGATAAACAGTAATAAAATAATAAGCTTTGTAAAATATTTCTTATTGAGCCAAACAACAAATTAGAGACATGGTTTCCTTTCTTCAGCTTTTATTTATTTATTTTTTACCACTCTATTTTCTAGTTGGAATTTAATTTTAAACCATTTTGTGAATTTAAACTATTCATAGCATGAACTTTAAATATGTCAAGGTGAGGCCATTGATATCTATCTAGACTGGCAATCTCAAAAGTGTACATTTCAGGGCATCAGAGTTCATTTGATAGAGAGCAAGTTGCAATATCATAGGATTATTTGTCTTGATAGAAATATTATTTTATTAGATAAAACATTCTGCTATATAGAAGGATGCATTACATTGGCCTCTGCATAGCAAGCTCAGGCTCTAAACTTAATTTGTGCCAATGGGGATTGCATCAGCTGGTTGCACACACACAACTCTGGCGATTCTTACTTTCTGTGTTCTTATTTTTCATCATAATGTTTATTGTAGCAACAGATGCACAATACTTCTAGAGAATTTGTTCCTGGTGCTGGGTAATACACTCTGGCTCCAGGACAAGATCTATAAGCTTCTCTCAGCTTCACATACTTTCTGGGAATGTCCTCAGCCTCCATTCTCACCATGGCCCATGGCTGCAACCTGAGATGCTCCCATCATACTTCTGAGGCTGATTAATTCACTTTACTTCTCTGGGCTTTGACTGCCTTAATTCAGAGGCAAGAATATGACTTGAAGACTAAAAAATTTAATGAACTTAAAATCCTTTCCAGTGTTAGCGTTCAGTGGCTCTGATTTTTTAAAAATATGTTTTTATTGATTTCAGAGAGAGGAAGGGAGATGAGAGAGAGATAGAAATATGGAAGAGAAAGAAACATTGATTGGCTGCCTCCTACACACCCCCTACTGGGGATTGAGCCCAAAACCTGGGCATGTGTCCTGACCAGGAATAGAATTGGAGACCTCCTGGTGCATGGGATGACACCCAACCAAGTGAGACACATCAGCCAGGCCAGTGGTTCTGATTTAATTTCTGTCTGACTTACTGTGTCTAGTATAAAGCTTGTAAAGTGACACTTCTCCATTTTTTAACTATGTAGCAGCCCCCCAAAGAGATAGACCCTGACTCCAGGCACTGCCTACAATGCTGCATTAGAAGCTGCCCTCCATCCAGTGGCTTCCATCCTACCTCCTGCCCTCAAAGGATTCCAGTTTCTAAGTATAAAGCTCTTTCAATCCACATATGGCCACAGTCAGAGGGGACCTCAGTGTTACCATCCACTCTAATTTTTCATTGAACTGATGGACAAACTGAGGCCAAGAGAAATGACTTGCTGAAGGTCATTGAGCCAGCCAGTATCAGAGCAGAAATATATATTTGCCAGAGGCCCTGGTACATGAAATTCGTGTACTTGGTGGGGGGAGGGGGGAGTCCCTCAGCCTGGCCTGTGCCCTCTCTCAGTCTGGGAGTCCTTGGGGGATGTCCAACTGCTACGTAGGTGGTAGAGGCTCCCGCCATCGCCGCTGCGCTCACCAGCAGTGAGCCTGGCTTCTGGCTGAGTGGTCCTCCCCCTGTGGGAGCACACTGACCACCAGGGGACAGCTCCTGCATTGAGCATCTGCCCCCTGGTGGTCAGTGTGCGTCATAGTGACTGGTCGTTCTGCTGTTTGGTTGATTTGCATATTAGCCTTCTATTATATAGGATGTCTCCTGACTTCCAGTTCAGTGCTCTTTCCTCTGAACCAGGGCACCTGCCATCAAATGATTACAGTTTTGCAGGAATGATGTACCTAGAGATGGCTTTATGCACTATATTTTCTTTGGTAAGATTTCACATTGAATTTTTCTTTCAGCTCTAAAATATTTATGCTGGACATCAGGAATCTGTGGACCTGTTGCTCCATAGGTTCAGCAGCAGAGGTGGTTTTTATAGTAGGAACAGGGAGCCTGGCTGGTCAAATATACCTCATCCTCTTTCTGGGGACTGTGGCCTCAGTGTGGCCTAGTGAACCATTTGCTGAACAAATATGAATTTCAATTCTCAGAGTATTAAATGACCATATCCAGCTGATGAGAAAGTAGAAAGACATTTATTTAGAAAATGTTTTTAGATTCCATGTGGGCAGTGCAGTGATTAAGCTGGGGCTTTGGAGACAGTCATGTAGGTTCAAATCCCAGTTCCATTAACTATTAGCTGTGGAATTTTGGGCAAGTTATCTAACCTTTCTGCTTAACTTACATATGTGCAAAATGGAGCTGCAACTCATTACCTAACTCTAGAGGTTACTGGGATAAAATAAATTAATATGTATTATGCACTAAGGACAATGACTGATACCTAGTAAGGATTATATGTTGCTGTTACTATACAGATTTAAAATATATTCACCTAAAACACCACCAAATGGTGTGCCAGAATGAAATAATACACATTACATATATTAGCATATCTACCTAGCAAGATATAAGGGAATTACAAACAAAACAAAACAAAAACATTGCTCCCCCCAAAATATCCCCCAGGCAAGTGATTCCAGAGCTCCTGCTTTTAATCACTATAGTTACCATTTCCTAATTACCCATTGCTAGTAAGAATAAGCTGAGGCTAAAATAAAGGACATCAAGGAGTCAAGCATTCATACAAAGGTAGGGTGAGCACTTGGAAGATGATCTTCAGTACCAGATGGGAGATTAAACCCTTTTTTCATCACTAAACTTCAGGACCTAAGGGCTGTCCATAGTCTGTTTGAAGAGCCTGCTCAGATTCTTCTAGCCACACAAAGCTTTTACAGAGAGTAAAGGGATGTGTTTTTCAGCTGCAGGAAGCATTGTTTCTGATGCCTGGAGTGCAGGTCCATGAACTTCATCAGTAAGTTTTTATATAAATAGGTAGCAAGAGTGTAATTGTGTGAGATTAATATAATGTATGCCCCCAAATAGAGGACTGGCTAGATAAGTTATGTTCAATCACATAACAGAACTTACAAGATAGAATACTATTAAGGACCTAGAAAAATACTCATGATATATTGTTATTTAAAAAATAGATCACAGTGTGGTATGTGGTATGTAGAATGTGTGTATATACACATATATGTACAGACAATGGCAGGCAAAGTGTATATATCATAATGTTAACGGTGATAATCTTGAGTATGGATATTAGGAAGAGTCTTACTTTTGCCTTATTTTATTTTTATTTTCCAATTTTTCTAGAATAAACCTGTATGACTTTTATAAAGGAAAAATAATTTATTGGAAACTAGCAGGAGAGGCACCTATAGTAAAGGCTGCTTTTTCCATGGATATTGTGTTCCTCTTCTATAGTGAAGTTGAAAATCCTCTTTTCCGCTCTGCCGCGCTGATGCAATGGCTCCCACCTGTGTGCACAGGGCTGCTCTTATAAATGTTGTCATAGCACAGATCCTGTTGCATTCTGGTTAGTGGGTACATACTCATTACAACCACCTGGCAGAGAGCCTGCCACGTGGGTATGTTTGAAACGAATAAATTAATAAATTTGTAGGGGCTTAATTACTTGGATTTGGATAGGAGCTCTACCATGTATAAGCTAGGTAAGTCCCAGGCTCCCAATCTGTACAGCAGCAATAAAAACCGTGGGTCAAGATACCTCCACTAGTTTTTGTAAATGGCAAAGTCTTGGTCACAGTATGGGTGGAGGTACAGAGAGAGTTTATTATTATTGCTGCATCTTTTAACAGGTTTAATCTTCTCATCCCTTATTTCTCTTAGGCTCCCTAAGGCATCATGGTTACCATAACAGCCAGATGCTGATGATGTCTCCAGGGACAGCAAGGTGAAGCTGAGCTAGCTCACAGGTCCTCATCTCCGCATGCCCTTTGCAGGCCAGAGTGAGATGCTCTGAAGCTCAGCCTCCTTTCAGGACCCCCATTCTATCTTGGGTGACTTCGACACACAAACCCTGCATTCGCAGCCTCAGGGCCCTGAAACATCCTTCCAGAGACTTCCTTCTCCCCAAGCTCTACCTCTGGGGCCCTGCCGGGTTGCCTTGGAAACAGGTTCCATTGCGGACAAAGGAGGGAGCCAGGTCCTGCTTCCTCTGGTCCTGTAGATGAGGATTTTTAGACCGTGGAGACTGCGCTGCCCTACCCTGCACCTGCCCTCACTCTCCGTGTTCTCACTCAGGTGCATCTTGCCCTCCCTCACCACTGACGAGACCATGTGTAAAAGTGTGACCACAGGTGAATGGAAGAAAGCCTTCTATGAGAAGATGGAGGTGGCAAAGCCGGCTGACAGCTGGGACCTCATTATAGACCCCAACCTCAAGCATAATGTGCTGGCCCCTGGCTGGAAGCAGTACCTGGAATTGCATGCCTCTGGCAGGTGAGTAGTCTCGTAAGTAAGGGTCCTGCAGGCAGGCACTGGGGCACCTTCCAGTAGAAACAGAGGCATGGAGAAGCCAGGCACTAAGTAAGAGTCAGTCTCACTCTTGGGTCCATGTAGACTGGAGGCAGAGAAAGAGTCCCTAACTGGGAGTTGAGATACCTGAATTTGTTTCTTACTCTTCTACTGAGCACCTGTGTAACCTTTCTCCTCCAAGCCCAAGTTTCCCCTTCTAGAAAAGAGGTGGAATATATTCATTAGTTCTAAACTCTGACATTTTACATACTTTTGGATATAATCTGAAATGGTTAAGAGGAGGAGGGCTTGAGGTCTATTAGGGGTCCTGGGACAGTTCCCTTTCAATCTGTTTAATTCAGCTTGACTTAATATAAATTACTGAACACAAGAAGTGTGTAGAAACTGGGTCTACTCTTAGCTCCGTGGCCCTTGAGCAACTCAAATTCCTTCTTAGACCTCACTTTCCCATTTACTAAAGGAGGGGTTAGCCTAGATCCTTGTCTTGTGCTTCCTGGACCAGCAGCATCAAAATCACATGGAACCTGTTAAAGATGAAGAACTTGAACCCCATTCTAGACCTACTGAATCCGAATCTTCATTTCGATAAAGGCCCCTAGGTATGTGCAATAATATCTGAGGTCACTTTCCATCACTCTTGTCCATGGGTCTATTATATAAAAACTTATCTTTGGGACATAAAATAGGGAGACTAAGTGGGCAGTCTGAGGGTCAGAAGCAAGGCCTTCCTTCCTGGCCTGGTTCAGTCTTTTTAACTCAATTCAAGAAACTTCCACTGGGCACCTGCCATGTGCAGGGTACTGGCTCTGTGTCCAACTAGCTACATGTATGTGGATTGCTTTCTTATTCTCTCTGCCTCAGAATAAAACAAAGAGATAATTGGGTGATTTCTAAGGTCTTGACATTTTCTAATCCAAGTTTTGTAGTCTAGTCTGAGAGAGGGGAAAAAGTCCTCAGAGATATGAGTAAAAGAGAAGAGATGAGAATGAAAATGTGAAGCTCTTCAATTGGCTGACGGAAGGGGTGCAAACAGCTGGATATTTGCTGGGGGCACAAGAGGCTGGACACTTCCTGGCAGAGCCCAGGAGCTTCTCCAAAGACTTGGAAGGCTTGCGGGGCTAAGTGGAGAGGTCTGTGGCTCCTCCAGACAGTCTGGTGACCTGTGATCCCAGCTGGCCCCAGTGTGCTCATTCTGGGCCTGGATTGCCTGCACTTCCAGGCCTTGGGATGCATTAATCCTGTCTCTGGCTGGAGACTGAGAAGTGATAACAGTATCATTTTCTCTTGACTTAGGTCTAGTCTTTTCACAATCAATGTTGACAGGTAAGAATGTGTGGATAGATCGTGTGATTCCTATATGATGCAGTGTGCCTGTGATCATCTAGTGCCCTTGCATGTTTTACAGAGGAAGAAAGATGCCAGAGCCAAGGCCCAAGGGCAAGGCCTGAGGGCATTGGGTTGGACAGAGCTGAGGCCTCCACAAAGCACTGCGGAGGTGGGCCTGAGTGACTGGCAGAGAGTTGCTGGATGCCAGGTGCATCCAAGGAGTGTGCTCTGGGCATAGTAGCACACACAAAGGGGCAGGCTGGGCAGCCACCTGGGGAAAGCTAATGACCCAAAGGATCACAAACACACCGCCTCCATGCTCTGCCTACTAACCCTCATCGACTTCCTGCGGCTGTTTCCACTGTTTCCATTCCTTTCTCTCCTCCTACCTCTCTCCCATCCACGCAGGTTCCACTGCTCCTGGTGCTGGCACACCTGGCAGTCGCCCCACGTGGTCATCCTCTTCCACATGTACCTGGACCGGGCCCAGCGCGCGGGTTCGGTGCGCATGCGTGTCTTCAAGCAGCTGTGCTACGAGTGTGGCACAGCTCATTTGGACGAGTCCAGCATGCTGGAGGAGAACATCGAGAGCCTGGTGGACAACCTCATCACCAGCCTGCGTGAGCAGTGCTACGGCGAGCGCGGTGGCCACTACCGCATCCACGTGGCCAGCCGCCAAGACAACAGGAGGCACCGCAGTGAGTTCTGCGAGGCTTGCCAGGAAGGCATCGTGCACTGGAAGCCCAGCCAGAAGCTGCTGGAGGAGGAGGCGACCATCTACACTTTCAAGCCGGCACCTAGCCCCTCCAAACCGCAAGCTGAGACGAGTTCTGGCTCCAATTTCTGCTCTATCCCCTGGTGCTTGTTTTGGGCCACGGTCCTGCTGCTGATCATCTACCTGCAGTTCTCTTTCCGCAGCTCAGTCTAAGATTCCCTTGGTGGGCCCCAGGGAACTCTAGGGACCCAAGGCCAGGGGCTAGTGGGAGGGGTGCAGAGAGACCTGGGTTGGGAGTGGGGTTAAAATCTAGCACTGGTGCTACCACTGACTCAGCGGGTTCCCTGGACAGCTCACCCAGCTTTTCCATGTATAATATCATGGGTTTGGACTAGATCGTTGGTTTTTCAAAATGAAACTGAGGGCCCCAAATTTCTGCATAGGTGACTTTTGGATTTGGAAGGTAGATTGTATGTCTGGGTCATCCTGGTCAAACCATGCATCCCTCTCTGCCTCCTGTTGCTTTAATCAGAACAGTTCCATCTTGGAGTTCCATTAAAAAATTTGTATATAAAAAAAAAGGCCAACTGCTTTAAAAAAAGTTTGAAAACTACAGGACTAAGTGATCTCCAAAGGCCTTTCCTCAGTGATGAGTGCATCCCTGTGTTCTTATTATCAGCCCACTCCACCCCCCCACAACCCCTCATAACTCCCACACCTGGAGCTGCAGCCTTAAATTAGCCTCTGCCTAGTGTCTGAGCCACATCCACAGCTCTGCCTCTATGCACACAGCAGAGGTTCCTTTAGAAGAGAGAGAGTTGGGCACTGGGTTGTCCTTTTGCTGCTGGGTCCACAGGGTCCCTTGCTTATCTTCTCCAGGCTCCCAGCTTCCCTCCACTCAGGGCGAATTCTGGGGTCTACCTGGCTCAGAGGTATTGCTTGGGGTGGAGTCCCCTAGAGCTGGGCATCTGACCCAGTGTATTTGAACTGGCCGAGAGTTTAGGGGAGGTTTAGAAAGTAGAGTGTTAGAAGCAAGCACAAAATCCCTAAGAAACAAATATAATGAATTTCCATTATAACAAAGGGTCTTCAGAGGGGACCAAGTCTGACTGATTCTCAGAAGTTCTGATGGTTGGAACATAGGAGCAGGAATCTGGTCTCCTGGGCTCTTTGCTGAAATCTTCGTTGAGAGGTTTCACATTGGCCAAGCATGGGCCCTCTCCCCCAAAATCAACTACCTACCTAGAACCATAGGAATGGGGGTCATTAGTAAGAGAGGAAGCATCAAAGATGTGCCCATACACAAGTGCATAGATACTTGGGTTTTACATCTCTTTAAAATAGGATGCACTATAGTTTGGAGTGAGAGGAGGGAAGACTTCTGATAATAAGGCTATGGAGTGGGGTGGGCGGGAGAGGCAGAAAGGAGAGGTGGGATGCCACCCTGCACTTTTGAGGTTCCTTGTTCAGCTCACTTATCTTAATAACTTGACTCCATTATCCCCTCCCCCGTTGCTCCCCTTTTTAATGGAAAATAATCGCCATCTATAGTGGTGGAGGGAAGAGGTCCACTTATATAAAGATGGGCTATGTTAATAAAGATGGGATATCTTCAATCAGGCTTAGTAGTCATTAATGTGTGCTTCAGATTCACTGTACAGTCCCTGATCTGTAATGGGCTGTTGTATATCTTCCATCCACTCTCTCTCTTTTCTGGGGTCTCCACATAAGGCTTTATCTTCCTCCAGCTTCAAGGTTTGGGCCAATTGTGTCCATAGTCAAGAGGGATGCAGGAAGTCCTTGGTCAGGGAACCAGTATAAGGTCAGTCCTATTTCTGCCCTTGCTCTAGTTCTAGTAACTGGATGGTGACTTTGCTTCAGTAACACAGCATTCATCCCTTTGTTCAGGCACATATCCTGAGCACCTTCTATCTGGCAAGCCGTGAGTTGGGCACTAGGATCCAATGGGCACTAAGGAGCAGACCCTGTCTCTCAGAGATATTTGCTTACTACAAAAGTTCTCAGCCTTGTCTACACTTGAGAACGCCTGGGGAGCTTTTAAAGACATAATAGTGCCCAGCCTCCACCTCAGACCATTAGAATCAGAATTTCTGGGCATGAGTCCTGAACATCTGGATTAGAATAAGACTCCCAGGTAACTCACCTGTGCTGTCTGGTACAATGTTTTCTGAGGAACAGGCTTTTGTTGGCACCTGGTCTTGTAATAATGAGCCCTGAGATTTCCTTAATGACCTGCCTTGGATTCTCTAGGACTAGGGCTCAGCTTCTTACTCCCACTTCCTACCCTGGGGACTTGATCCTTTCAGTTCCTGCCTTCAATGTTGGCTTTATCTTGCTCTGAAAGTCTACATTATTTGATTGACCATCCTTGCCAGATGCTTATCAAACTTTGTTATAATTACTTGTCTATGACTATACTCCCTGCTAGAATGTGACTCCAATGTGGAAGTGACATCCTTAGATCCCACTGCCAGATAGTGTCAGAGTGAGGATTCCAACCCTGACTTAGTTTTACTTTTAGTCCAGAACTCTTTCCTAAAGCATTAAGTCGTCCTGCTCTGTAGGAAGATGTCTACAACCTATGGAGGCCCCTCTGTCTCCTTTATACTTGCTATAGCTGGGGGTTCTAGGCTTGTTCACCAGCTTATCCCTGTCTTGGCAAAGACTTCTCTGGGACAGTTCTTTCTTTGCACACATTGCCACTTGCTGCATAATGAACTTGTTAAAATATATCCTAGGTGTTACAAATGAACTCCTCAGGGATATTCCAGAATCCCAAACCTCTCCCAGCAGAGTTTCTGTGCACTGGCCTTGATAGTCCAGTTGGGAGGAGACCTACAGGCACTGAATTGTGGTTCTGGAGGCTGAAATACTCAGTGTGGGGTCAGCAAGAAGTGCTGCCTTGATCTACTTCCCTCAAACTCATAGGAACTAGGGACCAGCCCAGTGGAGGAACTCTTCCTGGGGGTCAGGAGCATTAAGAACCAAAAAAATCACTAACTAAGGTCAATCCCTAACAGATTAAGTCCATAGACCATCAGAGCTGTAAGACATATTAGAGATACTTGATATTGGGCCCTAATGTCATGGATAGGGAATTGAAGCCTAGAGAAAGTAAGGAACTTGAATGTCATGGTACAGCATGAAGTAAGGGAAGATCCTGAAATTCGGGGTTAAGAAACACTTGATCCCTGGCTCTCCTGCTTACCAGTTGTATGGCCTTAGGCAAGTTATTTAAGCTCTTCAGCCTCATTTTTTTCCCTCATCAAAATGGGAACAATACTATCTGCCTTGGAGGGCAATGGTAAGAAATAAATAATGCATTGTCTGTGGTATTATCTGATAAAGAGCACATGCTCCTCCTCTTTTTCCCCTTTCCCTTTCAATTGACAGCCCCTCCCCATTTTGAGTCCTGAAAGGCTTTCTCTTTGTGAGTTTAAGCTCTGTTGGTAAATGCTTTAGGAAAAACCGAAAGGCAAGAATTAATTACCCAGCACAAGGCTGAGACCTGGTCTATTTTAATATATGTAGAGTCCCTTCTTTTCTTTTCCTCAATATATTTCAAAGCAAAGACTTTATTTTCTAGCAGCATTGTAGTCCCTCTTCATTCTTTAAAGATAGATATTTTAAAAATCTCCCCAAACAGAAAACAGCAGTGATTTCTGGGCTTCACTCCACTGGCTGAAATACCCCAGAAGGAATTTAGTTCTTTTCCAAGTTCCATTCTGTTTCTCAGTAGGACTCCCAGCTAAGGAATTTCCTTTGGAGTCATTTTTGGCATTGTGTGGGTACTGCCACATGCAGAAGGGAAATGAAATCCTCCTGTTGTATGGCTATTTGGTCACTGAACCTCCTTGGGAGGGTGGGTGAGGCTAGTATAGGAGCTGGGCAACTTGGATTTCAGCCCTGGTTTAGCTATTATGAAGATATCTAGGCTGCTTGACTTTGGGTACTTAGTTCTTTCCCTCCTGAGTCTCAGTTTCCTCATTTGTAAAGCAAAGAGGGAAGGTGATCTGAAGGATCCCTGCTAGCTCTGACCTTGTCACAGATTGCTGCTTATTCCTATTTGTCCTTGAGCATTTGGGGTGGTGCCTTGACCCTGACTCCTCTTATAGGTCATCTAGTTGTTACCCCAGGATTTTAGTTTGCTTAGGTTGGTTTGGAATTTGACCCTCTTAACTTAAATAGCCACAACACCTCTCTTTCCTTTCCATCCTGGAAGCAAACTTTTATAAATCTTACACTGACTAGACTTCTCTAAAGATATTCATATTTTGAAAGGCAGTTACCTTGAGAGGTAGTGCCTTAATACAAGGACTTGGGTGGTAGTGATGGAATTTCAGTCTTAATCTCCTCATTTCTAAAATAAGCCCAATATTTTCACTTCTGTCTTAATAGGGTCATAGTAATATTATGAGGACATAATATATTACCTACTTTCAATATTAACTTATTCAATAAATGTTTATTGAGTACATATTATGTGTCAGGCATTGTTCTAGACTCTGGGGATATAGTGAAATGCAAAGTGACTAAATCACTGACCTTATGGATAGTGGAGGAACTGACAATAAACAATATAAGTAAGATGTGTGGTGTATTAGTGTTAAGTAGTAAGGAGAAAAATAAAGTAGGCAGAGGGGATAGGAAGAGTGGGGAATAGAATTACAATTTTAGATTGGGTAAGTAGGGAAGGTCTCACCAAGAAAGTGACATTTGAAAAAAGATGAAAGAACTGAGTAAGGGGAATGACATGTGCAAAGACCCTGAAGTAGGAGCAGATAGAATTTTCAACTGTGAGGAGGCCAATGTGGCTGGAGTGCAGTTCAGGATTAATAGTCATGACTACTATATGTGGCAATGGGGGTCAGAGTGGTAATGGGGGTTGGTGCATTGGTTTTTAATGAATGAGACAAGAAGCCACAGGAGAGTTTCAACCATGGAATAATGAAAGAGGTGCATTCCAGGGTGGTGGCCTGTACTAGGGTGATAGCAACTAGAATTGAGTCAAGATCTATTTTAAAGATAAGCTGAGAGGATATGCTGATGATTCAGACATGGGGTCTGAGAGATAGAGAAATCAAAGAGGCCCCGAGCTTTTGGCCTGGGCAACTGGAAGAATAAATATAGTTACCACTTTCTGCGATGAGGAAGGCTGTGTAGGAAAAGATTTGGGAGCACTATGAGGAGATTGGTTTTAGACATGTGAAGTTTGAGATGTGTTTTAGGCATTCTGTTAGACATTAAAGGTGAGAAATACCAAGGTGGCAGTTGACTATTCACACTTGCAGTTCAGAGGAGAGGCTCAAACTAGAGATAAAATTGGAGTTATCAACATTTAGATAATATTAAATGTCATGAGATTAGGTAGGGCTATTTATACAGAGCGTGGGGGCTCTCCATGAAGAGAGGTTGGAAAGAGGGAGAAACCCATAGAGAAACTGTGGAAACTTAGGCACAGAGAGCACGATTCACTTAAGCTTTCAGAGCCATTAGGCAGCTGAGCTTGGACTGGAGCCCAGGTCTTCAAAGTTGAGGTTCCGGGCTCTTTCCACTGGCCCAAAGCACCTTCTCTCTCATGGAACCAACTTATTCTTTGGACTAGAATTCTGTCCATGTCCCTTGCCTGGGACATGTGCTTTCATCAAGTCTGAGCAGGACATGGATTTTTGTCTCTGTTTTTCTCAGTGTGTTTGAAGTATTTAATAATTTTTAAACACATTAAAATTAAAAGACTTAGTGGGAGGTCTAGACTTCCAACATGGATTTAGGCATTGGACATGAAAACTTAAGACCAAAGGAAGATGTTGTCAGTCTTGTTTAAAGGAAAGATTCTGTTGTCTTGGATCCCGGTGACAGGCCTGGGGCACGTGTTAGTGTTTAATGAATGGGATTAAATAAGCCAGAAAGTCCCAGGAGATGGGTGAGATGGGCAAGATGGAATAATGTCACAGGATAAACAGCTCAAGGGGAGATGAGAGTCCTCACTTTCAAAGTAGGTCAGCATCTTCTGAGACTTGGGCCTGGACTGCATCGACACATACAGGTCTCTGGAGCTTGCTCTGGTTAGTGCTGGCCTGTTGGTATGGACTGGGGATCACAACCTGTGACTTTGCAGAGGCCTCCACTGGGACTGGCAGATGTTGGTGGGTGAGATATGTTCCCACCCACATCGATCTGTTCATTAGTCAACATGCTCGCCTTGGGCACGATCCAGACTTGACATACCTTCTGGTCATAACACTGTCTTGTCTTAATGCCCCATTCCTCAGAGGGAACTCCCTTGGAGCCTTGTGATCGGCCTCATTGTTGAAAGGTTATTGGCTCTTTTTCCTGTGATCAGAAGTTCAATGCTGGGAACTGAGCCTGTGTTTTTGCATTTAAATGACATTTTTCTTATCTTGGAAAAAAGACCAACACATACCAGATGTAGGAGATGGTTACAAAGGCCTTGTTTGTCTCCTGTCAAGTTCAGAGAACCCAGTTCCTTCCTTTCTAGAGACAAGCATGGATGGCAGCAGCCACAGAAAGTGCAGGGGCCTGAAAACCATTACCAGCTTTGGGTTTGGGTCCCTGCCCTGTTTCCTCTCTACTTCTCTACTAATTCATCCTGAAGTGTTAGCAGAGGTTGGGAAACTGTTAAAACTGGCTTTTTAAAGGTCCAGCCCTAGAGAGGGAATAATGGCGGCGGAATAGACAGACGTGTTCCGAGCCTTGTCCCGGAGCAGAAAGAAAGAACAGCTGAGGGTCGCGCAAGGAGTGTTTGTTGGCTGGTTGGGAGACAGCTGAATTCCAGAAGGAGGTGGGGGACTGCTGAACGGGGTTCCCCTGACCTGGCAGCACGAACTGCGGCTGGGTCCCCTCCCGGAGCTGCGGGCTTGGACGCGGAGTCTGCGCCATCTTGATTCGGAAAGTGGAGCTTATCTGAAGCCTGAGAATCCACAACGGCGGCACCCCAGGAACAGCTGCGAGCCCCAGAACAACGCTCCCCAACTGGCGCAAGCACACGGGTTCAGAGAAGCTCTACACTCCACCACGGAAAGGTCAGATTTCGCCTGGGATAAGGTGAGGTCTCTGGTCCCGGCGGGAGAGAGGAACGCGCGTTTTGCGGGAGCTGGAGGACCAGGGAAGTCTGTGCCTAGAAAAATCCGTGGCTGTAGGGGCTGGCGTGATCTGTGACTGTGGAAAGGGGTCCTCAGAGCTGCTAAGAGAAGGGCACTCTAAAAAGCAACCCATTTTGATCTGAAGTGCAGGGACACCCTAAGAATTTCAGGCAGTCCAGACTTACGCGCAGCCCGTGCGCTCCCTGGGTGCCTGGGCTTACTCGCAGTCCCGGAATTCGCACACTTGGGCTTTTTCCTCTTCAAATCCTTGCATCTGATTACTAAGCCCAATACATAGGATCACCCAGTTGGGGACACCCTGGGAGACTGCAGGGGAAGGTTGTTTTTCTGGAACCTGGGGATCGGAGCGGGGAGTGACCATCAGAGAGCCAGCTCTGAGGCAGCCCACTCCCACAGGCCCGTGGCGAGTGCCACAGGGAAAGAAGGCTCTAACACTGCCTAGAGAGGCCATAGATAGACCCGGAAGTCAATCCAGAAACACTGCCACCCAGGGGCTGAATCACAAATTGACTCTTGTGTAATCAAAAATAAAGGAATACGAGAAATTAAGACACACCGCCTGCTTAAAATCAGGACTGGCTCACAACACCGAAGAGCAGTGGATCGCAGGGAACTGCAATACTGTCTGGACTGAGAAACAGGCGTGCCAAACAGAAAAACAGAGGAAGTGAATGACCTTCACTACTCCACATTTTATTTTTACCTTTTATTTTTTTTATTTTTTTATTTTTTTTAAATTTTCATTTTTTGCATCTTTTAATCAAGAAACTTTTTTTTTCATCACTTGATTTTACCTTTTTAATGATTACATTTTTATTTTCAATCCATATTATTACTACTGCTATTTTATCTTTTTTTTTTTTTAAAGTGTCATTTTATTTTATCTTCATTTTATTTTGGGATTAGGGTTCTACATTCTATTTTTTATCTTTCCTTTAGCATCGTTTTACTCTATCTCAACTCTACCTTTAGGCCATCACTCTCTTCCTAACCTCCCCCTTTTCAGTGTCCTGTTTGTCTTACCCTTTTACTGCTTTAGATTTTCCCTATTCTTTCTGTTTACCCCTTGTTAAAATTTCACCCTACTTACATATCTAATCTCCAATCCCCTGCTCCAAGTCCACATACACCTTTCCCTTCGCTGTCTGAGTTATCCATAAACTTGTCCTTATCTCTGTCCTTTTGTTGTTGTTTGCTTGAATGTAGATTATATCCAATTTTTATGCTTTTTTTGTGAGATTGTTTTGCTTATTCTTCTTTTATTTATTTTTTGTTTGTTTGTTTTGTGCTTCAGCTTTCCCTTGCCTCACTCCATATTAGTTGGTGTTGTAGTTTGTACTAATCCCCAGGCACTTGTTGCTGGCATTTGCTGGGATTAGTGATTGTTCTATTGGAGTTTTATCCCCAATATATATAGTCTGTTCCCCTTTCTCTCTTAGTCAATTTCTTGTCTCTCTTACATTTTTTTTTTCTCTTTACTTTCCCTTTTCCCAATTTCATTTTCACACTCCTTTTTTCTTTTTTTTTCTTTCTTTCTTTTTTCCTCTTCTTCTTTCTCTTCTATCACCTAATTTGCCTTTCTCTGGTGGTCACCTTTATTGGAGGTTATTAATATCGTGAATACATTCCTGTTCAGTGCCTTGTGAGTTGTACCTGGTAGTGCTGTATTTTGTGCCTTTAAATCAACCCAGGAGAGAGAGAACTACATAACCAGACACCCAGAGAAGAGAGACCATGGGGAGACAAAGAAGCAGCCCGCATATGAAAGAAAAGCAGGCATCACCAGAAAAGGAAGTAAACGAAATGGAGGCAAGCAACCTTCCAGAAAAAGAATTCAGAGAAATGGTCATAAGGTGGCTGAAAAGAATGGAAGACAAATTCGACAATATGAGCAAGAACCAAGAGGAAATGAAGAAGAACCAAGAAGAAATGAAAAATGACATCGCTGCTGTAAAGAACTCAATAGAAAGCATCAAGAGTAGACTAGAAGAAGCAGAGGACCGCATCAGTGAGCTAGAAGACAAGATGGAAAAAAATACCCAAGAAAAGCAACTTCTAGAAAAAAAAATTAAAAGGCAGGAGGAGAGTCTAAGGGAATTTTGGGACAACACGAAACAAAACAACATCTGCATAATAGGGGTTCCAGAAGGAAAGGAAGCTGAGCAAGGAATAGAAAACCTCTTTGAAGAAATAATGACAGAAAATTTCCCAGATATAGGGAAGAAAAAACCCACACAAATCCAAGAAGCTCACAGAGTCCCAAGCAAAATGAACCCCAAAAGACCGACGCCAAGGCACATTATAATTAAATTGGCAAACACCAACGACAAAGTAAGAATCTTAAAAGCAGCAAGAGAGAGACAGAAAGTTACATACAAAGGAACCCCCATCAGACTAGCAACTGATTTCTCAACAGAAACTCATCAGGCCAGAAGGGAATGGAATGAAATATACAAAGTCATGCAAAGGAAGGGGCTGAATCCAAGAATACTGTACCCAGCAAGGCTGTCAATCAAAATTGAAGGTGAAATCAGGAGCTTCACAGACAAAAAAGGACTAAGGGAATTTATTACCACCAAACCAGCAATGCAAGAAATGCTAAAGGGTCTACTGTAAAAAAAAAAAAAAAAAAAAAAAAAAAAAAAAAAAAAAGAAAGAAAGAAAGAAACAGGAAGCAAAGAAGTAACACAGGGGTAAAGAATAGGAATGGCGACAAATAAGTACCTATCAATAATAACTTTAAATGTAAATGGATTAAATGCCCCAATCAAAAGACATAGGGTAACAGATTGGATAAGAAAACACGACCCATATATCTGCTGTCTACAAGAAACCCACCTCAGAAAAAAAGACGCACACAGACTGAGGGTGAAGGGATGGAAAAAGGTTTTCCAGGCAAATGGAACTGAAAAAAAAGCTGGGGTAGCAATACTTATTTCTGACAAATTAGATCTCAAACTGAAGGACATAACAAGAGATAAGGAAGGCCATTTCATAATACTAAAGGGAGCAATCCAACAAGAAGAAATAACTCTGGTAAACATATATGCACCCAATACAGGAGCACCCAAATACATAAAAAAACTCCTGGAAGATATCAAGGGAGACATTGACAGCAATACAATCATAGTAGGAGACTTTAATACCCCACTATCACCATTAGACAAATCCTCTAAACAAAACATCAGCAAAGAAACATCAATCCTAAATGACTCACTAGACCAGATGGAATTAATTGACATCTTCAGAACATTTCACCCCAAAGCCACAGAATATACATTCTTCTCAAGCGCACATGGGTCATTTTCAAAGATAGACCATATGTTGGGACATAGGCAAAGTCTCTTCAAATTCAAGAAGATAGAAATCATATCAAGCATCTTCTCAGACCACAGTGGCATAAAACTGGAAATCAACTACAATAAAAACAACCCAAAGAAATCAAACACATGGAGACTAAACAGCATGCTATTAAACCATGACTGGGTTACCAGAGAGATCAAAGAAGAAATAAAAAACATCATGACAACAAATGACAATGAAAACACTACAATCCAAAATCTATGGGACACAGCGAAAGCAGTCTTGAGAGGGAAGTTCATAGCTCTACAAGCCTACTGCAAAAAACAAGAAACAGGGGTAATAAATTACCTAACCCAACAACTCAAAGAGTTAGAAAAAGAGCAACAAGAAAAGCCCAGTGTAAGCAGAAGGAAGGAAATAATAAAGATCAGAGCACAGATAAACGACATAGAGACCAAAGAAACAATACAAAAGATCAACAAAACCAAGAGCTGGTTCTTTGAAAGGATAAACAAGATTGATGAACCTCTAGCCAGGCTCACCAAGAAGCAAAGGGAGAGGACCCAAATAAACAAGATCAGAAATGAAAGAGGTGAAATAACAACAGATCCCGCTGAAATACAAAGGATTGTTAAAAAATACTACGAACAACTCTATTCCAACAAACTGGACAACCTGGAGGAAATGGACATATTCCTAGAAAAATATAACCTTCCAAAACTCAATCAGGAAGAATCTAAACAGCTCAACATGCCAGTAACTATGGAAGAAATTGAAGCAGTCATCAAAGAGCTTCCGGCAAACAAAAGCCCGGGGCCAGACGGCTTCACAGGAGAGTTCTACCAAACATTCAAGGAAGAACTAAAACCTATCCTCCTCAGACTATTCCAAAAAATTCAAGAGGAAGGAACACTTCCAAGCTCCTTCTATGAAGCCAGCATCACCCTAATACCAAAACCAGATAAAGACAACACAATGAAAGAGAATTACAGGCCAATATCCCTCATGAATGTAGATGCCAAAATCCTCAACAAAATTCTAGCAAATAGGATCCAGCAGTACATCAGAAAGATCATACACCATGACCAAGTAGGGTTTATCCCAGGAATGCAAGGATGGTTCAATATCCGCAAATCAATAAATGTGATACATCACATAAACAAATTGAGAGATAAAAATCACATAGTCATATCAATTGATGCAGAAAAAGCATTTGACAAAATCCAACACCCTTTCTTGATAAAAACTCTCAACAAGGTGGGAATAGAAGGATCATACCTCAACATCATAAAAGCTATATATGATAAACCCACAGCTAACATCATACTCAATGGGCAAAAACTAAAACCATTTCCCCTAAGAACAGGAACAAGACAGGGATGCCCACTCTCACCATTCCTGTTTGACATAGTACTGGAAGTATTAGCTACTGCAATTAGACAAGAAGAAGAAATAAAAGGCATCCAAATTGGAAAAGAAGAAGTAAAGCTGTCCTTATTTGCAGATGACATGATATTGTACATAAAAAACCCGAAAGACTCCATCAAAAAACTAACAGACTTAATAAATGAATTCGGCAATGTAGCAGGATACAAAATTAACACCAAGAAATCTATGGCATTTCTATACACCAACAATGAACTTACAGAAAGAGAGACTAAAAAAGCAATCCCATTTTCCATCGCACCAAAAAAATTAAGATACTTAGGAATAAACCTAACCAAGGAGGTAAAAGACCTATATGCGGAAAACTACAGGACACTGAAAAAAGAGATAGAGGAAGATGTAAACAGATGGAAGAACATACCATGTTCATGGATTGGTAGAATCAACATCATTAAAATGTCCATACTACCCAAAGCAATCTATAGATTCAATGCACTCCCCATTAAAATACCAACGGCGTATTTCACAGACCTAGAAAGAACTCTCCAAAAATTCATCTGGAATAAAAAAAGACCCCGAATAGCCACAGCAATCCTGAGAAAGAAGAATAAAGTAGGAGGGATCTCAATACCAGATTTCAAGCTGTATTACAAAGCCACTGTCATCAAAACAGCCTGGTACTGGCACAAGAACAGACATATAGATCAATGGAACAGAATAGAGAATCCAGATATCGACCCAAACCAATATGCGCATTTAATATTTGACAAAGGAGGCATGAGCATACAATGGAGTCAAGACAGTCTCTTCAATAAATGGTGTTGGGAAAATTGGACAGATACATGCAAAAAAATGAAACTAGATCACCAACTTACACCATACACAAAAATAAACTCAAAATGGGTACAGGACTTAAATATAAGACGGGAAACCATAAAAATACTAGAGGAATCCACAGGCAGCAAAATCTCAGACATATGCCAAAAGAACTTTTTCAGTGATACTGCCCCTAGGGCAATGGAAGCCAAACAGAAAATAAACAAATGGGACTACATCAAAATAAAAAGCTTTTGCACAGCAAAAGAAACCATCAACAAAACAACAAGAAACCCCACTGTATGGGAGAACATATTTGCAAATGGTATCACTGATAAAGTTTTAATTTCCAACATCTACAGGCAGCTTATACAACTTAATAAAAGGAAGATAAATGATCCAATAAAAAAATGGGTAACGGACCTAAATAGAATCTTTTCGAAAGAAGACAGAAGGAAGGCCAAGAGACACATGAAAACATGCTCAAAGTCACTAATTATCCGAGAGATGCAAATCAAAACAACAATGCGATACCATCTCACACCTGTCAGAATGGCTATCATCAATAAATCAACAAACGACAAGTGTTGGCGAGGATGCGGAGAAAAAGGAACCCTCGTGCACTGCTGGTGGGAATGCAGACTGGTGCAGCCACTGTGGAGAACAGTATGGAGTTTCCTCAAAAAACTGAAAATGGAACTCCCATTTGACCCAGTAATCCCACTCCTAGGAATATATCCTAAGAAACCAGAAACACCAATCAGAAAGGATATATGCACCCCTATGTTCATAGCAGCACAATTTACAATAGCTAAGATTTGGAAACATCCTAGGTGCCCATCAGCAGATGACTGGATCAGAAAACTATGGTACATCTACACAATGGAATACTATGCTGCCGTAAAAAAGAAGGAATTACTACCATTTGTAGGCACTTGGATGGAATTAGAGAACATTATGCTAAGTGAAATAAGCCAGTCAATGAAAGAAAAATACCACATGATCCCACTCATTTGGGGATAATGAAAAACATTATAAACTGATGAACAAAAAGATAGTTACAGAGGCAGTAAAGCATCAAACAGACTGTCAAATTACAGTGGTAAGGTTAGGGAGAGGTGGGGGAAATAAGAGATCAACTGAAGGACTTATATGCATGTATATAAGAGTAACCAACGGATGCAAAACATTGGGGGGTGAGGGCATGTATGGGAGTGGGGTGGGGGTGGGGGGCAATGGTAAGATATGTACACAGATAATACCTTAATAAAAATTTGGAAAAAAAAAAAAAAATAAAGGTCCAGCCCTAGGTTCGCAGAGCCACAGGAAGCAGATTCCTGTTCTCTTTCCACAGGCCTAACCTAGTTCAGGGCCAGCGGAGTCCCTTGCCTGATGTTCACAAGCCATCTTACATTTCCCTACCTTGCGCCTCTTCTCCTTCAGCTTACTCTGCACTAATGCTTCACTTGATCATGTCTCTCCTTGGTCCCCAAACTTCAAATGTCTCCCCATTTCCAAAACCAAGCTGTGCATCCCAGGCTGAGACTTCAGATCTTCCCTAGGGTGTTCTTTTTCTCTTCCAATTTGTCTGGCTCTCCAGGGACACCAAGTCACTGTTTCCCCCAAACACTACTGTCTTTTTACCTCCTTTCTTTCACAAGTGCAATGCCCCATGCCTGGAATACCTTCCCCTTCTTCAGGTTACACTGCGGAGTAAAAGAGACTTCTTTCCAGGAAAACAATGCAGACACTTCTGAGCGTGGGTGTAGCTGAGAGTCACATGGAAGTTCTGGATCATGGCTGAGAGCAGCAGGCACCCACACCATTGCTGCCTCTTACCAGCTGTGTGACTTAAATCAAAGACCCGAGCTTGGGTAATGGAGGCTGCCAACATTCTTTAGGGGTTACACACCAGCAGGGTCACCTAGAAATGTGGTTCTCAAAATGAATGCAACTTAGAATTATCTGGGGAACTTTAATCCCCCAACCCCAATGATGACTGATTATATTTGAATCTCTGGGGGCGGGACCCAGACATCAGTGTTTTTTGAAACTTCCCACATGACTCCTTGTGCAGCCCACTTTGAGAACCCTTGGTGCAGAACCAGTGCAGGAAGAGCTTGGGCTCCAGAGTCCATCAGAACTGGTTTCAAATCCCAGTCCCTCCATCTCCTAACTCCATCTTGGGTCACACCTTTAAAAAAACAAAACACTTTTAATTTTAGAATTGTTTTGATTAACAGAAAAATTGTAAAGATGGTACATAAAGTTCCCACATAACCTGCATCCAGTCTCCCCTATTGTTAACATCTTACATTAGTTTGGTACATTTATCACAGTTAATAAGCCAATCTATAATAATAAAAGGGTAATATGCTAATTATACTGGACGAAACTGGGGCCAGAGGGAAGCCAGCCGGGGTCCCGGGTGCCTGCTGGTGGCTGAAGGAGGGAACCCTGGGTCCTAGGTACCGGAGGGAAGCCGGTGCCAGCAGCCAGGGGGGAATGAAGGCCTACTTTTGCACGAATTTTTGTGCATTGGGCCTCTAGTACTCATATCTTGTTCCTAACTGAAGTCCATACTTTCTTTTGATTGCCTTTGTTTTTACCTAATGTCCTTTTTCTGTTCCAGGAGGCCATCTAGGGTACCATATCACATTTAGTCATCATGCCTCCTTAGCCTTTGCTTCAGTTTCCTAAGGCTGCCATAACAAAGCACCCCATACTGAATGGCTTAAAACAACAGAAATGCCTTATCTCACAATCTGGAGACTAGAGGTTTGAAATCAAAGTGCTGGCAGAGTCAGGCTCCCTCTGAAACCTGTAGGAAATAATCCTTCCTTGCCTGACCCTAGTGTCTGTGGTCGTCATCAGTTTCTTGGCATTCCTTGGCTTATAGCTACAGGACTTCAATCTCTCCCTCGTTGTCACACGGTGTTCCCTCTTGTGTCTGCTTCTTGTGTCTCCTCTTCTTATGGGGACACTGGTCATACTGGATTAATACTGCAGTATGATCTTGCCTTAACAAATTATATCTGCAAGGAACCTATTTTCTAATAAGGTCACATTTGGATGCATTGAAGATTAGGACTTCAACATATCTTTTGGGGCGATACAATTCAACCCATTACAGGGTCCTCTTGGCTGTGTCAGCTTCTCCACTTTCTCTATTATTGATGCCCTGAACAATTTTTAGGAATATTGGTCAAGTATTTTTAGAATATCCCTCAAATGGGATTTTTCTGATATGTTTCTCATGATTAGACTGGGGTTATGAGATTTGGGGAGGAAGGAAAAAGCACAAAAATGTAGTGCCACTTTCACCATAGCCTATCAAGGCCACATACTATCAACAGGACTCATCACTGTTGATATTAACTGTGGACACCTGGCTAAAGTAGTGTTCAGA
This sequence comes from Plecotus auritus, assembly GCF_963455305.1. Taxonomy (NCBI): domain Eukaryota; kingdom Metazoa; phylum Chordata; class Mammalia; order Chiroptera; family Vespertilionidae; genus Plecotus; species Plecotus auritus. Next base: position 182,142,463 of record NC_137771.1, on the reverse strand, counting down.
CAGGTTTTTCCACTATAAAGTTATTCTTCCCCCTCCCCATTTGCATATTGGACCCTTTGAAAGGAAGTCACTATATGCAGCCCACACTTAAGGGATGGAAAGTTATTCCAGCTCCTTTAGAGCAAATAATTCACATAAATTATTTGGCATTCTCCATGGGAGAGTCATCTATTCTCCCCATTTACTTATGTATCCAGAATTTATTCATATAAGTATGTACTCATGGATATTTACTTTATATTTTGAGTTATAATACAATATAATTTTATTTGTTTGGTTACTCAAATTATTCCAGCTTTGGCCATTGGAGCTCTTGACCAATAGGCTTCTGCATCCCTTTGTCATCCCTCCATCATTGCACTTCCTTACATTCTAATCCAAGATGTTTAAGGCTCATCTTGTACCAGAAAAATACCCATACTAGGGCAGGGAACATTTCTTGCTCTAGTCCTGGATCAGCCATTTCTTCAAGGAGTTTCTTTTATTGGAGAAGAGTATTAGAAACCAAAATTGAACACTATGTGTGTTTGTTGCTATGGAGTGTTGCTCTTTCTAAGCTGGGCCATATTTTCAGCCTTGCTCTGCTCCAGTTTGCTCACCTATAAAGTGGGGATAATAATAGTACTAGTATATTCATCACAGGTTATTGGGAGGATTAAATTAGGGAATTGTGTAAGAGCTTAATTTAGTCTCTATCAGATAGTAAGTGATCAAAAATGTTAGTGATTATTTCCCATACAATTTTTTACATGTGAGCTAAGTTTAGTTGCCAAAGTTCTTTTCTATCTGCTCATTTTTCTGAACAACCCTCTGAGAAGGTTTTTCTGCTAGTAGTTTATAGATAGAAAATTAAGTGGACAAGGGAGTCAACTTATGCTGCATTAGAACCTAAGTGTCTAAGTTTCAAGACCTATTCTAGACCCAGATGGGCCACCATCTCTGCCATTTGAGGGGTATGGATTTTACATCCTTGATTCTTGCCTACCTTTGTTTGAAGGACTTCTTGGTGGTATTGATTCTTAGATATCTGTCACCAGAAAATATTAACTCATGGCAGAAAGGAAATACTGTACTCCAATCCATAACAGGCCACTCATAGACACAGTACCGTATTTTCTGAACCAAACAATTGAACACATGATCTGGAAAAAAATTTTTTTCCTATTCTGGGTATGGATGAAATCAAGATATGTAAATTGACGCTGAAAAAGTGGCATCTTGAGATATACTGATAATTTACAGGAACAGTAGGACAAGGTATTTAATCAGAACTGACTGGCAAAACTTAAGACATTTTACTATATTGATAATATGATCTTATCATAGTCTCTCTTTTCATGATACAGTGATCCTAATGAGACACAGACAAATGTTAGGTGAAATGTCAGTGCATGACAACATACAAGCCAAATAGGATGCTTTGACTCAAGGCAGATGTTTATTGGAACAAATGTGTAGTCACCTACAAGAACAACAGCTTCTGTTGCTAATGAAATTGGCATGGTGCTTACTGAAAATAACAACCTTCATGGTATGAAATCATAGCTTTCGCTATAAAAAACTGTCTTCTAGGGAGGTGGGTTTTAGTTGCATAGAAGAGATCTTTGTGTTCATTTTGAAGTTGGAATGGGCTGCATTTGGAGGTAATGAGTTTCCCATCTCCAGAAATGTTCAAGAAAGGGTCATGAAATTAGACAAGATGGTCCTTACAGACACTCTAATCCTCTGCCTCTGACTCTGTGAGAGATTTCAGGTTCTTGGACCTTGGCAGTAGTGCAGGGGCTGATACAGCCTTACACAGCACAGTCAGACATCTGCTCACAAATAAGGGTGAAGTTGAAATTGGGATAACAGATGGGATAAACTATGTCCAGCCATAAGTCAGTACAGATATCCCCATGTTTTGAAAGTTTGCTTTACCTCACTTCGCTTTCACAAAAGATGTACATTAGCACCTGCTTCATAGAGAATTTTCACTTTTGAGAAAAAAGGTGAAAAGCAAAATTAGCGTTAAGCATTTGTTTTGCAGCAGCTGCTATCGAAGTAGCGAGAGTGCTCCCACTAAGCTTCTTCTGGGAATCACACGGAGCACCTCAGCATCTGGGCACCACAGCTCTGCACTGTGTCTGTGAGCATCCGTTACTTTACCTCCATTTATTTTATGCATCTGTTAGCAATATGTGTCCTAAGGTAATGGTTTCTTCACTTTACACTATTTTGACTTCTGAGGGTTTCATAGGAATGCTCTCCTTTTGATTAGTGGAGGGAAACCAGTATTTGCATACAAATCCTAAGGCCAAGACACATTGTTGTCTCACTTTAAAGAGAAAGTCCCTTTAATTATTGGTCTGCTTCCAGACTCAGAACATTGCCATTTTTGTGAAAGAAGATAGTGTAATCTGAGGAAAGCCCGAGGGACATTTACTCTGTTCTCCTTCCACCTGGAAGGCCTCCCTGTCTCACCTGTGGAAGTGCCCACCCTCCTCAAGGTTCAGCTCCAGCACCATATCCTCTGGGATGCCTTCCTGATGCTTCCCCCTCCAATGTCTCCATGCTGCTCCCACACATCGCAGTGGGCGGGGTTCATTCTGATCATGGTGGTCACCTGTGTATGCCAGTTCCCTCTGTTGGAGCTCCTAGAAGGTAGGAGGCATATTTCCCTCATCTCAGTAGTCTCTGGGGCAGTCAGCACTGTCTGGCAGTACTGTGAGTCAGAGAAGTATGGAGTTTTGGAATGACTTAGGGCAATTCCAAACTTTGTATCACACTTCTTTTTTGGTGTATGAAACAGAGCTCCAGCTTGCTTGACAAATGTCTGCTGGAGTTGGGTACTACTGTGATCTTCCCTTTATAGAATAAACTGCAGGGCACAGAGAGGTAGGAAGACCAGCACACAGAACCAGAAGTAGCTCAGCTGGCATGGCTCAGTGGTCAAGTGTCGACCTATGAACCAGGAGATCATGGTTCAATTCCTGGTCAGGGCACATGCCCTGGTTGTGGACTCGATCCCCAGTGTGGGGTGTGATTCTCTCTCATCACTGATCTATCTCTCTTTCCCTCTCCCTTCCTCTCTGAAATCAATAAAAATATATTTAAAAAAAAAAAAGAAGCAGAAGCAGGCTGTGAACTGGTGCTCCTGAGCATTCAGCTTAGGACAGTGGTCGGCAAACTGCAGCTCGCGAGCCTCATGAGGCTCTTTGGCCCCTTGAGTGTGGCTCTTCCACAAAATACCATGGCCTGGGGAGTCTATTTTGAAGAAGTGGCGTTAGAAGAAGTTTAAGTTTAAAAAATTTGGCTCTCAAAAGAAATTTCAATCATTGTACTGTTGATATTTGGCTCTGTTGACTAATGAGTTTGCCGACCACTGGCCTAGGACATAGTGTCCATAAGTCTCATTCCTTGTATCTTCTTTCAGCAAGAGACCCTGAATGACTTTAGCAGCTGCAGAGCAGGTCAAGAACTGAAATCTCCCATGAAGACCAAAATTGATAGGACCAAACAAGGACTTGGGGCTTCTGATCCCCAGAAAGGCTTAAATCTCAGGTTCTGGAGGGGATGAGGTCTCTGGGAGCTTCCTGAGAGAGGAGTTGGCTCTCTAAGGGGATTCTGTGTGGGAAACACTTATGACCATGTGGGGATAGGGTAAGGAACAGGGGTGAGGAATCAGAAGAAGGGCTGCATGGGGTAAGCTGTAGACACAGGGAGGGAAGGTTCAGGGGTCTGAGTCTAGTCTCTCAGAGCTGACCTTGTGCAGCTCAGGTTCTCAGGAAGGGAAGGAGGTTGGGGCCTAGAGCAGATGCTCTGCTTAGTAAAACGGGAATATCCCTTGACTAACATTTTGGCTGAGCTATGTCTTTGAGAACCAGGGTTTGGTGTTGCTGCAGCAGCAGTATTTTCTGTCAAAACTCTATTGAACCTTAAGGTAATTTTGGCCTTTTGGTTACTTTGGCTTTAACTCACCAAGAAAAAAATGGCTCCACTGGATCCTGGATTGTCAGAGCTGGGAGGGTCCTTTGGGATGAGGGGAAGGGACTTCCTTAGAGCCACACAGGGAGCTAAGGGCAGAGCTGGTTCTAGAACCTGGTGTCTGGCTTCTCTGTCAACCATTCCCAGTCTCCCTCCTTGCCCTGCTTCTCACAGGCACTCTCACAATTTGGTGTCTAGCTCATGCATTGCTTTAGGACATGCTATAGGACTAAGAACCTCTCTCTTTTACATTTTTAGTGGGGGGCAGGGATTGGGGCTTGGAAAGGTGCATGGTAGCAAAGAAGCATAGGGCATTTGGGGGCAGATGAAAGAGATAGTTAAGGTTGAGAGAAAGGGTACACACTGATCAGACCTAAGCCCCAGCCAGGATTTGTAAGAAAATTTTGCCTGCCTGGTAGATATATTCCGCTAAGTCATATTTACTGAACACTTACTTTATGCCTGCACTGTGCTAAGTGCTATGTATATATTAATTAATTAGATTCTCATCAAACTTTTATGAGGTAGGTAAGGTATGCCATTTCCAGAATATGGACAAAGAAACTGAGGTTTAAAGGGGTGAAGTCACCTGAGCATTGTTGTAAAACTTGTAAGTGATGGAGGCTGGGTTCAGCCCTGTGTTCTGATCACTCAGCTACTCTGCTTCTTAAAAGAGAGTGAAAAGGGGGCTGAGATGCCTCCATTATTGGCTAGGAATGGATGGGCTGAATGAGGCAGGTGAAGGGTGAAGGTGTCTTGTGTCAAGTAATTATCCTCTTCCGCTGACTGACCATGGACAGGTGGTGGAAAACTGAATTCAATTCTTCATACTGGTGACTCTCTGGATCCAGTTCTTGTTGCTGTAGACGGAGGAATATACTCCATAGAGGTCCTTCTTTCCACAGTCCTTGCCCCAGGACACTGTGCCCACCAGGTACCACTGGCCTGTCTCTTTATCCAAGGTCACCATGGGACCTCCTGAGTCACCCGCACAGGCATCCTTCCCCCCTAAATATAAAAAAAGAGATGCAGGTCAAAGTAACCTGTCCCCTTCCCTAGCCCCAAATCCAAAGGAGCCTCTCTCTTCCCACCGCTAACTTGTAGTTCAGAGAATTGGGCACGAGGGGGTGCAAGCAGATCATTTGACTCAAACATGGGCTCTGAGTAGTTCCAGGTGAGGCCTCCTCAGAGCTCAGTGATTTTAGAAAGTGCCAGTTAAGGATTCTTGTATTTCACAGGTGAAAAGGTGAACTTAGAGAAGGGAGTAATGGAAATTTTTTAGCATTCTTCTCTCCAACGTCATTTCTCTGGCAGAACCCTCCCTCTCGTGAACTTCCTCCCCTCCACCCCTTTCCTGTTTATCCTCCCAGACTCCCAGGTGTTCTGCCCTTCCATTCCTGGGCTCTGCACCACTTCAATGCATGAGTTAGACACCAAATTATTATATACCAGTCTCTTGACTTACCTTCCTTGAACCCAGCACAGATCATGTCCCTGGTCACTTTCTTCTTCAGTGGGGCATAGGCCTCCTGGCAGGTGCGGTGATCAACAATTGGGATTTCAATCTGAAATACAAGGCCATCATTGGTCCCCACTCCTGGCTGAGGAATCCTTGCTGTTCTGACACCCCCTACAGCTGGCTGCTCCCCAGCTGGATGAGCTTGGAACTACCTTAGACCTAGTCTCAGAAATTGCCCTATGGTGCAGGTGAAGAAATACTGAATGGAGAATCAGCAGATCCATGATCAGGTATAGTCTCAGTAATAAACTTGCTGTGTGACTTTGGGAAAGTCATTTGCCCTCTTTGAGTTTTAGTTTTCTCATCTATAAACTGGTGATCATACTTCCCCAGCAAATGCATTATTTCAAATATGGCACTGTATGCAAAATCTATGGTCAGTCTTCTTTCCCCCATCCCTACCATTACTGGCTGTGGGGCCTAAGGCATGTGGCTTAATCCCTGTTTTTCAGACCTCTGTGACTCTGTTCACTCATCTGAACAATGGAAGTCACAATATTTGACATACTAACCACAGAGACTGTGGTGGAAAACTGAATTCAGTTCAAAGAGGAGATGAATGAGCAGATAGATGATGCTTTGTAAACTATGAATGCTGTATAAATATTAGTACTGTAGGGTTACTGATGCTCACCTTGCAGCAAGCATTTACTTACGTTCTCCCTCACTACAGTATGAGCTTCTAGATACTAGGTCTGTATCTTGCCCATTTCTATATTATGTAACTTGGAGCATAGTCAGTATGTGTGTGTGTGTGTGTGTGTGTGTGTGTGTGTGTGTGTGTGTGTGTGTGTATCCTAGAGGGCCGATGCACGAAATTTGTGCAAGAGTAGGCCTTCCTCACCCTGGCTGCTGGCACCGGCTTCCCTCCAGCACCCGGGATTCAGGCTTTCCTTGGGCCACTGGCCGGTACCCAGAACTTGGGCTTCCCTCGCAGCCCCAGCTTCCTCTGGACGGTTGTCCGGTCTAATTAGCATATTATGCTTTTATTATTATAGATTTTGCATTGAGGTGATAAATTGATACCTGAAAGTAAGGTGTTGTCATTATCATTATCATTATCCTTGATCAGGTTGGAGCTAAATGTTAGCATCGATGTGTGGACTAACACAAGGAAACCTATGAGTTTAGTTCAGCCAAACCAATAACTGAATGGGTCTTATGGTCCCCAAATACAGGTTCTGTTGGCCTTTGCTGGGAAGGGACCAGAGGACATTCAGGTCGTTCTTGGGCTATGGCCTTCCCGGATAAGTGGGGAGAGGAAATCAGGGCAGGGCGGTTGTGAGCACATATCTTCAGAAAACTGTTAAGTGCCTGACTGGCCTTTATTTATTGTTTAGATGTTACTGCCTCTGGGAAGTCCTCCTGAGCCCCTAAGACAAGGTCATATGTCCCATTATACATTCAGGAACATTCCACATTTCTCCATCATCACATTTATCACATTGGTAACTACTGTCTGTATTTCCCACTTGACTATCAGCCCAAGGAGTCCTGGAACCAGATCTGTCCTTTTATCCCTCAGCATACCTAGTAGCTAGTACAATGTCGAGTCCATGGGAGGCACCAAATAATCACCTGGGATTTAATGAACGAAGAGTGAATGGTTGTTGCAAATTTGAAAATTTAAAGTACTTAAAATAACATATGTTGAAGGATTTAGAAACTAGCTGTGGCAGTCATAGAACCTGGTAATATCAGAGCCAGGCAGCTTTTGGAGGACATCAAGTGTTGTCCCTGACTTTGCAGCTTGAGATACTCAATTATAGTCTACAGGGGCAAATTACTTGTTTAAGATCACCCAGAAAGTTAGCAGGAGTTAGGACTAGGAGCCATGGTTCCTTACTTCTAGTTCAGTGTTCTTTTATGTAATGACTAGAGGCCCAGTGCACGAAATTTGTGCATGTGGGAAGGGGTTCCTCAGCCCAGCCTGCACCCTCTCGCAATCTGGGACCACTGGCTCCTAACCATTCACCTGCCTGCCTGCCTGATCACCCTTAACCACTCTGCCTGCCTGCCTCATCGCCCCTAACCACTCACCTGCCTGCCTGCCTGATCACCCCTAGCCACTCTGCCTGCCTGCCTCATCTCCCCTAACCACTCACCTGCCTGCCTGATTGTCCCTTACCCCTCTGCCTGCCTGCCTGATCACCCCAAACCACTCTGCCTGCCTGCCTGATCGCCCCTAACCGCTTCTGCCTTGGCCCCCGCTGTGGGGGGGACGTTCGGAATGACGTCTGGAAGGTTGTTCAGCTGTCTGGTCTAATTAGCATATTACGCTTTTATTATTATAGATGTGAATGTGAAATTCTAAATGCAACAGTTAAGTTCGTTATTGCAAGGACTGCAGCTCTCAAGAGCCTATCCTTTGGCTCATTCTTGTTTAATCTGCTATGTGAGTCTTTATTCTGTAGAGATGGACCATCCTTTTGGGTGTCCAAGCCTGCTATTTTCTGCAAGAATTTCCATGAGCTGAGCCTTTAATAAGCTACAGAAACAGTCAACAATGTTTAGAGACTAGAGACCCATGACATGCAGAACAAACAGATCAAGCTTGATGGGATTCAAAGTGTCAGTGAACTTTGAGGTGTGTGCTCGAGCGCCTCTGGTGTCTTTCTCAACCACTCTCTGCTCCAGCCTCCATGTCCCAAAAGGGAAACATGGAGCAGGAAGGTCTCATGCGGGGCAGGGGTGTCACTCTCTGTAGGGCATAAGTTAAACTTTACCTCCATCAGGGTCTCTGGGAACCTTTGCAAGAACTGCTTCCCCCAGCCACTGACGATGACCATAGTCCCTGGAGGAGAGAAGACACAGTGGGAGAAGAGAGGCTGTTTGTGGGCTTTTCAGAAGGTTGCATCTTGCAGCCCATCATCCTCTGCTTGAGAAGGAAGGGTTGAATTTGCCCCCTCAGAGAAAGCCAGCTTGGTGAGGAGGAAGACTGCTGGGTTGGAGGTAACCTGCAACAGAGGTCTAGGCATTTGTTTCTATGAATCATTAGCTGATTTGTTTAGTTGTCCATTCTCTCCCACTCCCAACTAGCATGGAACCTAGGCTCCATGACAGCAGTCCTCTCATCTATCTTATTCACTGCTGTATCCCTATGCCTGCAACAGTACTGGCACATAGTAGGTACTCAATCAGTAATTGTGGAAAAAATAAAAAGTCCTGCGTATTGAAGGGTCCCAGGTTTGATTCTGGTCAAGGGCATGTACCTTGGTTGCGGGCACATCCCCAGTAGGGAGTGTGCAGGAGGCAGCTGATCGATGTTTCTAACTCTCTATTCGTCTCCCTTCCTCTCTGTAAAATATCAATAAAATATATTTTTTTTAAAAAAAGTCCAGCTTAGTCCACAATATGCATGCTGCCTTTAGCAAGCCCTCACTCCTCCCTCCCATTATGAGCCTCAATTTCTTTATCCATAAAATGAAGAGGCTGGGCTTGATATTCTCTAACCGCCCCCCCCCCCCAGCTCTGTTATTCTAGAAGTCTATGAAGTTGGCATATCTCAGAGTGATGTTGAACTGGGTTAAACACTGATAGAACACTTTTTTCTTATTTGAAGAAAAGCCTGGATCCTGAATACAGCACTGGGCTTTACATTGAAAAACCTAGATTTTAGGCCCCAGATCTGCTTCTTACAAGCTAGATCTTGAGTAAGTCACTTCACCTGGCTGACCCTCAGTTTTCTCATCTGGAAAATGGGACTATAATACCACCTCACAAAACTTTTATAAGTGGTAAATAAGTTAATGAATGTAAAGCAACTATATATGGTAGGCGTGCCTTTCCTATTGGCTTACTCTACCTAATACTTCTCAAATTCCATTCAGCCATTTTTTATAACTTCTTTGAACTGAAGGAGTTTAGCTGTAACATGGCATCCCTGAACTTCTAACAGAATAAAAGGGAAGCTAACTGCCCTGGTGGGACTCTCACTCTGTGTTGGATACATTTGAATATAGTATTTCATTTAAATATAATGACCACCCCATGGGGTATTATCCTCAGTGTAGAGGCAAGGGATTTGAGGTTCAGCAACTTCCTCAAGGTCAACCAGTTAGGAAATGTAGCATGGGGAGTGAGTCTATGCTGTGATAAATCTATTGTCCCTCAGTTCCAAACTTACCCTTCTATACTCTGTTTTGTAACCTTACAGATGAATTGGCACTTCTGCTTTTTCAGGGGGATCCTGAAAATAGGGGGCACTTCCAGGAAGGCTTGCCGTTACTGTTGACATCACCCCCGCTCCCCAGTGGTTTCTTACCCCAGCAGTGGTGCTTGGTTCCAGCTGTTTCCCTAATGGGGCCTCTTCCACAGGAGTCAGAGTTCTTGCTCCACAGGGTCCCTGTCCAGGCTTCTAGGTTCTATAACTCCAACCTCTTCCCTTTGTCCCTCCAGCCCAGGAGTGGTAGTTTCTTCCTGCAAGTACTATCTCTATTATCTCAGCATTCCCCTGTTACTTCTCCAGTCCTCCAGCACCCTAATATTAGATTCTCTCTGTAACAATAACTAGTCTAGTTTCTGTTTCCCCATCTGGACTCTGGCTGATAAAGTACTTCCTATTAACTATGTGCCACCTTGGAAACCAGCCTGACAGTTGTTTTAGGGAAGGCAGCTGAGGAATCATGCAGACATTGTCAGCTGGCTTCGTTGGCACCAGAGCCTCACCAACGTTGGAGAAGAAGTCTCTTTGGAGGCACCTGCTCTTCTGCAGAGGTGGGGACAGGGGTGGGGAGAGGTACCTTCCTCCAGGGTACTCTCTGGGAGACAGATGGGCATCACAAAGTCATTCAGCACCGGGCCCTTTGACAGCTCCACCAGAGCCACGTCGTTCTCAAATGTGTTGGGGTCATACTGGGGATGGAGAAAGATGTGTTTGACCCCGAGATGCTGTTCAGTCTTGTCTGACCGGTGTCTCCAGTGTTTACCTGGGCAAGAAGAAGGCACATGAGGCATGGAGGCACAGAGGATAAGGTCACACTTTACTCCCTGTCAGCCCTCTGTCTCATCCAGTCCACGTTTCCAGCCTTAACTCTTTTATTCATCTTTTCCCAGCAATCCTGTCCTACCTGCTCTTCCCCATGTATTCTCATGGGCTTCCACTTCTATCTTTCTTCATAAGCTGATCTCATTGATTTATAATACTCATTCCAAAGTTCATCACCACATGTTCAAATCATATAAGCACCCTTCTGGATCATGTGCTGCCTCCTCCATGAAGCCTCTCCAATTCTTGAGTTTGATTTTTTAGTAAGAAGTCTTTTCCCTATGAACTCCCATGACATTTTATGTTTTTCTCCTATAGAACTTACTGCTTTTTCTCTTATACTAGAAGTCTCTATGCTTATATTTCATTCTTTTATTAGACTGTAAGCTCCTTATGAGCAGGAACTAGGTCTTAATTATGCTGTGTCCTTAGATCCTGGCCTAGTGTCAGTAGGGAACTAAATTGAAGCAGCTGGTGGTATTGGGGATGGAATTATATGTGTATGACTCACTTGAAAGCATAGATTCATAGAAGCATGAAGTGTCTTTAGAATTTATCTAGATGGGCTCTTTATTTCCCCATTATAAAACTGAGGCCTAGACTTCAATGACTTGCTCATGGTCCCTGCCCCTGGAAATCATTGCCTTGAGCTTAGACTCAGGTCCCTGGACTCCAGTCCCAACTGGTTCTTCATCCCAGGGGTCCTGCCCTGAGGAAAGATTGAGTGGACACACCCCATTCCCAGAACCACAACTGGCTTCAAGAATCACCTTGTTCCTCACTCACCCATGATGATTTTGAAGTCAGAAGGGCTGAGCAGGTAAAAGTCATGGAGGATTGGGTCCTCTGGATCGAGCGAATGGTGGAGGCAGTGAGCCGCCGTCAAAATCCAGTTGGAGCCTGACAACAGAATTGTGTACACACACTGCCCTGGACTGCCCCAACCTGTCTCAACCTGAGGCCTTCAGATTACTCTAGGGCAGTGGTCGGCAAACCGCAGCTCGCGAGCCACATACGGCTTGTTGGCTCCTTGAGTGTGGCTCTTCCACAAAATACCACGGCCTGGGCAAGTCTATTTTGAAGAAGTGGCATTAGAAGAAGTTTAAGTTTAAAGAATTTGGCTCTCAAAAGAAATTTCAATCATTGTACTGTTGATATTTGGCTCTGTTGACTAATGAGTTTGCCGACCACTGCTCTAGGGCACCCTTTGCCATTGCATTTCAAAGCCTCAAGTCAGACACTCATATTCTAATCTGAAGATGAGAAGTTGAATCTGCGGTTTTATCTGCCTATTCCAACCAAAGCTAAGGCTGAACATCTTTAACAGGGTTTCAGCGCCCCCTTAAACCCAAAGGGTTGGTGAGCTCCAGACAGGCCAAAGTGAGTCCACAAAAAACCCTTGTGCTCACTGGCTACTCCTCTGGCCTTGTGGTTCCTGGCCCAGCATCAACAGCCCCATCTGGAAATGGATTATAAATGCAGATTCTCAGGGCACCACCTCAGACCTATTGAAGCAGAATCTGCCTTCAGTAGGGAAATCTGGGAATGTTAACAAGATCCTCAGGTAATTCCTAGGCACACTGAGGTTGTAAAAGCACTGACATATCATGCTGCTTCCCAACTGTGGATGTGCATTAGAACCACCTGGAGAATTAAAAAAAAAAAAAAAATAATACCTGGGCCTGAAGCCAGACAAGCTAAATTATGGGAGTGTGGCCTAGGCACAAATATGTTTTAAAGTTCCCCAGATGATTCTACTGCCACCACTGCTCTGATCCTAACCTCTCATTTTATATATTTGGATCCTGAGGCCTGGAGGAAAGTAGAAATCTATAGGGTCACTCAGAAGGTTAGTAACAGGCCAGGGCCAGACCCTGGGTCTACTAGCCATCAGCTTAGAGCATGTCTTCTATCTCAGCTGTCTTTTCCCCTCAGTGGACTGGTTTCTGCCCTTTGTTTAATATAGGGTCAGGCTTTGGCTCATTCTTTAGGTGAAGCAGATGATAAACTCATAAGTAACTAAAGCTAGAGGCATAACCAGAATGAGCCAAACAGAAAGAAAAGGCACCAGGGTTTTGGGGTGTGGATATCAGATTGGAGTTCAGAGTTCCAGGCAGAGGTACCTTTTTGGAGCAGGTTCCAGGTTCTGCTTGGCCCTCTCAGGAGCAACTATGTGCTCTGGCTGCTGGGTTCTAAATAGAGTTCAATGCAGGCCACTCTCTTTGTCTGGAGGAATTTTTGAGCTCTGTCTACAGTCAGGGACTATTGACCAAATTTCCCATGTGGATAAAATGGGATGGGAGAGCCATCTCAGAGCAAGGCTCTGGAGCATTTAAATGAACCCTGGGGTGTGCAATGGGAAGTCCAGAGATGTGGCGTTGCCTCCCAGCTCTGCAAATACTCTTGGAGTCCCTGAGCCATCGAAATGGTGGTGCTTTCCTTCCTTCCTCTGTCCCTCAGCCCCTTTCCTGCATTCCCTCCCACCCTGCACTCCCTCTACAAAACTGAATGCCAGGAGGAGGAGAGAGATTCTAGATTAGGAGAGCTGTGCAGGGTGGAGCATGGGAGAACTCATACAGTAGTCGAGGATAAAGAAGCAGACTTCTAACATCTTCAAAACATAACATGGAATAAACATGCAGTAGATACAAATAAGCATTGGACATGATTGAACTTAAAATCTCCAGGCTTAAGAAAATGAATTTAATTCTTAAAACTGTGGGCACATAACCCATCTCTCACTCACATTCTAACAAAACCAGCAATGTCTGATGAAGTGGTCTCATGCCTCCACTCTCCCCACTGCTCCTCACCATTACTCTGCTTCTTTTTTGACCCTTCCTTTACTTCTGGTTCCTCTCTGCTTTTCTGTCTTTCCTGATTTCTCCTCACTCTGGGCTATCTCGTGCCCTACCAGCCTCTCTTCCTCTTGTCATATTTGTTTACTTTTATTTTCTCCTTTATCTCTCTCTAGTTCCCTCTCTCTTATTTTCTGGGTCTCTCTCATGGTCTCTATCTTTCTGTCCTCTCTTTGTCCTTCTAGCTCTGTCTCTCTGTCCCTCTCCCTTCTTCTATCCCTTGGTCCTCTCCCCTGCCCATTCCTCACAGGGCTGCCCCTGTCACCTGTAGTCATTCTTTGTGCCTCTTTGGGAGGCTTAATAGGGTGGGAACACTCACCTTTGTGTTTGTGGGAATGTAAGGATCAATTCCTTGAAGAAGAGGGCTAACGCCTGGTTGCCATTTCACATATCCCAGGGTGTCTGACTGCAGCCCTGGTCCAGGCCTGGTACCTGGGGGGATCCCTGGTGGGGAGCTGTCCTCACCTGACTGAACCCTGGAGGAGGTGGGTCAGAGAGAGGCGAGGCCAACAGCCCCAAGAGCTGTATAGGCAGATGTGAACCCATCCAGACCTTCTTCCTCTGTGATGGGATCAAGCCAGGCATTGGCTGCAGACTCCAGAGTGCTATTACTTTTTCTTAGGATGTCAGAGCTGGAATGGATCTTAGGTCATCTGGACCCAATTGCGGCATGAAGGTCTGTCAGCCTTTCCTGTCCTGCTCTTGCTCCCACTCCCACCACATTTAATCCATTACAAAAGCCTGATGATTCTATTTCCCAATGCTTTTGAATCTGCCTCATTGCCATCCCTCGGCCCCTGTCTTCATTCTGAAGCTAATGACTTCCCTCTTGACTACTGCAATAGCTACCTCACTGAACCCTGACCTCCTGAATCACCCTCCTTTTCAATCCACATAGTCTCTGGAGAACTTTCCAGAACATGCTTATAAGTCTGCAATAGAGTTCAGGATAAAATATAAATTCCTAAGTGGGACATTCAAGGCCTTTGTAAGAAAGTTCCCTCACTTCTCCAGGGTGAATTTCCTGGTTTTTTCTGCTTCCCTAGCCTTGGCACACCCTGCCTTTGAGCCATGTCTTGTAATTCATGTTTGAGGGGCTGACTCTCTGATCCTTCCAAGTGCCAGAGACTGACCAGGACTCAGTAGGTGTTTGCTGACTAAAGGAACCAGTTAGAACAGGAACACATATCTCTTGGCCCCAGCTAAGGGCCCTTTCTACAACACTATACTTTTTGGCCCTGCTACTGGTGTACACAGTGGTTTTCAGTGAAGAAATGTTGATCAATCTACCTTTGCTCCCACACTGGTTCCTAATGCTGGGTTCCCCACCCCTTTCACCTTCTCCTTACCTAGAAGGGAGCCTCCACAGAAGGGCTGCCCATTCGGGTGTGACAGCATGGCAATCCAGGGGGTGGTTCCCTTGTCGGCCGGGCGTCCATTGAAGATCCTGGCTATCAGATTCCGGGAGAACTTGGGGAGCCCACACACTGTGGCAGCCAGGGGAGAGGGAACATGTCACACTCCTGGCTCCATCCTGTCCTTTGCCAGAGCTACCAGCTCATTACTCTCTGTTAGGAACACCTGTTAATTTTTGATCTCCAAGCATCCATGGCCCCATTCAGTGACAGCATGCCAATTTTTCTCTGGGATCCACTCTTCCCCTATTCCCAGTCCATATATCCTGAGTTGGAATGACTTTATCTCTAGTTTTAGAGGTAGGAATGTGACCCAGACCTGACTAATTCATGCCTCTCATCCTATGGTCACAGCAATTGCTCTGAGGTGAGAATATAACCTTGGCCTGGCCCAATGAAAGCCTGACTTGGGGGATAAGCATTTGAGAAAAAGAGAGAGAAAGAGAGAGAGAGAGAGAGAGAGAGAGAGAGAGAGAGAGAGAGAGAGAATCTTTCTCTGTTGGGGTTGCTAAACTATTGGCTATAAACCCAGATCTGCCAAAGATCACTTCATGGAGAGTCTGCTGAGAATAATGTTACTAGTAGAGAAAAGTGGAACTAGAAGATGAGGAGTGAAGCAAGGGAGAGATTGTATCCTGATATTTGAAACCCTTGATCTAACCATACCTGAAGCCTTTTGGTATAGACTTCAATTATTTGAGTCTATATTTCTCTTTCTCACTAAGCTATTTCTCCCTATTCCTAGAATATACTCAAAGCCCACTGGGTGGGAAGTGCCCCAACCATCCCTCACTCCATCTGCTTCCTCTGTAAACTTTCTTCTCTCTAGAATTAATTCTGGGCTTTGGATCTCCTCACTTCCAAACTCTTGAGGACCTGGCTTTATGGATTCTTATCCCTTTTCTGTATTTTGCAGCTCTCCTTTATCTATGTCTCCAAAACAGGGTTAGGCCTTCTCATCCTAAAATCAAATTTCTACCCTCCCCGAATCCCACTCATTTCAAAGTTTCTCCTATCCTTCCCTTCCATAGCCAAGCTTCTGGGGAGAAGAGGTGACAGTTTCCACATCCTTCCTTCTCCTTTGAGGTGAATTTGGAAGAAGCACCATGTCACAGTGTGCTCTCCACATAACCTTCATGACCCCTCAGTGTCTCAATATGTCACAACACACACAGTCCAAATATCTAGAGGAAAGTAAAAATCTGAAAGGTAATAGAACATAGACATGGTAATCCTTGAAACCAGCTACATATAAAGTTTTACACATAGTTTAGGATTGTTTCAGTTCCCAATGGTGTAGAAAGCATGACATTGTCATTATAATACAAACTCCAAACCAAGGCACAGCATGAGTGCATCCCATGGCCAGTCCTCACTAACAGGCTAGCTTGTGCTACCCCCACACCCACATCTGCACTATTTCTATGCCTAGACACCAAGCCCCGCTGAACACACTGCTTAAATGTTTTAAAACTCCCTGCCCACACATCTGTGTTATCATAGCCCTAGGTTTGGTGGATTTTCACCATTTCCCTCCAGACTGATTGCAGTAGCTTCCCAACCTGTTTCTGTAGCTCTGCAAACCGCGCCCCCGCCAAGCCACTTTCCACACTATTCTGCCCACCTTCAGGCTTGCTGATTCAGAATTTCCCAGGGGGGACCAAGGAATCTGAATTTCTAACAAGCATCCCAGGTGATAATGATATACCCCAAAGTACAGAGTCACTAGTTTCAGGACAGAGTGCAAACATAGAATGGCTTTCAAGACTCTTTCCACTCTCCCTTAATTCCCACTGCTCTCAATCTATTCATGCACACTTTCCTGCTTGATCTTTGTCCATTCTGCCCATGCTTTCATCTCCCAGAACAACCTCTCTGCAAAGGTCCCCCAGACCCCCTTCAGCTATATGGATTTCTTGCTCTCTTTAAGTTCCCATAATACTGCAATCTACACTTCTCTTATGACACTTAACTCTTCTTGCCTGTGTGAGACCTAGAAGCACAGAACCTTGCCTTGCATGCTAGTTTGAGCTCTTTGAAGTCAAGGACTTAAAATAGCAGGCAATACACTGAAGGAATGTGCAGCCTCTGAGAGGACACATGTCAATAACCAACCCCACTCCTCATCACATTTTCTTGGATGATATCTAGGTGACAAACATTGTACCTTTTCTGTAATGGAAGGTATTTTGGCTTTATGAGGGGCAAGTTTCTTTTTAAAGAGTCACAAACAAACAAATATCAACAATAATCAAACCCCCAAATGAAGGCTATTGATTATCCATAGAGATTTTATTTCCACTTTAGATCCCTGACAGGAGACACAGAGTGCAGAGGCACCTTACAGAGTGGTGAGCTTGTGATATAAGATATACAATATATAGCATTCTCTACATGCAGCATTCATAGGCACAGGAGTATGGTTTCATGAACCCATTAGAAAAGTGGACACTTCCCAACTGTTCTCTTGGGACTCCCTCTCAGGGGCTTCTCTGGACACCTGTCTCTGGTGGAAAAATCCCAGGAGGACTGCCAGTCTGCTGGCAATTGGAAGCACTGAATGCTATAGCTAGAAGGACCCTGAGGGAGATCCAACGCCTTCCTTTTACAGATGGGGAAAATGAGCCCCCAAAGGGAAAGTGATTTGTCAAAAGTTATACAGCCAGTGGGGGACAGAGCTGGGGCTGGAGCTTTGGACTCTTGGCTCTCCGTCTCATTTCACTGCCTTTCACAGGTAAGACTCTGCTGCCCTTTACTCTGGCTCCTGGAAATTGGAGGAGTACATGCCTCTGAACATCCATGCTGGTGGATTCTCTGTAGAGCTCAGATCATGGGCATGCTGGGCAGCCTAGTAGGATGAGGTCACTCCTAATGTCCTTAGCCCATCCTTCTTCCATTTTCCTGCTCAGAAGCACAGCGGGGCACTGCATGGTCCTTCTTTTCTTCCAAGCAATCCAGATGAGTCTCCATGCCTAGGGCTGGGGCTCAAGCAACCTTTTCAGATGATACATTCCAAGGCTAGCAGGTTGCTTCATGCTTGTCTGGAGTACCCCATGTAGTCAGCTGGTATTTGAGAGTAGACATGTGGTCCAAAATGACATGTTCTGAGTTGACAATAGGAATTTAAGAGGATTGGGGAGCCTCCCACTGCTTTTCTCCTCCCCAAGTTATCCAGACATCCCCAGCTTTCTCTTTGTCCCTTGAAGTCCCTTTAACAATACCATAAAGACTAAGGCTTGGAGTACAAGAAGCTTTCGGGAGAGAAATCCCGGGATAAGAGTACTTCAGGGATTTCACTAGGAGAGCAGGGCCTTAGGGTATAATCCCCATCTCCCCAAACCTGAATGGGTTTCTCCTAGAGGAGGAACTAGACTTGTCTGTGCCCAGAGGATAGAGCTAGGAAAATATATGGACTTGGAGTTCAGTTCAATGTAAGGAAATATTTTCTAACAATCAGGTCCAGTTATAGCAACCATGGATTTGATAAGTGAATAGGAGTGAATAAGGCCACTGGGATAAATCAGTCCTGGAGAGTAGTACTAGGACTGGCCCAGACTTCCAGCTCTTTTGTATTGCTGAGGACAGTGAGGACTGGAGAGGGGAAGGGACTTGCCCAGGGCCATAGGCCCAGGTCTTTTGTGTAGAGACTCTCCTCTATACCACTCTGCTGTCTCTCAGGGTCCTGGGGCTGTCCCCAGAGGATGGGAGCAGCATGTTCCATTCCATTTGGTCTGGTGAGTAACATGGAGTGTGCTGTCAGAAGTGTGGGGTCAGCGTTGCTTGGGCTGAGGCAGGGCAGGCAGGCCCTGAGGAGGCCTGTCAGCTCACCGTTCCACCTGGAGCTCCCCCAGACCTTGAGGAGAGCCCATCTGTTTCCACACCCAGTCCACATAGTTGGAGACCTTCGTGTAGACCCCATAGACCTGCTTGCTGCCACATTCTTCAGGGCCTCCCCAGGACACTAGGCCTTGGGCCACCCAAGTCTGGCTGAAGTCATCAAGGATGACAAAGGCCCCACCACTATCTCCAAGGCATGTGTCCTTGCCACCCTCATAGTAGCCGGCACAGAACATGTTCTCTGTGACGCTGTAGTTGCCCAAGCGGGACTCATAGCTGGTTTTGCACTCTGCATGTGGCACCACGGGTAACTTGACATACTGCAAGACATCTGACAAGGTCCGAGTGCCACTGCTGATGATCTCATCCACTGTCACATTAGGATTGGAGATGCCCCAGCCTGCCACCAGGCCTAGCATGTGGGGAGCTGGGCCTTTGGGTTCGGGTCTTGGTAGGCAGATGGGCATGACGTGGGGTCCCAGTGGCACAGGTTCCTGCAGTTGTACCAAAGCTATGTCGTGGTTGTAGTTCTGGATGTTGAAGTCTGGGTGGAGCACCACTTGGGCAGCTGAGCTGTTGACAGCCCCCGATTTGTCCCTCATGTCGTGCAGGCCCAGGTAGACAGTGATGTGCTCCTTGGAGACTGGTGTCACTGTGTTGTCTCTGCGTTGGGAGCGCAGCACATGGGCTGCTGTGAGGATCCAGGACTCAGAGAGCAGGGCCCCACTCCCAAACCACTTGTCATTTGGCACTCTCGAGGTGTCCTCCACCACTATCAGGGCCTGCCATGGGAAAAGGCCGGGCTCGGCATTCCGGCCCCCAATGATCCGCTTGACCAGGTTTGGCAGGGTGCGGGAGGGCTGACCACACACTGTAAGAAGAAGGAGGGAATGGGGACAAGAGACACACTGTGAAAAGGTCATCATGTGAAAAGAGCCACTAAGAGAAATTCACATCTCACCCACTGTAGATTTTGCCACCACAGGACCCTACTCTACATCATGGGCCACACTAGCCTGGAAGATCTCTGTGCTGGGTCATGTTTGGCCTAAGTTTTTCTAGCCTGGCTGAGATATAGTCTGGACCTTCTGTAATCAGGGCCATCTATGGCCCAGACCATTTCATGCATGGACCATCATCATCTTGAACCATTTCTAGCCAGGATCATTTTTGGGCTGGACCATCTTGAGCCTGTCCAGTCTCCAATATGATCACCTCTCCCCCTTTTTTTTTCCTCTAGAAAGGCATCTCATATTCCAGAAGTAGTCCATACTGTGGGCACTTATAAAACTTCTGAAACTAAAAGATGGTCTAGTAAGTCACATGAAACACTGGACTGGGAGCCAAGACACCTGAGGCCGTGACCTGGCTTTTCTCTCCTATGTCCTGTATGACTTTGGCTCAGTAAATTGTCCTCTCTAGATTTTAATTTTTGATTTGCTAAATGAGGCAGTTTAAGATGATCTCCAAGGATCTTTCAAATCCTAAATTCCTTTAATTTTTATTTTATTTTCCCTGGCCACCCCCATTTTATAGGTAAGTAAAACTCTCCAGAGGTTAAGTGACTATCCAAGGTCACATGGCTATTAAGATAAGTAGCAGGAGCTTAACTAGGTTCTACAATCAATGTCTTGTCCTGTATTCCACAATGCCTCATTACATGTAAAGATCACGTGATAGGCCCTCTAACCTTTTCTTCTCTAGCATAAAGACTCAAGCTGAGAATGAATGCCCAGGGCATCTAAGGATAGAGAAAGGTGGCATAATCTACAAGCAATGATGCATGGGCCCTGTTCTGAGCCACCCATCATTGCACCCAGGAACCCTGTATACCTTCAGGGGAAGAAGAAAGGTCTGATCAAACTTCGTTCCTCTGAGTTGTACCCCGAGCATGCACATGCACCACCAGCCTCCTGCAGCCAAACACCTTTGGCTCATGAGCAGAGGGTCTTCAGGATCATGCCCCGCTGGCTAAGAACAAGTTCACATGAACCCTTCCCAGCATGGTTATTAGGCCTGGGAGGTAAGCCTGGTGGGAGCATGGGCCTCTTCTTGGTTGCAAATGGCCAGGATACACTCCTTGGCCCTGGAAACTAGCAACAAAGACTGAAGAGCATTTGAGTGTTCTTGGCACCTTTGGGAAGTCAGGCATTTAGAAACCTAATGCTTTTCAGATGCGCTTCTTCCTGATGCCAAATGCTTCTTATTTGTTCTTGAGTTACCCTGTTGTTCACCCCAGGCCAGATATGAGCTGGCCTGTGCTAACTCTCTGTGGTCTGGCCTTTCACAGTTGAAGGCCAGATTCCCAATTACAAGCAGCAGCCTACAAGGTGACAGCTCAAGGCAGGTCTGTGATGAGCCCTGCACAATGACTCATCTAGTGCCAAAAAGCCCTCATCTGGTAAAAGACATGCCTGTGGCTTAGTTCATGATCACAACAAAACCAGTGCTGAATGGCACTTTTTTCCAACCAAGGTGTCAATGGTATAACCCAAGTCCTAAAATGTCAGAGTTGGGGTAGCTTGGAAAACAGCTAATTTACAGATGGAGAAACCAAGGTTCAGAAAAGGCAAATGACATACTCAAAGTCAGTAGTGCCAGAGCCAGAAGTAGAGCCCATTTTGTATGACTCTAATCAGGGGTGGGCAAACTTTTTGACTCGAGGGCCACAATGGGTTCTTAAACTGGACCGGAGGGCCGGAACAAAAGCATGGATGGAGTGTTTGTGTAAACTAATATAAATTCAAAGTAGAGGAGCGGAGGGGAGAGCAAGAGAACCGGATAGAACAGCCGGATCCGGCCCGCAAGCCGTAGTTTGCCCACGGCTGCGTCTAACTTCATTTTCTCCACAAAGACTGTTTTTCTTCTTGTTATGTTTTTCTGCTTTTAAGAGCTGGATAATGCAACAAGCCATTGATAAGGCTCATGGAAATAGGGTCATTCTTTCAACTGACACTGTTCTATATCTAGTCCTTCCTGGGAGAAAGGAATCTTCTTGAAATATTATAGCCTTGCCCTAGCTGGTTTGGCTCAGTGGATAGAGCATCGGCCTGTGGACTGAAGGGTTCCAGGTTCTATTCTGGTCAAAGGCACATGCCTGGACTGTGGACTCAATCCCCAGGAGATATGCAGAAGGCAGCCGATCAATGATTCTCTCTCATCATTGATGATTCTCTCTTTCTCTCTCCCTTCCTCTCTGAAATCAATAAAAATATATATATATATAAAAAAGAAAAGAAATACTATAGCCTCAGCTGTACTGCAGCTAGACTTGAGCCTTAGAAGACTGGAGGAACTGAGGGAGTGCTTTCAAAACAAAAAATGTGATATTGGGTTCATGAGGATGGCATAAAATATAATCAGAATCAAGAAGTGGTCAGAGCCGAAACCGGTTTGGCTCAGTGGATAGAGCGTTGGCCTGCGGACTGAAGGGTCCCAGGTTTGATTCTGGTCAAGGGCATGTACCTTGGTTGCGGGCACATCCCCAGTAGGAGGTGTGCAGGAGGCAGCTGATCGATGTTTCTCTCTCATCGATGTTTCTAACTCTCTATTCCTCTCCCTCCTCTCTGTAAAATATCAATAAAATATATTAAAAAAAAAAAAAAAAAGAAGTGGTCAGAATGCTGTGTTGACATCGAAAGTCTTGGGTTCACCTTCCAGCTCTGCCCCTAACATTTGTGGGTAGTTTTGGATAAACCATATGCACTGATTCTTAGTTTTTTTCATGTGCAAAATAAGGGGAAAATAATATTTGCTTAGCAGTTTTTGTGAAAAGGTGGATATTATGACACTTGGTGAAATTGTTTTTCTCTATTCTGGCTTGCTTCTGGGTTCAATCTCAGTGTTTTAGGAGGAGAGAATTTATAAATCTCTAGTCTGGTCCAATGATACACCATGGTTCTGCCCAACATCAAGTGTTAAAATAATTTTATGACTCATTGTATCCAATGCTTTGTATAAATATAGAAGATGATGACCATAAAAGTTATAGAATGTCATGGATCACATGGGTTTGCTCCCTCACTTCTGAGGTATGGATTCCTAGTCCCAGATATATTACTTACCAAAGGACATGACAATACCAGAACTAGGATTCAAGCCCCTAACTCCCAGCTCAGGGCCTCTTCTCTTTCCAGAGGTCATAACATGGCTGCCCAGGATGGAGTCCGCCTGCAGTGCTATTTTCTTTGGCCCACATAGTATTTTAACAAAGTAGAGATTTGACCTTCCAGTTTGTCACAGCTCTGTCATTTCCCATTTTCTGTGAGACTTCACCAACAGTGTAAAGTCTTGGGTGTCTTTCTAAGCCTAAGCAAGTTTATGGGGATTAGTAGAGTGTAAATGGGTTGGCCTTTCCCCTTTTTATTTCCTCAAGAATCCTTTCTAAGCATGAAGCCCTCCTAAGTGAAGTCTTCCTAACCAGCCCTCACCCCTCTACTCCCAGACAACCACAGGCACTGACTTCCTCCTTCTCTGGGATCTCATAGCTCCTCAGTGTTGGCCAAAACTGATTCCCAAATGCTGACACTTTCTTCAGTTCTTAAGGCTAATGGTAGACAACTCCGTAGCTTTTCCATTTTAATGTCTATTCTAACATCTAGAAGCCTACTGAGTGATATTGAGGATTACTTAAGTGCAAATAACACTATCTCCATCAAATAATAACACTACCTCCATCTCCCTAACAGTCTGGTTCAGTAAAATACAGATGCTACACAACACTTCACCACACTCTGAAACTCCTACTGCTGGAGGAATGTGCAGACAGAATCAGGACTGCTCCTCAGTGCTGTCTTGAATGGTCTTGTCTTTCAATTACTGCTATTCTTGCTTTTTTTTTTTTTTTTTTTTTTAAATATATTTTATTGATTTTTTACAGAGAGGAAGGAAGAGGGATAGAGAGTTAGAAACATCCATGAGAGAGAAACATCGATCAGCTGCCTCTTGCACACCCCCTACTGGGGATGTGCCCGCAACCAAGTTACGTGCCCTTGACCGGAATCGAACCTGGGACCTTTCAGTCCACAGGCCGACGCTCTATCCACTGAGCCAAACCGGTTTTGGCTATTCTTGCTTTTTTTTAAGCAAACATTTCTGTTGTGAATATTAAATATAATTTTGTGGGTTATTTGTTTAACCCTACATTTAGGGCTATAATTTTCTACTAAATTGGTTGCAATATACTAGTATACATATATACAACATGATTATGATGCAAATCATCTATACTTTTAATGCTAACACAAGTATTCACAAAACATACCCTAAATCCATTGCTGCACATTCACTCCCTGCTACTGCAGTCTTTTTTTCATTTTAAAATGGGTCAGTAGGTGAGCTACAGGGAAGCAGCAGTCAGCAAGACTTGAACACATTGATCTTTGAAATAACTTACTCTATCCTATAGTTATTTGTCTGATATTGTTTGTTTCCTCTACAGCATAGTGAGTGATTGAGGATGGGGTGTCCACTTTTTTGATTTTCCTGACACATACACACTACATAGGCTAAAAAACCTGGTGTGAAGGGAGCAAAACTACAGAGAAAAGAGACAGAAAGGCTCCTGGGCTGATAGAAGATGTGAATTTAGAAATATAGAGGCTAGTTAGAGAAGGTGTGAGGCTGGGTTTATCTGACCTTTGAACCTCTGAAGGTATCTTGAAAAGCAATCAGAGCATCATGCCCTCAACTTTCCCCTCCATTAACAGCCAGAATTCCTGTGGCCATAGGCCTTGAATAGGAGGAAGCAGAGGACTTAGTTTGAGGTACCTGGCAGGCAGGTGGGCTGGCTTTTCCCCAGTACTTCATTCATCCAGACTCCTTGGGCAGAACAGGTATATATACCTGGGAGAATGAGGAAAGATTGAAGAAAGGGGAGAAAATGGTCAATTTAAAGCACATGGAAAATGGATCTTGGTTCTTAATTCCTCTACTGTGGATCATTTGGAGTCTTCCAAATTGTCTTTCTGATGCCATTCCCTCTGAGCCAATTCTCTCTGCAACCTGAAGGCTCTTTCTAAAATAAGGATCTCACCATGTCCCTCCTCTGCTCAATATCACCAATAGCTCCTCATTGCCCTCAAAAACAAATACCACACGCTTCAGCATGGTGTCCAAGGCTCTGTGCAATCTGACTCCCGCCTGTCTGGGGGCTGCTCCCTCCCGGCCCAGCCCTGCCTAGCTCCTGGCAGGCACTTACCATTAGTCACACAGGCCTTGGTTCGCACAGTGCTCTTTGACTTGGTTCACACAGTGCCCTTCCCTTCCTTTTCCACTTAACAAACCCTTTAATGAATCACACTTATGTCTACCATCTCATCTGCATCTTACAGTAGCTCTGTGAGCTCCATCACTGCTCCCTTTTTAAAGTGAAAACTTGGAGGCTCTAAGAAATTAGGAGAATTTTCTTAGTGCTAACCCTAACCCTAACCCCAAGTTTGGCAGAGGCAGAACTGATCAGCCCCATGTCCCTGAGGGTTCTTTCTCTGTGGGAGGCTGTGAATGTGGATGTGTGGATTACCATGTGGCCTAACTCTTGGCGTGCAGGCCTGAGCCAGGGAGAGGCAAGGCATGTCTCCAAATGTTTTTCGTTCCCAATCCTGCCGAATTGTGGCCAACTGATTGACTGTTTCAGCCCCCAACCTAACCCTGAAACCCAGAGGGTGTGTGAGGTGGGAGGGGCTGGTTTAGCAAGCAGGGCTCACCTGTGATATTGTTATACATCTTATAGTAGGGCTGCTGGCAGGAGTATCTGATCTCAGATTTGTATGTGGTCAGGTTGTTCCTTGTAGAGAAGGAAACCAGCCCATGTTCCAGCTCTGCTGGGGCACCACAGTCTGCAACTGAGAGAGAAGAGAGTAAGATCCCTCAGTTATCTGTTGTTCTTCTTCTTGGGGCCATCTGGCATGTTGTGCACTGCACATAGCTTCAGTAAGTCATGTTATAGTCTGAGAATGATGTCCCAGGAGATTGTGGAGGGCACGACCTATGAAATCACCAGTGGCCTTGCTTTTGGGGTCTCTCCCATCTATTGTGTGGTCAACTCACCTAGCCTAATCTCAATTTCAGGGCAAGGACAGGTCTGCTAAGATTTAAGCAGACCCATCTCTTCCCTACCAGGGCTCTTTCCTTGACTTCCAGATCTATTGTACAATCCTCTTAGCCTCTTCTGCCCAAGCTTGAAGCCTGTGGCTCAGCAAGAAATTCTGGCTGAGAAGAACCAAAGAATATTCAATACTTCCAGACCTAACCACATGCTAAGAGCCATTAATGTGCTCATATTGGAGCTCAGCAAATAAATAAATAAATAAATAAATAAATAAATAAATAAATACAAACAGAAAGAAATGCAATAAAGCCCCACCCTGCTGGCTCTCTGTAGATACAAAAGTTAGGAGGTGGCGGTCAGGGTAGACCAACTTTTAGTCTTTACCTGCTTATTTTTTTCCAATTATTGGTGGCTGGACATTGAGGTTGGCTATAGGATAAGACCAAAGATGCCTGCTCCTCAGGGGAGATTTCCAGTCCAACCAGGTCTCAGGCAAGTTTCCAGCAGAGATAAAGTCCATTATGAGTCTGCCAGGAGCCAGGTCAGTGGCTGAGGACCCAAATTATCAATGTTTCTTCATGGGCTTCCATTAGGGGGTGGTGCTCATTCCTAAGGAAATCCTAATCTTAGGTCTAACAACCTCCACCAGAGTTAAAGAATCATAGAGGAATCACAGAAGTTCACAGTTGCAAAGGACTGCTAAGGCAGGTGTCAAGAAGGTCAACTTTACAGATGAGCTCAGAGAAGAGACTTAACTGGTCTAAGGTCACACACTAGTATATTGCAATCAATTTAGCAAGTTATGATCAGGGAACTAGACCTGACCTTAACTCAGTTTTTCTTAACTAAACCAAACTGACAGTTCTGAAGGATCTGTTTGCTAGTTGAAACTGCCTATAATCAGTATTAGCTGGGTAATGATGGATATTGATTGTCAACCTTCTGATAATTTCAAAGGACTGCATTCCAAGGCCCTGGTAGAATTTCCAGAGTTTTTCTCTTTCTGAATTTTACCTGCTCACCTTGGGAAACAGAAAGGGAACAATTTACCCCTGAGATGCTACTCAGATATTGTGACTTTTAAGTTTAGGATTCCAAATTCATCTGTTTGATTGAACAAGGAGTTGTCAAACTTAAAATATAACTAACTCCAATACCCTCCGGGATGGAGCAGAGGATGAAGAATGGGAATAAATGTAGGTCCCTTCTACCCACAAGGATGGCAAAAACCAGGAGAACTGGTTAGTGTTTTGTTCTGGCATCTGCCCCGCCCCCCCCCCCCCACACCCTGGACAAATCATTCCCATTTGTCTTGATCACTCAAAGTAGACACACTCATCTACTCTGTGAGGAGAGCATGTGAAGATCAGCACTAGGATGACAAGAGGGGATAATATTTATTTTGAAAGCTATCAACAGTTTTCAATGCATTTTCCTGCTGAGTCTCAAAGCACATCACATTTTTCTTACTTTTTTTTAGGAAATGCCATTGATTGGTGCCTGGATCTTGGTATGACTCTTGTCTCCCTTAACTTGAATCTAGCAGTTCATTTTTACCTAAGGTATCCTCAAGACCTGATACCTAATTCCAGGTGGAGGAATTCTAGGGTTGGTCTTAGACGTAGTGAGATAGTCAAGCTATGTGACATAGCTAGCACTGGTGAGAAGTTTTCTGGGTGGAGGGCCTGCTTTCAAATCACTCTAGAGAAGTAACTTTGCCCACTTGCTAAAGATGGTCCTACAACCATATAGAGGAGGTGGTACATAGTGGAAAGTGGAAATCACTTCAGCTTGGGTAGAGTGAGCAGGAAAAGGGTATGCCTTCTCCCCAAGGCTATGGTGGCCTGGAGACAACTTCGCTTTTTGAGAGGCCTTGAGCAGCTCTGACTGGTACCATCAAAGATGCTGTATCCAGACTGTGATTCCTTAACTAGTCTGTCTTCTTTGCTTTAGGAAGAGTTTCATCCTTTTCTCTAAAGATTCCTCTGGCCACTTCTACACTCTTCCCCATTCCCTTGGCCTCCCTTTCTCATTCTCTGGAATGGGATGTACCACCCCATGTCTTTCTTGACATGCCATCTTGAGTATACTTTGCCACAATTTGGGGGCTTCTGAGAGAACTCAGAGTTGGCTCAACTCAGGGATGGCCCCCTCCCACTCAGCCTCACCTCCATCTTTCCCCTCCATGGACTTATGCTTCAGCATCACAGACCCCTTCTTGTGCCTCTTTCTCCCCTGCTATTTTCCCCACATGGGAAACCCTGTGTATTCATGTCCTGGCCACTTCAAGGCCTTAAATGTGGCTTTTTCTTGAAAAACTTTTCTTATTCTTCTAACCAAATAGGGCTGATTCCATATTTCTCTTTGCAGAGCCTTTGTTTATTGACTTCTCTCTGATGTATGCATCTTATGTTGCCTGTTATTACAATTATTTGGGCCCATTTCAAACCTTCTGCCTAAATTATAATTTCCTCTATCACACTGAGTACCATATCTATTATACTTTTTGGGCTTAAAAATATTGATTCAATTGTATTTAGTGACCATCCCATGTCCTGTCTTAGGGGCACCCCTGCCCTAGGCTGGCACTGAAGCCTCCAGATAGCTCCTTGTCCACCCTTGCAGGATTCTGCCCTCCTCCAGAGGCCATTTCCTCAACACACTGACTAGTAGTCACAATGCAATAAAAGGCTTCTCTGATACGTGTGTCCAGATTTTTGTTCAGGCTGAAGCAGAGATTTCCAGTATGCTGGCTGCACTCCACAGCCTTTATCACTACTTACAATTGACCCTGGGATTTCCCAGGGCACCTGAGCTGAGGGCTGCTGTTTTCAATGTGATCCCTATCTTTTGCAAAACTTTAATGAGTGAATTTTCAGAAATTCAAAACATGTAAGCCCCAGAAGAAAGAACTCTCGATGATGGAATATTAGCCCTGTGTTAGGTATAGGTGAAAGGGAAGCTTTTAGGCATGAAGATATATCTAGATTCCCTAAAAATCCAGGATATATGAGTTATTCCTAGTTCTACCTACTCATGTTAAGGAAATAACAACAAGTAAAAATATTAAAGTCATAAAGTCACAGGCATTCTGACTCATTTAAATTTGAAGTGTAGAGTGGATTGGAAAACAGGGCCCACTTTGACCTGGTCAACCTAAGGCCATGGGATTGTATATTATTAAATCTTGTGTCTCTAGGACCAAAGTCATTTTTTTTTCCTTTGAGAAGAATATGGTCCACTTAGAGGTGATAAATCTCCCATTGTCTTTTTTATTATTTTCTAGAGTAATGTTTGAATAATGGGTGAACCCTCAAAATGAAAATTGTTTTCATACAGGCAGGAGTTTCAATTCTTTGAGACTGTGTTGCCTTGTTTAGCATCATTTCTGATCCACAATGAAATGGGGAATGGAGTGTTGGCAGGGTGGGGAGGGGTGAAGTAGCTCTGGGACCCAGGGTCTTGTGAGTGATCCATTCCTGGATGTCTGCAATGTGTGGGGTCCCATCATTCACTGGGTCACTTGCTCTGACTTGAGTTCACTCTCCACATCCATTTCAGTTTCTGTCATCATGGTGAGGATCAAAGAGGGATCAGTGGGTCCAGAGAAAGGAAGCAGAGAAAGGAACGGAGAGAGAGAAAGAAGAGAAAGAGAAAAATTAGCAAGCAAAGCAGAAGCAGTTCATGCTGGAAATACAGAAATCACTGCACCAGAATTGATTAAGAATGCACAGTTTAGGTACAGTTAGTGTGAAGGACAGTTTGGGATTGTGGAATTTGTACCATTCAGAGAATTTGCACAGTCATAAATGCTGGCTCATGAGGAGTATAATATTCTGTTCCGGAGTGAACTTTGCATTCACCTGACCTGGATCCTCATTTGACAGATGGCATTCAGAGTGGAACAGTACTTGTCAGGGGTCAGTACAGCAAGGTGGTGGCAGGTCCCATAATTTTTACTTCCTGTTCTGGTGCAGGTTTCTTCACTGCACACACACTTCCTGTCAGTTCCCAACCCCTTTCCTCAAAATCTTTGGGGACTCTCAACTTCTCAGTCTTGTTCAATTTTGTGTCTCCCCTAGGACCTGGCAGATACCTGGGACAGAGAGATGTTCAAGAAATACCTACTCATGAATGAGCAGGGATGTTCCAAGTGTCTAAATAGGGATTCTAATAGCCCAAACCAGGCTGTGCTGGGAGAGCCAGGTCACATTAGGGAGACAAAAAATTCCTCTTTTCTGTGGCACAAAACGACAGGCATTCTTTTGTATACTAACAAAAGTCACATAAAAGAGTACCATCAAATATAATAGGACCTAACTCTACCAACACTTGTGTTACAATAAGAAGTGTGTGTTTCATCAGGGAAGAAAATTATTATCAAAGTTTCCTACAAGTGTAAATGAGAGAAACCAAAACTTTTCCTAGTGAGGGAGTTGGGTAGGGGAACAAATAAGCTTTTATTGAGCTTTTTCTTATTCCTGGTGCTCCCCAGGTCTGATATGTACATTAACACAGCTAGTCCTCAGAACAATCAAGAATGTAGGAAACTGAGGCAAAAAGAGTCTGAGTAAATTGCTTAGGGACCTGCAACTGCTTGAATCTGGATTTGAATCTAGAACTTTCTGACTCCAAAGCCACATTCCATCCTCTACATCCACATCCTCCTTTAGCCCCTCCTTCTCAAAAGCCTCATGCTTGGGTAGAACTCAGCCACAGCACCACACATGAGCCACATGCGGGAGGAGGCGGCAGATGTGTCTGCTGGCATTTAAGTTCCTCCACGTCTGGCTCTTGTCTTTTCCATCTGAGTTCCCTGTAGACCTCTGCCCAGGCATCCAGGAAATGTTGGTTGAAGCCATAAAAAGCATCCCCCCCGTCCCCCCCCCCCCCCCCACACACACACATACTGGGCTCTGATTCCAGCCACATCGTCCTATAAAGAAAGGAAAATTTACAACAAGCACACATTGCTCCAAAGTTCTGCCTGGGATTTGCCTCACGGGAGTCCCAGCCTGACAGTGTCCCATTGGGGCAGTGGGAGTGGATCTGCCAGCCCAATGAATCTGAGCCATTTAGGAGATGGTGGGACAAGGACACCACTCCAAGTTTACATGCAGTCATGAACTAGGGGCAGGCGAGACTAATCCTAATTCTTGACTTCTAACCTCTCTGTTCTAAAGCAAATCCTCCTCCCCTTCCTTCCTGTCTCTTTTCCTCCCTTTTCTGTCACTATAGATAAGTGTCCTAAAATTGTGGTCTTTACAAGTCTTGCATTGAAGTCACATGGGTAGGGGAAGAGGAGGGAGTGGCTGACACTTTGTATTTTTGCAAAGCTTACTAGGTTATTTATATGGAATACATTATGTTAGAACCACCAGGATATATTCTAGAATATTAAAATAGTTCAAACTCTCTATTTTACAGTTAAGGAGGAGGATCCTGTCCATGGTCATGGGGTGGGTTAGGAGCAGAGACAAGGCAAGAACTCTGGGTCCCAAGGTCGTGCAGAACTGTGTCCCCTGCTTCACACACATCCACCGTGTTGACCCCAAAGTCCTAAAGCGTAAGCTGTCTCAGAAGACTTAGTGGATATGGCTGACAGCCACATGGACTGGCAAGGTCACTCGACTCTGGGCACTGAGGCCAAAATAGTTTCCTGAATTAGCTATTTGAAACAGTGAGAGTTTCAAACCTGGAGACATGCTATTCCTGTAGCAAGCTTGGCAACCTGTCTGTAGGCAGAGGTAAAATCCATATTTAGAAAGTAAAGGCCCACAAAAAGTTTCTTTTGTAATCTTATTGTTTTATTGCTAAAAGATACATACTTCTTTTGTCCAACTCTCATGTGTCTGCTGACCTCCTGCCCCCTTTCTTTTAAAGTGCACCTGCCAAGTGGTCCCCCCTGTGTGGTCTCTGTTCGAATCCCACCAGCACTGGGGAGCTCATAGTCTTTATAATAAATGGATTTTGTTTTCTTACTTTTACAAATGGGAATCTCATTACTCCATGAGCCGTCCTTCAGGCACTCGATCTGGAATGTGTCCATCTCCACATTATCCTAGGAAGAAACATGACGAAGATGTGGGGAGAAGGAAAACAGGTGGGGTTGTTGGTGGTTTTTCAGCACAAGCAGCTCAAACTACAAATCTGGGTGTCCTAACCTGTGGTTTTCCAAATATAAGCCTCCAAGAGCAAGCTTAAAGATGAGGAAAAGGTAGATGCTGAGCCCATATTCTCCATTCCTGCCCTGGAGAAAGTCTTAGCGGTACCTATCTGCCACCTCTAAAATGGGTGTGAGAAGGGATTTGGGCAACTGTCTCTGAAGGGAAATCTATACTTTTTACTCCTTTTTCAGAGCAATGGCTTTTGAACCTGAGCAAGCAACAGCATCCTGAAGGCACTTGCACAGATTGCGGGGCCCTGCCCCTAGAGATTCTGATTCAGTGGCTCTGACCTGGGGACCAAGACTTTGCATTTTTAACAAGTGAGTTGACGCTGCAGTGGGGACCCCACTTCAAGAACCATTCCTTCAGAGCACTGGTCCACTAGCTTGGCTCACATAAGACTCACCTGGGTAACGTAACAGAAAACCAATCACTGGGCACTGCCCTAGAGATTCTGCTTTCATTGAGCTCAGGTGGGCCTAGGAGGGGACTTGGTTTTTTAAGTTAAGCAGGTGATTCCGAGGAGAATCATGGTTTCAGAGGGTGGGCGAGTTAGCAATACCTATCTGCCACCTCTAAAATCCCTGTTTTCCATCCCCATTTCCCCCAATAAGCCTCAAATTTGTTAAGGTTGTTTGTCCTGATTGTAGGGATGAGTAGAGCTAGATTTTTGAAATTCAAACCAGCCCACACTCTGGTAAAAGACTTTTGTGCCACTTCCAGAAATGAGAGTCTGGGACACAGGCTTTAAATTTTTAGAAGACTGAGACTTCTGGAGTGCTTTGGAGACTTATGGGGAATCTAGAAATTACTATGGTGGGACCGTCACAAGCTCTGGAAGCCCATCTATTCGGGGAAGCTCTCGAGAGAATTTCTCTAGCTTGGTGGCTCCCACTCCCCAGGCAGGACCATGTACCTTCAGCACTTTGTAGCCTGTGTCACAGCTGATGAGCACCTGGTCTTTGAAGAAATACTTGGCTTGCAAGGGCTCAATTTGCCCTTGGACAGGAGGTTGTAGCCCTGGGCACTCCTTCCCTGGTGAAGGAATGGAAAAATAGCAGGTGAGAAAACAAGGAAAAGTATGGCAGCTAGAGGCCAGTCCCTAGACTGCCAGGCATGATGGAGGTGGAGAAGACACGGGACTGGGTGTTAGGGGCCTGGACCTAATACAACCTGAAGAAGACTTACTGGAACCTGAACAGGTCCTCGGACCTCTCTTTTCTCATTTGTAAAATGAGGTGGTTAGCCAGATGATTTAATCAAAACTCAGGATTGGATAGCATATTAAGTGCCATTGAGTGCAAGCCTAGTCTGATGCTTTCTTACTTTTTAATAACATCTTCCATAGTAGACATCAAACATCTATTTGCATTTCTACAGTGACAGGGGAGCTCCATACTTCCCAAAGCTTCACCTTTCATACTGAATTCATCTGATTAAAGAAATAGTAGTTTCATATGCAACTGAAATTTATACCATTCTAATATTTTCTCATTGGGTGTAGTTTGCCCTCTTGGGGAACTCAGGATGACACCAATGGCTCTTTCTTCCCAAGACCATGCCTCAAAGTGTTGGTCTGTGATCATATGCCTCTGAGCTCTCTTTTCAAAAGGCAAAATCAGACAGGATTCTCAGGCCTAGAGCTATCCCTGAAAATGTTTCCTGGACAAACTCTCTTTTGTTGACATTTGCTTCACTTTTCTCTGCAGAACCGGGCACTAAATTTGATAGTGCAGTACAGGCCAGGATATTGGAGTCTATGAATTGAATTAGTCATGCCCAGCTGTGGTCTTGTCACTGATGTCCACCCTTTTTTTTTCAAGTTATTGCATACACCTTGCATCAAATGGCTCTATCAATATTTGGGCCGGGACTGGCTGCCTAGGGGTATTGGGGAATGAAACCTGTGGGCTTTGCCAGTCCATGGGAAACATAAAGAGCCAAACTGCCGTAATGGAACATTTTGAGCTACAGGCCCACACCAAAATTCCAGCTTCAGACTTAGAGAGGGATGGAGCTGGAAGGGTCCTCTCCAGGCCTAATGAATCACAGTGTGTGTGTGGGGGTGAGGTTCAAAAACCAAGTTCTGTTTTTTTAATCTCTCCATATGATTCTGAAGTACAGTAAGTTCGAACACACCATAAACACCCCATGATCACCCCATTTTATAGAAGAGAAACTGAGTCAGAAGAGAAAATGTGCCTTGGTGTACTCAGTGGCAGAGCTGGTAATCCCACCACAATCTCCAAGGAGTCCCACGCTGGAGCCTCCTCATCCCTCAGCCACTGCTTCATGAGGGCTGAGCACAATGACCAAGTTACCTGCTGCCTTGTACGAGAGCTTCCAGCCCCGGTTCTCGCCTGAATTGTCACTGCGGAACCGGATTGAGACATTGTGGGTCTGGGTATTGATAGGTTCTGGGGATTTCTCTCCACAGAAGGGTCCCAAGACTTTTGGCCCAGCTTCAATCTGTGAGGGACAAGACAAAGAAAAAGGAGGTTCACATCAGAATAGCCGTGGCTGCTTCAGGGGCCACCTTTACACTGTGCCTGGGGTTTTCTGGAAACCTTCATGTGAAACCTATTATTCACTCACGTTTCTAGTGGGTGTTACCATTCACCAGATATTTCCATCTCCAGTCCCACAATTTACAATTTATAATAGCCCTGACAGTGAACTAGGCAGGCTAATAATCCCTACTCAAAGATGAACATATTATGCCTCAGAGGGATAGACCTTGTCCTGTGCAGAGCATAGAAAAGGCCTTTGCTCTCAAGAAACTTGCAGTCTAGTTGGGGGAGGATAATAAATATGTGCTTTTTGTTTCTAACTTATATAGTAAAATCTATGTAACCTATAGAATTCATCATTAATATGATAGATAATAACTCTAAATAGGTGGCCAGGGAAGGCTTCCTTGAGTAGGCGATACTGGATTTGAGACATATAGGATGAATAGGAGCTTTTCATTGGAGGAGGAGGGTAGAATACTTTTCAGGTAGAGAACACAGTATATGTGAAGGTCAAGGCCAACAGAGGGAGTGCCATGGCATGACGTTGAAAAGGCAGGCAAGGGCCACATTGTGCTGAGGAATTTATGTTTACTTCCAAGTGCAACCTTGATCTAATCGGACTTTTATAAAGATCAGCCTGGATGCTATGGGAGAACAGGCTGTGTAGGGCAAGGGTGGAAGCTTTGCAGTTGACCAGCAGATAATGGGGTTTGCACTAGGATAGGAGGGTGGGATGGAGGAAAGGGAATAGGTACTATTCACTGATCCAGATTTTCCAACTCCCAGTCCTGGGTCTTTCCTCTGTGTTTAACTCTTTTCCTTCCATCTCTGAGAATGAGAACTCCTTAAGCCTCATTTAGTGACATCTACAATCCTGGGTGATACCTTCATCTTGTCAGCCTTACTGTGGAGAGGGGGGAAAAATAAAGCCCCAAGTGATTAAGTACCTGGGTAAGGCTCATGGCAGAGCTCCTAGAAACTATGTGTGGTAGGCAGAATTCTAAGGTGGTCCTCATGACCTTCACTCCAGGTGTTACTTCATGATGATGTTATGCTACATGGCAAAAGGGATTTTGTAGGTGGCCAAGTGGCTAGTTTTGGATCAGGGAAGATCCCTAGACTGGATCTGATTAAGCTGGTAGATGTTACTTTAAATAGTTATTTTTTGGAAGATAGCTGTTTGGCCTCCTATCCTGGGAGAAGGTAGAGGGCAAGATTATCAATTTCCCCAATTCAGCAAGATTTTCCAGCATCACCAGAGGGAAAGTCCATTGCAGGCTTACCTTGATATAGTCATAGGGGCAAGGCACCTCTGGATGGTCCTCAATGTCGAAAATGTCTTCAAACTGCAGGCTGATCATGAAACCTTCCTCCAGTCTGATCGCATAGAAGCATTCGGAACTCTTAGGGTAAGGGTTGGGGAAGTCAGGGCTGGTGATCACGCCAGTCCTCTGGGTGAAGAGGTTGTCACTGCACTCCACTATGGGAAACATATCAGAGCAAAGTGACCCACCACACATGGCCACAGAAACTCCTTTCTTATCTGTTACTGTATGGTTCCACATGGCCCTGAGAGGCTAGCGGGAAAGGAATATTTATCCCCCATCACAGATGGGGAAACTGAATTTTAGTGAGGGGAAAGTGATTTATCCAAGGTCACACACTAGTAATTTGCAGGTCAAGACTCAAAGGTAGTGTTATAAGCCTTCTCATCAGATTCTGTGGCACTGGGGGGAAGGAGGGAAGGACAGGGTTTAAGATGGAAAGGTTTTGAGATGGAATGGTTCAGGTGGTGGTGTCTGGACTTCTTTTGTCCTGTTCTCCCCTCAGCCCAGAACTCCATTAGGTCTCTGCTCAAAGCCTGTTTTGATCCCTCATACACTCTCTCACCTCTGGCCCCTGGCTTTGCTTTGTTTCCCTTTATGCTGCTGACCACTACTTGCCACTATGTGATAGATTTGTTTGTGGATTCTCTTGCCCCCACTAGACTGAAAGTACCCTGAACTCAGGGATTCTTTGTCCCCACTTCATCTGCTGCACCAAGGACACAGCACCTGGCTGTTGCTTAGCTCTGCTGAGGTCCTTTTATTTGCTATTGGACCTTTGTCCTTGGGTTGACCTATCCTAGATGTAGGATGTCAATTCTTTCTAAGCACTAGCTCATCCTGCTCATTTGCATGAGTAAACTGTGTCCCAGAAAAGGGGGCATGACTAACTTGAAAGTCTACAACTCAGAACAGTAGAGCAAGGTTTAGGTCGAGGTTACTTGAATTCCCATCTCTTTTCATTTTCTGTATCACACATTCTCATGGCAATGATATTGCTCCAAAGGGGGTTAAAATTAGTTCTTGGTTGGGAGAAGTCTTACCCTTTTTATGAGTGATATATAGTTAGGCATACAGTACATAAATAATATATACAGTGTATCCGTGGTATTAAAATTTCATGGGTAGGGGCAGATATTAAGAAGATTAGGAAAATAATGTTTTAAAAAGTTCCTGGAGGCACAGGTAAAAGTGAAAAAGAGATCAAGAAATCTTGCTCATTCTTAGCCTCCACTCAACTCAGTATATAGTAGATACTCAATAAAAACTTACTGAATGAAAACCATAGAAAATATAACCCTCGAGATGAAACTCCTGTATGTGCCTTTTCTCTACTGATGAGTCATACAGGGATTTTATTCAGAAGCAAGTAGAAGCTTTTGAAGGAGAAAGAAAAAGAATTCTCATTTCCAGCCTTGTCCTCCTCCAATTATCTCTCACTCAGCTTCCAAGGGATTTTTCTAAAACTCAGCTCCTTACCCTGCAGTCATACTAATCTATTAGTAATTCTCCAAACCATCCAAATTCTATTGGGCTTAGGCAGGTTTGTGGAAGCTGTTCTCTCTGCCTTTTCCTTATTCTTCTATGTCTGTCAGGGCCACCATTTCTGGAACATGTTTGCCCACACCCCAGGCAGACTCAGGTCTGATTGTGCTGTGGCCACACTACTTGTACAGCATTTACTACTTTTCACCATTTGCTTTGTGGCTGTTTCCCATTAGCCAGATGGTCCTCATGGAAAGTAGCTGACCCTTCCGCTTGTCCACATCTGCCTAGCCCAGAGACTATGGCAGAATAGGCATGCTGATAAAAGATTAAAACAGAGAGAGCAAGAATGAGATGTTTTCTTGCTGTCTCTGTCTTTGCCTCTATCCTCCCTCTTCTTTCATTTGGACCAAGGTTCTCTTTATCACAGAGGAACTTAGTGGCTATGGAAGAGAACAAAAGGAACTTCTGGGGAAGGACTAGTTCATGGCTCAGAGAGAGGGGACTGGGAATTTTTTTTTTTTTAGCAGACCAATTACCTGCAGAGGGAGAGGAGATAGGGAGAAAAGGGCAGAGATTCTTGCTGCCCAGGAAGAAAGATGGTCTACAGGCTAGGGCTGCTGGGCATTTCAACAGCATCAAACACGTGGTACCTAGAGGCACAGATCTCTGACTTCATTTTTAATTGTTCCTACCGTCCTTCTTCTAAGCCTCCCTCATCTGATTGGAAAATGTGGCACACAATGGTGATGAATAGTGTCATCCCTAGACCCCACCTCTGCAGGTCCTGTTGTCCGTGTGGAGGATGTAGCCAAAGCGGCAGGAGCAGTAGTAGCCACCGATGTAGTTATGGCAGTAATGGTCGCAGGACAGCTCCTCGTCCTCCTGCTCTGTGCACTCGTCCACATCTGTGGGGGCAGGCACAGCCTCTCAGTCAGTCAATCCATGTGCGATGATGAAGACAGTAGCTAACATTTATAGAGCACTTAGTGTAGGCTATTCACTATGTTGTGAGATGCTTGCATTTCATCATTTAATCCTCACATGAAGCCCAGAAGTAGCCAATGTTTCTGTTTACAGGAGGAAACTGGAACTCAGAAAGGTAAGAGACTTACCCAAGATTATAGAGAGCCAGGTTCAAACTCAAGCAACCTGACTTGTGGTGGTGCCACTATCTTCTATCAATAGTGAAAATAGTAAGCAGGACTGTTACTATTCCTATTCAACTGATGATAAGACTGAGAGACTTAGAGGCATTAAGTAACTGACTCCAAGTCACACAGATAGTAAATGTTGGGGACAGCATGGGCTGGTCCCAGAGCATAGGCTCTTAACTTCTACTCCATTCTGCCTGTCTCTGTGTTGCTTATAGGGGCCCAGCCCCGTCCTAAGCACTGGAAATATAAAGATAAAAAAGATGTATCCTCAATCCAATTTAAAAATTTGGCTCAGCCAGCATGGCTCAGTGGTTGAACATAGACTTATGAATCAGAAGGTCACAGTTCAATTCCCAGTCATGGTACATGTCTGGGTTGTGGGTTCAATCCCCAGTGTGGGACATGCAGGAAGCAGCTGATCAATGATTCTCTGTCATCATTTGATGTTTCTATCTCTCCCCCCGCTCTCCCTTCCTCTCTGAAATCAATAACAATGTCTTTAAAAAAAAATTGAACATACATTTCCCCCAAAAGGATATATAAATGGCCAACAAGCATGTGAAAAGATGCTCCAGGTCACCAGTCAGCAGATGGATAGATATGTGATAGAGCAAATGCAGTAAGACATTCATGGTAGAATCTGTGTGGTGAGTATACAGGTGTTCATTGTAAAGAAGAGAGTACAAGGAACTTTTAATCTTTAGTGAGAAACGGAGACCTGGGGATGAGCCACCCACTTCTCACTTACCCACAGCCATGTAGTGGGCATCAAAGCCTGTGAATCGCTCCTCATCAGAGAAATCTGACTGGAAAGTGATGGACATGAAGGAACCAGGGGAGAGGATCATTTCCTGGCCAGGGGTATGTTCAGTGTCTGTGTTCTCACTGCCACAGAAGATTGCCAGCAACTGGTCTTCAGTTTCTACCTTTGAGGTCAAAAAGAAAGGGAACAAATGAGCAGCTTCGCAAATTAGCTTCTTCAGTAGAAAAGAGGGAGGGGCTTCCCAGGAGTAGACCAAGCAGCCTGGGAATTCCAAAGGGTAGGGATTAAGGACTATGGAATTTAAGGAAGACACATTACAGCTTAAGTAAAAGTGGCCATCTGATCACCGTTTCATTCATTTTATTTAGATCCATCAGAAGTAGCTTGACGTTTTTCATTCCTGTTGACAACCAAATGGCTTTTTTTAAAAAAATATATTTTATTGATTTCTTACAGAGAGGAAAGGGAGAGGATAGATAGTTAGAAACATCGATGAGAGAGAAACATCGATCAGCTGCCTCCTGCACACCTCCCACTGGGGATGTGCCTGCAACCCAGGTACATACCCTTGACCGGAATCGAACCCGGGACCCTTCAGTCCGCAGGCCGACGCTCTATCCACTGAGCCAAACCAGTCAAGGCCCAAATGGCTTTTTTGTTGAAAAAAACTCAATGTTAAAATTAAAAAAGCGTTAGATCACCTCACAGATGGATTTTCTATGCAACAGAAACTTAGCACATTTCCAAAGAAACTTTATATACAATATAAGTCATTCATTGAGTATTCAGTGTGTGCTGACGCTGGGCAAAATAGGCGATGGGGATGATGAGAGAAGAATAAGACATAGAGCTGTGCATGTTCAGACTGATGAAAACACACAGAGCTATTATGCAGAGTGACAGGTGGTTTAATGGAAACAAGCACTGGGGATGCACACAGAAGGAGGTAAAATATCCCCATTAGAATGTAAGCTGCAGGACAACAAGACTTTGTTTTCTTTACAGATGTTTCATCAGTGCATGGAATAGGACCTGGCACATAGCAGTTATTTGTTATCAAGATCTCAAAGAACAAGGCCCATTTGGAGAACAATGAGAAGCCAGGTAATCTGTGGAGATTGTAGGCGATGCACTTAGAAAGATAGGTGATTC
The DNA here is from genome assembly GCF_963455305.1 of Plecotus auritus. Taxonomy (NCBI): domain Eukaryota; kingdom Metazoa; phylum Chordata; class Mammalia; order Chiroptera; family Vespertilionidae; genus Plecotus; species Plecotus auritus. Next base: position 182,102,271 of record NC_137771.1, on the reverse strand, counting down.
TTTTTAATTTAATTAGATTATGGTTGACCTTGAATGCCATAATAATGAGTCTTAATTTTGTGAATAAAGGGAAGACATTGAAAACTGTTTAACAGGAAAGACATGTCATCAGAACTACATTTAATAGGTAGTCTTAATAATACCAAAACTACTGGGATTAGAGATAGTATATTTTTGTGTATGTCTGTATTAAGACTCAGATGTAAAAATTGCCTATTTGCTAAAAAAATTAATTACATTGGAAGAGCCAGAGACCCAAGCAGAGATCTCAAACTGGTTGCCTAACAGTGATTGTGTGTGTTGATTTGGGAAGCACTGTATAGCAGCTGTTTGATATTATTTATTTGACCACAAATGCTTGGCCTACCCATGACTCTATTGTTTACACCTTTCCCAATTCTTGTAAGCCTGTATTTGTACTTGAAACTTCTAGACTGATTTTAGTCAAGATGCATAAGAAAATCTCTCACCAAGAATAATTTCTGCTGCCTTTCAAAGTCATTAAAGGAAAGTTCTCAAAGGCTGCCTATCTCTAGTAGATTCTAATGAATTCATTGTTTTGTTCATTTAGTTTAGTATGCCAGAGTATCTTGACATTTGACACTTCTGTTTTGAAACTAATGGTTTATTTATTTAAAATAAGTGGGAGTTTTAAAGAAAAAACAATTTGCCCTGGCAACAAAACACAAGGACAATTAATCGCTAACTTTGGGAATTGAAGTGTAAACAGAAGATGAGATCATGGCTTTGCTATTTATTTCTTTTCTCTGCAGATACTAGCCAAATTTCACCAGACTTATTACTGTAGAATGTGCCTATATGCACCCAGCTGAAATGTCACTTCCTTGAACATCACAGCTGGTTTGTTATCTGAGTTTTAAAGACAGCTGAAGTTTTACTTAATTATAATTAAAAAAAAAAGTAAAACATTTTTTTGTTGTAATACTTTTTAAAGTGCTTTACACAAAACCCTTCTTTCTTAGGTGAAACATGCCGACCCTTTGTTAGGATCCAGGGATTGTTATGAACATCAACCATTTTAGGGATATTACGTTGTGTAATGTTGCTTACCCTACATAGATCATCCCCAGACTATAATGCTTTTGTAATTCTTATGTCTTATTTATGTACTGTTTTATTTCCTGTATCTTTATGAGTTTATTAGCTGAAATGTTATAAAATACAAACAAGTTAACTGCTCTTCTTAGAACTCAATAAAAATAAGACTAAATAGGTTTGGAGTGAGGGCCTGGGAAAGGGCTTCTGCTATGAATGAGTAACTGCATGAGCTGGAGTGCCCAGTTTTGGTGGCCACTGCTTTGGAGTAATGGAAGCTGTAGTTAGAGGTCCTGACCTCCTATTTCTTTTTTTTTTTTAAATATATATTTTATTGATTTTTTACAGAGAGGAAGGAAGAGTGATAGATAGTCAGAAACATCGATGAGAGAGAAACATCGACCAGCTGCCTCCTGCACACCTCCCACTGGGGATGTGCCCGCAACCAAGTTACATGCCCTTGACCGGAATCGAACCTGGGACCTTTCAGTCCGCAGGCTGACGCTCTATCCACTGAGCCAAACCGGTTTTGGCTTGACCTCCTATTTCTGATCTACAATAAACTGTTATATGGTCACCTCCTCATTAGTTCTCGGTTATCCACCTAATAAAACAGGGGTTGAAATATTTGAGTTCTATGTTCTCTTCCAATTTTGATATACTAGTATTCTACCAAATTATAATATCCATACATACAGATTCATTCATACATACTAGGAAATGAAAGCAGGAGTTTCAACACACACATTGCTTCCTGCTAAAGAATCTGATGGACTTGTTTGTGGTCTGTAACCATATAATACATAAACAATTATCATGAATAGTAATGTCTTTAGCAGTAACACTTCCAGACACAGCAGCCTCCTTCCTGTAATTTGGTACCCCAAGGTCTTTGGGGTCTATAATGCCTATAGCATGGACACTTCTAAGTGAAACCAATCAGAGATAATTTCTAAGGAAGAGACCTAATGAAGGTCTATGATAAATAACTTACTTCCTCATATATTCCAGGCTTAGGGACCTTTTTATGATGGCAAATAAAGTCATCACCTGCAGAGCCACACTACTTTAGAGAATAGGTAAGCATGCCCCAGATGAGACCCATGGGAAAATCTGAGCCATATACACCTCTAGAAGCAGGAAAGAAAAGGCCCTGGGACTCTGGGAATTTAGCCTGTAGCTCAGAATAAAATCCTGGTATATCAGAGGTGGGAGGGAGGGACCTTTCACAGCTATTTCAATTGCCCTCCTTCTAGAGGAAACTGAGGTCTAGAGAGGGGAAGTGACTTGCTTAAGAGTAGAGAGATAATCACAAGCATTTCCTGATGTCAATTTTGCTTTTGGAACTTTTCTGACCCTGGAGAAAGAAACCCAGCAACCCAGAGTGCCCGTGACAAAAGACATAGACACTTTGACAAACAACTTTTCTGGTTCAAGGGCCTCTTGAAATCCTATCTTGGGTGCATGAACTATCTCCCAGAGAGGATGTGGCTCAGTGAAAGTTCCAGCTATAACCTAAACAGAGGGGGTCACTGGCCCTGGTTAAGATTTGCAGCTGCTGCTATGAATTGTAATATTCTATAAAAATCATTTATTTCTGATTACAGGTGGAAGATTGAGCCCTGGTTCTTGTTTGGACTGTCCCACTTAGGGCCATCATATTAACAATATAAAGGGAAATGCCTTATCGCATGATGACACAAAATTCATAATAATAGAGAACCAAGAATTATCTGGTTGGGGATCACAGACTCTTCATTTTTCTATATCTTATTATGGGTAACCATGTCCTTTCAGACTATTGTTATTAAGACACCAGCACATGGATGCATGTTCCCAACTTATTTTCTTTCAACTTAATTCAACAATTATTTATAATCCAAGTGCTGTCTGGACTGTAATGTGGAGAATGCAAAAAATTACTTATTTGTTGCATGAGCTTCATATGCAAGTCCTCTGCTTCTGAGAATGTGAAATTTTGTAGGAGAATAAGTACTCAAATGTATATGTTTTAGGGCATTGTCAGGCTATAGTTATTGCAGTGAAAGATAGGAAGTTCTGAGGGTTTAAAAAATGAAAAAAAAATATCATCCAGCTGAGGGGAATCAGAAAACATTTAGGAAGGAGACAATGTTCTTTGAGCTGGGGACTGAAAGGTGAGCAGGTAGAGAGGTGAGGGGTAGTAGGGAGAGCATCCAGGCAGAGGGAATTGAACTTCCTGTCTTCCACTGCAGTAACTATATCCTGACAATGCTCTAATGCGTACGCATTTGAGTACTTCTCTTATTCTGCTATTAAATTTCACATTCCCAGAAACATGGGACTTGCGTATGAAGCTCATGCAACAAATAAATATATTTTGGCATTCTCCACATTACAGTCCAGACAGAACTTGGAGGTATTCAGAGTCTGAACCACCCCTCCTTTTCAACCAACATCTGACATAGGAAAGGGGTTGTATTGAGGAAAGAAATCTGGAAAGAGAGATCTAAGGAGGAGAAGCCAGAGTCTGTTTTCTATGAATTTTCTACCTTAGTAGAAACAGCATAAAAAACTCCTAGGCAAAACTAGGGCAGGACAGCAGAAACTTTGGCCAAATTTCTGTAGAATGACAGATACAGCTGCTTTCCACATGCCCATAAAGTTATCGGAGTTTATAGACAGGTATCCATTGGTTCCTTGGGGCAATAGATGGAGAAGGTAGCTTGGGAGCAATTGTTCTCATTTTATAGATGAGAAACCTGAAACCCAGATGACCCAAATGAATCAGACAAGGTCATTATTTAGTAAGTGGTGGCTCTGGTCCACAATCGCAGCATTCTGATTCCATAGCCAATGACACTCATGCTCCTATGAGGCATGAGACCAACCAACAAGGGCTGTCCTGCAGACCCAATAGCTCAAAGCTTTGCTTGTCATTGCTCAAAAGCTACATCCTGGGTCCCCCTGATATCTTCTCTGGGCACTTGAAGAGCTTCACAGAGTTAATTTAGGCAGACATTTAGAGTGTGCTTGATTGTCCTCTTGTCGATTATTTGATCTTGGAACTACATTTCCCAGGGTCTTCTTTCCTGTGCAGTTCCAGGGTAGTGTTGGCCAAAAGAGGAACTTGGCCAAATTAGAACACAACAGTTTTTTACTCTCTGAAGGTTGTTTGTGATCAGATATAGAAATGAACAGATATAGATGTACCCAATAGGTTATAACTGGTCCTTACTGTCTTCAATCTGCATCCAGCTCTTCTTTTTAACTACTGGCTCTGATGACCAGCAAGCCTACCACCAGATGCTTGTAGGTGGACTGACAGGGGTGGTAGCTGCTCAGAGCCAACAGCTTCTCATAGGCTCCCCCATGGGCTCCCCTTCACAGTCCCATGTTGGTTCCTTAGCTGGGCTTGCTTAATTCTTGGATTCCTCTGCAAATGCCATAATTTCCACCCATTCCAGGGTTTCAGGAGAGCTGATTAGTGACCTTTCTGTGGTCCTCCAACTCTGTCTATGGGAAGCTGTTGGCTCTGAGCAGCTACCACCCCTGTCGGTCCACCTAGGGACCATCACTTCCCTAGTTGTTTTTATAATTGTATGGGTTCTAATGCCCATAAATAGTCATTATCTCACAATACTCACAGAGGCTCTGCTTTTCTGACTGCACTCTGGCAGATACTATTATTGGCATCAGGAGTAGGATGCTGCAGTAACCAAAACTAGAACATGTGGCTTTAGTTTGGCTACCAGTGAGGAAACTGCTTCAGGAGGCTTGACAAAAGGTGACCTGAGTCACATAGTGGTGAAACAAGTGGCAAAATTTGCCTATGGCAATTAGAAGGTAGAAAAATAGTAATAAACTTGTGGATCTGGCTGAGGAGAACTTATGTAGAATGTTGCAAGTGTCAGTATGTGCTTCCAGCTGTATATGGTAAGGTACTTCAGGAAGAATTAAGTCTTTGGTGTAAAGGCAGAAATTAGAGGAAATACAGATGGTCCAGGACTAGCTGGGTTGGAAAATAAGACTATTTCTCATCTCTATACTAGCAAAATATTTTAAAAGCAAAAATGGCCTCAGGATAAAAATAATGTCAAAGTTCTGGCTGTAAGACCCTTCATTTAAATGTAGAAGACTTGAGGCAGTGCTTAGTGCTCCCTATTAGCTAGATCAAAGGACACTGAAGCTTCTTAAGAACATGTTCCATAGTACTTTAACATGCTCTTCAAAGTAGAGAGAGAGAGAGAGAGAGAGAGAGAGAGAGAGAGAGAGAGAGAGAGAGAGAGACCTATTTTGAAAAGAACTGTGGGTGTTGTTTGTGGGTGTTGTTTTGGTCTAGAGTGGACTATATTTAAATATATGATGAGACACCAAAATTTTTTTAAAGAGAGATGTACCAACCAGCTTGGACTAGAAATGACTGAGACAATTCAAAATAAAAAGAGGATTCTAGACCTCAAGTTTCAATGAACAGGAAATAGGTGGAAAGGTCTATTCAGCTACAAAATGTGCCATTTCTTATGAAAGAGGAAGAATGTCTCAGAGGGTGAAGCTGAGAAGCCAGAGGGCAGAGCCAAGAGCCACAGAGAGAAGTGGACTGGGGACCCACTCTCAGGGAGCAGCACCGGGCTCTTATCCAGAACTGGTCTCTGGAGTCAGCAGCATGTGCCTGGTAGATTTCAGATTACTATGGAGCAGTGACTATGATATGCCTCCCATTCCTCACATTTTTCAATGGAAATTCTTTGGGGTTATCTTGTGCTGTGTCATGTTAAAGTACAGCCCTGCCAACACCAAGACAAGAAGAAATTTGGTTGGTGTAAGTGGATGGATGAGGAGAGACAGAAGAATTCCTTGGTGTGGATGGAGTTCATGAAGACTTTGGGGGGTAGGGAGTGGAGATAGATAGAGAATCAATGGGAGAGAGATAGAATGTTTAAGAATGTTTGAGATAAGAATATATCTGTCCTATTTGTTTGTTTATTTCTCAAGAGAATGAGTTGATTGTGCATTGATTTCAATTTTTTAAGTTTCCTGTGGTTTTTTTTTGGATATAACTCCTTATTGAGACTGAATCACGTGGGACCTCATCTTTATGAGTTCACCAGTTATTAGATGTTTGGGAAATTACTTCAACTCCGTGTTGTAACTTGAATTGTACTCCCCAAAAAGATATGTTCAAGTCCTAACCCTTGGTCTTGACTTGATCTTCTATGGAAATAGATCTTTGACCATGTAACTAAAATGACAGCATAATGGATTAGGTTGGAGCCTAATGCAATAACTGGTGTCCTTATAAGAAGAAGGAAACTTGAACACAGAGGGAAATACTATAAAGACAGAGGCAGAGACTGCAGGTACTCTGCCATACCCAGGGAATGTCAAGGAGTACCGAAGCTAGAAGGGGCAAGGATGATTATTCCCTGGAGCCTTCAGAGTAAGCACAGCCCTGCCAACACCTTGATTTCAGGCTTCTAGCCTCCAGAACTATGAGAGAATAAAATTCTATTGTGACAAGCCACCTTGTTTATGGTACTTTGTTATGCCAGCCCTAGGAAACTAATATACTCTGAATATAGGTTTTCTAATCTGTAAAATAGTGAAAATGAGAGTATTTATAGCACAGGAATGTTATAAACATAACATGAGTTAATATATGTAAAGCATTCAGAAAAGTGCCTGAAATACAGTCAGCACTCAATAAATCAGTGAGAAGAATAGGACCACTGAGATCCAGCTCACTGAAGTGACACCTTTCGGACTCCCAGCTAAGTGGGGTACGGGTGATTTCACTCAGCTGAAGAAGAATTAAGAAACTGGAACTGCCCCTGGATATGTTTTTGTTTCTAGGTTCCACTCCATTCCTAATCTCCTTGAAGCCATTGCACAGACTTCCCTTCTTATAAGATCCCTAAGTTCAGGCTGCTGGAGCAGAAAGGGAACCTAGAGATCCCTCACAGCCCAGCATTACCCTTATCTTATGAGAGAGGACCAGAATGAGGGATCTCTAAAAGCTTCCATCCTCAGGAGAACAGTATTAAGTCTAGAATTTCGCTACTGTCCTGTGTTTCAAAGAATTTTGCCAGATATGTGAATTTAGGCCAACGATTCAGTGACAGCCCTGGGCCCAGGACTCCTGACTCACAGGTGAATGCTCTGTACTCCTGACTCCTGAGGTCACCCCACCGCAAGCCTGTCACATCAGGGACTACACCAAGGGTGCAGCCCAATTTTGCTACTTTATCCAGTTGTTCAAATTATAGTTAAAGATGATGAAAAGGAGCAAATTAAAGGTACCAGATGACAGACAGGAAAAAAAAGACGTGTGTGCATGTGTGCACGTGTGCATGTGTGTGTATGTGTGTGTGTATGTGTGTGTGTGTACTGTATTTCAGAAGCTCTTTTTCTTAATAGCTTCCTTTTTTAAAAAATATATTTTTTATTTATTTCAGAAAGGAAATGAGAGGGAGAGAGAGATAGAAACATCAATGATGAGAGAGATTCACTCATACACTGCCTCCTTCAGGCCTCACACTGGGGATTGAGCCCACACCCCGGCATGTGCCCTTGCTGGGAATTGAACTGTGACCTCCTGGTTCATAGGTCGATGCTCAACCACTGAGCAACACTGGCTGGGCTGTATTTCAGAAGCTCTTGAAAGCCATGTAAGTCAACATAGCACAGCTGGTGGGTCTAACATTCAAGACAGCCTCATTTGAGAAGGTCTGGAGGTTGGTGCTACAGTCCTTGCCCAAGTCATGTGGCCATAAAAACAATAACAATAATAATATCAACAACAGTAATAGCAGCCGTAATAGTCCCCTTGCTCTGTGTGACACTTTCCAGTTGGCAGGATACTTTCACTTTATTTCATTTGCTTGTGATGGCAGTCTTGTGATGGATGCACTTCAGGTAGACATTTTCGTTCTGGGCCCAGAGAGGTGATGTGAGTCCCCAAGGCCACACATCCTGGGAGCAGCAGACCTGAGACAAACTCCAGATGCCCTGTCTTCCTGCCCTGGTTCAGTCATTGAAATCAGAGAACCACAGAATATCAGAGATCGAAAGGACATTAAAGGCTATCGAGTCCATCTCTTTCCTTTCTTAGATGGGGGAACTGAGACTCAGGGAAGTGAAGCAACTTGTTCAAAGTCACACAGCCCGCTAATGGCAGAGCCAGGATCAGGGCCCAGGTATACTGAGAATCCCAGCACAGTGTTCTTATTTACTTGTTAGAGTGAAAACCTGCTAACAGAGCTGGGGGAGCCCCTAACAAGGTATTGTGTGAATGCACCACGTACTGGCACAGTTAACACTGTGGGGGCCTGAGACACAGCTCCCTTACACTCCTAGGTCCTTGGAATCCAAGCCGCCTCCTGCAGCAAGGACTACCCATTCTCAGGGAGGGCTCTGGACAGAAAAGGGGATGGTATCCAAGCAGCATGAGCCCGGGAGAAGAAAAGAGCTGGCTGGGAGGAGTGGCTGGGAGCATGGGAAGCAGGCATCCTGCAGGTGGGAAACTGGCAGTGCCCATCAGCTCAGTGGGAGTGGATTGGAAGTAGGGGGGATGGGTGGAGGGAGAGTCTGGGAATCCAGGCTGGGAAGGCGGGCCAGGAAGGATTTACACTCTTGTTGGCCTATGAATGGCTCAGACGCCCCACCTGACCCCTTCAGTGACTGCAGACCCATTCACATGCAAATCCCCAGGGGACTAGGAGGCTGCGCCCAGTGGTTGAAGGACAGGAAAATTGCTGGAGGACTGCTAAAGACAAAGCCTCGCTGTGTTCTTCCTTCGCTGGGCTGCCTGGCTCAAGGTGAGTCACAGTCTGGACTGGAGTGAAAGTACTGATTAAGTAAGTGTTGAGTGGACAGAGGGGCCTGCCAGGGGCCAGTGTCACCCAGCAGATCTAGGAATGTGTGAGCTGGTTTTGTCTTCTGCCACTGCCCAGGCCCCTGCCCCACCCTAGCCCAAATGCACTGCCTCAAATTTTCCCATGCAGAGAGCTGGAAGAGGAACCAATCAGCCTGGGTTCTGGTCACTGCTCTGCCACTCACTCATGTGTCATTTTAACCTTCCTGGGCAATGGTGTGTGGGGAGCCAGTTTGTACCAGCTTATAGGAGCCAACGGCCAACTTTTCAAGGTTTTTTGTGACCCTGTTGTTAAATACAGCCATCATGAAAAATCAAGTTTCATAAACTTACATATAAGTTATATATATCAAAACCAAATTATATAAAAACTCATCACCTACTATTTTAGCATTTTACTATTATCGATGCTCTTGAGATATTATGTCTAGTATATGAGTGGTGAGTTGTGGGCTATTGTGCATCTCTTCTTCCCTCCCAACCCAGATCCAGCTGTTAATCATTTATGAGCACACACTATGTTCAGGCTGAGTTTTCACAAACATACAAGGTGGACATTAGTTCTGTCCTCTAAGAGTCAAGAGGTCAAATGAAAAAGTTGGTGTGAAAGCAGCTTGTCAAGTCTGCCACTGCCTGTCAGCATTTAGCAGGGACCCTATTTCCCAGCCCCATGATGAGCAGGCTCTCCTTCCCTGTCCCCAGCACCTCTCTCTTCATTTCCCATCTCTGTCTCTCTGCTCCAGCCACACTACCATCCCTGCTGTTCTTCAAACACACCCAGCCTTTGCATTGGCTGTTCTCTCAGATGGGAATGCTTTTCCCCAGAAAGCCACATGGCTAACTTTCTCAGCTTCTTCAAGTCTTTGCTCAGATGTCACCCCTTCAATGAGGACTAACCTGCCCAACATATTTCAATCATAAACCCCACCCTGGCTCACAGGGCCCCTCTTTACCGTGCTCTATTTCATTGCCTATCACCTGATGACTCACTATATAATGTACTTATGGATTACGTTCAATGTTCATTGTCTGTTTCCCCCAGTGCAATGTCAGTACCCTGTGGGCAGGGATTTTTGTTTTAATTACTGCTATACCCCAAGCTCTGATAAATAGTGGGCATTCAAGAAATATATGTGTCAAATAAATGGATACGTCTTGTTCCCTAACTTTTTCCTTTATGAATGAGCACACTGAAGTAAATTCAACTTCGCTCTTTACTAAGATGTATCTGAGAGCTCTCGTGTACACACTAGCACACAAGTTTGCACACCAGGTGTGTCCATATCCCGGGGCACACCCCCCTCAAACTTCCCCACACTTGAGCACATTCTCTGCCCCAGCACTGTGACCTTCCTTCTGCTTTCCATCACCCATAGCCTGTGCTGTTTGCACTTCCTGCATAAAATAAGTTTTTTTTTTTTCACACTTTTCTGAAGCTCATTTTCACCTCTTGATTCTTCTGAATCAGCTAGAATTGGTGTTTGGGAGTTAGTACCTCTGTAGTGAAAAAATCACACCAGAGAATACAATTAAAATTCACGGGAGACATTTATCTATTCTCATTCTCTTTTCTTTCAGGATCCAAGGCCTCCTGTCCACTCCCACAGAATTAGCAGAGCTACTGCAGTAAATGGGGTCAGCCACAGCCTGAAGGTCGAGTAAACACAGAGCTCTGCACAGAAATTAGTGGCGGGGGTCAGAGCAGGGCCACAGAGGGACTCATCTCTCAGTTATGCAGCAGGATGCGGACTGACCAATGAGGCCTGGGGAAGTGGGCGGTGGACTGGGAGGTGCAGACCATCAGGACTGAAAAGACTTGCAAAGGTCAGCTAGTCCAATTTTCTCACTGGACAGATGGGGAAACTGAGGACCAAAGCAGAGAGGTGACTTGCCCAATGTCTCAGCAGAAGTCAGTGGCTGATTTCTAGACCAGAGTCCTTTCCTTTATACTCACCATCAAGAGACATATGCCTTTTATTGTTCTGCCCCAGGACTGTGCTCACTGCTGGGAAAAAACACGGACATGGGCCCTGAACTTATAAGACTGATAGTCTAGTGGAATGACCTTGAGTTCACAGCTAGAACTTGTGTACCACAAACAGATAAATTGAGCATTTCCCAGCTTTCATAGCTCAGACTCCGTTTCCAATTATTTTTGTAAAATATTTTTTCTCTCAAAATCAGGATAAAAGAGTTCTTTAACAAAATCTAGACAACACAGAATCCTCAAGGTCCTTTCATTTTACTAAATTACCCTGACAGGCAGTGTTGTCTTAGAAAAAAATGCATAGCCAGGAAGCATATCAAGGTCCCTACCAGGATAAAGCCTGTTCTGAGAGGGACCGAGTGAAGATAAAAATCATGACTTGGAAGTAAGACAACCAGGAATTGAGACTTGGCTTTCTATGGAGACTTGGACAAATCCATTTAAGTTTTTTTTGTGCTCAGTTTTCTTTTCTTTAAATTAGGTATAATAATCCCTGCTCTTCCTATTCCATTAGAATAAAGTGAAGCAATAGTTTAGAATCTGCCATAAGTTTGTGTTGCTGCAGGTAAACACATATGAGAAATAGCCTCCTGCACTTATACAGGTCTTTCAAAGTACCTTTCTATAAATTGCCTGACAAGAGCAAGGTCATGGATAGCCAACTAGTGGTAGAGATGAGAAAACTGATATTTATTGAGCATCCACTGATACCAGCAGGCATTTTGTTACTCATACTATTGCCATCATTACCACTGTAATAATATTTATTGAGCTAATCACAGATGTCTAGGACATACATCATTAAAGCATTGATCTCATTTGTCATTCCCAAGAAGCCCATGAGATAGGCATTGTTATTATTTATCCACATTTACAATAAGAGGTGGAGGCAGGGCCTGACCCCAGTTCTGACGGATTCTAAAGCCTGATTTTTGAACCCTTGAGCATGACTGCCTTTTATAGTGTTGATTCCACTTACAGCCATTATCTCATTTAAACCTTCCCACAACCTTTGAGAAAAGTACTGTATATCATTATAAACTTCTTTTTCTTTTACTGATGATAAAATCAATTCTTAGAGAGATTGAGAAGCTTAGGGAAATGCACTATTGAATTATTATTTACCCTACAAGACTTACCTCAAGCATTAACTATTTCCAAAGCCTTTCCTGAACACCAAGAAATGACCACTCCCCAACCTATATACTGCCTTATACCACATGTATTAATTGCCTAGCTTTACTTTATTAATTATGTACTTGTCTCATAAGAATTCCTTGAGGACAGGTACTCATCTTTGTGGAGCCTGCCTTTAGTGCAGTGCCCAGTTTATGGAAAGTTTTCAATGCTCAAGTGTGGGGGAGTTTCAATAAGATTCTTGGACTTCATTCCATAGATGGTGGGGAGACATTGAAAGATTTTGAGATGGCACAATCAAAGCAATGCTTTTCCTTTGGACACATATAGAGGGTGGAGTGGATGAAGAGAGACTGACAGCTGGTAGACATCTAGGAGGCTATTGCAATAGGCTAGAGAAGAATAAGAATTGCACTAAGTGGCTAACAGTGGAAAGAATGGAAGAAAAGCTGAATACATCAAGGATATAGAGTTAACAGAGGAACAGTGGTGTTACATCACATGAGCATTTAACAGATGCCAATTGAGCTATTTGCACTCAATAAGTAAAAGAGAGAAGGGAATAAAAGCTGCATGCAGGTTTTTATTGTCTACCTTTCCAATGAACAGATGTCATGTAGTGAAATTGAAAATAGGATGTGTGCATATGCTGTCCCCTTGGTGGTTCTGATTTCTAAGTACCTCCTTCAGTAACATCAGCTCCAGGGCTCCTTTCTAAGCACAAGTTGACCACTTCATCTGATGCTCAACCAAAGGAACTGTAATTTGTTGCATTTATGAGAAAAAAAGTCCCTTCTGGATATACTATAAGACAGTGCTTTACTATATTTAAGAGGTTGAGTAAGTTTGACTATGGACAATGTTTGCCTTACATTGTACTTATATTACATTACACTTAAAAAAAACACACACACACAAAAAAAAAACCCTAAGCATCTGCAATATGGAACTCCACTGCCATTTTTTTTTTTAAAGAAGAAAGAGACTGAAAATCTTGAGATATAAATTTTGGTCCCAGTGTGACCTTGGCCAATAAATTGCCCTTCCCTAGGCTTTTATCATAATGATGATAGAATTGAACTATGATTTTTGAAGTCTTAGCTACATATGTATGAGGGCTACATTGGCCTTAGAGACCATCTTGTTGAAGTTCCTATATTTCAGTATCCCCCTCTAGAAGTAGTCACTTGCCCACGGTTTACCTAGTTAAAAGAGAAAGGCCACAAGAATCCTGGCCTACCAACTCCCTGGCCAGCATCTGTGCTCTGACCTCACCTGCAACATTAATCAGCTGTGATTTGTATGCTTCATCTGTGCACTGCAGGAATCCACACATTGCAGACACATTCCAAGGAAGCAAATGCTGTTGTGCAGATGTGTATGCATTTTGAAGACAAAGGACTGCGGGAAATCAGGTCGGAGAGAGGAATTTCCTAAGATGGAAGCATCTGGACTGCAGCCTTGGGGTCCTGCTCTTCTGTAAGATACTGATATGCAGTGTCAGCAGTGTGGTCATCATCACCCTGATGGGTCAGGGTGGGAAGGGTGGTCTGTGGGTTTAGGCTACTCTGAAAAGGGTTCTTATGAACTGGAGGGTTCTTTAAACCCACTTCAAAGTCTACCAAGACAATTTAGTCACAGAGTGATAAAGCCTCAAAACAGGGCATATTGTATGAGCATTTAACATCCCCGGATAGAAATCATCAAATGGAAATCAGTGATATTTGAAACTGCTTAAAAAAAGACAGCAGTGGCATGATATGTTTACAAGTTTTCTTTAAATGACATGTCACTAAGGCATCCCCAGCAGACTGTAGGCTCTTAATGGAGTGCTTATGGCCATAAAACCTTGAGAAGTGGCCGTCATAACATACCATTACTGGTTTCTGGTATTATTCTAACCAGGAAATTAAGGGTTTGGTGGGATCATCTGTAAAGTTCTGGCAAGGAGAATTAGGATTAGAATTCTGGAATTTAAGGGACTTTAGTGATCATCTCATCTCACCCCTTCATGGACTAGATGAAAAAAAACATAATTTTGGAGAGGATGTTGACTTATCCAGGGGCGGTGTGGCGTGCTCATACTCATGCAGATAGAAAGCAAAGAGCCTCCTTCTCATTAGTAGCCAGGAAAGACACATATTCTGAGGTCAAAGGTTGGAGGGCAATTAGAAAAAGTGAATGGGTTTCAACTATATGTGGAAGGCTTTTGGGTTTGTGAGTTCAGAGGCCAGAATACTAGTCTTGTCCCTGAATTATAAGCTTCAGTCACCTCTTCTGTCCAACGGGAACATAAGCAACAGTCAATAATTCCCAAAAGGTGTGAACTTCAGGGTGACCAAGGAGAATGAGTGAGCAGAGTGAGCTTCGGAGCCACCTTCACACCGAGCAGCCCCACTTCTGTTTTCTCTATCGGCTGACTAGAAGATTTCTTAGAAGAAAACGTTCATTGGGACATAATATTTGAAAAACAACAAATATTGCATGGGACTAGATGAGGGTCCAGAGGGCCTCAGCAGCCTGATATTCTGTGAGTTCTTGACTCCAGGAGAGGAACTCTGCAAGGCATGAGTGGCCAAGGGCACAGGACCTGTCTCCTTATGAGCACCAATTGTCAGCTGACCAGGGCACAGTGTCCTGCAAAGGAAGGCCTGCTCAGGCCTCATGGCTGCTGGAGCCTCTGCAGGGAGGCTAATGCTGGTGCTCGTTGGCATTCTAGAAGGGAATCAGCTGGACAAGTGCAAGTAGAGAAATGCGTCTTGCCCTCTCTGCCCAATGTGTTAATTCCTTCCTCCAAAGATTTAGCAAAATGTGTTTGGGTCAGAGCTACAAGGACTGCAGGGCACTTCAGGTAGGCAGCTCAGTTTCTGCATTGTCTCAAGCAGACTGATCTTTGGTTACAAGTCTGATTTTGAGCAAAGAGAGTATTACAAGATTTTCTTGTCCACTCCCAATCATTTGGAAATTAATGGCAGATATGGGACTAGAACAGGCATTTCCTAAAACCTAGGCAAGAACCCAAGACTATGCTGTTCTTCCAGAAGCTTTAGTTCCATCTTCTTGGGCTTTCAGAAAAGTGTTTCACCTTCCTGGATGGAAACCATTAATCAATTTCTAACATATTCTCCAGCCAGAAAGGTCAAGCTTTGGGTAGAAATGTATTTCAGTGTCCTTAATTCATTGTCAGAAAGGTCTTCAGATTCTCTTGTTGCCCTTGAACAGTACCTTGTCATTTTTTCCCCCATACAAAATGCAGCTGATGTCAGCTCCTTAATCTGCTTTTCCAGGAGACTGAATTTATTTGGGGCAAAGGAATGAGTTAAATCCTCTATTGTGTGTTTATCATCTTGATAAAGGAGTCCTAACAAGGTCAAACCTGGCATCTGTCTGAATAAGAGGAAAACTTGTGAGAAATGATTACTCAATGCATATCAACCAAGAGTAAATTCTAGGGGTAGAGAAGGGGGAATAATGAAAATAAGTCATTGTTACAGCTAAAGAAAAAAATCTGTAATTTTTATAGTTGTGAGGCTTCAGCTACCAATAAAAGCAAGTGCTCTCACTGAGAAAATTTCTAGATGGTTGACATGTTTGAAAGTAGAGGAAAAAGGCAGTTAGGAAGTTCATATCTAGCTTTGTCTAAATCTACGGAACATACTGTCTTATTTAGCCAATGTTTGGTCACTTTCCTTGTGGTGACATTCACTTTCCAACCCAAATATTCAAGACTATCTTGGTTTTATGACCAGTACTAGTTGGGGAATTGGGCTGGGGGATTCTGCTAACCTAATGCCCCTACCCATAATCTATCTTCTCTTGGGGTTTGGTTCTGGCAGAGGCTAGATTATATCCTAAAGGACATAATTATCCAGTTAGTCAGAAATTTCAATTTAGGTTGATGCACTGGGGTCTTGATGAACAGCCCCTTCCTGAGAGGTTGGCTCCATTTGTCAGCCTCCCATTGTCATTACTCTTTTCCATCTTCTGCAGTGGCTATTTTCTGGGCTCATCTTTCTTTGTAAGGGACCAGATCTTTTGTATCCCTAAATTCTCATAGTCCCTAGCACAAAACATTCAAAGAGGGGCAGCATCCTCTAGAGCAGTGGTTCTCAAATGAGGAGATTTTGCCTCTCTGGGGGTATTGGCAAGATCTGGAGACATTTTTGGTGCTCAAAACTCAAGAGGGAAGTGCTATTGGCATCTGGTGAGTAGAAGCCAGGGATGCTGTTAAAAACTGTATAATTCTCAAAACAGCTTTCCTCAACAATGAATGATCTGGCTCAAAATGTCAATATTTAGAAACTTTGCCATGGAGTACCAATTTTGGAAGCTTTCATAGTCACAAAACCCTTGTTGCAAGTAATATTTTTGATGCAGATCCAACATAAATGATAAGCAACATCCAGCAATTAAAATGAGTTTAAACAGGGTAGGAGTTCACAGCCCCACTTACCAGGCTCCCCCTGCTTCTAGTGGCCTTGTAACCCCCTGCAGTATCCTGGGGCTCAGTGGATTACAGCTTGTATAGCCAAAAAAGCATAGGATTGACAGTCACAACACATGGGTTTAGATCCTTGTTTTGCCACTTTCTATCTATACAACTTTGGGTGAGTTGCTTTACCTTCTTGGGTTTTTTCTTGGCTTATTAAATGGAATAGTAGTACCTGCCTCATAGGATTGTTTTAAAGGTTGAATAAGCTTATAAGTGTAAAAGCACCTTGCAAACTCACTACTTTGTTGTTGATCAACCATCCTGGCTAATACAAGGCTAACTCTTGTTGAATTATTGGCTGTGGAAAAATGAGTCTACAATAATCCTAACAATATGCTAAGTCTGCTCTAGAGTGGTTTGATGAGAACCTCTTCCAGGAAGTCAGAGAAAGTTTAGAAAGCAGGTTCTCAACTTTTCAAATCAGACACAACCTTAATAAACTCAATCTCTCAGAAATACTCCAATCATATTTTTTCATTTAAATTAAGAAAGAAAGAAAGAAAGAAAGAAAGAAAGAAAGAAAGAAAGAAAGAAAGAAAGAAAGTTCTCCAACCTTTCTTAGCCTCACTTTTAAAGAACAGCTTCCGATCCATGGTCTTGTTTGTAGGCTCTCTCTAAATTCCAGGTAATATTGTGTTGATTATTTCCTGCCCCTCATCCATGTGTTTTTTCTTTACATTCCCCTCTGATAGTGACCCCCACCCTTGCCTATACCCTTTGCTGATAAAATGCAAACTCCTTAGTATCACATTCAAGGCCCCTCAGAATCTCTTCCAAATCTAACCTTCCACTCTCACCTCCAACTGTCTGCTACTGGATATCCTACACTCCCCCAAACACTTGATCATTACTTAGAGAACTAGGCAATACTTTCTAGTGCCTCAGATTTTGACATACTTACGGATGTGTTTCAGTCTGATTAATGCTTATGCTAGGGTCCCTCCCCTTTTCTGCTTTTGTGAATTAAAAGTGACCTTGGAGTAGAGGTTAGTGAAAACATTAAAGACTTTGAGAACAGAAATAAAAAGAGGAAGCTGTGTTTGGCTGAGTTACACTTTGCCAGCCTCATTTTCCTCATGGTCCTTTCTCAGTTTGTGTACTCATCCTGCACCTAGCGTGTCACTCACACCTTCATTCATCATGTTGTAACCTTGTGTGTCTCCCTCACTGGACTGCCAGCATGGGAGTAAGCACAGCATCTAATTCATCTAGGCTTGCCTAACTCCCAGCAGATTCGCTGGTAGACATCCTGGCCCAGTTAGGGAATATCAGGGGTCTCACCTTTACATAGTCATATTCACAAAGATAGGAGGATTCCAAGTTGAAGTGCATGAAGTAAAGCTTGATCCGAAATCCTTCTGGAACAGTGATATTCCAAGTCACTCTTGAATCACTCGGGTAGGAGTCTGGATAGCCAGGCGACTGAATCTGGCCAAACATATTGTTAAGCTCCACAGTGTGGGCCAAAGCCTTCCACAAGGAGAAGCACAAAGCATGATAAAGAGGGAGCCACCTAAAAGACATAAATGGATCACCTTACATTCATGGACACAGTTGCTCACCATTTAACTAAGTCAGCAGCCCAGAGATCAAGTTCTCAGCATATCTCAGCCACTGACTTCTGCCTTTACTCCTCTCTTGTGGGCCTTGCTTACCATACAGAAAATGGTAACTCAGTGATTTCTAAGGTTTCTGTCAGTTGTGCTCTTTTGAAGATTTGATAATAGTATTAAACTTTGCCAGCAAATACCACATTTGGGACTTTGACACACATCGTTTTTCTGTTGAAAATGTAAATTGCATAATCAGGTAAAAGTTATTATCATTTCTTCAGCTCAACTTCATTTAAGAATCATAACCTCTTCTGTTTTCTAAAAAGTAATAGTAACATAGTAATCTTGGGATGAGATTTGTACTCAATGATGGGATCTGCAGTACCTTACACAAATTTAACAAAATTAATCAAGGTATGCAAAATTTTGAATTAAGAAAGACTCAGTAAAACAAATTTTTTCCCTCTTGGTAAGTGTTCTTATAAAATGATCAAAACCCTACAATTTATTTCCAGCTGTAGGAATAAAAAAGAATGGACTATTAAAAGAGTTGGATAAAGGGCAAGGAAAACTCAATAAAACTTACAGAACACACCCAATGTGACTGATGCAATAGAGGCAGAATGTTCAAGGCTGGTCAAAACCCTAATGGTCAATTTACACCACACCAAGCATCTAATAGACTGACCCCTCCCTGACCCAAGCAAGACCCAAGGACCTTGAATTCAAACATCCCAAACCTGGCTCATCAACTTCTCCCATAAGTAGTATTTATTCTGCTTTCCATGGTCAATTGATGTAAAAGTTCTTATATGGAATACTAGAGGCCCAGTGCATGAAATTCGTGCATGGGGGAGGGTCCCTCAGTCCAGCCTGCACCCTCTCGTAATCTGGGACCCCTCGAGGGATGTCTGACTGCCAGTTTAGGCCCGATCCTGTAGGGCCTAAACCACAGTCAGATATCCCTCTCATAATCCAGGACTGCTGGCTCCTAACTGCCAGCCTGCCTGATTGCCCCTAACCACTTTGCATGCCTGCCTGATTGACCCTAACCACTCTGTCTGCCTGCCTCATTGCCCCCAACTGCTTGCCTCCCTCCCTCATCGCCCCTAACCACCTCTGCCTTCCTGTCTGATTATCCCTAACCACTCGCCTGCCTGCCTGATTACCCCTAACTGCTCGTCTGCCTGCCTGATCACCTCTATCCACTCTGCCTGCCTGCCTGCCTGTTCGCCCCTAACTGCTTGCCTGCCTGCCTGATTGCCCCTACCCACTTGCCTGCTTGCCTGATCACCCCTACCCACCTCTGCCTGCCTGCCTGATCACCCCTAACCACTCTGCCTGCCTGATGCCCCTAACTGCTCACCTGCCTGCTTGATCGCCCTAACTGCCTCTGCCTCGGCCCCTGCCGCCGTGACTTCGTCCGGAAGGTTGTTCGGCTGTCCAGTCTAATTAGCATATTATGCTTTTATTATTGTAGATTGCTATTGCATCCTAAGTGGTCTCCCTGCCCCCACTTTATACTATTCAGCAATCTTCCTCCAAGGTTGATTTACTAATACACAGATGTTGACCATGCTGTGCCACTGTGCCTGCAGGGTAAAGCATCTGCTCCCGTGTTGGCTGATGATCGCTTTTTGATCTAGTGCTGATCTGCCTGTCCAACTTAATCTCAGTGCCAGCCATACTTTGGCATGCCATGCCCACCCATAACTCGGCCTTCTTCCACATGCTGTAATCATTCCCACCTAATTGTCTTGTTTCTCTTCCATCATCCAGTTTAAAGCTTCCAATGCTATAGAGTATCTTTCACTCCCTTGAACACACATCACACTGAACTGCTTTAGGGGAACAGCCCCTGAAGTTTGATGTATTGGGGTTCAAATCCCAATTTTTCTGCTTACTGGCCATGAAATCTTAGGTAATTAGTCTCTCTGAGCTCTAGTTTCCTCATATGAAAATGGGGATTATTATCTCTAATTAAAGAACTCACATGAGCATTAAAGGTTATGTATATAAAGGACCTGGTGTAGAGCCTAATATATAATCGATGATGACTGAGTGACTGAATGGATGAATTTATGAATGAAATGGGGCCACAGTCTTATACAACCCCAAAAGTCAATGCTGGGAAATTATACCAGCATTTTAGGATTAATAATTATATCTTTTCTAGTCAGAAAACTGTTTTTCCCAACCCTCTGTCCCACATGTACAGATGCATATATGTGTATATATGCATATGCATGAATTTTTGAATCTATATACATAGCTTTCTCATGATATTTACATAAAAGGTAAATAGGTAAGTGCAAATAGGAGTAGAAAGATATCAGCAGGGTGCTAGCAGTGGTTATCACTGACGTGGGACTATGAGTGTTTTTAATTTTATTTTTGTGTATACAAAATATTCAAATTTGTCTAGAAGGACCTGTACTATTTTTTTTCAATATAAATAAAACAATAAAATTACTTAAATTTTTTTCAAGGCCCTTACAATAGCAACATGTGAGATGCAACTAAGGAAGCAAATTGTTTTAATCCAATTGTCAGGGTCAATATTTTTTTAAACCAATCTGTTGGAGGAAGGGCCACAGAGGCAGAGAGAAGGGAAGGCATTAGTCCAAGTCTCTAGTGAATTCATAGGAAAGCTTAGTCCAGAAACTCTCACTCACAGGGCCCAGGCAGCCCTACATTCAAGAGAGGAAATATACCCACGTCAGCAGGGCAGGGAGTTCTGCTGCAGTGCTGCTTGGGAAGGGGAGAGTGCTGGTCCTAGGGCAGAAGAACTAGGTTCCAGTTCAGACTTTTACTTCATTTATCTAACCAATCTTGGGAAAGTCATGTTAGGTTTCTATCTCTTCATCCATTTGGTGATAATAATGACTTCCTACAGGGCTGCTCTCAGAAAAAAGGTGGTTGGAAAGTGCTCTGTTAACCACCCAGCCCTAGGCAAACATTAGTTAGATTACTCCATCATGCTGCTTCCCGAAAAACAGGGGGGTTAGGAGTGAGTGTTGGCTCCCAAATCAGACTTCCCTGCAATAGCGACATCCAGATTGTGCAAGGCTCAAAGGTCAACTTTCTCCATGGCTGCTTTTTCCAGACCACATGGAGGAGACTCAGCCTCCTACTGCGGGGCTGTTAAGGGCCGGCTGCTGACAGCCCAGAAGCCCAGGACCATGTGGGGTAGACAACTGTTTAGTGTGGGAGGAAGGCCTGCGAAGCTTTCTGTTCTATTCTGTTTGCATCTCAAAACAGTCGAACATATGAAACAAATATCTCCTTGCACATAATAGGCTTGAGCATATGCTTGCTTGCTTTAGGGGCTGCAAATCAGAGGATAAAAGTGTCGGATTTCATTCCCCATCACACTTTCTGAGTGTTTTTGGCTTCTTATACACCAGGCACCGGCTGTACAATTCCTGACACCTGCTATCTATATTCTAGCTAATCAAAAAAGTTGAGCTACATTTGCTTGAAATGTCAAAAGTAATGTCGAAAACTGGGATTTCAGAGGCTCCAGTGTGGGAGCAGGCCATCAGGAAGGATAAAAATGCCTGTGTAGATCAGTGATTGTGCAATGAGTAGTAATTTCTATCCTCTCCATTCACTCCCCTCACTTCAACCCACACTACATCCAGACTGTCTCTGAGTAGAAGAGTTGAAAGGGACTGCATAGATCCCTTTGACAACACCCTTAGTTGACGGGTGATGAAAAGGATACCCCAAGAGGTGACATGTCATAGCCAATACCATATGGCGAATTAGCTTCAACAGAAGAAGGGAAGAACCGAAGCTCACAGAGGAAGCTGGGTCCATGCCCATATGCCCAGGCATCTGGCCAAAGCAATTAATCCTGTGAAAAATAATTCAAAAACCCATGGCTTTATGTGAAAATTTTTGGAAAAGATACTAATACCAAAGCCTCTCCCCCAAAAGATTCTAGTTTAATTGGTCTGGAGTGAGGGCCAGTCCTCGGCACTTTGAAGTATTACAGATGATGCTAATGTGCAGGAGGACTGGGAGATGCCAGTGTAGAATGTTACTTGATTGAGAGTCTGGTAGAATATGGCAGAAAAAAAAAATCCAAGTCTGGGAGTTGAAGCCCAAAGACCCAAGTTTAAGTCTGAGCCTTCCAAATCATCCATGTGGCTTTGGGTAAATTGTTAACTGCTTTTATGGTCACTTTTTCGTAAATCCTTACCTTATCCAAAAATCTGAAAACCAGAAGAGACAATGCCCATAAAAGCGTTTTTTAAACTCTGAAGTGCCCTTCTATATGAGGCAAGACTCTTGGAAAACTTTTATTGGAGCACTTTTCTGTAGTATTTGTGCTATTTCACAACTGAATGCAATTCAGCCAATATTTATTGAATGTCTAACAGGAAACAGATATTATGCTAAATACTGGGCATACTAATACAAAAAGATTCCGTATCTTAAGAGACATTCAGTCTTGGAAGAGGAGGTGGGCATTTAAACAAGGAGATGTTACAAAGACAAGAAGAGATGTAGCCTCAGAGGACAGAGGATGCTTACTCTGGGGATGTTGGCTAGGGAAGAGGAGGTGATGTTTGAATCGGCTGGAGCAATTGGGTCCCCTAGGTAGAAAATAAGGGGGAACGATGTTCTGGGTTAAGGAATGGATAAACGCAAAGACACAGAACTGTTCATCAGCCCTGTAGTTTGGTATGACTGGGGCATTGGGGGTAGGGTGAGATTCAAACAGTGACAGATCAATCAAATTGTCATTGCATGTCGACATTCCTTTAGGAGAAAGGAATATGAAGTTAGATGGCAGATCTAAAATTACAATGTATTTAAAAAGAACAAATGTTCTTTTAAAAGAATTAACCTTAAAGACCCGATTACCTCTCTGAACTACAGGTAATCTGAGTTCAAAGAGTTAACAATCTGAAGCCCCTCATTGATTCCAGACCCAGAATAGTTGCTAGGTGACTTTGCAAAAGAGAAACAAATAGAACACCCTTTTTTTCAATTGAGAAGAAAATTAATGGGAAAGGAGGCGTTTAGGGACTTAACATCAACAGTGTTTTTCTTTTCTTTCTTCTTCCCCTTTTTTGTATTCTTAACCGCATTAACACTTATAAGTAGTAAAAATAATTACGGTGATAAGGTTTTGAGACTTGCAGAGGAAAACTTACAAGGAATGTATAGTAGGAAGGATCAAGTAACTCAAACTATAGCTGAGGAATAAGAAATGTTGAAGAGCATAAAAACAATTAGAATTTAAAGTCCTGGGTTCAGAACCAAAGGCTCCTTTTGAAAAAATAAAATTGTGGTATCCTGTAAGAACCATTTGGTGCTATTGGTATTCTGATTCATGCCACCAGCTGCCTCTGATTTCAGTCAGAAATTCAGAAATTTATAGAAAACTGTAAAACGGGGACAGGTTTTCAGTTTTCTAAATTGAGGTTTTAACTAGGCAACTTCTGAGGGTTTAAGAAACCACAGAGCTGAGCTGTGGGAAGCTGGTTTCTTTTCTGGTCAGAACAAATGAACACACAAACACACATCTAACTCACAAAGTGTTGGGAGAGGTATACCAATGTTCTTTGCAGAGGAGGAAAACAAAAAACTGAGCTGTGGGCAGCAGGAGGAAAGTCTCATTCGCCAGCAGGCAGCACCCTGCGCTGGCAGAGGAGGAATCTGAGCGTCAGCAGCCCTGGGCAGGATTTGCACAAAGTCTCCCGTTTCAAGTTGCATGTCTCTGGAGTCCCAGGAAGGCGCCCATCCCAGTCTCCCTCTCAGAGCCCGAAGGATTGATAAGAAACCCTTTGTACCACCCACAGGACACAAAGGTGAGTCAGCCCAGACACAAGGTCAGACCCTGCAGAGCTACTTGACACCTGGTCCCTGAAGGGACACCCTTGCCCCATTCCTACCCTGGCACTCACCTCATTTTCCTGCCTTGGGTGCTCCTGGCTCCCTGGCCTTGGTCCCCCCGGCCTGAGTTGTCTGTGAGCTCGTCCCCGATGTGGTGTCAGCGATGCCTTATCTTTGTTCTGAGGTCCCTGTGTGTCTCTGGAATTGGCTGGCATTCTCCATTCAGGTCACGCCTTCCCCTGCCTGCAACAGATCCCCTCTCCCCCTCTTCCCCTCTCTCCCTCTGCCTTTTCCCCTCTCTCTCTCTCTCTCTCTCTCTCTCTCTCTCTCTCTCTCTCTCTCTCTCTCTGTCTCTTTCCCCCTCCCTCTTACACACACTCAGAGAAACCTGACAGAACAGAATCTGTCTTCCTGAAGAGATCTGCTCCTCCAGTTCCCTCCTTTATCCTGCATGGCTGGCTCCAGTCCCTGAGAGAAAATAACTGAAATAAGTGAGTGGCTCAAATAGGTATTTGTGTCACCGTGTGTGTGTGTGTGTGTGTGTGTGTGTGTGTGTGTGTGTGTGTGTGAGAGAGAGAGAGAGAGAGAGAGAGAGAGAGAGTCTGTGCGACTGTGGGTGAGTCTGTTTGAGTGTAGAGGGTGGAGGGGGACAAAGTCTAATTTCTCTTCAGTCTCCCTTGCCAGATGGCTATAGTTTTCTGCTCTTTTTCAGGACACTGGCAAAAGGACACCAACTAAACAGAAATAACCAACCAAGAAGGCAATTCTAACATCCACACTGGGAAAGAAAACAGATCCCTGATCCCCAGGTCTGTGGGCAAACAGCACAGGTTTTCCTGTGAGCAGAGCTGCTGGCTGGGAATGTTTGGGAGCAGAGGCTCTGCAGTTGGCTTGGTGTTCCCACTGAAACACAGAACTTGTGTTGTTTACCAACTCAGAGGGTGTAGAGGTCGAACACAGCCAGAGAGGATGGTTCGCAGTCAGAAAGCCCTGCACCCCAGTGTAGGAAGAGCCAGACCTGTATGCAGGTTTGTGGAGAAATCAGCACCAGATCTAAGCTGAGCTGAATAATAAGAGAGGTAACTCCCTTCACAACAATGACAACCAAATGGGCATAAAACTGAGATTTTTACTGAGAACCTTTTCTGCATTAGGCAGAGCGATGTACAAATGTCATCTTAGTTACTCCCACCAACTTGTGAGGATCATACCATTATACACATTTTACAAATGAGAAAACTGAGGTTCAGAGAGGCTGCATGACTTGCCAAGATTGCCAGCCCTTTGTTACTTCTTACTGCTACTACCACTAATAGTGATGCGTCAGGCCCTATTCTAATAATGTGTTAATTCCCTCCAATCATCTTTGTACCTCAGCTAGGTGGGTAGTAATAGTGTCACCATTTTATAGGTATTGACACTGCCCAGAGAGGTTAAGCAACTTACCCAAGGTCACACAGCTAGAAAGCAATGAGGAAAACAATCTGAGCTCCAACTTATTATATTGTACTGCTTCTCAGTAATGTATTAAAATGCATATGTCAATTCAAGTACACACAACATTCACAGAGAAACTCAATTTGAACTATTTTGAAAACAGTGCTAGACTCCGAACTTCTATCTAAGCCAGCTGTGCACGTTAGGCCCAATACTGAACATCTTTAATTCTGTTTTCTTACCTAGAAAATGGGGTTGCTATGAAACTTAAGTGGGATTATACTTACGCAGGGCTTTTTTTGAAGCTAGCCAGTGGTGTACCTGAGAAAGGGCTACCACCGTTTCTAACCATTGGGGCACATGCATGCACTCCCAACTTTGCTTTGGCACATTTTAGGGAATGATGGCTTGAATCCCACTGAACTTCTCCTTGCTCCCTTTTCTCTCCAGTTTCTCTATTTTAACACTTTCAAATGCCAGACTTACCAAGTCCGGCCTTATTAAGAAGCTGTGGTCAATAATGTGGGTGCAAGCACATGGGATGAGAGACTAGGTTTGTCCTCAGTCACTGTTTCAATGAAATGTTGCTTTGTGTTTCAGACATAATAGAAACAACCCCCTAAAAGTCCCATGAAGAAGACTCACAGGGTGCTTGGACATCAAATAACTCTCACAAAACATTTAAATTATTTAAGTGTAAATGAAGCAGAAACACATGGACTACATTTCTCTTGGAATACACAAGTGTTTTAAAACTGAAGGAGAAAGAATTTGGCACAAGGCACAGTGCGCTGTGCAGAGGGTCCTGCCCATTAAAGACATTTCCTCCATTCACGCTGCAGCTGAGCTGGCCCTCTCCTAATTTAGGGCACATACAGGGAAATGCAGTCATTTGTCCTGGGCATGAAGGGGAGAGCTTGGGAGGGAAAGCCATCAGCTTCTCCTCGCAAAGTGTCATAGAACAATTGAGCCTCCTGAAATGGTTTCCTGGCCATGATTTTTCAAGGCTGCCAGCGTTCATGGGAGGCGTTTGAAGTAAGTTCTAAGCCAAAGTTCTGCCAATATGCAGCAGATTTGATGTGTGCCTCCCTGGGAGTGAGCCAAGGCTCTAATGGAGTCTGCGTGAAAACAAGAATGTTGTGGCTCAGGAGTGATCTGGGTGGGCTTCAGGGAAGCTTCCCATTGGGTTGGACTGCATTGATGATATTGTCCTGTGTTTTCAATAAAAACTCCCTGTGGTGTCATGAATAGATGGGGGAGTGGGAGCAATGGAAGGGAAGTGGTCTGGAAGTAATATGGGTAGGCTAAATATGGGTAGGCTAACTTGTATGTGACCTTGGGCGGGTCACCTAGGTTGTTGACTATGGGAGGGGGAGGGAGGCATCAGTTTGCTCCACCGTGACATCAGGGAGTTGGACTCTGCTGAGATCATGAACACATATACATGTGGTCTGGAGGACTATGGGATGCTATTGCAGCTAAGAATATCTAAGAAACTGATAAATAGCCCCAAAGATCACAGCTAAGGATTAAAATTTGGGTTATCCAACACATTGACTTATAGTAGGTCAAGTGGATTGCTAATGACCTATAAGCCAGTCAAAGAGTCCAAAGTGGTCCTCTAATCTCGACACTGGCTTTATCTGTTGCCATAATAGCATTCCATTAATCAGGATTCAAACATAGGTATTCAGAACAATAATTTTTAAGAAGCTTCAACTAGCTTTTTTTTTTTTTAAAGTTTCACCAAAAAATTTAAAATATGCATACAAGGAACTAATAATGTGTTATTTAGGATCATGAAAGTATAGAATGGCAGATGTGGGCTCAATACCCCCAGGTTATAGTCAGGGTAAAGGAGCAGAAAACTACTACAAAGAGGGTAAGTGGCACAGCATTCCTACCACTAGAAAGGACTTAGTTTACATGTTCTACTGAAGTATTTATTATATGCAACTCTTGAGATGGAACTTTCTGGAATTCCATGAATGTGTTAGAAAATGTAAGGAATTTGGGCAATGGGTTTTTGTTGGCAAAGTCTTAAATCCAAGCTTCCTAAGAATATATAAGAAACTGATAAATAGCCCCAAAGATCACAGCTTAGAATTAAAATTTGGGTTATTCAACAAAATGACTTATAGTATGCTGAAAGCCATCACTTCAAAGCCTACCAGACTATCAGAATCATCTGGGGAATTAAAACAAAAATACCAATACATTATTACATGTAATATTCCTATCTTTTTACAGATGATGACACAGGTTCAGAGAGACTAAGTGTGTCAGCAAGAGGACAACCAATATTTACAGCCCAGGCCTCCTGACCCCAAATTCAGGACACTTTCCCCTCATCTGAGAATTCCTTATCCTGTCTGTGGACTTTGAACACCCATAAGCCTTGTTGTCATGTAACGGGAAGAATTCAGGGAAGGAAAAATAGTTATCTACTAAATATATAAACTGTTAAGCTCTTTTATAGGCTGAATTGTGTGCTCCAAAATGCATGTGTTGAAGCAAGCCTTAACCCCCAGAATCTCAGAACATGACTATTTAGAAATAGGGTCTTTAAAGAGGTGATTAAGATAAAATGGGATATCAGGGTGGGACCAAATCTAATGTAATTGGTGTCCTTATAAGAAGAGAAGATTAGGACAGACAGAAAAAATAATACGTGAGGAGACAGCAAGAAGGTGGCCATCTGTGAGCCAAGAAAAGATGGCTCAGAAGAACACCTTAATCTTGAACTTCTTTAAAATATCTGCCAACACCTTGATATTGAACTTCTAGTCTCCAAAACTGTGAGAAAATAAATTTCTGCTGTTTGAGCTGCCCAATCTGCAGTATTTTGTTATGGCAGCTTTAGCAAACTAATACAGGTGCTCTTACAGAAGGTTCCCCCAAAGCATGAAAGACATACTACCAGTGGTGTCAAGCTGGTTGCAGGTGCCAAATACATGGAATTAATAAACACTGGGTCAGTTAAAATTCTGTTTGGTAGGTAAAAAGAGAAACCTTGACTAATGCTTAAATATAGAGAATTTGTTTTCTTTATATAGCAAAAAGTGAGAAGGTAGGTAGTTCTGGAGCAGCTACTCAACATTGTTTTCTTTCTTTGTGCTCTGCCAGCTGTAGAAATTGGGCTTTCATGGTCATGCTGTTACCTCATGGTTATAAAATGGCTGCAGTGACTCTAGATGTCGTATCACTATCTAAGCAGAAAAGAAGAATGAAGAGGAAAAGGTAGCATTGGGAGATTTTTCTTAATGTCTCACAGAGCTGGGTCCCTCAGCCACTACTAACTTTGAGGGTTTTACAGCTTATACAGAGGAAGCAGGCATTAAAGAAGATAGGGGTTGGAAGTGGGGATTGTATGAGTTGACTCTCAATGTCTGTCACCATCATATGCCAAAAAGAGTCCTGACTTTTAAATTTCTCCTTCACTCTTGATATTATAAAAAAGAAAGTCTCAAGGTGGTATCATTATACCATGAATGCTATTTTCCCTTTTAACAAGGAAAGGCAGCCTCAGGTTCAGAGTCTTGAGGATGCAATGGTATTCTGCTGGAATTTAACAATTTTTTATTCATTATCTTTATTTTTATATTTATGGCAGAACCATGTTTTCAAATATATGGATTCTAGTTAAAAAAATAAATCCAGAGTTGATTTAAATAAAAGTTTTTTTAAAAATAATAATTAGTTGGTATCTATGCATCTGAAAAAAAATTGTAAAGGTAAATAAATGGCTACATGTTGGGAGCATGGGTCTAGAGCAGGGGTGGGCAAACTTTTTATTTTATTTTATTTTTTATTAAGGTATTATATGTGTACATATCTTACCATTGCCCCCCCCCACCCCACTCCCATACATGCCCTCACCCCCCAATGTTTTGCATCCGTTGGTTACTCTTATATGCATTCATATAAGTCCTTCAGTTGATCTGTTATTTCCCCTACCTCTCCCTAACCTTCCCGCTGTAATTTGACAGTCTGTTTGATGCTTTACTGCCTCTGTATCTATCTTTTTGTTCATCAGTTTATAATTTTTTTCATTATCCCCAAATGAGTGAGATCATGTGGTATTTTTCTTTCATTGACTGGCTTATTTCACTTAGCATAATGTTCTCTAATTCCATCCAGGTGCCTACAAATGGTAATAATTCCTTCTTTTTTATGGCAGCATAGTATTCCATTGTGTAGATGTACCATAGTTTTCTGATCTAGTCATCTGCTGACAGTTACCTAGGCTGTTTCCAAATCTTAGCTATTGTAAATTGTGCTGC
The DNA here is from genome assembly GCF_963455305.1 of Plecotus auritus. Taxonomy (NCBI): domain Eukaryota; kingdom Metazoa; phylum Chordata; class Mammalia; order Chiroptera; family Vespertilionidae; genus Plecotus; species Plecotus auritus. Next base: position 182,072,624 of record NC_137771.1, on the reverse strand, counting down.
TATGAACATAGGGGTGCATATATCCTTTTTGATTGGTGTTTCTGGTTTCTTAGGATATATTCCTAGGAGTGGGATTACTGGGTCAAATGGGAGTTCCATTTTCAGTTTTTTGAGGAAACTCCATACTGTTCTCCACAGTGGCTGCACCAGTCTGCATTCCCACTAGCAGTGCACGAGGGTTCCTTTTTCTCCGCATCCTCGCCAACACTTGTCATTTGTTGATTTGTTGAGGATAACCATTCTGACAGGTGTGAGATGGTATCGCATTGTCGTTTTGATTTGCATCTCTCGGATAATTAGTGACTTTGAGCATGTTTTCATGTGTCTCTTGGCCTTCCTTCTGTCTTCTTTCGAAAAGATTCTATTTAGGTCCGTTGCCCATTTTTTTATTGGATCATTTATCTTCCTTTTATTAAGTTGTATAAGCTGCCTGTAGATGTTGGAGATTAAACCTTTATCAATGATAACATTTGCAAATATGTTCTCCCATACAGTGGGGTTTCTTGTTGTTTTGTTGATGGTTTCTTTTGCCGTGCAAAAGCTTTTTATTTTGATGTAGTCCCATTTGTTTATTTTCTCTTTGGCTTCCGTTGCCCTAGAAGCAGTATCAGTGACAAAGTTGTTTTGGCTTATGTCTGAGATTTTGCTGCCTGTGGATTCCTCTAGTATTTTTATGGTTTCCCATCTTATATTTAAGTCCTGTATCCATTTTGAGTTTATTTTTGTGTATGGTGTAAGTTGGTGATCTAGTTTCATTTTTTTTTTTTTTGCATGTATCTGTCCCATTTTCCCAACACCATTTATTGAAGAGACTGTCTTGACTCCATTGTATGCTCATGCCTCCTTTGTCAAATATTAATTGTGCATAGTGGTTTGGGTCAATATCTGGATTCTCTATTCTATTCCATTGATCTATATGTCTGTTCTTGTGCCAGTACCAGGCTGTTTTGAGGACAGTGGCTTTGTAATACAGCTTGAAATCTGGTATTGAGATCCCTCCTACTTTATTCTTCTTTCTCAGGATTGCTGTGGCTATTCGGGGTCTTTTTTTATTCCAGATGAATTTTTGGAGAGTTCTTTCTAGGTCTGTGAAATATGCCGTTGGTATTTTAATGGGGAATGCATTGAATCTATAGATTGCTTTGGGTAGTATGGACATTTTAATGATGTTGATTCTACCAATCCATGAACATGGTATGTTCTTCCATCTACTTACATCTTCCTCTATCTCTTTTTTCAGTGTCCTATAGTTTTCCGCGTTTAGGTCTTTTACCTCCTTGGTTAGGTTTATTCCTAGGTATCTTAATTTTTTTGGTGCGATGGTAAATGGGATTGCTTTTTAGTCTCTCTTTCTGTAAGTTCACTATTGGTGTATAGAAATGCCATAGATTTCTTGGCGTTGATTTTGTATCCTGCTACATTGCCGAATTCATTTATTAAGTCTGTTAGTTTTAGGATGGAGTCTTTCGGGTTTTTTATGTACAATATCATGTCACCTGCAAATAAGGACAGCTTTACTTCTTCTTTTCCAATTTGGATGCCTTTTATTTCTTCTTCTTGTCTAATTGCAATGGCTAATACTTCCAGTACTATGTCAAACAGGAGTGGTGAGAGTGGGCATCCCTATCTTGTTCCTGTTCTTAGGAGAAATGGTTTTAGTTTTTGCCCATTGAGTATGATGTTAGCTGTGGGTTTGTCATATATGGCTTTTATTATGTTGAGGTATGATCCTTCTATTTCCACCTTGCTGAGAGTTTTTATCAAGAAAGGGTGTTGGATTTTGTCAAATGCTTTTTCTGCATCAATTGATATGACTATGTGATTTTTATCTCTCAATTTGTTTATGTGATGTATCACATTTATTGATTTGCGGATATTGTACCATCCTTGCATTCCTGGGATAAACCCTACTTGGTCATGGTGTATGATCTTTCTGATGTACTGCTGGATCTGATTTGCTAGAATTTTGTTGAGGATTTTGGCATCTATGTTCATGAGGGATATTGGCCTGTAATTCTCCTTCATTGTGTTGTCTTTATCTGGTTTTGGTATTAGGGTGATGCTGGCTTCATAGAAGGAGCTTGGAAGTGTTCCTTCCTCTTGAATTTTTTGGAATAGTCTGAGGAGGATAGGTTTTAGTTCTTCCTTAAATGTTTGGTAAAACTCTCCTGTGAAGCCGTCTGGCCCCGGGCTTTTGTTTGCTGGAAGCTCTTTGATGACTGCTTCAATTTCTTCCATAGTTACTGGCATATTGAGCTGTTTGGATTCTTCCTGATTGAGTTTTGGAAGGTTATATTTTTCTAGGAATATGTCCATTTCCTCCAGGTTGTCCAGTTTGTTGTAATAGAGTTGTTCATAGTATTTTTTAACAATCCTTTTTATTTCGGTGGGATCTGTTGTTATTTCACCTCTTTCATTTCTGATTTTGTTTATTTGGGTCCTCTCTCTTTGCTTCTTGGTGAGCCTGGCTAGAGGTTCATCAATCTTGTTTATCCTTTCAAAGAACCAGCTCTTGGTTTTGTTGATCTTTTGTATTGTTTCTTTGGTCTCTATGTCATTTATCTCTTCTCTGATCTTTATTATTTCCTTCCTTCTGCTTACACTGGGATTTTCTTGTTGCTCTTTTTCTAACTCTTTGAGTTGTATGGTTAGGTAATTTATTACCATTGTTTCTTGTTTTTTTGCAGTAGGCTTGTAGAGCTATGAACTTTCCTCTCAAGACTGCTTATGCTGTGTCCCATAGATTTTGGATTGTAGTGTTTTCATTGTCATTTGTTGCCATGATGTTTTTTATTTCTTCTTTGATCTCTCTGGTAACCCAGTCATTGTTTAATAGCATGCTTTTTAGTCTCCATGTGTTTGATTTCTTTGGGTTGTTTTTATTGTAGTTGATTTCCAGTTTTATGCCACTGTGGTCTGAGAAGATGCTTGATAAGATTTCTATCTTCTTGAATTTGAAGAGACTTTGCCTATGTCCCAACATATGGTCTATCTTTGAAAATGACCCATGTGCACTTGAGAAGAATGTATATTCTGTGGCTTTGGGGTTAAATGTTCTGAAGATGTCAATTAATTCCATCTGGTCTAGTGAGTCATTTAGGATTGATGTTTCTTTGCTGATGTTTTGTTTAGAGGATTTGTCCAATGGTGATAGTGGGGTATTAAAGTCTCCTACTATGACTGTATTGCTGTCAATCTCTACCTTGATATCCTCCAGGAGTTTTTTTTTTTTATGTATTTGGGTGCTCCTGTATTGGGTGCATATATGTTTACCAGAGTTATTTCTTCTTGTTGTATTGATCCCTTTAGTATTATGAAGTGGTCTTCCTTATCTCTTGTTATGTCCTTCACTTTGAGATCTAATTTGTCAGATATAAGTATTGCTACCCCAGCTTTTTTTTTCAGTTCCATTTGCCTGGAAAACCTTTTTCCATCCTTTCACCCTCAGTCTGTGTGCGTCTTTTTTTCTGAGGTGGGTTTCTTGTAGACAGCAGATATATGGGTCGTGTTTTCTTATCCAATCCGTTACCCTATGTCTTTTGATTGGGGCATTTAATCCATTAACATTTAAAGTTATTATTGATAGGTACTTATTTGTCGCCATTTTTATTCTTTACCGCTGTGTTCCTTCTTCACTTCCTATTTCTTTTTTTTTTTACAGCAGACCCTTTAGCATTTCTTGCATTGCTGGTTTGGTGGTAATAAATTCCCTTAGTCCTTTTTTGTCTGTGAAGCTCCTGATTTCACCTTCAATTTTGATTGATAGCCTTTCTGTGTACAGTATTCTTGGATTCATACCCTTCCTTTGCATGACTTTGTATATTTCATTCCATTCCCTCTGGCCTGATGAGTTTCTGTTGAGAAATCAGTTGCTAGTCTGATGGGGGTTCCTTTGTATGCAACTTTCCATCTCTCTCTTGCCGCTTTTAAGATTCTTACTTTGTCGTTGGTGTTTGCCAGTTTAATTATAATGTGCCTTGGCATCGGTCTATTGGGGTTCATTTTGCTTGGGACTCTGTGAGCTTCTTGGATTTGTGTGGGGTTTTTCTTCCCTATATCAGGGAAATTTTCTGTCATTATTTCTTCAAATAGGTTTTCTATTCCTTGCTCAGCTTCCTTTCCTTCTGGAACCCCTATTATGCGGATGTTGTTTTGTTTTGTGTTGTCCCAAAGTTCCCTTAGGCTCTCCTCCTGCCTTTTAATTTTTTTTTCTAGAAGTTGCTCTACGTGGGTATTTTTTCCCATCTTGTCTTCTAGCTCACTGATGCCGTCCTCTGCTTCTTCTAGTCTACTCTTGATGCTTTCTATTGAGTTCTTTACAGCAGCGATGTCATTTTTCATTTCTTCTTGGTTCTTCTTCATTTCCTCTTGGTTCTTGCTCATATTGTCGAATTTGTCTTCCATTCTTTTCAGCCACCTTATGACCATTTCTCTGAATTCTTTTTCTGGAAGGTTGCTTGCCTCCATTTCGTTTACTTCCTTTTCTGGTGATGCCTGCTTTTCTTTCATATGCGGGCTGTGTCTTTGTCTCCCCATGGTCTCTCTTCTCTGGGTGTCTGGTTATGTAGTTCTCTCTCTCCTGTGTTGATTTAAAGGCACAAAATACAGCACTACCAGGTACAACACACAAGGCACTGAACAGAAATGTATTCACGATATTAATAACCTCCAATAAAGTTGACCACCAGAGAAAGACAAATTAGGGGATAGGAGAGAAAGAAGAAGAGGAAAAAGAAAGGAAAAAAAAAAGGAGTGTCAAAATGAAAAGGAAAAAAAAATTAAGAGAGACAAGAAAGAGACTAAGAGAGAAAGGGGAACAAACTATATATATGGGGATAAAACTCCAATAGAACAATCACTAATCCCAGCAAATGCCAGCAACAAGTACCTGGGGATTAATACAAACTACAACACCAACTAATATTGAGTGAGGCCAGGGAAATCAGAAGCACAAAACAAACAAAAAAATAAACAAAAGAAGAATAAGCAAAACAATCTCACAAAAAAGCATAAAAATTCAATATAATCAACATTCAAGCGAACAACAACAAAACGACAGAGAGAAAAACAATTTTTTGGATAGTTAAGACAGCGAAGAGAGAGGTGTGTATGGACTTGAAGCAGGGGATTGGAGATTAGATATGTAAGTAGGGTGAAATTTTAACAAGGGGTAAACAGAAAGAATAGGGAAAATCTAAAGCAGGAAAGGGGTAAGATAAACAGGACACTGAAAAGGGGAAGGTTAGGAAGAGAGTGATGGCATAAAGGTAGAGTTGAGATAGAGTAAAATGATGCTAAAGGAAAGATGAAAATAGAATGTAGAAAACTAATCCCAAAATAAAATGACACTTTAAAAAAAAAAAGATAAAATAGCAGTAGTAATAATATGGATTGAAAATAAAAATGTAATAATTAAAAAGGTAAAATCAAGTGAGGAAACAAGAAAAAAATTTAGTTTCTTGAGTAAAAGATGCAAAAAATGAAAATAAAAAAATAAAATATAAAAAATAAAATGTGGAGTTGTGAAGGTCATTCACTTTCTCTGTTGTTCTGTTTGGCACGCCTGTTTCTCAGTCCAGGCAGTATTGCAGTTCCCTGCGTTCCACTGCTCTTCAGTGATGTAAGCCAGTCCTGATTTTAAGCAGGTGGTGTGTCTTAATTTCTCATATTCCTTTATTTTTGATTACACAAGAGTCAATTTATGATTCAGCCCCTGGGTAGCAGTGTTTCTGGATTGACTTCTGGGTCTATATATGGCCTCTCTAGGCAGTGTTAGAGCCTTCTTTCCCTGTGGCACTCACTACCGGTTTGTGGGAGTGGGCTGCCTCAGAACTGGCTCTCTGATGGTCACTCCCCGCTCTGATCCCCAGGTTCCAGAAAAACACTTTCCCCTGCAGTCTCCCAGGGTGTCCCCAACTGGGTGATCCTATGTATTGGGCTTAGTAATCAGAAGCAAGGATTTGAAGAGGAAAAAGCCCAAGTGTGCGAACTCCGGGGCTGCGCGTAAGTCTAGGCAGCCGGCACACCTTTGAAATTCTTAGGGTGTCCCTGCACGTCAGATCAAAATGGGTTGCTTTTTAGAGAGCCCTTCTGTTAACAGCTCTGAGGATCCCATTCCACATTCACAGATCACGCCAGCCCCAACAGCCACGGATTTTTCTAGGCACAGACTTCCCTGGTCCTCCAGCTCCCGCAAAACGCGCATTCCTCTCTCCTGCCGGGACCAGACACCTCACCATATCCCAGGCAAAATCTGACCTTTCTGTGGTGGAGTGTAGAGCTCCTCTGAATCTGTGTGTTTGTGCCAATTGGGGAGCAGTGTTCTGGGGCTCGCAGCTGTTCCGTGGGTGCCGCAGTTGTGGATTCTCAGGCTTCCAATAAGCTCCAATTTTCCGTTCAAGATGGCGCAAACTCCTTGTTGGAGCCCATAGCTCCGGGAGGGGACCCAGCCACAGTGGGGGCTGCCAGGTCAGGGGAACCCCGTCTAGCAGTCCCCCACCTTCTTCTGGAGTTTAGCTGTCCCTTAACTTGCCAACAAACACTCCTCGTGCGACCCTCAGCTGTTCTTTCTTTCTGCTCCAGGACAAGGTTCGGAACACGTCTGTCTATTCCGCCGCCATTTTTCCTCCCCCCCTGGGCAAACTTTTTGACTCGAGGGCCAGAATGGGTTCTTAAACTGGACAGGAGGGCCGGAACAAAAGCATGGATGGAGTGTTTGTGTGAACTAATATAAATTCAAAGTAAAGGAGTGGAGGGGAGAGCAAGAGAACCGGAGAGAACAGCCGGATCCGGCCTGCGGGCCGTAGTTTGCCCAAGGCTGGTCTAGAGGGTGGAGTCACGGTGAAAGAGGACTGGCCTGTGAGTCAAGATGCCAGGAATGGAGGCCACATTTTGCCCGAACCCAATGTGAAGCCTTGAGCTTTCTGTCTGTCCTCCTGGGTTTGGAGTTTCTAATTTCAATGGTAATGTTGGACTAGGTGTTTTGATTTATCTTTTGAAAGTACATTCCTACTCAAACACTTCATGGCATCTCTGTTTCAGTGTGTGGAACAATATCTGTCACATTACTATTGAGATGAGATTAAAATTTATAAGATCTCAAAGTAGTTTTAAAAAGAGGGTGACCATGGGAGCATACTGGAAGAGGTTAATGGGGGTAGGGGTGAAGGAGAACCTATGAAATACTTTTAACAATGAAGATTTTTTTTTAATAAAAGAGGGTGAACTCTAAGATAAAATAGAAAAAGGTACACCCAAGAAGAATGCTTCTCTGTTATGACTCATTTTATCCCAAAAATAGCCAGTAAAGGCCATATATTATCATCTCTATTTTACGTACTTGATTAATAATACTGCAATGAGGTAATTTAGTCCCAGAGGTGATATATGCATTGCCCAGGTTTGCATAGAAATTAGATGGTGGGGCTGAGACAATGAACTCAGACTTCCATAGTCTTCTGCTCTTTTATATAAAGTTGCAGGCCACTCTATTTGAGACTAAGTGTTTTAAAAAGAAACTTACTTTTTAAGACACTTGTCTGGCCAACACAGCTTGGCTCCCTACTACAGAGTATTGTCAGATAAAGAGGTATGTTAAGGTGTTTTGACTTCTGCTGGGGAGCAAATTCCTCATGCATTCTAAGTTGCCATTAAGCTTGTGGATTATAGAACCTCCTTTGGTCTCTATAAGAGGAGATACCTCACTCCTTTTCCCATCTCTAAGCCTAAATTGATTCCTATCCTCTTCCTCACTCTTCTCCAAGCCAGAATCGAAGTTTACTAGTGGGCAGTGAGAATGAGTCAACCATACATCAACTTCTGCTTTCTATCTTATTTCATTCAGTGAGAAACAACTTGAAAGCAGCTTCTTTAAGAGAATTCTGGCTCTCTCTTTGACCGTCTTTCTCATGTACCTGGACAAAGGGTGAGAGGAGAGGAGATTAAGATTTAAACTAGCAAGAGGTAGGGATGTTCCACTTAAACTTCTGACCAAAGGCAGCCTTGTCATTTAACCAAGCTCTACTGAAGAACCTGGTACTAGCCTATCTGGTAACACTGGGTATCTGGTTTTCTGTTTGGTTGTTTCTCCTCATGGTAATCATGGGGGAAGATGATGTATAAGAAGGAATCTTGGGGTCCTTAAGACCTTGAAACATACACCATTTGTTATGGGCTGAATTGTGCCCTCCTACCCCCATTCATATGATGAAGTCCTAAACCCGAGTATCTCAGATTATGACTATATTTGGATATAGGTCTTTAAAAGGGGACTCTTATGGTGGGCCCTAATACAATGACTGGTGTCTGCATAGGAGGAGGAGATTAGGACACAGACAATACAGAGGGATGACCATGAGAGGACACCTCAAGAAAGCAGCCATCTGTGAGCCCAGGAGAGAGGTCTCAAGAAAAACCAAACCTTGTCAACTCCTTGATCTTAGACTTTTAGCCTCCAGAACGGTGAGAAAATAAATTCCTGCAATTTAAATGACCTATTCTATAGTATTTTGTTATGGAGGCCCTAGGAAATTAATACACCATACACACACTCTGTTGGATTTGCTCACTTAAATCCATTTCATATCAATTATAGCTATCCACTCCTATTTGGTCTCCTCTCTCCCAGAGGTTACTCAGATGCAAAGGCCACATAGATTAAATAGATCTTAGTCAACCATGGACAGGGTTGACTAAGCCATAAGAAGCAAATGGAGAACTGGGGTAAGACAGTGTGGAGGATAGGAATCAGATCATAAAGAAGTCAGGTTCTCACTTCCCTAACTCCCTATGGCTGTTTCATGACCACTACTTTTCCATCCTCCTTCCAAATTCCCCTACTCTTCTATCACTCTGGCATACCTTACTCATCTCTGTTAATGAACTTCCAACCTGTTGGTCCTATCTTTCATTCTCTTCATTAAAAGTTTAGGCACAGGGCACCATTGGTTACCTTTCTTTTCCAATTCCTCCTGACACCTTGAGTAATGTCATTCCTTGACTTCATCTTCAATGATGACTTCTTCCATTTCACCTTAGCCATATACTATACCCATAGCTACATCCATCTGTGAAATTTTTTAAAATAAATCTTTTATTGTTCAGATTATTATAGTTGTTCCTCTTTTTCCCCCCATAGCTCTCAACCACCCAATTCCCCTCACACACCCTGCCCTTACTCCCCCCACTGTCCTCATCCAAAGGTGTATGATTTTTGTCCAGTCTCTTCCTACACCCCTCACACCCTCTTCCCCCTGAGAATTATCAGTCCACTCCTTTTCTATGCCCCTGATTCTATTATATTCACCAGTTTATTCTGTTCATCAGATTTTTCATTCACTTGATTTTTAGATTCACTTGTTGATAGATATGTAGTTGTTGTCACTTAGTTGTTCATAATTTTTATCTTTACCTTTTTCTTCTTCTTCCTCTTCTTAAAGAATACCCTTCAGCATTTCATATAATACTGGTTTGGCAGTGATAAACTCCTTTAGATTTTTCTTATCTGGGAAGCTCTTTATCTGACATTCAATTCTAAATGATAGCTTTGCTGGGTAGAGTAATCTTGGTTGTAGGTTCTTGCTATTCATCACTTTGAATATTTCTTGCCACTCCCTTCTGGCCTGCATAGTTTCTGTTGAGAAATCAGCTGACAGTTGTATGGGTACTCTCTTGTAGGTAACTGTTTTTCTCTTGCTGCTTTTAGTATTATCACTTGTCTTTTGCCCTTGGCATTTTAATTATGGTGTGTCTTGGTGTGGTCCTCTTTCGATTCCTTTTGTTTGTTTGGGGTTCTGTACGCTTCCTGGACTTGTAAGTCTATTTCTTTCACCAGGCAGGGGAAGTTTTCGGTCATTATTTCTTCAAATAGGTTTTCAATATCTTGCTCTCTCTCTTCTTCTGGCACCCCTATAATTCAGATGTTGGTACGTTGAAGTTGTCCCAGAGGCTCCTTGCACTATCTTTTTTTTTGCATTTTAATTTCTTTATTGATAAAGGTATTACATATTTGTCCTCATCCCCCCATTACCTTCCCAACCCCCTCCTCCCCCCACTCATGCCCTCACTCCCCTGTTGTCTGTGTCCACTGCTTAGGTTTATATGCATGCATACAAGTCCTTTGGTTGATCTCTTCCCCTTACTCACACCCTCCCCTACCTTCCCTCTGAGGTTTAATGGTCTGATCGATGTTTCTCTGTCTCTGGATCTATTTTTGTTCATCAATTTATGTTGTTCATTATATTTCATAAATGAGTGAAATCATGTAAAATATATCATTCTCTGCCTGGTTTATTTCACTTAGCATAATGCTCTCCAGTTCCATCCATGTTGTTGCAAATGGTAAGAATTCCTTCTTTTTTACAGCAGCATAGTATTCCATTGTGTAGATGTACCACAGTTTTTTTTTTTTTTTTTTTTTTTTTTTTTTTCAAATTTTTATTAAGGTATTATATGTGTACATATCTTATCATTGCCCCCGACCCCCACCCCACTCCCATATATGCCCTCACCCCCCAATGTTTTGCATCCGTTGGTTACTCTTATATACATGCATATAAGTCCTTCAGTTGATCTCTTATTTCCCCCACCTCTCCCTAACCTTACCACTGTAATTTGACAGTCTGTTTGATGCTTTACTGCCTCTGTAACTATCTTTTTGTTCATCAGTTTATAATGTTTTTCATTATCCCCAAATGAGTGGGGTCATGTGGTATTTTTCTTTCATTGACTGGCTTATTTCACTTAGCATAATGTTCTCTAATTCCATCCAAGTGCCTACAAATGGTAGTAATTCCTTCTTTTTTACGGCAGCATAGTATTCCATTGTGTAGATGTACCATAGTTTTCTGATCCAGTCATCTGCTGCTGGGCATTTAGGCTGTTTCCAAATCTTAGCTATTGTAAATTGTGCTGCTATGAACATAGGGGTGCATATATCCTTTCTGATTGGTGTTTCTGGTTTCTTAGGATATATTCCTAGGAGTGGGATTACTGGGTCAAATGGGAGTTCCATTTTCAGTTTTTTGAGGAAACTCCATACTGTTCTCCACAGTGGCTGCACCAGTCTGCATTCCCACCAGCAGTGCACGAGGGTTCCTTTTTCTCCGCATCCTCGCCAACACTTGTCGTTTGTTGATTTGTTGATGATAGCCATTCTGACAGGTGTGAGATGGTATCGCATTGTTGTTTTGATTTGCATCTCTCGGATAATTAGTGACTTTGAGCATGTTTTCATGTGTCTCTTGGCCTTCCTTCTGTCTTCTTTCGAAAAGCTTCTATTTAGGTCCGTTGCCCATTTTTTTATTGGATCATTTATCTTCCTTTTATTAAGTTGTATAAGCTGCCTGTAGATGTTGGAAATTAAACCTTTATCAGTGATACCATTTGCAAATATGTTCTCCCATACAGTGGGGTTTCTTGTTGTTTTGTTGATGGTTTCTTTTGCTGTGCAAAAGCTTTTTATTTTGATGTAGTCCCATTTGTTTATTTTCTGTTTGGCTTCCATTACCCTAGGGGCAGTATCACTGAAAAAGTTCTTTTGGCATATGTCTGAGATTTTGCTGCCTGTGGATTCCTCTAGTATTTTTATGGTTTCCCGTCTTATATTTAAGTCCTGTGTACCACAGTTTTTTAATCCACTCATCTGCTGATAAGCACTTAAGCTGTTTCCAAATCTTAGCTATGGTGAATTGTGCTGCTATGAACATAGGGGTGCATATATCCTTTCTGATTGATGTTTCTAGCTTCTTGGGATATATTCCTAGAAGTGGGATCACTGGGTCAAATGGGAGTTCCTTTTTTAGTTTTTTGAGGAAACTCCATACTGTTCTCCACAGTGGCTGCACCAGTCTGCATTCCCACCAGCAGTGCAGGAGGGTTCCTTTTTCTCCACATCCTAGCCAGCACTTGTCGTTTATTGATTTGTTGATTATAGCCATTCTGACAGGTGTGAGATGATACCGTATTGTCATTTTGATTTGTATCTCTCGGATAATTAGTGACTTTGAGCATGTTTTCATATGTTTCTTGGCCTTCCTTCTGTTTTCTTTTGAAAAGTTTCTATTTAGGTCTGTTGCCCATTTTTTTTTAAATATATTTTTTAAAAAATATATTTTATTGATATTTTACAGAGAGGAAGGGAGAGGGATAGAGAGCTAGAAACATCGATGAGAGAGAGACATCGATCAGCTGCCTCCTGCACACCTCCCACTGGGGATGTGCCCGCAACCAAGGTACATGCCCTTGACCGGAATCGAACCCGGGACCCTTCAGTCCGCAGGCTGACGCTCTATCCACTGAGCCAAACCGGTTTTGGCCCATTTTTGGATTGGGTTGTTTATCTTCCTTTTGTTATGTTGTATGAGTTCCCTGTAAATGTTGGAGATTAAACTCTTATCGGTGATAACATTGGCAAATATGTTCTCCCATGCAGTGGGCTTTCTTGTTGTTTTGTTGATGGTTTCCTTTGCTGTGCAAAAGCTTTTTATTTTAATGTAGTCCCATTTGTTTATTTTCTCTTTAGTTTCCATTGCCCTAGGACCAGTATCAGTGAAGAAATTCTTTTGGCAAATGTCTGAGATTTTGCTGCCTGTGGATTCCTCTAGTATTTTTATGGTTTCCCGTCTTATGTTTAAGTCTTTATCCATTTTGAGTTTATTTTTGTGTATGGTGTAAGTTGGTGATCTAGTTTCATTTTTTTTTTGCATGTATCTGTCCAATTTTCCCAACACCATTTATTGAAGAAACTGTCTTGACTCCATTGTATGCCCTTGCCTCCTTTGTTGAATATTAATTGGGCATAGTGGTTTGGGTTAATTTCTGGATTCTCTATTCTATTCCATTGATCTATATGTCTGTTCTTGTGCCAGTACCAGGCTGTTTTGAGAACAGTGGCTTTATAATACAGCTTGATATCTGGTATTGAGAACCCACCTACTTTGTTCTTCTTTCTCAGGATTGCTTGTGGCTATTATGGGTCTTTTTTTATTCCAGATGAATTTTTGGAGAGTTCGTTCTCGGTCTGTGAAATATGCAGTTGGTATTTTAATGGGGAATGCATTGAATCTATAGATTGCTTTGGGTAGTATGGACATTTTAATGATGTTGATTCTACCAACTCATGAACAGGTATATTCTTCCATCTGTTTATATCTTCCTCTATCTCTTTTTTTCAGTGTCCTATAGTTTTCCGCGTATAGGTCTTTTACCTCCTTAGTTAAGTTTATTCCTAGGTATCTTAATTTTTTTGGTGCGATGGTAAATGGGATTGCTTTTTTAGTCTCTCTTTCTGTAAGTTCACTGTTGGTGTATAGAAATGCCATAGATTTCTTGGAATTAATTTTGTATCCTGCTACATTGCCGAATTCATTTATTAAGTCTAATAATTTTTTGATGGAGTCTTTAGGGTTTTCTATGTACAGTATCATGTCATCTCCGAATCAGGACAGTTTTATTTCTTCTTTTCCAATTTGGATGCCTTTTATTTCTTCTTCTTGTCTGATGGCAATGGCTAGTACTTCCAGTACTATGTTGAACAGGATTGGTGAGAGTGGGCATCCCTGTCTTGTTCCTGTTCTTAGGAGAAATGGTTTTAGTTTTTGCCCATTGAGTATGTTGGCTGTGGGTTTGTCATATATGGCTTTTATTATGTTGAGGTATGATCCTTCTATTTCCACCTTGCTGAGAGTTTTTATCAAGAAAGGGTGTTGGATTTTGTCAAATGTTTTTTCTGCATCAATTGATATGACTATGTGATTTTTATCTCTCAATTTGTTTATGTGATGTATCACGTTTATTGATTTGCAGATATTGTACCATCCTTGCATCCCCAGGATAAATCCTACTTGGTCATGGTGTATGATCTTTCTGATGTACTGTTGTATCCAATTTGCTGAAATTTTGTTGAGGATTTTGGCATCTATGTTCATGAGGGATATTGGCCTATAATTCTTTATCTGGTTTTGGTATTAGGGTGATGCTGGCTTCATAGAATGCATGTGGAAGTGTTCTTTCCTCTTGAATTTTTTGGAATAGTCTGAGGAGGATAGAATTTAGTTCTCCCTTGAATGTTTGTTATAACTCTCCTGTGAAGCTGTCTGGCTCCAGGTTTTTGTTTGCTGGAAGCTTTTTGATGACTGCTTCAATTTACTCCATGGTTATCAGACTATTGAGATTTTTAGGATCTTCCTGATTGAGTTTTAGAATGTTGTGTTTTTCTAAAAATATGTCCATTTCCTCCAGGTTGTCTAGTTTTTTGGAACAGCGTTGTTCATAGTATTTTTAAACAATCCTTTGTATTTCTGTGGGTTCTGTTGTTATTTCACCTCTATCATTTCTGATTTTATTTGGGTCCTCTCTCTTTGCTTTTGGGTGAGCCTGGCTAGAGGTACATCAATCTTGTTTATCCTTTCAAAGAACCAGCTCTTGGTTTCATTGATCTTTTGTATTTTTTTTTTTTTTTTTGGTCTCTATGTCATTTATTTATGCTCTAATCTTTATTATTTCCTTCCTTCTGCTCACTCTGGGCTTTTCTTGTTGCTCTCTTTCTAATTCTTTGAGTTGTAGAGTTAGATGATTTATTACCATTTTTTTTTCTTGTTTTTTGAGGTAGGCCTGTAGAGCTATAAACTTCTCTCTCAGGACTGCTTTCATTATGTCCCATAGGTTTTAGATTGTGTTTTTATTGTCATTAGTTTCCAGGATGTTTTTAATTTCTTCTTTGATCTCATTGGTAACCCAATCAATATTTAATAACATGCTATTCAGCTTCCAAGTGTTTGAGTGTTTTGGATTGTTTTTATTGTAGTTTATTTCTAATATTATGCCATTGTGGTCTGAGAAGATGCTTGGTATGATTTCAATCTTCTTGAATTTGGGGAGACTTTGCTTGTGACCCAATATGTGATCTATTTTTGAAAATGTCCCATGTGCACTTGAGAAGAACGTATATTTCGTGGCTTTGGGGTGAAATGTTCTGAAGATGTCAATTAAGTCCATCTGATCTAGTGAGTCATTTAGGATTGCTGTTTCTTTGCTGATTTTTTTTTTTTTTGTCTAGAGTATTTATCCAGTGATGTCAGTGGTGTATTAAAGTCCCCTACTATGATTTTATTGTTGTCGATCTCTCCCTTGATATCTTCCAGGAGTTTTTTTATGTATTTGGGTGCTCCTGCATTGGGTGCATATATGTTTATCAGGGTTATATACTCTTGTTGTATCGATCCCTTTAGTATTATGAAGTGGCCTTCCTTATCTCTTGTTATAGCCTTCACTTTGAGGTCTATTTTGTCAGATATAAGTATTACTACCCCAGCTTTTTTTTCATTTCCATTTGCCTGAAAGATATTTTTCCATCCCTTCACTTTCAGTCTGTGTGAGTCCCTTGTTCTAAGGTGGGTCTCTTGTAGACTGCATATATATGGGTCATGTTTTTTTTATCAATTCAGCCACTCGATGTCTTTTGATTGGAGCATTTAGTCTGTTTACGTTTAAAGTTATTATTGAAGGGTACTTGTTTGAAGCCATTTTAATTTTTTGAGCCTGTGTTCCTTTTTACCTTTTTATTTCTTCATTTTACAGCATTCCCTTTAGCATTTCTTGCATTGCTGGTTTGGTGGTAATAAATTCCCTTAGTCCTTTTTTGTCTGTGAAGCTCCTGATTTCCCCTTCAATTTTGATTGATAGTTTTGCTGGATAGAGTATTCTTGGATTCAGTCCCTTGCTTTGCATCACTTTGTATATCTCCTTCCATTCTCTTCTAGCTTTATGTGTTTCTGTTGAAAAATCATTTGATAATCTGATGGGGGATCCTTTGTAGGTAACTCTCTGTCTTTCTCTTGCAGCCTTTAAGATTCTCTCTTTTTGGTTAATATTTGCCATTGTAATTATGGCATGTCTTGGTGTGGGTCTTTTGGGATTCATCTTGCTTGGGACTCCTGTACTTGTGTAACTTTTTTCTTCCCCATATCCTGGAAGTTTTCTGTCATTATTTCTTCAAATAAAATTTCTAATCCTTATTGCTCTTCTTGTCCTTCTGGCAGCCCTATTATATGTATGTTATTTCATTTTGCATTGTCTCAAAGCTCCCTTAGGCTCTCCTCCTGCTTTTTAATTTTCACTTTAGTTGCTGTTCAGATTAGGCTTGTTTTTCTACTTTATCTTCTAACTCACTAATTAGGTCCTCTGCTTCTTCTAGTCTACTGTTAAAGCCTTCCATGGTGTTTTTTTTTATTGTAGCTATATCGTTTTTCATTTCTTCCTGATTTTTGCATAGGTTGTTGATTTTCTCATCCATCCGGTGTATGAACTGTATGACCATTACTCTGAATTCTTTTTCTGTCATGTTGCATGCTTCCGTTTCACTTATTTCCTTTCTTGGTGATTCCTTCTTTTCTTTCCTCTGGGGATTGTTTCCTTGTCTCCCCATTCTGACTATCACCAGAAGGTTCAAATATCAATTTGCGGGGGCCTGGCTATGTGCAGTGGGAGTTTTGCACCCCCAAGTGTCACTGAAGAGCTCTGACACCAAGATGTGAGGTTGCTGTGGGTTGGTGGGAGCCACGCTCACCCCAGGTCAGAGTCATAGGTGCTTAGTGTGGCCTCGTGTGTGCACCTAGAATCAGGGACCCTGCCTGCACCATGCTGAAACAGAGAACCCCCTGGTGTGTGCCAAAAATCAAAGTTCCCTAGTGCATGTCAGGAGTCAGAGGCTCCCTGGTTCTGCACTGAGAATCAAGTATCAGAGTATCTGTTGCTTGGTGCGGCCTCGCACCGAGAATCAGGGTCCCTGTATGCACATGCGCCAAGAACTGGAGTCGCTGGCTCTTAGTGTAAATGTACTGGGAATCAGGGATCCCAGGCTCATGCAATGAAAAACAGAGTCTAGTCACTGGTGCTCATTGTTGCCTCTTGCGTGGAGATTCAGGGTCCCTGATCTGCTTGCGAGACCAGGTTGCACAGTCATACTTTGTCGGAAGGAGGTCCACTCCTGCGCTTCGAAAAATAGCCTTCTGTGTGTGTTTGCCCTGAATCAAAGTCAGGTGGCACTACCGCTCAGTATGGGTGTGGGGTCTGGTCACTCAGGTGTGCACTGCAGAAAACAAACTCTCCATGTCCATGCACCCAGTCTCAAATTTAGCGCTGCCTCCCTGTGTGGGTACAGGGTCTGGTCATGGAAAACAAACTCCCCGGGTTCATGCCCTCAGGTTCAAATTCAGCGCTGTCTCCCGGTGTGAGTGCGGGATCTGGTCACGTAAAACAACCTCCCCAAGGTCACGTACCTAGGCTCAAATTCAGCACAGCCTCCCTGCCTGGGCGTGGAGCCTGAGAGAGGGAAACAAACTCCCCGAGTTCACACGTCCAGGCTCAAATTCAGCTCTGTCTCCCTGTCCTGCGTGGGTGCGGGAGCTGGTCACAGAAAACAATATGCCCAAGCATGCACACCTAGGCTCAAATTCAGCCCAGTCTCCTTGCCTGGGTGTGGAACCTGGTCGTGGAAAACAAACTTCCCGTGTCCGACACCAAGGCTCAAAGTCAGGTAGAGCTGCCGCTGCTGTTGTGTGCGGAAAGCCTGATTGTGCTGCCGCTGCTGTAGTGTGCGAAAAGTAACAGAGACTCTGATACGTAGTTCCTATGCCGCTGCTGCGGGGCCGGCAGAGAGTGGGATTGGCTTTGTGACTCAAAAATCTGCCGCCGGGGTACCTGGAGTCTTGGTGTCCCTGGGTCTGCAGCTGTGGTCTCAGGTTTTTTACCAGAGTGGCTGTAGTGTCCCAGTTTGCTACTGAGATCAGACTGGATGGTGGCAAGCCTAGGATCCTGGTCTCAAGCAGTTCTGTTCTTCAAGATGGTGTGGTCTCTGTGCCGCTGGTGTCCTCCCCAGAGTGTTTGCAGTGGCAGCAGGGTTTTGCCGTCTAAGACTGCCTGGATTGGCAGCCCCTTGGAAGACCTGCAGGATCTAACTGTCCCTATTTCACTCACACACACACCCACACACGTCCACACACTCCTCTATCACTCCCTCACTCTCTCACACACTCTTCCTCCCTACCTTCTTGCTGGTTGCCATCTTTTGAGTCTCTCTTTGGTTTTCTCCCTTGCACTATCTTCACATTTTTGGATTCTTTTTTCTTTTTGCTTTTCCAGTTGGGTGTTTTTTGCTTCTTCATATCTCAAGTCTTTGACTTGATTATTGGGATCATCTAGTCTGCTGTTGGATCTCTGTATATTATTCTTTATTTCAGTCAGTGTATGCTTAATTTCTAATTGGTCCTTTTTCATATCCTTGAGGGTCTCACTATATTTCTCAGAGGTTTCTAGAAGATTCTTGAGTAACCTTATAACCGTGGTTTTGAACTCTATATCCAGTAGTTTGCTTTCCTCCATTTCTTTCATTTATGACATGTTTCTTTGTCTCCGCATTTTGGCTGCTTCCCTATGTTGATAGAGTGGCTTTGTGTGCTAGGTGTCCTATAGAGCCCAGTGGCTCAGCCTCCCTAATTACCTGAGGTGAACACTCTTGGTGCACCCCTTTGTGGGCTGTGTTCACAGTCTTGTTGTAGTTGAGCCTTGATTGCTGTTGGTATCACTGGGAGGAATTGACCTCCAGGCCAATTGGCTGTGAGGATCAGCTGTGTCTATGCTGGGAGAACTTCTGTGCTGGAGACACCCTTACAGGGCAGGACTTGCTTCAGTGGGGCTTTGGGGCTCACTGAGTCTGCCCCTTGAGTGTGTCTCTTATGGATGTGATGAGTTGTAATCTGGATGGTCTCACTGTGACCACTGGGTACACTGACTCTTGTATCTTCAAGGAGGTGCAAAGTCAGCCACTGCCTGAGGCCACCCACAGGAGCTACATAGAGATATGCAGATTCCTCCTCTTTGTTTGGGGTTTAGAGGTGCCCAGATGTGAAGCAATGCAAGCTGCTGTGGAGCCTTGGGCCTTCTTTTGGAAGCTCTGGGGCTCTCTGACCCAGCTGCAGTTTGTTTGGTTTTAGTTTGCAAAAGGCCAGGCCATTCATATGCAAAAGCCTCTGTGCACAGCTTGGGTGGGGTTGTAAATTGGGTGGGGTGGGGTCTCTGGGAATCACCAGGGCAGAGCAAACAGCAATGGCTGCCCATCAGCCCTGCCCTGAAGAGGCCCCCGGGTCTCTGTGTCCTGTAGCACCATGCAGGAACAATGATCACTGCAAGCACTTCTGAGAGAAAGCCGCCCTCGCATTCCAGCCCTATGCCAGACAGTACAGTTTCTCTCCATATGAGTCTCGGTCCCCAGAGTCTCACCCAGAACTGGAGTTCAGAGCAGTTGGGAGCTTATATCTCCCTCCTGATTGAAAAAGACAACATGTACCCAGTTGCCAGCCCCTTTCAAACGACTCCGTACCTCCACACTTCCACACCTCCGCACCTCCTACCAGACTCAATGCACTTTTCTCTTTCCTTCTAGTTGTAGAATTTCCACTCAGCCAGCCTTTCCATGGTTCTGGATGATATTAATTTTGTCTTTTAGTTGTAGCTTTGTTGTAGTTGTGTGTGACAGCAAGTTCAGGTGTTTACCTATGTTGCCATCTTGGTTGTCCCATCTGTGAAATTTTAAGCTCATATTACCCCATGCTCTGACCACCTAGGTTTTCTGCTCCTTCAATAACCCTATGTCTAGACTTCAACCTACCAAGCCATCCAGTCATTTGACATCACTCCATTTTCTTCCAGTTGATCACATCCTCTCGGCTTTACATATTTTCTGAATCTCACAACCAATCACCAGCACTCCTTAGATTTTTCTTTCTCTACCTGTTTCTCAGCTCTCTTCAGAGGAATGGTACTTTATCTTTCTGGTGAATCATTGAGAATCTAATGAAAGCTAGATTTTCTTGGTCTGGAATACCCCCAATAAAGCTTCATAGTTTACTCCCTTACCTCCTTCAGTTCTTTCTAAATGTCACCTTTTCAGTGAAGTCCTACTTGACCACTCTGTTCTACTAATTCCATTCCCACCCACAGTTGCTATAGTCATATCCTGTTTTATTTTTCTTCATCACACTCATTACTGCCTAAAATACTATTTATTTTAATTATTTACTCATTTGTTGCTTCCTTTCCAAACCTCAGAATAACTCAATCTCCAAGTTAACAAGGATTTTTGTATTTTTTTGCTTACTTTGTATTCTTTGTACCAAGAATAGTGTGTTTCACTTGTATATAGTGAGACCTTAATAAACATTTGTGAAGTGAGCCTTCTTCCAAGAAAAATGTAAATATGCACATATTCTTAAAACTTGGCATATAATTTCAGGGGCTTGATGGCCCTCCTGAGGCCAGAAAGCTCAGAAGCTCAGCTTTAACCATTTTTTCTGAGTATTTCTCATATACTCTACCAGTATAGTTTTAAATACTGTTATATACTGATCACTTACAAATCTACTTCTTTAACCTAAAATCTCTCCATAGTTCCTCACCCACAAATCAAATGTCTATTCCCACCTCCATCTGAAGGTTATAATAAACAGAGGTCATTATCTTTTCATTCCCAAGATGTTCATTCTCCTGTACCAACTCTGTCTATGAATCACAATCAAGTCAGAAACTAAAGCCAGATTATTTGACTGTAATCCTGATTTATGTTTGCTCTTTCTTCTCATATGCCATCAATCAATGTCCTCTTGTTTACATATAAGTATCAATCAAATCCATTGTCATGCATATCTTCCATTCCCCATGCCCTTCCGTTAGTGGAGGGCTTCACTAGTTCTCACTGGATTATTTTAACAACCTCTTAGTTTCAATACCTTTAGTCCCACTCTAATAACAATACAAGTCTTATTAGTTCTTTCTCTTTGCCAAACTTTCCAGATTGCTCCTTTGCTTACAGAATAAAATAGAAATGTCTCAGAATAGCATTTGAACCCTGACTCATGTTGACATGAGACTGAAGTAGCCTGCAGTGCTGAGCCAACATATGGAGAACAGCTGTCCTAAAGAGTTGCCTGGTGCCATGGCCAAATTTGTATTAATTAAAAAAATAAAACATAAAACTATTGTGTGAAGCCACTGAGCTTTTGGTATTGTTTGTTACTGCAGATAACCTAGCCCAGTGGTTGGCAAACTCATTAGTCAACAGAGCCAAATATCAACAGTACAACGATTGAAATTTCTTTTGAGAGCCAAATTTTTTAAACTTAAACTTCTTCTAACACCACTTCTTCAAAATAGACTCGCCCAGGCCGTGGTATTTTTGTGGAAGAGCCACACTCAAGGGGCCAAAGAGCCATATGAGGCTCGCGAGCCGCAGTTTGCCGACCACTGATAGCCTATCCTGACCGACATCCTACTGTGATATGAGACTGCTCTTCTACCTCTATATTCTCCCCCAGAACTGGAACACTTTGACATACTCACACTTTAATATGTAGAGCTGGTACCAAACTTGTTGTGTATTCCAGATTTCATCATGATCCCTCATACCTGCATGCACTTACATACTTGGTCCTCTTGGTCTTTAATGGTATCCTCTTCCTCATCTGTCAGTAGAACTTCCTATTATTTATCCTTTGAAACCTTGCTTAAGTGTCAACTTCCCTGGGAAATCTTCCCTAGTCACCCAACATAGAAGTAAATACTACCTCTTTTCTTACACATACTTTAAATTATTGCATGTGTGAAATTATAGAGCAAATATTTGTCTACTTGTGTTATTTTTTCATTACAATACTTCAAGAACCTGAACAATATTTTTGTACTTTGGAATCAATAAATGCTTTTGACCCAGACATTTAAATAATTTTTAAAAAGTTGTGTCATCATCAAGACAGATAAATACACAGCTGAATCAATAATTACAAGTTGTGATGAGTGCTGGGTAGGAAGAGGACAAAGTCCTATGAGAGAGACTAATAGAGGGCCTAATTTATACAAAGTGGTCAGCAAAGTCATAGTAGTTTGGTATTTAAGTTGACTAGAATGAGTACAAGTAAGCTAGTGAAGAGTTGGTGTTTTCAAATGATGGGCTATATTACCTGGATTTCAACACATGTGGAAATTCCCCATTTCTATATCCAATTCATAGAAATAACAAAAAAGATATACAAATGAGATTAATAAAAGAATAGCTGCACTCAGAATCAGGAAAAGGAATTATCTGTGAATGAGAAAATGGGCAGGTCTTAAAAGGACAGTAGATGACCCATCCTGACCATGTAGGAAGCCTTCAGGGTCCCACAGGGAAGCTGGAAGCTGATGAGGCTGTAGTATAAAGTTTCTTGGGAAGGAGGAGGAACCACCCACAGAAAGGTTTTCAAACCAGAATTAACAAATATATATTTTAAAGCCTATATATGGAGAAGGGATAATAAGCTCAATAAAAGAAGAATTTCATGGCAAAAAAATAGAGTTAGTAGAACCATAGGAACAGGAATTTAAAGTAAGCTATCTCAGAAAGCTAAAGGAGGAATATCATCTCTATAACAAGAAGAGGAGAAGATTGAAAACAAGAACAGGTTAAAATGCAAAAAGAAGCAATTAAACAATTAGTGAAATTAAAACAACAACTTTTCACTTAAAAATTATAATTTATTAAACATGATTATGTTAAATGTAATCATTGACATTAAAAATAAAATGCAAACATAAGCATGAATAATTAAATGGCCCCTATGAAGAATTAATTAATTGTTTGGAAAATTAAGCTGAGGAATTTCCTCAGATAAAGAGATCAGAAGTATAAAAACAAAAGAAGTATAGATTCAGAAGGTACTTCATATATCTAATAACGTTTTAATTAAAAACTAAAGAGAAGGGAAAGGAAGTGATATTTGAAAAAAAAATTGATCTCAGTTTTTTCATAATTGAAAAAAGAGATGAATTCTCAGACTAAAAGGATATACCAAGTGGGATGCATACATAAAATTATACGTAGATTCCTCATAGTGAGATTTCAGCATATTAAGGATAAAATTAAAATCTTAAAAATTGCCAAAGGGAAAGAATGAAAATTAGGTTAACATTTAGATTTCTCACCAGCCCCTGGAAGGAAGAGGGGAATGGAATAGAGAATATCTCATGTGCAAAAGGGAAATACCTTTAAACCCATCGTTATGCATGCAAATTATTGCGTAAGTAAAGTTGAAATAAAGACATATTCAGACTCTAAAAGCTTATTCCGAAGGAGTTACTGGAGGATGTTAGAGATGGTTAGTGTTGGTGAAATTGTGAAGGAATGGGCAAACTCATGCAATGCATGTGGGAATATAAAGTGGTATGAACACTTGAACGGCAAACTGGGGGTATTAATAAATTAAAAATGCACACATCTGACAAATCAGGGAACTTACTTCAAGATATCTGTCTTAGAGAAACACCTGTGCAAGCATGTTCACTGTAGTATTCTTTGTCAAGGTGAAAAAATGGGCCTCAGTAAATAATGGCTAAATATAACATCTTCATACTATGAAACATGGAGAACCAGGTAGAAGGAATGAGAAAGATCTATAAGCATCAACATGGACTTACCTCCAAGACTTATTGTTGAGTGAAATGGGCAGGGTGAAGAATGATATTTACCTTAGGATATCATTTATTTAATGAAAAAACAGTAGGTTTACCCAACAGTACGTATTTAATACATATCCTATATAATAAAGAGGTAATATGCAAATTGACTGTCACACCCTCACACAAGATGGCCACCCCCATGTGGTAACAAGATGGCCACCCCCATGTGGTCACAAGATGGCTGCCACAAGATGGCCAGCAGGGGAGGGCAGTTAGGGGCAACCAGGCCAGCAGGGGAGGGCAGTTGGGGGCTACTAGGTCAGCAGTGGAGGGCAGTTGGGGCAACCGGACATGCAGGGGAGCAGTTAGGCGTTGATCAGTCTGGCAGGGGAGTGGTTAGGGGGTGATTAGGCTGGCAGGCAGAAATGGTTAGGGGCAATCAGACAGGCAGGCAGGTGAGCGGTTGGGAGCCAGCAGTCCCGGATTGTGAGAGGGATGTCTGACTGCCGGTTTAGGCACAATACCTATGGGATTGGGCCTAAACTGGCAGTCAGACATCCCCTGAGGGGTCCCAGATTGGAGAGGGTGCAGGCTGGGCTGAGGGACACCCCCCTCAATGCACAAATTTTGTGCACTGGGCCTCTAGTCATAAATATTTTGTATGTATTTTCCACATGTCATAGAAGAAAGAGTGAAAAAGGATATATCAAACATAACCAGTTACTTGCCTGAAGGGTGTCATTGAGAGAAGCTTTATTTGTATCTATAATAAGGTGAAGTCTTTAGTGCCTGCCCTTGTAGGCTATGGTCAGGGGTATTTAACCTTAGGAGCAGCACAATCCAATTTACAATAATAAAAGATCTCTCTTGGTGTTGTGAGGAGAATGGATTTGAAGAAGGGGAAGAAGGGAGGCCAGTTGGGAGGCTGCTGCAGTAGTTAGGAGCAGGGTCCCTTCATTCATCAGGCATAGTGGATACAGTGAAAATGTTTAGTTTTAATTTATTTTAAACTCAGAATAAAACTCATAAAATAATAATAAATATATAACAACGAATCCAGCCTGCATCATATTTGCCTCTATACCAATGCAGCACTAAAATATAATTTTTATTTTATTTTTTATGGGTGAAGGGATCCATAAAGGCAAAAATGCCTGGAGCCCACGAAAGTCATAGAACAGCCCTGATTAGGAGGGAGAAGCTCAGATGGATTGGAATGGTTGCAGTGGGTATGGAGCCAAGTGGACAGAGGCAAAATATAATTTGTAAGAAGAAAAGCCTGAACCTGGACATAAATTCAGAGTGAGGAGTGAGGGAGAGGGAGGAAGTAAAGATAACTTCCAGAATTCTGACTTAAGATGGTGTTGACATCACTTACTGAGAAGGGGAACAGGGTTGGAAGGTAAGCAGCGATTATGCTAAGTGAAATAAGCCAGTCAGAGAAAGACAAGTATCACATGATCTCACTCATATGTGGAATCTAAAGGACAAAATAAAACTGATGAACAGAGTGGATTCAGAGACATGGAAGCATGGAACAGAGTGCAGAATCTCAGAGGGATGGCGGGGGATGGTGGGTGGATGGGAGCTAGTCAACCAAAGATATTGTATGAATACTAATATGTGCATAACCCATGGACACAGACAATAGTGTGTTGAAGACCTGGAGGAGTGTAATGGGGGAAAAAGGAGTACATCTGTATTACTTTCAATAATAAAATAAATTAAGAAAAAAAGAATGTAAGGAGCCTGCATGCCAGGCTAGATGTAGAAAATTTATCACTGATCCAGAACGTTGAAAGGATTGAGGACCATTGCATTTTTAGGCAATGGGGAGACAGAAATGATTTTTAAGTGGAGATTTGCATGATCAGATAGTGTTTTTAAAAATTCATGTGTGATAGTAGTGTGGGCAATGGAACTGAGTTGGTGGGAAGCTGGAGAATAACTAGGGAGCTAACAGTACCTAAGTCCCAGGCCTCCTGATTCTCATGCCACTCTCAGGCACAGGAAAAATGTAATGAAACTGAAGCATTTTAAAAAAGAGCAGGGAAGACCTCCTGCCTAGACCCAGTACAGAGCGGGTCTTGGCTGAAGCTTGGGGCATGTGGAGCACATGGGCCTCGTGGCTGGCAATGTTCTTGGGCCAAACCACAGGAAAAATTTAAACACTTCAGTTGTCACAACACAGCAACCCTGAATGACAATGACTTTTTTTTAAAAAAGCAGGCTTTTAAAAATAAAAATACTTCACATACACACAAAACTCAGGAAAGCTGGCTACCCCTCAGACAAATTTATTTATTTAAAATTTTATTTTCCAGTTATAGTTTACATTCATTATTACTTTGTATTAATTTTAGGTGTACAGCATAGTTAGACATTTATATAATATATGAAGTGATCCCTTGATTAAGTCTAGTACCCATCTGACACCATAGTTATTACAATACTATTGACTATATTTCTTACGCTGTACTTAATCTCTTTCCTTTTTCACCCAGTCCCCCAGCCCTCTTCTCATCTGGCAACCATCAGTTTGCTCTCTGTATCTAGGAGTCTGTTTCTGTTTTGTTTGTTCATTTATTTTGCTTTTGAGATTCCACATATAAGTGAAATCATATGGCATTTGTCTTTCTCTGTCTGACTTATTTCACTTAGCATATTATCCTCTAGGTCCAACCACATTGTCACAAAAATGGTAAGATTGCATTCTTTTGTATGGCTGAGTAATATTCCATTGTATGTACTACTTCTTCTTTATCCATTCATCTCTTGATGGAAACTTGGGTTGCTTCCACATCTTGGCTACTATAAATAATACTGCAATGAACATAGGGGTGCATATATTTTTTTCTGATTAGTGTTTTGGATATTTCCAATTCATTACCCAAAAGGGGAATTGCTGGATCATAAGGTAGTTCAATTTTTAATTTTTTGAGAACTTCCATACTGTTTTTCATAGTGGCTGCACCAGGAAATTATTCGTATTTGTCATTTAAGAACTACTTTCTTTCACTTGTTCTTACACCTACTATCTCAGTAGCTCATGTTATTTTGTTTTTCAGACTTGCTTTTTTGAGGCATAATTAACATCAAATAAACTACACAAGTTTAAAGTGTACCATTTAATAACATTTGAAAATATCGACACAGCTATAAAACCATCACTACAATCAAAATACTGAGCATACCCATCACCCCTCAAAGTTTCCTGTGCCTCTTTATAATCTCTTCTCACTCCACCCTGTCCTGCTTCCCTAGAGAAGAACTAATCTGCTTTCTGTCAGTATATATGACTTTGCATTTTCTGGAATTTTATGCAAATAGAATCATACAATATGTGCTCATTTTTGTCTGGCTTCTTTCACTCAGCATAATTACTGTGAGTTTCACTCACATTTTTGTATGTATCATTAGTTCATATGCCATAATTTATTTATCCATTTATCTGTTAGTAAGCATATGAGTTGTTTCCAGGTTCCAGCTATTGCAAACAGAACTGCTGTGGACATTCATGCACATGTCTTTGTTTGGACCTATGTTTTTATTATTCTTGGGCCCATCTCTAGGAGTGGAATGGCTGGATCATATGGAAGGTATATGTCTAATGTTTTAAGACACTCTCAGCCAATTTACCAAAGTGGTTGTCTCATTTTACACTCATCAAGAGTGAAAAAAAGTTGTGCCATATCCTTGGCAATACTTAATCAGGTCAGTTCTAAATTTTTTTTTAGCCATTCTCATGTGTATGTAGACGTATCTTTTTGGGGGGAGGGTGGGATAGGGTAGAGTGTCCATTCAAATCTTTTGCCTATTTTTTAAATTGTGTTATTTGTTTTCTAATTGAGTTCTCTATGTCTACTGAATCCATTATATACACAAGTCTATCATCAGATGTATGATTTGCAAATATTTTACCCTAGTCTGTGGTTTGTCTTTTTATTTTAGTGGTTTTTGCATAGAAAACGTTTTTTTTTTGAAGTACAATTTATCAAATTTTCTTCTATAGAACATGTCTTGGTGATGTATCAAGAAAATCTTCACCTAACCCAAGTGTCTGCCATACTAAAATACCAACTACTGAGAAAAAAAAAATCAAGTCATTTGAGAGTCATTCTGGACTCTTCCTAGGACAATGGTCTTAACAGGAAACTCTTGGAGGCTGTGAATCCATAGGACTCCCCAGAGACATGCTTATAGAAAATGTAATCAATAAAACTCCACAACACAGCTAGTTGGTCAAGGCCAGCCCAAAATAATTCCCAGAGCCTGAGAAAATGTCTATAAAATCAGCCACTAGGTGTTGGGATGGGAACTTATCATATAAAACAGTCTTTCCCACATATCCTCAGGGACATGGCTAAGCTAGCAGTGGGATGGAGAACAAAAGATCTGGGTTTTAGTCCTGCCTTTACCACTCTTTCTGGTGATGTGAACCTTGACAAATATGCTTTCCTCCCTGAGTACCAGTTTTGTTCTCTTATACCATTATAATATAATACCATTCCAGTCCACCCCTTTGGGTTTTCCTGGAGAATCAGGGAGATATGAAGTAAACATATTTTTAAAACTCTCTAAATATCTCATTTGTCACTTCTCTCAGGGAGTCTCCCAGCACCCTCTCCTATCAGGAGTGCTGGGGCTGGTTGGATAAACATCTCCTCTTCACAATCCTGTGTACTGAAGATGGTGGGATGAGACTCCCAGTCTCCCTGGCAGTATGATCTTAGGCTGTTCTCTTGATTTCTTAGATCATGTATACCTCATATTACTCTTTAGACAATCTCATAGGCCCCTTCCAACTCCGACTTAGGCTTGGTTCTAGGGAGACATTTCCCAGAGTATGGCTAGTACACACTCATATGAAAAGAGAGCTGGTTGATTTGGAGTGGGGCTGGGTTGATGGTATCGGGTGGGCTGGCATGCTCTTTCTTCAAGTATTCTATGTAAGTATATGATACACAACAAAGAGCACTGTGTCTGCACCCAGGCTGCCTGGATGCTCTAAGATGTTCAGCATCCTTTGTAACTTTCCTGGGTCTGTTTCCTCATCTATAATGAAGAGACACTGGCTACTGTTCAGCCTATCATTTGGCGCTGTAAAACTGGAAAGGATTATTATTACTGCCATTTTTTCTGCTATTTAAGGCCTCTGTACAAAAACACAATGAAGACATGGTATATCACACACTGAAAAACGAAATATACCAAAAACCATTTTACACTGAGTTAGAGTTTGAAACAAAAATTATTTATCAGACAAACATTGCTACTGGGCATGTTTTGGTTTTCAATTAAAGTCGTTTTTAAACTCTGGCTCCATGGTGTAATGGTTTTGGAATTAGTAATATTAAAACATTAGTTACACTGGTGAGTTTTTATTTAAGACAGGATGAAAATATTAACCGAGTGGTGCCCAGAACCAAACGTAAGACCCCTAAGTGGCTACCCTTGTGGTCATTACCATTAACCTTTAGGTGCATAGTTGAGACACACACAGAAACCTCCATTTCACCTAGAAGTTTCACTTCATTGTTTTATCTGTGCCTTAAAGCTCTTTGGGGAGTATTTACCATCAACTTTTGTTACTGGCAGAGAAACTACAGCTCTGAAAAATTGATTTGGTCAAAGTCACACAGCTTGTTGGGAGCAACAGAGCCCAGGAGGTCATGAGGTAGTTTCAACCAGTGGAGAAAACAGGGTTGGAGGTCAGGAGTCAGCAGGTGTGGGCACCTGTGTAACTTGGGAACAGTTACTGTGTGTGTGAACAGGGATTATGCCTTCTTCATGGAGGTAAAATGTGTACAGCGCTTAGTCCAGGGCTGGGCACTAACTTAACAAAAGTTAGCTCTTCTGCATCTTCCACCTCACTGTCCACTGGAGACCTGGGTGTTGACAAACACAGCCACAGGTAACATCCTATGTACATAGATTCCCCAAACCACCCAGGAGCATTTGCCAACCAGTCTGGAACTGACTAAATTTCCAGTTCCCTCTCAGCTTGTGTGTCCAGGGCTTTGGAGATTTTTCTCTACTCCCATCTTTCTCTCCCTCAGTCCTCACAGCCAGCACTGCAGCCTGAGCCAGGACCTCACCTTGCTTTGGAGCCTTCAGAGGGGTGGGAGGAAGGGCATGCTGGGCAGGGGAGGATGCTTCATTTCTGCTGAGAAGGGAGGAAAAAAGAGGAAAAGCTGGAGCAGCAAATCTTTTCTCTACCCCTCCCTGGAGGTGTCCCTGCTCTGATCTCCCAGACTCCCTTCCAGCGATCACCCTCCCCCAGGCCTTTGTGTCCTTCTCCTCCTGGGCTCCAGCCCTTAGAGCTCAGCTCCCTGGCAAGTCAGCTTTTTCTCTGGCACATGGAGCAAGCTGTTGTGCCTGAGGCCTACAGAGAACCTGGGAACCTGCTAGAGAGGTGCAACTCTGAAGTCCTGTACCAGAGCAACCCAATGAGAACTCTGGGGATGGGACCCAGCAATCCTTTTTAACCAGCTTCCAGGTGATTTGGATGCATCCAGAGTGTGAAAACCACTGTCTTAGGACACAACTGAAGACAAGAGCATTCCATTTAGTTTCTTGCCAAACTCAGTTAGAACCTCCCAAGTTGCTGGCAAGAGCTGTGCTTGCTCAGGGGTCAGGATGGGGAGATAGGGGGAGGAACTCAGACTTAGCTCTGCTCTGTGGGAAAGGCAGGGGCAAAGAGGCAGGGATCCAACTTTTATTGAGCATCTAGTATGGGGCAGGCACTTGGCATCCACTGGGTCTTTTCATAATTAATTTAACAAATTTTTAAAGTTAATTTTGTTTTCCCCTACATTAAAGATGGAGAATCTAAGATTTGGGCTGGGGAAAGGGTAAAGTGAAGAAGAGGAGAGTTACACAGATATAGGGCCACAGACTGGACCATAGATGGGGTAAGACCTTATCCATGAAGATTGTCTTGTCCAACATGTTTAATTTACAGATAGGGAAACTGAGGGCCAGAAGGGCAATGGACTTGCCTAAGGTCACATAGAAAGTTTATTAATTCCTTATCCAGCACTCGGTCCTTGCTTTTAAACATTTTGTTTTGAAATAATTTCAGATTTATGGAAAAGTTGGGAAAAATAGTTTTAAGTTCCCTCACATTCCTCATTCTGCTTCCCCTAAAAGTAACATCCTACACATTCATAGTCTAGTTATCAAGAATTTTCAGGGAGTTTAATTATTTTTTTTTTATTTTGAGGTAATTGTAGATTTGCATTCAGTCATTAGAAATAATACAACACGCACCCAGCACCACTGAAAGGATGGAATTGTGAATAATATTTCTTTCCTTTTTCTCCTTTTTTTGTACTCTGCACATTTGTACAAGAATATAATGTTTACAACATGAAAAAGAGAGAAATGTTACAGAGGGTTTGTATGTATCCTTTATGCAGTTTTCCCAATTGGAACATGTTATCCAGAACCTTAATGTTTATGTGTTTTTGTTTTATTCTTCAGGTTCATCCTACTCAGGAGAAAGTTTTCAGATCTCTTCTGAGAGGATGAAGACAAAAAACAAAAATAATTGAGAGTAAAAATGGGTTTTCTCAGCAGGAAGGATGGGCACCTGCTTTTTCTGGATCCACTGTTGCTTCTCCAGGGACCACCCGTGCCTCCAACAGAAGCCTCTGGCTCTGAGCTCCTGTAGGTGCCTTCCAAAGAGATGGTGCCAGCAGGAGGCAGTGTTCCAGGGACCTAAAACCTCACGAAACCTTGTACTTGGGAGGGCTTTGGGAGGTCAGTCACCCATTCTTCACTGATGCTGAAGTCTCTATCAACCTCTGCTGGAGCACTGCCAGTGCTGGGAACTCGCCCGTCATTCAAAGCTTTCAGAACTGGGAGTGCGAGAAAGTTCTCTCACCAGACAGGAGAGCAGGACCGTGCTTTCTTGTCCCCGTTACATTCCTACCCCGTCCCCCACCGTGCTAATAAACACGGGTTGAATGAGTGGAGGAATGAAGTAATGAGCAGATATTCTGCCCAGTCTGTGAGGTTGGAGGCACAGTGTTTCTCTGCAGGAAGTCAGTGGCAGGAGCTGACTGGGACGCCGCCATCCCCACCAGCCAGGCCTGCCGGGGACAGAGCCCGCGTGCCTGCTCCTTGCGGAGGGTAGGAGCCCTTGGAACTTGAGAGGGACAAGGGAGAGCTGCAGGGTAAGAAGTCCCTGGGGGGTTGTGGGGACGATGACTCTTTCAAGTGTTCTGAGCGCTGTGGCTGAGTGGCAGCCTTCCTCCATGGCCCTGACTTATTACATTCCTGGGTAAGTTGAGGGAAATTCAATCCATATGTTCCCGAGTTCTTTACACGATTCTCGGCCGTTGTGTAAGAGCCAGTTGACGTCGATGGCGCTGCTCTCTTTTTTCCATTCTGAGAAGAGTCCCTGAAGAAAACCCAAGTCCAGCAAGAGGGAGGGGCAGGCACACAGGGAACAGTCATCTGGGAGCAGCAGGGCCTGAGGAACTGTGTTCAGGGAGTATCCAAGGGTGGCTGGCGGGGGCGAGGGGAGGGACACAGGCTCACCTGAGGCCCCTGCCCAGCCCCGTGCCCACCTGGGCTCCACCAGCTGCTGCCAGCAGGACCTTAGTTGGGGGAGGAGAGGTGGAAACAGCTTAAGGAGTTGCCCAAGAGCAGGAAGGGACAGCTGGCACAGCGAGGAGATGGGGCTTCCAGGAAGGGCAACTGGTTTGCATTCTGGGGCAACTGGTTTGCATTGCATTCTGGCACAACCTTAGATAATTTACTTCCTCCCCATGGGCCTCATTTTCCCCTTCTGCAAAGTGTGAGGCTGCATTCTGCTCCACAGCCTTTGTGGGTCCTAATAGCCTATTCCAGAGCCCCGCTTTGGTCTCTTATTGTGAATACTAGTGACCTGCCAAGCAAAATCGTGCAGGACCTGGGACCCTCGGGCTCCTCTATGGATTGCCCCAAAGAGATAGGCCAGAGCTGCGTTCCCGCCTCCATGGCTCGCACAGCTGTGGGACCCCTAGGCCTCGCTGTGCGGAGCAGCCGCCGGCCTCGCCTCCGCACTGCATAGGCAGCATCAAGTCCCTGCCCACCCACATGCACCTGGTCGTGCTCGCAGCCCCACCCACCCACGCATGCCCACTGCGCACGCAGCCTCCTTGTGATGGCGTGACGGTGTGATGACCACCTAGGCTATTATTGGTATAGATTATGGGGTACTGCCTAGCCAAATATTTTTCAAGAAAATACTTTTACCATTATCCTCAGTAAGAAATGCATTTTACACACTGTATAGAACTGAAACAAAGGTTTCACAAATCAACATGTACTCTTCCTACAAGGATAGACATGTGGATCAAAGGAACAGAAGAGAGTGCAGGAAAAAAATACCCTACACATTTATGGTCAATTGATTTCCAACAAAAGTGCAAAGGCAATTTAATGGGGGAAAGATAACCTTTTAAAATGGTGTAGGCATAATTGGGTATTTATATGCAGGATTGAGCCTGCAACCCAGGAATGTCCCCTGACCAGGAATCGAACCATAACCTCCTGGTTCATAGGTCAATGCTCAACAATTGCAACACACGGGGCTATTAGTTGATTCTTGTATGTGCCCTGACCAGAGATCAAACCCACAACCTTGACATATTGGAATGATGCTCTAACTGAGCTACCCCGCCAGGACTGTATAAATACATAAACTCAGACACTTAGTTCACACTATACATAAAAATGAATTAAAAATGGGTTATAGACTGAAA
Source organism: Plecotus auritus (assembly GCF_963455305.1). NCBI lineage: Eukaryota > Metazoa > Chordata > Mammalia > Chiroptera > Vespertilionidae > Plecotus > Plecotus auritus. The sequence goes on along the minus strand of NC_137771.1, from coordinate 182,039,388 downwards.
TGTAAGAGCTAAAAAAAGGAGTGAATTCTGTGTTCATGTAACATAAAGGATAATCTTTACAAACATTATCCTACGTGAAAGAAGACAAACATGAAAGACTCAATACTCTGTTTTCATTCACATGAAATTTCTAAAAAAGGCAAACCATTAGAAATAAAAAGCAGAGTGGAGGTTTACTTGTACTGCAGGGTTATTAACAGGCATGAGGGGACTGTGGGATGATGGCAGTGTTTTAAAACTGGTTATTATTGCACAGCTTTAGAACTTGGCTAAAAATAAACTGTATACTTACAATGGATAAATTTCATGGTACATAAATCATAACTCAGACATAACAACTAACAAACTTAAACCTAAAAAAGAAAGATGATACATGATTTGTTCATTTGTGTTATGTTCCTTGGACATGATGAGTTAATTCCAAACCACTTCTTACTCCTTTAATAATCTCTCTTCATAGCATCCAAGCATTATTATGCACAGATCTTTGCTCATAAATGACTAGTCATGTGAAAAGATTAGAAAAGGATAAATATATACTGACTGACTTATATTGAAAACTAAACTTTTTTAAGAAAAGGATTTTATAATTCTAAGGAAGTCATCCAACATTTTTTTTAGCCACGGTAAGTTTGTCATCCTCACTAAGAATACAATCTAGTGGATCTCAATGCTTATGGAGCACAAGGAAGAATGTTTTGTCTCTCCTTACATTGGGAATCAGAAACCTCCAAAGGTTTCCTAACCAGTTTAGTGGCTTCCAAAGCTAACTGGTCATTAGAATGACTCATTGGCAGTCTCTCCTCCCAAGACCTACACAGTCAGGAATACGAGGTGGGGAGGTCTTAGGACATTTTATTCTCGCATAGATTTCCCTGGTGGTCAGAGAGACCTGTGAGTTTTGTTTGGTGAAACCAGTGTAACCAGTTTTGAGAGAAACCTCAAAAACCTGGTTTCTATCAGAGTGAAATATCAAGGTTTGCAAATGAGTAGCTTTAAAAAAAAAGTATAGCTGGCTGGCGTCACTCAGTGATTGAGCATCCATCAACCTATGAACCAGGAGGTCATGGTTTAATTTCCGGTCAGGGCACATGCCCAGGTTGTGGGCTCAATCCCCAGTGTGGGGAGTGCAGGAGGCAACCAATCAATGATTCTCTGTCATCATTGATGTTTCTATCGCTACCTTCCTCTCTGAAATCAATAAAATATATTTAAAAAATTAAAAAGTAGAGAGCAAAGTATGAACCAAGTTGTCTCAACAATCATGCCACCCATCCCTCCTTGCCTTCATACCTTTAGAAGAGGTGGAATAATAGTAGGCTAAAATTCTGCAAACCCCTGGGATGGATCCCTCATTGATCATTTCAGATTCTTAGCTTTTAAAGCCTCCTAACCCTTTTTCGTCAAGTAGAGAACATCATCAATTAAGTTTTTAAATTGCTGGCTGCTATTAGGTCAAGTTGCCCTCCTGTGTTTGTGGAAGCTTATTTTTAAACGGAGTGAAGAGTTTACATTTGCAGTATTGCAACTGGTACTTAGCTCTTCCCTCTAGACTCTTAATGACTTTTTGACTCTTCATCCAGTTATTTAAAGAACTGACTATTTCTCCCAGATTTATATGAACTCTAATTTGGACAGAGTGAATCTATATGGTATTTGCTTTCTTTGTCTCTTATTTTAATCATTCTGCAAACCTATTTTCACCCACACTCTCCGCCTTTCTCTCCACCTGCCTCGGAAAAGGAGGGGCCCTTCTCCTGCTGTTGGGAAGGGGGTGCTCAGAACATGTCCCCAACTCCTGATTGCTCCCCAGGAGCTTCCCTTCCCCAGCCACCTCTGTCATGGACCCTCTGCTTGTGACCCCATCCTCTCCTCCTCCATAGCAGGAAAGATAGTTAAGTATTTCCTGTCTAAAAACCAAAGTCTTCTCCAGCGCAATAGCCCCCTTCCCATCCAGCATCCATTCCCTTCTCATTTCGTTGCCAGCCAAGCTTCTGGAGGGAAGAATATCTCCTGAGTGCAAGTGTTTTTCTTCTCTACTTGCTGCCCACCCCTCTGTTTCTGGCTTCGCTCCCCACTGTTCCAGTAAAACCACCGCGGGGTAGTGTCATTAAGGACCATGTCATTGCTCAAATCTAATAACCCATTTTCAGTTCACACTTAATTTAACCTTCCTGTTGAGTTTGCTTTTGGGAACCATTCTCTTTCTTCAAACAATCTTCTTTGGTTTTTCTGGCGCCACTTCTTCCCATTTCCCTTCCCACCCCTCCAGCTGTTCCCTTGGGCAACCACTGTGAGCATCTCTCTCACTTCCTATGCCTCCTTTGTGGGCCTTCTGTCCTTGGTTCTCCTTCTTAGTCTCTAATGGTTCTCCAAGTGGGGCCCTTGAGCCGTTTTTATCAGAAGCACCCAATGAGCTTGCTTCTGGCTGAAAATACAAATTCCTGGGGCCCTAGCCCAGACCTACTAAACCAGAATCTGGAGAGGGGACCTGGGAATCTGCATTCTAAGCTACTCTTCCTGGAGATTCTAAAGTACACTAAAGTTTGAGGACAATGACTCTAAAGACTTTCCCTGGGCCACACTCTCTATTTTGTTTCCCAACTGTCCGCACTGTTGCCTAGACCCTGCCTCATTTTTCTCCTTAAAATTTTCATAGAGATCTCACTCCTAGATATGGAGGCTGAGCTCCCATATCCTGGCATTAAAGACCTTTGTCATCTGACCCTTGCGCAGCAGCTCCTGAGTTTGACTCCCCCCTTCCACCAACTCTCTAGTGCTTCCTGTACTCCAGGTATATCCTTAACATACCTGCTCACTCACACCTCTGGCATGGCTATTCCTGTTGCCTCAATGCCCTCCACCAAGGTTCATCTGAATGCACCTTTAAGTCTAGGAAACTGCCTTGAATGTTCTATTCTGAAACTACCTTGAACTTCACAGCCTCCTACCAGTGTTTTCTCTCTGTCCTTAGGGCCCCCCATGGGTAAGACTCTCTGCGCAGTATTGTGATCAATGACTGACCTTCCAGGCCTTTGACCTGACTGGAGCTCTACAATAGGACCCCAGAAGCACAGGGCTCCACAGCACAGAACAGGAAGACAGTGCATGGTCATAGGCAAGGCAAGGGTGCTCCTGGCCCAGACACGTGTTGGGCCACTCATCTGGGTGATGGCTGACTTCACTCATCTGTTCATATGTTCCAGGCTCCAGGATGGGCCCTGGGTGCAAAATATAAGCAGTCTGTGCTCTCAAGGGTCTCCTGCTGAGTGAAAGGTACAGAAAGGCTAGTCAGGATAACTTGGGAAGAGGATACTGTTACAGAGAGAAATGCAGGGAACTGTAGGAGCATAGAGAAGGATGGAAAATTCCTGTCCAGGGAAGGAGCAAAGTGATAGGAAAGCTTCAACATGTAAGCATTGCACAGGGTGAGAAAGCCTAGAAGGCGAGCGTGAAAGCCTGAGCCTCCATCTTGCTCTGCCGCAGGTAAACGGGTGACACATTGCTTATACAATCCCTGAGCCGCAACTTACATATAAGTAAAGGGAGGAGTTTGAACTGAGTTTAGTTTCCAAAGCCTTGAAGAGATAAAAAATATATATACCTGGCCAATGTGGCTCAGTTGGTTGAGTATCGTCCTATGCACCGAGAGGTCCTGGTTGGATTCCTGGTCAGGGTGCATCCTCGATACCCAATAGGAGGCAGGTAGGAGGCAGCCAATTGATGTTTCTCTCTCTCTCTCCTTCTCTCTTTCCTCTCTCTCTGAAATAAACAAAAACATTATATACTGTATATGTGCACTTGGTACAAATGCTGTTGCGAGTGGTGCACTAATAAGTATTAGCCACCAGGTGGCACTAGAGGATCTCTTTCCACAGAAACTTGGGCTTTATTATTGAAGCCTATCCTGGGGGTGGTCCACTAGAATTTGGAGCTGATGGGTGCCACCAGCTCCAGGTCTGGCCTCTATGCAAGGGTCTTCTGAGTCATATAAGCATAAATTCCTATTAAAAATCTCACTTTGGGGAACTATTTGTTAGTTGCCTTTGAATACAAAAAATTTAAAAAGCAGCCCCTTCAATGCCAGCTAATGCCTTTTGGAGGCTATCTTAGCATTTCTGTGCTACAGCTCTGGTTCTGGCCACCTGTGGTGGAGTTGTGGAAAGAGACCAGGTCCTAGTGGGACAACCTGCCCATCCTCCCTCTGTGTGTGTGAGGGCAGACATTGATCACAGGAAATGGCATGAGCTGCCTTGCAAAGGTCCAATGTCCTATCTCTGGGGCTTTGAGCAAAGCTGGGCAGTTGGGGAGCTGAAGTGATCATTCTAGTAGTTCCTTATGTGGCTGGATTTGAATCAGAGACCCCTGTGAGGACCTGATGAAAGGCATGGAGCCTGTCTTCCAGAAGGTTTGTAATATGTGTTATTTCAGCAACGTCTCAGACCTTCTCTCTAGGGACCCAGGCGCTAGACCACTCAGAGTTCCTCTCAGCCTTAAGAACCTAATATCATGTTGTCACTCTCATGGCCAGCTACACACATTAGCTCTTCAATTTGTAGAAGACTAAACTCTTCGTTGTTTTCTCTGGAGAAGAAATAATGGGGATGATGAGTCCGGAGTCTTATCATGGCTAATACCTAAATAGCAAACCATGTAGGGATCAGTTAGACATAACTAGGTTGTGTTTGGATCTGGGCTTTCCATGAGCGTTCCAGCCACTCAGAGAGGCTGCATTCTGAAGCTCTGCTGCAGGGGAGGCTGCAGAGCTGCACATTCCCAGCCAGTGCCTGCCTGTGCGCTGGGAACGCACCTTTGCTGCACAGGAGGACTCACGCCCACATTTCTGTCCTGCGTTTTCTTGAGAAATCTTTCTTTGTGCTGGAACACTCCAAAGATTCTGCCTGCTTTTCTGTGCAAGGTACAGCTGCTCCCTGCACTCATGCCCTGGGCTTCTTTGTTCCTGAGGCTAGTGACCTAGAAACATAACTGGACAAAATGAGTAGCAATGATCTTGGGATTGGGAATCTCGTTCTGGCCCTGGCTCTGTCATTTATTAACTGGGAGGCTGTTGGCCTCAATTATAAAATGGGAATAATGACCCCTCACAGAGTTCATTTGTTCAACAAATATGCATGGAGTGCCTGGTAGCTGCCTGTCTCTGCTCTAAGCACTGTGGATACATGAATGAGACAGACACAGTTTCTCTGCCCTGATGAAGCTGACATACACTTGTCCTACTGTTTTTGTTTGAATGGGTTTGCAGCCTATTTTAGCAGGAAACAGCCCCAGGATTACAAACATTACAAGGCAGGAAGTTTCCTCCAAGCAGAGTTGACGACCTTATCCCTGGTGGGAGGGAAATTGTAATGGGGCTGGCTCTTCCTGTCCTCAGTTTCTCATTGTAGTCTGTCTTCCAAGAAGATAAACTACTTAGGCTGGGACCTGCACTATTCAAACAAAGCACAAAATTCTCCACTGAGGTTTGGGCTGACAGGCATGATCTTGCAGAGAATTTAGGCAGGACAGTGTACCCCCAGGCATCCTCCAAGTCTCATGTCCCTCAAGGGTTTTTCTCTGACCCACTTCCCTCACCATATCTAGTGCTGGGTGCCCAGCTCCACGCCCTCCCCCATTCTGAGCCCTCATGTTTTTGTTTTGTTTTTAAAGTACAATTAATTCAGTATGGCATTGGGAAAGAACTTTTAAAAATAAGGGGAAATGAAGAAAATGATTAGCAGTACAAAATGAGACATGTTTTTAGAGAACAGGGTTTTGAGCTGAAGAATCTGCAGCAGGGAGCTTGGAATCCCTTCTCCAGGACCATCTATGGACATCCCAGCACCCACCTCCGCCTGTGGACTCCCAGCTGGCCTAGCAGCCTCCACATAAGTCCCCTTAGTGACACTGTGCAAGGCAGTTTCCAGGTCCCATTGTTTCCCGGTCCCTCACACTTGGGGTAAGTTGGCCCTATTCAAGGACAAACTCCCAAATGGCCTGAAATTAAGCCTTTTCTGCCCTCAAAAACTTTTCACCCAGTTCAAGTTATTGAGAAGTGTTGAGGTCACAGCTGATTTCAAACCTTCTTCTGCCTTTCTCACCAGTAGTTCTTATATCTATCCTCACTCCTAGTCCGCCTCTGTACAGGGTCAATTTCTATGCTTCCCTCTATCTGTGACGTCCTAGTTGTGTCTCTCATGTTTCAGCTTGGTTAAGACACTTGCTTTAAAAAATGGGACAGTAGCAACTCAATTATTAAGCAAAGGTTTTAAAAAGTGCTTGATTTCTCTCTTGAACTGTGAGAATACTAGTATGTTTGGGCGGGGCTGCTGGAGAGATGTAATGGTCATATGTGATGGCCCCCAGCCATCCTGTCAGCTGACCAACCACTGACACATAAGTTAGCCCATTCTGGACTGGCTGAGTGAGCCCAATTCAGCAGAAGCACCCAGGTGACCTGTAGCGTTATGAAAAGTAATGGATGGTAAGTTTTAGGGTGACTTGTTTACTCAGTAGTACTTAGCTGATGCAACTGTGTTGCTCAGGCGGTTAGCACATCTTTCTTAGGCAGTAGTAACAGTAATTCATTGGTAATTTAATGGTAACTCATCTCCTGGCCTCTAGACAACATTCACTCTGATATCAGAGCAATCTACTCATGTTACCATGGGACTGAACTGAATGATTACCTGAAGAGGCCATGAGGGTCATCTTGTCCATTTCACAGACGAGGAAACTGAGGCCTAGAGCTGGAAAGTGACTTGTTCACGACACAAACACTCAGAGGCAGCCCCAGTCAGCCTCGAGACTAGAATCAAAATCTCCAGACTTTTTGAGGCTCTTCCCCCGCCTGGAAGTCTGCTACTTTCTGTATATGTTGTTGTGGACCTTCCTTGGGTTACAAACATTCCTAGCCTGAAGCTTTAATTCTGCTTTTTTGGCTCCTTTAAGAAGGTAAATATGAAGGGGGTGAGGGTGATATTATTAAAGGAACAACCTTGATGGCATCTTGATTTAGAAAGCTGGGAATCGCTGGAAAACTCTTTGTAATGCAGCTCCCTCTGAGCATGGCCACTGTAACTGCTCTTGAGACCCATGGCTGTGTGCAGGCTGCCTCGAGGGTCTCAGGGTAGAGCCAAGGCTCTCTCCTGGCCATAACCGACCCATTTTGGGTGTCCTGGGCACTGGCAACAGCCATGTTTCTGTGTTATGTGCATTCTTCGCCATAGCCCTGAGCCTCCCAGGCAAATTGATTCCTAAAAACAACCTGTACAGGGTTTCCATTTGATCTTACAGCTTCAGGTGGACCTAGATTCTCAAACTATTAGTTATAAGTAAATTGATAGTATAACGGGGAGCTGGGAGACCCTGGATCCCCATTTCCTGCTCTATCCCCTTTTCATTTCCAACAGACAGTTCAGGCGATGAACTGTCTTTGAACAGGCTAATGCTGAGCAGCTGTGGAAGTCCACAGTCCAGAGGACTCTGGACCAGAAAACAGGGCTCCTCCTCACACCAAGTGTTAAGAAATGTAAAATATATCCTTTCTGGTTGGTGTTTCTAGTTTCTTGGGATATATTCCTAGAAGTGGGATCACTGGGTCAAATGGGAGTTCCATTTTTATTCTTTTGAGGAAACTCCATACTGTTCTCCACAGTGGCTGCACCAGTCTGCATTCCCACCAGCAGGGCACGAGGGTTCCTTTTTCTCCACATCCTTGCCAGCACTTGTCATTTGTTGATTTGTTGATGATAGCCATTCTGACAGGTGTGAGATGGCACAGCATTGTTTTGATTTGCATCTCTCAGATGATTAGTGACTTTGAGCATATTTTCATATGTCTCTTGGCCTTCCTTATGTCCTCTTTCAAAAAGTATTTACAGTGTTTGGGTCCGTTGCCCATTTTTTGATTGGGTTGTTTATCTTCCTTTTCTTAAGTTGTATGAGTTCCCTGTAAATGTTGGAGATTAAACCCTTATCAGTGATAACATTGGCAAATATGTTCTCCCATGCAGTGGGCTTTCTTGTTGTTTTGTTAATGGTTTCTTTTGCTGTACAGAAACTTTTTATTTTGATGTAGTCCCATTTGTTTATTTTCTCTTTAGTTTCTATTGCCCTAGGAGCGGTATCGGTGAAGAAATTGCTTCAGCATATGTTTGAGGTTTTGCTGCCTGTGTATTCCTTTAATATTTTTCTGGTTTCCCATATTACATTTAAGTCCTTATCCATTTTGAGTTTATTTTTGTGTATGGTGTAAGTTGGTGGTCCAGTTTTATTTTTTTTTTTGCATGTATCTGTCCAATTTTCCCAACACCATTTATTGAAGAGACTGTCTTGACTCCATTGTATGTTCATGCCTCCTTTGTCAAATATTAATTGAGCAGAGTGGTTTGGGTCGATTTCTGGGTTCTCGTTATCTATTCCATTGGTCTATATGTCTGTTCTTGTGCCAGTACCAGGCAGTTTTGAGAACAATGGCTTTGTAATACAGCTTGATATCTGGTATTGAGATCCCTCCTACTTTGTTCTTCTTTCTCAGGATTGCTGCAGCTATATGGGGTCTTTTTTTTATTCCAGATGAATTTTTGGAGAGTTTGTTCTAGGTCTGTGAAATATGCCATTGGTATTTTAATGGGGAGTACTTTGAATCTATAAATTGCTTTGGGTAGTATGGACATTTTAATGATGTTGATTCTACCAATCCATGAACACAGTATGTTCTTCCATCTGTTTATGTCTTCCTCTATCTCTTTTTTCAGTGTCCTGTAGTTTTCTGGGTACAGTTCTTTTACCTCCTTAGTTAAGTTTATTCCTAGGTATCTTATATGCACCCTTATGTTCATAGCAGCACAATTTACTATTGCTAAGATTTGGAAACAGTCTAAGTGCCCATCAGCAGATGAGTGGATTAGAAAACTGTGGTACATCTACACAATGGAATACTATGCTGTGGTAAAAAAAGAAGGAATTCTTACCATTTGCAACAGCATGGATGCAGCTGGAGAGCATTATGCTAAACAAAACAAGCCAGTCAGAGAAAGATAAATATCACATGATCTCACTCATTTGTGGAATATAATGAATAACATAAACTGATGAACAAAAACAGATCCAGTGACAGAGAAGCATTGATTAGACCATAAAACCTCAGTGGGAAGGTAGGGAAGAGTGGGGGTAAGGGAGAGAGATCAACCAAAGGACTTGTATGCATGCATATAAGCATAACCAATGGACACAGACACCAGGGAGGTGAGGGCATGAGTAGGGGGCTGGGGGGTAATGGGGGGATAAGGACATATATGTAATACCTTAATCAATAAAAATAAAAATAAATAAGACAGTGGTCCCACAAACAACAACAACAACAACAACAACAACAACAAACTAAATGTAAAATTTAACCTGTCTGCCTGTCAGTGACTGGAATACCCACTCCTCTTGATTGGACTTTAAATCAACACCAGGGCTTTCAGAAAAGACCTGCTAGTTCAGGTTCCGAGTCCACTCAGGACGGTGTGGACCAGTGGATGTCACTAAAATCTGTGCTTTTATTGAAGACTATGTTAGATTTTAGCTATTTTGTTCTGTGAAAATTATTCAGAAAACTAATATTCCTAGACAGAGTGAAAAAGCAGGAAAAGAGGAATTTATGGTTAGGAATTCTGAAAATGATCCCTTTCTGTTGTTTCTGAGAAAATTGAAAAGAAATGGTCTTTTCTATTTTAAAGAAGTCATGTGTGCTACATTTGTGCATAAAACAATTCATTTAATGCAACCAGCCCTTCCTCCATCCCACCTCATGTTCTCTGAATATGTGCATCTTTCGAGGTGCCCCCATCCTACTAGGTTTTCGGTCCTAAAACGGTGCTGTCGTCTTTGACCCATTTTTTTCTCTCATGCCACAGATCCAAACAGTCAGTCAGGAAACTATGGACTCTACTTTCAAAATGTATCTAGAACCCAGCAACTTTTTCATGTCTCTACTGCTACTGCTGTGACCTGAGCTATCAGCACTTCTCACCAGGATTATCACAATTACTTCCTATGTGGTCTTACTCTTCTATTTTCAAAATTAGATTCAGAGTGGTCCTGTAAAACAGAAGTCACATTAAGTCAGTTCCCTTGAAAACCATTGCATTAAAAAACTTAAAAGTAATTTTCATGCTTGACTGATTATCAAAATATCCTGACAGGCTATGCATAATCTACCTGTGCTTTGTTTAATTGTATTAACTACAGCAGCTCTTGTGTTTGGGTCTAATTCTTTTGTTTCCTCTTAAAGACCAAAAACTCCTGGAAATGAAGTAGCAGCAGAAATAGGCTGAGATTTCTTTGAGGTTATTAATTTTTATTTCCCACTAGCTAAATTGGACCTGAGGTTCTCCTGAGGAGTGCAGAGCAGTGATTTTTAGCAGTGCCCTGCCAGGCTAGGTCCAAGGGATCCATCCAAGGCTGGTACAAGGGAGCAGTTATAGGAAAACAGAAAAAGCCCATGAAATTCAACTGGAAATAAATGAGCCTTGGATATGCTTCATTAATCTACGAGTTCCCCCCACTAACCCAATGTCTTTCCTTCAAGAAGCACTATGCCAGCCAAGTTCCTAGATCTTCATGCTACAAAATGATCTGAATAATGGGAGGTAATATAGATGATGGCTAATAATTAGTAAGCACTTACTTTGTGCCAAATATTGTTCTAAACTTTTTATATTCATCATTCAACAAATACAGAGTGGGGCAAAAGTAGGTCTACAGTTGTTTGTATGGAAAATAATACATTAATTAATAAACAGTAATACAAGAATAAACTGTTTCATGTACTCACAACTATAAACCTACTTTTGCCCCATCTTGTCTTTATTGGGCACTTATTATACATGTAAGTAAATAAAACAGAAAAATAAATTCCTGCCCTCCAGAGCTTACATTCTGGTACGGGAAAACAGAAAATATGTAAGCATAATGAATAAGTAAAATTATATTGTATATCAGAAAGTGATGGGGTAGGGAAAGAAAGTATTTAAGAACAGATAAATGGTCTGGACCTCACTGAGGAAGTGACATCTGAGCAGAGATGGAGGTGAGAAGGAAGTTATCAGTGTGATTACCTAGGGACCAGTATTCCAGGTAGAGGGACCAGCAATCTGGATACTCTAGGACTAGCAAGAAGTACATGGTTAGAGTGGAGGGTGAGGGAGGGTAGAAGTGAAGAGCTCAGAGATATAAGGGTGGACAGAGGTCATAAAGGTCTTAGGGGACCACTGTAAAGGATCAGCTTTCTCTCTAATCAAAGAGGGAGCCACTGGAGGGCTTGACTTAATGTGACTTATGTTTTACAGAATTTTTCTGACTACTGTGCTGAGGATAGAGCATAGGGTGCAAGGGAAGAGGTAGGGAGAGTGATATTGACCTTAGGTTCAGCTGGCTGCTGCTTCAAAAGCCAGTACTCAAGAGACAGGTGCTGATTTAAAAAAGATGCTTTATTCAAGTGCTGGCAGCCTGAGAAGATGGCAGACTCCCATCCTAAAGACCATCTTCACATCTCAGTGCAGGCAAAGGTTTTTATTAGGAGGGAGAGGGAAAGCAGAACAAAGAAATCAAGGGGTTGAGGATTGAAGGTTCTCTACATGTAAGTAAGCACAGTTTATTCTGATGGTTATCTGGAAACTGGTCAAGTGGAGGTCTGGTTTTTATGGTTGAAAGTCAGCAAGTCTCCTGGAGCCAGAATGTCTGGTTGCTGGAGTCAGCTTCCTTTGAAGTTAGATCCTGGAACTCTTACACAAATATGTTGTTTATGTACAGATTACATATTAGTTAACTATTCACATTTTACAAAAACACTTTTACCAGAAACAATATTAAAAAAATAGAGGGGTGGGTTACAAGACCAGTGAGGCTGCTATTGTTATAATCCTGGTGAGAAATGATGATAGATCATCAGAGAAGGCGAGAAATGTTTAGATTCCAGATATAATTTAAATGTAGAGTCAATGGGACTTTTTGGATCAATGGCATGAAAGAAGGAGTGGAAAATGAATACCATGTTTTGGCCTGAGCACTTGGAAAGGTGGAGTTGCCTTATCCAAAAGGAGGAAAAATGTCGATGAACAGGCTTTGGGAGGAAGATCAAGAGTTCAATTTGGGTCATGTTAAGTTTGTGGGATCTATTATAGTGGACAGTTGCTTGTGAGTCTGGAGCTCAGGGCAGAGGCTGGGCTGGAGGTATCAATTTATGAGTCTTTAACACGTACATGGCTATTAAAATCTTGAAGTTGGATGAGCTAACCCAGGGAATGTGTGTAGATAGAGAGAAGGATCAAAGACAGGGATCTGGGGTCTCTGAAGAAAGACAAAGCCAGGAGTGTGTAACCAAGGGAAGGAAGTGCCTTGAGAAGGCAGGAATGATCTGCTGCTTCAAACATCACTGGTAGCTTAGAAAAGAGAAAGACTGAGAATTGACTATTGGGTTTAGCAATGTGAACGCTGCTGTTGACTTTATGTAGAGTAATGGGCACGAAAGCCTAGCTTGAGTGTGTTAATGAAAAATAAGGGGATGGGGTGGAGGGTGGGGATGGGCTAGAAGAGGTCAATGGGAGGGGGGAAGGGAAAAATGTAATACTTCCAACAATAAAGATTTAAAAAATAGGGGGAAATGAAATGGAGACAGTGAGAACATCAACCCAAGAATTTTTGCTGCAAATGTTGCAAAAAGAAAAGAGGTGGTAACGTCAGGAGAAGCAGGGCCAAGGGAAATTAAAATATACATATTTTAAGATGGGACAAATAACAGTTTATGTGGCTGCTGATGAGAATGGTTACAGTGGAGAGGGAGAAACTAATGCTATTGGAGAAAAATGCCAGGACTGCTTGAACAGAGTCTTTGGGTAGTCTAAATGGGGCAGAATCTAATAGTGACTAGGTAATCTAGGATTGTTTTTTGTTATAGTTTTCTGGGGCTGCCATAACAAAGTACCACAAAAATGGGTGGATTAAACAATGAAGATTCATTGTTGCACAATCTTGGAGGCTAGAAGTCCAAGGTCAAGGTATCAGGGTTGATTTGTTCTGAGGTCTGTGAGGGAGAAGCTGTCCCCAGACTCTTCCCTAGCTTCTGGTGATTTGTTGGGAATATTGGTCACTTCTTGGCTTTTCAGCACATCACACTGGTCTTGCCTTCTTGTTCACAAGACATTCTTCCTATGTGCCTGTCTGTGAACAAATTTCCATTTTGTATAAGGACACCATTTGTATTGAATTAGGGGCCCAACCTACTCCACTATGACCTCATCTTAACTAATTACATCTGTAATGACCTTGTTTCTAAGTCAGGTCACATTCTGAGGTTAAGATTTCAATGCATACATTTTTGGAGGGCACAGTTCAACCCATAATAGCTTTAGATAGAAGATGAACAATTTATATTTAGCAACAGGAGGGGAAATAGAGCACATATTTGAAAATTTTGGCAGGTTTATAGATATATTTGTGGAAGTTCGTGGAAATGCTCTTCTGATTGCTTCACAGATGTGGAAAGCAAAGTCATTAGGTAAGAGTGCGAGTGAAGGCAGAATGAGGAGAGAAGTTGTGAAGTTGTTTCCAGCAGGGTGGGAGAATGAGCTAAGAAAACACACTATGGCAGCTGAGTAGTCTTAAGGACACACCAGTGGGCCTTGGTCTGGTATCTAAAGCAGGGCATAGGTATCTCTCTGAGTTTTTCTCAAGCTCCACTCAGCTGCATGGGGGCAGGCAGAGAGTGTGGGGAGAGTTGTGATTTACTAGGGTTGTGGTTTTGCAAAGCGAGTACAGTGCACAGAGGAGTAAGAGAGGCAAGGGAGTTGAGAGTTAATGCAAGGAAGTTATAATGATAGACAGTAGAAATAAAATTCAATAAGAGGGAAGAGAGGACCCTACATGGAGATACTATGATTACTCTGATTTTGAGAATGAGAAAAGTGATGGATAGAGAAATGAAGTACTTTTGGAGATTCAATCAGTGGCAGAATCAGAATTCAAACCCAGGCTGTGCAACTCAGAGCCCATGTGCTTAGACATAGGACCAGAACAGTGGACAGAAAGAGGTAGAAAAAATGAAGTGTCAGATTAGTTATGAGGCTGTTCTGTCCATTGACTTGCCTTGAAATGATAAGCAAGGCATTCCTGTTCCCGTAACACAATGTTCTATGATTCCAATTATTTTCTTGTCTTTGGAGGAGGATGTTTTCTGTTTTATTTTGACAGATACTTCTTTTATTTAGGACAGTGGTCCATTTCTCTACTAATCTCCTATCCTTCCTTCCTTTTCTCCCTTAAATATATATACAATGTTTTTTTTGTTCACAAAATATTTTAATATTCATTTTTACATTTTGTGTCCATGGCCATCCTGTTACCACAATTATTATTTCTGTTTTCAAGGTAAGATTATAAGGCTTAGAACAATAAAACGATAAACCCCACAGCCACTTAATAGCAGAGTTGGGATTCAAAACTAAACCTTTAATTTTAAATTCAATTCTCTTTCAAACTCCTGAGATACTTTCTTTTAAAAATATTGTTCTTCTGAATTTGAAATAAGGTGAATTGGAGAGTGGATATATCCCTGACACTGGAGAAGTTCAGAAACCTAGATTAGCACTCTTTGGGGATTCTATAGAATGAATTCAAGCAATAATTGTGGTGTTAGAATAAATGACCCCACCCATGCCTTCCACTCTTGACTCTGGGGTAAGTCAGGAGTAAATGTCTAAATTAATAGAAGAAAGGCTAGTTAAATGATAGTCATGGAGTACACTGTTTATATAATGTTTCATATGGTAGGTGAAGTCATATTTTTTCTTCAGACAGGCATTCTTTCTCTATCAACAAAAAAGTTTCATTCAAACATCCAGTCATTCATTCATCATACTTTTATTGAGCCCTTGTTATGTGCCTGAATAGTGCTAGGTGTTGGATCCTTGCCTTTAGGAAGTTCATAATCCTACAAATAATACAGACCTGTAAATCAACAGAGCTGGGACTGAGCAAATGCCTGGCAAAGGAGGGAGCACTTCAAGTTGGAGGTGATATTTAAGTTTCTTAGAGGAGTTTTACAGGCAGTGCAGGGGAATATTTGCACAGTCCCCAGAGCTCTCTCCATTTTTCTTCCCAAGACTGGTTTTAGCATGTCCTCCACACCTGTAATAATGAAACACATGCCACACTAATACTTTAAGACAAGTGAAAAGCAGAATGACTTCTTCAGCTGGGACAGGACATGGAATCCAAGAAATAGACATTGCTGTGACCAATATGATTATGGGCAAGAAAGAGGACCTGAGTAGGCAGAACTGAGAATCCATTTGGGCTTTCTATATGAGAGAGTAACTCTGCCCAGGCTATGTTCCTCTGGCCAATAGGAAAAAATCCAAAGTAACTTTCTGATTCAGAGAGAAGTAGAAGATTGGTATGGAGAAGACCTGGCTAATGGCCTACTGAAAATTTCTCCTCCTTGGGCCACAGTTCATAAATTATAAAGCTGATATTGCTAATTGTGATGGGACTATAAATAAAAATTTTTATTTATGTTATTTTACTTTTTCGGCACTTTCCATATTTTTTACAATGAAAATGTTTTAATTAACCTTTAAAAAGGTAAAATGAAGGGCCTGAAGTAAATGAGACCATTTGAGACCATTCCAACTCAAAATCTGATTTTAAGGAAAGAGCGGAGACAAAGAGAATGAGCAGACCTTTTTATGACTCCTGGTGACAGTAATACATGTTGTTAACAATGTTTTTCATAGTAGCTCCCATTTATTGAATACCAAGTCTTATGTAAGACACTTCATATATTTAAATACATATAGTATAAATATTTAGATATGTAGAGATAAATAGTATAGCTAAAGATAGCTATAGATATATCCCTAGAATACAGGAAAGCAATATAGTAAAGTGTTTGAAGTCCTTTGACTTTAAGTTCTAGTTGGGTCTATTTATCCCCATCTATCTCTGAGCCCAGTGCTAATGCCATTCAAAGAGAGGCACACTTCCTTTCTATGTGAGCATTAACCCAGGTTCAGGGGTCTCAAGACCTGATGCTAGTACTGTATGTCCTCACCACCTCCCTTCACTGAGCCAAAAAGCAAGCTGCATGGGTGAGTGCCCTTAGAACAGGGTGGTGCCTATGAGGGCTGCAAGGCAGAACAATACCTGTGACATCCTAGAGTTAACTGGGAGTCCCCACATTGAGAAGTCTGGCCCAGGCATAACTCATTGCTTTGGGCATATGCCACTCCCCCACCACATGGCTGGAGTCAGATTTTGTTAAGGAAAACACATTCTCAAGAAGCCTCAAAATCAATCTCTAATACAAAGTTGAGCATTTTACCAAGAATTGCTGAAGATTTAAGGAAAACAAACATCCTATCTAATAAAAGAGTAATATGCAAATTAATCATCACTCCGCTACACCCACAAGCCACACCCACCAGCCAATCAGGAGCGAGTATACAAATTAACCCAACCAAGATGGTGTGGTCACGGAGCAAGCAGGAGGCTTGGGTTTCCCTGGCAATGGAGGAAGCCAAGCTTTCTGTACACCCTGGCTGGCCCAGGCCTCCACTTAAGGCTACAAAGTTTCAATTGTAGAAGATAAATAAATCCCAACAAAAATGGCGGCAGCCACGGAGCTGGAGAGAGTAGGAGGCTTGAATTGCCCCCAGTGATGGAGGAAGCCAAGTTCCCACAGCCTTGGCCTGCCTTGGTCTCCACTCAAGGCTACAAAGTTTCAATTATAGAAGATAAATAAATCCCAACAAAAATGGCTGCGGCCATGGAGCAAGCAGGAGGCTTGGCTCCGCTCAAGGCTACAAAGTTTCAATTATAGAAGATAAATAAATCCCAGATACCAGGGCCTCCACTTGGGTTGCCAGGGAGCGTGGCTGGCCTGCAAACCACCACAAGCCCCTTGCCCAGGCTGCCCCACACCCCAAGGGAACCCCCAACCTGATCTGTGACACCCTTCAGGGCAAACCAGCCAGCCTCCACGCTTGCACCAGGCCTCTATCCTATCTAATAAAAGAGTAATATGGAAATTGACCATCACTCCAATACACAAGATGGCTGCCCCCATGTGGACACAAGATGGCCGCCACAAGATGGCCAGCAGGGGAGGGCAGTTGGGAGGGACCAGGTCTGCAAGGGAGGGCAGTTGTGGGCGATCAGGCCAGCAGAGGAGGGCAGTTGGGAGGGACCAGGCCTGCAAGGGAGGGCAATTAGGGGCAATCAAGCCTGCAGGGGAGGGCAGTTAGGGGTGACCAGGCTGGCAGAGGAGTGAAGTTGGGGGCGACTGGGCCTACAGGGAAGGGCAGTTGGGGGGGACCCAGCCCTGCAGGGGAGAGAAGTTGGGGGGGACCAGGCCTGAAGGGGAGGGCAAATAGGGGCAAACAGGCTGGCAGGGGAGCAGTTAGGCATCAATCAGGCTGGCAGGGGAGTGGTTAGGGGGTGATCAGGCTGGCAGGCAGAAGCGGTTAGGGGCAATCAGGAAGGCAGGCAGGCGAGCAATTGGGAGCCAGCAGTCCTGGATTGTGAGAGGGATGTCCAACTGCCTGTTTAGGCCTGATCCTACTGCAGAGTCCCAGATTGGAGAGGGTGCAGGCTGCACTGAGGGACACACACCCCCATGCACGAATTTTGTGCACCAGGCCTCTAGTTATATAAAAAAAGAACAAAATTCAAACACACAGAAAAATTAGCACCCTAGGAAAGAGATAATGGAAAAAAATTAATTAATTTTAGATTTATAAAACAGAAACAGGATGTAAGAAAAAGTATCAATTAGAGATGTTATAAGTAAAAGATATTTGTTAAAAAGAAAAAGTCAATAAATGAACAGAGCAGCAGAGAACATGAGTGTGTTATAAGACAGAGCTGAGTAATTCTGCCAGTTCTTAGAACAGGACCAAGAGATAAAACATAGAGAAAGTTAAGATACTTGGAGGACAGAGTCAAAATTATAAAATGTATATAATAAGAGTTCAAGATAGAGAGAGTATAGACAAAATGGATGAGAGACCAAAGATATAATGGAAATAATATTATATCCCAGTGCTGGAGAAAGATGTTTTAAATTGAAAGGGCATACCAGGCTCTTGAACAGAATAAGTTTAAAATAAAATTAACCCTAGACGCATCCCTGTGAAATGCTGGAAAATGAAAGGAAAAAACAAAACAAAACCCCACAACAAACAACTGTCTAAAAGCTGTCAGGAAAACACACACACACACACACACACACACACACACACACACACACACACAGATTATCCACAAAGAAAGAATCAGATAAACAACCAACTTCTGATTATCAATAATAGCTACAAAGAGACAATGGAATAATGTCTTCAATGTTAGGAGAGGAAATGATTTTGAGCCTAGAATTCTATAATGACCCAAATGATTATTAAAATGTAAGGTCAAAATAAAAGCATTTTAGACATTCAAAGTTTGTGCAATAATTCTCACTATAAGAATTTCTGAAAGGTCTAGTTCAGCAAAATGAAAAAAGGAATGCAAGAGAAAATTATTACAGAGATAAGTATTCTTGAGTAAAGAAACAGAGATACTTTTAAAATTAAATCTTAATAAATGTTGACTTTAAAAAAATAAATCAATGTTATGTTAGAGCCCAAATTAAAAATGATACCTATGTTTAATGTGGGGAAGGAGGAGGTTAACATTTTAAGCTTAGATTGTAGAAAAATATTGATTGTGTTGTTTGGACTGCAGTAAAAGTGCGACTTGAACTTCAAGAGTTGGTAAGGAGGAGATTTATGGGCCCTGCCAGAGCTGAGGAACTGTGATTCTATAAGGTCAGCTTCAGAAAGAAGATAATTTATTTATTATTTTCTAAAATGTAGCACATGGGACCAGGATGTGTACAGAGCTCACTCCCTCCTGGTTGTCAGAACTGGGACCCACACTATTTGCACTGCTGTAGCCAAACATAACCCCCTTCTCATTATGAGCTTGGAAGGTGACTGCCATAGGTAAACAAACAAACAAACAAACAAACAAACAAAAAACCCCACAAACAAACAACAACAACAAAAAATAAACATGTTGAGACCTTCTTGGCCTATGATAATGAATAGCAGCTTTGCTGAGCACTACTGCCGGGCCCAGTGCCAAGCCTTGCCAAGCCTAAAATACCTTCTCTTCTCCCCACTGATCCAGGATGCACTGGCTTCTCTAGGAAGATAGTATGTCTTTTTCTCAACTCCTGGTAAATACTGTTTTGGCTTCTAAGTAGATGTCAACCGCCCGCATTTCTTTTTAAAATCCAAATCCTTGAGAGAAACCAAGATGGTGGCATAGGTGAACACCTAAACTGCTGCCTCGCACAACAATTTCAAAACTACAGCTAAAAGACAGAACGGACAACATCCAGAACCACAGGAAAGCTGGCTGAGTGGAAATTCTACAAACAGAAGGATAGAGAGTGGCACACGGAGACTAAGAGGAACTGCAAAAGGCTGAGGTATGGAGACACATGCGCGGAAAGGATGGGCAGATGAGTGCCTGGCTAGCTTTCTTTAGCGGGAGAGAGACAGAAGCTCCCGACTGCACTGAACCCCAGTTCCGACTGCACTGAACCCCAATTCTGGGCGAGACCCTGGGGTCCCAGACTCATATGGGGGGAGTCTGGACTGTCAAGAAAAGAGAGGAGCACATGGAAACTCAGGGGAGCCACTAAAGGCAGAGGTCTGGAGGCAGGCGCGCAAGTGCACGCAGAGAGGACTGACTGCTGAGTGTGCCGCTGGCTTTCTCTAGTGGGAGGAAAGCGGAAGCTCCTGACTGTGCTGAAATCCAGTTCTGGGTGAGAATCTGGGAATCCAGATTCATTGGGGGAGAAACTGGACTGTCTGGCAGTGGACGAAACTCAAGGGTGGCTTTCTCTCAGATGTGCTTGCAGCCATTACCGAGGGACACTGAGACCCAGGGGCCTCATAGGGCAGGGCTGATGGGAAGCCAGGGCTGTCTGCTCAGCCCTGAGACTCCGCCCCATCCAAGCTGAGCACAGAGGCTTTTGCAATTTTGCAAGTCTTGTCTCATAAGGCTGTCTCCAGCACAGAAGTTCTCCCGGCATAGACACAGCTTATCCTCACAGCCAATTGGCCTGGAGGTCAATTCCTCCCAGTGATACCAACAACAATCAAGACTTAACTACAACAAGGCTGTACACACAGTCCACAAAGGAGTGCACCAAGAGTGTCCACCTCAGGTAACTGGGGAGGCTTAGCTACTGTGCCCTAGAGGACACCTACCACACAAAGCTACCCTACCAACTCAGGGAAGCATAGAAAATGCAGAGACAAAGAAACAGGTCACAAATGAAAGAAAGGGAGGAAAGCAAATGACTGGATATAGAGTTCAAAACCATGGTTATAAGGTTTTTCAAGAATTTCCTAGAAAAGGCCAATAAATTTAGTGAGACCCTCGAGGATATGAAAAAGGACCAACTAGAAATTAAACATACACTGCCTGAAATAAAAAATATTATACAGAGACCTAACAGCAGATTAGAAGAACACAAGAATCAAGTCAAAGATTTTAAATACAAAGAAGCAAAAAACACTCAGCCAGAAAAGCAAAAAGAAAAAAGAATCCAAAAATTTGAAGATAGTGTAAGGAGGCTCTGGGACAACTTCAAGCATACCAACATCAGAATTATGGGGGTGCCAGAAGAAAAGAGAGAGCAAGATACTGAAAACCTATTTGAAGAAATAATGACAGAAAACTTACCCCACCTGGTGAAAGAAATAGACTTACAAGTCAGGAAGCGCACAGAACCCCAAACAAAAGGAATCCAAAGAGGACCACACCAAGACACATCATAATTAAAATGCCAAGAGCAAAAGACAAAGAGAGAATATTAAAAGCAGCAAGAGAAAAACAGTTAATTACCTACAAGGGAGCACCCATACGACTGTCAGCTGATTTCTCAACAGAAACTATGCAGTCGGGAGTGGCAAGAAATATTCAAAGTGATGAATAGCAAGAACCTACAACCAAGATTACTCTCCCCAGCAAAGCTATCATTCAGAATTGAAGGTCAGATAAAGAGCTTCACAGATAAGAAAAAGCTAAAGGAGTTCATTAACACCAAACCAGTATTATATGAAATGCTGAAAGGTATTCTTTAAGAAGAGGAAGAAGAAGAAAAAGGTAAAGATAAAAATTATGAACAACAAATACATGTCTATCAACAAGTGAATCTAAAAATCAAGTGAATAAAAAATCTGATGAACAGAATAAACTGGTGAATATAATAGAATCAGGGGCATAGAAAGGGAGTGGACTGACAATTCTCAGGGGGAAAGGGGTGTGGGAGGTGCAGGAAGAGATTGGATAAAAAGTGTACACTTATGGATGAGGACAGTGGGGGGGAGGTAAGGGCAGAGGGTGGGGTGGGAACCGGGTGGAGGGGAGTTATGGGGGGAAAAAAGGAGGAACAATTGTAATAATCTGAACAATAAAGATTTATTAAATTAAAAAAAATCGAAATCCTTGTTTGATCCTAAATCTGGTATGATGAAGAGGTATTTAAACCTGCAGTCACTGTATGCATTCCTACTATAAGTTTTTCTATCTTGGGCCATGACCAGCACAGCTAGAAAGTGGATGAGTCCTGAGCAGGGGCAGCTAGGGATTGAGAAAAGGAAAAAAAGAGACAGACACAAAGACTTTAAGTAAAGCTGGGGCCTGGTGGGATGCTGCCCTTGGATGGAGAAAAAGTGACCCAGAGCTAGTGCAGTGCACTTATTATATACAGCATGATACCAGGAAGTTTTATTAGAGTTTAAGAAAAAGGAAATTATGTGAAATCATGGTTAAAGATCAAGCTGCAATTCTTCATTCTGTGGCTTCTTTGTAATTGTCACTCCTGGCTGAGCCCGGATAATTGCCTTCATTCCTGGCGCCTGGCTGAACTTAGATAATGAAACCCATGCCCTGACGCCTGAATTAAAGGTCAGGCTGACAATATACCTGCCTCTGGCAAGGTATGTTTCCAGGACGTGGCTCTGCCAATGCCACTGGACTCAGCCGACAATCAGCTCATGCACCTTTCCAGGTACTCTCTACACCCACCATAACCCACCAATGTGTAGGTTAGTCTCTTGAATCTCTTTTCCTCTTTGACATGATGAAATTCATGCACCTTTGTGTGGCATTTATACTTTTCACAATGAAGTACTCATCAGCCTAACAAAGCACTGCTCCCTCTGCTTTCCAAGAAATCCACTCTCCAGCTGTGTCTCCAAGGCTCCACACCTTCACTGCTAGGAGAATGTGTTACTCATATGAGTTCTCCATTAATCTGCTCTGTAAAGTGCTCCTGGACGCCCCATTCACAGTTGAGTTCACCTGCCTCTGTATTTCCATAATATTGTTTTCCTCCCTTCGTGATGACAATAATCTCTGTGTATTGTAAGTGCATTAGTTTCTCTTGCTAGACCAGAAGGAACCAGAAAACAGACTACCAGTCTCGGTATTCACCTATGACTAGCACAGTGCCTAATGATTAATATTTATCAGACAAATGAATGAATCCATGAATGACATGGTCTAAGACCCTAAATGACCTTGCAAAACAAAGATCTTGAGCTTGGATAGAAAATAGAATTTACACAAGAGTTTGTTAAAATTCTTATTCCCAAGCTTCAGTTCAAAAACTTTTTTATTTAGTAGGACCTGGGAGAGGCCTTGCAATCTGCATTTCCAAAAACCTCTGATTTGTCAGAGCTGGGGATCTGCTGTGGCCTTGGGGTTTGTTTCTTCCTTGGGAAGTAATATGCTTTTGCCATTCATCCAGAGCTACACAGCTGAATCTGGGTCTGTTTGCCCTCTCTCCCTCTCTAGGAGGGCAATGTGAGGCCAGTTGCCCCTCCAGCATGCTGACCTTGCATTAAGAAGTCTGCAAAGCTTCAAACTTTCTGAGAGCTGTGCCCTGAGCAAGGCAGAGATGTGCATAGTCATGGAGCCCAACCTGACAGCAGATTTGCATTTTGACTAATTTCTATATCCAAGAGGTTTTGAGGAAAATAGAGCAACATTTTGCTGTTGGGGTCCTATCATCCTGTTATTTTTCTGATGTAATTGACAACCC
Source organism: Plecotus auritus (assembly GCF_963455305.1). Classification (NCBI taxonomy): domain Eukaryota; kingdom Metazoa; phylum Chordata; class Mammalia; order Chiroptera; family Vespertilionidae; genus Plecotus; species Plecotus auritus. Next base: position 182,016,242 of record NC_137771.1, on the reverse strand, counting down.
TGGTATGAACAGTCTGCTTTTAAGCCTCCATCTTCCTCTAAATGAATATTGATGTTGTGTTTACCTTTAATTAATATTCATTGCGATAAAGGAATTACACTCATTCAATTTTAATTATACCCTTCTTGCATAAACAGGCTTTCAATAGCAGATTTTCTAGGATGGAAAAAACAAGCTCTCTGCCCCCAGCCTAGTCTAATGCCAGGAAAGCCGCCTCCGCGATAGATAAAGGGTATTTCAATTTGTTAACTTGATGCAGTGGGAAGAGCTATGGGTGGAAAGTTAGTTCTTCTAAGCTATGGGTTCTTGGGCTAATTCCTTTCCCTCCTTCATATCTGAAAAATGGTGACTGGACCAGATCAATTATCTTCATCTATGGCTGCATATTGAGATCACCAGGGGGAATTATTGAACAATACCAAAGGCCAGGTCCCATTCCCGATGAATGAAAATAAAGTCTCTGTGGGGTGAATGGCACTGGTATTTTTTAATAGATCCTCAGGTGGGATGCTTTTAATGTTGAGAATTTCAGGGTTGACAACTGCTGATAGGGGCATCATTCTTACCAGACTTCAGGTGGATTTGGCTCCTGCTAAAGTGGTAGATTGCACAGGACCCAGAAGGAAAGCCAGCATGGACCTCAAGAACCAGCTTAGCCCTTCCCTGGTGCTCCCCTATGCTGGGACTTACATCTTGGGACAGGCTCAGTGGTACTCTCTCCCAGCCGTGGGCAAACTACGGCCCGCTGGCCGGATCCGGCCCGTTCGGCTGTTCTATCCGGCCTGCAGAGCCGAAAGAGTGGAGGGTTCTCTTGCTCTCCCCTCCGCTCCTTCACCAGCAGCAGTGTTAACATGGCAACGTCGGGAAACACGGCCGCAGCTCCTTCTTCTGAGTGGGCGGATTTATATCCGTCCATTCAGTAGAAGGAACAACCTCTCAATCTTCCAGAGGCTCCTTGTAATGCCTGCGGACGCGTCCCCCGACATCACCCTGGGAATGCGTAGACACGTTATCGTGGTGATGTAGGGAGACACGTCCCTGGAGAGCACAGTATCAGAGCATTAGCTAAAAAGGAGAGCAACAACACTGTTCCCACTGAAGCTGATGTTTTAAAGACCAAAAACCTTTCAACCTAGTCTACATTGCCATCTACATCTACGTCCCGGGCATAATTTGGAAGTTGCACTAAAGAAAATGTTTAATTTACTGTTTACACATTTTGTTCTTTTCTATTTGTTTTAGTTTTAAATTATTTTATTATATTTAAGTTTAATTTGAAAGGCTTTTGTACCTTTCCTTTGTTAGGCAATTTTATTTTGCCTTTGCCATCTTCAATATAAGGTATGTTATTGTGCTATGATTCCTCCATTTTTTGAAGTTTCAAATTATAATAATTAGTGTTTACATTCTTCTTGTTAAAATGTTTGAAATGAATAAAACTATTGAAATAAAAAAAAAGACCGTACCCTTTTATGTAATGATGTTTACTTTGAATTTATATTAGTTCACACAAACACTCCATCCATGCTTTTGTTCCAGCCCTCTGGTCCAGTTTAAGAACCCATTGTGGCCCTCGAGTCAAAAAGTTTGCCCATCCCTGCTCTAGGAGCAAAGGGGAAGGAATATAGTAGTAGTCACTGAGCACCTGCTATATGCCAGACACAGCCAACATCTCATCTGTTGGTCATCAGAAACATATCTCACATCTACCATGTTGCAGGCATGGGGGATTTAATGCTGGTGAGCAAGGCAGTTTCTGCCCTCATGGGCTTTATGGTCACTAGGGGAGATAATAATTCTGATAATTCACAATTAATTCATGAGTTTAAAGAGTTGTGAAGAAAAAGTTCAGGTTGCTATCAAAGCACATAGCAGTGGTGGGAGAATGTTGGTAAGGAAACCATGAAGCCATGTCTAAGACCCAAGGCCAGCGAACAAGTAGGCTAGTTCAGTTAATAGATGGGGAGAAGCATTCAAATAAGAAATAATGCTTTTACAAGGCAGATATTGGCACTGCTGTTTTACGAATGAGCAAACTGAGTCCCAGAGAGGCCCAGTGCTTTTCCTGAGGCCCAAAGCAACCAGCCTCATTCTGACTTTTGAGCTGGGAGGAGTTTTAGAAACTATTAAAATTGTACGGTGGGGCAGAACTGGTCAAAACTACCTTAGCTGTGGCTAGACAGAGTAGGAGTTGAGTTGGAGTAGGAAAGGAACAAAGCCATAGGCTGAAGGCCCATTGCAGGCAGGAAATGCCACCTGCTTAGGCAGGCAACAGGCCATATGTAGTCCTAGGAAGGAAGGTGGATCACAATGTTCAAGAAGAATGTTGGATGGGAGTAGGGCTTTGTGAGGCAGACAGAGACATGTGACACGACAAAAGGAGGGGTCCAACAGCAGGGGGTATTTGGATGATCCCAGCAAGTGGCCCAGAGCAAGGCAATCTTTTATTCAGTAGCAGGTCTCTTCCCATTGGTCTTGAGTTCAAGGGTGAAACCCCAGACTCTGTGAAAAGCAAGGCAATGCCCTACTGGACATTAATCAGGGCTGGATAAGCCCAGTAATGCAGCTTTTCCAGAGGACAAGGGGAGGCCACATCTTGGTGGCTGGCCAGGGCTCAGAGGCCAGACTAAAACAGGAGGTCAGAGCCAGCTTAGCACCAGGAAGACTTGATGCTGAGCTCTACAGCTTTGGCCTGGGGACAGGATCAGTGCTGGAGGCTATGGGTAGGCTTACCCAAAGGCTGGGGATCAAATAGTTCCAGGCACTGGGGGCGGGGGTGGGGATGGGGAGCAGGTATACAGAAGTGGGGAACAGGTGCTGCCTCACTGTCCATTCCAATGGTTTTCAGTGAGTATGAGATTCTAATATCCCCTGAGAATCTACTTCATTCAGTATAGGATCTGGACTGGAGTGTGGGCACCTACATTTTTAAGATGCTCCATAGGCAATTCTAGTGTACATTTCTGGTTAAGAATCACTGATCTAGACCAATTCCTTCGGTTTTTAGGTGAAGAAATAAGTTTAGAGAGAAATGACTTGCCCAACGTCATACAATATACGAGCAAAAAATAATCAAGACCCTGGTTTCTTCATTCCCAGTCCTGTGTACCCAAATGTTCAGGCTAGCAGTTAACATCAACAGCAGTAATACTAGCTCCATAGATGCATACTCCTGTGCCTCTGATATCATCTGATCTTCCCAGTCAGGGGTCATTTATGCTCACATAACTGATAAGCAAAAGAAGGCTGTGTAAAGTACAACAGTTTGCTTGCTCAAGGCCATATGGTTGATCGGAGACAAGAACATATTCCTTCTTCCTAGTCCTGAGATATTTCTCCTGCTTCAAACACCAGAGTATAAAACTACAGTTTAGGCTTTTCTCCCAGGAGGCAAGACCTGACCTTCCTCAACCTGGACAGTCTAATAGCCTCCAAACCATTTCCTGCACGTGTCACCAACAAACCCCTAATGGAGAGTAGCAATAAGGCTAACAGGGGGCAGTAATTAGTGACCTGGAGGCATAAGTGACGATTGGACAACTGGCCGGCTGGCTGCAGTGCATTTGGCACCCTAAGGACTCCAGAAACTGGATCCAAAGTGCCAAGCACATTAAATTCAAGTGTCATCAAGGTCTGAGCTCAGCTGCTCCCTTAGCATTTGCAAAATGTCCTGCCCATACCCTTCCCCTCATATCCTCCCTTGGCCATTTTCAGGAGCAGATGAGCTGGGGTTACATGCAGCTGATCCCAGACCTGCAGGTTAATTATCTTGGCCTGTAATTAGTGTTTTCTATTCCTTGTTCCTTGCCAACTCCCCCAGTTAATGTATCATTTCTTTCTCTGCAGAAACTCCATTGGGAGGGCTCCGAGGCTGCAGAATAAAAATTTCTGGTAGTGGCAGCCTTTTGGAGATGTTTCATCTGCTGACTGTCCCATCATCCCTTGGTGTCTTCCCTGGTCTCTCTCTGCACCTTAAAAGTTTACATAAGTCACCAAGTCTCCTGAACATTTTTTAAATCGTCACCTGAGGACATGCTTAGAGAGAGGAAAAGAGAAATATCAGTGTAAGAGAGAAACATTGACCAGTTGCCTCCTGTACATTCCCCAACTGGGAATTGAACCTGCCACCTTTCGGTGCATGGGATGATGCTCAACCAACTGAGCTACTCCAACTGGGCTCTCCTGAACATGCATTTGTCTCTTCATCTTTGCACCTTCTGATTTGCTAAGGCCTCATCCTCACTCATTTGGACTTCTATGGTATTTTTTTTAATGGGACTTCCTGACCTGGTGCTACAAATCTCCTCTACATATAGGCAGAAAAATCTTTATAAACTGCCAATCAGGCTGTGTTACTCTCCCACCTAAAGCCCAACCTTTTCATACAATGCCCTGTGCAGTATGGCCTGCTTGGTTTCCAACCCCCTCTTTCTACAAGGTTTTTACACTCCACTAATTCAGAACTGCTGTAATTCTCTCCTCTCCCTTCCTTACACATCCCAAAATGTATGCACATGTGTGTGCACACACATGCACACCATCCGTCCATGCTGCTTCATGATGAGGAAAACAGAAGCTGGGGCAGGAAGGGATCTGACTGACTCGGGGAAGCATGCTAAGAACCATCATGAGGAAAGAGACAAGAGACTCATTCTATGTGACTTTGGGAGATAGGACTAGAAGCTATTAAGTTCATTCTAACATGCAGAATAAATATTCAACATTTGAAGCTGCTTGAGCACAAGGTGGGTTCCCCCAGAAAATAGTGAGTGTGCCAATAGTGAGTGTGCCACCTGGAATCAGGCAGAGGCCGTCTGTCTGCGATGCTGCAGGTGTATGTCCTGCATTGGGCACATTTGGGGGCCTTTGACCCTCAAACAGCATTCTAATTCCAGGATTCTGTAATCTCTAATACAAAACCCACAGCGAGTTTTGCTATTTCCACAAAGGTTTTTCTGTTTTGGAAAATGTCTCACCTCTCTGCTCCTTTGTTTTTTTTGTGTTTTTTTTTTCTGTATTTTGGTGACATTTTTATTGTAGTAAAATACATATCACATAAAACTTACCATTTAACAATTTTTAAGTGTAACATTTAGCGACATTATGAACATTCACACTGTCATGCAACCATTACCACTATCCAGCTCCAAAAATTTTCATCACCCAAGGAGAAATTCTGTGCTTATTAAACAATAACTCCTCATTGTCTCCACTTCTCCCAACCCCTAGTAACCACTATTCTACTTTATGTCTTTATGAATATGATTACTCTAGGCACTTCATATAAGTGGAATCCTATAGTACTTATATTTTTGTGTCTGGATTATTTCACTTAGCATAATGTGTTCAAGTTTCATCCAAATCTCTCTTCTTCAGTGTAGCATGTATCAGAATTTCATTCGTTTTTTTAATGGAATAAATTCATTTATTTTTTATTTTTTATTTTTTTAATTGTTTGAAGTACCACATAATACACACTCGGCACACACCTGACAGAGACAATCTCTAGAAGGCACAGAGAACTTTACACACTGTCTCAAATTGCTTCAAATATCTGTGCAGGCACATCTTACACCCACTCAACTAGATAAGCTGCAGGGGGAAGAAGAGCCAGAAGATCATTTGAGTAATATGGAGAGACCACCTGGTCTTCCATCTTTAAGTAGAGGCCCAGGGCAAGCTGAGCCTGAAATGGAAGGTAAGAGCCTGCTATGTCTTCAACATGTCTCATTTCCTACATGCCACTCAGAGTTGTAAGGCATCTTGAATTATACAGCTGCTAATCACACCCAGCTACTTCATGTGAGGCATCACCAACAAGCAGATATCTGTCCAATCCTGAAGGGCCTACTGGTGGAGTTGGATTCAATGTGAGACATTGACAGTTTCTGCTGTGGGGCCTCCCTGAGGAAGTTAAAAAGGAAACTTTGGAGCTGTTTGATTTTCCCTCATTTGCCTTCTTTAGAGGGTATTAAGATACAACTCCATTGCAGAAGGTCTATCACCACTTTTAGTGTAGACCACATGATGAGAAGGTGCCAGGTCTCTACTGCTCTTATCCCCGACAGCATCCTGAGAAAGCATGGTGCAGGGCTCACAGTGTTTCAGGAATTAGTTACTGAGTCGTTTAGAAAACAAGTTACTTTCGTCTTTCAGAATTGATATGGCAGAAGGAACATAAATCTAATGATTTGTGACCCCAATTACGCTCCCCTACCAGTTTTGTGAGTTTAGATAAACCTTTCTCTCTCTGGGGCTCAGCCTGTGTGTGTGTGTGTGTGTGTGTGCGTGTGTGTGTGTGTGTGTGTGTGGCTGGGGGTTGGGGATGGGAAGAGAGAGGGTAGAGGGGAGGGGAGAAGAAAATGGATTAAATGATCTCCATTCTTCCAATGGGAATGTGCTAGAATTCTTTTATTTTTCTCTTTCAGAGGTCGGCAAACTTTTTCTGCAAAGGCCCAGATATTCTAGGATCTGCACACCTCACAATCTGTAACCATTGCTCAGCATTGCCATCATTGCAGGAGAGCAGAAATAAATGAATGAATCAGTGTGGCTTTCTTTCAATAAAACGTTGTTTACAATAATAGATGGTAAGCTGAATTTGGTTTGCTGACCCCGGGTTTGTTGACTCATGTTTTAGTCTATGTATGGTCCACATAATAAATAGGACTTTCTCATTCAGTCTGAAGTGAGTGGTAGGACTCATTCCATACCAGCTTACCTCATGAAGGGACGTTCCCAAGACACCTGACACCTCCGCTCCAGAATCAAGTGGCTCCAACTTACAGTAAGCTTTTCCTTAGATCATCTCAGAGTTCTGCATGCAGAGCTAAGAACAGAGCTGGGTAACTAACAGCAGTTGACCATTTTCACCTCTGTCAAAGAAGTCTAGATTTTCAAAATTTCCCAAACCGCTATGATAAGTGAAAATTTTAGTCCATTACAGATTGGTTGAATATTTTCAATAACAAGATCTGGAGAGAATATCTCAACAGCTGGAACACTGATCTCCTAAGCTTGGCATCCAATGCCTTTTGATCTAGCTGCTAGCCGTGGGCAAACTACGGCCCGCGGGCCGGATCCGGCCCGTTCGACTGTTCTATCCGGCCTGCAGAGCCGAAAGAGTGGAGGGTTCTCTTGCTCTCCACTCCGCTCCTTTACTTTGAATTTATATTAGTTCACACAAACACTCCATCCATGCTTTTGTTCTGGCCCTCCGGTCCAGTTTAAGAACCCATTGTGGCCCTCGAGTCAAAAAGTTTGCCCACCCCTGACAGGGGTTTTTGCACAGCCTCCCATAACCACCACCAGACATTGAGTCAATTCTGTATTTCTAGGCTGTGTGACTTTAAAGAAGCAACTCAAGCTCTCTATTCCTCAGTTTTCTCAATCCAATGAAATAATTTGTTTAAGAGCTTTGCACATCTCACCTGGCATACAGTAAGCACTTGATAAATGCCATGTATTAGCTCCTTGTCCCATGAGTATTCCTGCCTCTGGGTCTTGGCTCACCTTTATCTTGGCACACTGTATACTTTTCATTCCTCCAGATTGAGCTTAAATACTGACTGGCCTGATTCTCTTAGTCAGAAATAATATTTTTATGTCCCATTCATCCCTTAACTGAACCGCCTATGTCTACTTGTCATGGTCATTTTCTATTTTGTCACAGTTTGTTGATACTTATCACCATACATACCAGGGACAGAATGTGTCACCAGTTCTCTCCTGGAACCCTCCATGATGCTGAACCAAGTGCCTGAGCACATAAAGGATTCTTGGTAAGTGTTAGTTGAATTAATAAATCAAGTATAGCAAGCAAAGCTTTTACAGGCAGGCAGACTTTCCCTTTTATTTTGCATTCTGATGCTTTGGTTTTCTGAAAATGAGGCTCTACTGTCAGTTTCCAATGAAAGTGCAGAAAGGCTCATTAGTTTTCCAAATATATTGGGTACAAAAACTGACAGAGATGTAGTTTTTGCTCTGTTTTCTCTTGAGCATGGGTGGATGGTTTTTCATGATAATTTGTAGCCTATGAAGTCATCCATTTATATCATATCTAGGCATAGACTGGAAACTTGGAGTTTGGGGCCTAGGAGGAAGCAGGAGCAGGTGGCCTTGGAGACCAGGGCTCGAGAGAGAGACTTTGTCAATTTTGCTAATTAAGTCTGGGGTCCCTCTCTCCCTCAGCCTGCCAAGATGATGTCAACAGGCTACAGCTAGATATTTTACTAGAGAATTCCCACTGTAGTTTGTTTTTCTGTTATTAGTGAAAGAGAAATCTGTGCATAAAGCACACTTTACCCCAATTTAGAAAATAAATTTATTCATTCTTAATTTAAATTCATGGAGTTGAGTTTAACTTCAGGGAAATTGTGGTTCCCAGGCCTATGACACTTCCAAGTGCTGGATGAATCACAGACTTGTAGAAAATTAAAAAGGGACTCAGAGATTAGTAACTGTAATGTCCGATGCATTCATCTCCCTAAGCATCGCTAAGAGAGGGATTTGCAACTTTCTTATGAATGCTTCCAGTGACAGGTGGTTCTATTGCTACATGAGGCAGCTCATTTTTTTAAATAATAACTCTGTTTCTTATTGATATTAATAATAACATCATCTTGCATTTTTATGGTGATTTACTTCCAAGAAAGTATCTTCACATTCGTAATGTTTGAATTTGACTAGATTGCTGGGAAGAGGCGTGAGCCCACTCCATCACCTATGTCACTGATGAGGACCATAGGCCTGGCTGGTTCCAAGCTATGAACCTTGTGCAGGGTCTCTGACTCCACATGTGAGATGGTTTCCACTGTGCCCTGGGTTCCCTTTTAAAAATAATAGTTATCTATACCTTCCATTTTTAAAATAATGGAGTATATTTTTCTGAACATGTAGAGGGAAAATGAGATACTCTGTTTTGAACTCACTCCCTATCTTAGAACTCCTTGGAGGTAGATTAACCAAAGTCCAGAGAAGAAAGGAAGTGTGGAAGAGGTCTTACCTGCCTGACTGCAGCCTCAGTTTCCACTTGGAGGTGATGCAGGTAAGTTCCTGGGATCTGTGTTCAGTGGGTGATGGCTTGCCTCTAGAGGACAAGAAGCAAGGCCTAGGAGGAGCCAGCTGGCAGTTAGTTGCCCTTGGCTCTAGGAAAAGCTCTGTCCTGATGGCATGAGCTATCCCAGTGGCCTGGTCCAGCTAAGGGGCACTATTCTTTCTACCTTTTCTTCTGTACCTGCGCAAGTTCATGACCTAATGGCCTTTTTTCTTTCTCAGTTCAGTAATCCAAGCCTGTCTATCTGTTGCTGTTGATCTACCTGGAAAAGAATCAATGGTTAGAAGTCCCCAAGAGCCTAGGCTTAATAGTGTTGAGGGAACTTACACTGGCTGGTGGTGCTGGTCATGTTCATAAGAATAAAAATACAAAAGGAGGAGGAAGAGAGGAGAAGAAATAAATACTGAAAATTTGAGAGAATGAGAACTATAACACTGACAAGTCAAAATAATGAAAAGCCTGTTTAAATAGAATACAGAGGAAAGAGAGCAAGAAAGAGAACTTTCCAGTACACATTCTCAATGAAGTTCAACAAGATGTTATGAAAGAGAAAGCTGATAATAAGAAAGAACTTTCTAAAACTAGGAAAAAATAATTTCATTTTTATTTCTTTTAGGAAAAATAATTTTAAAACAATGTCTGAAATTAAAACAATCTATAGAAAGAATGAAAATATATGGAGGGGCTGAGAACTTAGATCTAGATAAACTTAATAATATACTCCAGACTATGGAGCAAAAAGACAAAGCAATAAAAGTTATTGTTGAAAAGAAAAGAGAAGTGGAGGATAGATTCAGGATATGTAATTAGCAAAGACAAGCAGCTCTAGAGGAAAAAAAAGGAGAGAATAAAAAAATAATAAAAATGTTAATTTCCTGGAGCTGATTAAAGGTCAACATTTTCAATTAAGATGCAAAAATATGGACATGAATTATAAAAATAATAAAAACAAACATTTTCTGATAAAATTTTTTTTAAAATATATTTTTATTGATTTCTTGCAGAGAGGAAGGGAGAGGGATAGAGAGTTAGAAACATCGATGAGAGAGAAACATCGATCAGCCGCCTCCTGCACACCCCCCACCGGGGATGTGCCCGCAACCAAGGTACATGCCCTTGACCGGAATCGAACCTGGGACCTTTCAGTCCGCAGGCTGATGCTCTATCCACTGAGCCAAACCGGTTTCGGCTGATAAAATTTTAATTTCCAGGAAATAAAAAGAGCATTTTACAAGTTTTAAAAAAGAGAATACATGTTATATAACAAGGGAGAGAGAATAATTTTGACATTCGAGTTCTTATTTGTAACACTGGAAACTAAAAGGTGTTGAAATATATTTAAAGAATATCAATGGGAAAAGACTGTGATTTCTTTGGTTTTCCAACCAAGGACTTCGAGGGCTCAAAAAGTATGTACATGAACATCTTACAAAGGACTTGAAGAAATATGCCTTCTAAATAAAAATTTAATCAGCAAAAAGATATCAGATTGGGGCAGATAAAAATTACAAACAAAAACACTGATTGTCAATGAATCCAGTAAATTTCACTTTTAAATAAAAGCCAACTTACTTAAAATAGAAGAGGAATACTGAAGTCAATATTTAACAACTTATAGTAAAAATTTCAATCAGGTTAACAAGCAAAGGAGGATGGGGTGGGGAAAACATTTCCAGTCTCTTTTTGAGGAAATATAAGCATAGCTAGTGTATAAACTTTAAAAGTTTTATTTGGATAGTTTTCTGTCAATTTGCTAAAGGTTTAAAAGTAATCATTAGTAATATAAATTCATAGTACAGCTAAAAAAATCACAATAGGAAAATAATGGAATAAAAAAGACAGTCAAATCAGATAAAGTAAGGAAAGGGAAAAAAGTAAGTAAAAAAAAATATTAGAAATGAAAAATACCAAAAAAAACCCCAACCAACCCACACAAAACAAACTTAAGTTCAAAATGGTTCAATGAGTAATTCCACTGAATTTAAGAAAGAAATAATTCCAATCTTATACAAACTATCTAAGGTAATAGAAAGAGGAAGCACCTTCCAGTTTGTTTGTTAAGGTCAACATAGTCTGAAAACAAAAACCTGGTAAAGATGGCATAAAAAAGGAACAGCACAGGTCAGTTTTACTTATAGATATAAGTGAAAAGTCTTAAACAAAATAATAAATGGATTCTAGCACTTATTACAAGGATAATGCATCACAGTGAATTACTTCATGATCAAAATTCAAGTTTCACTTAACAACAGAAAAAGCTATCACTTAATTTGACACATGAATAGAAGAGAAAAGCATTATAAAAACATAAATAGATGAAGAAAAGCATTTTATAAAATTTAGCATCTATCCATGATTAAATTTCATAGCAAGCCTGAAAGGTAGCTATACAAATCTTTCAGCAAATTCATACATGACATGAAATGTTGAAGGTTTCTCTCTTAGAGTAATTGCAGTGTAACATTCCTGATTTCTACTTCCACCTTCATTATTATTCTAGACCAGTGGTCGGCAAACTCATTAGTCAACAGAGCCAAATATCAACAGTACAACAATTGAAATTTCTTTTGAGAGCCAAATTTTTTAAACTTAAGCTTCTTCTAATGCCACTTCTTCAAAATAGACTCGCCCAGGTCATGGTATTTTGTGGAAGAGCCACAATCAAGGGGCCAAAGAGCTGCATGTGGCTTGCGAGCTGTGGTTTGCCGACCACTGTTCTAGACACTAGAGGCCAGGTGCACAAGATTCATGCACTGGGGGCGAGGAGATCCCTCAGCCCGGCCTGCACCATCTCTCGCAGTCCAGAACCCCTCGGGGGATGTCTGCCTGCCGGCTTAGGCCCGATCCCCAGCAGTCAGACATCCCTCTCACAGTCTGGGCTCTCATAGTCCAGGACCCCTTGCTCCTTACTGCCTGCCTGCAGTGGAGGTGGGAGAGGCTCCTGCAACCGCCGCTGTGCTCACCAGCCATGAGCCCAGCTTCTGGCTGAGTGGCGCTCCCCCTGTGGGAGCACACTAACCACCAGGGGGCAGCTCCTGCATTGAGCGTCTGCCCCCTGGTGGTCAGTGCATGTCATAGCAACCAGTCATTCTACCATTTGGTCAATTTGCATATTAGGCTTTTATTATATAGGAGTCTAGATAGTGCAGTAAAGCAAGACCAAAAAAAAGTATAAAAGGTTTAAAAGGAGAGAATAATAATGTCATTATCATATATAGTGTGCCCCAAAATGTATACATACTTTAAAGCTGATAGCTCAGTTTTGAAAATAAAATGTATTTTAATAAACACTGCCTTTATAATTATTCAATGTATGTGTATATATTTTGGGACATAATTATGTATGTAGAATATAAAAAAATCGACAAAGAAACTACTAGAATTAAAAAATTTATTGCATTTTCTATGTACAAATCATTACACAAAAATCCAATGTATTCATGTACACCTGCAACAAGCAGTTAAAATGTAAAATTCTAAAAATATACCACTTGTAAGAGCATAAAAAATATCTAGGATCGATGCTAACAAAAGATGTGTAAGGTTCCCTGCAGACAAACATAAAATATTGTTGAGCAACGTTAAGGAAGACCAAACTAAATGGAGAGATATAATATGCTCATGGACTGGAAGACTCAGGATTATATTTATGTCAAAGAATTGGCTGCCAGGAATGGGAGTCTGAGGCTCTATTTGCAGGTGGCCATAGTAAAACTATGAACTATCGTAAATATGGTAAAAATGATCTGTCAGATGCTTTTTAAAATTTTTTACAACAAAATTTATATTGAATATCAAATCACTAAAGACATTTCCATCCTGGAGTTTTTATTTTATTTACCTTTCAGGGCACAATTTTAATAAGCTTTTTTGGAAGTGCAGATATATGTACTGAGTTCTTACTTGTTAAGAACATATTTTCCTCCTTGCAAGTGAAAATAACTTGACTAGATAGATTTATCAGCCTTGATTTTTTTTTTCCTTTTAAACTTTGCACAATATTGTACCAGCTAGAAAATGTTACTGTTCTCAAAGTGCTTAAGTCATAGAAAAGAAGATAGCAAAGTTTTTGTTTTTTTGTTTTTGTTTTTGTTTTTTTATGGGAAGGTGTTATAGGGGAAATACCATCTGCTTTGGGAACACACGGGTGGGCACTAAATCCAGGCATGGGGAAGCAGTGAAAGCTTATTTATTAGACAAAAAAAAAAAAAAGAAATCTGAACTAAGATTTAGGGTTGGGTAGGAGTTTCCAGGGTATGGAGGTGATGAAGGAGCCTTCTAGCAATCGAAAAGCAGCATGTGGGAAAGCTCAGAAAATGCAAGAGAGCCAACAGAGCTAGATTCTAGAGCTAGAACACCTAGTTTTAAATCCTGGCTGGGCCACTTAGCAGCTATGTGATAGCAAACAAATTATTTACATTCTTTGTGCTTCCGTCTGTGAAACAGGGATGAGAATGGGAGCTACTTCTAACAGTCTTTAAAGTCACCTCCTCCAGCCGACCTTCCCTTCCACGCTGAATCATTCTGTATCCTCACCATGGGGTCACCCCTCCCAGTCACTGCAACCCATTTCTAGAAGAGCTTGGATTCCAATCCAGGTCTTTAATTTTTAGTCTGGCCCTCTTGATGTTCTGTCAAAGTTCCCAGGAGGCCACTAGAGAGAGGGAGCTGGTGGCTTGGAATGAAGTTTTGTTCAGTTATCCCTTATGTTGAATGAAATGCTCTCCCTGTAGCTTCTCTCTCCTCAATGTAGTTCAGCTCTTGGGAGTTATCAGGGATAACCTTGCATCCTCCTGAACATGACAGGTCTTTGGGAATTCCAGGTAGCCATTTGTCTATCTTCCCTGTCCCACGCTAAGTAGTACCATTTACTTCACCACCCTTTCCTCTTCCCAGAGACTGACTTATATATACATTCCTCCTCCTCTTCCAGCAGGTACATTCTAGATCTCCTCCTCAGCTTGACCTACTCCCCAGTTTTCTGAGGGAAAAGTAAGCTCTACCAGGAAGTAGGCTTTTGATCTTCCAGGGAAGTGCATTCAAGTTCATTACTCTCCTACACACTTGGAACAACCTGATGCCGTCAACAGCATTAACAGGGAATGCAGGAGGACTCTTTTGCATCCCTTAATGTAGATCTGAACCCTAATTCATCCACAGAATGCCATAACTAGACCAATGCTTTATTATTCAGAAAGGGACACTGAAGCAGGGAGGTACAGCCACTTGTCCAGATTATGGCAAGGCTAGTAGCATAACCAGGATTCAAGTCCAGCTCTTCTCAGCCAAATCTGATCCTCTTTACATTTATCACATTTCCCGGGACAGTATTTTCTTCTCCCTAAATATCTGTGCCAGAATAAATTTTCAGCTCAGTTCCACATATTAGCACTTGCAATATTTATTTCCCAAACCTCAGAAGCTTAATAAGAACAAAAGGTGAATCTCAAAATTAATCCATTATTGGGTGATATGGATTATAACTAGTACAAAGTGGGAGACAACCCACAGAAAAATAAAACCTGGAAGTGTTTACAGTCTATGACATCCATTAAGCTGTGCCCCAAATTGGACATGACAGAATATTACAAATCATGGCTCTGTAAGGAAAGAAAAAGGAGAGAAAATAGTGCAATAGCGCTGACGCCTCAAGTAGCATTCATCACCTCTAATCTCCAGCCTCTTTGTCTCAGGAGTGTGTTCTGTGCACCACGAGTTTCATTTTGAAGCATGAGCTCTCACTCATCTCTCTGTGCAGACCTGACACATACCACTGATACCCAATACTGAAAGGGGCTTACAGGGCCAGGCAAGCCCCTCCTCATTGAAACAGGGTTATAATGGATCTGGATTTTAAAAAATAAAATTAAAAAAGCAATCTCTGCAGAGTCATCGGGGATAGCGAGCAAATTGACCTCTTTTTCCCCAACAATGGAAAACCTAATCTTCGATCTTGTGGCTGAGAATGAGAAGTGCCCCACAGAGAGGTATGCGCGAAATAGGCTGTGAAAATGAACTGTTGGAATGAATGCCAGAGAAATCAATGCCTTCAGTGGAAGACTCTAGGTCAGATTGTGAAATAAATCCAGCTTGAATTTTGTGAACTATCCTTGAAGGGACAATTCTGAATCTTTGCAATGCAGCTACGTTGACGTCAAGATCAAGAGACCTTTAAAACACTGGGCATACCATGCCTGGGTGGGCCTGTGGCTTTGAGCCTGCTTGTTTCTTGCTACTAGCCTAGGGTCTTGGCTGCTCTTTGCACATGTTTAAAATTCTCACTGACATCACTGGCGGCCGTGGGGATCTCACCAAAACACGAGCTGCACTCTCCTGGCCAGAGTGAAGTCACAGATAAAAAGTCAAGTTCTGCTCATGGGTGCGACCACCAGCAGGTTGAACAGCTCTGCCCCAGCTGCCTATTGCAGTGGCCCTGAGTAATCTGTTTCCATTTCTCGTAACTCTCCTCCCTGGATCAGTGTGCACTGCTGTTAATTCAATTTGTACATTACAACTATGGCTGTCTCCTGGGCTCCACCCACCAGAGAGCAAGCAGCTTTCTAGTGCCAGGTCAACTCTGCTACATGATTAAACTAACGAAGGCTGCCCTTCCAGAATCACAGGGTGAAAAAAAAGAGGACCTGGATTCACCTCCTACCTCTGCCATTCATACGTTAAATCTTAGCGAGTTGCTCAAGCTTCCTGAGCCTCAGATTTTTCATTTGTAGTGATTTTTATGCAGAAGTGTATTTCAGCATTATTCTCGGAACTTTAAAAAAAAAAAATACAGGTCCTCCCCAGCCCCAGGTGGGTTGAAGCAGAATTTCCAGAGGTGGACTTGGATATCTGTGTTTTACAAACTCCATTAGATGCCTCTATTGTGAGACATTCTTTATTAAGAATCATAAGCCATTGAGTTATTGTAGGGAGAGCATAGAATGGGGGTAAGGGATAAAGGTGTAGTGTAAGAGGTAACTTTAGTTATTTATTTTATCCTCTGTGTATCTTCTCCAAACACACAAACACAGACACTTTCTAGGTTCTTGGTCTTAAATATCTCTCTCCTTTCCATACATGGGGCCTTATCTCTTTTTTACTCTTTACATATTGACTTCAAGTTTTCTATTTAATTCAAGTGCTACTATTTTAAGCCTCTGCATATTCTTATTTTTAGGAACTATTACTATCTGGCATTCTGTAGTTATGGTTTATATCTATGTCATATTAGTACCTATATCATTAAATCCACTGGGATGAGTATTCTTATTTCTGTTTTATAGATGAGGACATTAAGGTTGAAAGAGCTTAAGTAACTCAGTAAGTGTTGGAGATGGAGCATATACCTTTGTCTTCTAAATTTTAAGTCCAGTTTTCTCCGATTCACTTTAGGAATACCTGAATTTTTACTTGTAATTCAAATGTTAACCATTATAAAGCAAACAAGTAAAGAATGGACTTAGGGAACCTTTCAAATCCCTCCCAAGACTTGGTGGTTAAATAATTCTAGTTGTCTGTTGAAAAATCTTCATGGCTAATTGACTTCTTTAGTCCTGCCTCAGATTTTAATGAGAGGAGTAGAGCATTAATCTGACTGGTGTGAGATCTGGCTCCTCTTCCAGAGAAGAACAGGGGATGGCCCTGCCCCTTTAAGCATAAGCCACGCTTTCCTCTCTCTTCACTGCGAGCTTGGTGGGCTTTGTCCTCATTAGCAGGTGGGAAGGGAGGCACACCTGGAAAGGAGAGGGCTAGCTCCCATAACCCACAGTGAAGGCTAGAAGGGGCTGGCGTTGAGTATTTCCCATCCTCCAGGTTGTTTATGCTCTTGTAATACCCACTGAGCTCTTGTTATTCTCAGGTGAAAAGGTTTCCCATGAGGGCAGGTGTTGCTATGAGAAGGCAGTTCTGAGTGTTTTTAAAACATGGTCATTTTCCTCCTCCTATGGCCAGAAACAGAGACATTTTTCTCCATCCTCATAGTGAAAACCCGCTGATGTTCCTGGAGGTAAAACTAAAGAAAGGGTGAGAACCCCCTTAAGGCTGGACCCATTTGTATTTTCTAATTTACAAGCCTCCAGCAATTGGCCAATGACAGTGTAAACATTTTCCTTCCAGAACTGATTCCAGGGATGGCTTATGCTACTGGGCATTTGGCTCCAATCAGCTGTGATCTTCTGTATCCACCTTCTATCTCTCCAGTTCAGGGCAGCAGTTTGCCCTATGATGGATCTAAGAAGAGTTGTTGATTTTCAGTTTGTTGAGCTTTTTTCCTCTTTTGCTCTTTGTCTTAGTTGGGGTTCTTCTAAGCACAAGAACTTGATGCAGGTGGTTATTGTGAGAGGCAATCCCTGGGGACAGGAGCCAGGGATTGGGTAAAGTGATTCCGGGATGGGAGAAAAGCCAATTAAAGGTGTAGCTTTAGCCTGCTTGTGGGAGTGGTGGGGTGGGGTAGGGTGGGGTAGCTAGACACTGCTTTAACACGTTTTCACCACAGCTTTGGAACAGCACCCAGGTAGTTCTGACTCTGGTTTTCAGACCACTTGTCTGTCAAAGAAGTGGCTGCCAAGAATGGGAGTTCTAGGCTCTATTTGCAGGTGG
Source organism: Plecotus auritus (assembly GCF_963455305.1). Classification (NCBI taxonomy): domain Eukaryota; kingdom Metazoa; phylum Chordata; class Mammalia; order Chiroptera; family Vespertilionidae; genus Plecotus; species Plecotus auritus. The sequence goes on along the minus strand of NC_137771.1, from coordinate 181,998,592 downwards.
CCATGATGGGCTGGGCAGCCAGGGTTGGTCACTCTTCTCTCTGGGGCTCAGCTTTCCTTAAGCTCATGGAAGGTATTTTACCCTCAAATAGCCGAATGGTTGTCTATGGAGGCAAACCTTGGCAGGTCAGGTGGATGATATGATGCCTGAAGGCATGTGGGTTTTCATGGAAATCGTGAAACCAACTATCACTGTCCCTTTGAAAACTTGCAAGGTTTTCTTTTTGTTCTTTTGACTTCACACATTTCTTCTGGTTCTTTCTAAGAGGTTTATTTTATTGTCCTTTTAATGAGATCTTTACTCTCTGGAAAGGTGTTCTCAGCAGGCCAACTCTGAGTCTGAGTAGCAGCTGCCTCTGGACTTTATACTTCCTTTCACTTCCTACAGGGTTGTTGGCTCTCAAGGCAGAAGTTGTATGTGAGTCTCTGGGGACAGTAGGGCTGAGAGTTAGATGGCAGGTGTGATAGGAATATATCTCTCTGCCTGGCATGGATTCTTCAGTGACAATTCTGTTCTCTGAGCCACCTACATACCTCTTGGGGGGGACTCTAGTGCAGTTCAACATCAGATGCTGCCTGAGACTGGCCCTGGGCTACCTGTTAGGAACTGCAAAATAATCCTCAGTTGGCAGCTGCCTGTGCTGGACCTGGATGCATGTAGGAGGGGTTTCACTGAAAACCAAAGCCAACTGCCTTCAATTCCAGGCCTGGGACAAGTCAGACCTGTCTCCACCTAGTCAGCTGCCCACAGGCTCAGTCACTGAAAGAGCCTTGGGTGGAACATGAGTTGGGTGAGGGAGGGCCTTAGGGAGTCATCATCATGGAGCTAATAGAGTTCACCAGGCTAATGCAGAATCAGGTTTGGCTGTGCAGTGGGAGAGTTCAGCACAGGGACAATGGTGGCTGCCCCTGTAGCCCTCGCACTGAGGGCAAACAATTCAGTTTTGGCCTTTATGTTTGGCATCCATCAAGCTTGAATGAAATTTTTTAAAGAAAAATTTCAGCTTGGGCCCAGGCAGATTGCCATGGAAAGAGCCTGGACCTTGGACAAGTTGGTGAGTGGGGTCTCAGGGAGCCGTCAGTGTGGAGCTAATAGAGTTCACCAGGCTAATGCAGATTTATGTTTGGCTGTGTGGGGAGAGGGCTAAACATACGAACGATGGCTGTGTGGGAGGAGGATTCAATACATAGGCAGTGGCATCCATCCCTCCAGCCCTTGCATGGAAGCCAAACAACTCAGGGAAGTCTCTCCCTGTATGTCTCTGGCACCCCCATCCCCACCAGCCACTGTCCCTTCCCCAGAACCCAAGGTGAGTGCCTGCGAGCAAGACTTTGTGCACTGGCCCTTTAAGAGGAAGCCTGCATTTCTAGCAGACTTCTGTCTTACCCTCTCACCTGGACAGACAGAGGATTCCCTGCTGATTTTCACGGCCAGATGGTACATGGGATCCTCTTCCTAGCACCGGTATTCTGGACTGGGGAGCTTGGCATGGGGCTGAGACCCCTTGCTCCTCAGGGGGAACCTCTGCAGCCGAGATATCCCTACAGATCCTCAACTGCCACATGTGGGTATGGGGCCAGCCCCTTTTGCATCTCTGCGTATCCTTAGTTATAGGACTTCTGTTCAGCTAGTTTTCAGATGGTTATCTTGGTTGGTTGTTCTATAATTTAGTTATAATTTTGATGTGTTCATGGGAGGAGGTGAGTACAGTATCTACCTACTCTGCCCTCCTCACCAGAACCTCCTGTTCTTCGATATTTGCAAGACAACTGTCTAATTCTGTTTTCCCTTGACTTTTCTGTTCCTTATTGTAAACAGTTGTGATGATCTGTACTGTGCAGTGTAGGGGCAGTGAGTGGAACTAGCCCCTTCCATTACATTCCAGAATGTTGTGATCTCAGTACTTCCCTTTTCCTCCAGGCTGACCTTTTGCCAAGAGGTAGTCATAACTGGAACAGTGGTTCTTCTAATGTGCTCAGGGCCTCAGCCCAGAGAGTACAGCTTTAGAGGAGTAGCGTGAAGACCCCATCTCAATAGTTTCCTGTGCCTCCTGCCTTTAGCAACCCATTCCTTCTTTAGACATGCTCATGCTTTCATTGGATTTAGCATGGCATCAGAAATTTGAGTCCTGGCTCTGCCACTTATTAGGTCATTCCAGGGTCTGGGAGGTAAAGATATGTCTCCTAGTCCAGAATGTATTTCTCTCCACTCTGATGCCTTGACTTAGGAGAAATGGACTTAAGTTAGGAATGATCCAGCCTCATTGTTTTCCAGATCAGTCACCTTGAAATTTTCTGTTGAAGAGATATTTCACATGTAAGTAAAATTTTTGCTACAAGGAATGATTTTTGTTTCTCTCCTTAAATCAAATCAAGTCACTCCATTTTCTACCACTTCTAAGCTAATTTTTTGCTTATGGCAAAAAAATTATAGAAATAAACTAGAGGCCCAGTGCATGAATTCCTGTTAAGTTCTGTGCTAGACTTATCTGTGAAAGATCATGTGATATTCTGAAAATGGGTGCATACCTAACATTATGAAACTGGACTTTTGCTCTAGTTATTGCAAATCTGTCTTGGCTTTGGTTTCTGAAACTTGTAAAACATGGGAGCTGGACTATTGCAGGTATGGCAAAAAAAAAAGTTTCAGTTACTAATGCTTGGTAATGGCTATTCAGGACCGTGATGAAATGGTTCTGAAGTTACACCCGGACCCAGAGAGAAGGGTTTCAGCATTGATTAGCAAGGTCAGTCTCAGGCAAGAACAGGAGAGAACATCATTTGTCATCCCAGAATTAGATTATCCTGTAGATTCATTCCAGCTCTGAACTGCTGAAAGTCTAAATTTACCCATAGCCCCTTTTGAGAATTGACCTGTGCTTTGTTGCTTTGGGAAATCCTTCCTCTGTCCCTACTGTCTTTTCAGGAACACTTTAACCAACCTATGATAAGGCACCACCACTGGTAAAAGCCTAGAGGTCACCACATCACACTGTATGATTGAGTAAGTCACTTCTACACCGTGGTTCTCAGTGACATGAGAGGAGGGTCACAAGGTCTTTTCCAAAAAAAAAAAATCAAATCTGTGATTCTACCATATTGGAGTTACAATGCCTTGATTAAAAAAAAAAAGTAGTTATAGTGGATCCATGTAGTTTTAAAAGGGCCATAATTTCCTTTTCTTCTTCTTTGCCCTCAAATCTCAAATCTGAAATCATACACATAGTCTCCCCCCTTCCCTGTCATTTGGACCAGGCTTGCCTGGGGCAGTTGTGTATGTTAAAGGGGAGACACAAAGCAGAGGCTGAGGGCAATGGGCAGGGAGTGCAAAGGATCAATCATATTATATTTTGGGGAAAATAACCATTTGAGGAGTCAGGAGGCAGGGTATATGGCCATGCTCTGAAGATAAAGGATAAAAAGAATGGTCTTAAATCCAGCATAAAGTAGAAGAAAGTGTGGGGGAAATGACCTGTGTATGGATGGGGCCAGTGTGGGAAATCATTAAATGTCTGGGTTCTGATCCAGTATTGGCACCAATTTGCTGTGTGACCTTGGGCAGGAGAGCTCTTTCCTCTGGGTCTCAGTTTTTATACATATAATAATCAGAGGAAAAGAAAGCAAGTTTTTTGTTGTTCTTGTTGTTAATCCTCACCTGAGGATATTTTTTCATTGATTTTTAGAGAGAGTGGAAGGGAGGGTGAGGGAAACATCGATATGACTGGAATTGAACCCGGAATCCTTCAGTCTGATGCTCTATCCACTGAGAAAAACCAGCTAGGGCAAGAGAGCAGGTTGATTCCTAAGGGCTGCCGCCCCATGTGTACAGTTATGTATCGAATGAACTGTCCTGGGAGGGAATGAAAAGGGGGAGGGTGTTTCTACCTTCCACACAGAACATGTTAAAGTCTAGAGAGCCTGAGAACACAGGCCGAACATATCTGGGACACAGTAACTGTAGTGGGGCTTCCAAGGACATAGTGTCCTGCTTGTCTTATCTCCCCCATTTGAATTTGAACTTCAAAGAGACAGAGCTTACTTACTGGAATCTCAGAGTTTTTGAGTTAGAAGCGACTGTAAAGATCATCTAGTCCCATCCCACACCCCCTGAGTGAGAATTCTTTTTTTTTTTTTTATCGGCTCCCACAGGTGGTTGTATACTGCCCCAAGATAATTTACATAGTGGAAGGCAGAGTTAAATAATCCTTTCATTCAGCCTGCTGTCCTGTTCTGGGACCCAGGAGATTTTATTAGAGCAAACCACAAGGTAAGGGTTTTAAGACGGTCCTTCTAATGCTGGCTCTAGAGATCCAGCCTGAACTGTGAACACCATTTTCAGCTGCTCCTCATGGAAGGGGGTGGGTGGAGACATGGCACGTGTTGGAGTCACATAGGCCTGGCTGGGTTCAGTCTCACCTGTGCTGCTGACTAGCTGGATGGCTTTGAACAAGGTACCCTAGCACTCTATGATGCTCACCTACAAAATACCAGTAATGATCCCGCTCAGAGGACTGTGGTGAGGGTTCATCTGGTGCATGAGACAAGTGTCCGATAAATGTTCCCCCACCCACACCCTGGGTCTGCATAAGGGTTTGAGCATCTATAGGGGTAGGAACTGTTTCTTAGTCAATTGTACTTGCCCCAGTGCTGAGCTTAGTGTTTTGTGTGGTATGAAATGAGAGAAAAATTAAATAAAAGCTAACTAAGAGCCAGAGGCATGGATACATGAACAGACTGACAAATGTCAGAGGGGAGGGGATGGAGGAGCTGGGTGAAAGAAAGTGAAGGGATTAGCCAAAGAACATATATGCATAGCCCATGGATAGACAAAAGTGTGGTGAAGGCTGAGGGTGGGGGGGTGGGGAGGGCTGGGTGGAGGTGGGCAAAAGGGGGGAAATGGAGGACATCTGTAATACTGTCAACAATAAAAAGAGAGCTAACTTACTGGTGCCCCGAGAATGTAGAGCAGAGCTCTGTACTCAGGCATCTCTTAGCAAGGGCTGTTCACAAACTAGCAAAACTCTGCTGCCCTCTGTCCTCAGAAGAAAGGCTTGCTCTGTGTACTCCGTCTGACGCTGAACGAGACGTGTGTAATAGAAACTGAAACTAACTTTGTCTCTTGTTTGTGCATCAAGTGAAACGGAAAGCTCCTCACTAAACATGAACTCCAAGCCTCAAGAGAAAATAATTTTGGATGTTGGGGCATGGGAGCAGACGTTTCAAGAACTGATGCAGGAGGTGAAACCCCGGCACAGATGGACCCTGAAGTTGGATGAGACTCTTCAGCCAGACTGTGTGGCCCAAGGGGGGAAGCAATACCAGCAGAAAGCGTTTGGCAGGTAGGTGGGTGAGAGTTGGCTTGGCAGTGGGCTTCCCTAGCCAAGGAGGCTCCACTCAGCATTGATTGATGCCTTTGAGAGCTTGTTAAAAGAATACATATCACCAGGCTTCCCATCCTTTTGTGGTCACAGTGTTCTTTAGGATCTAAATAAGACTCCAAGCCTCCATTTTGCTTAACTCTAGGAAGTGTCTTCTTTTATTAGATTTCCTCCCTAAATATTTCTGCAATTCCCTAAGGAATGCTTCCATGTTCCATAAATCTGTCCTCCTATTCCCTCACCCCCTCATTTGTTCCAAACTTCCTCTATCTAGCACCTTCTGCACCTCCCCCATCAGTCCTGACTGGCTTTCCCAGGCTGCAGCCGCCCTGCTAGGCCTGTTTGGTACCAGCCTGGGACTGGGCCTTCCTTTAAAGCCCCAAGAATTGATGAATGCCAAGCAATCACTTTGAATATTGCTTTGCTGAAAGTCTGAGGATAATAGAAAGGAATGATGCTTTAAGAGGGACATCCAAACCCTAGTCCCTAGAGTCCCTAAGTAGAGCCTTTCTCTTACTGGCCATCTCCCTTTTTAACCTCCAGTGAGTCTCCAAGTTGCAGGAACCAACTTCCTTGCCCAGGTCAGGAAGGTGAGAATTGCACAGGGACCTTCACTGTACTTTCCACCACACCCGTTATCCTGCTTCCCTGCCTGCCCCTGCCCTGCCTCAGGTCTCCTCTGCTCCATTCCTTAAGAATTATTAGCCATGCCATGCACTTTCAGACCTCTATTCCCTTGTCCATGAATTCTTCTTGTTTGGCAGGCTCTTTTCTTCTTCCCCCCCTCCCGCCCCCCACCCGCCTCTTTATTCATACTCAAGTGCTACTTCCTCTTTAAAACATTTTCTGGTCTTCCTAGACAGAGCAAAGATTCCTTCTTCATTCCCATATGATAATGCATATATATACTTTATTTATAATACATTGTCAATAACATTTATATATCATATGTTATAGAATATATGTGATATATAGAAATGTATAATATTTTTAGTGGCAGAACCCATTATTTAGCGGCAGAACCCATTATCTGGGGCTCTGCAGAACAGTTTTCAAGGCACTGGCCCGGGCCCATGTAAATCATTCCGCCCTGCTTTTTAAGTCAGTTTGCCCTAAGTGTCCCTCTCCGCACCAACCAGAGCACCTTGAGGCACTCCCCCAAACAAAAAGGTGTTTGGCTTGTTCAGATGACTGGACTTGATAGTCATTGTGAGATGGGAAAATCAACTTATCAGCATACCTTTGGAAAAACGTCAACCAGATTTTGAAAAGCATTTTGTAGTTTACAAAGTGTTTTCATATATACTGTCTCATTTTATGATGAATATTTTTTATTTGATGGATATAAAAATTGAGGCTTTGAGTAAGGAAGTGCTTTTTTCTAAGGTCCCCCAGATGTAAACCAAAACCTATGTATTATGGTCCCAGGTCCTAAGTTTGTTTTCCTAGGTGCAGGACTAGAGGTGTTGATGTGGTATAGTAGGTAAATAAACAAGGTTGGTTTCAAATGGCCGGGGACTAAAACATGACTCTACTTCTACTTACCTTGTATGTTCTTGAGCAAGTTGTGTATCCCTTCTGATTCAACTTTCTCATCTGGATATTGGGCTCAATGATGCCTTGTCAGAGGGAGTCTTAAAAGATCAAATGGTATAACACTGTGAAGCCTGCTACAGTGCCTGCTTCAAAATAGGTACAGTAGAGGCCCCTTATGTATGGTTTCACTTTCTGTGGTTTTAGTTAACCACAGTCAACTGCGGTCCAAAATCATTAAATGGTAAATTCCAGAATTAAACAATTCATTAGTTTTAAAACATTTGCTTTCTTGCCCTGACTGGTTTGGCTCAGTGGATAGAGCGTCAGCCTGTGGACTGAAGGGTCCCAGGTTTGATTCCATTCAAGGGCATGTACTTTGGTTGTGGGCACATCCCCCGTAGGGTGTGTGCAGGAGGCAACCGATTGATGTTTCTCTCTCATTGATGTTTCTAACTCTCTATCCCTCTCCCTTCCTCTCTGTAAAAAATCAATAAAATATGTATTTTTTAAAAATCATTTGCTTTCTGAGTAGGGTGGTAAAATCTTGTGCAGTCTCACTCTAACCCAGCCAGGATATGATTCCTCCCTTTGTCCAGCGTCTCCACACTGTATATGCTCCCTGCCCATCAGTCACCCACTACCATCTTGACTATCAGATCAACTGTCATGGTGTGGCAATGCTTGTGTTCAAGTACCCTTAGTTTACTTAATAATGGCCTCAAAGTGCAGGGCAGTAGTGCTGGCAATTCAGATAATGCCGAAGAGAAGTTGTAAAGTGCATTTTCTTTAAGTGAAAAGGTGAAACTTCTAGACTTAATAAGGAAAGAAACAAACCATATGCTGAGGTTGCTATGACTTACGATAAGAATGAATCTTCTTTCCATGGACTTGTGAGGAAGGAAAAAGAAATCTGTGCTAGTTTTGCTGTCACACCCCTGACTGCAAAACTTATGGCCGCAGTGCATGGTAAGTGCTAAGTTAATACGGAAAAGGCATTGGCTTTGTGGGTGGAAGACATAAACAGGAAATGTATTCCAAGTGACTGCAATGTGTTTTGCCAGAAAGCATTAAGCCTATACAAGGACTTCAGCAAGGGAATCCCTGAAATGAGGGACACCAAGCCATTTACTGCAAGTAAGGAATGGTTTTACAGATTCAGGACTAGGTTTGGGCTGAAAAATATAAAAATTACTGGAGAGTATTGTTATAATTGTTCTATTTTATTATTAGTTATCATTGTTAATCTCTTACTGTGCCTAATTTATAAATTAAATTTTATCATAGGTATGTATGTATAGGAAAAAAGTATATATAAGGTTGATACCATCCGTGATTTCAGGCATCCACTGTGGGGAGGTCACATATCCCCACAGATAATAGGGGATTACTGTACCTTATAAGAGTTTTCTGTGACCATTGTGAGGACCAAATTTTGCTGGCAGATGGCAGAAATATTTTCCCTCTGAAATATCCAGAGATATTTTACTGGCCAAGAGGTAGACTTGGAACTATGTATGGGTGGAAGCTCAGTGGGTCACAGGGAAAAGCTTTATTTGAAACACAGTTTCTCTTATTTTTATTTGTCAATTTGTCAATATCACATGCACTTTTTCAAATTGTAAGGGATCTTAAAGACCAAGGCAGGACCATTTCCCTTAGGTCAACAATCAGCTGAGAGAAAAATGGGCTTCTTCTTCTGTCTGCAGGTTCCGGTGTTCCTCATGCAGGCGAAGTTGGGCTTCCGCCCAGGTGCAGGTCCTAAGTCATATGTACCTGGAGCCCCGAGGGTCCCAGGGCCATGTGCTTATGCGGCTCTTTGCTCAGAGGTGCCAGAAGTGTTCCGGGGCTCAATTTGAGAAGCCTGAGTTCTCCATCGAAAGTGCCATGAGGATTTTGAACAATCTGGTGTACCGCATTCGGGAGAGATGCTACGGAAATGGCATCAGGAAGTTCTCAGAGATACCAGTGATCCCAGAATTGCCTTTGGAAGGGTCCCATGACATGGCCAATTGTGAGGCTTGCATTCTGGGCTTCTGTGTACTGAGATTACAAAACTGCATGACAGAACCATCCAACTCCCCTTTCTCCTACATGGAGATTGGGAGCTTTGATGACATATGCATCCAAACCCAAGCCAGGAACCAGTCAGCTAAGGCAAAGGAGGCTCAAAGGGGTGGGGATTCCTGTGAGCATAAGAGGTCAGGGCCAAGCCATGCCACTGCTGGAACCCAAGTGTCTGGGACAGGCCCACAACCGACACCAGGGTCAGACCAGCAGGCTGCACATAGAACAGGGTCACAGCCCATCCAAGTATCAAGGTCACTTCCCTCAGGGTGGACAGCCCCACAGCCCACACAAGCAGTAGGCTCATTATCTTCACAGGGGGCAAATTCACAATCTGCCCTGGGAACAGGACCACAGACCACCCAGAAGACATACTCTCAGGCTGTAAGGCAGGTCAGCCAACAGTCTAAACAGGAGACAGTTTCACAAGCCACACAAGGGGCAGGTCTTCAGGCCACAAAGAAAACAGACTTACAGCCCACACAGAGGGTAAGCCCCACAGCTACACATGGATCTGGAACCTTCAATGGAACCCAAGGTGTCTATAGAAGACAGGAGAGTTATTTACCCAGAGGGTCTGCTCCAGACAGCTTTTCCAGATCCTCTACCCAAATGCCACAAAATGACTCCCTTGGCCTAAATAACTTGTTCAGGTGGGGCTGTGACCGTGTTGCTGATCTGTGGAACTTTGTTGCATCCAAATACTTTTAAATAGAATGATGAAATAGGCTTGTTTTCTCCTCTTGTTTTAATTTCATGGTAATCAATGAACTAGCTGCCATTTTAATGTGACAAAGAATTTGCTTTGAGACCAAGCAAAGTCAAGTTTGTAGACTAAGCACTGGTTTCCTGTATTTCCTTTGCAGATAGTTTAAAACATGACCTAGCAGATAATAATTCTAATAATAAATATTTGTTAAATGACTAAAAGGTGTTTGTTCATTTACTTACTCATTCACTCATTGGTATCAATATATATAGACTGTATCTTCACAAGGACTTAGTGTCATGAGTGTTATTAGAAAGTTATTCAGGGGAACAGGGTGGAGGTGGAAGAGAGCATAGAGGGGATAAAGGCTGATGGGGAAAAACACACAAAAAATGATGATAAAGACCACTCTTCTATCTTATGGTGAAATAAAGTATTTTTTCCTAAAAACAAACAAACAAAATAGAAGTTATTCTATAAGCTGAATATAGAGGATTAAACACATGTACTAGTATTTCCCTCTGATCTCTTTTGAAACCCCACTGACAATAAAAGGGGAAAAAAGACACCAATACATAGGGCAAAGAGAATGGGTTGAAGCTAGAAAACTGATGGACTAGTGATAGGCAAGTGACTTAGCAGAGCGGAGAGATCTGAAATAGAAGTTAGGCAAGGGAAAACTGAAATGCAAAGCAATTTATGCGACTTGACTTCAGAAGGGCTCAAAAACTGTAGGCAACAAGAAGATCTGAAAGTGGGACCTTGGAAGGCTGAAGTAGAAGGACTGGCTGAAAGCCTGTATTCCAAGTTTCTTTCCCCTATTCCCATGTGGCCTGGTAACCATTCTTAACTTACTCCAGGGAAGATGGGGGTTTACACTCTGAAGACATTGACACAGAGGGACTCTGGGCTCTGGGACTCAGGCACAACTAAGGCAAGGAATGCCACACAGCAATCAGAAAGACGGTGAAAGTCTACACGCTGACTAGTGGGATTCCCTTAGCCACTACCAAACCTAGGAACCAGTCTTACGTCCTACCCACCCACCGCTCAAATACACAGGAGAATGAATGATACCTCTTTCAGAAAAAAAAATGCATATAGTGAAATGGGGGAGATGTGGGGGTCATGGGGAGATTCCTCCAATGGACTGGCCATCTCAGATAGCTAAAACCCCACAGAGCCTCCAGTCAGCTTTTTAATGTCTTGCATTTGCATTTGGACATATAGCAAAGGGAATATCAAATATTTGATGAATCCCCTAATGTGAAGGAAAAAAAAATCAGAAAAAAGAGAAGATTCAAGGATAATAAAAATATTTAAAAAGTAAAACTATTCTTTATATCTCAGAAAGATAGTAGAAGGTATAGTATTTATGAAAAAAATGGGTATAATCCTCTGGGACAACCTCAGGTGTGGCATCTACCTGTGACTGGAGGCATCTACCTTGGGAGAGTCTCAGCGACAAGCCATCAGCAGGCAATGCTCCCAGAAGCCAGGGAAATGAGTACTCTAGTTCTGAAGGAGAGATCTGGGCAGCACACCACAGCCTCCACTGCAATCCACATCTTAAACCACTGGAATCTAGTTGCTTGGTATAAAAAGTTCACTGCATCTGGAAAAGGATCATCCAGGACTTTTTTCTTCCTGAAAAAGCATGCAAGAGAGAAATTTAGTGGGCAAACTAATCACACGCACACACACACAGACACACACACACATACCCCACCCCCTAGCCCCCCACCCCTGCTCCCAACTGCATCTGGTCTTGGGATGGCAATTGGATAAGCATGATCTCCCTTTACTACACATTCTTGATTCTCCTTACCCTGCCACCTCTGCTGTTTAGGTGGCTTAACTAATGAGGTTATCCAGACCTTCAACCTTGAGGAGTTTGAGTCCTTGATCATAAGGCTTTTCTCAGTTTGTGGCATCTACATTTGTCCATCCACTCTCAAAATTATCAAGAGATGTAAAGTATCAAGAGATGCCCCAGAAGAACACTTGGGTGCCAAATATATTCTTCTTACCCACACTGTGTAAATACATTCTTCCTACTTACACTGATCATTCCTTTGATGGTCAGGAGAGTCACTCTTTTTCTTCCCTGTTTATCTCTTGGCAAAAGATCTCTGAAAAGACCAGTCATAACAGGCCATGGGATTCTTACTGAGTTCCTTCATGGAAGCATTCCCCATCAGAATCTAGAGACCTGCAGAACCTTGAGTTGTGGCTGTGGGAGACACAAAAATGGCAACTGATTTAAGATGAGTGATGGTAAACAGGGTCACTCCTACTTTCACCTCTTGAATTTCAGACCTATATATTCCATCTATAGGGGGCAGACTATATGATGGTCATTGATTCGGGATGTATACTATATCCTGGTGGGTGATGACTCATTTCACAAGATAGCATCTCCAAGCTGTACCACAGCTGCAACTTTAAGAGGCTATACCACTCATTTCTCAGGCCAGCAGCTTTTGGGTGATGCTATATTTGATAAGACCAGAAAAATCCCATGGCCTGTCACCTCTGCTATAACTCTTTTGCTACAAATTTGCTCATTTATTTGATGTGATGTATTAGTTTGTTAGGGCTGTGAGAGAGAATCTGTTCCAGGCCTCTCACCTAGCTTCTGGTGGTTTGTGGGCAATCTTTGGAGTTCCTTTGCTTGTAGAAGCACTACCCTGATCTCTCTTTTGTGTTCACATGTCATTCTTCACATGTGTATGTTTGGGTTCTAAATTTCCCTGTTATAAGGATACCAGTCATATTGGATTAGGAGCCCACCCTACTCCAGTATGTACTCATCTTAACTAGTTGCATCTTCAACAACCCTATTTCCAAATAAGGTCACATTCTGAGCTATTAAGAGTTATCACTTCAACCGATGAATTTTGAGGGGACACAACTCAGTCCCTAACATGTGGGGTCCTGGGTTTGTGGATCAAATAAATACTCCATAAGCCCTTAGAAATTCATGCTAGCTGAAGTCCTACAAACCCATATTTGGAATATGTGCTGATTCTAGTGAAGATGAATTACTATCTTCTTCAGAATGAGAGGGATATAATATATATACCACCCCTGATTGAGACTGGAGTGCAGCCACAGTCTCTTTTCAGCTTTCACCACAAAAACTACTGGGAAACCAACACTGGCCCTTTCCTTCCTCTGCTAGCTGGTTTACCAGTGGTGGTCAGCATGGGGGCTGGGCCACCAGTTCACCCAAATTTGTATTCTCTACCTTGACTTGTGCTCAATCTGGATACAACACTTCCATATTCTGATGACTTGTGCTCAGCCTTATAACTTAATGGGCCTTTAATAACCTAGGTCATTATGTACATCTCTAGCCTCATCATCTTTTGATATCCCATAATCAGGAGTTTTACATTTATTATCACCAAGTAGCTTGTAGGAGTTGAGTTTTGAATAGCATATAATTCTCTGATGCAGCTGGCATGGCCTTGCATCAGAAGACAAGTGTTATAAATTGTGTTTCTTTTACTGGGGATTGTCATAAACACCACATGGCACTGTTTTCAATTACAGTAACTCTAATATCTAATATCTGCTGGATCACATGGCCCATATGATAGGGCTGCTTGCACAGCTTTGTGGACCTGCTGCAGAGCCCTTTCCTATTGTGGGTCCCACTCAAAATTGGCAGCTTTCTCTATCATTTAGTAAATGAATCAAAGTGTGGACTACCAGATGAAACAGTCCAAATGCAATAATCTGACCTGTACTTTGGAAGTGTTGTCCTGGCATGCTCCAAACTAATGTACCCCAGAAACCTTTAGGGATGCAGGAAGGGATCATTATAGGGGTTATTTTCCACCTTCTGGAGTGTGTGTGTCTTACCAAGGTCTCTGGGGCACTTGCCACTTCTCACTCATCTGGTCTGATTAACATGATGTCATTGATAGAGTGGACCGATGTGATGTTCTGCATAATGTCGAGATGGTTCAGGCTCTGCAGATTATATTATGATGCAGGATGAGAGAGTTAACATGGCCCTGGGACAAAAATGCAAATGTAGGCTGTTATCCTTTCTATATGAAGCCAAGTACTTTTAGTTATCCTTGATAGGGATGAAAAAAAAACACATTATTCCTATAAATCTCCATATACCATGTATCTGAAGCAATGTGCATTGCTCTAGCAAAAATATCACTTCTGGCACAGCAGTTGTAATTGAGACTCTACTTGGTTGACTTTGAGATAGTCCAGAGCCATTCTCTAAGATTTGACTGGTTTCTGTGGGGGCCAGACTGATGAATTAAATAGCATGAGCTGAAGACCACCACCTCTATATATTTAAGGTTTTAAGGATGGCTCTAATTTCTGTCATTATCATGTTAAGGGGCTGGTCCCCAGGGAGGTCAAGGCCTGCATTCACTGAGATGGCAGGTCTAGAGAAGGGACAAAGGGGAATGGCCAGGATGGACCTTCCACATCCCTCTTCCTGCTCCTCCTTCTGCATCTCTTCTCTTCCTGCTTTGGGTGGGGTGAAGCTGGAGTGTTCAACCTGGCCCTTCCCTTGGCCAGGATGTGAACCTGGAGAGAACTGTGTCCCCAAGACTCAAGGGTTTTATAAAGAGGCATGTGATCCATTTAGAGTTGGCCTTTCTTCTCAGGGATACAAATGCCCGTGACCCCAAAAGTTCATGGAGAAACTTGTCTGTAACTGGAGCAGAGGATCCCCAAGTTTTTTGTCATATAAAGAAGGAAGGTCTTTGTCTTCTTTTACTTTGTTTTGTTCTTAAGGAAAGGACCCATTCAGGTGTCAAATAGGTTCATTGCTGATTGATTGCAAGTTACATTTCCAGGATAATCACATCTAAGCATTTGATGATTTTGCTTCTACAGCACCTTGTATAACCAACCACTCAGTACCAAATAAATATTATTTAATTTGATGGGCCCACATCTCACCTACATCCTTCACCTCCCACAAGCTTTATAGTCTATACTACCAGGATGTGGCTGGTAGCCTGGGAAGCATGCTGGGGAACTAGCCTAATTCCTGATATAGTAGACTGGAATGTTACTGAAGAGAGAAAGGTGTGGAGAGAAACTCAGCAGCACCTCACCAAGCCATGAGCGCTTATTATCAGTCAGGCTAGGCAGCCAAGCTGGGATCAGAAACAGAACCATATTTATTTTATGAACACTGTAAGCCCTGAGCTGTTTCTCAGGCAAACAGAAATCTGACCCGAGAAGACTCAGCAAATAAAAAGCTCCTGTTAAAAAAATCACCATCCCCTGAAATGGAAAAGTTTTTCTATGTGTTGATCATTAATTATAGTCCAGGGCCAAAAGCTATGGATTTCACAAAATGCTAAATGCATCCAATGGCCTTTCTAGGCCTGCCTTTCATGTTCTCTGCCTCCATCTGCCCTTCCCATCCTCAGCCCTGGTGAACTCAAGGTGCTTTCAGTAGGAGTATGACTTGGCTGAGCATCCTCAAGCCAAGAAGGCAGAGGGAGAGAAGCTTCAGGAGGTCTGGGAGGGCAGATTCCTTGGATGTTAGAGCCAGAAGCGGATTAGAGCAGTGGGAGTGAGGAGAGTAGCCATTTGACCCCTGCTGCCTCAGCAGAGGCCAAAAGGCACCAATTTCCACTTAAGATGTCAAGGAGGTGAGCACTCAGTGGGGATGCCTTACCCTTAGATTAAACTAAAAGCCTGGGGATGTGGAACTAGAAATTTCTGAGGTTTATAGTGGGAAGTTGGGGGTGGTTGGGGAAGGGAGAGGCAGGGCAATGGGAGGAAATTGGGCAAAACAATGTAGTCTGGTGCCTGGGAACTTCTAAACAATCTTAGAGCTGTGGCAGGCAAGCAGTGCAGTGTTCTGTGATCTGACCACCGCTCTGAGGGCCGGGTGGCAGGGAGCGGTGCTGTCAGGCATTGATTCTCTGTTGCAAAGACTTAGAGTGGCCCTTTCTCTGGAGACCCTGGGAAGATAGGAAAGAGGGTCCCAGGTGGCTCAGTGGGTCAGACACCTTAGATTGGGCCCTTAGAGACCTTCTAATACTAATGTATCTTTTAACAGATAAGGGGACCAAATCCTTAGAGGCAGAAGTGAGTTAGTTGCCTGTTAAAGACTAATTTTTAAAAAAGTAAAACCATGTCTCTCATACAGATGTTAAATGAACGGGTTTCAAAGGTTTTATTGAGTTTATTCATTAATGAGAAAGCAGTAAGATTTAAGACCGACCCAAAAAGCATTGGAGAAGCTAGGTACAGATAGGCAATTTAATGGCTTGCTGGGTTATAAGTACTCAAAAACTGGTTTCTGTTTAACAGAATCATAAACTGTAAACTTTGAAGCTATTAGTTTCACTGGGAAGAAATTATTTACATCTCTACTGAACAAAATTTTTCATATGAGCCTTTACCTTAATGTGAAGTAAAAGAGTAGTAAATAGAAAGTCAAGTCCGTCATTGAAAGAACACCCAATAATCTCTTTCACCTATGTCCCAGTTTCAGATAAATTTTTGAACTTGTCCAAGATCATACTGTTAACTGCTAGCATATGTACAATAGTAATTAAAATCTCATTATGCCCAACCAATATTTTTGTCCTTACAACACAATCCAGAAAGACCAAGATGTACAAGAGCCAAACTGTCAATTGGAGAAAGGACTGTTTAGGGACGTGGTTTGTTCCCTTCTTCAGATCTGCCCATTCCATCTGCTCCACTCCCCTTAGCTGTTGCTTATGTAAACACTGACCTGTGAGGAATCCCACACTGGGTCCTTGTTTCCACATTCCCCAAACCCAAGGCGAGGTCTCAATACCCTCCTTCTTCCCCACAGCAGGATTCCTTAATCACCCCATCACCACCCACTCAGTCCTCATGACCCAGTCTATCTGAGCTCCTTTTCTGAATATTCTCTGTTGGAACCTTCATTGGAAGCATTCAAGTGAGGCCAGGTGACACCTTGGCAGAGATATTAACGAAAGGGAATTAAATGAATGTGCTGGGTTGGCATAGGGATCTGTTAAAGTCCTTCAAGTTCTTAAACTCAAGGATTTTGTAAGAGTTTTATTTCCCAAATGGGAGTGAGAACTTATGTACAGGCATGCCTTGGAGATATTGAAGGTTTGGTTCCAGAACACCACAATAAAGCAGCATCCCAATAAATTGAGTTGTAATCTTTTTGCTGGTGGAGAGTTTTGCCTTCAACTTATAAAAAATGCAACGCCTGTGGAGTACAATAAAGCAAAGCACAATAAAACAAGGTATGCTTGTATAGAACCTAGATGGGTTGGCAAAGCTGTTATTGATTATTTGGCTTTAGGAAAACTCTAATTTCTTGGCTCTGTAAGAGTGAATACTAATGCCCATCCTTCTGGGAGGGCTCTGGAGATAAGGGAGTTACAATTTACCAAAAGATTTGGGAGCTTGAGGCAAGTAAGTGACACTGAGCTGCTCACCAACTATGACAAGGCATCTGCACAAACACCCATCCTTTTGTTCTTGCCAAATCTTTGTGGGCGGCAGTTAGGAATAATTTCATTACCAGAGTCCATCAGACTTGCCATTGTCTCTGAGATTGCCTCTTTTTGTAATCATTTTGCTTGTCTGAAATGGCATTCAGATAGATAAGGAATTAGTGTAGTGTAGGGGCAGCTATTAACCATTCAAAAGATAACATGGTAGGAATGAATGCCCTGATTCTTAGGTTGGTTTTTTCATTCCTTGTATCCTCTTAATAAAGAGAAAAATTCTAAGAAGGATTAGTTCCTTATGCCTAGTAAAACCATAATAACAATGTTTAGACCTCAAGTCCAGGATAGAAATGGAAACCTTTTAGAAGTGCTGTGCCAAAATTCTAAATTTGTTCTTTGAATCACAGTATATTAGGGCCAAAGGAATATGAGAGATCAGCATTTTGAAAGTTGAGAAATGAAGACCCAGAGAAGAACATAAATTTTCCTAAATTCACACAGCTGTGTTAAGGTGCTTTTTTTTTTTTTTTTTTTGTGATTTATAGAGGATGAGGCAAGAGGAACAAAGCTCTAAGATGTACGGGCTAGTACCCTGCCTACTAAACTATACCACTGGTGATGGATATTTCTCTGAGGCTTGAGCTAAAAAATAAAACATAAATGAAAGAGGTGATTTCAGCCCTTTTCTTCTATTTTCAAATCAAACCTTTTCCTCTTTACTCCAAAGATTTTGCCCACGAGGCCTCCAGGATTCATTCCTAACAGTTTCCCCTTTGGCTGTCTCTTCACTTTTCAGAAATTATAATACAATAGCCATTTTTTTTAATAGAACATCCATTATAAGTGCCACACTCAAAGCATTCCATTTCTAGTATCCCCATTACTTCTCACAACAACACTGGGACAAGTACTGTTATTCTCATTTAATAAATAGGGAAACTTAGGCCTATTGGGTACTGAGATTGAATACCCAAGATCCCACAGCTGTTGACAGCAGAGCTGGACATCTTACTCTTAAACCTCTTCTTAAGTGCTACGCTTGGCAGTCTCCCACACTCAACACTGTCTTCCCTAAACCATGCCTTACCTCATCCTGCTTTCCTCCATGGTGATTGAATTCCACTTCTAGACAAGTGGGGACCATTTTCATTGGACCCAAGATGGAATCAGAAAAATCTGACGGAATAACTGTAGAACAAGCTGAAAATGGCCCTATCCTCTTTAAAGAGCTATGAGTTGCTTTTCAGAGACTACATAATAAAACCACAAGTCATGCAGCCAAAACAGGCACAGAGGAGAGAACTTTGACATTCAGCCACACCTGGAACCAAAATCTCACCCCTCCATCTACCACCCCACAGACACAAATGGCCTGGACATAACTGAAATTTAAACACCGGAACTCTTTCAGAAGCAAAGGGTCCATTATTCAGGAAGATTCTGTGTTGACTCCCCTTGCCATAAATGGCCAAGCTCCAAGTTCTCCAATTAAAACCTGCCCCACCCCAGGATTTCCACATACCTGTTCCTTTATACTCTTAAAAACCCGCCCTGGACCCAAATCAGGAAATTTGGGGTTTTGAGCTTTAGCTTTGGGTTCTCCTGGATGGCTCCACTCATAATAAAATAACCAATCTTTCTCCACTGCAATTCTCGTTATTTAGGGGGCTCCTGCAGAGGCCATCTCTCAGAGGAAGGCAGAATCAGAGCTACAGGCCTGTGTAAATCCTGAAGTTTGCCTTATGCTGGACTTTTCATAGGAGCTGATTAATTTTCTGTCTGTTTAAACCTCATGGAATCTAGGGATTAAGATGATATATGGTGTCAGGTGGATGCTGGACTGATGAGGGAATCACTTCGTAAGTTATATCAATGTTTATCCACTAGACTGTACACCTGAAACTAATATAATACTGAATGTCAACTGTAATTGAAAAATTAAAAATATGATTTTTTAGCTTATCCAGAAAAAAAAAGAGTCAAGCAGACAATTCATTGGCAACATTAATCTAAAAGAGCCAGGGAGTGAAGCAGAATACACTGTGAAGCAATAGGAGAGGAATGGAATATACTAGCACAAAGGAGGGTGCTAGGAATGGAGATTCTGAAGCAAAACTTCCAGAAATTTTGAGAATCTGAGGCATTATTTCTGGGACTGTTTATTGAGCAACTGATCTAATAGATACTGCCTTATTCTGATTCCTGGAATTATCTTTCTTCTTGACTCCATCAAAATCCCTCCAATCCTTCAGGCATTGGCTCAAAGTTTACCTACCATGGGGAGCCTTTCCATTTGCAATGGGACTTGTTTACTTCCCTCTGATGGCTTCCTGGGGATCTCTCTTCTCTATAGAATATCATGCACAATCTCTATGCATCCTTGGATGAGTGTTTTACCTTTTATGTTTTTCTTTCATGGAACCGATCTTAGAGTTATTCCCAGAAATCACAAGAACAAACATAAATGTTTACACATGATAATGTGCTGAAAAGTTCACTAGTGAGTAAATTTCAGTGTTTATGTAACTGAACAAGTGGGTTCTGCTGCTTGCCTCAACAAAAGCCAAACTTATGAGACAGGTGCTAGAACGAAAGGAAATAAGTTTATTCAGGTGATGCAACCTGGGAGAATGTGAAGTCCCATCTCAAAGACCATATCCTCTTCCTGCTCAAGCCCCCAGATCTTATAGGGATAATAAGAGGATGGCTTTCTCTCTCTCTCTCTCTCTCTCTTTCTCTCTCTCTCTCTCTCTCTCTCTCTCTATCCAATTATGTTGCTGGCCTCTCTGCTTGCTCAGTGTAAGAACCTCCACTGCCTGATCTTGGCCAATAGAGGAGACTCCCTGACTGTCAGGGTCAGTGGAGGGGTCGGGGGGGCGGGGAGGCCTGCGGGACCTGCCATCAGGAAGCCAGAAGATACTGCAGCTCTCAGCCCACCTCCGGATGCTGGATACAGTACCCACACTTTAGAGGAGCTGGTTGGAATCTTTGGGGCACCCTTGGATCCCAGCACACCTGTACACTCTGCACAGTCCCTGCAGGGTCCACCTTTCTGACTGTTCGTGGTAATATTCATAGTGAAATCCTCTGTCAGCATGGTTCCTGAGTGCTGTCCCTCCCTAGGTGCTTGGTCATACAGGACTGTCACACAGCTGGGTTCAAGGGGAGAACCCCTCTTCCATTCTCAGGCTGTGCTGAGAAAGACCATATCCTAATGATGAGAGAGGTTAAAGACAATAGGAATCACTTTACCTTGTTAGTTATTTGGAATTGTGGAATATGTGAGCTGAAGAAAGTTTAAAGGTCACAGAGTACATTTTTCTTTTCAGCAGGGAAAACATAAGCAGAGAGAGGAAGGAACTTGCCCAAGAATCTCCTGTTGAAGTGACATTTAAACAATGACCCTTGGAGAAACCAAGATGGCGGCATAGGTAAACACCTAAACTGCTGCCTCGCGCAACAATTTCAAAACTACAACTAAAAGACAGAACGGACACCATCCAGAACCACAGGAAAGCTGGCTGAGTGAAAATTCTACAACTAGAAGGAAAGAGAAAAGCTCACAGAGAATTGGAGGTACAGCAAAGGGTCTTTGTGCATGCAGAGAGGAAGGGCGGCTGAGAGCCTGGCTGACTTTCTCTGGTGGAAGGGGGAAGGAAGCCCCAGACCGCACTGAACCCCAGTTCTGACTGCACTGAACCCCAGTTCCGGGCGAGCCCCTGGGGACCCACGCTCTTGTGGGGGGAGTCTGGACTCTCGGGCGGAGACTCGGGAGCCGGGGAAGGCGGAGGACTGAAAGCGCGCGCGTGCCAGTGCGCACAAAGGCTGCGGAGGTTGCCACAGGCTTTCCCTAGTGGAAGGGAGTCAGAGGCTCCTGACTACACTGAGCCCCAGTTCTGACTGCACTGAACCCCGGTTCCAGGCGAGCCCCTGGGGACCCACGCTCTTGTGGGGGGAGTCTGGACTCTTGGGCGGAGACTCGGGAGCCGGGAAGGCATAAGTCTGAAGGCGCGCATGTGCGCGCAAGGGCAAGGCTGACAGGAAGCCAAGACTGAGACTCCACCCCATCCAAGCTGAGCACAGAGGCTATTGCAATTTGGCAAGTCTAATCCAATAAGGCTGTCTCCAGCACCAAACTTCTCCCAGCATAGACACAGCTGATCCTTACAGCCAACTGGCCTGGAGATCAATTCTTCCCAGTGATACCAACAACAATAAAGACTTAATTACAACAAGGCTGTACACACAGTCCACAGAGGGGTGCACCAAGAGTGTCCACCTCAGGTTAACTGGGGAGGCAGACCCACTGGGCCGTATTGGAAACCTAGCACACAACCAACTCAGGGAAGCAGTGAAAATGCGGCGTCAAAGAATCAGATCACAAACGAAAGAAATGGAGGAAAACAAACGACTGGATATAGAATTCAAAACTACGGTTATAAGGCTTTTTAAGAATATCCTAGAAAAGGCCGATAAATATAACGAGACCCTCGAAGATATGAAAAAGGACCAACTAGAAATTAAACATACACTGACTGAAATAAAAAATATTATACAGAGACCCAAAAACAGACAAGAGGAACACAAAAATCAAGTCAAAGAATTGAAATACAAAGAAGCAAAAAAAACTCAACCGAAAAAGCAAAAAGCAAAAAAAAAAATCCAAAAAGTTGAAGATAATGTAAGAAGTCTCTGGGACAACTTCAAGCGTACCAACATCAGAATTATGGGGGTGCCAGAAGAAGAGAGAGAGCAAGATACTGAAAACCTATTTGAAGAAATAATGACAGAAAACTTCCCCCACCTGGTGAAAGAAATAGACTTACAAATCCAGGAAGCGCACAGAACCCCAAACAAAAGGAATCCAAAGAGGACCACACCAAGACACATCATAATTAAAATGCCAAGAGCAAAAGACAAAGAGAGAATATTAAAAGCAGCAAGAGAAAAACAGTTAGTTACCTACAAGGGAGCACCCATACGACTGTCAGCTGACTTCTCAACAGAAACTATGCAGGCCAGACGGGAGTGGCAAGAAATTTTCAATATGATGTATAGCAAGAACCTACAACCAAGATTACTCTACCCAGCAAAGCTATCATTCAGAATTGAAGGGCAGATAAAGAGCTTCACAGATAAGAAAAAGCTGAAGGAGTTCATCACCACCAAACCAGTATTACATGAAATGCTGAAAGGTATTCTTAAAGAAGAGGAAGAAGTAAAAAGTAAAGAGAAAAATTATGAACAACAAATACATATCTATCAACAAGTGAACCTAAAAATCAAGTGAATTAAAAACCTGAGGAACAGAATAATCTGGTGAATATAATAGAATCAGGGGCATAGAAAGGGAGTGGACTGATAATTCTCAGGGGGAAAGGGGTATGGGGGGTTCATGAAGAGACTGGACAAAAATCATACACCTATGGATGAGGACAGTGGGGGGGAGGTAAGGGCAGAAGGTGGGGTGGGAACTGGGTGGAGGGGAGCTATGGGGGGAAAAAGGAGAAATAATTGTAATAATCTGAATAAAGATTTATTTAAAAAAAATAAAAATAAAAATAAACAATGACCCTTGAATGTGTGGGAAAGCCTGAGAGATTTTCCCCATTATTTTCTTAAACACACTCCTTATTTATTTCTTATGTCTCTTTATCACTAAAAAGCTGGGTAATTCAATGGTTTATTCTTTGATTTCTAAATAAGTGGCCATTTTTAAAGCAATACTCACTCATATTTCTCTATAGTTAAAAAACACACCACGCCAAAACCGGTTTGGCTCAGTGGATAGAGCGTCGGCCTGCGGACTGAAGGGTCCCGGGTTCGATTCCGGTCAAGGGCACGTACATTGGTTGCGGGCACATCCCCAGCAGGAGGTGTGCAGGAGGCAGCTGATCGATGTTTCTCTCTCATCTATGTTTCTAGCTGTCTATCCCTCTCCCTTCCTCTCTATAAAATATCAATAAAAAAAACAAACAAACAAACAAAAAAAAAACACCACATTGTTAAACCTGGTCTTCCTTAATATTGTTTTCTGAAGGTAGGGATTGCTGTTTCTACTTTAGGAATATAGAAACACCTTAGCTATCCAGGGACATACAGATCCAGGTCTGGAATTCCATCTCCATTTTTTCCTGCTCCCACATACTTTCCTCTCTATTCACATGAGATTGAGAAACATAAATTTTGAAAACCAGTTTGATGTCTATGGTGATTCCAAACCTCAATTTCCTTCCATAGTGGCCAATCCCTTACTTTTTATCAGCCCAGCTCTAATTCTAGACTTTGGATTCAGACCCTACTTATTGTTAGTTGACTGCAGGGCCTTTTTAATGAGGTGGCCAGGAAACACTGCCCAGTGTTTTCAAATATTAATAACTTCATTTGTTTCCAAAGCTTAGAGAGGATGACATGAAAATTAATGAGTGTATTGGTGCCAATCAATTGTTTTCTGCAAAAAGTTCTCTGAAGTCATTGTATAGAAAATTATGGAGTTTTTTGTTTTGTTTTGTTTTTTGGTTTTTGCATCTGTGATAATATATTTCTAGCTAATGCATATACTTTTATTATATTTGATGTAGAAAATGGAAACTTGGTGAAAAAAATCTAATCCTTTGTTTCGAAGAAAGATAAGTTAGAAGAAAAATAATCCCAAAGAATGAAAACCCAAAATAATCATTTTAATTAAATGTTTCTTATGACTGGCTTGGGTATCTGGATTCCTCTTCATGCCTTATACTTATATGTGGGGTAAGGTTGATTCTTACTGAGCACAAGTGCAGAGTCAGGCTCAGAGAGGAAAAGAGATTTGCAATGAGTCTCACAGTTTAGTTAGCAAAAAAAGTAGCTTACCCCAATCCAGGGATTTTACTATACTAAATTTCCTGTCTTTTCTGCTCTCTCCTAAAAAAGAATTCAACCCCCCCTCCAAAAACAAACAAACAAACAAACGAAACGAAGCAAGGCATTGAATAGAAGTTAGCAATGTATTTATTTGTTTTTGCAAGTTTTCCAAATTAAGGTATTTTAATTACATTACATTAAGTTCATAATCTTTTCCCACTCTCAGTATGCCTTCATCTCAAATTTACTAGTGTCAGAAGTCATCAGGTAGACTGTAGGTTTTTTTGGTACAGCTATAAGGAAATTAAACTGGAGATTTAATCTGTATTGAGTGGAGACACATTTATGTATTTCACATGTCTGAACATGAATAAAATGCACAATTTTATGCAGAAAGTTGGTAACATTTAAATAGGCCATTTAACTATCATTTGAAAAGACATATTAAGACATTTCAATAAATCAAGTGAGAATCTACTTATATAAACATACCTTGTTTCATGCTTTAAAATTATTTATTAAAGAACTGAAGAAAATTAATGGTCATTGTATCATTTAAAATGTTTTTGTATTAAAAATTCTTTTCATAATAAAAATTCAGGGACTTTTAAAAAAATTAATGGAACACAGAACAAATGATCAAGACAAGTAAGGAGATTGATAGAAATTTTTAGATATTGAGAGGCAAACTGTAACAAAAACAAAAATTACCAAAGGAAGTGATTCATAAGAAGGAAGAGATAACTGTCCAATAAAATTAATGAGTAAGTTCTTGGGTTGTTTGCTAATCACATTAATGAAGTAAAGTGAGTCATATAAACACTTTGGAAAATTTTGAAGTATTCTGTCTACTTGTCATGAAATGAAATATCAATGAAAAGTATAAAATTTGATAATATACAGGACAACAAGGACATCAACAGCAAATTCATTGAGTGGTTTGATTCAAGTATTTAAGGTGACAAAGAAACTTGAAATGCCCTGAAAACTCCCTGCTCACATATCAAAAAATTTTGATAAAAGTTTTTCTTTATTTGACAACAATTCTGAAACTTTTCATGGCATTATTAAAGAGTTGTAAAGTAGACAGGAACTTTCCTAAACCATTAATAACTTTTCAAAAACTTGATTAACCATGTCAGAAAAAAAACTACATTATTTTTCTAGTCTTTCTATAATAAATGATATCATAAAATCATAAATTTTTTTTATCAAATTTAGCATTACAGAGATGTCAGGCTATGTTATTTCTCTGGATTTTGTGGTATCTGTGAGTAAATGAGTACCCATCAGAAGATGAGTGAATAAAAGAGCTGTGGTACATTTACACCATGGAATGCTATGAAGCAGTAAAAAAGAAGGATCTCTTACCCTTTGAGACAGCATGGAGGGACCTGGAGAGTATTATGCTAAGTAAAATAAGCCAGTCAGAGAAAGAGAAGTATCACATGATCTCACTCATATGTGGAATCTAATGAACAAAATAATCTGATGAAAAAAATAGATCTAGAGACATGGAAGCATGGAATAGACTGTGGAATCTCATAGAAAAGGCAGGAGAGGGTGGGTGGGTGGGAAGAGATCAACCAAAGAACTTGTATGCATATATGAATAACCCATGGACACAGGCAATAGGGTTGTCAAGGCCTGGTAAGGGGGGTGGAAGCAGGTTAGAAGAAGTTAATGGGGGGAAAAAGAGGGCATATGTAATACTTTCAACAATAAATATTTTTTAAAAATTTGTTATTTGTTGTGATTTCTTTTTTCATATTAAATAAATGTTCATTTTTCATTTGTGGTTTTGTATTCTTTTTCTTAAAGAAGACCCGACCATATTTTACAGGCCTCGGGTCCCACCAAACTTGCTGCTCTTTAGCAATGAGAGAGGGAAAAACTGATGTGGAGTCAGGGAGGAAAGGGTGGTATTTACAGGGACCTGAAGGGTAGGTGCAAATTATCGAGTCAAATGAAAAGAGGGAGAAACTGGATGACCAGCGATAGCAAACTGTGAATGTTAGCTAAGTCAGGTTATATTTGTAAATAGATGAGAGGTGAAGAGTCAATTGGTGATATCTTAAGGCTCTTAATAATAGTGATAATAATAATTTCTACTATCCCTGAGCACTTATTATTTGTCATACATTACATCAGAAGTCACAAACTATGGCCCATGGACCAAATCTGGACTGCCCTCTGTCTTGTAAGTAAAGTTTACTTGGAAAACAGCTGTAACTATTTATTTAGGTATTATCTATGACTACCTTTCAGACACTGAGTATATTTGGGATGAGTAGATAAGGAGATGGAATTGAAGTAGTAGGTCAGACAGATCCTATGGTGGACACCTATTCTGCATCCTGTTCTCTTTAAAAGCAAAGAAAGAGTCAAAGCCCTCTCCCTCGGGGATGGAGAGCACAGAAAACCTTGGAGAGTAAAACAGAAGTAGAATTTATTTCTTGTGGAAAGGACTAGGGAGGAGGGCCTCACTGCACCTGTAGCTCTGGGTCCAGAGAAATTACTGAAAAACCTTCAGTCCTTGTTCAACCTCCTCCAAGCAACCTTCTTTCCTGAGACCAATGGGTGATATCCCTTTTCTTTACATTTGGGGCAACCTTTCTTTGGTACCTCTATCTATCTTAGCCTCATCACACTCCACTGCTCTTAGATATGATCCCAGTAAACTAGAAGGACTTGGTCTGGAATAACTATAGCAGACAAGTACAGCGTCCGGCAAGAAAGAAAGGCACATGGAAAGGTTAGGATGAAGAAAGTAGAGCATGGCCAAACTGGTTTTCATGAACAATCTTGGGGAAACCAGGAGGTTCATGAGTGGGCTGAGGCCACCATAAGCTGTATCAGGGTCTTAGAAAAAAATCAGTCTCTGGCTGGAATTTGAAGGCCACATCTGTTTGGAAGAGTGAACCTTCTGCCCTAAGTGTTAGACTCTTTAAGTGGCCAGGCTCAGCCAGGTGGGGCCCACTGACATGTTCCTTAGATGCTCAAATCAGATCTTGGATTTTCTAGGAACCTGTTCTCATTTTAGATGCCTAGTGCTAGTGCATGATACAAATTTAGAGCATTGGCTTTACTTGACAATTCAGTTTAATTACTGAATTTTTAAAAAGGGATGTCTCCAGATCTCCAGAGTACTGAAAGGCATTACAAATATAGTGGTTTGTGGTTGTGATAGTTGTTATTAAAGAAGTAATTCACTTATGATGCTCTTAATAGGAATGAAATATGCATATGGATTCACTTTTCCACAAAAAAAGTTGATCAGATAGATCTTTAAAACCCTGAAAGAAATATTTTCAAATAGGTTATATTCTCTTAGGAAACCAACAATTTACCTTCTGATCTTCAGTAGTTGTGTTTCTGTCTCAACCAGGAGTCTCTAGCACATAGACAGGCAGGAATTGTCTTATTTTTTTTTTCTGCATCTCCTCTATTGTTAGTGCAGTGCCTAGCATACAATGAGAACTCAGAATACGTTTTTGCTGCCTGAAGTCTGATCACCAGCTGCTTTACATATGCAATTCATTTATTTCTTGCAACAATTTTGCAAAGCCTTACTATTCTAGTTTCCCTAGAAGAAGAAACTGAGGCTAAGAGGGTGATTTGCCCAAGATGGTACCATTAGTAAATGGAAAAATCAGGACTCAATCCTGGCCCACTTTCTATGGTGTCTTTCTCAGGACACAAAAATGATCAAACACAGGCTTTCATTGCTATCCTGCTGTTGTGGATTTCACTCTTTTCTCTACTTTCCCTCCATTGACTTATCATATGCTCTTTAATTACAGCTGTCAACTTTCTCCCACAGTTGTGCTCTGTATTGGGTTGTAATTGCTTCTCCCAGAACCTGAGCCCACATACCTACAATTTCCCTATCAGCTAAGCAGCTCCCACTGCCTCCAAGGGACCATGGCTAATGCAGCTCACAGAGGTATATGCACCTGTGATTACTGCCATTTTCCACTTGGAGAAGCGCTATTTTAGAGTGCCTTTTATGTAATGTTTAGTGACAACATTCTGATGTGAGTAGGTGGCCATGAATCATTATTCCCCAAGTTATTATTTGAGAAGTGGTACCTTGAAGGTGGGAGCTGACATATTCACTCGCATGATTGAGGGAGTACACAAAGCTATGTCCTTCTAATGGTGAGATCCATTTCCTGTCCTTAATGCTGAGGACACAAGGTTCCTTCCCAGATAATAAGGCCTCCCTTAGGAGGGGTCAAAGCTTCAGCTAATAAACCATCAGCTTGTGTTGTCCAAGAAAAAAGTAATTCAGAAATAAAGAATTCCTGCAATTTCTTCTGTATAAGAATCATAGAAATGCATTTCAAAAGGAGTCATGTAGCCCAGCCAGTATACCTCAGTGGCTGAGTGTCAACTTATTTCACTTGTTCCCATAACATGCCTTTTGCCATATGGTTTCTTCCCACAAAAGGAGAAAAGGATACTTCCCCACCCCATGACTCTAAGTTCAATCATATAACTTGTTTTGGCCAATAAAATCATATAGAAGTGACAGCATGCCAATTCTGAGCTTAACTCTCAAGATGCTTATGTGTTTCTATTTTCTTTCAAATAGAAACACATGGACCAGGATGTCACAGTTCTATTCTCAGTCAGGGCACATATTCAGTTGCAGGCTTGATCCCTAGTGTGGTTGTGCAGGAGGCAGCTGATCAATGATTCTCTCTCATCATTGATGTTTCTATGTCTCTCTCCCTCTCTAAAGTCAATAATATATATATATATATATATATATATATATATATATATATATATACACACACACACACACACACACACACACACACACACACACACACACACAAGAGCAGTGGTCGGCAAACCGTGGCTCGTGAGCCACATGCGGCTCGCAAGCCATGGTTTGCCACTCTGTTGACTAATGAGTTTGCCAACCACTGGTTACCTTGTAGTTGGAAGCTGTGAGGATTAGGCAATTGTGGCATATTGTGTGCAAAGAGGTAAAGGGTAGTATATGACAGTGGTCAGCAAACTCATGAGCCACAGTTTGCCGACCACTGTACTAGAGGAATGGTGCACAAAATTCGTGCACTGGAGGGAGCGGGTCCCTCAGCCCAGCCTGCACTGTCTTGCAGTCCGGGACCCCTTGGGGGATGTCCGACTGCCAAGGGGATTGGGCTTAAGCCAGCAGTCAGACATCCCTCTTGAAATCCGTGATCCCTTTCTCCTTACTGCAGGCCTTCTCGCTCCTTACTGCTCAGCTCACTGCTCCTTAGTGCTGCC
Source organism: Plecotus auritus (assembly GCF_963455305.1). Lineage (NCBI taxonomy): Eukaryota > Metazoa > Chordata > Mammalia > Chiroptera > Vespertilionidae > Plecotus > Plecotus auritus. Next base: position 181,969,314 of record NC_137771.1, on the reverse strand, counting down.
GTGGAGGCAGAAGAGGCTCCCACCACTGCCACTGTGCTTGCCAGCTGTGAGCCTGGCTTCTGGCTGAGCAGCGCTCCCCCTGTGGGAGCACATTGACCACCAGGAGGCAGCTCTTGCGTTAAACGTCTACACTCTGGTGCTCAGTGTGTGTCACAGCGACCAGTCTTTCCACCATAACAGTCGCTTAGGCTTTTATTATATACACTAGAATCCCAGTGCATGAAATTTGTGCATGGAGAGGGGGTGTCCTTCAGCCCAGCCTGCAACCTCTTCAATCTGGGACCCCTCGAGGGATGTCCGACTGCCCGTTTAGGCCTAATTCCAGTAGGATCAGGCCTAAATGGGCAGTCGGACATCCCTCTCACAATCCAGGACTGCTGGCTCCCAACTGCTCGCCTGCCTGCCTTCCTGATTGCCTCTAACCACTTCTGCCTGCCAGCCTGATCACCCCCTAACCACTCCCCTGCCAGTCTGTTTGCCCCTAACTGTCCTTCCCTGCAGGCCTGGTCCCCCCACAACTGCCCTTCCCTACAGGCTTGGTCACCCCCAACTGCCCTCCCCTGCAGGCCTGGTCCCCCCCCAACTGCTCTCCCCTGTAGGCCTGGGTCCCTTCCAACTGCCTTTCCCTGAAGGCTTGGTCACCCCCAACTTCCCTCCTTTGCCGGCCTGGTCACCCTTAACTGCCCTCCCTTGCAGGCTTGATCACCCCCAACTGCCCTCCCTTGCAGGCCTGGTCCCTCCTAACTGCCCTCCCTTGCTGGCCATCTTGTGGTGGCCATCTTGTGTCCACATGGGGGCAGGATCTTTGACCACATGGGGGCAGCCATCTTGTGTGTTGGAGTGATGGTCAGTCTGCATATTACTCTTTTATTAGATAGGATAGAGGCCTGGTGCATGGGTGGGGGCCAGCTGGTTTGCCATGAAGGGTGTCCTGTATCAGGGTGGGGGTTCCCTTGGGGCGTGGGGCGGCCTGGGCGAGGGGCCTGTGGTGGTTTGCAGGCTGGCCACACTCCCCGGTGACCCAAACGCAGGCCCTGGGATCTGGGATTTATTTATCTTCTATAATTGAAACTTTGTAGCCTGGCGCAGAGCCAAGCCTCCTGCTCGCTCCATGGCCACAGCCATTTTTGTTGGGATTTATTTATTCTCTATAATTGAAACTTTGTAGTCTTGAGTGGAGGCCTGGGCCCACCAGGGTGTGTGGAAAGCTTGGCTTCCTCCATTACTGGGGGAAACTCAAGCCTCCTGCTCTCTCCAGCTCCGTGGCTGCCGCCATTTTTGTTGGGATTTATTTATCTTCTATCATTGAAACTTTGTAGCCTCGAGTGGAGGCCTGGGCCCACCAGGGTGTGTGGAAAGTTTGGCTTCCTCCATTGCCAGGGAAACCCAAGCCTCCTGCTTGCTCCGTGGCTGCAGCCATCTTGGTTGGGGTTAATTTGCATACTCGCTCCTGATTGGTTGGTGGGCGTGGCTTGTGGGTTTAGTGGAGTGATGGTTAATTTGCATATTATTCTTTTATTAGATAGGACTAGAAGCCCAGCATGTGAAATTGCATGGCCCCACCCACCTATGCACACAGCCCCGCCCACCAACGCACACCTCACCACACTCACAGCCTCGCCCACCCGTGCCAGTCTTTGGTAGTTATGGCATTAGATCCACAGGCCTTTTATAATATAGACTAGAGTCCTGGTGCATGAAATTCATGCAAAGAGGGGTGGGTTCCCTCAGCCCAGCCTGCACCCTCTCCAATCCGGGATTGCTGGCTCCTAACTGCTCACCTACCTGTCTGCCTGATTACCCCTAACTGCTCCCCCCTACCAGCATTATCACCCCTAACCTCTGTCTGCCAGCCTGATCACCCCTAACTGCCCCCACTGCTGACCCAGTTGTCCCTTACTGCCCCCCTGATGGCTTGATTGCCCCCAACTACCCCCCTCAGCTGACCTGGTCACCCCCAATTGCCCTCCTCTGCCAGCCTGGTCACCCCTAACTGCCCTCCCACCAGCCTGGTTGCCCCCAACTTCCCCCCTCTGCTGGCCTGATCACCCCCAACTCCCCCCCCACTGGTATGGTAGCCCCTTACTGTCCCCCCTGCTGGCCAGGTTGCCCCCAACTGCCCCCCTTGTCAGCCTGGTCACCCCCAACTGCCCCTCCCACTGGCCTGGTCACCCCTTACTGCCCCCCTGCTGGCCTGGTTGCCCCATGCAGTCCGCTGCTCAGTCATTTGGTTGGCCCTTACTAACCCCCTGTCAGCCTGGTTGCCCCATGCAGCCTGCTGTTCAGTTGGCCATCTGGTTGTTTCAATCATGACGGCCCCTGGCTTTTTATATATTAGGATATTTTAAAAAGGAGTCATGTAAGTCATAAGACCTGAGAACTAAAGGGGCCTGTACAGATGGGAGGATTGGAGTCTAAAGAGGAATAAGACTTTGCCAAATCACCCAGCAAGTGGGTAGGCAAAACCCCAGATTTTAAGGCTTCTGGACAAGGGCCTTCTTCACCTTCATTAAACTGAGTGGTGAAGGAGAAAAGTGCTTCCACTTCTACCTTTGGTCTCCTAAGAGCTTCAAACAGGCAGTTATAGAAACACTTGGTCCCTGGGATAGTAGCTCCTGCTGTCAGTAACACCCTATTTCTGGGACACTCTAGTCCAGAGTTCAGTCAAGAAACTCTGGCCATGAAAGCCAAACATTGCTGAAGATACATTTTTAAAAATAAAACAAACAGCCCTGACAGGTTTGGCTCGGTGGATAGAGCGTTGGCCTGCGGACTGAAAGGTCCCAGGTTCGATTCCGGTCAAGGGCATGTACCTTGGTTGCGGGCACATCCCCAGTGGGGAGTGTGCAGGAGGCAGCTGATCGATGTTTCTCTCTCATCGATGTTTCTAACTCTCTATCCCTCTTCCTTCCTCTCTGTAAAAAAGCAATAAAATATTAAAAAAAATAAAAATAAAAAAAAATAAATAAAACAAACACTAAAATGGCTACTGAATGTACTTGAGATCAAGCCCTCTCTCTCCACCTCAGGACTGAAAGAAGCTGGTCAAGAAGCTGATTCTAAGGACCTGTGAAACTTCTGTGAGAGATGAAGGTATCAAGTGTAAGGATATTACTGAGCCACCTGAAGCTCAGGGCACCTAATCACAGTCACAAAGGAGGGAACTCCCTTTCCTGGGTGTTCACTAAAAGCCAGGAGCTGGAAGAAAGGCCAAGGAAGGGGGTCAAAGAATTGCTGTAAGGCAGGGACACTGCAGAGTGAAAAGGAGTCTGGGGGGCATGCTGGCATCTAGCAAAGGCAAACCTAAACTGGAACAACCACCTGAACAGCATCAATAGAGCAGCAACACAACCAAACTTAATTGAGAACTTACCATGTCCCAGACACATTTCTAATTGTTCTAACACATTATCACATCTGAGGTTCACAGCAGCCTTAGAACAAGAATTAGAGAATGTGGTAGGGCCACTTTCAAAAGTTCTGGGGAAGGATTATTAAGGACTCTCCCATTAGTAACATTTCATAACAGACCAGGGCTATTTTCAGATTCTTTATGTATGTATAAAAAATAATGTTTATACATATCACTTTGAACCAGGGGAAAGTGCTAATTCTGTAGGTCAAAAAAAAATCAAATAGCAGAAATTTTATATGATTTAGCCTAATATGTAAAATGTATCTTTTATGTATATATATATATTTTATTGATTCCAGAAAGGAAGGAAGATAGAGAGATAGATAGAAACATCAATGTTGAGAAAGAATCAGTGATCGGCTGCTTCCTGCATGCCCCACACTGGGAATCAAGTCCGCAACCTGGATATGTGCCCTGGCTGGGAATTGAACCATGACTCCTGGTTCGACACTCAACCACTGGCTGGGCTAAAATGTATCTTTTTATGGAAAGTAAATAGAAAGTACAGGCAACTACAATAGAATGGGATATGTACTCCATAATCAGTATGTTGTACACTCTGAAAGAAACACACAAGAGGGTTCTGACCAAGTTTTCAGTGGAGGAGAGCAGTCAGAGGAGACATCTAAGAGGAAATGTTGAGATCTGAAGAACAATGGGGAACAATAAAGGATGTTAATCATGATGATTCAGATGCAGGAAGTCAGGGAGTCTTTGGATCATTGTGAACAAAGAGTTGAAGGACTTGTGCTGCCAGTATAAACAAATAGAAAACTAGGATAAATAAATAAGAAATACTTTCAGATACTGGACAATAGACATAACAAGATCATAGTGACTCTGAGTAAAAATATAAACAAGGTGAGTCCCTCAATTGATTAAAATCAATACATTTTCAAAGATTACAATTTAAGGATTGTGTTCTCTGATATTATACAGAATTAAGTTAGAATTAAAAACAGAGATCTGAAAAATAAACAACACAGTTTTAAGTAACTCTTGAGTAAAAGAATAAAATAAAATCCCAAGAAGAATTAAGCAATATTTTAAACTGAATGAAAATAAAACTCAACATAACAAAATTTGTGGATGCAGTTAAAACAGTACCTAAGGGAGAATATATAACTCTAAAATGATTATATTAGGAAATATATAAATCAGATCAATGACAACTTACATATTAAAAAGCTAAAAAAGATAAGGCAAAATAAGTGAAAGAATGAAGTAATAAAATAATAGTAGAAATGAATCAAATAGATAAGGTACAAATGTACATTTGATTCTGAATCCAAACCAGTTAGCTCATGTTCCATACAGAAAGCATTATCATTAGGCATCAGTTCTTTTTTTTTTTTTTTTCTGTAGCTAAGGGTCATATTTTTTAATTTAAATTCTTTACTGTTGAAAGTATTACATAGCTCTTCTTTTTTCCCCATTGATCTCTCCCCAGCAGCTCCCACCCCTTAGCACAGGCCCTCATCCCCCTATTGTCTGTGTCCATTGGTTATGCTTATACAAGTCTTTTGGTTGATCTCTTAGCCCCAACCCCCCTGCCTTTCCTTTGAGGTTTGACAGTCTGTTTAGGCATCAGTTCTTAACCTGAAGTCCATGCCCTCTCTGAAATTGTAATAAAAATTGTATCTCTTGTACCCCTGTGCCTTTTCTGGGGTCAATTTCTTAGATTATTTGGTTCTTAAATTTTCTAACAGCTTAGCCTTGTCTTGAATTTATTAAGTATCTTGCCTCCCTTTTAGGGGACCACTCTAAGTCTTTGTGAAGTGGTCAGTGGAGAAATTCATTGATAATTTCTGAAATATAAATGCAAAATGCTTAAGTGAAGTACACATGAAAGAATTCAGTTATTATAAGAAAAAAAAACAGGTAGGTTAAAAAAATCCTGTGTTTCAAAAGAAAGTGCATTAGTATTTGAGTAGAAATGAAAGAATATATATATATATATATTTATATACTAGAGGCCTGGTGCACGAAATTCGTGCACTCGGGGGTGGGGCTCCCTCAGCCCAGCCTGCACCCTCTCGCAGTCCGGGGGCCCTTGGGGGATATCTGACTGATGGCTTAGGCTTGCTCTCTCCGGATAATGGGCCTAAGCTGGCAGTTGGATATCCTTAGCACGACTGCGGAGGTGGGAGAGGCTCCCGCCACCACTGCTGTGCTTGCCAGTCTTGAGCCCAGCTTCTGGCTGAGAGATGCTCCCCCTGTGGGAGCGCAGTAACCACCAGGGGGCAGCTCCGGTGTTGAGCATCTGCTCCCTGGTGGTCAATGTGCATCATAGCAACTGGTCATTCCATCATTCGGTTGATTTGCATATTAGCCTTTTATTATATAGGAGATATATATATCTCCTCACCCAAGGATATTTTTTTCCATTTATTTTCAGACAGAGTGGAAGGGAGAGAGAGGGGTGGGGTGGGGGGCAATGCTCTAACCCAGTGGTCGGCAAACTGAGGCTCGTGAGCCACATGCGGTTCGCGAGCCGCGGTTTGCTGCTTTGTTGACTAATGAGTTTGCTGACCACTGGGATAGGGGCTTAATCACAAGGAACAACAATAGCCTGTAATTATTGGAATCGAGAGTCTAGGTCAGTGGTCGGCAAACTCATTAGTCAACAGAGCAGCAAACCGCGGCTCGTGAGCCACAGTTTGCTGACCACTGCACTAACCATTGAGAAAAACCAGCTAGGGCAAGAATAATTTTTTTAAATGGTCCAGTTTGATGGATATATGCTGTATGTTAGAATGGGGTGGGTATTCCTAAATGGATCAGAACAATTGGGCTGCTGTGGAACAATTTTCCTCCACCTTCTGTGTCAGAGCAACAGAACTCAGGTCTTAAATTCAGAAGCTTTGCCCCATTGCCACTCTGTTTATTGAATCAGCATGTTCTGGTGTTTATTTGGAAGAGATGTTCACTGTATCTGTCTGTGATATCTCAATTACTTACATGTTCCCATTTGTAAGGCCTTAACAGCCAGGATGTTGGGAGATAATCTATTATCTTAAACCATGAGCAGCACAGCTTTGCCCGCAAGAGTTAACTTAAAGAATAGAGGAAACCACGAGATGTGTTTCCAGTTCCAATTTTCTCAGTCTTGCTCTCCTTGAAAGTTTAATCTTTTGTTATTATTGACAACATTTGAGAATGTGGTACAAGCAACTATATGGAGGAAGCTTGGGAGGCAGAAAGGAAAGGAGATAATTTGGAGATAATTTGGCAGATATCATTTTAAGAGATGCCTACTTTTCTAATTACTTAAGCTTACCTGGTTTTCTCGACATCAAGAGAGGCATGAGTTTTTTGTTTTTAAAAAGCAAATTGTGCCTCAGTAGAAAATAAATGCATTATTGTGAGTAAAAGGAAAATATGTTGTCAAAATAATTGCTGTGAGAGATATAATCCAGCTTCAGGAAACGCTTTTCAGTTTCTTACAGGCAGAGAATAGTCTTTGATTAGAACAAACCAATCACTATTATTGGTACAATGGCTTCTGCTGTACCTTCTCTTTATTAGTTAAAATTCCTACGGGGGGGAGGGGTAAATATGGACCCTCTTTTAATATATTTTTTTAAATTAAGGACTTTAAAATGCTAGTAGTTGTACTTTTAGTAACTATTAAAGGAGAAAATACAAAATAGTATTCTAGTTATCCATTACTGATTAACAAATTACTTCAAATTTTGTGGTTTAAAACAATAGCATTCATTGGCTTGTTTGGCTCATAAGTTAGCAGTTGAGCAGAGACTAGAAAGGACATCTCATTTCTGCTCTGCATAGTGAAGCTGAGATGCTTAAAGACTGGGGACCAGACTCATTAGAGACCTCAGGCCTCACACTTCTAGAGTCTGACACTGACTGTAGGACCTCAACTGGGGCTGTCATCCACAAAACCAACACATGGCCTCTCCGTGTGTCTTTTTGTTTTCTCATAGCATGGTGATTGAGTTCCAAGAGAAAGTATCCCAAGAGGACCATGTGGCCCTGTGTTGCTTTTTATGACCTGGGCTCAGAAGTCAAATAATTCATTTCTGCTCCAGTAACAAGCCATTTTGAAAAACATAATCCTTCACAAATAGCAAAAATACTTACAATTTCAATAATGCTTTTTGTTTGTTTGTTTGTTAATCATCACCCAAGGATATTTTTTTCCATTGATTTTTTTTTGTGTGTGTGAACTTGCCCTTGACTGGAATAGAAACCTGGAATTGAACCTGGATTCCTCAGTCCAAGGGCCAATGCCCTATCCATTGAGCCAAACAGGCCAGGGCTCAGTGCTTTTAAATGAATCTATGAGCCTCTTACCACTGGCAATGAAGCCTCAGTGTCCACAGATTACTTACCATCGCGGGGTACTTATGCTAGAGAACAAATGCAGGTAAAACACACTCCAACTGGGTAAAAGCAATTGGCCATAGCTTGAGACCTTGATCATGACATGTTTCCACCCACAGAGGGTGGACCTTCTTGAACTCTATTGAGCATACTTTCCAGCCCATTCTATATTTTGTTCATTCTGGGCTTCTCCAATCCTTCTCCTTCATATAGTTAATCTCTTTTTCATCCAACAGCATTTTTCCTTTAAAAATACATAACTATTCACAAAACAACCTCACAAACGAATTCTGGCTTCATTTGGCTACAGTATAACAACAATAAAATAAGCAGCTACCATTTTTGAACACTTAAATGCCAGACACTGAGTTGACTGCTTTACAGGTATTAACTACATTAACCATCATTAGGTTAATAAGAACGGTTGTTACATTATTTTATTGTAAAAATTAAAAGAAAAGAAAATCTCGATGTTTATAATAAACTTTCCTAATTTCTCAGCTAGTAAGTTATGGATAAGGTCTCACAGAGACCTTGTTTTTTATCATTATGATGTTCTGGGTTCCTGTAGAGGATAAGCCAGTGCATTTAATGTAGCATTTATTAACCTCATTTTTCTAGTTTCATATAGCTAGTTTTTTTCACCCTCATATAATCTATACAACAATCATCTAATACTTCTAACTGTACACACCCACTTTATTCTTTTTTATTTTTAACTAGAGGCCTGGTGAACGAATTCATGCACTGGTGGGGTCCCTCAGCCTGGCCTGTGCCCTCTCACAATCCATGACCCGTCAGGGAATGTCCGACTGCTGGTTTTGGACCGGTCCCCACAGGCCAGGCCAAGGGACCCCACCAGTGCATGAATCCATGCACCGGGCCTCTAATATGCATATAATATCTTTGGTTAATCTCTTCCCACCCTCCCACCTCCCCACTTCTCTCTGAGATTCATCAGTCTGTTCCATGTTTCCATGCCTGTGCATTGAGCGTCTCCCCTCTGGTGGTCAGTGCACATCATAGCTACCAGTCAAACAGTTGAACAGTTGCTTAGGCTTTTATATGTATAGACTAGAGACCCGGTGCACGAAATTCGTGCACGGGGAGCGGGGGTGTCCCTCAGCCCAGCCTGCACCCTCTCCAATCTGGGACCCCTTGAGGGATGTCCGACTGCCCGTTTAAGCCTGATCCCGGTGGGATCGGGCCTAAACGGGCAGTCGGACATCCCTCTCACAATCCAGGACTGCTGGCTCCCAACTGCTCGCCTGCCTGCCTTCCTGATTGCCCCTAACCACTTCTGCCTGCCAGCCTGATCACCCCCTAACCACTCCCCTGCCAGCCTGATTGATGCCTAACTGCTCCCCTGCCAGCCTGTTTGCCCCTAACTGTCCTTCCCTGCAGGCCTGGTCCCCCCCAACTGCTCTCCACTGCAGGGCTGGGTCCCCCCCAACTGCCCTTCCCTACAGGCTTGGTCACCCCCAACTGCCCTCCCCTGCAGGCCTGGTCCCCCCCAACTGCTCTCCCCTGCAGGCCTGGGACCCTCCCAACTGCCTTTCCCTGCAGGCCTGGTCGCCTCCAACTTCCCTCCTCTGCCAGCCGGGTCACCCCTAACTGCCCTCCCCTGCTGGCCTGATTGCCCACAACTGCCCTCCCTTGCAGGCCTGTTCCCTCCCAACTGCCCTCCCTGCTGGCCATCTTGTGGTGGCCATCTTGTGTCCACATGGGGGCAGGATCCTTGACCACATGGGGGCAGCCTCTTGTGTGTTGGAGTGATAGTCAGTTTGCATATTACTCTTTTATTAGATAGGATAGAGGCTTGGTGCACGGGTGGGGGCCAGCTGGTTTTGCCCTGAAGGGTGTCCCAGATCAGGGTGGGGGTTCCCTTGGGGCGTGGAGTGGCCTGGCTGAGGGGCCTGTGGTGGTTTGCAGGCTGGCCACGCCCCCTGGCAACCCAAGTGGAGGCCCTGGTATCTGGGGTTTATTTATCTTCTATAATTGAAACTTTGTAGCCTGGCGCAGAGCCAAGCCTTCTGCTTGCTCCGTGGCGGCAGCCATTTCTGTTGGGATATATGTATCTTCTATAATTGAAACTTTGTAGCCTTAAGCGGAGGCCTGGGCTGGCCAGGGCTGCAGAAGCTTGGCTTCCTCCATCGCTGCGGGCAACCCTAGCCTCCTCCTGCTCTTTCCAGCTCTGGCTGCCACCATTTCTGTTTGGTTTTATGTATCTTCTATCATTGAAACTTTGTAGCCTTGAGTGGAGGCCTGGGCCGGCAAGGGCAGGCAGAAAGCTTGGCTTCCTCCATCACCGGGGAAACCCAAGCCTCCCTCCTGCTCTCTGTGGCTGTAGCCATCTTGGTTGGGTTTATTTGCATATTCCCTCCTGATTGGCTGTTGGGCGTGGCTTGTGGGCGTGGCTTGTGGGTATAGCGGAGTGATGGTTAATTTGCATATTACTCTTTTATTAGATAGGATTCTTTGTTGTTTAAAGTATTACATATAATATTACATATGTCTCCTTTTCCCCCATTGATCTCTCCCTGGCACATGCCCTCACCCCCCTACTGTCTGTGACAATTGGTTATGCTTATATACCATGCATACAAGTCCTTTGGTTGATCTCTTATCCCCCCAGCCACCCCCGCTCCCAACACACACACTCCTCTGCCTTGCCTCTGAAGTTTGATGGTCTGTTGGATGCTTTTCTCTGTCTCTGGATCTATTTATGTGCATCAGTCTATGTTGTTTATTATTACATACCCACTTTATTCTTTGTTCATTTGCTTAGTGTGCCTTTCTAGTCTCCAACTTGCAAAATATAAATTTCTTTCTTAAATGCCATCTCCTATAGAAAGCCTCTTTGGACTTCCTCAGTTAAATGTTCTCTCCTCTTAATTTCTGTAAGACTCAGTACATTCCTCTACTAAAGCTCCTCTGAGATTGTTGAACTTATTCATGTGACTGTCTTTTCTACAGATGTGCTGTTTATCTATAAAACCTCAGAGACTAAAACAGCACTTGGCATCAAGTAGTTACATGTTCTGTTTATTGGAACTTCAGGTTCCTGCCCTGATGGAGAAACAGATATTACACTAGTCCTCTTGTAAAAAAAAAAAAAAACTATAAATTTAGACAAATGATATAAAAATAACAGTTTTCTGATGTTGAACCAAAGGCAGCAAAGGACTGTGATCTCTGAGAGTTAAAAAACAAACAAGATAATCCCTGTGATTACCATGGCTTTCTGTTTGAAAGCACTTTCCAGACAGAGAACAGAGCCAAACCAGAGCACAGCCGCCTCACAGAACTAAAAGGATAGAGATTGGAATTCAGGGCAACTGATGCTCTAGAATTTCCTGAGACAGAGGAAGAGGGAGAAGAGAGCTATGCATAGCAACTCTGAAACTCTGCTGAGGAAGCCCCTTGAGGCTTTGGCTAAGTACTAACCTGTGTATGTGCAGAGAAAAACTGCATGATACTAAACTGAAAACATCTACTAGAGGAAAATAACTACTGGGACCTGTGAGCTGAACAAACACCAGAAATTTCATAAGTCTGAGAGATATTTGCATTCTGACTAGCCAGAGTAGAGGGACTTTGCTGAACATCTCATAAATTCCATACAACCTGTATTAAGTCAACACTTTAGGAATAGAATTAGCCTAAATTCTAGGGTAATAGTCATTCTATTACCTTTAAAAGTTTAGCTCCTGATGAGCGATTGGGGGCATAGTCCTTGAAAGGACTATGTTACTCCATGAGCAAATTAAATGCTTGATGGAACAAAACACTAAACTCAATTATGAAAGAAGACCAAAATAATTAAAAAATGTAGTAACTATATCTCAATGATATACTCAAGCTTACTGAATATGAAAATTAGCATAAATATCCTATATAATAAAAGGCTAGTACACAAATAGACCAAACGGGAGAACAACTGAACAACTGAACAACTGGTCGCTAAGGCGTGCGCTGACCACCAGGGAGCACACATGGGACATGTCAGGCATTGGCAGCAGGTAGCAGAGCATGAAACATGGCAGGCATTGGCTGTGGTGGGATGGTGGAGCAAGTGAGCAGGGGTGCCAGACCAAGGTGGGGCACCAGTTGCTGTCATCAGGGTGTCTCTGGTGGTTACTGAAAATTCTTTGCTTCCATATGCCATGGTCCCCCTGGATGCTCACACCTGCTGCCGGCACCAGCCCCACTCGCACCTGCTGCCAGCAATGGAGCCGCCACTTGCACCCGCTGCTAGCACCCAGTGCCAGCCCCAATCACTAAGTGCCATCAGTGGGTGCGAGCAGCAGTGGCTGGCCCTGATCACCCCCAAGGGCTTCTCCACCTCCCCCTTCTCCTGAGGGGCGATCAGGGGCAGCCACCGCCGCTTGCACCCACTGACAGCGCCAGTCCCACTCACACCCGCTGATGGCATGGAGTCATTGGGGCCAGCGCTAGCAGCAGGTATGAGTGGAGTGCCTCAGTGGGTGCGAGTGGGGCTGGCACTGTCGGCACGTGGGAGCAGTGGCAGCGGTAGTGGGGCTGACAGCAGACAGGGGACCAGGGACTGTGGTGGGAGGGGCCGGGCGGGGGCATGAAGGATGGGCCAAGACCCGCCCCTGTGTCCACTGCAGCCTTGTAGCCCACAGTTCCTTTCAAGGCGCACAAATTCATGCACTGGGCCCCTAGTGTTATATAAAGCCAAAATAAAAACCAGAAAAAATAGAAACAAATGAAGAAATAAGGAAGATGATAAAATTAGCAAATAAGAATTTTAAAGCAACTATTATAATTATATTCAACTAGAGGCCCAGTGCACAAAATTTGTGCATGGGTAGGGTCCCTAGGTTTGGCCAGCAATCAGGGCCAATCTGTGGGGCAACCAGTGGGGTGATTGGGGGGCCCCCCCCTGGCACCCGCCTGGGTTGGCCTGGTGCTGACCGTTCACTTGTCCTGCCCCCCTGCCGCCGCTGGTCACCTCCCTCTACGGGGCAACCCATGGGGCAATTGCCCCCCAACCTCCTGCTGGCACCTGCCTTGGCTGGCCTGGGGTCTGTGGGCTAGGGTCTGGGGGCAGCTCCTGCATTGAGTGTCAGCCCCCTGGTAGTCAGTGCGCATCATAGCAACTGGTCGTTCCACTGGTTGTTCCACTGTTTGGTCTATTTGCATATTAGGCTTTTATTATATAGGATAATTTAAAGAAAAACATTAACACAAAGGGTGAACAAATAGGTAATCTTAAGAAAGAAAGGGGAATTTAAAACAAAATGGAAATTCTAAAATTAAAAAATAAAATATTTGAAATAAAAAACTCATAAAATGAGCTTAACATATATTAGATAATGCACCACAAAGATTAATAAACTTGAAGACAGAACAAGAGATTATATAAATGAAAACACAGAGATAAAATGCTGGAAAAAAGTCTCAGGAACAATTGTTCTGTGGTAAGGAGTCGAATGTATATATAATTGAAACACCAGTAGGAGACAGAAGATAAATTGGGGCAGAGGAAATATTTACATAAGTAATAGTTGAAATTTTTTAAATAACATAAAAAATATAAACCCACAGATAAAAGAAACTTAATGTGCTTCAAGCAGGATACACATATACACACTACACCACACTACAGTTGATTGTAATCAAATTGTTATAAACCATGATGTGTTAAACAAATGATAACAAAAAACATCTTACAAACCACTTGGGCTTTTAAGATTACAAACAAACAAAACAAAACAAAACAACAACTATAAGAATTTCACTGATTTCTTATCAGAAACAATTAACAATTTAAACCAGAGAAAATTGGAACAACGTTTTTGATGTGCTAGCAGGGGAGAAGGGGAACCTATCAGCCTAGAAATCCATATCCAAAGAGAATGTTTTTGAAATGTCAAAATAAAGACAATGAAAGCAGAGAGACTTCTTCACTAGCAGACTTGCACTACAATAACTGTTAAGGGAGTTCTCCAGGCCAAAGGAAAATACTACTAGATAAAATTTATTTGTACACTTAAAATCTGTGTATGTAAATTATGCCTCATTACAAGAGTCTTTCTTCTTAGGCTGCCCTTCAGGTCTCATCACTCAGTCAACCCTCCTTAAGAGAACTGGAGTTTTCAAGTGGATTCTTAGCTGACTGGCAAGATAAGGCACTATGCGCCCTCTCTAGGGGTCTTGTCCCAATTCTGTTCTTTACCAGAAAAGATAAGAGATAAATGCTGATGAAGGTATGGAGAAAAGGAACCCTTGTGTACTGTTGCTTGGGACATAAACTGGTACTGTAACTAAGTATGGAGATTCCTTAAAAAAATAATTAAAAATAGAGCTACCATATGATTCAGAAATCCCACTTCTGGGACTATATCCAAAGTAAACAAAATCATTATCTTGAAAAATATGTGTGCCCTCGTGTTTATTGCAGCATTATTCACAAAAGCCAGGGTATAAAAAAAAAACCCAAGTGTCAGTATATATGTCACATTTTATATGTGTCACATTTTATATATACATATTGTATATGTGATGTTTATATATGATGTGGGAATGTATATATTAATCAGCTTTCAAAAGAAATATTCAGATATAGACAACAGAAGAGACAAAATGGCGGCGGAACAGACAGACGTGTCCCAAGCCTTGTCCTGGAGCAGATAGAAAGAACAGCTGAAACGAATAACATCCAACCCAAATTGGCGAAGGAGACTCAGCGGCCCAGGGCACTGCAACCATGTGAGCAGCAGACATCTGAGCAGCCCACTCCTGTCCAAAGAGCAGCAGCCCCGCGAGCAGTCCATCCCAGGCCTAAGAGCAGCAGCCTCACGTGGCCTGCCCCTGTCCAAGGAGCAGCAGCTGTGTGAGTGCTCCCTCCCCCCCCCCCCAGTTGGAGGAGCAGTAGCCCCGCGAGCAGCCCGCCCGAGGCCTAAGAGAAGCAGCCTCATGAGGCCTGCCCCTGTCCAAGGAGCAGCAGCTGTATAAGTGGCCCACTCCCCCGTCCGAGGAGCAGCAACTATGCAAGCAGCCTGCCCCATCTGAGGAGCAGCATCATGCAGCCAGCCCTGATCCATGGAGCAGCATCCACATGAGCAGCCCACCCCCCATCCAAGGAACAGCAGCTGTGTGAGCAGCCTTCCCCACCAACCAGAGGAGACACGACTGCTGCAAACAGCACCCACCGTAGGAGCCGCTCCAAACTGAGGAGCAGGCACTTCAGCGACTGCCTGAGGAGCAACTGCAGCCCAAGGAGCCACTGCCACCCAAGGAGCAGCCCCTGCACGACTCTACATCTAGATCAGTGGATGAGACCAAAAATGGGTAGACAAAGAAACCCCCAAAGGAAAGAAAAGGAGGAACCACCAGAAAAGCAGCTAAGTGAAACAGAGGCAAGCAATATGTCAAAAAAGAATTCAAAATAAGGGTCATACAGTTCATAAACCAGATGGAGGAAAAAATCAACAACTTATGTCAGAATCAAGAAGAAATGGATGAAAAAATCAATAACTTATGTAAGAATAAAGAAGAAATGAAGAGTGATATAGCTACAATAAAAAACACCATGGAAAGTTTCAACAGTAGACTAGGAGAAGCAGAGGACCAAATAAGCGAATTAGAAGAGAAGTAAGCAAAACTGAACTGCAATTGGAGAAAAAAATTAAAATACAGGAGGATAGCTTAAGAGAGCTATGGGACAACATGAAATGAAGCAACATATGAATAATAGGGGTGCCAGAACAACAGGAAGAGGAACAAGGGTTAGAAAACCCATTTGAAGAAATAATGTCAGAAAACTTCCCAGATGTGGGGAAGAAAAAAGTCACACAAGCTCAGAGAGTCCCAAACAAGATGAACCAGAAAAGACCCACACCAAGACACATCATAATTACGATGGCAAATGTTCAGGACAAAGAGAGAATCCTAAGGGCTGCAAGAGAGAGACAGAAAGTTACATACAAGGGAGCTCCCATTAGATTATCAAATGATTTCTCAACAGAAACACATCAAGCCAGAAAAGAATGGAAGGAAATTTACAAAGTGATGCAAACCAAGAGACCAAATCCAAGAATACTCTACCTAGCAAGGCTATCATTCAAAATTAAAGGGGAAATAAGGAGCTTCACTGACAAAAAAAAAAAAAAAAAAAAGCTAAGGGAATTTATCACTACCAAGCCAGCAATGCAAGAAATGCTAAAGGGACTGGTGTAAAAAGAAGAAATAAAAAAGTAAGAAAGAACACAGGCACAAAAAATAAAAATGGCTACAAACAATTACCCTTCAATAATAACTTTAAACGTAAACGAATTAAATGCTCCAGTCAAAAGACATCAAGTGGCTGAATGGATAAAAAAACATGACCCATATATATGCTGTCTACAAGAGACCTACCTTACAACAAGGGACTCACACAGACTGAAAGTGAAGGGATGGAAAAATATCTTTCAGGCAAATGGAAATAAATAAAAAAAAAAAGCTGGGGTAGCAATACTTATATCTGACAAAATAGACCTCAAAGTGAAGGCCATAACAAGAGATACAGAAGGCCATTTCATAATACTAAAAGGATTGATACAACAAGAGTATATAACCTTGATAAACATATATGAACCAAATGCAGGAGCACCCAAATACATAAAAGAACTCCTGGAAGATATCAAGAGATCGACAACAATACAATCATAGTAGGAGACTTTAATACACCACTGACATCACTGGATAAACCCTCTAGACAAAAAATCAGCAAAGAAACAGCAATCCTAAGTGACTCACTAGATCAGATGGACTTAATTGACATCTTCAGAACATTTCACCGCAAAGCCACGGAATATACGTTCTTCTCAAGTGCACATGGGACATTTTCAAAAATAGACCACATATTGGGTCACAAGCAAAGTCTCCCCAAAATCAAGAAGATTTAAATCATATAAAGCATTTTCTCAGACCACAATGGCATAATATTAGAAATAAACTACAATAAAAACAGCCCCCAAAATTCAAGCACTTGGAAGCTGAATAGCATGCTACTAAACAGTGATTGGGTTACCAAAGAGATCAAAGAAGAAATTAACAACATCCTGGAAACTAATGACAATAAAAACACAACAATTCAAAATATATGGGACACAATGAAAGCAGTCCTGAGAGGGAAATTTATAGTGCTACAGGCCTACCTCAAAAAACAAGAAAAATGTAATAAATCATCTAACTCTACAACTCAAAGAATTAGAAAGAGAGAAACAAGAAAAGCCCAGAGTGAGTAGAAGGAAGGAGATAATAAAGATCAGAGCAGAAATAAATGACATAGACACCCAAAAAAACACCAAAAACAACAACAAAAACAAAAACAAAAAACAATACAAAGATCAATGAAACCAAGTGCTGGTTCTTCGAAAGAATAAACAAGATTGATGAACCTCTAGCCAGGCTCACCAGGAAGCAAAGAGAGAGGACCCAAATAAACAAAATCAGAAATGAAGAGGTGAAATAACAACAGAACCCACAGAAATACAAAGGATTGTTAAAAAATACTATGAACAACTCTATTCCAACAAACTAGACAACCTGGAGGAATTGGACCTATTCCTAGAAAAATACAACCTTCTAAAACTCAATCAGGAAGATTCTAAAAATCTTAATAGGCTAAAAACTATAGAAGAAATTGAAGCAGTAATCAAAAAGCTTCCAGCAAACAAAAGCCCGAGGCCAGATGGCTTCACAGGGGAGTTTCATCAAACATTCAAGGAAGAATTAAAACCTATCCTCATAAATTCCAAAAAATTTAAGAGGAAGGAACACTTCCAAGCGCACTCTACGAAGCTAGCATCACCCTAATATCAAAACCAGATGAAGACAACACAATGACAGAGAATTACAGGCCAATATCCTTCATGAATATAGATGCCAAAATCCTCAACAAAATTCTAGCAAATTGGATCCAGCAGTACATGAGAAAGATCATACACCATGACCAAGTAGGATTTATCCTGGGGATGCAAGGATGGTACAATATCCGCAAATCAATAAGTTTGATACATCACATAAACAAACTAGAGATAAAAATCACATAGTCATATCAATTGATGCAGAAAAAACATTTGACAAAATCCAACACCCTTTCTTGATAAAAACTCTCAGCAAGGTGGGAATAGAAGGATCATACCTCAACATAATAAAAGCCATATATGACAAACCCACAGCCAACATTATACTCAATGGGCAAAAACTAAAACCATTTCCCCTAAGAACTGGAACAAGACAAGGATGCCCACTCTCACCACTCCTGTTCAACATAGTACTGGAAGTATAAGCATTGCGATAAGACAAGAAGAAGAAATAAAAGGCATCCAAATTGGAAAAGAAGAAGTAAAACTGTCCTTATTTGCAGATGACATGATATTGTACATAGAAAACCCTAAAGACTCCATCAAAAAATTATTAGACTTAATAAATGAATTCAGCAATGTAGCAGGATACAAAATGAACGCCAAGCAATCTATGGCATTTCTATACACCAATAGTGAACTTACAGAAAGAGAGACTAAAAAAGCAATCGCATTTATCATCGCACCAAACAAATTAAGATACCTAGGAATAAACTTAACTAAGGAGGTAAAAGACCTATATGCGGAAAACTACACGACACTGAAAAAAGAGATAGAGGAAGATATAAACAGATGGAAGAACATACCGTGTTCATGGGTTGGTAGAATCAACATCATTAAAATGTCCATACTACCAAAAGCAATCTATAAATTCAATGCACTCCCCATTAAAATACCAACGGCATATTTCTCAGACTTAGAATGAACTTTCCAAAAATTCATCTGGAATAAAAAAAGACCCCAAGTAGCTGCAGCAATCCTGAGAAAGAAGAACAAAGTAGATGGGATCTCAATACCAGATATGAAGCTGTATTACAAAGCCACTGTTCTCACAACTGCCTGGTACTGGCACAAGAACAGACATATAGATCAATGGAATAGAATAGAGAACCCAGAAATTGACCCAAGCCACTATGCTCAATTAATATTCGACAAAGGATGCATGAACATACAATGGAGTCAAGACAGTCTCTTCAATAAATGGTGTTGGGAAAATTGGACAGATACATGCAAAAAACAAAAACAAACAAACAAAAAAACAAACAAAAAAAAACTAGACCACCAACTTACACCATACACAAAAATAAACTCAAAATGGATAAAAGACCTAAACATAAGATGGGAAACCATAAAAATACTAGAGGAATCCATAGGCAGCAAAATCTCAGACATATGCTGAAGCAATTTCTTCACTGATACTGCTCCTAGGGCAATGGAAGCTAAAGAGAAAATAAACAAATGGGACTACATCAAAATAAAAAGCTTTTTCACAGCAAAAGAAACCATCAACAAAACAACAAGAAAGCCCACTGCATGGGAGAACATATTTGCCAATGTTATCACCAATAAGGGCTTAATCTCCAACATCTACAGGGAACTCATACAACTTAACAAAAGGAAGATAAACAAGCCAATTAAAAAATGGGCAACGGTCCTAAATAGACACTTTTCAAAAGAAGACAGAAGGAAGGCCAAGAGGCATATGAAAACATGCTCAAAGTCACTAATCATCTAATAGATGCAAATCAAAACGACAATGAGGTGCCATCTTACACCTGTCAGAATGGCTATCATCAACAAATCAACAAATGACAAGTGCTGGCGAGGATGTGGATAAAAAAGAATCCTTGTGCACTGCTGGTGGGAATGCAGACTGGTGCAGCCACTGTGGAGAACAGTATGGAGTTTCCTCAAAAAACTAAAAATGGAACTCCCATTTGACCCAGAGATCCCACTTCTAGGAATATATCCCAAGAAACTAGAAACACCAGTTAGAAAGTACATATGCACCCCTATATTCATAGCAGCACAATTTACAATAGCTAAGATTTGGAAACAGCCTCAGTGCCCATCAGCAGATGAGTGGATTAAAAAACTGTGGTACATCTACACAATGGAATACTATGCTGCGCTAAAAAAGGAGTTCTTACACCTGTCAGAACATTTGCAACAGCATGGATGGAACTGGAGAGCATTATGCTAAGTGAAATAAGCCAGGCAGAGAAAGATATATTTTACATGATTTCACTCATTTATGGAATATAATGAACAACATAAACTGATGAACAAAAATAGATCCAGAGACAGAGAAACATCGATCAGACCATTTAACCTCAGAGGGAAGGTAGGGGAGGGTGGGGGTAAAAGGGAGAAATCAACCAAAGGACTTGTATGCCTAACCCAGTGGTCGGCAAACTGTGGCTCGCGAGCCACATGCGGCTCTTTGGCCCCTTGATTGTGGCTCTTCCACAAAATACCATGGCATGGGCGAGTCTATTTTGAAGAAGTGGTGTTAGAAGAAGTTTAAGTTTAAAAAATTTGGCTCTCAAAAGAAATTTCAATCGTTGTACTGTTGATATTTGGCTCTGTTGACTAATGAGTTTGCTGACCAGTGGCCTAACCAATGGACACAGACAACAGGGGGGTGAGGGCATGAGGGGGGGATGGGAGGTAATGGGGGAATAAGGACACATATGTAACACTGTAATCAATAAAGGAATTATTTTTCTTAAAAAGAAAGAAATATTCAGACTTTTTTTTAAAAAAGGAAATTCTGTCATCTGCAACTTGAATGAACCTGCAGGGCATTATGCTAAGTGAAATAAGCCAGGCAGAGATTAATTAACTTAATGAGGGCAATCCTTTCACAATGTTTACATATATCAAATCATCACGCTGTATATTTTCAATATCTTACAATTTTATTTGTCAATTATAACTCAATATAGCTGAAAAAATTCTGTTCCTTTTCTCTACAAAATCCTCTCACTCAAGGAGTGTTAACAGCATGCACATTCAAAAGGTGGTGGTGAATTTAACAGCTTGAGGAATTCTTATTTTTAGAAAAAGTTTTTCTCTGAGTCTTAGGATAGGGTCTTCTGAGGATCTAGAAAGCTATGGCCCAAGTTTGCCTTTCAGCTGGGAATTTTTTAGTAGCCCATTTCCCTTCTTCACTTACCCTCCTCCACAAAAGATTAGGGGTTTGAAGGCCCGAGAAATGTATTTATGCCAGGGACTGTGATTGCTTTGCCCAGCCTGTGCTTTGTCAAGGACAGTAAGCTTTCACAGGCATCTCGTACCCCACCACTTAAATGGACTCAGGAAGGGTAAAGGGTTTTAGAGTCCTTTATCTTTAGATCTAAGATTCTACTTTTGTGGATTGGGGATTACTGTGTTTGGTATGCATGTATATTGGGGAGGGAGGATTCAGTACATGTGAAATTTTTTTGTAAGTGGTATTAATCTATGAACCTCCCTTTTCTGCACCAGTCATTACAGTCATGTCTTATGATTATTGTTTTATAAAACTTTTTTAGTTATCAATGTACTTTCCCACTCATGTTTTTGTGCAAGCTTTACAATTTTACCCCATGAGATAGGATTATTTTTCTCATTTTACAGAAACTAGGCTCAGAGAAATGTGCTTGTACAACAGAGCTAGAACTGGGTCTTCGAGGCAGCCAGTTCATCATCATTAACATCACACTGGCTGGTATTATCTCACTTGGTTTGATCTTTGATATGCCTCTCCCTGTGGGCTAACTCTCTGGACTTGCCTGTTAATTAGAACAACCCTGGCACCATACTAACCCACTTTCCTTGCCAAACTCCAACTCCTAGTTCCTGCCCTTCCAATTCTAGGTTCCAATTCATTGGATTCTGGAGGAACCTGAATAATTTCACATAGACCCTTCCCAGGTACAGAACACAAATGTGAAATCATGGTTTCTTAATCATAACTTATCTGCCTTCGTGTGTACTGTATTTCATTCTGGACTAACTCTAATTTATATGTTGGTGCCCTCTCACTGGGCCATTGTAACCCAACAGTCCTCCCCTGGCCCCTAAGGCCATTTTCTTATAGGCTTCTCCACATCTCGGCTTCCAGCATAAAATAGGAGAGTTCCTTTAACAATCACAAAGGGAGAAACAGCAGATTATAGTTAAGTTCCACACCTGTTTTTTTGTGGGAAAGGGGCATCCTTCCTTATTAGCTGCATCCTCTAAAACACAAAATTGGATTCATTCATTATGTGTCTCCTTGAATCTTTGCAAAATGGAGTGAAGTTGAGAGGATGTGATGCATAGATTTCACCAATTATACATATGGAATAAACCTTTTTACTTTACAGACAAATAATACAAGGTTCTGAGGAGGAAAGCAGTTTGATGAAGGTCACCCAGCAAGCTAGTGGCAGGACCAGCCTTTCAATGGTTCCCATAGTGCATCTCCTCTCAGGTAGTTTTCAAGGTGAGGAAGCAATGATTCTGTTTGGGAGATTGTCTCTCAGATAGAAAGAGGAGAGACACTTCCCTCTGGTTGAATAGGTCTATTTCTCAAGAGGATGCCCTACATTTATGTACTTCTGAGGTTCCATTCTTTTGAGGAGGTTTGAGTGCAGGCCTCACCAGCCCCTTATTGTTTTCCCTTGGAAATATTTTTGCTGCGTTCCTATTTCTTTGCTTTGAAATATTGTTTTCTTGCATGCTGCTCAACCCTGAAGAGTTGATGGTGCAATTTCTATTTGTTCTTTTTCAAGTGTTTTCCACTTCGGAGCCCTCCTGCCCCAGTGAGGGTGGTGGTATGAAATTCAGCATGAGTAAATTCAGTCATGGGAGCCTCACTGTATTTCTTAAAAAAAAAAAAAAAAAAATCAGCACAACTTTTGATAAGCATGTCACAAGGCTTAATTCCCCCCTTAGAATATTGGTGAAAGGCAGCATAATGAGCACACATAAGATTGCAGACTTCCTTATAAGAAAACTAGAGGCCTGGTGCATGAAATTTGTGCACTGGGGCAGGGGGGAGAGTGTTCCTCAGCCCAGCCTGTACCCTCTCCAATCTGGGTCCCCTCGGGGAATGTCCGACTGCCAGTTTAGAGATCAGGCTTAAACCGGCAGTTGGACATCCCTCTCATAATCCGGGACTGCTGGCTCCCAACCACTCGCCTGCCTGCCAGCCTGATCACCCCTTAATCACTCCCCTGCCAGCCTGATCAATGCCTAACTGCTCCCCTGCTGGCCCGATCGCCCTCAACTGCCCTTCCCTGCTGGCCTGGTCGCCCCTAACTGCCCTCCCCTGCTGGCCTGATTGCCCACAATTACCCTTCCCTGCCAGCCATCTTGTGGTGGCCATCTTTGACCACATGGGGTGGCCATCTTGTGCGAGGGTTAATTTGCATATTACATCTTTATTGTATAGGATTTTATCTTTAAGGAAAGTCTACCTGCTTCTGGAAGGAAACAGTACTTTGCCAAACACACCCCTTGGAATTTCATGGATGCTTTCTGAAGGGATGAGAGAGACAGTTCATCTCAGCAACAGATCTGTTGCAGGCAGTAAGAGGCCAACAGGGAGTTGAAGTGTTACCTATTACAGTTATTATTCTTGCTGTTTTCATTATTATGATCATGTTGCAAATTCACTTAATGGTAGCAACAGGGCCTGGGCTCAAAAAGAGACTCAAAAAAGATGTAATCCCTGCCCAGAAGCCTTGTTTTTTTAGAGCCGGATATTTTCCCAGTAATCCATTCTCAAGGTCCTCTGGTGCTTATTGTGTGGTCTGCGTGCTCAGCCCATCCTGGCCAGATGAATGTTGATAAGCAATGCTATGCACACAGAAGAACTGCCTCACTCACAAGCACTTTACTGCTGCTTTTGATAAATCAGAACTTCTTTCAAGATAACATGACAGATTTATTGACATCATTCCGCATAATACTACCTTCTTCTCCAATAGGATTCAGAAGCCTGTTGAGTTCAGAGAGCCAACTGCACAGAGCTCTGATTCTCTTCTTCAACCACCCTCCTTGCCTATTCTTGAATACTCCTGATGTTAGAGAACTCAGCTCCTGTTAAAGCAGCCCATTCCATTCTTAGTTCTGATAGAGGTTCCTTCTTTCATTAGTATCTTATGTGTCTGCTGAATCCCTTGTTCTCTTTTCAGAGAGTTGCATTCTCTAATTCATACAGAAAAGCAGAGATTTCTTCCTCTCTTTGCTCATGGCTCTGTCCCCTCTGGAGTACTCCCTAACACTGGAGCTCTCTTACATTTCTGGCTTCTCTTTGGTTGTCCTTCAGGTTCCCTGGGAATCATAGATAAATGAGCTGATGCTTAATAAATCTTCCAAAGTTTAGTGCCTTAAAACAAGAATGAATCATTATTTGTCATGATTCTGAGCATTGGTTGGAGAGTTGCTTTCCTGGTTTTTCCTGGGCCCCTATGTGCAGATGGAAAGCTTGACTGGGCTGGAAGAGGCAAGAGGCCTCACTCTCATATCTGGCAGTTGGTGCTGACCATTGCCTGGGACTCCTCCATTCTCCTCCACATGACTATTCTTTCTTCACTAGGCTTATACTGGCCTTCTTACATGGCGGTTTCCAGGTAGTTTTCCAAGGGGTTAAAAAGATAGCTTGAAAGGACTCTTGAGACTTACCCTTGAAAATAGCACTTTATTTCTTCCACATTTCTATTGGTCAAAGCAAATCACAAAGCCAACTCAGATTCATGCTGTGGAAATTAACTCTATTACTTGATAGGGTATGGATTGTTCTTCAACCTAACACACCCTGTCTGCTGGGACATCCCAAAGGTACGTAGAGAAGTAGAAGGTACAGATGAAGCAGGAGGGCTTCCTCCTTTTCTCTTGCCACTCTGTTCCTTCATTTTCTCAACACCAGTATTTCTGGGTGTATGGTTACGTACAATTTTTTTCTTTTTTAAAATATATTTTTATTGATTTCAGAGAGGAAGGGAGAGGGAAAGAGAAATAGAAACATCAACGATAAGAGAGGATCATTGATTGGCTGCCTCCTGCATGCCCCCTACTGGGGATTGAGCCCACAACCCAGGCATGTGCCCTTGACCAGAATCAAACCTGGGACCCTTCAGTCTGCAGGCTGACACTCTATCCACTGAGCAAAACCAGCTAGGACACAATTTTTTTTTTTTCTAAAGACTTTCAATGATTTAGGAAAATAATTATTACTCAGAAAGTAAAATCACAGCAAATGTAAACATTGCCTTAAATCTCAAAACTGAAGAAAGTTAAAGACTTGGTGAAGTATCTTCTGTATCCACTTTCTAATCTTTCAGTCTGTATCTTTTGTCTTCCGTTCAAGAATTTCCTCCTTTCTGATATCAAGTTTATTGTTCAAAGCTCTCCATCCAAATGTCCACCTTCACCCTACTTTCTTTTAGGTTACCTTGCCTCAGGAAGAGCTATTTCCCCTAGAGCTTTTGCCACTTCCTGATATAAAATGACATAAATTTTAATAATTTGGTCTCAGCACCCCAAACCCTCAGCAATGTTGGTCATCAGTCAAATTAATAGAACAGGCAGGCATAGGATGGGTGTTGAATCCCTAGGGAAAGCTGAACATGGAGTTGTCTTTTGAAGTTTTATTTTTTACTCCCTCGTGAAGTCTGAGGCTTCAATTTCTTTTGTTAGGAATCTATTAAAATAGAATCAGTTCCTAAGGATAAACATCAGGGTGTGTTTTTTGTGTGTGTGTATGTTTGTGGTGGTCTAAGAATGGTTTAGGCAGAATGGGTTTTTCTCAATGAAAAATGGAATCAATGGAACTGCCATTATTAAATGATAATATTTTGTCTCTCTCCTACTCAGTCTTAATCCATAAAAGTCTTTTGCTTTAAATTATTAATTCCATGGTTCCCACCATAACCCCAACCATACAATCTCACACAGTCGCCTTTAAAAGGATGCACTGCCTCCTTTTACTATATCTTGGAGGAAAATCTATCTTCTTATAACCTCCATCCACCAGTAATGATTTTCCCCTGTGGACACACAGACAAGGTCATCTTTTACGAGAGGTTTTCTCTGTTTCTAGATAATTACCATGTCCTTTACAAGTCTATTTTCTTATCTAAACATTGAGGCTGGCTTAATAAAATGTTCAAATGCCACTTTCAGTGATGCAAAAAACATAAGAAAACATATTCATGCTCATACCTATTATTTTAATTATAGATAGTTCAGTTGTATATCCAATAGAAATCCAAATGGTTGGACACAGGATATGGATAATGAATGAAATATTGAACATAAAATGTTAATTCCTTAATTCTGTTTCTATTTCTCTTCTTTTGTGTCTAAATACATAGTCAAAAAAGACAAGAAGGAAAAATGACTATGGAAACAATCTATCTTTAATCTAATAATTCTTTACCCTAACTAGACAAGTATCACAAATCCATTTAATAAATATTTAATAACAACCAGTAATATTTATTAATCATCTACTATACATCAGTCACTGTTTATCTGGCACCTAGAAAACCCTTGGAAAATTCCTGTTGCATAAATACTAGATATCACTTAATTAAAAAAAACTTTGTGAAGTAGAATTATCCTCATTTTCTAAATAAGGACATTGGAATTTGGAGAGCTAAAGTGAGCGGGCCAAATTCTTATAATTAGGAACTATAGAACCTAGGTTCTTCTAACTTGACTCAGTGCATATCTGTCCTAGGCACTGCAGGGTGTAGGATGGAGACTGCACAAGCATTTTCTTCTTTGTATCTTTCCCTCTACATGCGAAGAGGAGTAGCCAGGACTCAACTTAGAAAGGAGAGGAGTACTAAACTGGTCCTGAAAAAATAGTGGGCAAAGGAGGCACAGGAGGGGACAACAACAGGGAGGGACTGTGCCAGGATGCTAGGAGAGAAAGGAATGTGCCAGGGTGCTGGGCAGGTGCTGAGTAGACCAGTCTAGCCAGATATGGGAAAACTCATTCAGGGGTTGTTGGGAGGTTGGTTTGGAATTCTGTGTTAGTTTGACAATAGTCTTTGAAATCGTTTGACTGTGGGTAACCTTGAATAACAAATCAAGAACACTTGTTACTTGGATTAATCAAGGCCCAGAGCATTGGTTGGCCATGTTTCCAGAGGTATAGATGATTCTGTTCAGGGAAGATTTCTCCTTCTTATTGATGTTAGGCAAATTCTGGGCTGGTCTTTTCTCACCATTGGTATGGTAAGTTGTAAGATTCAAATTTGGCTTTGGGAATAGGAAACAATAGCTGCTTTCACCTGCTTATTTGTCACAAGAATTGGGAAAATTCAACATGTCCAGTAAAGGGAGAGGATACTTGAGTACATAGTGATCTCCCTGACCCTAGAAGTGATTCCTGCACTAGAAGGAGCTTGATTTAAATTTCTTCCAAAATACCTTTCAAATGAGAGTATAAGAATTTAGAATTCATGTTTACCATTATGTGCATCTGAGACTGGGGCAAAAACAATGTGGGATGAAGCAGCCATAAGTCAAGTCCTCTCAGGACAACTGAGAATGCAAAGCACAAGTTCTTAAACACGCACACACACATACACACACACACGAATCACCTTTCTGGTTTAACCTTATTCCAAAGTCAAAAAAAAAAACAAGAGATAGGTTTCCCTTTCCCCTCAGCTTGGCAATGTAACTGATTCAGGCAAGAAGAAAAGTTGATCATTTCCTGGTCTTAAGCTTGCCATCAGGAGGTTGGTCCAAGGTGCATTCTCAGCAACCAGCTGTTGCTCAGCTAATGCTTCTACCTAAATCATGCAGTTACACCAGGCCTCCTACAAGTCTCATGACATTATTTTTGCAATAATTTAACACATTGCTACATAACTTCTCCGAGCCTGTTTCCCCATCTGTCTAATGAAACTGATGATATTGGGGGGGGGGGGGAAGAGGGATATTATAAGGATTAAATGATACCACTAAACAATTTGCCAAATATAATACCTGCCACCTGGTTAGAATCTAATTCTTGCCTCATACTGCCACATCTAGGAAAAATAAAATATGATTTCACTCATATGTAGGATATAAAACTGAAAACAACAAATGAACAAACAAGGCAAACAGTCACACACAGACAACAGTATGGTGGTCACCAGAGGGTAAGGGTGAGGGGAAGTAGTAAAAGGTAAATTGGGGTCATATATGGTGACATATTTAACTTTGGGTGGTGGACACACCATGCAATATGCAGATGAAGTATTATAGAATTGTACACTTGAAATCTATATAATTTTATTAACCAACTAGTGGCCTGGTGCACAAAATTCATGCATGGGGGGGTGGTGTCCCTCAGCCCGACCTGCACCCTCTTCAATCTGGGACCCTTCAGGAGATGTCTGACTGCTGGTTTAGGGATTGGGCCTAAACCAGCAGCTGGACATCCCTTTCGCAACCCGGGACCACTGGCTCCTAACCGCTCACCTGCCTGCCTGCCTGATCACCCCT
Organism: Plecotus auritus; assembly: GCF_963455305.1. NCBI lineage: Eukaryota > Metazoa > Chordata > Mammalia > Chiroptera > Vespertilionidae > Plecotus > Plecotus auritus. The sequence continues at coordinate 181,941,189 of NC_137771.1, read as the reverse complement.
AACCACTATACCTGCTGGCCTGATCACCCCCAAATGCCCCCCTACCAGCCTGCTCGCCCCCAGCTGCCCTCCCTGCCAGCCCAATCGCCCCACCTACCCCCTGCCAGCCTGATTGTCCCCAAATGCCCGCCCCCTCTGGCCTGCTCTCCCCCAACTGTGCCCCCCTGCTGGCCTGCTTGCCCTCAACTGCCCCCCCTGGCCTGCTCACCCCCAACTGCCCTCCCCTGCTGGCTTGATCACCCCTAACCGCCTCTGCTTTGGCCCCGCCACCATGGCTTTGTCTGGAAGGACGTCCGGAAGGTCTCCTGTTAGCATATAACCCTTTTATTATATAGATAAAGGCCTGGTGCATGGGTGGGGGCAGGCTGGTCTGCCCTGAAGGGGGTCCTGGATTAGGGTGGGGTCACCTTGGGGGGCAGGCCTGGCCTGGGCAAGGGGCTGGGGCTGTTTTCAGGCTGGCTGCACCTCCATTGGGGTGGGGGGTCCCTGCTGGGGGGTGTAGCCAGCCTGGGCAAGGGGCTAAGGGCCGTTTTCAGGCTGGTCACCCCCCCTTCAGGGTCGGGGAGTCTCTGCTGGGGTGAGTAGCTTGCCTGGGTGAGGAGCTGAGGGCCGTTTGGGGGCTGTTTGCAGGCCCGCCAAGCCCCCGGCTTTGTCCAGAAGGACATCCGGAAGGTCTGGTCTAATTAGCATATTACTCTTTTATTAGTATAGATGTCATCTCAATAAATTTAATTGAAAAACGAACCAGAAAAAAATGACCTGATTTGTGAGAGAAGTTTATCAATAAAGATAGAAAACTATTTATTAACATTTTCCCCAGTCAGGTTTTAAGTTGCTTAGGTTCTTCATTCCAAGATTGGTGGGAAGAAGCTCAAATGAGACAGTACGTAGAAAGCCCCTTGCGAACTGTTAAAACCCTCTGCCTGTGAAGGGCCTTGTTATGCCGGGGAGCCTGCTCCTGGCTTTGTAGCAGCAGTGCTGGTGTCCGAGGCCCTACCACTGCCCAGAGGAGGCCCTCATTATCAGCCCTGCGTACCTGCTAATGATGACCATTAGCTGCCCTGAAGAGGTTTTCTATCATCATGCCTTCTTCTAACTCCAATTTGTGCAGCCTGTGGCTGTTCTGCTTCTGGAAGCCTGGGCCCAGAGCCTGCTAATAGAGAAGGTCACCATCTCTGGCTAGCATGACTTCCCAAGAGAAAATAAATGACTGATGAATCCATGGAGAGGGAAGAGAGATACTTCGAATTAACAATGTGGGGTGGACAACAGAGGTCTGGTAGGAAAAACAGAATGCAAATGACACCGCTGCCTCAGTGGCTGCTGCCACTCTAATTGCTTCCTGGCACTGTCATGGGGCAGGTTGATGACGATGTATCTTACCGAAGACCTCCTCAAAGCTGTTTCTAGGGGTGCTTCAGAGAAGGGCAGAGACAAATCCTGCCAGAGCTTTCTGTCACCAGCTCCATTGTGTGTGTACCTTCTTAACTATAGACTTGAAGCTGCAGCTCAACCCTCCCTTAAATGTAGACCTGGAGGAAGAGTCACCTCTAAATGTACTCATTTCAACTTTTTCTTTAAAAACAAAGCAAAACATATCTATCTATCATCTATATATCTATCTATATCTATCTATCTATCTATCTATCTATTATTCTAGGGCAATGAGTGGTTCTCAGACCTCAGTGTGCACCAAAATCACATTAAAAACCTGTAAACAAGCATGAAGCCCCTCCTACCCCCAACCTATGGGGTTCAAGGGATCTGTGCTTTAACAAGTTTCCCAGGTGATTCTGATGTAGATAATTCTTAGACTGTAATTTGAGATACCCTATTCTGGTCATTAAAAATTAAATACAGCCCTATGTCATAGAGTTAAAACTGGAAGAGACTTTGGGGATATCTATCTAGCACATGCTTTCATTCTATAAACGGTGTCATCCAGTGGCTAAAGCAGCCATGGGCAAACTACGGCCCGTGGGCCGGATCCGGCCCGTTCGGCTGTTCTATCCGGCCCACGGAGCCAAAAGAGCGGAGGGTTCTCTTGCTCTCCCCTCCTCTCCTTTACTTTGAATTTATATTAGTTCACACAAACACTCCATCCATGCTTTTGTTCCGGCCCTCCGGTCCAGTTTAAGAACCCATTGTGGCCCTCGAGTCAAAAAGTTTGCCCACCCCTGGTAAAGGCACAGACTCCAGCAAATGGCCAGAGTGTAAATCCTGGCTTAGCATCCTAAAAGCTGCATGATTTGTGGAAAGCTACTTAAATTCCCTGTGCTTCAGTTTTCTCATTTATAAAATGGAGATAATATATAATGGGGATGGTACCTACCTCACAAGATATTTTTGTAAGGTTTAAATAAATTAATTAGAAGAAATATTGAGAAATTGTTTGGCATATAGTAAGCACACAATAAATATTTGTATCCTCCAGGAGGCAGAGAAACAGAATCACTTCTAGTGATATAAAATAAGGAAAATGCATTACAAAAATTAGACCATACACAATTGTGGAAGCTGGTTATGTTGGCTATTTAAGGCTGTAATTTCTGCATTTGGTACTAGGCCTGAGTTGACAGGGCTAGGAATATACAAGGAAAGGAATATAGAAGGAAAGATAGACATAAACTGGAGATACCAAGAACAGACTAACACCTATAATAATTAGCTGGAATAGTGTTTCTCACCTTCTTTAATCTCAATTATGCTGTTGACCTACAAGATGAGTAGGAAACTTGCACCACAGAGCACCATCTATGCACTTGGTTTGGGACTCAGAGAAGTTGAATGAGGGGAGGAATCTGGCAGGAGCTGGAGGTTCTGAAGGCCCAACTATGCCCCATAACAATCTAGTCAGCCAGCAGACTGGTGACAGTATGTATGAGCTATAACAAGTGCCTGTACTCATCATTGTTAGAGTACAAATATATACAATGTCCCCCTTCCAAAACTCACATGACTTAGCTTGGAACACTAACTTGTGGCCAACTCTAACTTGGAACAATATAGGGAACAAAATTCTAACCTTAACTTGGAACCATGCAGAGAAGTGAATTTTAGGATTTATAGATTTAGCTTAGCTAAGTGGGAATAGTACAAAAATCACCACATTATCCATTTATCTTAATATTTGTCAGAAGACTGAGACACAGATGGAAAGTAACTTATTCAAGGTCACACAGCAAATGTGTAGGAGAAGATTGACAAGGGCCTGGACCTATTCTTTTCTATTTCTGCCATTCAAGCCTCCTGGTTCCCACAGAGATATCAAGGGGTTGTTTATCTGAATGGTCCTTGGCCCTACAGATGGAAGGCTCAAGAGGCTGATGAATCTATTTCAATAATTCATTTGCGGACATGCCAGGTGCTCTGCCTTTATCCGGTAGTAGTTCTCACCCTCAAACTACTCACAGAGAAGAAAACTGCATTGATAAGTACAATAAAGGCTGAGGGGATATATGCTTCAGGAGAAGGACAATAGTAGTGTTTTAAGACAGAACTTGATGAAAAATTGGATATGAAGGGCTTTTGTCTTATACCCAAATCTCATTAAGCCTAAGCCATGCCTTTCAACTCTTTTATCCCTTGATATCCTGCCCTGGTGAAGCATGGAATATAGTTTGTCTGGAACTGAACGGTGGTTTCTTACTATGCAGGACTTTCAGTGCTAAAAACAGGCAGTCTCTGGCAAACTGAGATGAGTTTGATTACATGAAGGCCAACAAAATAGAATGCTTTACTGAAGGGAAACAGCAAGTAAATAAACAAAACCAGTTTTGGATCAAATAGAGTATTCTTTTGGCTATTATGGTGGAAAAATCAATACAACAACAACAGCAAAATCCCACACAAAATAAACCAATGACCTTACAGTTCTCAACAAGTACAAGAACCACCCCTAGGCAATAAATAAGCCAATAAAAGGAAGCAGTACTCTTCAGTCAACCTTCCTGGAAAGTTCTTGAACTTCTAGTCCCATTTAGTTTCCAAAATCCTCTTAACTCTTGTCTGTTTTCCACAAAGGTATCAAAGACCATTGGATGTTGGGTCCCTGTAGCTTTTACTTGTGTCTTTCACTTATTTTTGGCTTCACTGTTGCTTTCCTGATTCTTCCTGATTAAGGAGACCTAGAGAATGATATCCACACTCAAAGCACCCAAGAAGGAAGGACCTTAAACAGTAAAGAGGGTACTGAAGTCCATGTTTGGTGCTAATGATGAGACAGCCACTTAAGAAATTCTCCAGCTCTTTGGATGGAAAGATGGAAACCATCAGGTGTGCCAGACAAGACCTTTAGCTTTCACCTTACAAACAGCGTATCAGATGAATCACCTTCCGGATCTACCAACCAAGGTCTTTGTTCTCTTGTACAACTAAAATTAGCAGTCCATTCACAATCCATAATGGCTGGGGAATTATCTCACACACATGGGACAAAGGAGAGGAATCCGAAGAGGTGCCCCTTCCCCATGTCTCATCCACAAGATTCTTCTCCTTAAAAAGGCACTCTCAAGTGTCCAATTTGCTGCAATTACAGCAATCAAAAAAGCATTCAGCCTCCTTCCGCACCTGACGAGCCAGCTCATGCGTTCTCCCCAGCAGTGGTGGGGTGGATGCTAATGAAGCTCCCACCCCTCTGGTTCCAGCTACAGTCATGAATACCACCCTGACTTCCACCCTCACAGCTGGCTCACAGTCCAAGGGACTTAGTCATGCCCATGCCACATGCTTGACCTCTATCTGCCCAGATCCACAAGGACTCACTGGTTCTCCAGAAAAAGAGGGCAATTTTCCTTTGATATTAGCTTATATCTCTCTACCCCCAAAACTGGAAAATAACTGATTATGGACAAGCTCCTCCATTTTGTAAGTTTCTAAGGGTGGATAAAGAAGTTCCTGCCGCGATAACAGGTGCAGGTGTAGCGTCATGGAGAAGCCGGGGCTTGTCTGATTGCTGCATTGTGTCAACTTCCATGGCACTTGAATGGGAGCTTTGTGAGTATACAGTCTCCCCAGATTGCAGGAACCAGCTGCTGCTGGTGGTGGGGTGGGAGGTATGTTGATTAAAGGCATATTAACAAAGCGCAAATAAGTCTCAGCTTCCTCTTCTCACCTGCTTATTTGTTTTAGTCTAATGGCTCTTGGGAGAGCTGAAAATGTTATTTAATTATTCCTAAGCCCCATGTTACTGCTACTATGACTCCTTCTTGAGCATGCAGTCCCCAGAAAGGCATCAATACACATTTTTATGAACCACTCCAAGCTTGCCAATAGATGTACAAAATCTACAACTACTACTCCAAACAGTCAGGCTGGTACTGAGTCATCCACATGGACCATCTCTGTGCTAATTACTCCCTGAAGCACTCTGGCTGCCCACCCTCAAGGACACTACTGCAGTCCTTTGATTATCACTCACCATATTTCTCTCAATCCCCACTAAGAGTCTTCGAAAACAATATGCAAGTGCTTATTGTTGGTAAAAGGACAGTCATTGACCATATGGGACATTCTTTCACTTTCCTCAAAAGTAAGATGGAGATAAAACAAATAACCTGAACTTCAAAGGGTTATTATGAGTCTCACATGAGATGCTTGCAGAATACCTAATGTTTGATTGTGTAGGTGCTCATTTAAAGTTGATTATTATTTTATCATTGTTTCTGTCATGTAAATTGTCAGGTTATTTCCTAATAACTTTCTCCAGAATATCTTTTTATCTCCCAATCTGACAAGTTCTCCTAGAGCAGGGCACTTCTAAGTTTTCTTTTTGCCCACAGAATTTACCAGGCAGCTGAAACATGGAAAGATCGCTATAGTGGGAGCCAGGAGCCTCTGGCTGGAGTCCTGACACTGGCCATGACAACCATGTTCCTCTCTCTGATTGTCTTTCAGTAGGTATCTTTGTCTCCTCTGCACCCACATTCTTACTTCCCTCCATAAATGGCCTGACCTATTGAAATCCTACTCCTTCTCCTGGCTCAAACCAAATGCCCACTTTCTATGAATCCCTTCTCTGGTTGCCCAACCTATGCTGGCCTCTCTTCCCAGACCTCTAGTCCCTTCATGTTAGTACCACAAAGCTTAGTCAGTAATTGCTTTTTAAAGTCACCCATTAATATGTAGAAAAAAATACAATCTTTTTTGCCTTTTTGCAAAACTCCTTCCCCTACTGTGTTTTCTACATGAACATAACACTTTGGAATCAATGGCCCAGTGACCAAATCTGTCCTACTTTCTCTTTTTGTCTGGGCTAGAGCTAAGAATGGTTGTTGTGTTTTAAATGGCTGGAAAAAGTCCAAAGAAGAATCATATGTTATGGCACATGAAAATTATATAAAGTTTTAATTTCAGTGTCCATAAATAAAGTTTTTTCAGAACATGGTGGAACCCATTTGTTATGAATTATTCACACTACAATGGCAGCATTGAGTAATTGTAATAGAGACTGTATGACCCCCAAAACTTGAGTTATTTACTATGTGGCTCTTTTCAGAAAAAGTTTGCTGGCTTTTGCTTTAAAAGTATAAAAAAAACCCTTCATATTTGCACATTCATTTGGTTCTCATAATAGTCCTATGTAGTATCTCCATTTTCAGAAGTTCAGAAAAGTGAAGCCACTTATCCAAAACTATACAGCTTTGAGGGTGCAGAACTGGTAGTCTCCATCCCATTTTTCTGACCACACCAAGATCTGTACTGCTTTTCAAGTTAGCCAACATTTCAGGTAACTCTTTGCCTTGTAAACTATTCTTCATCACATGCCTCACTTAGTATTTCCTAGGAGCATCCTCAAGAAATCTGGGCATGTGGAAATGTGAGCTTGCATCAGTGGCTACCAGTCTCTCTGAAATGGGGTGTAATTGTTAGGAAATGAAAGTCATGCTGTAGTTGGGATGCATCTTGCCAACCATAATTCTTTCCTTAGCTAACTCTGATAAGGTTTAATTGGGGGCGGTGGGTGACATGTTGCTGATAACTACATTTTGCCAGCAAAATGTACAAATGAGCAGCAGCTAGTCTTTGGGAGGGACAAATGGAGACTCTGGGTAGAAATACCAGGTTCCATGATATGCCCTCCATGGCTACTGGAACCACTAGCTAGGCCTTACTCTCTCCCACAAACCAGAATTCCCAGCCTCTTACTAGAAAGCACCTTCCTGAGACTACCCAGAGTGCCCAAGAGTATAGTTAAAACTACCAACTACTATCTCTGTAGAGACTTCCATTTGAGTGATGGGTAGCATATTTGACTTCTCCACAGAAGGAGAATCAATAAGATATGTATATAAAGAATAAGATTTATTATAAGGGGTTGGGTACCATAATTATGGAGGCTAGCAAGTCCAAAATCTGAAACGTGGACCAGTAGTTTCAAGATCTGAGAGCTGATGGTGCAATTCTAGTCTTAAGGTAGTTCTCTGTTGCTTGGAGAATTTGGTCTTTGTGTTCTATGTAGGCCTTCAACCAACTGGGTAGGACCTACCCACATTTAAAGTGGAATCTATTCATTCAAAGTTGGCTGATTAAATGCTAATTGCTTTCAAAAATACCTTCCAAGTTATCACATATAATTAACCATCACAGTATGCATAAACACTTTTTCCATTGTCTCTCTCTCTGACAATTCCTGTTTTGTATGTGTCTCTAAACAAGTGGATTTGTTTAGAAACACATACAGGTAAAGCAGTTGGAGAAACCATGTGATGTTTATGCTTCTTTGTTCAGTGTGGTCTAATAGTAACATGCTCTCTTAGGGGATAAAACTGTCGCAATTGTATAAAGCACTTTTCAGTCCACCCTCTCATTGGTTTCTCACATAGGACCAGTAGTCAACTGGTTCAATGTACTCATTTTCCAGACTAGGAAACTGATACTTAGATGGGAGAGGAGGCTTGCCCATGTTATCCTACACGGTAAGTCTGTGGGAGAGCCAGGACAGCTAAGTAGGTATCCCAGAGTCCCATCCAGTGTTTTCTTGTTCCATACCCAAGGTTTGTACAATTGGCAAATACTGAATGCAAGCTGCTGCTTTAAGTAGGTTTGGAATTCTTTAAACAAAGGGTCTCCAGGAAAAATTGTAAAGGACTGTGGTGGTTGTCCCAATTAGCTCATCCACCTGGGTTATCTCTGCCTCTCTTTGTTTTGACTAGGCTATTTCACTAGTCTGTACAAATAGAAATTAAGCTGCAGTGATACAGTTGTAACTATCCTACTTATGAATAACAGGAAAGGAGCAAGGGAAGGCCAAATATTATAGGCATGACATCTGTGCAACTTTGCCAAGAAGGTACAGTTTAACACTCCCCAGGAAGCCACTGGTCCATTTCCCGCAGATGGCTGGGGCAAGGGACTGGACAAGGGTAGAGTAGACGCATGCTCAGTAAAGTCTGGGAGAAATAGGGAAGGTGCTTATCTGCCAGATACACCTGGGAACAGATCATTGGCCAAAGTAGGCATGGCCACTGCAAGCACAGGAAGATTTGAGATATTTAATTCCCTAAGCAAAGGAGTGTGCTCCCTTGCTCTCTTGACTCCTGGTGCTCTTGGTTTGGGCTCTCTTGGCTCTCACACCCCTGTATTCTCCCATATACAATGGACTAATGGACTGACACTAGCCTGATGCTGAACTGGACCTGGCTACAATATCGAACAGAAACTGTGGACTCTGACTTTGCTTCTGGCTTTACTGAAGGGATATAATTCCATGAAAATAAAGCTTTCAACCATATCGCATCCTCCCATGGGGGCCTCTGGAAATGCTTATTCCAGTGATACTCCCACTAGCAATGGAGAAAGAACACCCACTCTTTTCTCCAATAATAATAGTAATGCAAGTAATTCCTGTCCATGGAAGTGCAAATTGACCTGGAGATAGTGACCACTTGTGCATCCTTTTCTAAACTTACGTCAGCAGTCCATATTTGACTAAAAATATATGGTACTATGAATTTTCTTTTGCATTCATTGTAACCTTCATTAATTACTGAGTTAAAAAAGAATCTTTGGCATTTATTCATTTTATATCTGTATGAGAATCATGATTATATTCTTTCTTTTTTTTCCCGTTTCACTTTATTTTTATTTTTTTAAATAAATCTTTATTGTTCAGATTATTACAGGTGTTCCTCTTTTTTTTTCCCCCATAGCTCCCCTCCACCTAATTCCCCACCCCACCCCATGCCCTTACCCCCCGCCACTGTCTTCATCCATAGGTGTAAGATTTTTGTCCAATCTCTTCCCGCACCCCTCACACCCCCTTCCCCCTGAGAATTGTCAGTCCACTCCCTTTCTATGTCCCTGATTCTATTATATTCATCAGTTCATTCTGTTCATCAGATTTTTTATTCACTTGATTTTTAGATTTACTTGTGGTAGGTATGTATTTGTTGTTGTTTTGTTGTTCATAATTTTTATCTTTACCTTTTTCTTCTTCTTCCTCTTCTTAAAGAATACCCTTCAGCATTTCATATAATCCTGGTTTGGTGGTGATGAACTCCTTTAGCTTTTTCTTGTCTGTGAAGCTCTTTATCTGACCTTCAACTCTGAATGATAGCTTTGCTGGGTAGAGTAATCTTAGTTGAAGGTTCTTGCTGTTCATAACTTTGAATATTTCTTGCCACTCCCTTCTGGCCTGCATAGTTTCTGTTGAGAAATCAGCTGACAGTTGTATGGGTACTCCCTTGTAGGTAACTGACTGTTTTCTCTTGCTGCTTTCAAGATTCTCTCTTTATCTTTTGCTCTTGGCATTTTAATTATGATGTGTCTTGGTGTGGTCCTCTTTGGATTCCTCTTGTTTGGGGTTCTCTGCGCTTCCTGGACTTGTAAGTCTATTTCTTTCACCAGGTAGGGAAAGTTTTCTGTCATTATTTCTTCTAATAAGTTTTCAATATTTTTTCTCTCTCTTCTTCTGGCACCCCAATAATTCGGATGTTGGTATGCTTAAAGTTGTCCCAGAGGCTCCTTACACTATCTTCATATTTTTGGATTCTTTTTTCTTTTTGTTTTTTGGTTGGGTGTTTTTTGTTTCCTCATATTTCAGATCTTTGGTTTGATTCTTGGGGTCCTTTGATCTACAGTTGAATTTCTGTATATTCTTTATTTCGGACAGTGTATGCTTAATTTCTGACAGGTCCTTTTCCATTTTTTTTTGGCATTCTCATTAAGGTCCTTGAAGGTCTCACTAAGCTCCTCAGAGGTCTCATCAAGTTTCTCAGCAGTTTTTAGAAGATTCTTGAGTAACCTTATAAATGTGGTTTTGAAATCTATGTCCAGTAGTTTGCTTTCCTCCATTTCTTTCATTCGTGACATGTTTCTTTGTCTCTGCATTTTGCTGCTTCCCTGTGTTGATGGAGTGGTTTTCTGTGGTAGGTGACCGGTGATTTAGCCTATCACCTGAGGTGGACACTCTTGGTGCACCCCTTTGTGGGCTGAGTGCAAAGTCTTGGTGTAGTTAAGCCTTGATTGCTGTTGGTACACTGGGAGGAATTGACCTCCAGGCCAATTGGCTGTGAAGACCCACTGTGTCTATAATGGAAGAACTGCTGTGCTGGAGACACGCTATGGGGCAGGACTTGCTTCAGTGGGGCTTTGGTGCTCACTGAGTCTGCCTCTTGAATATGTCACTTATGGATGTGAGTAGTTGAAATCTGGTGTCATCTCACACTGACCACTAGATACACTAGCTTCTGGATCTCCACTGGGGTGCAGGTTAGCTACTGTCTGAGGTCACCCAGCAGGAGCTACAGCGAGAACTACAGTTTTCTCCTCTTTGCTTGGGGTTTGGAGGTTTTGGAGCTATCTCACCAGAGCTGCAGTTTGTTAGGTTAAGCTGCAATAGGGCAGACCATTTATATGCAAAAGCCGCTGCATGGAGCTTGGGTGTGTTTGTAGATTGTGCGGGTTGGGGTCTCATGGAGTCACTAGGCTAGGGGGTGGCAAACAGCAATGGCTGCCAGTCAGCCATCTCTGCGTCTCCGTGTTTCCAAGTCCCCGCGCCCCGCACCCCAGCACAGTAAACAATGATTGCTGTGCGCACCTCTGCAAGAAAGCCACCCTCACTTTCCGACCCGATGGCAGACAGTCCAGCTTCTCCCCGTAGGAGTTTGGGTCCCCAGCATCTCCACAGAAACTGGAGTTCAGAGTAATCAGGAGGTTGTCTCCCTTCAGGCTGAAAAAAGCAGCGCACTCAGTTGCCCGCTGCCAGCCCGATTCATGCGCCTCCGTACCTCAGCTTTTCAGTGCTTGTGCACGTCTCAGTGCTCTTTTCTCTTTCCTTCTAGTTGTAGAACTTCCACTTAGCCAGCTTTCCCATGGTTCTGGGTGATAGACATTTTGTCTTTTAGTTGTAGTTTTGAAATTGTTGTGTGAGGCAGCAGTTTAAGTGTTTACCTATGCCGCCATCTTGGTTCGCCCATTATATTCTTTCTTAAATGTATCCTTTAATAGGTCTTAGTGGGAACAATACATTCACCATTCACGTATTTCCTTGTGTAGTATGAACAATACACACCTTACCCAAAGAATAAATTGAAGCTCCTGTGAGCTTCTGAATATCATGGAGAATAATAGCTCATCTTGTAAAGTAGTGTCAAAAAACACCTTCACTTTTATCATCTCATTTGGCAGCTGGATCCCAGAGTGGCAGAGCTACTGTTTCAGAAAAGAGGGCCAACAATTTGGATGTAATGGAAGTTTCTGAGAAGTCAGTTTCATCACCAATGATGTTATTCAACTCTCTTTTTCACATTTCCCCTTGAGAACAAAAGCTGGTTTTACATTTTAATGGATTTAATTACCACATGGAGATCTGAACAGATAGAAAAGGAACAGGCAGTGTGGATGCAACTATGGTCTATTGAGCAGCATTTGAATTAATTTGGAGTTTTCATCCCTGTGATTAGCATGGTTATTAGTGTTAATACTTGAAGTTCGTGTTAACATGGTGTTATTGTGAATTTGAAGCATTAAAACAGGCCTGATTTCCTAGTATTTGTTTGTTTATGTATTAATCAGTCCATTCACAATTGCTATGGTGCTGACTTATAAACCACCCCCTTGCATCAACTTCTCAGCATGACTTAATAAAGAGTGATATTGGGTCACATTTAGTCAATGTTTAATGCTAATAGGTTGTCCTTATCTATTTTGGTGACTCCCCCATTGTGGACATTCTCTCCTTTGTCATCAGACCACCATGGAGAGGCAAAACAACCTCAGAGTTTACGGAAACAGTCTGAATTGGGGCTTAATATATCACATCTCTGTTCACTTGAACTCTTGGGGTGACAGTGGGAGAGCCATGCCTCTGCTCTGGGCCTCAACTTCCCTTCTATAAAGGAAGAAGTTTGTATGAGATGATCCCTGTTCCATTTTACCTGTATGGATCAGAAAGAAAATCAAAATGGAGAGATGACTGGACAGTCATAGAAATGTAAAGTTGTGATTAAGAGATTATCTACCCTGATACATTAATTCTTCAACAGAGGACAATGAGACCCAAATTTGGTGAGTGATATCCAAGGCCGGAAAGCAGATTAGGGTCAGAGCTGAACCTGAGTGCAGATTTCCTAATTTATAACTGGTGTCATTTTGTAGTTATAATAACATAGTCTTAAAATAGAATAAATAAGATATCAGACAATGAGACTTATATAACTTCCACCTAGTTTGGCCATGTCTGTCTGACCCTTCTCCTTTCTTCCCTCTCTTCCTCACTGCCTCTCTTTCCTTTCTTCCTTCTTTCTTTCCATTAAATGTAATATTAAAATCCAGCTGAATTCAAAATCCTCAAATGACCACCCTCTTAAGCAACCACTATCCTGAGGTTTATCTGAATTATTCCTACGATATTGATGTTGTTAATATTTTTATTCCATATGACATATTCATTTTCTATTTGATTCATTAAAACTTTCCCCCTCCACTGGTTTAAAGTTACACCTTCTATCTCTTTTAGGTGGAACCCTTACATTTTTAATATTCCTACATGACATTCAAAATGACCTCCGTTTAATCAGACTCCTAAGCAGAACTGATGCTGTTGTAATAACTTATCTATTATTGAACAGGAAAGGAGTGAAAGAGAAGGCCAAATAATATAGGTATGGCCCTTTTGCCCTATAAGGTACGTTCACACATTGCAGGGATTAAGACCTGGACATCTTTAGCAGCCATCATTCAGTCAGTGTCCAGAGTTCTCTTTCATATTAAAGCTTAGTCTTTTGGAGCCTGCGTGGTCTGCTACAGGCCCCAGTTGCTAGACCCCCCCTTGGTTGTACATGTTACTGGGCAAGACAGGGCTCTTCTCTATTCCCTAGGACAGTGGTCAGCAAACCGTGGCTCGTGAGGCACATATGGCTCTTTGGCTCCTTGAGTGTGGCTCTTCCACAAAATACCACAGCCTGGGCATGTCTATTTTGAAGAAGTGGCATTAGAAGAAGTTTAAGTTTAAAAAATTTGGCTCTCAAAAGAAATTTCAATAGTTGTACTGTTGATATTTGGCTCTGTTGACTAATGAGTTTACCGACCACTGCCCTAGGATTACATGAATTTGGGCTTGGGAAGGACCAGGAGTTTTTTTCAAAATAACCAATGAACTTCCCAAGCTTTCATGGGCTTTTGATGGGTCCAACCCCTGACCAATCTATTCTTTCCTCAGGCTAGAATGACAGGCCTCTATGGTCACCATTTAGACTGCTATTGCGCATGTGCTTACCTCCCTGTTTATTGTTGTTTATCCCTTTCCCCAGTGATAGGCAGGGAATGCACTGGTGGTTCCCTGGCAAGTGTGTGAAGCTGTAACTTCCTGGTGAAACAAGCAGGCACAGTGTCCAATTCAGTTCCCCAGCTCCTTGGGCTCAACAATGTCTGACTCCCTTTGCTTCCTTCCTTTATTAATATCTAGCTACCTATGCTAATACAACAAGGTAAATGTGACCCACAAAATTTAAAAGGAGAAACAAATAAGGTTTTTGAGAGGCTAGGAAGGCTGTGATATAGATTGGGGTGGGAATACCTGGTAAGGCAAAAGTCAAGAAGGTTTGATGGAGGGGAATTAAAACATACATTTTTAAATTCTTCTCCTTGAGAAATAAAACCCAATTACTCCAAAACACTACAAACGTGGTTTCAGACTGTGTCAGCAGGTTGCATTGTATTCTCTACTCCACAAGCAATTCTTATGCACATGTTATATGTAGGGAATTGATCACACTGAAAAGAAAACTGCAACATACTATGGGACCAGCCTGAATTAGGAACGGAGCACAATTGGATGACTGTAGTCCAGCCCTGACACTACAGTGACCTTGTTTCATTTGTTTCCCCTTCAGCTTTGGATTCTTCTTCTGCACACCAGGGATCTAATGTGCCCTTGCTGCTCTAGCAGTCTAAATTTGAATAAGGAGAATGTTTATCTGTTCTGTTGTCTTCTCTTTCGTTACTCAACCTCTTTTTCATTGTCTTAAATTGTTTTTCTTTGTTTCTTCTTATTTTTAATGTTTTTATTGACTTCAGAGAGGAAGGGAGAGGGAGAGATAGAAACATCAATGATGAGAGATAATCATTGATCAGGTGCCTCCTGCATGCCCCACACTGGGGATCGAGCCCACAACCCGGGCATGTACCCTGACTGGGAATCAAACCATGACCTCCTGGTTCATAGGTCAACACTCAACCACTGAACCACACCAGCTGGGCTTTACTTTGTTTCTTTATCTCCTTCTTTTGGTATGGCTCCTCTCTCCTCTCCCTCATGGTTATTCTCCTTCTCGCATTTAGTCTCTGCATAGTTCTTCCTCGTTACCTAAGTACATGTAAATTGGCCATGCTGCTGATGCAGAAGCAATTTTTTTAAATTGGTTAAAATGTACCAACGTCAATGTGACGAATTCTTCCACTTTTGGGCTCCTCATGATTTTAATCATCTAAAATCAGCCTTTCAAAAAATGACAGCCTGAGGACCAAATTCCCTCAGCGTCAAAATCTTTTGTTTTGTCCTTTGATGGTGTGTGTGTGTGTGTGTGTGTGTGTGTGTGTGTGTGTTGTGTTCACCAAAGTTGTTAGTTAATGTGGACATTATTTAACTCATCAAATAGCATTGAGCACCTACTGTGTGCCAGCACTGGCTGGAAAAGTGAAGATAAAAATTAATAACATCCAGAGTGTCTGCAATCAAGTTGAATCTTGGGTACTTGATGGATGAAAGCACATAGGCCATGGTTAAAATTAAAGAAGGGATCTTTGGCTGCATTTTAAAAGTATTTCAGCACAAGACCAATGAATGCTTTATTTTTACCTTTAGCAGAAGGTCCTTGGGTGTTGTTGTACACACAGTAAGCTGCCACAGCCTGGGAACAAAATTGCCATGAGGGCCTGATAATCCCTGGTAAAGGGCTGTCTACCAGAAGCTGATTTAGTGAACAAGTATTAGGCCTATTAACTGCCTATCTAAGCATCAAATCTCTATCTTGGGACTCTTACATTCAGGCATATCATTGCTAGGAGAGAGAAAGAGAATTCGGCCCCAGAGGGACCTTAAACTTGCTTATCCAATCAGCTATGAGTGGAAACCAAAGACCAACAAAGCTGGCCAATCTTGCCTGGGTTTCAGGCAAAAAAAAAAAAAAAAAAAAAACCAAGACAGACCATAGTCCAGGGTGCTGCTTGTATAAAGTAGGCCAGGCCACAAATAACTTGGATTTATTGAGTGCCCTGGCTCTAGATAATTAGGAAGTTCTCCTGTCATCAGAAGGGGGAGTAGATGGAGAGGGAATTATCCACTTTACCAGGAGCAGGTGGCACTCCCATCAACATAGGAGGAGTTGCTGCCCTGATGTAGCTTGAATGAGTGTATAGGAGGAGCAAGAATTTGCTCTCCTCCATCAGGACCCTGGGTAAAGGACATTGCTAACGAGGTGAACAGATGCAGGATGGAGGAGTTTGCTCAACCCCAATCCAGTTTAGAGCAAGTTTAGAGACATGAGCAAGTTTAGAGACATGGGCAAAGACCTATCTGGAAACATGGTGAAT
The DNA here is from genome assembly GCF_963455305.1 of Plecotus auritus. Lineage (NCBI taxonomy): Eukaryota > Metazoa > Chordata > Mammalia > Chiroptera > Vespertilionidae > Plecotus > Plecotus auritus. The sequence continues at coordinate 181,925,157 of NC_137771.1, read as the reverse complement.
TATATTCTGATTCTAAATAAATGCTCAGATGAGCAAAGTGACTTAACCATGACCATGCTGCAGGAACAACACATAAATAGGTCTTCTGACTCCAGATGTGGGGTTCTTTCCATCTCACTACAGCTACAGGACAATAGTAATGCTCTAGGCTAGGCCTAGGGCCACAGCAGGTGGGCAGAGCACCCAGGACAGGGCTAAGCATGGAAGATGGGACTCCTGTTGTTGCAGAGAAAGCAGGTCAGGGAAAATGGGAGAAGTACAGTAAGGCAGAAGCCACCTCCGACTATCCCATTCAAGGTAGAAATAATCATTGCTCTTAACTTCTCTAATAGCATCTATGTAATGAGTGGAAGGTGTGGGAAAATTATGAGTGCTTGTGATAGAAGTTTATACGGAGAGGGATATAAACAGATTAGAAGTACTTTGCTCAAAGTCAAAGAGGGACTGTTTATTACTCCAAGGGGAATAAAATAGGTCATTTAGCCTTAGCCAGTTTGGATCAGTAGATAGAACGTCAGCCTGTGGACTGAAGGATCTTGGGTTTGATTCTAGTCAAGGGCACATGCCTGGGTTGCAGGCTCCTCCTGGCCAGGTCCTGGTCAGGGCATGTGCAGGAGGCAACCAATTGATGTGTTTCTCTTACATCGATATTTCTCTCTGTCTTCCCCTCTCTCTTCCACTCTCCAAAAATCAATGGAAAAAAATATCGAGTGAAGATTAAAAAAAAAAGAGGTCATCTACTCTGTAATGTGACACCATGATCTCCTCATATCCTTAGTAAAATCTGTAAACAATTACAAAATATTTGATAAGAGTGGATTTTGGGGGGCACTGTGAAAAGGTCTGAGTCCAGGATATTGCAGGTTAAGACAGATTACATAGGCACTGGCACAGAGACAAGAAGTAAGCAGTGGTCTCTAATGAAAATCTGAGGAAAAACTTTGTAATATCACAAGTTGTGGAATGTGAATTAAGGCCAGGCTTACCCAGACCTCCAAGCAGCACAGTGGCCTCATCTGCTCTCCAGATTCCACTTGAGCATCCTCTGTGCCCACTGAACTGTGAGTTTTCTGATGTCAGGGACTGTCTCACTGTATCTGAACTTTCCCAGTGTCTAGCACAATTCTTGACACATGGAATGCTCTAAACAAGTGTTTGGAGAATGAGCAATACTCACAGCTCTCTACTCGGGTCAAAGGGAACACCAAGGAATCTATATTGTTTGTGGCTATTCTGTGCTCAGACTGAATTCTCTTTCATTCACCACTTAGCTGCTATTGAACTTGTTTCTCCAAACTCTGTTACTCCAAATTTGATTAATTTGAGCTCAAAATTACATTTTAAAACCCCCTGTTCCCAAACACATAGCTCATCAGAAACGCCTCCCACTATTTACAGTTTCACTTCATTGAAATATGATCTTGCCAGGCAGACAGCAATGTGGATTCAATTTTCCTGATCACTGACTTCATCGATCCGTCTGTTTACAAAGGGCTGACACAAGCTTCAAGCCACCTCTCACAGATGGTGGGTGAGCTGCTATTATTTCTGTTATGTGAAGCATTGTTAGACTCTGATGATGGGATTCTGGAGGACCACTTTATTATCATTGTGGTAAGTTTTATTGAAATCCTATCATGGCCCAGGAGTTTTTACTATGTGTTCATATTTAATCTTTATAGCTGACATTTTGTAGGTGAAGAATCTGAGACTCAGAGAACTTGGAGGGGGGTGTTATCCATGGATACAGAGCTGGTAACCTGTACAGCCAAGATTCAAACACAGTTGTTTTGATTTCAAAAGTGAGTACCATCCATTATGTTAGATTTTCTTCTTGGGAGTCATCCTGTGGTCAAGGCAGGGGAAGCAGTGAGAGGTGATCAAGAAAGGAATTCAAGACAAGCTGAAGGGGAAAGAGAATGACTGCAGTTTATTATTCAACATACTTGCCCTGATCTCCATTGTGTCTATATAGACATTGTCAGGATAACCAGAAGGCCACACGTGGCACAGGCCTGTCCCTACCCCCTGTAGTGTGAGCTACTTGAGGGTGCACTCGAAACATGTGCACTTGGGGTGGCACCCAGACCCAGAGGAGCAATGAACAAATTTGGTGCCAGACAGTAGGTGCCTTGAGGGCAGGGTATACACATGGAAGCCAGGAAAGGAGCCTTTGTGGATCCTTCAAGAAGACAACTTTCTCCTTGGGTTTACCAGAAGGAATAACCTGGGCATCTGACTCAGAGGTTAGAAAACAGAAAGGGACCCCCCTCCCCCCAGAATTCCAGTACATGTGGTCGCTTTGCCAAGCTAAATCCACCTCAGGATAAAACCTGCACTTTCTCTTTTCTCAATCAGGGGGTAAGAAAAGTGTCTCTGTGGGACCTGCCACAGCTCTATCAAAGTCACTGGACAATGACTACTGCATCTTTCAAGCTTCAGGAAACTTTCCTTCTTGTTTATAATTGTGTCAACAGACATCTGTTCCCATGTAGCTACCCTCAACTTATGAAATGCACAAAAATTCTCTAAGGGAATCATCTTTTTCATGCAGTTGGAAGCATGCTTCTCTTTTCAGGCAATAATTCTACTTGATATCAAGGCCAAAACTGATCAATAATGGCCCTCAATTTTGCTGAAAACTGAATTTGGCATTATGAATTTCCTCCCACAAGTTGGATAGAGCTGTCTCTTTTTAAATGATAAAGGCTGAGTGTTTTCACAGAACTTCTACAGGGTATGATTAACCAAGGACAGGATCATATAGGAGATGCATAGTAAACCTGAAGTGGGTGAGGCTGATGCTATTATTTTTATTACACAGATGAAGAAACAGGCTAGAGAATGTATGTGATTTCTTTAAGTTCACACAGCTGAATAAATGATGGTGTGCTGGGATGAGACCTGGGTACTCTATTGTCTAGTTCAATGTCATGCTGTGCATTAAGGCTTGACTCATGCCAACATCCTATAATCACATTCATACTTAAAAATTTTTTAAAAAATTGATATTTAGAGAGAGGAAGGGACACACACACACACACACACACACACACACACACACACACCAATGTGAAACAGAAACATCTATCAGCTGCCTTCCGGGGAATGAACCTACAACCTGAGTATGTGGCCTGACCAGGAACTGAAACTGCAACCTTTTGGTGTACTAGGGCCAACACCCTGGTTAACTTCAAGGCCAGGCCACAGTCATACTTTCATCATTAAACCTTGAATCATATTCATTTCTTCTAGGAAAAGAAATCAGGATAGGCTCAAACTATTGTTTTAAATACTATGCAGTTCCATTCCAAAGAGAGAAACTTGGAGAAGCCATTCTGGTGGGCAGCAAAAGGTCATGGTAGGGTCAGTGTCATGGTAGGGTCATAACAATCAGGTTATGAAGCAAAGTTTAAGATGATCTTTCTAATCCTATTAAAATCTAACTCCAATTCCCAACTCAGCTGATAAAAGTCCAATTATGTTGCAGATCTAAAACACTCTCAGTCAAATATTTCATTGCTTTGCTCTACTTGTGTTAAATGTTTGCTTCCTCACACACACAGAAAGCATCAGAGCTTAAAAATGTGTGTTTGTGTCTGTCTGTGCACATACATGCACGCATCTATATTGTTTCTAAGCTTCAGTAATTACAAGGTAAATTTTTTAAAAATAAAATGTTATAAAGGTTGTCTAGAAGTTGATTAATCATCCTGATTGATATTTTGTATTCCCATTTGCAAAAAAAAAAAAGGAGAGAGGATGAGGAATAGAAATATTTAAAAAGAAATAAATAGTTAGAGCTGCATGTCTTTGACACATACACAGCATTAATTAATAATCTCTAAACTATATGAAGTATACTACAGTTTATAAAGCACTTTCACCCATGAACATTTCTGCTGTGACTCTCAACACTATCCTATCTATGATGTAGGCAGAATAAGTATAAATATCAGCTTTTTTAAAAATGAGGAAACAGAAAAATAGAAGCAGATCTAGAGTCCTGTTTTTGAGCCTCTAGTCCAGTACCTTCTCCTCTGCTGTCATTTCCACACACATGTGAGCCTTCACTACCATTGCATTTACCAACAGAAGAAACCATTACAAGTGCTTTATGCCCACTCATTTAATATCTAGATGTTTAGACTCTGATTTAAAATGCAATTGAACTTCATCAGTTTTATACCTACCAAAATATAATGCATGGTATACCTTGGGGAGGGGGTTAATGAAGGAAAAAAAAAAAAAGCTAACCACAAGCTATGTAAATGGTGTGATTTCAAATAGTCTGTGCTGCATTTGTACAACACTAAACACTCTTCAAAATATTTTGTCCTATGCAACCTCTTTTTATCTTCATCAGAGCCCCATGAAATGAGTCTTACAATCCCCATTTGGAGCAGTGGAGAAGCTGAGGCTCTGTCTCCTGGAAATAAGTCATATTAGCCATTAGTCATTTTAGCTAGAAGCCATGCTATTGGTGCTGGTGGGTTGTATGTTGGGAGGGAAGCAGGAAGGGATGGGTGAGTGTGATGGAGGCAAAACCCAAGGGGTGTGGGTTGGCTCAGAGAACAAAGCCCTAGAAGCAAGGTGAGGGCTCACTTTCAGTAGCCCCAGGATCAAGGTGAGGCTTCCCTTTGCTTCTGTTTCAGTCTTCACTGGCATCTGTCCTCCTCTTTCCATATTTATATACTTTCATCATGAGTCCTTTGTGTGTTCAGGAGACTATGTATACAGCTATTCTTCTCATGGGTCCCCTGTAATTCCATCTGTACCAAGATTCTGGAGTCTGATAAGGAAAGAAGGCAGGTGGAGAGGGAGCTGGGAGACCAGCATGGTCTCTGTGGCAGCCTGATGGGATGAAATAATTCTCAAGTTGCACAGCCTGAAACATGCACCTGTCCTCTGAACTCATGGTAACAGCTCTGCTACACACATAGTTGGGTGCTGGGACCGTCTCACCCATTTCAGCACCTATGGTTCTAGGGTCTTGGATCATGGTGAGGCCATAGATCATGAGTCCTTGACTTCTAATCACCACTCAGCAAGAATGCCCAGTAAAAAATTTAATTTTTTACTTTAACAATCATTTATCAAACACTGAAAATCAGTACTATACCAAGAACAGAGGTAAACTTTTATTTAACAAATACTTATACAACATTCACTTTATGTTAGGCGCTGGTCTAATTATTTTATTAACTCATTTAATTCTCACTCCAACAATAAAAGGGATATTATTATCCCCATTTCCTAGATGAGAACACTGAGACACAGAAAGTTTAAGAAACTGAGGTCACACAGCAAGTGGCTGTTAGAGGTGGAATTTAAGTCCACGCTGTATAACCTCAAAGTGAATGCTCTTAGCCATTGACTTTTAAAATTTCTTTTTTTAAAAAAATGTCTTTATTGATTAAGGTATTACATATGTGTCCTTATTCCCCCATTATCCCCCACCTCCCATTCATGCCCCCACCCCCCTGTTTGTTTGTTTTTTTGTAGTCCAGAGGACCAGACATACATATAGTCATGATAGATTATAATAAGATGTGTGCAAGGTACTGTAAAGAAGCTGGAACAAGTTGTACTGCTTGGCACTTCTCCAGTCCTTGACCACCTCCAACACTATTCAGACTTGCCCCCTACTGATCTAGTCTCACATTTGCTCAACCACCAATCCTATTACTGTCAGGGAGGATTTAAGCCTTCTTATGCCAGGAGTGTAGGGCACATGGCATCAAGATGGCCTGGCATCTGGTCCTGCTTAAGTCCATGCTCTCTAAAGGGGTGTCTCCTGCCTTTATCTTCTCACCAAGCCCAGTGCCATATCATTGGTCCAGTAAAATCTGCCTCTGACTTGGCCCCTGCTTGGCTCTCTGGAGAGTATACTCATTTCTCTCTGAATGAGAAGGGGATCTGTCTGTAACGTTTAAGCCCTCATCTAAGATCAAGTCTCAATGTGCTCTTCTGCCTACTGAAGTAGATGGTCCCTTCCCCTCTCACTGCTTCACGTATGGCTCTCCAATGCTTGAGCACGGAGGATGACCTTCTCTGTGGAAGAGGGCTACTTCTTGGTCAATGGTCCTTGGGCATTTTCCCACTGGAACTTCTGAACTAGGCCTTTGAAGTCTTGAACTCCTTTAGGACTGAAGCTCTGCTTTCTCTCTCTAATGCTCTCTCTAATTCTACCCAGAGGTCCTGAGACTGCTGAACTATGTCACAGGATTATCTTCCTGTCGTAGATACCTCCCTTACTACTCCTCCTCCCCAATCATATGCCAGGACCACCATCCATCTCCACACCCAGCATATATTATGCTCCATTTATTACAACCCTCTCCTGTCCTCTGCAACTGTTTCTGCAAGAATATTTTGATGTCTCCTCCAGCAACCTCTGCAATATGAGTAATTTGTCAGCAATCTTCATGCTTGAGCTGTTATTTATATGAAAATCTAGCCATTGGTCTCACCTTATTTTTTTAAAATGTTTTGTCTCAAGAAAATCAACTATTTCTGACACCGGCACTTTTCACTTAGCTTTTTCTTCTAGATCCATAAAACAAAGTCTCTGATTATATAATCAAAGGAAGCAGAAGATGGGGTTTGGTACCAAAGTACTGTAGTAAGTAAATTTGACATTTATTGAGTGTTTAAGATATGCTTCTTTTTATTTTCTCATCTATCTTTACAAAGCTCTATTAAATTGGTAGTTATATAATCATGTTACAAGTGAGGAAACCAAGGCATAAAACAGTAAATAATTTGACTGAGTCACACAGCTAACAAGTGGTGGAGCCAGTTCTCAAACCCAGGTCTGTCTGCCTTCATTCTAACTACTTAACTTCTATTTTCTGAGTCTTGGTTTCCTTACTGTAAAATAAGGGGGTGGGATGGATCATAGGACTTCAACAGTCTCCATCTTGAGAAGAATGTAAATTCATCAGTGCAGATTAGAGCTTAAGATGGACCTTGTCTCACTTTCCTTCTGCTTCTATGATTCTCTGTGGAGAGGCAGCAGCATTGTCTTGGAGTCTGAAGGCTTGTTCTATGAAGGGGGCAGCTGGCTCAATCTCAGAGTCATGAAACAACAGACAGCAGGAGACAATCATATTCAATTACATAGTAACTTTCTAACAACTGCAACAAATTTAGTTTCTTATACATATATTAGAAGTCTAATAATTTTTAAGAACAATAATAATTTGGAATTTTGGAAACTTGTAGTGAAAGGCAATCTGAAGGCACAAGTTGATCTAACTTAGAGACTAACTGTGATTTGAAGTTAGGCTGAAGATTTGAGAATGCTCAGTAACTAGGCCACTACCTCCTCCACCTCCCCCCCAAAAAACAAAAACAAAAAACAAACAAACACAAAACCTTAGAGTGGGAATGATTTGAGAGGTCATATCACCCATTATCTTCATTTTACATATGCGTGAACTGAAGCTGGGATAGGATAAAGTGTTGCATGGTGACTCAACCATGGGACTGTGCACTGAGCTCTTATCATCCCTTGTTATAGTTAGAAAAACTTGGTGGTTGATGGGTTTTCCTGAATTATTGCATTCCCCACAAATGGAGGTAGAACTGAAAACTGAATTGCAAGATGACCTGCTCTCCGTGAAGATTGAAGTGAAGGAGTCTTTGCTACTATACCCAGTGTTAAACACTCTGTAGGAAAGCTCTTCATCTCAAAGGCATTAATTCAGATGCCACTGTAGTTCTTTGCAATTGCAGTCTCTGCCTTTGTTATTATCAGTAGGTTGAAGAATACTAGTACATTTAACAGTGTTAAACTCAGTGAAGTTGCTCAGCTCAATCCAATAAAAAATTTGACCAAGATCAAATTAGCATTTCATTAGCTATTTTAGATGTAATACAACTTGTTTAACAATGATGGCAAGATGTCACTGAATTGATAATGTATTGGATTACCCTTCAAATTTAAATTCTTCCATGAATTATGAGACAAGTGCAAAAAGATGTGGGCTGACAAAACCAAGACACTTCATCTTCATCAGAGAAGAGGCATTTCCTTAAAGCAATGTGAATGATTTGTTTGCACGGCAATTCTCAGAGTAGAGTTACAGAAAAAGTTGCAAAAAAGGACAGAATGAACCCAAAGCCCAATTTTGGGTAAGAGCTTTTGAGACGTCACGCCAAGGCCCCTGGAGAAGCTAGTGGTGGAAGAGACACAGTCAGGACCAGGACTATGGGAGCTTTTCTGACTTGCAAGCTGACTCTGAGTGTGGTGGCTGTCAGGTCAAAATGCATCATCCACAGAATGTGGGAGCTCAGCTCAGGTTAGCTGGTAGAGTGGGAACAGAGATCTGATCTAACAGCTGGAGCACGAAGCAGGAACACTCAGGCAATGGTGATATGAACTTGGTTAAGTGCAGCATGATGGTGGCAGAGTCAAGATGGAATGCTTATTTAAGCAGAACCCCAGGACTCACTGAGGGTGGGGATGATATACAGGATCTGGTGCCCCAAGAAAAGGGGTATGGCAAGACACAGGTGGATTGTCTACGCCTGGTAAAATGGTTAGTATTGATGGACACTACAGTCTCAGCCGGAAATTGGGGCAGAAAAATCCATTCACATTGACTGAGCAAGCATAGTAGGAAGCAGGTGAAGACTGTAACTTGGGTGATGGAGCCTGTTAGGTCAGAGTCCACTTTGGCACAGGAAGCAAAAATTACTCTTAGCTTCTCCTGGTGGGTGTGCTCAGTGTACTCTGCCCCCTTCCCCACCCCCCAAGCTTGACTCAGGGAAGAGAGGTGGGGATCTCAGTGCCCACCACCACACAGGTCAGAAAGACAAGGACTAGAGCTCATGCTTTGAAGGCCACTGCTCATCTCCACACCAGAGAGGGGCGAATGGCAAAGAGGGTATACAGCTGTCATTCTCCTGATTCAATGTCTGGGCCTCTTTCTATCACTTTCTATTAGTGTCCTGTCACGTACTCAGAAACTCACCTCTTCCAAAGCAGAGATGGCTGCAATCCAGTCAATGTGCTGCTCTACCAGGTAAGATATATCCAAGGTCACAAGAACATAGTTCCTAAACCCAACCTTAGTTTATTTCCTAGGATGGTATAAATGTTGGGCTTTGATGCTCAACATAGAAGGAAAAATAGGGTAGGAAAAAATTTGGGAGTGGACAGGAAGATTTTTGTGTCATGGGCTAGTTGTGAGTCAGCAGTACATTCTTTTCAAAGATTCTCCTAATCTAAAAAATAACCATTCAAAAACCCTCTCACATTTTCTAGCACTTGAATATTTCTAAAACATTATGCAGTTTTATGATCACAACAACTTAGAAATATGGAATATATTTTAGTATGCTCATTTCACAGTTACAAAGTTAAAGCTTCAGGCAATTGAATCATTTGTCCACAGTTATGTCAATAGAAGAGTTTGAGCCCAGATTTGCTCCTATGATCTTCCGAGGCCCAGACCCTTGGATATGTAAAAATGGCAAGACAGATTTTATTTGAGCTACTGCAGTAGGGAAAAGACTTCAGTGAATAAACCGATCTCAACTCCACTGAACAAAAAGAAGGAGGGTTTTTAAAAAATAGGTAATAAACATGCTTTCATTTTTTTTATTATAATGTGTGAAGGTGAAGAAAAGAATGTAGGAAAAGGAATAACAGAGAAAAAAATCTCAAATCTTTTCTAAAGCAAGCTTTGAAAAATATCTTGACTTTAAAAATGGATAGATGGGTACCTCCAGAACTTGTTAGGAAAATGGCATTTGCTGGGGCATGCTGAGGGAAAAGTTCTGCAGGTCGTTAAGAGGTGGGCAGTCAATGTGATCAGGCCATTTGTGTTTGCTAACTGGTACTTATCAAATTTGGGCTGGCACCCTCCCATAGAGACTGGGACTATATCTTTAATAGAGTCCAGAGACTATCTTTTTATGCTAATTACATTTCAAAGGGATGGCTCTTGGGTCCTTGAGAAAGACCTTCCTGGGCTGTAGAAGATATATCTCAAAGGAACAGAGAAAGGATTTACAATGACAAGCTTTCTAAAGTCATTTCTAAGAAAAGGAAGGTCAGGGGCTTATAGTCAGATTTTGGCTGGAACAAACAGTGAAATCTTTGGGAGTGATGAGATTTCTCAGGCAGGCATTTTAAGGGGGCTGGTGTTGTTATCCTAGGACATGGCCATGAGCTGATAAAGGCCATGCCAGAGTTTGTTCAATCTCTTAGTGTGGGAGGTAGATGAAGTCATTGGTGCCAAGAGTTCTGCAGTTCTCATGTGCCACCATCCCAGTTCTCATGTGCCACCATCTCCGCATTTTAGTGCTGGGCAAAATGGACCTAGGGCTTCTGGAGATGTCTCTCTTACACCAGCCCTAGAGAGAAGCCCATTCTGGTTTTAGAGTCCTGAAAACCCCATGCATTATGTCAGAGCCATGCCTACTCTCAATTTCTCCTACTAGGATCCAAGCTAACGGATTATTTTCTCCTAGGATAAAATACTATCTCCGTGCTTTCTGCCTTGTGTCTAAGGAGTACCATTGTCCTGCAGCTATTATATAGCTATGGCCGTGCACCATAGAGGGAGCCAAAGTTTTCAGTAAATGTATTCACCATAGGCTCTGGAAACATTGCTGAAAGGCTCAGAGAGAAGCAAAGATATTATTATTATTTTCCACTGTTTGATTTATGTGGCATTCATTAGATGATTATAGCTTTTGGGATTTGATGGATGGAGCAGTCTGTCTTGTCACTATATTTCTGGTCTGTAGCTACTCAATAATTACCATGCAGCAAAGTAGGGATATGTTCAAGAATGCTAATGAATTATCAGTTTTCTTTAAGCCTCATTAGATTTCTTGATAACAAAACCTCCCATTGACAAGATCTCATCTAACATGATTTTCCAAAGTCCCTTGTTGCTTGTTAAGCACAAGATTATCTCTGCATGCATGAGGTATTTTGGAAACCACTCTGATTCCCTGCTATGCTATTGTCTCACACATTTAATTTTGTTAGAGCTTTTTGTGTGTACTCCTCTGGTATATGAGTGTTGTGGAGGTGGAAAAAGGTAGGCTGAGGTCTCTGGAGAAAACAAAAGAAGGGCAATACTGAATTCTATTATGGAATCAAATTTTCTAGTTGGAAATTATTTTAGATTCAGCTTGAACTATTGCCTTTCACTCCCAAATCTATTTTTCTCACACAAGTGAATGGCAAATGATTCACCCAGTTCTTTTGGCCAAAGCCTAGGCATTATCCTTGCTCACCGCCATCACATCCAACCCATCAGCAAATTCAGTTGGCTCTACCTCCAAAAGCAATCCTAACTCTGTCTTCTTCTACCTCCATGACCATATGTCTAGGCTAAGCCGTGGCCATCTCTCTCCTGCTCGACTGCAACCACTAATCCCTTGGCTTCCTGCTTCCATCCTTACCCCTTAAAATCCATTATCCTCAATGTAGCCAAAATGATCTTCATGAAAATAAATCAGATTGTATCTTCTGCTTCAAACCCTCTGACAGAATCCTGTAGCAAGTAGAATAAAATTAAGACTCCTTTACATGGTCTACACAGTCCCATAAGGACTGGCCCTGTCTCCTCTCAGACCTCTCCTAGCATTCACCCCATTCTTCATCACCCTCAGAGCTTGGCACTTCCTGCCCTCTCTGCCTGGAGCATTCTTCCCTCCCAGCTTCACTTGGATGGCTCCTTCAAAGCTTAGGTGTCAGCTCAAATGTCACTTCAGAGTAATTCTTCAGAGAACAACCCCCCACTTTCAGACACTTTTGATAAGATTGCTGCATTTTATTTTCTTCATAAAACATGTCATTGCTTGGGATCTTATTACATTTTTATGCCTATTTGTTTATTACCTGCCTCCATTGACTTGAATATGCATCGTGATGGCAGGGACCTTTTTTTTTTCTTGGTCACTGCTAGATTCTTAGCACCTAGAAGAGTGCCTGGCACATAGCAGCAGCTGACGAAAATGTATTGCATGAATGAAGAAACAAATTAATGGATGAAAGAATAAATAAATAAATCTAGTACAACTCATTTCTTTTTAAAATAAAGAAACTGAAGTCCTAACTTGAAAGTGACTTGACCAAAACTATAAAGAGGAGACTTATTGTCCTGATTCTGACTTTTATATGTTTCTCCCCCCCCCACCCCCCCCACCCCCGCCAACATATAAACTGCATCTCCAAGTGTTTTTTAACCAGGGCAATGTTGCCTACCAGGGGACATTTGACAATGTTTTCAACTTTTCAACGGACAGGTTTTCAGTTGTCCTAACTGCAGAGAGGTTGCTACTGGTATCTAGTGATTACAAGCCAGGGATGCTGCTAAATATTCTATAACACACAGGACAACCTCCCACAGCAAAGAATCACCTGGCCGAAAATGTCAATATTGTGGAGGTTGCAAAGCCCTTCTTGCATTGCCTTGGAAGGGCAGGATACCCCTCCTACATTCTTTATTCTTCCTCTGAGCCACTGGAATAGCTTACAGAAGCAGTTGTCCTATGCTGCCTCAGTTGCCCTGTTTGAAATGATCAGCAGACCTCCGTCCAGAAAGGATGTTGTCTTTGACCACCAGATTCATCTTTTCCCTCTCTAAGTAAAATCCTTTTCCATCTAATTAGCATAAGACAGGCCACTGAGTTGACATTTAACTAAGATTACTTATGAAGTTTGTTAAAAAAAAAACAAAAACAAAAAAAAACACAACAGTTGCCCAAATGGTCTTTTCTGCTCATTTATATTATACCGATCTTTCAGTCAAAATTCTACCACTTCTTGGAAGCATTCCTAGTCCCGGCAGAATTAATATCTCCCTACACCATATTCTTTTAGCACTCACTTTATATTAATTAAAATGCTGACTTCAGCCCTAGAGTTGCTTATTTTCCACCACTACCACTGGTTTGTGATTCCTGAGGGCAGGCCCAGTCTCAGCAGAGCGCTGGGCACAGAGCAGCTGCTCTGGAAGTGCATGCTGTAGGGAAGAAACAGGTTTCTGACAGGCTGCATATCTACCCAGAGAAACAACAAAGAAAACCTGGCGAAAAAAAAAGACAAAAAAGAGGGAAAAAAACTCATGGACACAGACAACAGTGTAGTGACTGTAGGGGGCAGGGAGAGGGGGGAGGTGGAAATAGAAGAGGGTATGGGGGGATAAATAGTGATGAACAGAGACTTGACTAGGGGTGGTGATCACACAATATAGTGTACAGATGATGTGTTGTAGAATTGTGCACCTGAAACCTCTACAATTTTCTTAACCAGTGTCACCCCAATAAATTCAATAAAAAGAGAAAAGAAAACCTTGCAAGATGAGCACGAAAAAAAAGGAAAAACTTCCCTCTTTCACTGCAGCCAAAGGAAGCCAGGAGGCAGGCATGTTAATTGACGTATCTTTTCAGAATACTGCTTCTTTTTTGAGGCAGGCATTCATGAAGCAGGCAAGTGGAACCAGCTCTCTTCCAACTTGGAAACAGCATGAATAAGTAATTATCTCTAAGGTGGTAGGGAGGGTCCCTGGAGCTGGATGAACAGTGTGGTCTCTGCAAATCCCTAAACCCTTGCTAGGGACAGTGTGGTGGCACGCTGTGTTATCAGCACCTAAGGGAGATAAGGAACACAAAGGAACAACCCTCATGCTGCCTTCCGGGGAAGCTGGCTGGCTTGCATTAAGCCTGGTATGCTATTTAACACTACACAGCTGCAAACAAACAAGATTAGAAATGAATGATAGATTTTCTTTTAAAATAGAACATGAAACAAAAGCATTTTTCTTCGTCACTGTGGGCAAATGGAAGTGCCTGCTTGAGAAAAACATTTTCAATAGACCAATTCCTTTCATAGAATCTTAAATTACCTGTTTAAAACACAAAACACTGGACCTAGAAAAGCCCTTAGAAATATTGCCATGTCCACATGTTATGGATGGAACAGCTGAGACCTGTGGAGGAGAAAGGACTTACTTCCAAATCACACAGCACACCAATGGAAAAGCCAGAATTTAGAATTTTTTTTGAAAGGTTCATCTCCCCTGGGTCCTATTGTGTATCGTGATGTGGAGAGCAGGAGGGGCTGGGCGGGGGAAGGTCAGTGGATCTGAGACTGAATACCTGGGCTCCAATTTTATCAAATGACAAACTGTATGATTGAGGGTAAGTCACTTCTCCCTGCTTCACCTTCCCCTCCATTAAATAATAGGCTTTGGACTGAATGATCTGTAAAGTTCCTCCCAGTTCCAAAGTTATATAAATAACGTCAATACATAATAATAATAAACAACCAAACAGATAAATTAAAATTCATGGTATGCATACTATGTACTGACAGACCAGCAGAGGACATTTGGCTCAGGTGGAGTAGAAAGTCCTGAATGAGAAAGTGGCCCCAGCCTCATTTCCTGGAACAGCCAAGGGTCACCCTATCCAGCACAACAGGAGGCAGCTGCATTGAAAGCAAAACAGCAGGCCAGGGATAGATAACAACAGCAGCTTACAGCCCACAGCATCAATGGCCAGCCGGCACTAATTGGTCTGAAGGACAAGGACCTCCATCTAATCAGACTAGAACACTTACATCCTCCAGCCTCCTCCCCTTGCGGATTTTGTGCATAAAATTCAACCCCAAGGACAGTGGAGATTGTGTCCTAGGACAGTGGAGATTGTTTCCCTAGTTGTGGCTCTATCCTCATTTCCTCTAATAAACTCCCCTCTTGCTCGCTGCTTCTGCCTAAATCCTTGAGCAACTCCAACCTTACACATACCAGACACTATTTTTTTTTTAACATATTTTATTGATTTTTACAGAGAGGAAGGGAGAGGGATAGAGAGTTAGAAACATCGATGAGAGAGAAACATCGATCAGCTGCCTCCTGCACACCCCTTACTGGGGATGTGCCCGCAACCAAGGTATATGCCCTTGACCGGAATCGAACCCGGGACCCTTTGGTCCGCAGGCCGGTGCTCTAGCCACTGAGCCAAACCAGTTAGGGCCATACCAGGGTGCTCTAGCCACTGAGCCAAACCAGTTAGGGCCATACCAGACACTATTTTAATTTTTTTTCACATGATATCATCTAATGTTCCATGCTCAAGTACCATCTCACTTTTTTCCATCTGAAACAAGAAATATTTCATTATAGTCACTACTCTTCTTTGCAAAGAATTAAGGAGGTTGGTAAAAATCTCATTGGCAAAGTGCTGTGAGTTCCTTAGAAGCTCTGATACTCTGTCTGTGGATGAAAATGCTGACCTGCCACTGTTATGGGGCGACCCGCAAGAGACGACCACCAGAGACAGAGATCAAAATTTATGAGCCTTTATTAAGCTGGCCAGAGACTACAGTTGCAGCACTTCACCGCGGTAAAGGCCGAACTGCAGTGCAGACCACAGGTGTTACAGCAAATTTATACTCTGAAACCACAAGAAGGAGTTAGGACAGTTACAATGACAACCCAAAGGTTACAAAAGCTATTTCAGCCATTTCCAAGAAACTCAGGGCACAGGTGCAACGCCTGGGCACGCTTGGCTGGAGCGTGAACCACCACCTTCCTCCAAACTCCAACCGACCCATTGTTTGGTGACCTACTGCACCTCCCTCTGTCTAAAGGCATCCTGCCTCCAGGCAACGGAGGAGCTGTGCAATGTTTGCAGCCCAGAACACCACTATTTCCATATGTGCCTTTCATTTTGACTCCAGATAAGTCCTAGCTGCCTTCGTTTGTGTATAAAGCCATCTAATCTTGCGTCTCAACACCCCCTCTCATCCTACATGTGTCCCAGCCAAAGGAAACCACTCACCTACCCCAAGCACAGTTGGTACTTTCTCACTTCAGTGATTTCATTCAGTTTCTTTCTTCTGTCTGAAATCTCCCTTCCCCTCTCTCCCAAAGCTTCTTGTCCAAGTTCTACCCATCATTTAAAGCCTATCTGAAATATGACATCCCCTAAGAATTCTCAGAGGTACTCTCTCCCTGGGCTAATTTTTCTTTGTATGTTTCTCATGGCACTTATTGCTTTACACCTTGTGCTGTGTTTATTAGGTACATGTCCCATACCCCCCACTAGGCTATAAACTCCTTTCCAGTCTCTCTGATCTCCATCCTCCCCCACAACCTGCCACCTAAGAGTAACTCAATTCTCTGACTTTTTCATTGTATTCAGAGACAGTGATGGGTTCCCTTGTGTTCTGTGCATTCTCATAGGGTGCCTCTTTGGGACCCAAGGTTGCAGCTGGCAGAGGGGCTCTAGGCAGCTTTTCTAGGAAATCAAGGATAGTCCTGATCAACGCCTGTTATCCAAGCCTGTGAGTCTTGATTGCAGCCACAGTACTCTGGTCAAACAGGTAAAGGAATACTAATAAATACTCAGAAAGTCTCCAAGGCTTTACATCAGGATATACTGGCTAAAGGAGACTGCCTTAACCCCAAGGTCTGAGCAAAGGGTTTTAGGAGTTACTGCAGGGGAGGGGGGAGAGAGGGGACATCGACATTAGTAAATCCTATCCCATCCCTAAGATCCAATTCATTCTATGTTCTCTCATTCTACTCTCTAGTCACCATCAGGCCTGACCACCACTCTGTGAAATCACAATCAAAATGCGGCTGAAGTTCCAATGCATTTCTCTAAGAACCTTTCAGTGGTACTACCATGAACATGTTCCCACGTCAATAAATATGGAACACATATCAAGGCCTACTATGTGCCAGGAACAGGGCTGGGTACACAGAAATAAATAGGACTCAGATCCTGCACTTAAGAAACACTCAGTAAGCCAAAACAGCATTTAGGGTACACATTTTTTATTAGTTCAAACTCTTATGACCTCCTAAAACCCTTCTACTCTGTCAATTCTCACTTGAAGTTTCAGTTGTAGTTTTTAACAAGGCAAAACTAATTTCCTTGACTCAGGTGATCAACTCTACCCATCTTAACTACAGGGAGGTGAGGCTCCAACTATCAACCAGAGAAGCAATTTTACAAAAACTCTGGGGTAGATCATCAGCATAATATAATACAGCAATCCCAATGTATGAGTTAAGACACCCATAAAGAGGAAACTTGTTCTCTTATATCTTGGTCTTCCATGCAGTGTAGAAATTCTTTTTTTTTTCCAGGTAAAACCGACAGTTAAGAACAGGAAGATCTGGAAGGCAGTTCACAGGGACCTCAGGCAGAGATCATGATCTCCATTGGTAATCTTCTCAGGTATAGATAATTAACTCTAGCTGAAAAGGCTAAAGTGTTTCCCCCTGGCAGATCAGGAACAAATCTGGTGTTTGTCTTAATTGTAAATTGTAAACAGGTTTCTAACAGCAGCATTTTTAATCCACAGACCAACAGCTGCTCCCAGCCCACTTTCCCAGGCTGGAATGCAGCCTGACTATTAATTTCCTAAAAGCCTAGCAAAACAAAGTTGGATGCCAAATTGTCAAGAAAAGTCGCCTCTTCGAACAACAAACCTTCCCCCAGCTTTTTAACCTCTTCCCAAGGTTTCAGCCAAGATAAAAGAAACTAAAGGGGTCACCTTGGACCTGACTCCACCATCACTGAAGAGCCTGAGAAACCTGTCACTGCTCACCAGCATCACCTTGTCAACAGCTCAAATGCCCTTGGATTTCCCATGCTTCCGATTCTTCATTATCAAGACACACATATTCATCAGTGAGCTTCTCCTAACTTTTAGAGAATTGCTCCTGAAACACTCTTGAAAACTTAGTAGCTGTGGCCTATGTGGAATGAGACCTGGAACTAGAGTCAGGAGTGGACTTTTAACTCAGTTTATCCTTGAGAAAGTTATCGAACGAAACTCTGCATTTTCCTGAAATACAGGGACATTAGCACCCATCCTGCCTACTGAATATCTGTAAAACTCAAGTGAGATAATGCATGTGAATAAATTTGATAATAGGAGAAAAAATCACTATATAAGTGTAAAGATATAATACAGTTGATGGTTAATCTGCTTAACTTTTATTGCTTATGTATATGACAAGGACATATATTTAGAAATGCGATCTTTCTTAAATAGCAAAATAAAAATAATTGTGTTAGGGTTCAGAATGAACAAATCTGCAGACTGGACCATCTTTGAGTTTTAGCACACTGTCATGTACATAAGAGACCATACACTTTTGGTAAAATAAAACCTGTGTACACAAGTGATGGATGCAATCTGGATTATCAGCTCAAACTCCATCTCTGTGTTAGCCTGTGAACAGCATCTCAGAGAGGGGGTGCTTGTGCCCCTGGAGGGAGTTGCTAGCACAGAGCATTACTGTTGAGGATTTTGTATCAGGACATGGAACTCATTGGAGGAAACCAACAGGCCCAGACTGTTTAAAAAGTTTAACTGTGTATCATTCTACTTAAAAGTTGTTGGAGAAATGTAATTAAAGGTAAAAACCTCTTCTCAACTCAGAAAACATCCCCAAAGAGGCAGTAGAGAAAGAAAACACCGTTATCACTGAATAAGCATTAAACCATTTGTTGTGCATCAGACAATCTGCTAAGTGCAAACCAGAAATGATGCTCAGCCCCTTAGGCAAGCAGATACAACTCACTACACACATGTTCTAAAGAAAAACAGCAATTGTCTTTAAGCAAGAGGACTTGTCAGCACCTTTTATCACATAGTTTATTCAACCTTTACTATGGGAATTTGTTAGCTCTTATCCTCCTAACTGGGAAGTGTGGGTGGGGGGGGGGGCAGACCCATGATTCTCTTTCATCATTGATGTTTCTATCTCTGTCTCTCTCTCCCTTCCTCTCTGAAAGCAATAAAAATATTTTTAAAAGAAGAGGGGGCATTAAAATAAGCAAGCAACGATTGTAAAATTTGAACCAGTAAAATGGAAGGAAAACCTAATTATAGACTACTTATGCATTAAACATATATAAATTGGCATTATAAAATTAATGTATGGGTTAAATAGTATGAGTCACAGCAGAAGGGTTAGTGAATTCTAAGGTAAATTTGAGAAAATTATAGAATTTGAGAAAACAGAATAGAGAGGCAAAAAGATAGATAAGTTAAAAAAATTTAGACACAGGTAATAGAGTATGAATCTCTAATGTACTCATCAGAATTTCAGAAGAAAAGCATGGAAGAAAGAAAACACTTAAGAAGCAATGGCTGACATTTTCTGGAATTGATGAGAGACAACACTCAGATTCAGAATGCCCAGTGAATCTCAAGCAGAGGATGAAAAGAAATCTTCATTGAGACACATTGTAGAGCAACTGTTGGACTCTGAACCCAAAGAGAAATTCCAAAAACAGCTGAGAAAAAAAGGTTATCTACAAAAGTGGTGATTTAGTTCTCAACTGCAACTGTCAAAGCCAGGAGACATTTTTAAAGTGCTCAGAGAAAATAATTGTCAAAATAGTATTGTATAGGCAGTGAAATCATCTATCAAGAACAATAGAGAAATAAGGACATTTTCAGAAAAAAACAAAACTGAGTTTACTTCCAACAAACTCTCACTGAAGTAATGCCTGGTTGATGTTCTTAGGGAAAAAAAAAAGAATCCCAGAAGGAAGGTCCAAGACATGGAGGGAATACCAAACAAACAACCGTGTAGATTTGTGGGTAAAACTAAACAGATATTGACTATAAAAGATACTAGCAATGTAGTTTAGTTTGTGGTTAAAAAAATCAAGATAAAATTCATATCTTGAACTGCATGGGTATGTGGAGTAAAGAGAGTGCTTGCCTCAAGGCATTTTAAATTTCCTTTTGTTTTTGAGAAGGAAGATAAATATGCCACTTACTTCAGACTTTAAGTTAATTGGGCAGATTAAAATTTTAAGGGTAGCCAGAAAAGAGGGATGTAAAATTTCGAAATTGAAGTTGAAAGGAGTGTGTGTGGGAGTCAGAGTTGATCCAAAAGATGGAAAGAAAAGGGTATTAAAAAGGAACATTCAAAAAACAGAAAAATGGAAAGTATAAATTAAGATGAAAGAAATGAATTGAAACATATAATTGATCTCAATCAATGTGAGTGAACTAAACTTTAGTTAGAAATAGGGATTTTCAGTAGGGATTTAAAAGAAACAAATTCAGCTATTATGGTATATACAGAAGATACAACTAAACCATAAAGGTATAGAGAGATTAAAATAAACAGAAGGACAACAGAATTCTAGGGAAAAGTTAAATAGCATAGACTTTATCTTAAAAGTATTACTGGACTAAAGAGGTTCATTAAATATTATTAAAGTTGAATTCTCTAAGAAGGTAATTCTAGACTTGCAAGCATCTAAAAACACACATCAAGCATCCAGAAGTATGAGAATACACATCATTTTGGGGCCCACATGAAATCTTTGCAGAAAATTAACCTCATTTAAACCAGAAAAGTCCCCATAAATTTTAAGGAGTTTTAGATTACACTCTCTAATCACAGCACAAATAATAAGTCAATAAAAAAATGAGAACAGATCATTGGAAGCAGGAATTCTTTTAATGACAAGTTTATTACAAATCTTCTTATTTAGGCTTGGCTAAATGAGGATTTTGATAAATTCATATCTTGTCACTTTCTGCAACTCTCTGTTTCATTTTTTCTTTAAAGCACAAAATATTTGGTTGATGCTTGAACAGCTTGTAAATTGGCTCTCTAAGGTCACCTACCACATGTGTGCATGCTCACTCTTTGGTTGGTTGACCTAATTTAATTTCAAAAACAAGCTGAATTTCAAAAATTCAATTTTTCATGTTAGCCCTATCATTAAAGACTCTGTCAATAATTAAAATTCAATTTAAAAAAGAACCCCTTGAAGAAATTATTTTTAAAGATCAGTGGTATGAATATTGATTATTGTTGTACTACAATTTTTTGTTTTAAACTACAATTATCAATCCTCATGGCAGAGTTCTTTTTCACCTTGGCTTCAGATACCCCAGGATGTTTCAAATGATCCCAAGGGCATACATTTCATTTAATTTTAATAGAAATAATAATAATGTATACAATTAGTTTGGAAAAGATAGAATCTATGAAGCTGGTTATAATAAAAATGTATTCATTATTAACTCCATAAAAGTGGGCACCAACAATTTTTTCTCATCATTTTATCTTGTATGATTAACATAATATTCAGCACATACATAGTAGATATTCAATAATTTTAATGGAAATAAAAATTAATGTTAAAGAGAAACCAAGATGGCGGCATAGGTAAGCACCTAAACTGCTGCCCTGCACAACAATTTCAAAACTACAACTAAAAGACAGAACAGACACCATCCAGAACCACAGGAAAGCTGGCTGAGTGGAAATTCTACAACTAGAAGGAAAGAGGAAAGCTCACGGAGAAGGAGCGGCAAAGAGCTGAGGTACAGAGACACGCGCACACAGAGAGGAAGGGCAGCTGAGTGCCTGGCTGGCTTTCTCTGGCGGGAGGGGGAAGGAAGCCCCCGACTGCACTGAACCCCAGTTCCGACTGCACTGAACCTCAGTTCCGGGTGAAACCCTGTGGACCCAGGCTCATACAGGGGGAGTTTGGACTGGCAGGTAGAGAGAAAGGCACACGGAGACTCAGAGACTCAGGGGAGCCGCAGCGGCAGGGGTCTGGAGTTGCGAGTGCACACAAAGACTGACTGCGGAGGTTACCACAAGCTATCCCTAGCAGAAGGGAGTTGGAAGCTCCTGACTGCACTGAACTCCAGTTCCGACTGCACTGAACCGCAGTTCCGGGCGAGCCCCTGGGGACCCACACTCTTACAGGGGAAATCTGTACTATAAGGTGGAAACTTGGGAACCATGGAAGGCAGAGGTCTGGAGACTTGCGCGCAAGGGCAGGGCTCACGGTAAGCCAAGACTGTCTGCTCCGCCCTGAGACTC
This sequence comes from Plecotus auritus, assembly GCF_963455305.1. Lineage (NCBI taxonomy): Eukaryota > Metazoa > Chordata > Mammalia > Chiroptera > Vespertilionidae > Plecotus > Plecotus auritus. The sequence goes on along the minus strand of NC_137771.1, from coordinate 181,903,294 downwards.
CACCCCTTCCAAGCTGAGCACAGAGGCTTTTGCAATCTGGCAAGGCTAATCCTATAAGGCTGTCTCCAGCACCGAAAATCTCCCAGTGTAGACACAGCTGATCCTCACAGCCAACTGGCCTGCAGGTCAATTCCTCCCAGTGATATCAACAACAGTCAAGACTTAACTACAACAAGGCTGTACACACAGTCCACAAAGGGGTGCACCAAGAGTGTCTACCTCAGGTTAACTGGGGAGGCTGACCCACTGGGCCATATAGGAAACCTATCACACAAAGCTACCCTACCAACTCAGGGAAGCAGTGAAAAATGGGGAGACGAAGAAACAGATCACAAACGAAAGAAATGGAGGAAAACAAATGACTGGATATAAAATTCAAAACCACAGTTATAAGGCTTTTCAAGAATATCCTAGAAAAGGCCAATAAATATAACGAGACCCTCGAAGATATGAAAAAAGACCAACTAGAAATTAAACATACACTGACTGAAATAAAAAATGACCCAACAGCAGACTAGAGGAATGCAAGAATCAAGTCAAAGATTTGAAATACAAAGAAGCAAAAAACACTCAACCGGAAAAGCAAAAAAAAAGAAAAAAGAATCCAAAAAGTTGAAGATAGTGTAAGAAGCCTCTGGGACAACTTCAAGCATACCAACATCAGAATTATGGGGGTGCCAGAAGAAGAGAGAGAGCAAGATACTGAAAACCTATTGGAAGAAATAATGACAGAAAACTTCCCTGACCTGGTGAAAGACATAGACTTACAAGTCCAGGAAGCGCACAGAACCCCAAACAAAAGGAATCCAAAGAGGACCACACCAAGACACATCATAATTAAAATGCCAAGAGCAAAAGACAAAGAGAGAATATTAAAAGCAGCAAGAGAAAAACAGTTAATTACCTACAAAGGAGCACCCATACAATTGTCAGCTGATTTCTCAACAGAAACTATGCAGGCCAAAAGGGAGTGGCAAGAAATATTCAAAGTGATGAATAGCAAGAACCTACAACCAAGACTACTCTACCCAGCAAAGCTGTTATTCAGAATGGAAGGTCAGATAAAGAGCTTCACAGATAAGAAAAAGCTAAAGGAGTTCATAACCACCAAACCAGTATTATATGAAATGCTGAAAGGTATTCTTTAAGAAGAGGAAGAAGAAAAAAGTAAAGAGAAAAATTATGAACAACAAATACATATCTATCAACAAGTGAACCTAAAAATTAAGTGAATTAAAAATCTGAGGAACTGAATCAACTGGTGAATATAATAGAATCAGGGGCATAGAAAAGGAGTGGACTGATAATTCTCAGGGGGAAAGAATGGGGGGGTGCAGGAAGAGAGTGGACAAAAATCGTACACCTATGGATGAGGACAGTGTGGAGGGAGGTAAGAGCAAAAGGTGGGGTGGGAACCGGGTGGAGGGGAGCTATGGGGGGGGGGGGAAAGGAGAAACAATTGTAATAATCTGAACAATAAAGATTTATTAAATTAAAAAAAGTCAAAAAAAATTAATGTTAATGTGGGCTGATAATTAAGTAGTCAAAACGGTCAGAAATAAAATAATGGCATCCTATCTAATGAAGAGGGCATATGCTAATTGACCATCATGACCTCACAAAGATGGTGGCGCCCACAGACAATAAGGAGGGAATATGCTAATTGACTGCCACACCCTCAAAAATGGCAGCGCCCACAGCCACAAGATGGTGGCGCCCAGTCCCCTCAGCCCCACTGGGTCCGGCCATTCCGTGTGCCTGCCTCCAGAGTCCCCCAGTCCTCTCAGCCCCCCAGCCACCCAGGGCTGGCCTGAGGCACAGGCAAGCCTCAGATGGTGGCTACCCAGCTGCCCAGGGCCGCCTGAGGCTCAGATAACCAGGGCTGGCCAAGGCTTGCACTGCGGGCAGTGGCAGCAGCACAGGTGTGATGGGGGCATCACCTTCCCCTGATCATTGGGTCACCTCCTGCCCCTGAGGGGTCCTGAACTGTGAGAGGGGGCTGAGGACTCCCCCTCCAGTGCATGAATTTTCATGCACTGGGCCTCTAGTCTAATATCAAGGGAAAGGCGTTCATAATCTTTAGTTATTTTATTTCATTCAGACAATGTGTATTCAGTGCTTACTCTGTGCCAGGAAATGTTCTAGGTGTTGTGTGATGACAGATATCATTCCTTGACTCTGTGGAACTTACAGTCTGGAGAGATACCACTTGTTAGGAACATGTAGGGTGATCACAAGTATCAGATTCTGAGCTTCTGAACAGTGTGGCCAGGGACTGGGGAAACTCAGTTCATCACCTAGTATATGCATTTTGCAATGAATTTTTAATATTACCAACAATTTGACCACTTACAATAATTGTTTAACGCCCACAGTTGACACAATATCCATAATCTCATTTGAGAAGAAAGACCAAATATTATCACTAATTTACACATGAGGATAATTAAGTCCAGAACCTAGATCTCCTGAATCCAAATTCTTGAAGATAAAGGTGATGCTCCCTTTTTAAAAATTAGGTTTTGGTATTTGCTTGTCTTTAGTAAATATTTAAATTAAAAAAATCATATTCTTTTTAAATATTTGGCATTAGCAAATCTGGCTGATTGTCAGAACTTGTCACTTTTCGGCTGGAGAGATTCGGTCAGGAAGTCCTTGGTTATATGATCAGTAGTCCCTGGAAGCGAGGCTGGTTGGACATTGCATTAGCTCTCTGTGAACTTTTGAAGAGAGACAAGTAGATTATGCATCTCTGTGTTCACAGTGTCCCCCACTTAATGAGGCTGGCTGATCAAAGGTGGGTCAGCAATGAGAGCGTGGCCTCCACGCCATTCTGACAGCCATATCCCAGGGCCCAGGCCCTTATGACATGGCAGCTCAAATTATCTCCCCCAAATGGTTCTGCCTGTCATTCCTCTGCTCAGAAGTCTTAGGTGGCTCTCTCTTGCCTACTAAATATTGATCAAATCCTTCAGACTTCCATCAAAGTTTTCCACAGTCCTTTTGAAGTTTATTGTCTTCTGCTCACCTCTCCTTCATGCAACACGTCTCTCCTTGTATCATAGAGAGCCTGGTCTCCACCACACTGGTTCTCTCAATTGCCACAGTACACTTGGTCTTTGCTCAACTTTATGCCTTTGCTCAAGCTGTTTCTTCTGTCTAGAATACTCTCTCCTGCTATTTTATTGGTATACTAGAGGCCTGGTGCACAAAATTCATGCACTGGGGGAGGTTTCCCTCAGCCCGGCCTGCACCCTCTCACAGTTTGGGACCCCTTGCTCCTTATCGCCTGCCTGCTTGCTGCTCCTTACCACTCGGCTCATTCCTCCTTAGCTCTGCTGCAGAGGTGGGAAAGGCTCCACCACCGCCACTGTGCTCACCAGCTGTGAGCCCAGCTTCTGGCTGAGCGGTGCTCCCCCTGTGGGAGCACACTGACTACCAGGGGGCAGCTCCTACATTGAGTGTCTGCCCCCTGGTGGTCAGTGCACAACATAGCGACCAGTGGTTTTGGTCGTTCCACCATAACAGTCACTTAGGCTTTTATTATATAGATACATAGAATTCCAATGCATCCTTAATAATTTCTGATTTCTCCTTGGATTCTTGATGATAATGCATCTCTTTTCCCCCTGCTCCCACTATGAGCCCTTAGTTTGTGTTGCCTCCAAGATCCTTATCCCTTTCTACTTTCAATCAGCTACAGGGTCACAAGTCAAGAGTTTAGGAGAGGCTTGCACTCAGTGCCAACCTTTCATTCATACTGACCCTGGTTCAATTTCTGTCATATGTTTTATAGATGCTTCCTGAATTCCCAGAATTAATCAATTCCACCATGTAAGGTAACCAGAAACACCAGAACCCACTTCTGCAGAATCAATTTGACCTTGACAAAGTTTCCTCCACTGAAAAATGAATGCAATGACACAGGGAAGTGGCAACATTGTCACAATCACAAAGTAAGTGACACATACAACATGCTACCTGATATCTATTTTTAAAAATGAAGACAACAGAAAGTCAAGGAAGGCACTGGAAATTAAAACTGTTCAGTATTGCCAAAATGTTACTAATGAAATTGTCTAGTGATCCCAGAAATTGACACAGCCAAGGAGAAAAAGTTTTCTCACTTCATGCTTATTTTCCCCCATATTGCAAAGTTAATTTGTATCTAGCTCTTCTAAACTTTTATCTTGCTGGCTTTCACTCTCCCAAATTAAATATATATATATATTGAATTGCTCTCAACATCTCGCTGGCTTGATCTGGAATGCATGCATAATTTAAGCTGATTGACTATTTTGCCACATTAGTGTGGAAAATATCTGAATCCCCAACACAGTAAAAGAAAATGACAGGTTTAAATGCCACTTGGCATCACCTTCCTTGATTTCAGCCAGGTAATTAAGGCTGTCTAGGAGGCTGAAATGGAAATTTGCCTTTAGCTGCAGGACTCACTCATGAGCACTCAAAGTCCAGAAAAAGGACTCTGTCATTAGCTGATGCAAAGTCTTCTTTCCTTGGAAACAAGATAAAATAAATACAGCCCTTAGATTATTTGCTTTTCTCTTTTTCAAAGATGTTTTGAATTGATTTCCTTTTTAACCAAAGAAAATGGGGTTTAGAAAGTGCTTTCATTAGTAGTAGAATTTAATTAACTTTGAAATATACCAAAAGGCACTCTGAAAATCCTCAAGTTTTGTTAGAAAGAAACAACTAATGAAGCAGCCAAATCACTCCAGGTTATAGTTGCTTTTGGTTTCCCCTCCCCACTCCAGCCCTCTGCCTTCTCTAACCTGGGGTGGCTTTTTACCCTGTGTGGCACCAAATGTGCTCTCCTTTGCTCCCTTCCTGAGTGTGAAGACAAGGTGCCCGCCGCAGTCACAGTTGCAGCAACCTGACTATAGCACTCACAGAGCTAAAGAGGAAATCTACCCGGAGTCGGGATGTGGCAAACTGGAAAATGAGGGCAGAGGAGCCTCCAGCATTGTCTGGAGACCAAGACACCAAGGACCTGGGAGACGCCTGCACGCTGGGTGTTGGTGGATGTGTCCCCTGTTGTAGTGCAGGGGCAGTTCATCAGGCCTCACCAAGCCAGGGTATTCCTTAGGGCTCTCAAATTCTTTTTGTTTTCTTTCCATGCTTATCAATAACAATTTTGATCTTACTTCTAAGTTACCTTGACACTGGGAATGGGGGTGAAGGACATGAGTATTCTGGTCACTGGAAAGGGATGGCTCTAATAAAGAAAAACATGTGTCCTGTACTGGCTAAGTTCTGGGGATTTAACAGCAATATACTAAGAATTATCCTGCATGGAGTTTATATTCTAGAAGAGGAAGATGGACAATACACATATGAACACACAAACAAACAAGATTGATTTATGTAATAATGACTACTATAGAGAAAGTTTCTGAGGGTGAGCTCATTACAAAGGGTAACTGCAGATGGAGTGGTCAGAAAGGCTTCTGTGAGGTGGTGCTATTGGGATTGAGACTGAAGGACAGGCAGGAGGTAACCATGTGAATATCTGGGAATTCTGAGCAAAGGGAACAGCAAGAGCAAAGGCCTTGAGACAGGAATGAGTTTATACGTGGGAACAGAAAGGAGGCCTGTGTGCCTGGAACACAGTGAATGTAAGTGTGAGCAGCAGGAGATGGGATCAAAGTAGTTCAAATCTGATTATCTCTATAGATGCTAAAAAAATAAAGTTTGGGAACCTGGGAAAACGGGGACCAACCAGACCTTGGACCAAAGTGGATTAAGATGGATATTTATCCTAATAATTTCTTCCACCAGCCAATCTTAGACAATAATTCCTCATTCATTATTTCTCTTCCCCCAAGAAAGCCCCCTTGTTCTCTGAACTATCACTGCAATTCTCCTAACACATTCTGCTAGTTCATGCCCTGGATTTTTGCACACACTCTTTCTTTGCTCAGAATGTCTTTCCTCCATTCTCTGCCTGAAGAAATCTCAATCCCACCCACATTCAGCTACAATGTTCTCTTTCCTGTACATATCCCAAACAAAGGTAAATGTTCATGCAGAAGTTTGTATAACTATTATAACATCTTTCAAATTGTATTGTGTTTGTCCTTTTCTCTTCCTAGACCAGGAGTTCCACATAGGGCAGAACACGTTCTGACCCATCTTTGCATTCTCAGTGCCCAATAGAGCAGGAGATACATGGTAGATGCTCAATAAATGTAGGAAGGAAGAAAAGGAGGAGAGGGAAGGAGGTGACAAAGATTCTCTCCTTGACCAACCTCTGATCAGATGCCTCTGAATTATCCTGTCACCTAGCCCTGACTTATAGGCTTCTGTGTTCATCTTTACATTGTCCAATTTAGCAAGAATCCTGCTATGTTGGTTTAGCTACAATTGCCCATTCTTCATATTTAATCACTCTCCATGCCTAATCAGGTTCCTCATACTCCCCCACCCTCAGGTGACTTCTGATCACTCTGGCCTGCTATCCACACCCCCTACTCCTGATGTTTTCTCTTAGTGAGTTTCTGTCACTGACTCCCATGCCTGCCCCTTGGCTATAAATTCCCACTTTTCCTGGTTGTGTTCACAGCACAATCTATCTCCCTTATTGAGCAACCCCATTGCTGTGGCCCCTAAAACTGTTGTCATAGCCCCCACCCTTGAAGAAAGTGTGTCTTATTGTCTTTAAGAAGTGTCATGAATAATTGTTTCTTTAACAGAGGAAAGCTCAGAAGCATCACTCTAGGTCATTCAGCTAATGGCAAGATTTAAACCTGGGCCTTCAAGCTTAAGGTTCAACATGTATTCTGTACATCAGGCCACTTTAAAGAAGTGTTCCTGGGGAAAGTCTTGATGGGACAAGTTGGTCTTGAGTGATTCTGCTCTTCCCTTTTTATGCCCTTCTTGATTAACATTTCTCCTTTCTCCACAGCTTTTCCTCTTACATTCCTCTCATTCCCTGGTCCCATTCCTACTCACATTCCTGCTGGGATGATCTGACCAGTGACTAATCACCTAGGGGGAATCAATTTTGTGGGCAGAGTCCCTGTGAAAAAAATGTTCTCTTTAAAAGAACATTGGCAAATGAGATAAAATTCAAACAACTGGTACATCTGGGTGAAGAGTGTATGGAAGTTTCTTGTACTGTCGATGAAATTTTCCTGTAAGTTTCAAATATCACAATAAAAAGTTACAAGAAGAAGGAGAGGAGAGGGGGAGAGAAGAAGAAAACATTGGCAGCATTTAGTGTAGATGAAATGACCTTGGTGATGAACCAATAGCCTGAAGGTTGGAAGCCTGAATCTGTTCCTGATTCAACCACCACCCTGTTGTGAGACCTTGGCCAAGCCACCCTGTCTCAGATTTTATTTTATTTTCAGGGAAATGAGGGGACTAGAGTAGATCATCCCTGTTCTGTTTATTTATTGCTGCATAACAAACCACCCCAAATCTTAGTGGCTTAAAATAAAAATTTATGATTATCTTTCATGGCTCTTTGGACTCTCTAGGCCCAGTCCTGTGCTTTTCACTTGAAGAACCATTGAGGTTACAGTCAGGTAGAAGTTGGGTTTGGCATTCCCTGAGGCAACAGCTTTCCACTATTTTAACTAGTTTTTATTTTTATTTATTTATTTTTAATTATTCCAGATAGTACTACTTCTTGATATTTCAGTTTTCTCCCTCTTCCATAATCACATATGCACATCCTTCCAGCCTACCCAAATCTTCTCATGACAATTATACCATAATTTGGGCTAGTTCAATGTTCTGTGTTTATTATTACAAGACTATGTAAAATTTCTTTGCAACTGAATCATGTAGTATTTACTGATCACTTTTCCTGTCCTGCATTTTTTTTCTTAAATTTGCTTATTTGCCTATGTAGTTAACACCAATTTTCCAAACCTCTGCTAACTATTCAGATCTTGTGTCTAGATCTTCAGAAACATCAGTTATTTGATCAGTTATCTTTTTTTGAAGAATTTCTCTTAGGCCTTCTATTGTACTCCAGTCTGCTGATTTTGACTTTTTTGCTGAAAGCATAGTAGTACCTTATAATCTGCCTTTTTAGTCATCCTTCAAACTCCCTTTACTTCTTTGGTGTGTTGGACCCTCTGTTTCTATATCCATATGCCCTTTAAAAAATTTCTCCATTGTTTAAATCAAGTACATCCTTTGGCAAAGCAGAAATCTCTGAAAAAGGTAAAATTTTCAGAACTCACATCTCTGAAGATGTGTTTATTTTATTCTTGCACCTGATTGATAGTTTAGTTGGTTATGATATTCTAAGTTAGGAATCATCTCATTCAGAATTTTGAAGGATCCTTTCCATGATCTTCTAGCTTCTGGTGTAGCTGTTGAAAGAAACCTAAAACTATTCCAATTCATGGTCCTTTGTATGTAATTATGTTTTTTCCTTTCTCCCCTCTCTTCAATTTTACTCCTCTCTCTTTCTCTCCTCCTCATCCTCCTTCTTCCTCTTCTTCTCTCCCCCCCTCTCTATATCCCTCCATATCTCCCTCCATCTATTATAGTATTTTGATCTATTGTGCTGGTACTTGACAGGCTCTCTTAATCTCGAAACTGGTGTCATTCAGTTCTGAAAATTTTTCCTGACTTATTTGGTTTGTGATTTTTCTCCCTTTCATTTCCTTTCTTCTCCTCTTTTGGAAACCCTGTTATTTAGACATTGGACATCAAGGGCTAATCATTTTATTTTCTCATCTTTTTTTCCTATTTTTATATTTATCATTTTATTCTATTTTATAGTGTACACCTTCAACCTTAAATTCTGGGGGTTTTTTTCTATTGAGTTTTTATGTCTGCTGTCATATTTTCAATTTCTAAGTACTCCTTTGTTAGTATGCTTTTAATAGCATCTTCTTCTTCTTTTTTAATCCTCACCTGTGAATAAGTTTTTAATTATTTGAGAAAGAGAGAGAGATAGAGAAAAACATCGATGTGAGAGAGAAACATTAATTGGTTGCCTCCCAAACATGCCCTGACCAGGATAGAACATGCAACCCTGGGTATGTGCCCTGACTGGGAATCAAACCCGCCACCTTTTAGTGCACAGGATGATGCTCTAATAAGCTGAGTCACACTAGCTAGGACAGCATCCTCTTCTTTTCTCATGGTTGTACTATCACTTCTTGATTCTCTGAAGATATGATCTATAGGGTGTCCCAAAAAATATATACACACATTGAATAATTATAAAGGCAGTGTTTATTAAAATACATTTTCTTTTCATTAAACAGCTATCAGTATATACATTTTTTGGGGGATACCCTATATATTTGTCTTCTCCCCAAATACTGTTTTCTCTAAGGTGCCTATAGTATTCACCTCTGTATTTCAAATTAGAGATAGATGGTGATCTTTGGGGTACCAAAAAACTAAATAGTCCAGGTCACAAGAGGAGTTTAGAAAAGTTCTGGACTCATGCTGTGGGACTTGTTGACTATGACATCTAATAGTGAGTTGGAGCATCTTGTATCAGTATGTGTAAATCATTTCTGTAAGGCTGATCATATTTCTGGGGAAGAATCTTTTTAGTCTTATAGTGGGGGGAACAATCTGGTTGCTGGCATTCTTAGAGCTGTGTTGGTGGAGCTGACTAGAGACCTCAATATTTAGGATACTACATTATTTTATTGTCATTGTTTTCAGTATGGTACCCTACTCCCAAATGTGCCTGGTATCACCTAGTCCAGAGAAGATCTGTTTTATACTACCCAGAGTTACATTTCCTGTCTTCTACCAAAGTGGGGGTGGGTGTTCATCTGGTTGCAAGGTATGGGGTACGGATTTAGATATCTAACTGTGTCATAATCGAACTTCTAATCAAGCCTGTCCATTCCCAAGTCCCGAGGTAATTGGTGTATAGGTTTTTGAGGGATTCTGTATGTAAATAGGTTGTTTTTACAACTTTTAGTGTGCTGGTTTAAAATTAAACTTTTCCTGAGTTGCTAAGTTAGTTAGCACCCATTCATTTACATTTTGTCTTCTAAAATTTTGTTGTTTCAATTTTGTCTCTTTTCACTTTCTCTACTTTTGTGAATTTTGCCTTTTATAATACATCTCTTTACTGTTGTTTAAATGGAGTTTGGTAATGGAGAAAAACAACATATAGGTTTTCAGCCCCTATTTTTACCCAGTGTTCCCTAAGGAAGATGCCTTGAATTGGGAGGATTGGGGGCAAGAACAGAAAGATTCAGATCACAGTATTTCCTAAGGCTTAAAGGTGTTTGATTTTTGAGGTTAAATCCACATTTCAATTTGCTTTCTAGTTTGTGGACCTTGCAAAAAGTATTGAGGTCACCACATTATTATCACTCCCACCTCTGTCAGTATGACAATAGCTATGATTCACTCAGTGATTACTCCATGCCTCTGCCAAACCAGGCACTTATAAACTTTATCTCAGTTAATCCTTATACCAACTGCATAAGGTAGGTAGTTTTATTATTCTCATTTTAAGGATGAGAAAAATAATGCTAGGAGAGATTAAATAACTTGCCCAAAGTTATAAAGTTAAAACTTGGAGGAATCAGGATTCCAGCACGGGTCTATCCAGCTCATAGTTGCTGTGATATGATGTTTCTGCTTGTTGCAGGTTTCCACTGCCTTGCCTGAGCAACTTTCCTCTACCACCACCCCAACCCCCACTGCCATTGCCATTGCTGCCTGTGTCACCCATAACATCAGTTTCACAGAATGCACTTAATAAGTGTACAAGTAAATAAATTTCAGAATGTGGGTGCAAGGGAATTATTGTGTTTAAGACAGCTTTCCTAGGATCTTTGAGGGGTATGCAATGAAAGCAAACATACCTTCAAGAAAACATAGTCTATTTTCAGAAGTAGAAACTCCCTGGTCCTGATGCTCTTGTGTTCTTTCTATATTTATTATTTTTTTTAATTTTATTGTTTAAGGTATTACAAATAGTAGTACATATGTCTCTTTTTTTCCCCCCACTGACCTCCCCGCAGCCTCCTCTACCCCCCGGCAATTGCCCTCGTCCCCCCGCCCCCAGTATCTTGTATCTGTTGGTTGTGCTTATATGCATGCATACAAGTCCTTCAGTTGATCTCTTACCCCCACAACCATCCCCTACATTCCCGCTGTAGTTTGACAGTCTGTTCGATGCTTCTTTGCCTCTGTCTATTTTTGTTCAACAGTTTGTTATGTTCTTTATTATCCATAAATAAGTGAGATCATGTGGTATTTATCTTTCACTGACTGGCTTATTTCACTTAGCATAATGCTCTCCAGATTCATCCATGCTGTTGCAAATGGTAAGAATTCCTTCTTTTTTACCACAGCATAGTATTCCATTGTGTAGATGTACCACAGTTTTCTAATCCATTCATCTGCTGATGGGCATTTAGGCTGTTTCCAAATCTTAGCTATTGTAAATTGTGCTTCTGTGAACATAGGGGTGCATATATCCTTTCTGATTGGTGTTTCTGTTTTCTTGGGATATATTCCTAGAAGTGGTATTACTGGGTCACATGGCAGTTCCATTTTTAATTTTTGGAGGAAATGCCATACTGTTTTCCACAGTGGCTGCACCAGTCTGCATTCCCACCAGCAGTGAAGAAGGGTTTCTTTTCCTCCGCATCCTCTCCAGAACTTGTCATTTGTTGATTTGTTGATGATAGCCATTCTGACAGGTGTGAGATGGTACCTCATTGTCGTTTTGATTTGCATCTCTTAGATGATTAGTGACTTTGAGCATGTTTCCATATGTCTCTTGGATTTCTGAATGTCCTCTTTCAAAAAGTGTCTATTTAGGTCCTTTGCCCATTTTTTGATTGGATTGATTATCTCTCTTTTGTTAAGTTGTATGAGTTCCTTGTAAATGTTGGAGATTAAACCCTTATCGGAGATAACATTGGCAAATATATTCTCCAATGCAGTGGGCTTTCTTGTTTTGTTGATGGTTTCTTTTGCTGTGCAGAAGCCTTTTATTTTGATGTAGTCCCATTTGTTTATTTTCTCTTTAGTTTCCATTGCCCTAGGACAGTGGTCGGCAAACTGCGACTCACGAGCCACATGCGGCTCTTTGACCCCTTGAGTGTGGCTCTTGCACAAAATACCACGTGCGGGTGCGCACGTACAGTGCGATTGAAACTTCATGGCCCATGCGCAGAAGTCGGTTTTCGGCTCTTAAAAGAAATTTCAATCGTTGTACTGTTGATATTTGGCTCTGTTGACTAATGAGTTTGCCAACCACTGCCCTAGGAGCTGTATCGGTAAAGATATTGCTACGACAAATGTCTGCTATTTTGTTGCCTATGGCTTCTTCTAAGATTTTTATGGTTTCCCATCTTACGTTTAAGTCCTTTATCCAGTTTGAGTTTATTTTTGTGTATGGTGTAAGTTGGTGGTCTAGTTTCATTTTTTTGCCTGTATCTGTCCAATTTTCCCAACACCATTTATTGAAGAGACTGTCTTGTATCCATTGTATGTTCTTGCCTCCTTTGTCAAATATTAATTGAGCATACTGTCTTGTGTTGATCTCTGGGTTCTCTGTTCTGTTCCACTGGTCTATATGTCTATTCTTTTGCCAGTACCAGGCAGTTTTGAGAACAATGGCATTGTAGTATAGCTTGATATCTGGTATTGTGATCCCTCCAACATTGTTCTTCTTTCTCAAGATTGTTGCAGCTATTCGGGGTCTTTTTTTATTCCAGATGAATTTTTGGAGAATTTGTTCTAGGTCTTTGAAGTATGCCCTTGGTATTTTAATGGGGATTGCATTGAATTTATAGATTACTTTGGGTAGTATGGACATTTTAATGAAGTTGATTCTACCAATCCATAAACATGGTATATTCTTCCATTTGTTCATGTCTTCCTCTCTCTCTTTTTTTAGCATCCTGAAATTTTCTGAGTACAGGTCTTTTGTTTCCTTGGTTAAGTTTATTCCTAGGCATCTTAATTTTTTTGTTGCAATAGTAAATGGGATTGCTTTTTTAATTTCTCTTTCTGTGAAGTTCATTATTGGTGTATAGAAAAGCCATAGACTTCTGGGTGTTAATTTTGTATCCTACTACATTGCCAAATTCATTTATTAAGTCTAGTAGTTTTTTGATGGAGTCTTTGGGGTTTTCTATATACAATATCATGTCATCTGCAAATAAGGACAGTTTTACTTCTTCTTTTCCAATGTGGATGCCTTTTATTTCTTCTTCTTGTCTGATTGCAATGACTAGTACTTCCAGTACTATGTCGAAGAGGAGTGGTGAGAGTGGGCATCCCTGTCTTGTTCCTGTTCTTAAGGGAAATGGTTGTAGTTTTTGCCCATTGAGTATGATGTTGGCTGTGGTTTGTCATATGTGGCTTTTATTATGTTAAGGTATGATCCTTCTATTCCCACCTTGCTGAGAGTTTTTATCAAGAAAGGGTGTTGGATTTTGTCAAATGCTTTTTCTGCATCTATGAATATGATTATATGGTTTTTATCCCTCAGTTTGTTTATGTGGTGTATCACATTTATTGATTTGCAGATGTTGTACCATCCTTGTATTCCCAGGATAAATCCCACTTGGTCATGGTGTATGATTTTTCTAATGTAGTGCTGGATTCGATTTGCTAGAATTTTGTTGAGGATTTTGACATCTATGTTCATGAGGGATATTGGCCTGTAATTCTCTTTCTTTGTATTGTCTTTATCTGGTTTTGAGATTAGGGTAATGCTGGCTTCGTAGAAAGAGCTTGGAAGTGCTCTTTGCTCTTTTTTTGAACAGTCTGAGGAAGATAGGTTTTATTTCTTCTTTAACTGTTTGATAAAACTCCCCTGTGAAGCTGTCTGGTCCAGGGCTTTTGTTTGTTGGAAGTTTTTTAATTACTGCTTCAATTTCCTCCGTAGTTATCGGCCTATTCAGATTTTTTTATTCCTCCTGGTTGAGTTTTGGAAGGTCGCATTTTTTTTAGGAATATATTCATTTCTTCTAGGTTGACCAGTTTGTTGGAGTAGAGTTGTTCATAGTATTTTTTATGATTCTTCATATTTCTGTGGGGTCTGTTGTTATTTCACCTCTTTCATTTCTGATTTTGTTTATTTGGGTCCTCTCTCTTTGCTTCTTGGTGAGCCTGGATAGAAGTTCATCAATCTTGTTTATCCTTTCAAAGAACCAGCTCTTAGTTTCATTGATCTTTTGTATTGTTTTTTTGGTCTCTATGCCATTTATTTCCTCTCTGATCTTTATTATTTCCTTCCTTCTGATCACATGGGACTTTTCTTGTTGCTCTCTTTCTAATTCTTTAATTTGCAGAGTTAGATGGTTTATTACCAGTTTTTTGTTTTTGTTTTTTGAGGGAGGCCTGTAATGCAATAACTTCCCTCTCAGGACTGCTTTCACTGTGTCCCAAAGATTTTGGATTATTGTGTTTTCATTATTGTTTGTTTCCAGGATGTGTTTTATTTCTTCTTTGATCTCTTTGGTAACCCACTCATTGTTTAATAGTGTGCTATTTAGCCTCCAAGTGTTTGAATTTTTGTGATTTTTTTTTTTACTGTAATTGATTACTAATTTTATGCCATTGTGATCTGAGAAGATGCTTGATATGATTTCTTTTTTTTTAAAAATATATTTTATTGATTTTTTTTTTTTTTACAGAGAGGAAGGAAGAAGGATAGATAATCAGAAACATCGATGAGAGAGAAACATCGATCAGCTGCCTCTTGCACACCTCCTACTGGGGATGTGCCCACAACCAAGTTACATGCCCTTGACCGGAATCGAACCCGGGACTTTTCAGTCTGCAGGCCAACGCTCTATCCACTGAGCCAAACCGGTTTCGGCACTTGATATGATTTCAATCCTCTTGAATTTGGAGAGACTTTGCCTGTGTTCCAATATGTGGTCTATATTTGAAAATGTCCCATGTTGCTTGAGAAGAATGTATATTCTGTAGTTTTGAGGTGGAATGTTCTAAATATGTCAATTAAGTCCATCTGATCTAGTGAGTCATTTAAGATTGATGTTTCATTGCCAATTTTTTGTCTACAGGACTTATCCAGTGATGCTAATGGGTTATTAAAGTCTCCTACTATGATTGTGTTGCTGTCATTCTCTCCCCTGATATCTTCCAGAAGTTTTTTTATGTATTTAGGTGCTCCTGCATTGGGTGCATAAATGTTTACAGAGTTATATCCTCTTATTGTATCGATTCCTTTAGAATTATGAAGTGGCCTTTATTGTCTCTTGTTATAGTCTTCACTTTGAGGTCTATTTTGTCAGATATAAGTATTGCTACCCTAGCTTCTTTTTCATTTGCATTTGCCTGATAGATATTTTTCCATCCATTTGCTTTCAGTCTGTGTGAGTCCCTTGTTCTGAGGTGGGTCTCCTGTAAACAGCATATATATGGGTCATGTTTTCTTATCCATTCACTCACTCGATGTCTTTTGATTGGAGCATTTAATCCATTTACATTTAATGTTATTATTGATAGGTACTTGTTTGTAGCCATTTCTGTACTTCATGCCTGTGTTCCTTCCTCCCTTTCTATTTCTTCTTTTTACAGCATTCCCTTTAGCATTTCTTGCATTGCTGGCTTGGTAGTGATAAAATCCCTTAGCCTTTTTTTTTGTCTGAAAAGCTCCTGATTTTGCCTTCAATTTTGATTGATAGTCTTGCTGGATAGAGTATTCTTGGATTCAGTCCTTTGCTTTGCATCATTTTGTATACCTCCTTCCATTCCCTTCTAGCTTGATGTGTTTCTGTTGAGAAATCATTAGATAATCTGATGGGGATTCTTTGTAGGTAACTCTCTGCCTCTCTCTTGCAGCCTTTAGGATTCTCTCTTTGTCGTTAACATTTGCCATTGTTATTATGACGTGTCTTGGTGTGGGTCTTTTGTGACTCTCTGTATTTGTGTAACTTTTTTCTTCCCCATATCCAGGAAGTTTTCTGTCATTATTTCTTCAAATAGATTTTCTAATCCTTGCTGCTCTACTTGTCCTTCTGGCAGCCCCATTATACGTATGTTACTTCATTTTGTGTTGTCCCAAAGCTCCCTAAGGCTCTCCTCCTGCTTTTTTATTTTTTTCTCCAATTGCTGTTCAGATTGAGCTTGTTTCTCTACCTTATCTTCTAACTCACTAATTCGGTACTCTGATTCTTCTAGTCTACTGTTGAAACCTTCCATTGTGTTTTTGATTATAGCTATATCACTTTTGATTTCTTCCTGAGTTTTGCATAGGTTGTTGATTTTCTCATCCATCCAGTGTATGAACTATATAACCATTACTCTGAATTCTTTTTCTGTCATGTTGCATGCTTCCATTTCACTTATTTCTTTTCTTGGCGACTCCCCATTTTCTTTCCTCTGGGGATTGTGGTATCTCCCCATTCTGACTATCACCAGAAGGCTCAAATGTCGAGTTGCATGGGCCTGGTCTGTGTGCAGTAGGAGGTTTGCACCACCCGAGTGTCACTGAAGAGCTCCGACACCAAGACGTGTGGCTGCTGTGGGTTGGTGGGAGCCACGCTCACCCAGGATCAGAGTCACTGGCTCTCAGTTTGGCCTCGTGCATACACTTAGAATCAGGGACCCTGCCTGCACCATGCTGAAACAGAGTCCCCGCACCAAGAACTGGAGTCACTGGCTCTTAGTGTGAATGTACTGGGAATCAGGGATCCCAGGCACACATGATGAGAAACAGAGTCAAGTCACTGGTGCTCAGTGCTGCCTCTTATGTGGAGAATCAGGGTCCCGGTCTGCATGGGGGACTAGGTTGCACAGTAGCACTGTGTCGGCAGGAAGTCCACTCCTGCGCTATGGAAAACAAACTTTCATGTTCACTTGCCCAGAATTGAAGTCAGGTGGCACTGCTGCTCTGCGTGGGTGTGGGGTTTGGTTGCCCGACTGCATTGCAGGGAACAGATTCCCAGTGTCCGCACACTCCCAGGCTCAAATTCCTGTAGCGACACTGTGGCCCTGTGTGAGGGGCGGGTCTCGCAGTTCCTATGGTGCTGCTGTGAGCCTGTGGGGAGGGGAATAGGCTCTGTGACTCACAGAAATCTGTGACCAGGATGTCTGGATTCTTGGTGTCTTTGGGTTTGCAGTTGTGGTTGCAGGTCTCTGTTCCCAGTGGCTTCGGGGTCCAGTTTGCATCTGAGACCAGACTGGGTGGTGCTGAGGCCAGGATCCTAGTTTCAAGCAGATCTTTTTTTCAAGATGGCATGGTCTCTGTGCCTGCTCTGGCTGCCCCCGGAGTGTCCATGGTGGTAGTGGGGCTCCACCATCAAAGACTGCCCAGTTTGGCAACCCCTTGGAAGACCTGCAAGATCTAACTGTCCCTAGCTCTTACACACACACACACACACACACCACACATGTCCACACACTTCTCTATCACTCCCTGACTCTCTCACACTCGCTAACTTCCTGCCGGTTGCTATCTTCAGAATCCCCTCTTTCTGTATTTCTTTTACAGTAATTGGTCCTTCAAGACTTTCTATCTCTGCTGGGGTAAATTTTCATTTCATATTTTCTAGAAAATTATTTCATCAAAATTTTCAAATGTATCTGCTTAAATTTACTGATTAGTATCATAGTTTTAAATTTTCTTCTGTTTTTTTTTTCTCTCTCTCCCTTGTCATTTCTAATTTTATCCATTTATACTTTAGTCTTTGGTAAAAACAAAACAAAACAAAACACATCCACAATTGGTTATCTAGTAGTTTAAACATTTCTGTTGATTTTTTTTTTTTCCCCCACAGAGCCAGATCTTACTTCTATCTATTACTTCTGCTGGTTTTCTATTTTCTTTCATTGATTTCTGCTTTGATCCATGTTAATTGTTTCTTTTGGTTTACTTTCTTATTCTTTTAAAAATTTTTGAGTATTTAATTCTTTAATTTTTATGCATACAGGTATTTAATAATATAAAATTTCCTCTGAAAGCTACTTTAGCTCTATTTCACAGATTCTGCTATATGGTGTGTTCAATTATTTTTCAAGGAATTCTGTATCTTTTCTTTGAACAAAGAATTATTTAATAGCATTTTAAAATTTCTAGGTGGAAGGGTCTTTTTTAAATTTAATGTTTATATTTTTGAAATTTATTGAGGATTTTTTTTGTAGCCTAACATATAGTCAGCTTTTCTAACTTTTCTCCATGCCCACCATTTTCATTTGTGGATGTGTCTTTTTGACAAAAACTTCATTGCCTATAGCAGAGGTTTCTAAGCAGGCCAAGCCCAGCTCACCACTTGTTTTTGTAAACAAAGCTTCATTGGGACATGGCCACACCTTTCTATTTACTCATTGTCTGTAGCTGACTTCTACATTGGCAGAATTGGATAGCTGTATCAGAGACTACATGGCACATAAAGCCAATTTTTTTACTATCTATGTAAAATATTTATTATCTATTTTAGGCTTGTTAAGCCTAAAATACTACCTATAGGCTGAAAGTCTGCTAATCCCTGGTATATATGAACATTATTTGTTCCTTACTCCATTTTATAATAATTTTTTGTAGAATTTGATTCCATTCATTTTCTGTTACTCACGTTATATGTTAGATGGCCAGCACTGTCTAATGGAATTTTTCTACAATGATGAAATATTCTGCACTCTGTAATGGTAACCACGAACCACATGTGGATGTTAAGAACTTAAAATATGGCTAATGTGACTGAACTACTAAACTTTTAATTATATTTAATTTTAATTAAATAAATATTAAAATAGCCAGATGTGGTTAATGGCTCCAGAATTATAAATCACAATACTATAGTCTTAGACAGGGAAAGTGTTCAGGAGAGTCTTTCTAGCCTCCTAAGAAATGGGAAGTTTGGGCAAAAAAATTGCTTCATATTTTCTAAGATCTAATGACTGTTCTCCTTTCTTTCATTTTATATGAGCTTTCTCATTTCTTTTTCTCCATTTTCCCTCTCCTGCTCAAACTGGCTCCACTCTTGGCATTCTCTCCTCAGTTCTGGGTTCTCCCCCAGAGGGATATTTGCTTGGTTAGTTTCAATACTTTATAGGTCCCAGATCACTCTGGTACTACCTGAGTTTTCCATGAGCTTCTTGTATTCACCTGTGAATTGGAGTCTGCAAAGTAGCCTCCCAAACTCTGTCCTCAAAGGGCCAATCAAGCTTTCCAGTGAGTGGTTATCAGCACTTTGGTGTCCTCTGGCTCTCAAGGCCATTAGAAGTTTCTTTGTATTCCTTTCATATTCTCCCACATCATTTTTGATATGACATAGTTCTTGCTGATATCTATACTAATAAAAGGGTAATATGCTAATTAAACAGGATAGACCGGACATCTTTCAGACATCCTGTCTGGATGTCCTTCCGGACAAAGCTGTGGTGGTGGGGCTGAGGTAGAGTGGTTATGGGTGATCAGGAAGGCAGGGGAGCAGTTTGGGTTGATCAGGCCAGCAGGGGAACAGTTTGGAGTGATCAGGCTGGCATGGGAATAGTTAGGGGCAATCAGGCAGGCAGGCAGAGGTGGTTAGGGGTGATCAAGCAGGCAGGCTGAGGCAGTTAGGAGCGATCAGGCAGGCAGGCAGAGGGGTTGTGGGGATCAGCTAGGCAGGTGAGCAGTTAGGAGCCAGTGGTCCTGGATTGCGTGAGGGATGTCCAACTTCTGGTTTAGGCCCGATCCCTGTGTCTGACTGCCAGTTTAGGCCCGATCCCTGTGTCCCACTGCCAGTTTAGGCCAGATGCCTGTGTCCAACTGCCAGTTTAAACAGTCAGACATCCCCCAAAGGGTTCTGGATTGGAGAGGGTGCAGGCCAGGATGAGGGACCTCCCACCCCCCACCCTCCTGTTCACAAATTTCGTGCACCAGGCCTCTAGTATATATATACTAGAGGCCCGATATAGGCCCGGTGCATGAAATTCATGCATGGGGGGGGGGCCCTCAGCCCGGCCTGCACCCTTTCCAATTTGTGACCCCTCAAGGGATGTCCGACTACCCGTTTAGGCCAGATCTGGCCTAAACGGGTAGTCGGACATCCCTCTCACAATCCAGGACTGCTGGCTCCCAACTGCTCACCTGCCTGCCCTCCTGATTGCCCCTAACCGCTTCTGCCTGCCAGCCTGATCACTCCCTAACCACTCCCCTGCCAGCCTGATTGATGCCTACCTGCTCCCCTGCAGGCCTGGTCACCCCTAACTGCCCTCCCCTGAAGGACTGGGTTCCCCCCAACTGCCCTCCCTTGCAGGCCTGGTCCCTCCCAACTGCCCTCCCCTGCTGGCCATCTTGTGGTGGCCATCTTGTGTCCACATGGGGGCAGCCATCTTTGACCACATGGGGGCAGCCATCTTGTGTGTTGGAGTAATGGTCAATTTGCATATTACTCTTTTATTAGATAGGATATTCTAGTTACATGTGAGGGTTTGTGGGGTAGAGTGTATATGATTTCTGTAGAATTTATGTTTTGCTATATCAGTCACTTGTTATATTTCTTTTTCGGGCTGATTTAAAAAAAATACAAAACTGTACCATCTTCCCCAAATTCCTTAATCTCACCACCTTAATTTACAAGAGGGAGAAATTACACTTTATTGAGGAAAAGTGACTTGCCTCAGGTTACAGAGCCAGGTTATATAAAAGCCCAAAGCAAAATTCATATCATCAGCCTTTCAGTCTATTATTTGTGTCTTTATTTTAAAAGTAGAAGAAATTTTTGTCAGCAGAATAATCTGACAGCCTGTCTCTTAATATGGTCCAACTAGTAGCCCTATGCACGAATCCATGTGCCAGTAGTTCTCTGCAGGACCTGGCCACTTCATGCCTGCTGCTCAGAGGCTCTCCGCGGCCCAGAGGCCCATCCATGGCTGGGCGTGAAATGCTTGCCTAGTCGCTGGGGCGACAAAGCAAGCATTCCAACAGGCTGCTCACACTGCCTGCTCTCAGCGGCCGCCCCCCCAGAACTGGGGGACTTCAGTGGGGTTGAGAGGACTAGGTGCCACCATCTTGTGGCTATGGGTGCTGCCATCTTTGTGACAGAGTGACAGTTAATTTGCATATTAACTTTTTATTAGATAGGATAATTGATTCTGTGTTCTGAACCTCCCTCATTCTCTCCCTGGCTTGGTGCTGCCTCCTGTTTGAAAAATACATTTGCTCTAAGAGTCTCAGGTGACAGAGTGAAGGTCATGGTGAGCAGGCAGAGAGATGACTACCCAGGTCCAGTTCTGGGCTTGGGGATCATAGGGAAAATATTGTTTTAGGAGTTATGGGAATATTCTAGTATTGTCTCTTTACAGGCCATATAATTATTGAAAAAATGACCAGTTCCCTCTTGTACTTGCTGTGGAAATAAATATAAAAGTGCCTAAGATAATACTTGGCTCAAAAATATAGTCTGATAACCATTAGATCCTCCTCTTTTTAATTTCTCCCAGATTTTCCTTTGTAAGAAGAAGACAGGATTTCTGGAGAATTGCTCTATTCCATGATAAAGATTGGACAGAAGCTGCAGCTTACCTCATGGCATATCTGCTGGATGTTGAAATTGGCAAAATAGAGATGGCAGGATAATTAGAAGAGTAAGGAAACCAATATTCGCTTTTCCCCAAAGCTTTTTTTTAAAAATTTCTTTATTGATCAAGGTGTCACATATTTGTCCTCATCCCCCCATTCCCAACCCAAAACCCTCCCCATGCATGCCCCCACCCCCCTGTTGTCCGTGACCACTGGTTAGGTTTATATGCATGCCTACAAGTCCTTTGGTTGATCTCACCCCCTTACCCCCACCATCCCCTACCTTCCCTCTGAGGTTTGACAGTCTGATCAATGCTTCCCTGTCTCCAGGTCTGTTTTTGTTCATCAGTTTATGTTGTTCATTATTTCCCCTAGATGAGTGAGATCATGTGATACTAGAAATACACTTATAAGAACCAAAATGAGACAAGCAATAATGCTTATGCTGAGAGGCAAATGAATCAGTCTGTAGTGAGTTTCTTTCTGGGCCAACAGTTCTTTTGAGTCCCAATTTCAATGTCAAACAGTTCCTTATGTGTACATGTCAGCAATGATATTTCAGTTCTAGATGGTGGACAAATGGTGGTAATGCAGGTCTAACCCTCTCTGGTTTGGTCCTGGGCAACCTGAAGCGATGCACAGCTGCTGACTGCTAGTATGGCAAGGTGCCGTCAGTGTCTTCCATCTCTGGACCGTTTCTCTTCTGTCTTCATGGCTGGAGCAGTCCTGTCAATTCCTCTGTGTTGCAGGAATCCACATGGTCTTGGAGTTGTTTTCTGAAAATATACAAACATATTCTCGACCAAAAGTTAATAAAGGAATCCTTTGTATAAATTTGACTTCGGATCCTTTTTCATTTTTTGCCCAAACGATTTTCCTTTGGCTTGTTTTGATACCATGTGTGTTTTTCATGGGTGTCTTGCTGTTAGCATTACCAATGAAAGTTAATTTTCTAAAGTAAAAATTTTCTAGATGTAATTTACTTAGAGGATATTTTTCCTTACATGATATTCTTCTACTATCCCCCCTTTTTTGATTTAAATATTAGGAGGCTTTTGGAAATTTTATAATGTAGTCTTGATAGCTTTTAAATTTTAATTTTTTGCACTAAAATATGACTGCTTTAGGTTCATTACATGATACACAATTTTACCATGAAATGAACTACCAATAAAAATTTTAGTTAACACTTTAGGAACAGCTTTTTGTCCAGTACCATTAATTTTTTCTAGAATATTCGCTTATTTCAATTAGCCAATTGAAATTAGTCTGAGAACTTAACTACTATTTTACTGTCAAATTTAATACTCTAACAGCAATCTTATTTCACCCTGTAAATATTAGTGGAAAGGATTATTTGCCTTCTTGAGTAAGCCCTGAGCATTCCTGGTGCTAGGCTGGATTTAGATATCAAAAACCCACTTCCCCACACCATGGGTACAAGACAACTCAAACATGTCTTGTTGCAGTGAGATGGCAGCTGCTGTCAGCCAAGTCTCTGTCTGTTGCCAGGGTACTGATTTGAGCTGGGCATGGGAAGCGAAGCAGCCATGGGGGCAGGAGACCTCCCTCAGAAGGGGTGAGGGTTCAGGCCCCTGGAAAGTTGGGGAGATAAAGGTCTGTGCCCCACCTCTGTTGACCCCTAGTTCTCTCCTGATTGCCCCTCTGCGACTGTGCCTGTCTTAGGTTGTTCCTTCCCTGAGGAATCTTACCTGTCTCTGGCTAACCAGTCATCCTCCGGGGCCAAGCAGGGTGATGTGAGGTTCAGTTCTGTCTCCTTGGTAGCCTATGCCCCCGTGGCCTCCACGCCCAGCACCTGCCTTGGAATCCCCTTGCCTGCTGGTGGGGTCCCGGCACTGATCACATATCTTGGGGAACCCAGGTTTCTTCTCCAGAGAGGGCCCAGCTCACCCCACTGGGCGAGAGACAGATCCATGGTACCAGCCACCACGAGATTAAAACCTCGGCATGAACAGAAAGCTCAGGCAACAGCTGTGGGCAATTGGATTGTGAGAAGAGGGTCCCTCTTGACACAAAAGGGCAAGAGGGGCCAATATAGAATGCTCAGGTGCCTTCCCAGGGGCCCTCTACACAGTGGAAGGGATTAAATCCTTTCATGTCCTTTTTTTTTAAATTGCTGCCAGACATTCAAAGAATTCCTTTGTAAGTTTTTTTGGGATAATTGTACATTATGCTGTTGTAATTCTAAAATATCAAGAGATGTGTTACCTTTGTCTCCAAGCACCATAAAGATGATTTTTTATTGATTCCCAAGGGTGCGAGGTACTATTATAGGTAATGGGGGTAACACAAATTTGGGAAAAATTATAATGCTATTATAGAATAATATCATGTAAGGATATTCTTTGCTCTAGGCCATGGCAATTCCATTTAAAACTGGTTGTCAATTTCTTTTTGTATAGACAAGGTCTTAGTTACATTTTCTGCACCTCTCCCAGGAGCAAGTAGTGATAGTCCCTTCCTTTGGTGTCCACGCAAGCCAGAAACCTCTCTTTAAGTTTACACACAAAGGAGCAGTGGTTTGATTTTGTGTCATACAAAAGGGAAGCTGGGTGACGACCCCTGTGTAATTATACTTCCTTGCCCCACCCATGGTCCTCCTGGATGACCAAGGTGTTTGGTATTATTGGTGACTACATTAGGTGGGGGATCAGCCCACGTAAGGGCTCTTACCCATGAAGAGTCAGGAACATAAGTCCAACATACTTACCCATTTGCCCCAGGTAATATTACCGTACAGCTGATGACTGCTAGCAAGGCAAGAAAGACGTTCTCAGGCGTTCTTGGGGTTCTGGTTACCTCACAATTTCTTATTTATTTATTTAATTTATTTATTTATTTATTTATTTATTTATTATTTTTATTATTATTATTTTTTTACATATGTGTCCTTATTCCCCCATTACCCCCCACACCCTACTCATGCCCCACCCCCCTGTTGATTGTGTCCATTGATTAGGCTCTTATGCATGCACATAAATCCCTTGGTTGATCTCTCCCCCTTACTCCCACTGACTCCCTCCTTCCCTGAAGTTTGAGGTTCTGATCGACGTTTCTCAGTCTCTGGATCTGTTCTTGTTCATCAGTCTATGCCATTCATTATATTCCACAAATGAGTGAGATCATGTGATATTTATCTTTCTCTGCCTGGCTTATTTCACTTAACATAATGCTCTCCATCTCCATCCATGTTGTTGCAAATGGTAGAAACTCCTCCTTTTTTACCGCAGTGTAGTATTCCATTATGTAGATGTACCACAGTTTTTTAATCCACTCATCTGCTGATGGGCATTTAGGCTGTTTCCAAATCTTAGCTATGGTGAATTGTGCTGCTATGAACATAGGGGTGCATATATCCTTTCTGATTCGTGTTTCTAGTTTCTTGGGATATATTCCTAGAAGTGGGATCACTGGGTCAAATGGGAGTTCCATTTTTAGTTTTTGAGGAAACTCCATACTGTTCTCCACAGTGGCTGCACCAGTCTGCATTCCCACCAGCAGTGCAAAAGAGTTCCTTTTTCTCCACATCCTTGCCAACACTTGTCGTTTGTTGATTTGTTGATGATAGCCATTCTGACAGGTGTAAGATGGTACCGCATTGTTGTTTTGATTTGCATCTCTCTGAGGATTAGTGACTTTGAGCAGGTTTTCATATGTCTCTTGGCCTTCCTTTTGTCTTCTTTCGAAAAGTGTCTATTTAGATCAGTTGCCCATTTTTTGATTGATTGTTTATCTTCTTTTTGTTAAGTTGTATGAGTTCTCTGTAAATGTTGGAGAATAAACCCTTATCGTTGATATCATTGGCAAATATGTTCTCCCATGCAGTGGGCTTTCTTATTGTTTTATTGATGGTTTACTTTGCTGTGCAAAAGTTTTTATTTTGATGTAGTCCCATTTGTTTATTTTCTCTTTAGTTTCCATTGCCCTAGGAGCAATATCAGTGAAGAAGTTCATTCGGCATATGTCTGATATTTTGCTGCCTGTGGATTCCTCTAGCATTTTTATGGTTTCCTGTATTATGTTTAAGTCCTTTATCTATTTTGAGTTTATTTTTGTGTATGGTGAAAGTTGGTGACCTAGTTTCATTTTTTTGAATGTATCTGTCCAATTTTCCCAACACCATTTGTTGGAGAGACTGTCTTGACTCCATTGTATGTTCATGCCTCCTTTGTCAAATATTAATTGTGCATAGAGGTTTGGGTCAATTTCTGGGTTCTCTATTCTATTCCATTGATCTATATGTCTGTTCTTGTGCAAGTACCAGTCTATTTTAAGAACAGTGGCTTTTGCCGAAACCGGTTTGGCTCAATGGATAGAGTGTCAGCCTGCGGACTGAAAGGTCCCAGGTTCGATTCCGGTCAAGGGCATGTACCTTGGTTGCAGGCAAATCCCCAGTGGGGGTTGTGCAGGAGGCAGCTGATCGATGTTTCTCTCTCATCGATGTTTCTCTCTCATCGATGTTTCTAACTCTCTGTCCCTCTCCCTTCCTCTCTGTAAAATAGCAATAAAATATATTAAAAAAAAAAAAAGAACAGTGGCTTTTGAATACAGCTTGATATCTGGTATTGAGATCCCCCCTACTTTGTTCTTCTTTCTCAGGATTGCTGCAGCTATTCGGGGTCTTTTTTTATTCCAGATGGATTTTTTGAAGGTTCGATCTAGGTCTGTGAAATATGCCATTGGTATTTTAATGGGAAGTGCATTGAATTTATAGATTGCTTTGTGTAGTATGGACATTTTGATGATGTTGATTCTACCAATCCATGAACATGGTATGTTCTTCTATCTGTTTATGTCTTCCTCTATCTCTTTTTTCAGTGTAGTGTAGTTTTCCACGTATAGGTCTTTTACCTCCTTAGTTAAGTTTATTCCTAGGTATCTTAATGTTTTTGGTTTGATGGTAAATGCGATTGCTTTTTTAGTCTCTCGTTCTGTAAGTTCGTTATTGGTGTATAGAAATGCCATAGATTTCTTGGCATTCATTTTGTATCCTGCTACAATGCCGAATACATTTATTAAGTCTAATAATTTTTTGATGGAGTCTTTAGGGTTTTCTATGTATAGTATCATGTCATCTGTGCATAAGGACAGTTTTACTTCTTCTTTTCCAATTTGGATGCCTTTATTTCTTCTTCTTGTCTGATTGCAATGACTAGTACTTCCAGCACTATGTTGAACAGGAGTGGTGAGAGTCAGTATCCCTGTCTTGTTCCTGTTCTTAGGGAAAATGGTTTTAGTTTTTGCCCATTGAGTATGATGTTGGCTGAAGGTTTGTCATATATGGCTTTTATTATGTTGAGGTATGATCCTTCTATTCCCACCTTGCTGGAAGTTTTTATCAAGAAAGGGTGTTGGATTTTGTCAAATGCTTTTTCTGCATCAATTGATATGACTATGTGATTTTTATCTCTAGTTTGTTTATGTGAGGTATGAAACTTATTGATTTGCGAATATTGTACCATCCTTGCATCCCCAGGATAAATCCTACTTGGTCATGGTGTATGATCTTTCTGATGTACTGCTGGATTTGATTTGCTAGAATCTTGTTGAGGATTTTGGCATCTATGTTCATGAGGGATATTGGCCTGTAATTCTCTTTCATTGTGTTATCTTTATCTGGTTTTGGTATTAGGGTGATGCTGGCTTCATAGAAGGAGCTTGGAAGTGTTCCTTCCTCTTGAATTTTCTGTAATAGTCTGTGGAGGATAGGTTATAGTTCTTCCTTGAATGTTTGGTAAAACTCCCCTGTGAAGCTGTCTGGCCCCGGGCTTTAGTTTGCTGGAAGCTTTTTGATGACTGCTTCAATTTCTTCCATAGTTATCAGGCTATTGAAATGTTTAGAATCTTCCTGAGTAAGTTTTGGAAGGTTGTATTTTTCTAGGAATGTGTCCATTTCCTCCAGGTTGTCTAGTTTGTTAGAATAGAGTTGTTCATAGTATTTTTTAACAATCCTTTGTATTTCTGTGGGGTCTGCTGTTATTTCACCTCTTTCATTTCTGATTTTGTTTATTTGGGTTCTCTCTCTTTGCTTCTTGGTGAACCTGGCTAGAGGTTCATCAATCTTGTTTATCCTTTTGAAGAACCAGCTCTTGGTTTTGTTGATCTTTTGTATTTTTTTTTTTTTTTTGGTCTCTATGTCATTCATTTCTGCTCTGATCTTTATTATTTCCTTCCTTCTGCTTACCATTGGCTTTTCTTGTTGCTCTCTTTCTAATTCTTTGAGTTGTTGAGTTAGCTGATTTATTACCATTTTTTCTTGATTTTTGAGGTAGGCCTGTAGAGCTATAAACTTCCCTCTCAGGACTGCTTTCATTGTGTCCCATGGGATTTGCAATGTTGTGTTTTTATTTTCATTAGTCTCCGGGATGTTTTTAATTTCTTCTTTGATCTCATTGATGACCCAGTCATTGTTTAGTAGCATGCTATTCAGCTTCCAAGTGCTTGAATTTTTTGAATGTATGTATTGTAGTTTATTTATAATATTATGCCATTGTGGTCTGACAAAATGCTTGATATGATTTCAATCTTTTTGAATTTGGGGAGACTTTGCTTGTGACCCAATATGTGGTCTATTTTTGAAAATGTCCCATGTGCACTTGAGAAGAACGTATATTCCGTGGCTTTGGGGTGAAATGCTCTGAAGATGTCAATTAGGTCCATTTGATCCAGTGCGTCATTTAGAATTGCTGTTTCTTTGCTGATTTTTGTCTAGAGGATTTATCCAGTGATGTCAATGGTGTATTAAAGTCTCCTACTATGATTGTATTGTTGTCGATCTCTCCCTTGATATCTTCCAGGAGATTTTTTATGTATTTGGGTGCTCCTGCATTGGGTGCATATATGTTTACCAGAGTTATATCTTCTTGTTAAATTGCTCCCTTTAGTATTATGTAGTGGCCTTCCTTATCTCTTATTATGGTCTTTACTTTGAGGTCTATTTTATCAGATATAAGTATCGCAACCCCAGCTTTTTTCTAATTTCTATTTGCCTGAAAAATGTTTTTCCATCCCTTTGCTCTCAGTTTTTGTGAATCCTTTGCTCTGTGGTGGGTCTCTTGTAGACAGCAAATGTATGGGTCATGTTTTCTTATCCATTCAGCTACACTATGTCTTTTGTTTGGTGCATTTAATCCATTTACGTTTAATGTTATTATTGACAAGTACATGTTTGTCGTCATATTTTTCCTTAGTGTTTGTGTTTCTTCTTTCCTTTCTCTTTAGCATTTCTTGCATTGCTGGGTTGGTAGTGATAAACTCTCTTAGCCCTTTTTTGTCTGTGAAGCTCCTAATTCCACCTTCAATTTTGAATGATAGCCTTGCTGGGTATAGTATTCTTGGGTTCAGTCCCTTGCTTTGCATCACTTTGTATATTTCATTCCATTCCCTTCTGGCCTGGTGTGTTTCTGTTGAGAAATCAGTTGATATTCTAATAGGAGATCCCTTGTAAGTAACTTTCTGTCTCTCTCTGGCAGCCTTTAAGATTCTTACTTTGTCGTTGGTGTTCGCCAATCTAATTATGATGTGTCTTGGTGTCAATCTTTTGGGATTCAACTTGTTTGGGACTCTATGTACTTCTTGGACTTGCATAGTTTTTTTCTTGTCAATATCAGGGATGTTTTCTGTCATTATTTCTTCAAACAGGTTTTCTATTCCTTGCTTCTCTTCCTCTCCTTCTGGTATCCCTATTAAGTGAATGTTGTTTCATTTTGTGTTGTCCCAAAGCTCCCTTAGGCTCTCCTCTTGCTTTTTAAGTTTTCTTTCCAGTTGTTGCTGTGTTTGTGTTTTTTTTCCTACCTTGTCTTCTAATTCGCTGATGCGGTCCTCAGCCTCTTCTAGTCTACTGTTTAGGCCTTCCATTGTGTTCTTTATTGCAGCTATGTCGTTCTTCATCTCCTCTTGGTTTCTTTTCGTGTTGATGACATTCTCATTCAGCTCCTTATAGTTCTCAATGAGTTGTGTGTATTTGTCATTGAGTTGTGTGTATTTGTCATCCATTCATTTAAACATCCTTATTACCATTACTCTGAATTCTACCTCTGATGAGCTGCTAGCCTCGAATTCATTTAAATCCTTTTCTGGTGGTTCCTCTTTTTCTTTCCTTTGGGGATTGCTTTTTTATCTTCCCATGTTTTCTTGTAATCTTTTAATTGTAGATCCAATTGCTTTGCTACCCAGGTTCTTTTGGGGATGGTGCTACTGGCATATTCTCTCAGTTCTCTTGGGCTTGTTAATCTAGTGTAGCTCCCTACTTGAGCTATTTGGGTTCTCTTGATGTAGGCCTGCAAGCTTGAGAGGCACAACTATGGCGTGTAGAAGTCAGCTGCCGTGGAAGGGAGTGTCGCAATTTTTGCTGTCTTGCACCCTTAATTGAAATCACGCGTGCCCAGCAGGGACTCACAGTGGCGCCCAGGAACCATCTTTTGGGGTGATGGGGCTCAGAGGGCCTGCTCTCTGGAAAGGCGTGACTGTGGTGTCCAGAGTTCTGCAGTCGTGGGGTGGGCAGACTCAGCTTTTGCTGTTGCACCAGTGGTGTTTAGGCGCTTACTCCCAGTGGCAGCTCACAGGAGCACCCACGGTATGTTTGCCAGTGAGGCACACTGAAGGACTCTGAAGGGCCCTGGCAGTGTAGCTGCGTAATTGAGGTGCCTGTGGGCTGGTATCCAGGATGAGTGAATTCAAAACTTCTACTGCTGGGGGGAAGTGCGCCCCCGCTTGTTCAAGATCGCACCCAGGGAGAGCTCACAGTGGCTCCCACTAGTGCCCTGTGGGTAGATGGGCTCAGGGTGCCTGCCTGTTGGAACTTCGCATCTGTGGAGGTGCGCTTGCCGGGCTCAGAGTTCTGATGCACTCTGAGGGGGCCTGGCACTGCGGTTGAGTCACTGGGGTGAATGTGGGCAGTTATCCAGGAAGAGGGAATTCAGGATTTCTGCTGCAGGGGCGAGCACCTTTGTCTGTGCAGAATCACACCCTCGGAGGCTGTCAGAGGCTCCCAAGCACTGCCTAAAGAGTGGAGTGCTTTGGCTGCCTGAGGGTCTGGATATGCGTGCAAATCTGGAGTGGAGTGTCCTGGCTGCCTGCTGTGTGCGGGGCTGGATACATGCGAATCTGGAGTTCTGCCACTGGGGAGGGGGAGGTTGCACTTACTGCTGCCGGGCGGTGTACCTTTGGAGGTGGAGGTCCCAGGGTCTGCGGGTCTGCAGCTGGGGTAGCAGGATTTTGGCTGGAGTGGCTGCTGGGTCGCAGGGCAGTTCCAAGGCCTGTCTGGTTGGTGGTGTTGATAAGTTCCTAAAAAAGGCCGTTCTCCTCTTCAAGATGGCCTGGGGTCCGTGCTGGAGTCCCACCTTCCGGGGAGTGCCCGCAGCGGTGGTAGTCTCTCCTTGTCAAGGAGAGCCTGTCTGCCAACCCCTGCTGCTCCTGCGAGATTTAACTTTCCCTCACTCACTCACACACACACCATGCACATCCACACACTCCTTTCATACCCTCACTCACTCACTTCCTCTCCCTCACCTCTGTCCTGCCAGCCACCATCTTTTTTCCCTCCTCCCCAAAGCTTTTTAAATAATCCTTACCCAAGGATATTTTGCCCATTTATATTTATTTATTTATTTATTTAAAAATATATTTTATTGATTTTTTTTTTTACAGAGAGGAAGGGAGAAAGAAGCATCGATCATCTGCCTCCTGCACACCCCCTACTGGGGATGTGCCTGCAACCAAGGTACATGTCCTTGACTGGAATCGAACCTGGGACCCTTCAGTCTGCAAATCAATGCTCTATCCACT
Source organism: Plecotus auritus (assembly GCF_963455305.1). Classification (NCBI taxonomy): domain Eukaryota; kingdom Metazoa; phylum Chordata; class Mammalia; order Chiroptera; family Vespertilionidae; genus Plecotus; species Plecotus auritus. The sequence continues at coordinate 181,872,024 of NC_137771.1, read as the reverse complement.
GAGCCAAACCAGTTAGGGTTGCCCATTGATTTTTAGAGAGTGGAAGGGATGGAAGGGAGGGAGAGGGGAAGAGAGAGAGAGAGAGAAAGAGAGAGAGATAGAGAGAGAGAAAGAAACACTGATGTGAGAGACACATCGATTGGTTGCCTCCCCCAGGCATCCCAACTGGGGGTGGGGATTGAACTTGAAGCCCAGGTACGTTCCCTTGACTGGGAATCAAACCCAAGACCCTTTGGTGCTGGGCCGACACTCTAACCACTTAGCAACATTGGCCAGGGCTTCCCCAAAGTTCTTTAATTCAAACATGTGAGTCAGGGGTTCTAGTGGGACCTATCATAACTGCACAAGTAATAAAGCCCTAGTGCCCCCATACTCAGTTACCTGGACAACATCCCTCTTACTAGCCTCAGTGCCTTCAAGGTCTCCTGGATAATAGGAACCGGTATTACCATGGTCCTTGAAGTATAACCAAATTCTTAAAAAATTACTTTTTTTTAAAAAAAAAAAGCAGAAATCAGAGGGAAATCATGATTATAAAGAAGAGGATGTAACATGGTACTAGTGCAGAAAACTCTGTCCATATCAAATTTTTTCTTCCTGAAGTACAATCTCAATTATTCATTCCTACAGTGTCCACAACAAATTGATATTTGGCTCTGTGCAGGCAGATGCACCAATTGTGGATTTGCATCCTGCTTGGAGAGTCAGCCATCACTATGACAACACTTTTCTTCATTGTTTTCTGAATGAATGTTACAATTAACCGTCACATGAAATCAGATACAGAAACTGACATCATTGTCAGGCCCTCTAACCCTAGCCATTTAAGATTTCTTGGTGTCTGGAAGCACCAAGGAGAGCCTTGGCCATGTGGGTATCTGCAGATCAGGGCAGGCAATGCAAGGGTGAGTCTTAATGAGAAGCAAGTTCTTGTTAAGGGAACCTAGCTCTAAGTGGATGCCATCTCACTTGCACACACAGAAGACAAATCAGGTTCTACAGAAAACAAAACAAAACAACCACATATTTATTGAGAAGTAGTTGATTTAGGAAAATATAATTGGTTTATTTCTCCAGACAAAGAACTAGCAAAAGTCTGATACTACATTTATGTTTAGGCCAGTTTTAGCATAAGAATGCATATGTGGGGTTTACTTGATCTGAAACCCACTCTGGAAAAGGAAAATTCAGGTTGGGAAAGTAACTTCCTGCACTGCCTGCATTGTGCCAGACATTCTGTTAAGCACTGTTGCAAATGCACTGCCCATTAAAACCTCACATATAATTTAAGACAAGGTAAAAGAAGTCTGCAATGAAGGCTTATAAGTATACTAGAGGCCTGGTGCACGAAATTCATGCATGGGGCGGGGGGGGGGGGGGGGTGTCCCTCAGCCCAGCCTGTACCCTCTCCAATTTGGGACCCCTTGAGAAATGTTCAACTGCCCATTTAGGCCCGATCTTGGTGGGATCAGGCCTTAACGGGCAGTCGGAAATCCCTTTCACAATCCAGGACTGCTGGCTCCCAACCGCTCACCTGCCTGCCTGATCGACGCCTAACTGCTCCCCTGCTGGCCTGATTGCCCCTGACTGCCCTCCCCTGCAGGCCTGGTCACCCTTAACTGCCCTCCCTTGCCAGCCTGGTCACCCTAACTGCCCTCCCCTGCTGGCCTGATCACCCCTAACTGTCCTCCCCTACATGCCTGATCACCCCCAACTGCCCTCCCCTGCAGGCCAGGTCGCCCTTAACTATCTTCCCCTGCAGGCCTGGTTGCCCCCAACTGCCCTTTCCTGCTGGCCCAATCACCCCTAACTTCCCTCCCTTGCCAGCCTGGTCACCCTAACTGCCCTCCCCTGCCAGTCTGGTCACCCCTAACTGTCCTCCCCTACAGGCCTGGTCACCCCCAAATGCCCTCCCCTACTGGCCTGGTCCCCCCACCAACTGCCTTCCCCTGAAGGCCTGGTCACCCCCAACTGCCCTCCCCTGCAGACCTAGTCCCCCGCAACTGCCCTCCCCTGCCAGCCTGGTCCCCCCCAGCTGCCCACCCCTGCCAGCCTGATCACCCCCAACTGCCCTCCCCTGCTGGCCTGATCACCCACAACTGCCATCCCCTGATGGCCATCTTGTGGCAGCCATCTTGTGTCCACATGGGGACAGCCATATTTGACCACATGGGGGCGGCCATCTTGTGTGTTGGAGTGATGGTCAATTTGCATATTACTCTTTTATTAGATAGGATATTATGAAGACCAGAAATGCATCCTGGCTGTCAAAATACTCCAAAAATTCCTTGTCAAATGCCAGCAAGAGTGGAGAAAAATAAATAGAAATAATTGGGGACTTCCCTGATTCATAGAATTTCCACAAATCTACTACCAAATTGCTGGCTGTCCAGTATTCACACTGCTCTATTGAAAGTGAGCTAGAGTATAGGAACCCAGAGGATGGGGATCAGAGACAGGTCAGCCTACAATAGCAACAGGATCACAGATCACACCCAGATACATAGCAATGGAAATGCTGATGGGATGTAGAGGTCCAGTGGTCCTGCTCCTCATTTTACAGAGTTGGTTGTGTTGCAAGAATCACTTGCTCAGTTCATAGAGGAAGAAAGTGGATCTCAAAAGCCAGAATGCTTTTCTCTCCATCACATGGCCTCCTAGAGAGATTTTATCAGAATTTCCCCCATGAACTCTCTGTCCAAAGGAATGTTTGACTGGATTCTCTGATCATGGAATTTCAGTCAATGTTTTGGGTGAGTAATATTTATTTAGAGATACTTTTATTGCCCCAGATAGACAACATCACCAGATAGACAACCATTTTATTAATCTACACATACTAACCTATCTAACTTGATTGTGAAGACATAAGCATTCTCTACCCAATCAGGAGACAAAATCATGATCATCCTCCATTTCATCCTTTTTCCAGTTTAATAAACTAACTAAAGACCCTGTGATATTATATCACTATTCTGGTCACCTCTGAGGCCCACCAAATGCCTACAGATAAGGATTTGCTCATACAAGAATTATAATTTGCCTTTTCTCAGAGTTACATGCCATTTCTGTAGACTTCAGAGATATGCATTGGAAATAAATGTTCTTTTTTTTCTATAGTGTTAGGCTCCTTTTCTTTTCTCTTATTTTTCACTGATAAACAGTAGCAAAAACATTGTTGTGTGTTTTTTAGTATATCTGATAAAGGGCAGACTGGACAGGGAGTAACAAAGCTGCATTTTATTCTTCCCTTATTCTTGGACTTCTGTACTTTCTTCAACTGGAAAGAGAAGCTGGGCTTGAACACAATTCCTGACATTAATTTGACCCCAAGAAAAATGTTTAAAGTTTCTGAGCCTTAGTTTCTTCATCTTTTAGTTAGTTGATAATAACAAAATATATGTATAGTAAAGAGGTTGATAGGATTACATTAAGTCACTTTACAGATGAAATTAGAATATGTCAAAATATAGTAAATAAAATACAGCTGCTTAATATAGTTAAATGTGCTGAGTGATTAATGTGTGTCATGTGCTGTGATAGGTGTACCAGAGTTAGTGAAATTAATAATGACATTACATCAATAATCGATATTAACAGCTTCATTCATTCAACAAATCTCTTTAAGCATCCCACAATGTATTGGGTGCTGTGCAAGGCACTGGGCAGTCCCTGTCCTCAGTTGCTCACAGTCTCATTGGAGGAGGCAGAAGTAAGCTGGCAGTTATAGCAGAGTGGGATTAACACTACCACAGGCTTAGTAGCAGGGAAGAAATGCCTACTCCTGGCTTGAGATATCAGGAAAGGCTTCACTAGGGAGGTGATGATACATGAAGTGGATGAAGGGGGATAGCATTTGAGAAATACAGAACAATTTCTACAAAGTCCTGAAAACAAAGGACAACATGAAATATTAAAAGATTGCTGGTTGTTTAATGAGTGAAGTAAAAGTTGGAGGCAGCAAAAGATGAGAGGTAATGCTGCAGCAATAGGAAAAGGCTAGATTATTAAAGACCATTGGAAGCAATCTACACTAATAACAGAGAAACATGCAAATTGACTGTCCCTCCGCTATGTGCACCAGCAAATCAGGAGTGATTATGCAAATTAACCCAACAAAGATGGCGGTGGCCATGGAGCTGGACTGAGCAGGAGGCTTGGGTTGCCCATGGTGACAGAAGAAGCCAAGTTTCCCGCCCGCCCTGGACTCTGCTCAAGGAGGGGCTGGGGGTCTGGGTCGCCTGGGGGCATGGCCAGCCTGAAAATGGCCCTAAGCCCCTTACCCAGGCTGGCCACACCTAATGGGTGAGAGTCCCTACTGGGGGGCTTGGCCAGCCTGCAAACAGCCATCAGACCCTCACCCAGGCTGGCCAGGAACCCCAGGTGGACCCCCCCACCCTGAAGGGAGAGTGGCCAGCCTGAAAACAGCCATCAGCCTCTCACCCAGGCTGGCCAGGCACCCCAGTGGGAACCACCATCCTGAAGGGGGTGTGACCAGCTTGAAAACAGCCCTCAGCTCCTCACCCAGGCTGGCCACACCCCCCAGCAGGGACCCTCACCCCATGGGGGCGTGGCTGGCCTGCAAACCACCACAGGCCCCTCACCCAGGCCGCCCCACACCCCAAAGGAACCTCCACCCTGATGCGGGACAAGCTTCAGGGAAAACCAGCCAGCCCCCACCCATGCAACAGGCCTCTATCTATACTAATAAAAGGGTAATATGCTAATTAGACTGGGAGACCTTCCAGGAGACCTTCCAGACGTTCTTCTGGACAAAGCCATGGTGGTGGGGCTGAGGCAGAGGCAGTTAGAGGCCAAGAGGGGAGGGCAGTTGTGGGTGATCAGGCCAGGATGGGACAGCAGTTGTGGGTGATCAGGCCGGTGGGGGGGCCGTTGGGGGTGATCAGGCTGGCAGGGGGCCAATTGGGGGTGAGAAGACCAGCAGGGGGCCAGTTGGAGGTGAGCAGGCCATCAATGGAAGTCAGTTAGGGGGGCAGTTTGGAGTAACCACCCCCCCCCCCCCGTTGCACGAATTTCGTGCATCGGGCCACTAGTCAAGTTATAAAAAGACATAGAGGAAACTTAAATGCATATTACTGAGTGAAAGAAGCCAATCTGAAAAGGCTACATACTATGTGATTCTGGAAATGTTAAAACCATGAAGACAATCCTATCTAATAAAGAGGGAATATGCTAATTAACCCTCATGCCATCGCAAAGATGGCGACAACCACAGCTATAAAGGAGGGAATATGCTAACTGACTGCCCTGCCCTCAAAGATGGTGGCGCCCACAGCCAATATGGAGGGAGTATGCTAATTGACTGCCACACCCTCACAGATGGTGGCACTCACTGCCAATAAGAAGGAAATATGCTAATTGACTGTCACACCCTCAAAGATGGCAGCACCCACAGCCACAAAATGGCAGCGCCCAGTCCCCTCAGCCCCGCTGGGGTGGCAGGCACACGGCTGCTCTGTGTGCCTGCCTCTGGAGTCCCCCAGTCCCCTCTGCCCACCAGCTACCCAGGGCCAGCACAAGGTGCAGTCAAGCCATGGATGGTGGTTGCCCAGCTGACGCCTGAGGCACAGGCAAGCATCAGATGTTGGCTACCCAACTGCCCAGGGATGGCCCGACGTGCAGGCAAGCCTTGGATGGTGGCTGCGTAGCCGCCCAGTGCTGGCCCAAGGCACAGGCAAGCTCAGATGGCAGCTGCCCAACCACCCAGGGCCGCCCGAGCCTCAGGTAACCAGGGCTGGCTGAGGCTTGCACTGCCGGCAGTGGCAGCAGCAGAGGTGTGATGGGGCGTTGCCTTCCCCTGATCATCCACTCGCCTACCGCCACTGAGATCTTCCAGACTGTGAGAGGGAGCAGGCTGGGCTGAGGGACCCCCTCTTCCAGTGCATGAATTTTCATTGCACCGGGCCTCTAGTGTAGAGAATAATCAGGGATAAATGAATAGGCAGAGCACAGGAGATTTTTAGAGCAGTGAAAATACTTTGTATGATACAATGATGATGGACACGTGTCATTTTACATTTGCTCAACCCCCCAGACTGTACAACACCAAGAGTGAACTCTAACGTAAGCTACGGACTTTGAGTGATTATGATGTATCAGTGTAGGCTCATCAATTGTAGCAGATGTACCACTCTGGGGAAAGAGGGGCTGTTGATAATGGGGGAGGTTATGTACATGTGGGGGCAAGGGGTATATGAAAAATCACTGTATTTTCCTCTAAAACTGCTCCAAAAAATAAAGTATTTTTAAAAATTATTTTCCAAGAACATTTTCAAAAGAAGCATAGAACAGAGAGGTATGGGGAAACTCTGGGGTGATGGAAATGTGCTGTATCTTTTTTTTTTTAAATAAATCTTTATTGTTCAGATTATTACAGTTGTTCCTCCTTTTTCCCCGTATAGCTCCCTTCCACCCAGTTCCCAGCCCACCCCATGCCCTTACCCCCCACTGTCCTCATCCATAGGTGTATAATTTTTGTCCAATCTCTTCCTGCACGCCCACACCCCCTTCCCCCTGAGAATTGTCAATCCACTCCCTTTCCATGCCCCTGATTCTATTATATTCACCAGTTTATTCTGTTCATCAGATTTTTTATTCACTTGATTTTTAGATTCACTTGTTGATAGATATGTAGTTGTCACTTTGTTGTTCATAATTTTTATCTTTACCTTTTTCTTCTTCTTCCTCTTCTTAAAGAATACCTTTCAGCATTTCATATAATACTGGCTTGGTGGTGATGAACTCCTTTAGCTTTTTCTTATCTGTGAAGCTCTTTATCTGACCTTCAATTCTAAATGATAGCTTTGCTGAGTAGAGTAATCTTGGTTGTAGGTTCTTGCTATTCATCACTTTGAATATTTCTTGCCACTCCCTTCTGGCCTGCATAGTTTCTGTTGAGAAATCAGCTGACAGTCGAACTGTTTTTCTCTTGCTGCTTTTAAGATTCTCTCTTTGTCTTTTGCCCTTGACATTTTAATTATGATGTGTCTTTGTGTGGTCCTCTTTGGATTCCTCTTGTTTGGGGTTCTCTGCACTTCCTGGACTTGTAGGTCTCTTTCTTTCACCAGGTAGGGGAAGTTTTCTGTCAATATTTCTTCAAATAGGTTTTCAATATCTTGCTCTCTCTCTTCTTCTGGCACCCCCATAATTCGGATGTTGGTATGCTTGAAGTTGTCCCAGAGGTTTCTTACACTACCTTCATATTTTTGGATTCTTTTTGCTTTTTGCTTTTCTGGTTGGGTGTTTTTTGCTTCTTCGTATTTCAAATCTTTGACTTGATTCTTGGGATCCTCTAATCTGCTGTTGGATCTCTGTATATTATTCTTTATTTCAATTAATTTCTAATTGGTCCTTTTTCATATCCTTGAGGGTCTCACTAAATTTCTCGGAGGTTTCTAGAAGATTCTTGAGTAACCTTATAACTGGTTTTGAACTCTATATCCAGTAGTTTGCTTTCCTCCATTTCTTTCATTTGTGACATGTTTCTTTGTCTCCGCATTTTGGCTGCTTCCCTGTGTTGATAGAGTAACCTTGTGTGCTAGGTGTCCTATAGGGCCCAGTAGCTCAGCCTCCCCATTACCTGAGGTGGACACTCTTGGTGCACCCCTTTGTGGGCTGTGTGCACAGTCTTGTTGTAGTTAAGCCTTGATTGCTGTTGGTATCACTGGGAGGAATTGACCTCCAGGCCAATTGGCTGTGAGGACCCACTGTGTCTACAATGGGAGAACTGCTGTTCTGAAGACACCCTTATGGGGCAGGACTTGCTTCAGTGAGGCTTTGCTGCTCACTGAGTCTGCCCTTTGAGTGTGTTGCTTATGGATGTGAAGAGTTGTAATCTGGTATGGTCTCACAGTGACCACTGCGTACACTGGCTCTTGTATCTCCAAGGAGGTGCAAAGTCAGTCACTGCCTGAGGCCACCAGCAGGAGCTACAGAGAGATCAGCAGATTCCTCCTCTTTGTTTGGGGTTTGGAAGTGCCAAGATGAGGCCCAGCTGTGAAACAATGCAGGCTGCTGCAGGGCCTTAGGCCTTCTTTTGAAAGCTTTGGAGCTCTCTGACCCAGCAGCAGTTTGTTAGGTTTTAGATTCCAAAAGGCCAGGCCATTCATATGCAAAAGCCTCTGCACAAAACTTGGGTGGGGTTGTAAATTGTGTGGGGCGGGGTCTCAGGGAATCACCAGGGCAGAGCAAACAGCAATGGGTGCCAGTCAGCCCTGCCCCGGAGAGGTCCCCAGGTCTCTGTGTTCTGTGCCCCTGTGCAGGAACAATGATCGCTGAGAGCACCTCTGAGAGAAATCAGCCCTTGTGTTCCAGCCGGATGCCAGACAGTCCAATTTCTCCCCTTATGAATCTGGGTCCCCAGAGTCTCACCCAGAAGTGGAGTTGACAGCAATCAGGATCTTGAATCTCCCTCCCAGTTGAATAAAACAACAGCGCACCTAATTGCCAGCCTGTTTCGCGCATGCCTCTGTACCTCCGCACCTCTGAACCTCCTACCAGTCTCAATGCGCTTTTGTCTTTCCTTCTAGTTATAGAACTTCTACTCATCCAGCCTTCCCGTGGTTCTGGATGATATCAGTTTTGTCTTTTAGTTGTAGTTTTGATGTGGTTGTGTGAGGCAGCAAGTACATGTGTTTACCTATGCTGCCATCTTCTGTGCTGTATCTTGATGATGGTGATGGTTTCACTAGTCATACATTCATCAAAACTCATCCAGTTTACACTTTAAGTTGGTTCAGTTCATTATATATTAATTATACCTAGTAAGTTGTTTGGTAAAGTGCACATACATTCAGAGTTGTGAAAATGTTTTTCTGAACATAATTATGAGGGAGAAATTTTATTGACTCCATATTAATTTCTATAATTTCCATTTTAAAATTATATTTCAGTAATTAGATTTAAAAGTGCATTGAAAATGCTAAAAAAATCAATCCCTTCTTTATATATTATTGTGGTCAGTGCATCACAAATTTAATTTCTGAAAAGTTTCTTTTGTATTTTTTCCTGTATTTAAAGATCATTTACATTGTTGTGTTTTTATTGTCATTAGTCTCCAGGATGTTTTTAACTTCTTCTTTGATCTCATGGATCACCCAATCATTGTTTAGTAGCATGCTATTCAGCTTCCAAGTGTTTGAATTTTTTGGAATGTTTTTATTATAGTTTATTTCTAATATTATGCCATTGTGGTCTGAGAAAATGTTTGATATGATTTCAATCTTTTTGAATTTGGGGAGACTTTGCTTGTGACCCAATATGTGGTCTATTTTTGAAAATGTCCCATGTGCACTTGAGAAGAACGTATATTCTGTGGCTTTGGGGTGAAATGCTCTGAAGCTGTCAATTAGGTCCATTTAATCTAGTGCGTCATTTAGAATTGCTGTTTCTTTGCTGATTTTTTTGTCTAGAAGATTTATCCAGTGATGTCAGTGGTGTATTAAAGTCCCCTACTATGATTGTATTGTTGTCGATCTCTCCCTTGATATCTTCCAGGAGTTTCTTTTATGTATTTGGGTGCTCCTGCATTGGGTGCATATATGTTTACCAGAGTTATATCTTCTTGTTGAATTGTTCCCTTTAGTATTATGTAGTGGCCTTCCTTATCTCTTGTTATAGCTTTTACTTTGAGGTCTATTTTATCAGATATAAGTATCACAACCCCAGCTTTTTTTCTCATTTCCATTTGCCTGAAAAATGTTTTTCCATCCCTTCACTCTCAGTCTTTGTGAATCCTTTGCTCTGAGGTGGGTCTCTTATAGACAGCAAATATCCATTCAGCTACCCTATGTCTTTTGATTGGTGCATTTAATCCATTTATGTTTAATGTTATTATTGACAAGTACATGTTTGTTGTCATATTTTCCCACTTCTAGGAATATATCTCGAGAAACTAGAAACACGAATCAGAAAGGATATATGTACCCCTATGTTCATAGCAGCACAATTCACCATAGCTAAGATTTGGAAACAGCCTAAATGCCCATCAGGAGATGAGTGGATTAAAAAACTGTGGTATATCTACACAATGGAATATTACGCTGCAGTAAAAAAGAAGGAGTTCCTACCATTTGCAACAACATGGATGGAGATGGAGAGTATTATGTTAAGTGAAATAAGCCAGGCAGAGAAAGATAAATATCACATGATCTCACTCATTTGTGGAATATAATGAACGGCATAGACTGATGAACAAGAACAGATCCAGAGACTGAGAAACGTCGAACAGCACGTCATACCTCAGGGAAGTTAGGGGAGGGTGGGGGTAAGGGGGAGAGATCAACCAAGGGACTTGTGTGCATGCATATGAGCCTAATCAATGGACACAGACAACAAGGGGGTGGGGCATAAGTGGGGTGTGGGGGGTTATGGGAGAATAAGGACACATATGTAAAAAATAACCATTTAAAAATGTTTTTAAATTATAAAAAAATAAAATAAAATATTAAATCTAATCCATACTAGTGGTCACCATAACCTTAAGAGAAATTGTTTCATGTGACAAAGATTTTTAAATGAAACTCTCTGTAGCCCGAAAATTGTTTTGGAAGGAAACAAAGAGAAGTTTCCTTCAAAAGTAGTAAGGATTGTAATTGAAAGTCAATATATTTGGCCTCTTGAACTAAAGTAGGTAATTTGTGTTTTTGCATCCCTGACAAAGTTTATATAAAGTTACAAAAAGAAAATGACAGCCAGTTTGAAATTGAATTGCCATGGCCTAGAGCAAAGAATATCCTTACATGATATTATTCTACAATGTCATTATAATTTTAGATATTTTACAACAGCATCTTGTACAATTATCCAAAACAAACTTACAAACTAATTCTTTGAATGTTTGGCAGCAATTTAAAAAAAAAAGACATGAAAAGATTTAATCCCTTTCAGAAGGAATTAAGGCGCTGGGAAGGCACTTGAGCATTCTATATTGGCCCCTCTTGCCTTTTGTGCCAAGAGGGACCCTCTTCTCACAATCCAATTGCCCTCAGCTGTTGCCTGAGCTTTCTGTTCATGCTGAGCTTGAAGCCTCGTGGTGGCTGGTACCATGTATCTGTCTCTCGCCCAATCGTGTGAGCTGGGCCCTCCCTGGAGAAGAAACCTGAGTTCTCCGAGATATGTGATCAGTGCTGGGGCCCCACCAGCAGGCCAGGGGATCCCAAGGCAGGTGCTGGGCATGGAGGCCACAGGGGCATAGGCTACCAAGGAGACAGAACTGAACTTCACATCACCCTGCTTGGCCCCGGAGGATGACTGGTTAGCCAGAGACGGGTAAGATTCCTCAGGGAAGGAACAACCTAAGACAGGCACAGTCGCCGAGGGGCCATCAGGAGAGAACTTGGGGGTCAACAGAGGTGGGGCATAGACCCTCACCCCCCCCAACCTTGCAGGGGCCTGAACCCTCACCCCTTCTGAGGGAGGTCTCCTGCCCCCATGGCTGCTTTGCTTCCCATGCCCAGCTCAGATCGGCACACAGGTGACAGACAGTGACTTGGCCCAGCTCAGATTGGGACCCAGGTAACAGACAGAGACTTGGCCGACAGCAGCTGCCCTATATCTAAATCCAGCCTAGCACCAGGAATGCTCAGGGCCTACTCAAGAATGCAAATAATCCTTTCCACTAATATTTACAGGGTAAACTAAGATTGTTGGTAGAGTATTAAATTTGACAGTAAAATAATAATCAAGTTTTCAGATTAATTTAAATAGGCTAATTCAAATAAGTGAATATTCAAGAAAATTTAATTGTACTGGACAAAAAGCTGTTCCTAAAGTGGTAACTAAAATTTCTATTGGTAGTTCATCTCATGGTAAAATTCCTGAACATGCAATGAAACTAAAGCAGTCATATTTTTGTGCAAAAAATTAAAATTTAAAGTTATCAAGACTGCATTATAAAATTTACAAAAGCCTCCATTAATAAAAAAAAAAGGGGGGGGGATAGTAGGGTAATATCATGTAAGGAAAAATATCCTATAAGTAAATTACATCTAAAAAATTTTTACTTTACAAATGGGACTACATGAAAATAAAAAGCTTTTGCACAGCAAAGGAAACCATCAATAAAACAACAAGAAAGCCCACTGCATGGGAGAACATATTTGCCAATGATATCAACGATAAGGGTTTAATCTCCAACATTTACAGGGAACTCATGCAGCTTAACAAAAAGAAGATAAAGATCATTTAATTTATTGATAAGAATTTTGAAAAAAATTTAAATATGCCATTATAAACTAGTTCACTTAAATACTAAGAAGTAATTTTGTGAAGTGTTAAGAATAAAAAATAATAGAAATAACTATCTATATTATGAATAAAGAGGTGTTTTTTTTTTTCCAAATAAATAAGCCTAGAATGAGTAGAGCAGTGAATTTCCTTCAAGTTCAAATTGGCCATAGGTTGATAGGTGTTGAAGCTGGATGACAGGTACATAAAGGTTCTTTATACTCTTTTGTCTTTCCTTGTATCTGTTGAAAACTCTCCATAACCAAAGGTTTTAAAAGGTACGCCAACCAAAGAGAGTTTTGCTAAAGCAATCAGTGTTTACCACACCAAAAGCAAGCTCATTCAGAGATGTCACTGCTTGGTGACATCTCTGTTCTGGGCCTTTTCAAGAAGGACCCCGGGGCAACGTCAGGCAGAGTACAGCACCCTTCCTGGACTGCCTGGGAATCACTCTGGGTGCAGCATCTTCTTCAAGAGTCCAGTGTCACTTCTTCTGCAGAGCCTTCCTGGCTGCCACCAGCTGACTCTCCCAATGTGGCCGGATGAGCGCATGTCTGCCTGGCTTGCATGGGTGGGTTTATAATGATTCCTGACTTCTCCACCCAATATAAGCCCCTCACATCTCTGTATCCCTAGGACAGAACCCTTATCATTGCTTAATTAACATTTGTGGAATAAGTCTCTTTCTCTGAGTTTCTTCCTCATTACTGTGAATGAGTCAGATTTCTGAAGATCAAAAATGTGTTTTATCCCTTCAGGCCCGTGAAAGTCTCTCACTTTAGGATTACCTTGGCTCTCAGTAAAGGAACAGGTACCCATCTTATTTACCAACCTCCTGTATAGGTAAACAAAATGATTATTTTGTCTCATATCAGCGTAGTGGAGTCCAGAAAATTTCTCAGACATCCTAGAATATGATTGTGGTGAGTATAAACAGGTAGAAAATGTATAACTATAAAAAACAACAGGTAGAAAATGTAGAACAATAACAGACTACAAAAAAAAATCCTAACAGAGTTTTAATTTAAGCTGAAAACAATCTTTAAGAAGAGGACTTTTGCCCAGCTGGTGGGGCTCAGTGGTTGAACATTGACCTATGAACCAGGAGGTCACCGTTTGATTCCAGGTCAGGGCACATGCCCGGTTGCAGACTCAATCCCCAGTGTGGGGCATGCAGGAGGCAGCCAATCAATGATTCTCTCTCATCGTGATATTTCTATCTCTCTCTCCCTCACCTTTCCTCTCTGAAATCAATAAAAAATATATATTTTTTATAAAAGAATAAGAGTTTCTCCTCTGAATTTTCTTCTCTACTAACTTCCCTGAAAAGTGAAACTGTCATTTTCGATAGATAAGTAAAGTGAATATAATGTGAGTCTTCCCACATGTATCTGTCCTCTAGTCCTCAAGCATGTTCTTCTCTCCCCCACAACTCTACCTTTATTCTCACGTGTGCTTCTTCATCTGGTGGGGTTATGACTTTCTGTCCAATTTCAGGGAACTTACAAGTTCACTCAAATGTCACCTTAATTTCTTTAGCCCAAAACAAACTTCTTTTTAAAAGAACCCATATCACATTCTCTTTTTATCACCTCTTGTCTTATGTCATGGTTATTTGTATAAATGACTAGTATCCTAAAATAGCTTGAAAACTCTCTGAGGGCAGGGGTCATATCTGAGTCCAGGAGAAATATCTCATCGCACCTTACATTCTTGCACCTATCAGGTGCTCAGCAAATAAATGAATTGAAGAATGGATAAATAGGTTTCACTACTTAAAATTTTTAATCAAATCTTCTATGGGTTTAAGCATTGCATAGACATTCCTTGGGCTGTTTTTATTTCCTTTATTTTCTAAATTATTTGCTACCATAAAGTTTGTTAAAGTAGTAGCAATAAGACAAATATTCCCAATAGGTCACTAAAATCCAAGCGAAAGTTGAAAAGCTCCTTTAGAAGGAGAGAACCTAGGAAGTCTAATATAAGGTGACAACAGTCCAAGTGAAGCCATTCTTGCTAACTGCAAGGAAAATTATTTCATAACTTGTTCAAGTTTAATTGTGGGACTTTTGAGGTCATGATGATTGTTTTGCTTCTGTTAAGTGTCTGGTGAGACTATCCACTGAGAATAATTGGTTGTGGCTTTATATTTTTAATTTTACTTTTTTAAAAAGCATGCATACTCTTTTTTTCTATCTCTTTTCTCCAAATTTTCTTTCTTCTTTTATCTCACATTCTTTCTATTCTATCTCTCCCCAATTCCCTCCCTTCTTCCTTCTCTCAATTCCTTCATTCCTTTCCTCTTTATTTCTTCCTTTCATCTATCCCCTTCTTCCCTTTTTCTTTCTACCCACCCACTATGTCATTTATCTTAAAATGTATTTTAAAATCAAAGAAGTCCCTACATGTGTCTGAAACCTGATCTTAGATCTACCCACTTTGGAACAGACACCAAAGAGGTATTGAGGAGAAAATCAGCTATAGATAATAGAATCAATTAAGAAGATGGCCCAGAAAGCATAGTGACAAGTGACAAAAGGGCATCAAATTGATTTGGTTTGATGTCAGGCAAAAATTGGCATTAAAGGTATCTGACATAAGATCATAAGTTGCCAAGGTTACTGTGGCATGGTGACTGGAGACCAACCAGGGAGCAGGCAATGACTGAATATCTGGAAGCATATTGGAGGCATTTGTAAGGCAGGTAGCAGAACCTCAGCCATATGACTAAGGTTTGCCATACATTGCAGGGATTGACAAAAGCAAGCAGAGCTTCGAGTCTTGCAGGCCTATTTCATAGGGGAATAACCCACATAGAACCTCTTACTGACTTAAAGGAACAGAACATGGAAAGAGAAAGTTCCTCAAGAGGAAATCAAGAAAAGAACTTTGTTACAGGAGGGAGGGAAGAGTCAAATTCCCCAAACGGGATACCCATGTCTAGAGCAGGACAAACCTAGGCTTCTGACCTAGTTCCTCTTTAAAAATAATTCAAAAAGGGGTTGGTTCTAGAAACTGGGCTTGAATACCAAGTTCACCACTTAGGAGGTGAGAGACCTTGAGAAAATAAGTTAATCTCCCTTTGCCTTTGTTTTCTCATCTGTAAAGTAGAGGCAAACAGTACCAATGTCATGAGGCTGTTATGAGGACTAAACAAATCCTTATTTATAAGAGGATTAGAATAGTGCCTGACATACAATGTTTGTTATGAATGAAGGAATGAGCAAGGTAACTTTTCTTCAGATTTACATATTTTCAACCAAAAGACTCTGCTTAAAGTCTTTCTCTTTACCCAGATCAACTCAATGACAACTAAGGAATCATTAGTTTTTCAGTACAAATGATTCATTTTTCATGCACCAAGCTTATACCACCTGAACTTGGTCCCAAATTAACCCAACACAATAAAACCTGAATATGGTGGTTGTTCTGCCTGTGCTTTAAATCTTGGGAAACATACCAGCAATGTTTTTGCTTTCACTTGAAACCTCAGCCTCATCTTTATTCCCCCTTTCTCTCACCCTAATATTCTGGGAAACAGCTTAACATTGTGGCCAAGAGAACAGCCTGTGGAGTTAGACACAACTGGTGTAAATGTCAATTCTGTCCTTTTTTTCTTTTTCTTTTTTTTTTTTTTTAGCTTGGCAAAGCTGCCTATCCTTTCTGAGTTTCAATTTTCTCATTTGTCAGTGAGGATAATGATACCTATATCATAGAATTGTTGTGAGGATTAGATGAGATTTTGCCTCAAAGGGCTTAGCACAGTGCCTATCCACAGTAATAGTTTAATACATTTTAGCTGAAAATCATGACTCAGTTGAACCTATCTTTTCAAATGTCTCCTGTGTTCCCTCTGCACCATCCTTCTATGCAACCCTAGAATCTCTGTCAGGAGTTTGGGTGTCTTTCTCCCTAGAGTTTATGGACTGTAAACTCCTTGTGTAGAGATGGCATTCCATTTATCTTTGCTTCCTCTCCCACCTTATCTTGAATGTTCATAACAGACATTCAACAAATATTTGTTGTGCAGACTCTGCAACACCTGATTTTCTCCCTACTCCTAGCGCAATAGATAGAAAAAATAAGATGAAAACCTCAAGGTTCTTGAGTGCTGTGAAAATGCCTTGTGGACGTTTGCTGCATAGCAAACAGTTTGGTAACAGTCAATTCAAGATACCCACACAAGGACTCCAAGCCAATGTTGAACCTATTATCTGAGAGTCTGAAAGCTTTTTCTACAGAAAAGATTTACTAGCAGTTCTGTTTGGAAGCTAAATGACATGCTGCTTTGACAATAGATAGCTATATTTGTCTGCAGGGGACAGAAGAGGGTAGAGGGCTGAGAACTGGAAAGAAAAAATGAAGCCATAAGAGGAAACTCTTGGGTTCACATGTATTAGTGTCATTGCTTATCAGAAATATATTACTTTAAATACAGCCCCAATTAAGTCTGGCAGTTTAATTGACAACTGATGAAAAGCACCATATTGTGGCTCAGTTAGGTCTCATTGATCTTGCTATTTGATCCCTTTTTGCCAGTAATTTGTCATCTTTACTATTGAAAATGTAAACTGCTCATCTTGAAGGATATGACATTGTGATCCAAACTGACATTGTGCAAAAAAAAAACCCCAACAGTTCTTAATTGATAACCGAGCATAGTGCAGTCCATAAAATAAGTCATCACTACTTATGAGGCAGCGCTCAACACAAAAATGATGGTGTTCAAAAAAGGGAATTATTATAACTGATTTTTCTAAGCAAACCCATCTGCTTAATTGACTTCATTTGTTGACCTGGTTTATGATAGCACTCTATGTAGAAATCAAAGAGATAGCTCATATAGGTGGCCTTATTCCAGGCAACATAAAAGAATGTTCTGTTAGAAATTAATGTGCTTGTCAGCTTTTCTGGTACCTGAAGATGCACCATTATTGTCAGTCTTTAGAATCATTCTTACCAGAAGAGATAACCTTTAACTAGCCAACAACTTGGCAAGTTTTTTTGTTTGTTTGTTTTGTTTTGTTTTGTCTTTTTCTTGTTATTGTTGTTAATCCTCATCCAAGGACATTTTTTTTCAAACATCATATAGTTGGAATCATACAATGTGTAGCCTCTTCAGATAGGCTTCTTTCACTCTTCATAGCTTTTTATCCAAACTTCTACGCTCCTCAGAGCCTTACCCCTTTTTCCAAAATTAATCCCTCCTCTATGTACTTCAACCTTTCTTTCAATAATTATTTTTCCTCTCATCTTTCAGGAAGCCATGAGGTCAAGACTATGTCTTGTTTATCTCTCTTTCTGCCTCTTTGGTCATCATGCCTCAAGCAGCCTACATTGCCAACATACCAATATTCTTAATTCCTCCTTACAACTCATAAGACTTTTATATAATGTTATTTTTTGCTGAAATGCCCACTTATTACCTTCCCAATTTGGAAAACTTTGACTAATCTTTCATGATGCAGACCACCTATTATCTCCTTAATGAAGTCTTCTCTGATATCACCAAGCAGACATAGTGGCTTCCTCTTCTGCGTTTCTATAGTGCCTCAAGTATCACTGTATTATATCTTACTAGAGGCCCAATGCACAAAAATTCATGCAAGAGTAGTCCTTCCTTCCCCTGGCTGCCAGCACCAGCTTCTCTCTGGCACCCGGGACCCGGGCTTCCCTCCTCCGGCTGCTGGCAGGCACCTGGGACCTGGGCTGGTTTCCTTCAGGCCGCCCATAGGCACCCAGGAACTGGCTGGCTTCCCTCCAGCCCTGGCTTTGTCAGGAATGACGTCCGGAAGACGTCTGGTCTAATTAGCATATTACCTTTTCATTATTAGAGATTGCATCACCACTATCTCTTTGCAGGCTTGTCTACCCCCTAGACTGTCAGTCTTTCTGAGGGCAGGAGCATATCTGATGGCTTTCTTTATTTTCAGCACTAGAAACAATGCCTCACACATGTAGTTCTTTAAGTACGAAAGGCAGAAAACTGAGTCTGCTACTTGGAGAGCTGGCTCAAGCATTCTAGGCATTAACAGCTTAGGATCCAGAGTAAATGGGGTTGAAAAAGAGAGAAAGAAGTCAATCCTTTCATGAAACAGTAAGCTTTGCTTTATTTCATGACAACAAACTAAATTTAACCAGGCTGAGTGTTTGTGTTCTATTAGGTGATGGTCAGTTAGGTGAGGTAACAAGAGGGCACACAGAAGAGATGCAAGAAAACAAAGTTTATTTACTTACAGCTCCTACACAGAGAGATTCCACTGCACACCATGAAGGGCCACGTGGGAGGAATGCCAAGGCAGCCAGCTCAACCAAGCAGGTGGGGAGCTAAGAGAGAGTAAGGACCCATGGACAAGTACTTTTTTATTGGGGTCAGGGTGGAGCACAAGAAAAGATGTAGGGGATTTCATTGGTGCATTTAAATGTTACTAGGCCACAGTCAGGGGAGAGTAGGAAGGGGAACTTGTGGTAGAGGCTGACATTTTCACATTGGTGCACCTGGTCACCTGGGTAAGGTATTTGCAATCAGTCTACATGGATATTGCATCAGGAAAGAAAAGAGAGGAAAGTATGAGATTCTGAAAATATACATGGTATATCACATATGTCTTAAATGGCCTCAGAAAGTAGATCTATGACCAACAGGCAAAAATCACAAGCAGATAGATTGTCACTCAAGATAAGGAAGGCCTTTCTAACAGTCAGAAATGTGCAAAATCGAAGAGGCCACCTCAGAAGGCAGTGAACCTCATTATTGGAGTTATTCAAGCAGAGACCAGATGATCACCAGTGGGAAAGTTGATACATAGATTCATGCAGCCTATGTGATAAAGGTAGTATTGTGTGTCATATTAATCAGTGCAGTCATACCAAGGTCCAGCTTGTATGTGGTAGGCATACACAAGTTGAACAAAGGTCAAGCTATACTGATTTGATATGATCATTCTTTTCCAAGTCTTTTCTTCATGTTCCTAGTTTGACAAGACATTCTGGATATAAAAATATTTCTGGAGTCAGGTAAGTTTGGGAACTACTTCATACAATATTACCCTATTGGTGATTCAAAGCCACGTGCAAATAGACTCTGAGAATTCCTGAAATAAAGGAAGCAATGTCATTTGGCTTATCTCAGCATTTCCCAAAAGTTTTGTTCACAAAAACTTTTTATTGTGTAATTTACCTGTGACTATTTCATGGAAGAATTCTGTCTTTAGCTGGGGTAAATATTTTTCTCCTTCTGGAGAGAGGCACATACAGAATTTTCTCCTTTGCTGATTTCAAATCACTCTTGGTATAAGAGATACAGGAAGGCTGTAGGCATAGTGAGGAGTTCTGTTTCCCCCCCACCCCCCCCCCCCCGCCCCAGAAGGTATTTACCAAACTCATATGCCTTTTTTTCATTTGATTATGATTCCACCCTATAAAAAAGATGTTATTATTATTTATTTTTACATACTAGGAAACAGATGCAGCAAATAGGAAGGTGATGCAATATTCCAAAATCCATGATCTTCCCATTTCTTGACTGAGGTGGCATTGAGCTGGGAGCCCAAAGATGAACGAATTCAACTAAGAGACTATCAAGACTACTCCAGCTTTAATGGTCAATGATTCTTAATTTCATTATTTGAGAATTGACAGTCTCCCACAGCATAAATGTCACCTTGATAATAACTGGTGGAGCCCATTAAATCCAGAAATTTAGTTTTTTATAGTTGCTATAAGAATGAGGATGCAGACAAAGATGACCATTACTCAATGGCAATATGAAAATCAATAACCCATTACCTCCCTCAGCTGCATCACTGGTCTGGGCCATCTTCCGAAGGAGAAGCTGATAAGCTACCTCCTGGGTGTGAGTCAGAACCTAAATAAATAAGCTGGAAGTAGACTAATTAGACAGTGAGCCAGGCAGTAAACAATAGTAAATTAAGGATCTTTTTACAGTCAAAGATACCTTTTATTATTTTCACATAGGTTCATACTTTGCTACCAAACTATTAAGTAAAAAATTAGATTTTTCATTTTGTATTCATCAATATATACAGAACTGCCAATCAGAACTGAGGAACAGCGTTGCCTAAATAGTGTAACTGTGTTTATTTGATGCAGTGCCAGTCAAAAGCCAAAATATATATATATGTTTCAGGTGCGTTTTGCCTCTTCATTACAGGTAAATGCACAGCTTCTCTGGAGCTATTTAAAATATAGAAAATAGCTTGAGATTATAGTGAGAATGAGTTGAAGCATAATTTAAACTTTTTCTTTATATATTTTGCATAGTCTCATTGGTATAATTATCTTATATTGTTTTTCTGTAATTGAAAGAATTAATAAATAATAATAAAAAAGGACAATAGCCCAAGAACTTGATTTTGTATTTATGGTCTTGTAAGGGTCTAAAACATAGGTAGAAGAATAGATATTTCTCTAAGAACCCTTGTCACTAAAAAAATGCCAAGAAAAAACACTATGGCTTTATGTTTTGTTTTCAGGAAAAAATAATTGCCCTCCCTCCAGTATGATCTCCATTAGTTATCATAACAATTCTGCAGGGAACTTTACTACTCCTGATAATGAGGCATCCTTAGGTCCTTGCATTAGGTTCATTTAGTATCTTGCTGGGAAGGCAGAGTGATAAAATATTTTTTCAAATGAAAATAAAAAGCCTTCTCATTTCCACATTACAAATCATAGCCAGAACCAAAATAAAAAATAAAAAATGGGGGGATCCCTAAAAAAAACTTTACATATTGTTACCTAAGCATTTAAGCATTTAAGTAATTAGTTTCCTGAAGATTGGCCACCAGACTTGTAAACAGCCACAAAGTTCTTAATATTTATTTTACAACATATGCTCAAATTCACAGCAAATAGCCTATAGGTTGGCCACTAATTGGGTATCTTTATTTTCTTTGATTAGAGAAGGAGGTATTAGAGAAAAGAAAAATAGAGAAACTAACTTTACCAATATTCTTCTACCAAGTTCTCCTTAATGTTCTCTATAATGAAAGGAAAAATATCTGAGAGTGGGTGTCTTTATAGCAGCCCCCTCCTTGCAAAACTCTCACATAAGATGCTACTCTTCACTGCTTCTTTTAATGACTGTATTGCTTTGATTTTATTAGTTTGACTTCTTTTCTAACTTCTACTAATGGATGAGTTAGCACATGACTCACACTTAGTTATTTATTTTGATGTTTGGGAACACAGAAGTGCTTTTTAAAAATACCATTTATATAAGTGTTTGGACTACTTTGCATTGAAGGCCATATTTTATTGCCCTAAGAGAAAGCTGCTATTCTGAGAAGACTAGTAATACTGGTAAATTGATAGCACTTTTGCCTTCCTAGGAGTCTAGAGGACATTGAGTGGAGGAGTTGTATCCATTGCTTACATTATTCCTAGGGAGAACGTGAGATGCCTGGGGTGGTGCATTTAGGCATTTGGGTCACAGTTTGCTTTAGTGAGAGCAATATGATAGATGAAATGACTTCCTAAACAGGCAGTATTAAGAATAACTGAAAACCTATATCCATTAAGGACAAAAGTAGGAAAGTTGGGAAGACATTCAACCTGAACTTTTTAAAGCACATATTATGTGCCAAACTTGGTGCTTGGGTGCTAGAAATAAACAGATAAATACCCACCCACAAAAATTCAGAATTTAGCAGCATAGTATATATCAATAGCAATTGCTGTATAGGTAAATGTAACCTTAAAGAAATGAGCTCCAGTTTTGCATAAAATGAAGTAAGCACACATCTCCTTGTCTCTCACACTGAAAATAACTAGCACTGCTCGACAGAGTGTGTGCAGCATCTATCTGAAGGCTCTGACTGGCAAATCTGACAGGCAGTTGGGAAATGGGAAGTACTACCAAACTGACAGTGGCTTTATAGCTTCAAACCCAGAAGTGCATGCCTGATGCAAACAGAAAGACCTCTTAGTGAATCCCTCTCTTTCTGATCTAAAGAGCAGAAAATTGGGCCCCTAAAGGACAGAAGGAGTTTGTAAATTTGGTGTTGTTGTTGTTGCTTTTCCATCTTCTGCTTCTCCAGCCCAAAGGCAAACCCATAGTGGCTGCAGTGGCATAATAGCTGTGCCAATAGCAGAAATGATGGCAGTGCCAGGAGAGCAGATGCCTAAAACTCTGAGCCAAGAGCATGGGAGGAATTTTCATCGCTTTTCTTCTTCCTCTTACTCCTCTCACCACTTGACCTGGGAGTACACAGTAAAAATTACACAGCAGGGTAGCTAACTCAAAGCCTCAGCTTTCCAGCCAGAAAATAAGGAAGAGAGATCCTCAGAGCTGAGAAGTTCCCAGGGGATTGTGTAGCAGGGGAAGCTGGAGAAAAATAATCTCATAAAATGTATATCAACTCCTGGGCTTCCCCTTAACCTTCACAGCTCTTTATGTCTGGAGTGTAAAAGACAAGGTGGGCCGATGCCCAGACAAGGCTGAATGGGCACTGCTCATTTCTGAATCCTGCATCTCCATGATGCTTCCTTTATCAAATTAGGCACACATCTTGAAAAATTTTCCCATCGGAGTCCTTCTTCAAGCTTTAATGTATGAGCCATGAGCTATGAGGTGACACAAGCACCTCCCCTTACATACTGCCCAATAGTTGCAATAGCTGTCTTTAGCAGAGTCATTACATGTTCAGCTATATAGGTCCATCACTGACCCTCATCAACTTCTTCCTGTTTCTCCAACTGCTTGACTGCCTCAGTCCTTTCAATTTATTATTGCATTCTGATCTCTCTACTTCGTGGGTCTCCCACTTCATTCTTCTATAACCTACCCCTTCACACTTGGTAGTGTTTGTATAATGTTCCACTGTATGGATGTTTCCTGATTCATTTGACTATTCCCTATGAATGGACCTCTAGGAACAAAGGTAACATCCTCCTTGGCCTGTCCTCCATACCAGCTCATGAGTTATTCTCCCACAGGCAGCCATGTTGGGTCGAATCACCATCCTAGACTCTAAGCACTCCAAATGTATGGGACAACTAGGTCATAGCTCCCCAATCCCTTTCCAATTGTCCATGACATATGCTTCCCAAATAATTTCAGTCATCTTGCCTCCATTCCTACTATCATTGTAAGACCTATCATTGAATTGGTCTTCCTATCTTCTTTCAGCCATCTAACCTAATCTGTCCTATAGAGTCCTCAACTCTCCCGAAGCGCCTCTTAGTACCTGCTCTCCACTTAACATTGGAACCCAGAGTGAATGCAGAGAAAGGCATTCAAGACCCTCCACTATCTGGTTTCAGTCTGAACTTCTAGCCTTATTTTCTGTCATAAGTACCACAAACTCTTCAGTCCACACACTACTTGTTGTTCCTCCAATATTCTAGGCACTTTTTTAAAATATATTTTATTGATTTTTTACAGAGAGGAAAGAAGAGGGATAGAGAGTTAGAAACATCGATGAGAGAGAAACATCGATCAGCTGCCTCCTGCACACCTCCTACCGGGGATGTGCCCGCAACCAAGTTACGTGCCCTTGACCGGAATCGAACCTGGGACCTTTCAGTCCACAGGCTGACGCTCTATCCACTGAGCCAAACCAGTTTTGGCTATTCTAGGCACTTTTATATTTCAATATCTGCTGCCTCAGCTGCTGTCTGCTTACCGCTCCCCTAAAATAAGATTTTACCTGCTCAAACAATATTTTCATGAAACTTTCCTAAAATGTATTCCTTTTCTTTTTTGAAACTCACACATACATATGCATTTCTTTGGTATCCAATTTTCAAAATATATCAAGTTATAACATGTACTAGCTTTGTCTATCTATTTGAATTCCCCATAATCTCTGGCTAACTTGAGAACTCATTTCCAGAAAATCTGCTTGATAAGAGTAAAGCTGTCTTGTCATGAATATTGCTCTCTACTTTGTTGGTTAAAAAAAAATCATAAGGTGTTAGGGAACATAAAGATGAATGAAACAGTCTTACTCTGTTTTATTCTAATTATAAAATTGAGAAGCCAGACAGGTATACACATAGCCACTGTGATAAATGTCTCAAATGTGCTCAGACAACTAGGAAAGCATACAGAGAAACATGCATGGCTATCTGAATAGGAGAGAAAGGTCTGGTCAGGGAAGGCTCCACAGAATGGGCAGTGCCTGGGTTTACTCTGCAGGGTGGGGAGACAAAGGGAAACAAAGGCATTGGAGGTAGAGGAAATAGGATGTGTCTCTTAAAACCCTTATATTTGGTTACAAACACAAATATCAGAGAAAGGGTGACTTTTATAATGAAAAATATAATTTTCAAAGGCAGGATAAAATGGGTCTCAGAAATAAACAAAACCAAGGCATTAAAGGCCACAGAAATTCTTTAACATTGATGTCTTCTTCTCACTGCAGACTGACTCTGTCTGCTTCCCTGACCACACAGTGAAACATGGTCACCTACAGCTCCCAGGCTTACATTGTTCTTGTCAAGGGTGTATTAATTATCTATTGTAACATAACAAGTTACCTCAACCCTTAGTGCTTAAAACAACAAACAGGTATTATTTCACAGTTTCTGTGTATCAGGGATCCTAGCATGGCCTAGCTGGGCATCTCTGGCTCAAGGTCTCTGATGAGATTGCAGCCAAATTGTCGCCTGGGACTGTGATCTTATCTGAAGGTCCAACTGGTTGAGGAGTGGGCATAGAATCCATTTCCAAGTTCATTCACGTGGCTGTTGGCAGGTTCCAGAAGATCCAGTTCCAAACTCCCTTAAGTGATTGATGGCAGGTTTCAGTTCCTCACCGGCTGTTGGAATGAAAGCCTCAGTTCCCTACTAAGCCACACGGCCTCTTCATAGGGCTCCTCACAACATGGCAACTTGCTTCCTTCAGCAAGAGTGATGAGAGAGAGAGAGAGAGAGAGAGAGAGAGAGAGAGAGAGAGAGAGAGAGACACAGAGAGAGAGAGAAGGAGGCCTAGTGATAACTTCAATATCAGAAGCCACGTTCTTTGTGTAATCTAACCTAGGAAGTTACATCCTATAACTTCAGCCACATTAGAAGTGAGTCACTAAATCCAGCTCATACTGAAGGTTAAAGGATTACATAAACACATGAATACCAGGTGGTGGGATCATTAGGATCCATCTTGGAGGCTGCCTTCAGTCTCACAAGGATCAAGTGAGACTGAAATTGGGAACTTAGGCCTAGGGGAGGGTTCTGATTGGCTCTTCTGGGACTATGTGCCTATTTCTGTATCAATCAACTGTGTCCATGGGGTCAGAGTACATTATAAAATATACCTGCTGAAAACCCAATCCTGTGTACAGAGGGAGAAGTTTCCAGAGAAAGGGGGCTGAACTGCTCATTCTACCCGGACAGGGTTTCTCACTGACCCTTACAAACACACACACACACACATACACACACACACACACACAGGCATGCAAGTATACTTGAACATATGCTCATAGGCAAGCACACAAAAATATACATTCACACACCTTACCACCCTGCTGTGTATCTGTTGTACATATTGGGATTCTGAAAACACTTTTGATTGAATGAAGCTTTAAAAAATTTGAAGCCCTAGCCAGTTTTGCTCAGTGGATAGAGCATCAGCCTGTGGACTGAAGGGTCCCGGTTTGATTCCAGTCAAGGGAACATGCCTGGTTGCCTCTATCTCCAGTAGCAGGAGTGCAGGAGGCAGCCAATCAATGATTCCCTCTCATCATTGATGTTTCTATCTCTTTCTCCCTCTCCCTTCCTCTCTGAAATTAATAAAAAAAAATATTTAATAAATAAATAAATAAATAAATAATTTGAAAACTTATATTGTCTAGAAAGACAAGACTTGTCCAGGGTCAGAGAGCAGATTAATGGCAAAGTAGGGTAGAAGATTATATTTTATGCTGTGGCTAGACATGATGCCTGGGGCCTTAGGGGTGGTTTTCAAGGAAGAGGACAGTTGAATACTTGTTTACAAGCAAGATTTACAAGGAAGAATGGAGAGAAAGAAGTCCTAAAGGAATGAATAAATAATTTTGGAAGAGAAAAACAATGGTACAATGATGAGGAGATTGGGTGGCTGTGCCAAGGACAAGGTCTTTTTTGAAATGAGTAAGACCTGCAGCATATGTTGGTTGAGGGGACAGGATAAAGGAAATTTAACATTTTACGGAGCAGGTGATCAAGAGTGAGTAAATGGAGCCACGTGCTTGGGGAGAGCTGGAAAGGGTGGACCAGGGCTATATGGAAAGGGAGATAGGGCACTTCTTCATCAAAAGGGAAAGAAAAGGGAAAAAGAATAGGGAAGAGCTCTTAGAGAAGTTTCTGGGGAGGCACAGGAAGGTGAGGAACCTCAGAACAGAGAGGGTCCCCCTCCTCAGTGTCCTGGGGAGACTGAGGGACAGAGGGCTAACTTTGGGACTTGAATGTGTGAAGAAGAATTTGTACCACTGCTTGGTGAAGCAATTAGACCTGAAGAAGTGGGAAAGAAAAGACTCGTGATGAGTGGTGAGGTCTCCACTGAGGTTGGACAATAGAACTTTGAAGTGAGTCTGCTCATGTTCCTTACCAAGAATTTCTCTGACTGTCGAGAAACCAGCATCCCATCCCCGGCTTGGGGGATATGGGAGTACCTAGAACTTTACTGCTGCTTTTGCTTAGTCCTGGGAAGGCTGAGAAATCAGTTAATTGTGGCCAAGTGGAGAGTATTATAAAGATGGGGGGTCAACTGTTCTTCCCTTTCACTAAAGGCAAAAAACAAGGTCTGTAGTATATGCTGATCTGGAGAAAATGGAATTCAGTATATCAAAAAATATATATTACCAGCTAGATTTAGGAAAACAGATTCCTTCCCTGTGATAACTTTGTTTATAAAATATTGATTAGTTTACAGGATGACGTTTAATTCAATTGGTCATTTCTAATAGGGTCTTAAGACTAAATGAGCTTAAGCTGAAGCTTGAACTGTTTAAGCAAATGTCAAGGAACACATCTGAGAAGCTGTTAGAAAGCAATGTGGATGAATGTTTGCTACTGAGGCCTTTGGAGTCATGCTGTCTGGGTTTGAATGTTGCCTGTGCCAGTTAATAACCACATGGTCCTGGGTGAGTTACCCCTTTCATGTTTCATTTTCTTCAACTCTAGGATAGTGATGATGGCAGAATCTATCATGGGGTTGTTGTACAAAGCTCTTGGCACAAGGCCTGATGAACAGTATTCAATAAATATTTATTCACTATTATTATGTTTTAATAGTCAGATTGCTTAGTGAACTTTATAGAAGGATTGGCTCTCTGAGTAGAGAATTTCAAGACTACTTGACCTTATGCTTTTCAAATTGTGCTCCTCAGAGCCTGAGAGTGAGAGAGAGATGCTTCTGGGGTCCCTTCAAGGAAAAAAGGGGACACAGCTGCTGGGGCCCTAGTCCATCCCCTGCTTCAATAAGAATAGTCTGCTCCTACCGATTTCACATATTTGGTAGGCTTCTGCCTATACCTGAAAAGAAGCTTTCAATATAAAAGAAAATAAATAAAACTGAACTAACTTTACAAATGAGAAACCTGAGGTTCAGAAGGGGAAAGGACTTGTGCAAGGTCAAATGCTGAGTTTTCGGTAGAGCAAGATCTAGCACCCAGGCCTCCTGCCTCTGGTCCAGGACTGTCTCTACTACGGCTTTCTATCCATTCAGGTCCCATTGCAAAATGAAATGTTTTCTCTTTCCATAGGACCTCACTCACACATCTTCCCAAGAAACTTTCCCAATCTCCTAGGAAGTCAGCTCTCCCCTCCTAGAGCTTCCCACAGTGCCTCTTCCCAGTATAATCTTCTAAAAGTCCACTTTTCATACTGAATAAAATATGGCCCTACTTTCAAATTGGATCATCTTTTACCAAAATTTGACAGACAGCTCAGTGACTGGCACATCATAGGTACTGGGCAAATAATGGATATGAATGCAGACTTTAAATCACAAACTTATGTACGAACATGAAGAATAATTAATGTAGCTGTTATTATTATGGTGAAGGAGTGTCAGATATAAAAGCTCTTGTCCCAAATGAACTTATGACTGAGTTTGCGAAACTTGTTTCTTTTTGAGAATAAAATGTGAGTCCATAGGGTTTGGTTTGTCTTTGTCACATGAAATGTCTCTAGAGTGGGGAGTGGGGGGGGGGGGGGCGGTGCAGGGAGAGGTAAGGGAGGGGTTAAAGGCAAAGCAGTGTCTGTAAGGTTTCAAGGAGTCCCACTAACTCTGCACAGGTAGCTTCAGGGTTTCTCCTTCCTCACAGGTAAGGCCTGTCTGAGCCCAAATAACCTTCCCCTAAGCACACTCCTCAGCTGACCAATTAGGGAGACCTTTCAATGAGGTATTAATAAAAGAAGCCCCAGGCCAGAGGGGCCTGTACTAATTAGGATGGTATCTATGAAGAGAACACCCACATACACAGCTCCAGGTCTTCGCTTCAAGGTAGGGTACAGGGAGCTGCCATTCTTTGCTGTTCTCTACGCCCTCCCCTCCCCACTTGGGGGCCTGTTTGTTAAAATCTGCTTCCTACACAGTCAGCCCCCTTGAGGACATGTGTGCCAGCCCCACTCTGGTCAGGACCTGGAGCAGTGCCACCTAATTGTTTAACAACGACCTGGGACTCCTCATCCTTGCAGAAAGCATCGCAGCTCTTTGCATATTCAAGGAAGATGGGGAGACCACAGAACTCGGCCTTCCTGGCCTCCATTTCCCTCTGTTGGGCAGTGAAGCTCCTGCCTTCCTCCCCCATCATCGGTCCTTTATTTTATAACTTTCCAAATCAATTGTCCAGAGAATATATACAGGATGGGGCAAAAGTAAGCTTACAGTTATTTGTATGGAAAATAATATAATAATTAATGAATAATAAAAGAATAAACTGTTTTGTATACTCACAACTGTAAACCTACTTTTGCCCCATTCTGAATACACACACACACATACTAGAGGCTCGGGGCATGAAATTCACGCACAGGTAGAGTCCCTAGGCCTGGCTGGCGATCAGGGATGATCGGGGACTTCTGGCTGCCATTCGGCGCCTTCCTTCATTCCACACCGCCCCCTGGTGGTCATCATATGTCATAGCAAGTGATTGAACTCCAGGTCTCCCAGTTGAACTCCCAAGGGGATACTTTGCATATTAGCCTTTTATATATATATATATACTAGAAGCCCAGTGCATGAAATTCGTGCACTTGGGGGGTGGGGGTCCCTCAGCTGGGCCTGTACCCTCTTGTAGTCCAGAAGCCCTCGGGGGATGTCTGACCAGTTCTTAGGCCCACTCCCTGGGGGCAGTGTGCCTAAGCTATCAGTTGGACATCTTTAGTGCTGCCGCGGAGGTGGGAGAGGCTCCCACCACTGCTGTTGTGCATGCCAGCTGTGAGCCTGGCTTCTGGCTGAGCAGTGCTCCCCCTGTGGGATTGGGCTGAAACTGGCTCTCTGACATCCCCTGAGGGTGCAGGCCAGGCCAAGGGACCCCACCAGTGCATGATCAGGGCCTGGGAGAGATACAGGAGGTTGGCCAGCTGGGGAGGGACCACAGGAGAGCTTCAGGGCATGTCCAGCCCATCTCACTCAGATGGCTGGTCCATCTGGCTCATCCGGCCATACCCCAGCAGCAAGCTAACCTACCGGTCGGTGCGTCTGCCCCCAGTGGTCAGTGCATGTCATAGCGAGCAGTTGAGTGGCCTTAGCATATCATTAGCATATTACACTTTGATTGGTTGAACAGCTGGCCAGTCGACTAGACACTTAGCATATTAGGCTTTTATCTGAGACCCTTCAGGGGATGTCTGACTGCCGGTTAAGGCCCGATCCCACAAGGGTCGGACATCCCTCTCATAATTCAGGACTGCTGGCACCCAAAAGCTTACCTGCCTGCCTGCCTGATTGCCCCTAACCACTTCTGCCTGCCAGCCAATCACCCCTAACCCCTGCCAGCCTGATTGATGCCTAACTGCTCCCCTGCCAGCCCAATTGCCCCCAACTGTCTTCCCCTGTCAGCCCGATTGCCCCCACTGCCCTGCCCTGCTGGCCTGGTCGCCCCCAACTTCCCTCCCCTACAGGCCTGGTCGCCCCCAACTGCCCTCCCCTGGAGGCCTGGTCGCCCCCAACTGCCCTCCCCTGCTGGCCTGGTCACCTCTAACTGCCCTCCCCTGCTGGTCTGATCACCCACAACTGCCCTCTCCTGCCAGCCATCTTGTGGCGGCCATCTTGTGACCACATGGGGGCGGCCATCTTGTGCAAGGGTGTGACAGTCAATTTGCGTATTACCTCTTTATTATATAGGACATATATGATTTATTTCAAGGAAATGGCTAATGCAATTGTGGGAGATGGCAAGCCCAAAATTGGTAGGGTAAGCCAGCAGGTTGGAAACTCAGGCAAGAGTTGATGCTACAATCCTGAGACAGAATTTCTTCTCCTTCAGGGAACTTCTGTTTTTTGCTTCTAAAGCCTTTCAACTGATTGGATGAAGCCCACCTACAATATTAAGAGTAATCTCTACTTAAAGTCAACTTGTTATAGATGTCAACTCCACCCTACCTACAAATTACCTTCACAAAAACCCCTACATTAGTATTTGATTAATAGTTGAGTATTATTGCCTAGTCAAGTTCACCCATAAAATTAACTATCATACCTTCTTACCTCATTTGAACCTCCAAGTATTTTTTTTCAATATTTTATTAATTTTTTACAGAGAGGAAGAGAGAGGAGAGGCATAGAGAGTCAGAAACATCGATGAGAGAGAAACATCGATCAGCTGCCTCCTGCAAACCTCCCACTGGGGATGTGCCCGCAACCAAGGTACGTGCCCTTGACCGGAATCGAACCTGGGACCCTTCAGTCCACAGGCCGACGCTCTATCCACTGAGCCAAACCGGTTTTGGCAAACCTCCAAGTATTTTTTACTTTCACACAGCTAGGAAATGTTATTGCTGGGTGTTAAAATAAAATGGCGATCCCGCCGAAACTGGTTTGGCTCAGTGGATAGAGCGTCGGCCTGCGGACTGAAGGGTCCCGGGTTCGATTCCGGTCAAGGGCATGTACCTTGGTTGCGGGCACATCCCCAGTGGGAGGTTTGCAGGAGGCAGCTGATCGATGTTTCTCTCTCATCGATGTTTCTAGCTCTCTATCACTCTCCCTTCCTCTCTGTAAAATATCAATAAAATATATTAAAAAAAAATAAAAATAAAAATAAAATAAAATAAAATGGCGATCCCACACAACATTTATTTCTTCCTTTCTTCCTTTTTCCTTCCTTCATTCATTCAATAATTATGCATCCAGTCCTCACCATGTGCCAGGCACTGACTGGAACAGGACAGACATTGCAGAAGATTAACATGCTGACACTAAAGTCACACATACACACACATGCACATGCACATGCACGTGCACACACTGGTTTTAAAATGCTATTACGAAATGATTGATGGCTTCTGGAAGAAGCAGGAATTGTCATCCATAACAGAGATACATAAGATTGAGAAGGAAGTTCAGAAAATGTAGCATTTTTTTTCAAAGACAGAGAAAGCTAAATAAACTCAGTGTCAGTTTGCCTTAGAAATGTCTGACCCATGTCTGTGCTGAGTGGGGCTGAGTTGGTGTGACAGAATCTGACGGGGTGGCAGGCAGGTAGACACCAAAGTGAGGCAGAAGCAGACCAGTGGTTCTAGGGCAGGCTAGCCAAGCAAGCCTCCCCTGGTCCACTTCTGGGCTCCTTGTGCTAAATCCCATGTGGGAAATAAATCAAAGGTTACCTCTCTGGCTGGTGAAAAGATTTTCTTTACTTTACAAAATCACTCGCGTACTTTATGTGGTTTTTTGCAAATGTAGAATATGTATCTTAATTCTGTATGTAGACATCCCTTGCTTCTGACCATTACCAAATCAGAAATGGACCCTCCACAAACAATAATAGTGGTATAGAATTTTACAGTTTGCAAAATACTTTTAAATATATTATCCCGCCTTATCCCTGAAAATAAAAAGCAACATAAACATTATGAAATTCCCATTTCACAGAAGAAACTGAGGTCCAGAGAGGTTAAATGACTTGACCAGGGTCTTTAGGCTAATATTTATTGAGGGTATTAGACCTCTTGAGTATTGCACCTGCTTCTTATGGCTCAATCACCAAAACCAAATATCATCAACATGTTAGTTTCCTAAGGCTGCAGTAACAAAGTACCACAAACTAGATGCCTTAAACTAGAAACATTTTTTGTCTCACAGGTCTGGAGACCAGAGGTCCAAGGTCAAGTGTTGACAGGGTTAACTCCTGAGAGCTGTGGGGAAGAATCTGTTCCAGGCCTCTCCTCCAACTTCAAGTGCTTTGCTGAGAGTCTTGGGTGTTCTTTGGCTTGTAGGCTCATCACTCTGATCTTGCCTTCATGTTTACATGATGTTCTCCCTGTACCCATGCCTGTGTCCACATTTCCCTTTTCATAAAGACACTAGATGTACTGGATTATTGCTCCTCTCCCTCTTCCTGGCTCCTACTCCAGTATGATTGCATCTTAATTAATTACATCTGCAACAACTCTGTTTCTACATTGTGAGGTACTGGGTGTTAGGATTTCAACATATGAATTTTAGGAGACATGACACAATTCAATCCATAACTATTAGTATCCCTTAAACCCATCATTTTACCACCATGTGAAGTGGTCAAAGCCGAGATTATTCCCACTTAACCAATGAGGGCTAGAATCTTCAAGGTAAGGTGAGCTGCCCAGGACCTCTGAGTGACAAATCTTCCCCTGACCTCACTCTTCTACACAACTCAGCTTTACAACTGGGTCTCAGGCTGCATAGGGCACCTGGAACCCCACCAATGTCCGAGGTGTAGGTTCAGTGAGGATCAAGCAATGGCCTCTGTGCTCCATGAGACACTGCTGTATGAGAGAAAATGACTGTCTTAATGAAATTCTTAGACTATGAAGCATACATACCAGGAAATTTAACCTGAAAGGAAAAAATATAGTTAGGTCTGTGTGTTGTCCTTCTCCAAATACCGAAGAGGTCACATACAGTTAACTAGATAATGAAAAGGTTAGCTGTAATTTTCAAGAACATTAACATTCTCTTGTTGCCATAACTACACAGAATTATTAGCCAAGTTTTTGTAATCCAAAATAAGATCAAGATATTTGAATGAGATTATCTCAGACCAGAAAGAATTTTCTAAGGAGAATAAGGAATCTTCAGCCTCATCAGAAACACACAAATTATGGCATGGCTAGGAGAGACTGACTTGAGTCATAACTTAAAGCAAGGCCTCTCAGATGACTTATAGAGTATAAAGCATCCCTAGGCAGCAGAGATAGCCTAGGGCTCCAGGTGGAAAACACGAATCCCCATCCTGCCCTGCTCCATTACTTTCAGATTAGTTGGGAGGCAACAGAGACAGCTGGGTCTTTTAGGTTAGAGACCTGGGTTTGTGTTGTGTGTGTCACTCACTAGCTATGTCATTTCAGGCAGAAATTTAAGCTCTCTGAACCTTGTTGTTGTTGTTTTTATCTGAAAAACAGGTATAAATCATCTACCTCAAAAGTTGTTAGAATTTAGCAAGATAGCACATACTAAACACCTGCCACATAAGAGTTCTTAATGTGAATTGATTTGTTTTCCCTCCTTTTTTCTCTCTGACTCTTCCCTCCCTACTTTTACCTCATTTTTGTGATGATGACTAAGAAAAATGGAAGTAATCTTTTGGAGGCATTATAAAAGAGCAGACTATTTAAAAAAGTAAAACATAAAACCCTCTTCCTGGACCTTTTGTTGTTATTGTTGACTTCCCTGAGGTTTTTGTAGCTGCTGCATTATTTTCATAGATCTGGGGTTGGACCAGGCACCTGGGTGGCAAGCACAAACATCAGTTGGCAAGTGCAAAATAATGGCATTTCCACAAAGGGTTTCTAGCAGGTATGTCCCTGTCCAGGCGTCCTCAAACTACGGCCTGCGGGCCACATGCGGCCTGCCGAGGACATTTATCTGGCCCGCCGGGTGCCGCTGCCTGTCCTGCTTAGCATCCGACTCATCCCGGGCCCGCAGTGCACATAGGAATTTGTTCATCGGGGTTTTTTTTAAACTATAGTCTGGCCCTCCAACAGTCTGAGGGACAGTGAACTGGCCCCCTGTTTAAAAAGTTTGAGGACCCCTGCGAGAAGATGCTGATAGTAACCATCTGACCACAATCCCCACATTGACACACATTATTTAGGCCACAAAGGTTCTGGTAGGGCTTTATCTCCTTGAGCCTCGCTTCAGTCCTTTCTGTGCATTGGAGAGGACATGGGTTATCACAAGCCTGGGCTGTCATGAATATGTGGAGTAACAAAGCAGCTAATTGGTATTAGAGCCAGGACTTAAATCTGGGCTGCCAGCCTCCTAGTTTATTACACCACATTGCCTTCTGGCCTGGAATTATCAGCCCAAACTCCATCCCAGAACTCTGTGCAAGGAGGCAGAGCTAATCCCCAAATCGAGGCAATCCCCATGTCTGTGAACCTATGTGCTGAGCACTGGGCTCAGCCTTTACTCTCTCTACCCCACTGCTCATCACTTCCCTCTCCCAAAGTGTCTCCACCCTCAGGAGGAGGGGAACCTAACATGGATTCTCAACTAACAGCCAGTTTTACTTTTGTTCCTCTTTACAAAAAAGACAGATTTTTTAAAACCACTCTACTGAACATAGCTTTTTTCTTGACAATACTGAATGGATAAAGAACATAATTTTATGTAGTGACACCTTCACTGAGGTCTATCATGTGTCAGGTTGATTCGGTGGTAACAACACATTAATCAGATATAGACACTGCTTCCAAGGAGTTCATAGTCTAGCAGGGAAGAAAAGATACACATGTGGAGGCAGGAAGGGGGCAGAATCCTAAACGTCCAAATCCCAGTCCAGAACCCGAGGGGCACTGGCATGGGCTGGCTTCTTTTTGATCTTCCTCAGCTGCAGTGTTCCTTCTGTAGACACAAGTATCCTACCCAGGTGTCTGAATCTGTACTCTCTAATCGAATTCTCAGCCACTAGTTACAAATTCTCTCTATTCATGCTGTCCAACACAGTAGCCACTAGCCAGTGTTTGAAATGTGGCTAGTGCAACTAAGGACCACAACATTTTAATTTTAGTTCATTTTAACAATAGCTAATGGTTATATATTGGATATCACTGACAGTAGACAGCTCTTTATCACCATGTCAGTTTTGGGGGCGGCTGGAGGTGGTCATGGGGAAGAGCTCTCTCACCTCCCTACTGCCCTCCAGGACATCTGTCATCACCTGGCTGAGACACACAGAGATGGGTCCTCTGAAGTGTCACTAAGCCAGGTGGTCAGCCAGGCCCTCCTCACACCTACATGTGGCTGCCACCAGCAATGCTCCCTTATCCTCTGAGTGATAAAATTAATAGGATCTGCCAAGGTGAAGCTTTGGAAAGATGCTAACCCTTGGTAAAAGAGAAGCAATGAGTTGTCCAAAAAGCCCCGGGCCTAGCTATCACTGTGGTGTGGTGTCCTGGAGGACACGTAAAGTGGGCATGGGGAAATCTGTGATCCAGCCCCTGCTTGCCGTGAGCTCACTCTGTGACCCTGAGTGGGCTCTTCTGTCTCAGTGGGCCTGCATTCCCTTTTCTGTAAACTGGGGGGTTGGATCTCCTGATTTGTCACCCAGCTCAAAGCTTCTGAGAATACCTCCCCAGAGATAGCAATTTAGATAGTGAAGGAGAGTCTGGGGATTTATTTTCCAATGTGAAGAAGTCCAATGCAAAACTAATTTAGCAGTAAATTAAAAAATGGAAATAGGTGTTTTTGGTGGTGAGCAATTGCTACAAGTCAACTTAGCAACAGTGAGAAGAAAAAAGTCTGAGAAGATTAGAGAAAAGGAGGGGAAAACTGACAAGAAACCCATAAGAAAAGAAAGTGGAAAACAAAGAAAGCAGAGCCACAAAGGAGCAAATAAATAACAAGAGAACTAGCATAGAGCCAGTCAGTGAGGGGTGAAGAAGGCAGCAAATCAGACTCCTGTGGACTGGAGAGAGTGGTTCCATAGGGGTGAGGAACCACAGGCTGTGCCCTTGATGCAGACAGTCCTGATTCTTCAGTCATTATCTAGAAGCACAGAGGGACAAGGGCCTATGGGAACAGCTTCACTTCATCCAGTCACTCAGCAAATGTGTGTTCAGCAAATTCTGCAACAGTGGCTCTCAATTTTGGTTGAATATCTGAATCACCTGGAGAGCCTAAAAAATAAAAAATAAAAACCTGACATCCAGGCCCATTCCCAGAGATCCTGCTTTGTTGGGCCTGGGTGGTTTTCTGTGCTGGTGGGTGGTGAAAGCTCACAGGTGACTCTAGTTTCTGGCCACAGGTAAGAACCTCTAATTCTTGGGTGCCAATTTTTGTGCTAAACCAGGAACTACAATGGGAACAAGACAGACATGGCCACTAGCTTCATCAGTGAAGGTGTTTTCCAAGGCAATAAGATCCAGTGAAGTTTATGGGACAAGAATGATCTTTATACTTTAGGTAAAGAAAGTGAAATTCAGAGCGGTGGATTGTTCCCAAGGTCATACAACTTGAAAGTCATTAGTCCAGGACTCAACTCCATTAGGTTAAGTGTCAAAACACAGTGCTCCTTCCCCTACATCACATTACTTCAAGCAATAGGATGCAGAGAAGCAGGGACTTTCCATGGGTCACTTCTGTTTAATTTTCAGACCCTTGAAATGTACCAGGCTCTGACCATATCTATAGTTGACATGCCCATGGGCTGTAAGGAGTGGCCAGAGGCTAGGGACCCTGGGATAGACCTATGTGGCTTACAGTTGGTGGACACCTTACTTGAAGTACCTGAGAAGGAGGAAAACACTAATGTATGGATGCCTTGCATAGACACAAAGATGGAAGAGAGTCAGTCCCAATGCTCAAGGGTCAACCTGGTAGGAGGAAATAAGTGCAATGTGACTCAGTCATTAATGTTCTAAATCAGGAGTCTGCCAACTTTTTCTGTAAAGAGCCAGATTGCAAATATTTTCAGCTTTACTAGCCATGTGGTCTTTGTCATAACTGCTCAATTCTGCCATTGTAATGTAAAAGCAGCCACAGGCAATCCACACGAAATGAGCATGGCTGTGTTCAAATAACACATGATCATACCACATAAACTTTAATTACATATGATGTTCATGTACCACAAAATCTTATTATTCCTTTTATTTTTTCAATCATTTAAAAATGTCAAAACTCATTCATAGTTTATATATAGGCTGTGCACAAACAGATGGTGGGCTGGATTTGGCCCAATGCCTGTGGTTGCCAGTCCCTATTCTGGAAGTACTGTGGCGGGAAGCAGGTTGGAGGACATGGCCATGTCAACCAGATTTGGGGATAAGGGAAACTTATCAGAGGAGGTGGAATTTTAACTTCCCCCGGTTCACCTGGCTGGCCTTCAGCCAATGGTTATTTCCCTACTTGGAGCATAGATTCCAATGGCCTATAAACTGACTCCAGTGCTGGCTTTGAATTCAATAGGTAACCTTTAAAGGCGAAAACAAAGTCAGATTTTAAAAGTAATATTTTTCTCAGATATTTTTGTTGGATGCCTCTCTGCATTGGAAAATAGAGCTGAGAAGTTCTCCTGTGATAAGGAAACTAATCCCTGCTGTTAGGCGAGGTGAGGATAAGAAATAACATTTACTGAGCATCTTCTATATGCCAGAGACTGTTTAAGCATTTTAATTAAGTTTTCTCATTTAATCTTCACAGTTACTCTACCTGTTATTATTATTATCTCTATTCTACAGAAGACAAAACTGAAGCTCAGAGATGTGAACCTTCTGAAAGTTACAAATTGGTACATGGCAGAATTGCAGTTAGAACTCAAGCTATTAGATTTTTAAGGCACAATTTCTCTGATGATGCCTCCTTTTCTCATAAAATGATCATATCTCATGAACAGAGCGGTTTGCAAACAGAAATGAAATAGCACAATTTTTTTCTAGAAAAATCCATTGTGAACTAAGCAAGTACCTTGAAAAACTAACTTTTAATTAACATGCATCTGGAAAATATCATCTATCAGCCTAACTTGCTCACCTGCCTGTATCAAAGTTTCACCCAATTAAAAGATTTTAAATAGGGATTGGTAAGATGAGCAATAGCTTTTAGAAAGCCAGTCTTTCTGAGGCCTCCTAATATTACTAGAGTCTGAAAAATTAATATCTCTGAGGATAATTCTTTTGGAACAGTTTAGAAATCAAAACCTTTATATAAAAAAATTCTACAGTAATAAAATTCATTATTATTTCATTAATACTTTCTTTGTACATTTTATTTTATTTTATTTATTTTATTTATTTTATTTTATTTTATTTTATTTTATTTTATTTTATTTTATTTTATTTTATTTATTTTATTTTATTTTATTGTTGACTGTATTACAGATGTCTCCCATTGTCTCTCTGTGCTCCCCTCCACCCAACCTCTGCCCCACCGTAGGTCTTCCCCATGCTATTGTCTGTGTCCATGGGTTATGCATATATGTTCTTTGGTTAATCTCTTCCTGTCCCCTCCTCCCCCACTCCCTCCCTCCCACTGAGGTCTGTTATTCTGTTCCCTGCTTCCATACCTCTGGCTCTATTTTGTTCTTCTACTGGAAACCAATCATTCTACCACTAATAGAAAGATGTGGCCAGGAAACTGGGAAGGCTGGTCAACAACCTTAACTGTTTTGATCACTCACTGTTTAGTTGAAACATTGTTAGCTGAAGCAGCCTCCACCTGTTTGTTTCATGTAAATTTCTGTTATTGGAATTTCCTGCCTAAAGGTTATTGGCGTATCCCATAGTCTCAATAAAAGGGATTGCAAGGCCAGAGCAAGGGGTAGTCCTCCCACTAGAGGTGGGCTCCCGCCTGGCCCCCAATACTTCCAAATTAATACTTTTCCAAGTCTCTTTTCATTTGTGTGCGGCCTTCTCCAGAACCCGAACCCTGAACCGGAACCCTGAACCACGCGGGACGTGAAAGGGGTTCCCCCATTCTTCAGTTTATTTTGTTCTTTAGATTCCACTTATAAGTGAGATCATGTGATATTTATCTTTTATTTTTTATTTTTAATTACTATTTACATTCAATATTATTTTGTATTAGTTTCAGGAGGTTCCTCAAAAAATTAAAAATGGAACCTGCCTTATGACCAAGCAATTCCACTTCTGGTTATATCCGAAGAAACCCAAAACATTAATTCAAAAGAATATATGCACTCCTATGTTCATTGCAGTGTTATTTCCTTGTACTTCCTATGCAAGGAGTGGGCAGGTAATATTGCTTCTGGCTTTGAGGTCAGTTTCTGATTTATAATTGTCAGCCTGCATCTGTTCCTTTCCCAGAAAATCAGGGCCACTTGACACATGCTAGAAAACTCAAGGAAGAGAAATAAACCCCTAAATAGTGCCAGCCCTGCCCCAGACAGGAGCTCTTGTCTAGACTGACTGTCTAGTCAGCAATCCTGCTGTTTCTCAGGCTTTTGCCTCCTCTGACCCCATGGGGGAGCATGTTCTGTACCTTCCAGGCCCCATTTCCAAGTCTTCTGGAACAGTGCTACTCTTCAGGGATCCAGCCCTTCCTCACCTCCAGTTCCTGCATTTGGGCGGTAAAGCAAATGACGCAAAATCAGCCAATTGTGTGTATCCCCTGTGTGTGGGTGGGCACATGCTCCAAGCCACCCCATTCAGAGTGAATCTTGGAAATGTTGCTGCTAATGCTGTGGGGAAATATATACTTACTAGAGGTCTGGTGCATGACATTTGTGCATGGGGTGGGAGGTCTCTCAGCCTGGCCTGAGCCCTCTCGCAGTCCAGGACCCCTTGGGGGATGTGCGGACATCCCCCAAGGGGTCCTTAGCACTGCCACGGAGGTCCTTAGGCTCCCACCACGGCTGCTGCACTCGCCAGCAGTGAGCCTGGCTTGTGGATGAGCGGCACTACCCCTGTGGGAGTGTACTGACCATCAGGGGATAGCTCCTGCATTGAGCATCTGCCCCCTGGTGGTTAGTGTGCGTCATAGTGACTGGTTGTTCCATTTGCATATTAGGTTTTTATTATATAGGATTGTCCAGTTGGTTATTACCTGGCGACCATGGAGAAAATCTGCCTGAGAAAGGAGTTAAAACAAGGAAGGAGAACAGGAAAATAGAGAAGAAACCAATGTTCACGACATCAGTGAGCCTTGGATCAAGTTGCATTGCTACAATAAGCCAATAACTTCTATTTTTTTGCTTAAATATGAATTTGTTTCTCTATTGCTTGAGGATAATCCTAGCTAAAACTTTAATCCCCCACCTTCTAATCCAGTCTTAGCACCAGCGTCCCTGCTTGATCTCTGTCCCATATTTCAGGTCCATGCCCCTGGCCTCATGACTAGTCAGTGTCCTGGTCTGTCTGCTGCCAGGATCTACCTCGTTCTGGCCAGTGTCACTCCACACCTACCCTTGAGATTGGACGCTCCCCAGTAACCTCCTCCAGACCAAACAGTGCATGTTTGTTGTCTTTTTGTTTTACATTCACTACATAAAAAAACACGTTAATACTAGAGTGTTGGTTTAATGCAAGACTGACTATGGAAAATATGTGTCATTTACAATCTCTTTAAATAAGAAGTGTGAATCTAGGTAACTAGAGGACCTTTTGTTTGCTGAGAGTAGAATAAAACCTTATATTCTCAGCATACTGGCCTTAGACATATTTAATAACGACATTAAAGAGTGGGAAAGGATATGTAAACAGCGAATTGCTCTGCCTAAGAAGAGGAGATGATTAAGAGTCCCCAGAGAGTAATTGTTCCATGTAAGCAGAATACTCATAGGCTGCATGGAGGCAGGTGCAAAGACTAGGTATGTATGGAAACAGGTATGGAAGAAGAGGCCGGTATCCTGGGGAGGTTAGAAGAGAAATTCTGTGCACTGTGGAATCTCAGTCTTTTCCTTTGCTCCCCCCTGTGAATTCAACAGTATTCTACATTACTTATTATTTTCTATGAGTGAAGTCAATTTGGAGGGACCATGAAAAAGAGGGCAGAGGGACAGGAGTGAATAGCAAGCATAAGTTTACACATATCAAACATTTTGACTGAAAAATTTGAGATGCAGATGCTGTTGGGTAGAGGAGTAGATAATCCCTTTACAATAATTCCATTTATATCCGGGCTGAACTGAAGCTCCAATCTTGATAGGAAGTGGAGCCTGACAACCCCAAGTTTTGAAAGAGGACATCAGCATTGGAGCCTGGAGGTTTCTAGAAGGGAATTAGTCTGTGTCCTTGCACCAATTTGCATCTACTCATTTACATAGTGAACTTTTTTTTATTGCCATTAAATATACTTCATATTATTTTCCATATCTTTATAATATTCATTATATAACTGCACAAAAATGTATTTATCCAATATTTGTTGCTTGGCATTAAGATCATTTATACAATTTATTTACATAAACTCACTGAGATGTTGTAGATATGTTCTTGTAAATTTTCCTCATATGTTCCTTAGGATAAATTCCTAGAACTAGAATCTATGTGTCAGTAAAAAATAAAATTAGTATTTTTAGGGATGTTTATGACATGTTAAGTCAATGGGATATATCATCAATATCTATACTTCTCTCTATATAGATATACATAGATAAATTTCTCTATAGTTATAAATTTCCATATATGTACTACATACATACATATATATACATACACATTTCCATGTATATATTTCCATATATGCAAGGACTTGATAGTTCCTTGTAAAGGTAAGGGCCAAAATTGAATGAAAAGTTGATTTGGGCCATACATTTACTCTTGGGAAAGCCTTACAATCAAAATGCAAGGGCCCTCATTTTCTCCACAGAAGGTCTCACCTAATAAGGACAAGTTGTCTAACTAAAATAGCTGTCTCTATAGGGAGCCTAAGTAAATAATATTGGAGCTAGAATCTTGGTACAAATCTCATAAAAAGGCCTGTGACCTCTCCCTGTTCTCCAAATTTCCCTGCATAAAATCTCCATTGACTTCACTTTGCATACAGAAAGGGAACTCAAACTCCTTGAATTGCATCCAAAGTCCCAAAGCTAATAAATGTGAATAGAAAATAGAAATAGAAAATTATCCTTTTGTAAGCTTCAATATAGTAATTGGTTCTGGCAAGTATCATCATGAAAACTAAAACAATTAGGTGAAAAGTTATAAGGAGCAAGATACACATTCACACAGTGCCAAAATATTACTACACACATTGCTAGTTAAAATAGAAAAATATCATTGCAACAAAAACATCTGATGGTAAACGCAATTGCCAACAGGTCAAACTTAGATTCACTGACAGTGGAATAGCCTAGCATTAGGTACCTCTCTATGTATTACAGTATAAAATTCAAAAATCACCTATAATGTGTTTTTCCCTAAAGATTTAATTTAGGTGTAATTAAGCCCCTTTAAACCCATCTTTCAGTTGACAGAAAATATGAGAAACAGAAGAACAAGTTAAACAATACCATAAAGAAATAATCAGAAAAATTTTGAATGTAGAATGTTCCATAAGATAACCATCCAAACTTCTCAAAAAGTCAAAATCATTTAGAAGAAGAAGAAGAAGAAGAAGAAGAAGAAGAAGAAGAAGAAGAAGAAGAAGAAGAAGAAGAGTTATTTTAGAGTCTAGACTAAAAGAAACTGCAGAGACATAAAAATTGTGGTGGTGAATTTTATGTATTACCTGGGGCACAGGATGTCCAGATATTTGGTGAAACATGACTCTGGGTGTTCATGGAAAATATTAACATTTGAATTTGTAGACTGTAAACTTTACATATATAAAGTTTATTATAAGGAATAGGAATATATGTCCTTTTTGTTTTGTTTTTCTGGAGAACCCTGACTAATACAACTAAATCCAATGCATGAACCTATCTTCAAACCTGGTTGAAAAAAAAAAAAAGAAAGAAAACTAGCTAAAAGGCATTTTTGGTGCATTTAGAAACATTTAAATATGGACTCTATATTAAATGATATTATGGAATTATTAATAATTTTAGAAGTGATAATGGTAATGTGGTTAAGTGGAAGATTGTTTTTACTCTTAGGAAGTAAATGCTGATGTATTTATAGGCAAAATGGCTTGTAATTAAAACTTAGCCTGAAATGGTATAGAATTAGAGAAAGAAAAAGAGAGAATATCTGACAAAATGTTAAAATTATTGAATCTCATTGAAGTGACATTATACTATTCTTTTAACCTTTTCTGTATGGGAGAAATGTCCTGAACTTAACTTTCTGCTTTATGTCTAATTTCTGCATGACTGTGTGTGTGTGCCTGGGTTACATAGAGCCCAGGCTGACCAAAATGTTCTAACTTCTTAAGAAATAGACTTGGTGCATTGAATTTTAGATTTTCCTCTTTTGTGATATACATTTTAAGGCAAAAATTTCTCTTATAAATTCTGTTTTGCTGCATCTCAAAAGTCTTGACACAGTTTTGTTCCATCAATTCTAAATATTTTCTGTTTGATTTTACTATTTTATTTGATCCATGAATTATTTATCAGTGTTCTTTTATTTTAAATGTATGTGTGTTTTTAGTTATCTTTGGTAATTAATCTCTAAGTTATGGACTGTGATGTGACTTTTATTTTTATTGAAACCCAGTTCTTAATGTGGTCAATCTTTGTAAGTATTTTATGTCTGTTGAAAAGTGGTGTGTGTGTTTGTTTTTTTTCTAATTTGGAGATGCAGGACTTTATGTGTCTGCCTTAAAGTTAATAATTGAGTTATTTAAATGTTCTATATCCTAACTTTTTGTCTATAATTAATCTCTCAATTGAGGGAGGAATCTTAACATCTCATGTTATAATTACGGTTTTCCTAGTTTATTCTTATAATTTGCACTATTTTTCTTTATATATATCTACTAGAGGCCCAGTGCACAAAATTCATGCATGGTTGTGGTCCCTAGGCCTGGCTGGCAATCAAAGTGTGGGTGTCTGGCATGGAAGGGCAGGTCCCAGCTGATCTCTGGGCCCTGGGCATGGGCCCTAGGCCCCCACACGACCCCCTCCACCTGAGTCATGGTTCCCGAATCCCCACGTGGAGATGCGGTGAGTGAGGCCAGACACAGCGGGCCGGGGTGCAGCCTGGCACCTGAGTGCGGGGGTTTCCCTGGCGCATGAGCCCTGGC
This sequence comes from Plecotus auritus, assembly GCF_963455305.1. Taxonomy (NCBI): domain Eukaryota; kingdom Metazoa; phylum Chordata; class Mammalia; order Chiroptera; family Vespertilionidae; genus Plecotus; species Plecotus auritus. The sequence goes on along the minus strand of NC_137771.1, from coordinate 181,827,542 downwards.
ATCCCGGGGGAGGGTAGCAGGGGGAGTGAGAACGAGCTTGGTAGACATCCCGCATTCTCACCACACCTCCTGGTCACCCCCGTCCCCAGGTAGCCTGTGAGAGGTTGCAGTGCATAGCTGAAGCCCGCCATGTTTTGCCTCGCCCCCTGGTGGTCAGTGCACATCACAGTGAGTGGTTGAACTCCCAGTCGAATGACAGCTCCGCTCGAGGGGACAATTTGCATATTAGGCTTTTATTATATAGGATATATATGTATCTATATCTATATATTCAGGACATATTTTTTGATGCATGGGAGGTACAGGCTCAAGTTCATCAAAATTAAGGAATGTCTGAGAAACTCTCACAGTCTAGAGGGGCCTAAAGAGACATGATGGGTAAAATCTAATGTGGTCTCCTATATGGGATCCTGGGACAGAAAGGGACATGAGGTAAGAAAGCTAAGGACATTTGAATAAAGTATAGACATTAATTAATGATAATGTCTCAATATTGCTCAGTTAGTTATAACAAATGCATCATTCAAATACAAAACGTTATTAATGGAGGAAGGTGGGTGCGGTGTACATGGAGGCCCTCTGCACTCACATGGCAACTTCTCTGTAAATCTAAAACTATTCTAAAGTGAAAAGTTTATCTAAAAACAAACGTGTTACAAGGTTAATGATATCTCCAGAAAAAAATATAAAACCTAAGAGTCACAATATTTCCAGAGATAAGGCTCTGCAGACTTTGATCTCAAAACCTAAAATTATAAAAACAAAGAAAATTAACCACAGGGTGAAGAGAGAAGGAATACATAAGAAACAGCAGATTAAGGGTTCCCAAGACTTGAGATAATAGGATAGTTCTTATACAGTACAAAAAATATTATTTAAAAATTATCTTTATTATTGAAAGTATTCCAGATGTCCCCTTTTCCCCTCATTGACCCCCTCCACCCTACTCCTGTCCTGCCCCAGGCCTTCACCGCACTGTGTCTATGAGTTATGCATACATGCAAATAAGTTCTTTGGTTAATCTCTTCCCACCCACCCCCCTTCCCTCTGGAGATTCATCAAAAATTATTTTAAGTAATTAAAAGTGTAAAAGAAGGTATGGGAAAACAATTAGAGATAGTAGTTGTAGTGTACATTTTGTTCATTTGTAGGAACAGTTATTGGACCAAAAAGACATAGACATGATATTCTTTTAAAAGACAAATACTCAGAAGAATTTTCTCTCTCAGTGGTATAAACAGCCATGCATCTTGCTCTAATATTGAATGGTCATTATTAGAGACATAAGGTCTTAAATACCAGTTTTAGAAATAGAGGTCATAAAACTTACCATGTAGCAAAATTCAGAGTAACCTTAAGGAGAAGTATAAGAGCACCACTACTGAATGAATATAAATCTGGGGATAGAGATCGTAGAAGATAAGGGTTTCCAACCACATACAGAGTTTTTTCTTCATTTGTTTGTTTGGTCCCAAAGAAGGGATTTGCTTACTAAGAATTAAGTTATTTAATAAAGAGTTTTCACAAAATTACTAAAGTTTGTCTGCAATCTTGAGTGAATGATTTTACATCCCACCACTCTTAAGTAAGAAAGAATGAATTGTAATTCTACATTGCTTTCTAGTTCACCCAAATCTTTAATTCTATGATCTCTGGGGCCTAAAAGTATCTGCCCATTTCTAGAATGCTGTATCCTAATATGCACCCTTGAACTTTTTGGCTGCAGCATGAGTCAAATCAGAAGACTATAGGAGAAACTTTCTTAACAAAGGAACCAAAAAAGCAAGGGACAGAAGCATTCTTTTGATGTAAAAAATTCTCCTTAGAGTCAGTCCTCTGTGCATTCACTTGTGGGTTATGTAGTTATGACTCAATTACATTATATTAACTGCCCCACGCAAAGAATTATTTTATGTTCCCTCATTTGTCTAAAATATAACTCGCTCACATGGGAGCCAGTTAGTCATCATCATTGTAAAGGGCACAGAAATATACTACAGTCTGATTAAATTCAAATGCTCAGGACATATCACTCAGCCAGAAGAGCATCTTGTGTTCCCATTAGAATTTTGTTAGAGAGAATATTATCAATTTATCACCCTTCACCAGTTTTCTTAGGTAAGAGGTGGAAGCTATTTTCATTTTCTTACAAAAACTAAGGAGCAAGAGGAGTTTGTCCAGGCAAATAAAACAGCAAGTAAAAAATAAAAAAAATAGGAACCAGTTCCCCCAACTCCCTGACTAGACCCCAAGAAGCTTTATTCTGAGGATATCTAGGACTGAATAAGAGAATCAAAGTACATGAATGCATCAAATATAAGAGGCAGTTCTCATTTCTCATTCTCTCCAGAACAAACCCTTCAGCAAGTCTAGGCCACAAGTCCCAAAATACTGACCAATTCCAGCCTTCATTCATCTCTACTACTTCCTCCATATTTTATCATCCTATCTTGGACCATGACAAAGATCTCCTAAGCACCACCTTTTACTCTCATACCCTGCTTACATGCATTCTGGTCATAACAGCCAGAGGGTACTTAAAAACAAAACAAAACAAAAAAGAAGCAACGGTCGTTGTCCTGTTTCAAAACCTGGCATAAAGTTAAAACTCCTTAGCAGAGCTTCCAAGATGCTGTATGATCTGGTTCTGTGCCAGCAACTCTGATCTCAACTCTTATCACACCCCCTCCCATTCACTTCTTGTCAACCACACTTGCCCCATCTCTGTCTCATACTCAAACCCACTGCCACCTCAAGGCATCTGCACTGGCCATTCTCTGAGCCTGAAAAGTTCTTACCTAAGCTCTCAAAATGCCTGTCTCCTTGTCATTCAGGTCTCAGTTTAAGGACATCTCCTCAGAGAGGACATGCCTAACCTCCCTATCTAAATTGCTGCCAGGCATCCTTTTTCTCATTGCTTTGTTTTACTTTACTTTTAGTACTTGTGATTACTTGATGTATTTTTCAGTCTACTTATTATCTATTCCCACCTGTTCTCCATTAGAATCTTAGGTTCATGCAAGCAGTAATTGTATCTGTCTTGTTCATTGATATATCCCTAACATCCGCTTTAATGTTTAACACATAAGTGGGTAACAAATGGTTTTCAAATAAGTTAATGACTGAAAATATGATGGATGCAGTTATTCTAGAGACAGAGGCCAAATAAAGTTGGCTGGATATGCATAATGGGAACTATTTGTTTATAGGAATAGAATAAATTAGAATTGCCTACAGAAATTTTTCCTGTTCAAGGAAAAGGACACATCAGTTGGAGCATCCCATTTTACTTTGAGTCATGTCCAAAGATATTGACAAACTATTAATTTGACAAGATGGTTGGCTGTTTTTCCAAATTCATGACCCCCCCCCCCACACACACACACAATGACTATTGGATTAATATTGGAAACTGACTGCCTAACCAGGAATGATGTTTACTATTCCCCTCTTACCTACCCCTCCTCAAGCTTGCAATTCAGTATAGTTATTTTGATAAGTTCTAGCCAGTGAAATGTTAAGGGCAATGATGTTTGCCTATCCCAGGCCTGGCCCATAGAATCTCTCCATGCAATACTCCCCCAGCTCTTTTCCACTTCTGACTGGCAAGAATGGAGATGATGCTTAGGACAGCTTTGCAAGCCCTGTACTATAGACAGCAGATCTTCCATCTAAGTCTGAGAATGACTGAATAGAAGAAACCACCATGCTGAATTTTTTATCCATGCATACTGCTTCCTGAGTAAGAAAGAATCTTCTATTGTGTTTGAACTATTTTGCATATTAGGATCTACCTGTTACTGCAATACCCTAGTAAATATTACCTAGGTTTCAGGTAAATTAAAAATATCACAAGAGCAGGTTTGGCCCATTACAGTTCTTCTGATTGGCTCTTGGGAAACTTCAAATAAACACTTTTACACTAAATTTAGGAGGTTAGAAAAGAACAAAGGTAGTAAAGCATGGGATGCTTGCTGGGGACAAGAAGGTAAAGGACTCAGAGTCACATAATGACAAATGGTTTCTGATTGGCTGTATTCCTGCACAAAGACAATAAAGGGGCTTCCATTCCCAGAAGAAGAAAAAGATGGGTGTGCTAAGAAGTTCTTCCACGGAGATGGCAATATTTCCATTAGCAGGGTGAGCTCATAGTTAAGTTATAAAGAAGGAAAATTGTATCTGTGGTTTCCTTCTTAGAAACCACACTCTCTGGCTAATGCATAGCCTTCTTCCCTTAGGTGTTCTCTCAAAAGATGCTGTCCTGGCAATCAGAAAGTCTAGCTTCCGGCTTGGTTCATCCATCACTTTCCTTGAGCTAGTTACTTCACCTGGCTGGATCTAAACACCTTTTTACTAGATGGGAGTGGGGTCATGATGGCTGGTGGTTAGGCTGAACATTGTATCCTGTTCTGATACAACACTGAGCAGAATGGATTAGTCATCATTAAAGTGATTCAGTGCCTTGGGTCTTGTCTGTTCTAGAGAACAAATCTCTAAGACCATACTAAGAGGTCTTTGGGATGATGTTTCAGGCTACTATTGAGCATGAGAAAAGTCTATCCCTTGTCTGCAAAAAAGAAAAAATAAAGTAGATCCCTGGCTATCTGAATAAAATTAATTCTGCCTGAAGCCAGGAGAGTCACAGCCAGGATCACTGAGGCCCTCCTGCCAGTCCATCAGATCTGTTTTTCTGCTACCCCCAGCTAGTCAGAGCTCATCTACAATTTGAATGACCTCTCTTTGTGGATGGTAGAGCAGCATGACTCTCATAATGTGCAAATTCTGTGCAGCAGCAGGCACCTTTTGCCCATTTTTATGTATCTCTCCATTAAATTTTCCAAATGTTCCAACAAGCTAATCTCCCATGACAGCGGCATGAGGTGGCCCTCACTAAGGCTAATGTGGCACCATAGACTGCATGGACCTTCAAGAACACTTAAGGTACAGCCTTATGTCTTTCTCCAATGAAATTCAGATATATTATAAAGTTGTGCCGCTACACTTTAGGAGACATCATGATCTGATGCACAGAATTGGTGAGGCGATTCAACCAGCATGACTCATGCCTATCATCAAGTAACTTTGGGATGCTTTGGGGAAGAGGGACTGAGCTTGGTTCAAGTGGCCACAATGGATAGATAGATCAATGATGGGTAGAAGGAAGCCACAGGGAGACTGATTTCACTCCAGAAAAAGAATGGGCTGCCCTTGGGAGGAAATGAGCTCCCTGTCCCTGGGGTTGCCTATGCAGACCTGAAGGATCTCTCAGAGGACATGAAACAGAGAAAAGCCAAGGTGGATGTTGCAGAGAGAAAATTTTGACTAAATATCAGAAACATCTCTGAAAATTAGACTGGGCTACCTGGAGAAGTAATGAGTTTCCTATTGCTGGAAGTATTCAAAGAGATATTAGGTGACTGAGAGAGATATTAAGAAAGAATTCCTCAATTTGGTCAAGTATTAGACTATATGGCTTCTAAGTTTCATTGTATTCAATGAGTCTTTAAATTTTTTTAAGTAGGGTTACTTTTACAATTAGGATTTAGTTTGTAAAATTAATTCACGCACATGCATTCATCTAATTGAAGTCAAATATTACTAAAAATCCATAAAGGTGAAAATTTCTCGCTCAATCTCTTTCTACCTGCCAGCCTCACACTCACGCTTATAACTGGTTACTTAGCATTTACAACCTTATTTCTAAATAATATACATTTATTACATTTCTTGATTTATCAATTCTAGACATTTTCTGTAGACTTTTCACTATAAAAGATGAGGGCTTACCTTTTTTGTACAAGGTCTATTTTCTCTCTTTCCAATTCCCCAAAAGAGTAATGGGAAAATTTCGGTTAAATAGTCATGTTTACATTATTATGATAATGCAAATATTGTTTGATACTGAGATTTTACAATCATGCATCTTTCTTATACAACACTTCTATTTTCCCAAAGTTAATAGCTATTTTCCTTTTGCCCATTTTTATGTATCTCCCATTAATTTTTCCAAATGTTCCAACAATCTCTACACATCTATCTATATTGCTTTTCAAAATCTTGCATATATCAGAGCCATTCTCCTTGAAAATCTCCCTCCGCTCTCCCTTTTCTAATGTGTATTGGCTTCCTCTATCCCTCCTGTGCAGCTTTATTCTGCGGCTTCTTTTAACCATTTTCCTGTGTAGGTCCTCTATTTGCTGTATCCTATGTCATTTTTTTGGTTTTGTTTAGCCCTCATTTTGGTTGAGCATGTCACCTAAAAGCCCTTTAAAGTGATGTCCCTGGAGAATAACTTTTCTGAATCCTCACATGCCTGAGAGTACTTTTACCTACCCTCACATTTGACTGGTGATGTGACAGAGACTAAGTCTTTCCTTTATCCATCTCTCCTTTATAAGAGATAAAGCTCCCCTCCCCACTTTAAGCTAGGTACCTGTCTGCCCAGCGAGAGTCTGTATTTCCCAGCCTGCCTTGCAGCTTGGTGTGACTATAGACTCAGTCAGAATTCATGTGTGCAATTTCCATATCCCATTTGAATGGGAGCTCCCTTTCTCCTTCCCATGGGCTGGTGCTTAGACAAGGTGGTGATGATAGCTTTGACCATGTGGACTAGGTCAGCCCCTAGAGAGTGAGAAAATGAAATAAAAGGGACTGTTCTTGTGCAGCTGAGCTGTCTTCCTGAATCACCTAACTACACCTACCCTGCTACTGCTCAGAGAATAAACTTTTTTCTTATCTGAGCCACTGTGTTTGGAAGGATTGGGGGAAGGCAGGGCAGCCCCTGTGTTATAGCACATTTGCCTGTTCCCTAGTTGAGAATAGAAATCATTTGAAATCATTTTCCTTCAGAATTTTGAAACTATAACTTTATTGCCTTTGAACTTCCAGTGTCAATCTTGAGAAGACCACTATCATTCTGACTCCCAGGCTTGTGTGTGGATCAGTTTCTTCATTTAGGATCTTTTTCTTTTCCTTGGCATTTTACAATTCCATGATGATGTATATTGGTGGGGATCTCTTTTAATTCACCAAGCTGAGCACCTAGTGATAACTTTCAATCTGAAAACTTATAGTTTTTAAGTTCTCAAATTATATTCTTCTCCCTTATTTTCATGTATGCACTTTCTAGAACCCTCAATAGTCACATGGTATAGCACTTTTGTCTAATTTCCTTACCAATTACTAGAGGTGCAGTGCACGAAATTTGTGCACTTGGGGGGGGGGGGCGTCCCTCAGCCCAGCCTGTGCCCTCTCGCAATCTGGGAGCCCTCAGGGCATATCCGACTGCCAAGGAGGTGGGAGCCTCCCACTACCACTGGCTGCACTTGCCAGCCGTGAGCCCGGCTTGTGGCTGAGCGCACAGACCACCAGGGGGCAGCTCCTGCATTAAGCGTCTGCACCTTGGTGGTCAATGCATGTCATAGTGACTGGTCATTCCACCCTTTAGTCGATTTACATATTAGCTTTTTATTATATAGGATTTCTTATTTTTTAGATCTTTTTGTTTTATTTCTAATAAATTCTTTAGATTTTTATCTTTTGATTCTTTCATTAGGTTTTTATTTCAGATTCATATTTTTAATTTCCACAGGCTCATTTTGGTCTTGAGAGTATTCCTTTTTATACCTCCTATTCTCGTTTCAGCTCTTAGCTCTCTGGAGATGTTAATTATAAGCTATTATACTTTAATTTTCTTCTGCTCCTATGTTGCCTCTGTGTCCTCTGAATTGGTTATTATTAGTATTATTATATTTTGTTGTAATCTCTCTCTTACCCATGTGTGAAGCCTTTTCAGAATTCTGGTATCCTTGGCTCTTTATTCGTATTTTTATGTGAGTGTGGAAAGGAGGAGTCAGTCTTTCCTTCAGTGTTCTCAGGCAGCGAACCAGTCTTTGCATCAGCAAGCTCAGATGTCAATGTCCATAGGTCTCTCCTCTGAATTTCCTCAGTTTCCCCAAAGAATAAAGCATTCTGTCTTGAGGCTGCCGTACCAACCTGAGGCTCTGGGTTCTGGGCTTGGAAAGGTGGTTGGAAATCCTTTTCTTTACTAAATAGACTTTTCCTTTATCCTTTGTTTGGTCACATATCTCACATCAGCACTGTGCTTGGTGTCCCCAGTTCAGGAATTAGATGATTTTGTTTTTTAAGGAAACAAACCTCAGGTCTCCACTATTGTGGGGCAGAGACAGTTTCCTTGTGGTCTGCAGTAAGGAAGGGCACCAGAGCTACAACTATTCTGTTTCCAGCTTCTAACTAATTTTGCTTTCACCCCTAGCAGCCCTGCCCAACATTTTTGCCCTTGGCTGAGATTATTAGGGGTCTGCAGGTCAGGTTGACTCACTTCTCATAGCATCCCATCTCAATTTTCTGTGAACTCTTCCTCTATGTTCCTTGTATTTGGAACAAGGCATGTCTGTAATCTAATCAGTTTATTTTTAAGGAAATTTCAGAATATTTTTAAAGACAATATTTGAAACTCTAAGTGCCTTCTAGGATTCTGTTTTGGAAACTTTTGGAAATGTCTGTATTTCTTAGTAGAGGTGATTTCCACAGTGCTCCTGAGTCTTTGTGGAATCAAAAGCTATGAGAAACTTCAAGAATCTCATGCAGAAAAGTGGCCCCAGTAGAGAAGTAGAGAAAATTTAAAGCTTCTCTTGGAATGCAGACTGACAATTGTTTGCGAAATCCAAAGTGTGAAAAATCATCTTAAGGTGGCTATAAACATCAAACTGATAGAAGGGCCTCTCCAACTTCCCACCTCACTCAGGGAATTTTATGTGTTGTTTTGCTTATTGTCTGGAGATTGCAAAAGACTGTCTTTGTTTTGTGAGACAGGAGTCTTTTAAATCTAATCAGACTTGAAGTGCAGCCATCTGGCTCCCCCTCCAGGAGGTGCTAACACAGCTCTGGTGCTCAAAAGTCATGGCCTGAAAGGCAAGAAAATCGTCCATGTGAACAAATACACTCTTCAAGCTCTCTCTCTTTTAATTATTTAAACTCCCAAAGGCTCTGAAGTTAAACAACAAGTTCTTCCTGGGGAAAGGTAATTTTGTCCTCTTTTCCCCACTCTTTCCCTCGACCTCAAGTCCTCTACAGGAACATCAAGGTCACTGCCATAAACTTAGTTGACATTAGAAAGCTTCCTCCACCTAAAACTGACAGAGAACAGTAAAGCTGGGAAGGTTTTCTCCCATGAGGCTGGGAATCTGTTCTACCCTCTCATTAATTAAAAAAAATTTACTTCCTTGGGCAAAATGGATCACGGCTGTCAGTTATCCATGTCAGAGAAATCATAATATTATTTCAGTTTTTCTGCAGCACCCCTCCAGCTCGTACTGAGTTAATTTTAGTGCAAACTAGGTTATTTTTGGCTCTTCAAATGTACTAATCTTCATGAAGAAGACACAGAATGTTTAGGATCTCAATGTCAGGCATACTTGGATTGAAATTCTGGCTCCCCCAATAACTAGCTATGACATTTTGAGCATGTCACTTAACCTATAATATTTATACACAATCTATGAATTACACCATAATAGTATGAAATAAGATCCAGAGGAATATTAAATGGAATGATGCATATAAAGATCTGAGCATATACTTTATCATATAGTAATTACTCAATAAATTTAACATTGGGAAGATTTAAAAAGCATGTATGTGTGTAGTTATGTTACACATGTGATCTGAATTGTAAAAGTTTAGAATACTTAATATTGCAGCTGCGCGTGCGCGTGCACACACACACACACACACACACACACACACACACACACACACTGAAATATAGGATCCAATAAATTTGAGCCTATTAAAACTCCTTTGAACTGTGCCAAGAACAACTTTTTAAAAAGTAGCACCTATGTTTTGTTTATCACAGCATGTGTTGAGAAACTATGAGATGAACTAGAGTCTTGAGGAAACTGGGGTTCCTGGATTCTCTTTTTAACTCACTTTGAGAACCAGTCCTGTGACTAAACTCAGACTCAGGTTCAACTTTAGTCACAGCCCTTCACTGTGAAAAAGCATTACAGGTTGTATGACTTTGTTTATAATAATCCCTACCTCCCACAATTTCAGTGAGGGCTCATGGATCAATGCTTGAAATTTGCCCCATACAGGGTCTGTAACAGGAAGTACTCTGAGGTACTGCCACCTACCTGCTTCCATTCAAGATCATCCATATTTCCAAGGCTTCTTTCTGTTCTCCATTTTAAAAGCAACCTATGGGAAAGTTAAAAACTGTTAAAGAGACTTGACTGAGTAAAATAACTGTGAAATAAAGTTAGGAGTCCTGGAATCTATTGCCACCCAGTTCATGTGACCTTGGTCAACTCCCTGCCTTGGCCAAGGTCTCAGTTTTCTATTTTGTAAATAGGGATCTTTTTATTACAAGATTCCTCCAAAATCTGACTACTTTGTAATTCTAATTTAGTCTCTCCTTCTCCAGTTTCCATCATTATTTGATACTTCCTAGAAGTATACGTCAGAAAGCTAAATTTTTTTAAACCATAGAAATGTGTTGAATCAAAAAGAATAGAGTTCCTGAAAGCATTCAAACTAGTGCCCTCAACAGTAATTTAAATGATTTCATCTCATTCATTTATGACAGAAAGAACTCTGGAGCTACACAGTACATCGGTATGACTATTATTTATACTTTCCAGACAGTGAGGAATTATTCTAAGAATAAAGGGACAGGTCATTTATCTCTCAGGCCCCCTGAACATATTCAAGTGCCTTGCTTTAGCATTGCTGAGAAAAAGAGATGCCCTACACAGTGGACTGGCAGGTATCAGGGAACTGAGTCTGCTAACAAACTTGCTTACAAGGTTGCCTGAGTGATGACCCCACAGTAATATCCCCATATCCAGGCAAACTGACACATGATAAATGCAGGGCGGAGGGGGTGGGAGAGGAAGAAGTCAACATTTCTTTAACACCATACACTTTTCTTCATGTTCACATCTATTGTAACATTGACCCTTATATACAGATCTACAATTTGCAAAACAATTTTTGCTCCCAGTAGTTTATAGTAATAGTAATCCTGCAATACAAAGGGACATGGCAGGAAATAACAGAGCTGAGACTGTTATCATTTTGTCTGGGGGGAAAATGAGCCTGAGTAAAGATATAGCATTTTGCAAGGTTCAACAGATAAAGATGAAAAATAGTGGCCAAATCAAGGCATGAATTCAGGTCATCTGACGCTAAGCCCTTTGTTCAGTCCAGCAGACCACATTGCCTCTCACTCTCATCAATTTGACTCCACAGAGGTACTGTATGCTGAGAAGGACTAGTAGAAAAGGACATTTAAACATTGTGGCAAAAGTCAGTAACTCCCATAACAAATGTAAAATCTGGATGTCAGAACCACAGGGATGTAGTGTGGTCACTTACAAAGGAATAAGACTTGAGTAATATCAGATTTCCTATCAGCACCTTTTAGGAATTAGGAGACAATGAAAACTCTTCAAATTTCAGAGGGAAAAAGATTTCAACATAAAACTCTATAACCAGTCAACCCATCTATCAAATGTAAAAGCATCATTAAGACACTTTGCATGTGCAAAAACTCAAGAAGTTCACTGCCCTTATACTCTGTTTGAGAGACATTTCTTGAGATATGGTTCTCTGCCAAAACAGGACAGCAAATTGTTAAAGAGGATGAAATTGGATACAAAAAACAATGGCAGCAGAGAAGGGCTGAGAAGTAAGAAAAACTAGAAATCAAGTAAGTGAAAATCCACTACCTGGGACATTTGGAAGATTCCCCTTTAATCTGAAATATGTGAACGACATAGAATGTTTCTTTCTACATGACAATCTATACTTCCTAGTTCTATAGTGAATAATATTTACATAATCATAATATTTTAAATTCTATTCATTCATTTTCTTTTTTATAACACATCTATTACACAGTCACATAAAATGTATTTGTAACTTTAAATAGTATAAAAATAATTACGGAGGAAAAATTTGGAGATGGAGGAGTATACTATTGTCATTTTCTTTATAGTGAGTTTATCACTGTATAAAGTTGATAACATATAGAGTTTAGTTATATTACTTAAATTCATGGAGGCTAATGATAGGCTATCCAAAAATTATAATCAGGTTAACAAAAATTAGGAAGTGGAAGGGGGGAGGGAAAGTGGATAGTAATATCAGTGAGTAAACTTCTCCAACCTCAAATCTGGGAAATAATACTTCTGTTTAGAGTTAATACATTAAAAAAATACAATAAAAAGTAGAGACCCAAGTCTGTTATATAAAGTTATAACAATAATTGCTAGTACAACTAAAAAGAGAGAATACTGACAGTGGTTGTTCCTGGGGAGAAGGGTTTGTGATAAAGTAGAGGGTGGTTTTACTTTTTATTTTTGTTCTTCTCCTCTGTGTGAATATTTTAAAATTCTGTACCTGCATTAATTCTATATTTAAACAAAGGAAAACTGAGTCTATTTGAATATTTAGTAACATCTGGATAAAAATCTAGCTGATGGTTTGACTTGATGCTGGCACATATTTAAATTCATACAAAAAAAAGGTAAGACTCTAAGAAATCAGGCTTATCTCCTTTATTTAAAAGTGAATTATCATGAGCCAAGAGAATGAAAGTGACTCCCTCAAGACTACTTTATAGTGCTGGCCGTAAAATCTAATTATTAATCATGTCAATAAATTATTTAAATAATTTTTTAAGGAGCCAACATTGTCCCAATTTTCAAAATTTGATAGTATCGAAATTTGGTAGCTTTTGACATGATTAACCACCCTTTCCAACCACCTGATCTCAAAAGGAGACCTCAGTTTGACTTTCTTCTCCTTGGTTACTTAGCTATAAAATGAGATCATCTCAATGCCTACTTTACCAAGCAATGCATTTTCAAGAATTTGTAAACCACCAAGTCTTAGATCAATGTTATTAACACCATTTTCATGTTTTGTTCATCTGCCATAGTAAAAGGAGGAGCCTACACAAACTCTGAATGGATTTATACTCAAGCAAATACATTTTGTTGTCTCTTATGAAGCCTGTCAAAGTGATTTGGGCAGAATTTCTAGGTTTCCATGGCCCACTAGGCCCTTAAATCAGATTGTTTCTATGACAGGTCAAGGTCCTCTCACAGGGCATTTTCTCTTTATTCATTGACATGCAGAGATACCAACAGGGACATATGCATGTCCCAAACTATTTGACTTTTCTTCCTTTCTTTCTTTCCCCTCCTCTTCTCTCCCCCTCCTTCCTTTCCTTCTCCTCCCTCTCCTTTTTAATTAAATTAACCTCAACAAAGAACTTAGCATTTTAAGCCATTCTTTCTATAAGTTCAATGCCTCCCTAGCTTTTGCTTTCTCTACACACTGTACCAGCCACCCTCATCCTGCATGTACCAGGACAATAGGCACTTCATCAGGCTCCACAGCACCGATGGGCTTTACACCTTCATGGCTTTGATTACATGCTTGATATCAATTCAAGCTGACATATACCATAAGGTATAAAAATGTCCATGGTTGAAGCAAATGTTAAGATTTGCCACTTTGATATTTCATACATAGTGAAAACATGCCAGACTTCATTAGGCATCTTCAGCGTCCCTTAAAGAAAGGACAGAGGATGTTTGGTGAAGTGTCATGGCTGCTGTCCACTTTTTAATCGATTGTTCTCAGGGGAAGGAAATAAACTGTTTCCAGAAGTGATTTACATTAAGGAAAACCTTCAGAAAGCATTAGGCTTGCCATGTGGACTTTCTGATTTATGAGGAGATTCAAGAAGTTAAAAACTGAGAGGCTAATGTATTTAGTACAGCTGTCATCCAAGAACAGATTAAAAATGAAGAGCAAAATTTTGATTTATTTAAGTAATCATTATTTAACCAAGAAACTTCAGCTCACTATTATCCATTAAAAACATTAAAATAAAATCCCGACCTAAGTTGTTTGGATTTTTTTATTGTTTCATCCTGAAAAGTAATAAACAATACTCCATAAACCAACATATATTGTGAGCCACTGACGGCAATTTAGCTGAACTAATTTTTTCTTTTATATTCTGGGTCAAGGAAAACATCTATAACAACTGTACATTAACATGCAATGTTCCCAATGAAACCTTGATTGTCTGAATCTCCACTTTCTCAGTGCCCGAACAAACTCAGATCCTATCACCTGTCTTTTTCATTATACACAACCCACTTGCACACGATCTCTATTACCCAGTATAACTCAAGTGCCCCTGTTCTATTTGAAAAACTGAAGCTTGAAGGAACATACTGTCTGAAATACATTGATTTTCATAGTGTAACAAAAAATCCTTTATCTAAGATTTCTTAAGTAAAACAAGTCCAGGTATTACATATGAGAGTAATCCCTGGTCTTTGCGTAATAGGCAGCATCCAGACACTTATAATCATGCTGATCTTCCAGGGATCAATCTACAGAAATATCCTTTAAATTGCTGCTGCATGTGTAAGTCTTTCCATGTGTTTCTCAGCCACCCTTCTTGTTTATTCAATTAAGACAGTTTTCCCTTCCTTTATATGGAATGTCAGCCTCTTTGAAGTTAAGTGTCACATCTACAGTAATATAAATGTCTTTTGGAAAGCATGTCTTCTCAAAGCAAAAATGAGAAAGAAAGTCCTATTTGGACACTGTACTGGGTTGAATAACGTCACCCAAAAAGATAAGTCTGAGTCTCAACCCCTGTATCTGTGAATGTGACCTTATGTGGACATAAGGTCTCTGTAGATATAATTGAGTTAAGGGTCTCAGGATGAGATCATTTTGGATCTAAAGTGAACCATAAATCTATTAACTGGCATCCATATAAGAGAAAGGAGAGGGGAAGGCAATGTGAAGATGGATACAGAGATTTGATAGATTTAACTACAAACCAAGGAATGTCAACCACCAGAAGTTAGGAGAGATGCAAGAAACTGGTTCTTCCTCAGAACCTCCAGAAAGATCCAACCCTGCCAACACCTTGCTTCCAGACCTCTGGCCTCCAGAACTGTGAGAAAATACATGTGTGGTGCTTATCATGGAAGCCCCAAGAAACTAAAACAGAGACAATAATGGGTACCTAAACAGAAATTATTGGCTCAGCAGGAAAAGAAAAGTATCTGTGTGTGTGGTGAACATATGTGTATACACTCATATCTGTATAAGTTGGAATCATTACTGTCATCATAAAGCCCCCTCGTCCATCATGATAGTGGTGGTGAGAAGAATGCTTAGTAAATGAATGACTAAAGGATTTCATCAGAACACTAGCAGTGTATATACTGCATAGATATGAATCAGGTACAAATCTTCCTGAGGTTGGAAGAAGTAAAGAGATTGCTCGGTCATGTTTTTTCCTAAGCTATCAAGAAGAAAAAAGCCAACAAGCTCCCTTCCCCAAAGCCTGTCCTGATCTCTCCCTTTTGCCTGCTGAAAGAGATCTCCTTTATCCCTGAACCCCCACAACTCCCTTTTATTGCCTTGAATTATAGTCAGTTATGTATATAAGGCCTCTATCATATTAAACGAAGCAAGTAGAGGGCAATTCTATACAGTGGAAAGTGGGTGAATTCAAATTCAGGAGACATAAACTTTCTTCCTACTATGATCCAGAGCAAACTACATTGCCTCAGTGCCTTGGGCTCTTCTGTAAAATTGGAATAAAAATCCCTGTCAGACACCCCTTACAATCTTCCTGGGAGTTGCAAATAAAATAATTGGATTGAAAATATAGCCAGAAAGAGCACATGACTAAAAGAGTATAAACCAGAAAAATCAGTCCGCATTAAAAACAAACATAAAGCATTGTTTATCTTTGCATCCCTCACAGCCAAGCTTATCGTGGAGCACTGTGCATGGAGGGTTTCAGTAAAAACATCTGGGCATGAACAGCAGTGTCCAGGGCATTGTCCTCACACGGACTGCAACCAGGAAACTTCAGAGCAGTTTGTTAAAGGCCCTTGAAAACAAGCAAATGAGCCAACCAGACAACCACAGTCTTCCTAACTCTACCAAGGACATTTTGGGAATAACATTACCCAGCACTGCTGTTTGCAAAGGTACTTGAGCGGCTCTATCCCTATGCAATTGGAGCTCTCACGGTCATGGTCAGCCTGCCCAGAAAGCCAAGAGACATTCCTTCTCTGGACTTCAGACCTTAAACACTGTCATCATTTCATATTTGGCATTTTCTCATTTTATAGAATCATAATGATGCACTTATTATTTATTTTTTGGATAACTGCCAACTGAATTCTGAGTTAATGTAAAATTTGAGACTTTTTATTTCTCCCATCAAAGTTCCTACTCTTACTCTATTTCAGGCCCTGCCAAAGAGTCTTTTTCTCACATCATTATGATTCAGTTGATTTATGAAACATCTAGATTGTGCTTTTCCAGTTGTCAGGCAAATTTAGGAAATTTTACCAAATCACCGATAAAGCAGGAAGAAACCTTATGGAGATCTTCTCCACGGGTTCTTACACAGGAATCCAAGAACCCCCTAAAGCCCATATATAGGTTTTGGGAATGTTATACAATCACAGTTGTTTTTATATTTGGTATGTGTGTTATATTTTATATTTGGTATGTGTCACTTCTAGCAGATCTAAAACAGGTTAAAAACCACATATCCACTCCAACTCTCTCATTTAAAATATTTCTATTGGTATGCTACCAATATTAGCACTATATTGAATATTTACCATGTGTCTCATATAGGGGCTTTACCTATATTATCTCATTTAATCCTCACAATTTTCCTACTTAGGTATTTTCATTATTGCTAGTAATGAAGCAGTTGAGCCTAAGTAACTCAGCTTAACTTGGCTTAACTTAACTGGGACAAGGTCACTTAGCTAGTAAAATAGGACAGGATTTCAATTCTCATTAACTTGAATTTTTCCTCTTCACTTTGTGTGATGCTATTTACCACAGTGACCACTTCCCTCAAGAGTCACTGATTTCTGCCTGGAATTGAAGGTCACCATTCAGTCTCAGTTTGTCCACCATAATCTGGGGCCGAGTTTGCCTCTTTATGCTGCCTGTGACCATAGGTCTCAGACACTGGAATGGTGCTATGAGAGGGAGAGGAGAGAGGGTCATGTCCCTGTTCTGAGGGATGTGACAGATACATGGGAGTGGTCAGACTACTGCTCTCTGAAGAAAAACCAGAGCAAACTGCTGATCCAGTGGCTTGTACAAACATGAACTAGGACCCAGGAAGTGGAAATGACTTGCCTAAAACTCAGAAACAGCAGTTGTAACAACTGGGAGGCAGAACACTAGGATCTAGTCCTGAAGCTGCCTTGCTGGTTAACTTCAGTAAAGTCTCACTGCTTCTCTGTTTCTCAGTTTCCCCATCTGAAAAATGAAGAGATTTAATCATATGATTTCAAATTCACCTTCCCACTCATCTTTATCAGAGGTGACTGACCCAAGCTTCATTCTCTTCATATGTTTTGTCATGTGTTATAGAAGTGCAAAGTATTTGAGCAATAATCAGATCTCATAGTTTTCAAGGTCACAAACAGAATCTGGGAAGATATTTTTATTCATAAATCATCTCTTTTTTAAAAAAATGTACATAAAAAGGTAATAGAAGTCATTATTGGTGAAATCATCAGGAAAAAAATAGCAAGGCGTGATCGAAGGTAGGCAGTTTAAGATGATGGATTATCAACCAGCTTGTCGCCTGTCAGTTCAAATAGCTTTCTGACTACTTCCATTTCCAAAGCTTCAAACTCAAATAGCTCTTCACAAAAACAATTGAGCCAGACAAATTGATATCAGTGCTTTACAAAGCCTGGTGCCCACCACCATCTGCTTCTTGGTCTACCAACATTATCTAACAGTGCTATGAAGAAAGGGAATGACCACTTATTGAGGCACTCGCAAAATGCCAAGCATGACACAGACACTTAATATATTTCATCTTGTTTAATCCTCTCTACAACCTTATGAGAAAGTCTTTAGTATTTCTATTTTACTCATTAGAAAACTGACACTTAGAAAATGTAAATGAGATTGTAGCCACCGAGTTCACTGGGAACTAAATAGAGGTAAAATTCTTCAGATCAAGGATCATCTACTTATTCATTTATGCACCTTTTACTATTCCCCAGCATTTTGGATTGAATTGTATGTGTATCCCCAAATCCATATGGTGAAGTCTTAAAACTCCCAGTACATCAGAATGTGGCCTCAATTAGAAATAAGGTATTAAAGAGGCAGTCAAGTGAAAATGTGGCCATTAGGGTGGGCCCTAATCCAATATGACCAGTGTCCTTATAGAAAGGAGAAATTTAGGCATAGAAACAGATGTGCACACAGGGAGAACTCCATGTGAAGATGAAGGAAAAGATCAGGGTGATGCTCCTACAAGCCAAGGAACACCAAATGTTTCCAGAAGACCACCAAGAGCTAGAGAAGAGATAGAGATCACACTCTCCCTCACAGCCCTCAAGAGAAAACAACCTTGCTGACACCTTGATTTCAAACATCCAGCCTCCAGAACTATGAAACAATACATTTCTGATGCCTAAGCCACCCAGTGTGTGACACGGCAGCACTAGCAGGCTAATATACCCAGTTAATTGGATATCAGAATCTAAAGTTTCATGAGAGTAAACAGTCTCAGCCATGGTGGGCCATTAGGCTCAGCATAAAGCTACTCCTATTCATTTGTTCATTAGCTCTCACCACAATCCCAAAAGGAAGTGGGGAATGGAGAATACTATTTCCTCACTTGACAGATATGTAACAAATGGCTGAGAAATTAGTTCTTGTCTCTATCACCAGCCTAATAACTAAATGATAGAACCAAAACTTGCACCCAAGGACTTCTGCTCTAGGCCCATAGTAAGCTCCACTGCATGATGGTAACTCCCCAAACCAATGTGAGGGGACACTGAGCAGAACCATGTTCCCTAAAATATCAGTGGTGCTACCCATCATTTAACTTGAAAGTTCCATCATTTTAACTTGAAAGCTATCCAGAGCTTTACACATTCCCTGAGGGAGTGAAGCATAAAAAAATCTTTAATGTCTGACTTATTTTTTAGAAGACTTCCTCCAAAAAAGCCTGGTGGAAAGGGGACTTGGTGTTTGGCCTGGCCAAGGATGATATTAAAAGGAGTCACTCTCAATGCAATACACATGTACTGACTAGCTATAATGCCCCTAATACTGTGCTGGGCCCTTGGAAGTTGTAGGTGATTAGAACACAGCCCTTGTCCTCTGTGTCTCATAAAAAAGGAGAAATAGACACATAAAGAGAGAATTTCCTGGAGGAACACACAGCCCAGCCTAAAGGCTCAGAGAAGGTTTACGAGGAGGGCTAATGGCTAAGTAGAATACCTACCTTAGCTCTCTCAAGTCCCCTAAATATCATACAGATCCTCCTGAGAACAAAAGCTTCCAGACACCTCAGAAAGTTCATCACCCAACATGTCAAATGAAAAAAGAAGTTAGTCCTGGCTGTTTGGCTCAGTGGAAAGAGATTGGCCTGCGGACTGAAGGGTTCCAGGTTCAATTTCCGGTCAGGGTACATGCCTGGGTTGTGGGCTCGATCCCCAGTGTGGGGCATGCAGGAGGCAGCCGATCGATGATTCTCTCTCATCATTGATGTTTCTATCTCTCTCTCCCTTTCTCTTCCTCTCTGAAATCAATAAAAATGTATTTTTTAAAAGAAGTTAAATATCTTTTGTTCAAATTTAAAACTGTATTCCTTTTCCCCAAAATAGTTCTCACCCCAATGATAGTGAACATTTTACATCCTATCAATCTTTTCAACATTGTTCTGTATTCTAAATGTTCTATATTTTGCACACTTACTGTGTGCCAGGTACTTTGCTAAGTAATTTTCATATTTGACCTTATATAATTTCCATTTTACAAATAAGTAACCTTAAAGAAGTTAATTAATTTCCCCATGATCACAAACCTGGCAGAGAATGAAAGTTCTCTACTCAATACCCACTCTACCCTTTCCCTTTCCAAGAGACCACAATTTTATTCAGGGCAGCAAAACACCCAACTAAAAACTACATTCCTCAGCCTCCCTTACAACTAGGGTGGTTATGTGACATAGTCACTTATGATTGGTCATAGGAAGCTCTTTGAAGTAGTCTGAACCAACTTGCACATGCTATTGTGTTCTTGTCCTTCTCCATGTGTGCTAACTAAATCAGGGCTGTGATAGCTGGTGCCCTGCAGCCATCCTAAGATCAAGGAGAGGCACACATAGATACACAAAGAAATTCTGAGCAGCATAGGAGGACCTAGAGTCACTACTGCTATTTATGGATGATGTGCCAGTGATAGACTGCTCATCTCTGAATATTTCATTGCTTGATAGAAAAACAGATATTACTTATGCCCCACCCCTTTCTTCTTTTACTTGCCATTGAATTAATTCCCTAAGTGAAACACACAGAACTGGTCAGTGGTAAAACATTCCTTGAAGGTATGTTGCAGTCTCCAAAATGTATAGCCATCAAGGTCTCACCTTGAGGATCTGGGAGCAAGGAGAGGAAAGAAAAGTTGTATATTCATAATGCAGAATTAAACAGGGAGTAAACTGGACACAGGTAGAAGAAGAGTCAGGTGTAGGACTGAGGAAAAAGAGCTGTGCTGGGAGACTAGTAATCAGGACTCTACCATGGCTTGGCCACTAAATAATGGGGATGTTGAACAAGTTATATTCTTGGCTTCATTCTCTTCATCTTTAATAAGAGGTTATGTTAGTGATTTCAGGGTCTCAACACAGAGTGTCAACTAGGCTATAAACCCTACAAAGTAAGGAGCCCCCACATTCCTAGTTGTTAGAAATGAGATTCTGTGAAGCTCCTCCCTGGGGTATTTCTCATTTAACTGGAGATTCTCTGAGACTATTGTAACTCTTTCACCCTCCCCACACACCCACTGTAGCCGGGAGACTTCCATGATTGTGTACAGAAAATGTGCATCATACCCAGGAAATATGACCCCATGTGCGTTGTCTTTCTTGTGTGGCCCCTGTGTGCACAGAGTCCTTCCCATGTGCATGAAATCTTCCCCATGGCCACAAATCATTTTAGTGTGCACCAAGTCCTCCTGACGGGCACCAAATCCTCTCTGTGTACATGAAGTCCTCCTACTTTCATGGCATCTTTACCATTTGTCTCCCACATACTTACCCAAGAGTCCAGCCAAATCTAGCAGATAAGACAATTTCACTCAGACAGGACCATAAAAACTCATTTTCTATCTGAGCAGTTCAAAGAACAGCACAAGATTATACTTCGTTTCTCAAGTGTTCCAAGAAATTCAACAGCGATTTGTCTTTGGTATATAGAAATGTATTATCAGCAGGCACATTGAGAGTTTTGAGCTCTGAATTCCCTTTAGAGACTAAGGCAGCTTAAAAAAACATGAAAAAATGTAACAATTGTTGAATAGACTTTAGGAAAAGAAAAAAACAAACAAACAAACAAAAAAAACCAGAAAGCCAGAGATCCTCAGATCAGCATAGTGAACGGAGAGCACATGATCTTACAGTGTTGCCACAAGGAGCCAAGAATTGGTTCTGAACTTCTTCATTGCTAAGGCAAAATTCAGCCAGTTTCAGAGCCACTAACTTCCCAAAAGTTACACAGTCACACAGAAAATCTGTAGCCAAGACATTTAGGGACAAAGTCTGGACCCTTGGACCTTTTGCCGGTGCTAAACTATCTCCAGTGAGCTCATTGTCAACCCCTACAGGCCAGGTAACCAGAAAACTGAGGGAGAATAATCCTTTAAAGTGTCTGCCAAGCAGAATTGTTCAAACAATAAACATGGAGCAAGTCAAACCATCAGAGATGGAGATTGTTTTCAGAAACTGGTGTTTGGCCAGTGCAATAACTAAGTGACATTAAGAATGAAGGCAGAGGGATGGCTAGTCAGAAAGCATCAGTAAAAAGTATCACAGAGAAAATGTTTGTTGGTGCCCATCAGGCAGTATCTTGAGATGGGAAAGCTATTAGAGTCTAGACCTGAGATTTTTCATGGGATGAGCAGCCCAATGCTACTGCAGTTCGATGTGCAAGAGTGCTCTTAAGATTAATCCATGTTCAACAAGTAAGCTCCTGGTTAAGGTCTAGCTGTCCAGGGAGGCCTTTCCTCTGGGACAAGGCAGTTCTGTCTACAGTTGTATGTGTTCTGGTTGCTGTGGCCATGGTCCTTCACTGGGAAACTGAAATTTTATACATCAACCTCATAAGCTTGGTTAGTCTGGGTCTTGGTTAGACTCTAGGTATTCAGTCTGCAGGACTGAGGGTCAGATACCAGACCACAGCCATGTCTCAGAGGGAAGAAATACATCCTTTCAGGATTCTTGAAAGGTAACCAGCCAGTGGTTTCCCTGGAAGCCCTTGTGTTCAAACTTCCAAGGCGTAAGCATTGAGAAGCGCTTGAGCTCCACACCAGCTCTTGGCTTTCTTAAATCACCTCTTCCCTTACCTGTGTAGGTGGCCTCCATGGATAGCCTTAGGTCTGATGTCCAGTCACACATGCTACTTCCTGGAACTTGTGCCTGCCTCAGACCCTGCACATTGAAGTAAAAAATCATTACATCTCAGACAACCAAATTGCTAGTACTTTACATTTACTATGCACATTACCCATGGGCAAATTTGAAAATTATAGCTCTTCACGGGTGTTTTATGCCACATTTCAAACAGCCCAGCCCAGTATGAAACCACAGGGAACAAAAATGAGGATGGAGGCGGAATGTAGAAAAGGATTGACTTTATTTTCTGATTAGTTGAGATGAAAAATGACTTGAGAGCACAAGTGGAATGACAATAACATGGTTCATTGGCCTGATCTCCTGCTGTTCATAAGCTGATAATGGAGCCCCAGGAAGCTTGTGTGACTTAAGTCTGTTTGTGATGCCCAAACAGATTGGCAGAATTGTTTTCATTTTAGAGTTCAAACACATTCCTAGGCTAATATAAAATGTAAGAAACTTTTTTTAATTAAGTGAAGGATTCATAGTACATTCACTGGGAGGGCAGTATTGGGAGGGAGACAGAACAACACTGAATTACTGAGCCTTCAGAGTTCAGCTTTGAAGCAATTTCCCCTAATGAGCCTTTGATGAACCTCCTTCTAAGCCCACAATCAGGAAGCAAGCTCTAAGTTTTTCTATTCTTTTCTTAAAACCACTTTATTGAGGATGGGTTAACATACAAAAAGTTGTAATCCATACAACTTCATGAGTTTGTATAAGTATATAAGTATCTGTAAAACCATCACCACAACCTACCAGGCATCCTCAAACTACGGCCCGTGGGCCACATGCGGCCCGCCGAGTACATTTATCCAGCCCGCCGGGTGCCGCTGCCTGTCCTGCTTAGCAGCTGACTCATCCCAGGCCCGCAGTGCGCATAGGAATTTGTTCATAGTTGTTTTTTTTTAACTATAGTCCGGCCCTCCAACGGTCTGAGGGACAGTGAACTTGCCCCCTGTTTAAAAAGTCTGAGGACCCCTGATAAACATATCTATCACCTCCAAAACTTTCCTGCCATTCTAATTATGTATTTGTTTATTTGCACACAGTATTGTTATCTATAGCTCTCTAAGTCTCATTCATCTGCACAACTAAAACTTTGTACCTTTTCCCCCTCCCTTCAGCCATTGGAAACCACCACTCTACACTCTGCTTCTATGAGTTTGACTGTTTTTAAATACTTCATATAAGTGATATCATGTTTTATTTGTTCTTCTGTGTCTGGCTTACTTCATTTAGTATATCCTCTAGATTCGGCCATGTTGCCACAAATGGCAGGACTTCCTTCTTTTGTGTAGCTGAATAATCCCATTTTATATGTTACCACATTTTCTTTGTTCATTCATCCACCAATGTACATTACGTTGCTTCTATATCTTGGCTAGTGTGGATAATGCTGAAATGAGCATGAGAATACAGATATCTCTTTGAAATTCTGATTTCAATTCCTTTGGGTATATACCAAGAAGTGGGATTTCTGAATCATATGGGAGTTTTGTTTTTAATATTATGAGAAACCTCTATACTGTTTTTCCTTAGTGGTTTCCTCAAAAAACTATAAAGAAAAACAAAAACAAAATCCAAAGTTAGCAGAAGGAAGAAAATAATAAAGATTAGAGCAGAAATACATAAAATAGAGTGTGCAAAAATATTTTTAAATCAACAAAACTAAGAGTTGGTTTTTCAAAAGAAAAACAAAATTGACAAGCCTTAGCCAGACTAAGAAAAAAAGAGAGGACTCAAATAAATAAAGTCTGCAACAGAAGAGAAGATATTAAAACCAATGCCACAGAAATAAAATAAAAAACTCTTACAAACAACTGTGTGCCAATTACTTGAGTAGCTCAGAAAAAAATGGATTAATTTCTAGAAACATGCAACCTACTAAGATTGAATCAAGAAAAAGAATAAAGACTGTATAAACCAGTAACAAATAAGGAGAGTGACTCAGTAGTTAAAATACTCCCCCTAAAAGAGTCCAGGACAAGATGTTTTCACAGGTGAATTCTACCAAACATTTAAAGAATTAATACCAAACCCTGGGTGGATTGCCCAGTGATTGAAGCACCATTCTGTACAGCAAAATGTTATGGGTTCAATTCCCAGTCAGAGCCACAGGCCTAGGTTTCGGATTTGATCTCTGATTAGGGTGCATATGGGAGACAACCAATCAATGTTTCTCACTTCTCTCTCTCTTTCTTTGCTCTCTCTAAAAGTCACTTAAAAAAACACATATCCTCAAGTGAGGATAAAAAAGATTTAATGCCAATCCTTCTTAAACTCTTTAAAAAAATAGTGAATTGGAAATATTTCCAAATGCATTTTACCAGGTCTGCATCAACCTGATAGACAAAAACACCACAAGAAAAGAAAACTACAGGTCCATATCACATTGAAAATTAATGCACAAACCCTCAACAAACCAAATTGAATAGCATATTCAAAGGATCATGCACCCCGACCAAGTGAGATTTATCTGTGGGATGCAAGAATAAACCACATTAACAGACTAAGAGGGGAAAACATCACAAAATTATCTCAATAGATGAAAAAAAAGCATATGGAAAAGTTCATCATTTTTTCATGATAAAATTCTCAAAAAAGGTTGCATAAAACAATTGTATTTCAACACAATACAGGCCATATATGAAAAGCCCATTAATATCATATTCAATGGTAAAAAATTGAAAGATTTTCCTCTAAATCTGGCATAAGGTGAGGACACACACTCTTGCCACTTCTATTCAACATAATACTGGAAGTCCTAGCCAAAGTAATTAGATAAGAAAAAGAAATACAAGACATCCAAATTAAAAAGGAAGAAGTAAACTTATCTCTGTTTGCAGACAACATGATCTTCTATAATGTTTTATTTGAGTCACCCTCCCAATGGTACTCCATCTTCCTTACTCTGCAGTCATTCACTAGTGTCTTACTTCTCCTAGTGGATGGTCTGTCTTTGAGGGAGGAGCTGGACCTCTTCCATCTAATTTCCTTGCAGTGATGGTTTCACACCACTTACCTTACAGGCACTCAGTACAGGTGGAGAAATGTGGGGAAAACTGCAGTCCTTCATGCAGTGTAACATTCAGCACTTTACAATTTGCAAAAGGCTTCACAGATTTGATCCCATATGTCTTTCCTAAAAGTCCAGTGAGGTTCGTTAGGACTATTAACCTCTGCTTCAGATAAAGATGCATTTATCTCCCAGAGGCAATTTCATGGATCAGCTCTAAAGTAGGGATTATAATAGTCCCTACTTGATAAAGTTGCTACAAAGACTACATGGAATAAAAACTATTAATGTATGTGATGGCACTCACACAGAGCCTGGAACATAGAAAATGCTATAGACATTTGCTCTTATTACATTTTATCTGTAGTATTTTATTTAATATGGAATCAGAAGACTAAGACCTAAGTTGTCTGCTTCCATATTCAAGGTCCCTTCAACACCTTCAGGCTTCTAACCTAGCATGAACCATATCTATGCAAGCCACTTTCTCCTGGGACCTTCCATGTCCTTATTTGTGTGCTAGGCATTTGAAGTGAACCTTTTTCGAGAGCACTGCCTGTCATGGCCATCTATGGCTGCTTCCATGAAGATAAATGTTCTTCCCTTTCTGAGCAGCTTCTCTTTTTGCTCCAGCGTTCACCTCTTCCCTTCCAGAGAAAAGAGAAGACCCTTTGCTCCTGAGGTCTGCAGCCTTTCTGAATTCTTCAAAATAGCTACCTGCTCTCCGTGGATGTGGAACAGGTATGTCCCAAATGGATAGAAATGCCCCTGCATGCCCTCTACCAGAGAGGTACTTAGACAAAGTGAATGAAGGGCAGATAGCAAGCACCAGCAGTAGTGAGGACACCCTAGAGAGTCTCAATGCTGATGGCAGGTCAGCTGGCCCAATCTTAGTTGAAGATGGGCCAGGGTGACTTGTCACCAGGACTTCAGGGTGTGCTGGCTATGCTATGATTCTTTTCTCTGGTTATCAAAAGGTTAAAAACAAATACAGTGTTAAACCACTAAACAAAAGACAAACACCATGTACTAGGAATCTGAACACAGACACACGCGGCTAGATTTATTCTAACATAATAGAACTTTTTCTCTATTTTCACCCTCAGTTAACAAGGTGTGGTTGGATGCCCAGTCCCACAGGAATCCTCCCTGACTACTCAGCAAGAAAAACCCCCTCTGTTATATAAATGAACTCCCATATTTTCTCTGTCCTCTTTTAAGACATTTAACTCTTTCTGCCTTGTTAAAAGTTGTCAATGTGTCCTAGCTTCCTGTCCTCAAACACTTTATTATGCAAATTAGCATTGCTCTCTTGGGTGTCAAGGTCTGCCCTTCTACATGTCTCTTCTGTAGCATTTACCTCATTTCCTCCTGGTTATTTGCATATAGGTCACCCCCCCACACACACATACACTCCCTCCTTCATCACCTTTTCTAAGTTCTACTACCACAGAGAAGGTGTTTTTTTCATCCTTGTATGCCCGATGAGTCATATAGTGTTAGTAATTACCAACTGAATTCTGTGAGATCAGAGATTGAGGTTTAGTCATCTCAAAATGTGCCCGGCACATAGGTACTTGCTTATTATTAATTGAATGGAAATTCTGAACAAATGATTATTTCTGAAGAAGTAAAGCTCTATTATTTTTCAAATGTATATTATAAACTTAGGTAGTAATGGGTACCAAGGGATACAATGTATGAGTGGGAGGAGAGATTCTTGGAAAAGTTTTGATTCATGATAGACATATTTTATGAAAGCCCATTAGCTTTGCCAAATGACCTGTCCTTGGCCTTCCTAGATAATAGACTGGAAAGTGGGCTTAGAGCAATGCATCTAGTCAAACTCATCCTGATAGTTAAACATCCAGCCAATGTGTAAGCACCATAGGAATAAGAAAAAACTAGTTCCTTAAGCAGCATATTCAACTTTTAGGTAGCTACCGTATGTTAAAATGTGCTTCCTATAATAGCCAGTCACTATGAGTAATAACTAAGAGAATTCTGTGGCCCAAAGGAACATGCTTTATATAAGGTCAAATAAACAAAGAAAAAGCAAAGTATGAATGCCAACATAGGCATCATGTACATACCCACAAAAAATGTGCATGAGGAAAAGCAGAGGAATAAAATACATCAAAATTATAATTTATTCACTTTTTTATCAAACAGCATTAGGTCCTTCTATGTGCTTGGCTATTCTAGGTCCTATGGGTATTGTATGAACAATATAGATGAGCCCTCATGGCTGATTCATGGTGATGAAATTGGGCTGAATTTTGTTTATTTTCTCTATATTCCATATTACCTGGCCTAGGCTTTTATTGATTATTAAAATCCTATAAGACTTAAGAATCCCTTCTTTATACTGAAAACACATAAAAACAATCTTTTAATTTTTGAATCTGAGAGATCTTATAAAAGGTATTATATCAATAGTTCTTCCCATGAAAAAGATGATGAGCTTCTGTCAAGAAAAATAGTATCAGTGTGCCAAGGTGAGTATGAAATATCTGCAAGGAACTTACTGGGCAGGCAATACTTTCCACTGATATAAAAGAACAGATCAACCACACAGTTCTCAAATTGAGTGGGTTTTCCAATCTATCTATACTAATAAAAGCCTAGGTGGCCCTTGCGCCCTCACATCATCACAAGATGGCTGCCCCCACATCATCACAGATGGCTGCCACAAGATAGCCAGCAAGGGAGGACAGTTGTGGGAGATCAGGCCAGCAGGGGAGGGCAGTTGTGGGCAACCAGACCTGCAGGGGAGGGCAGTTAGGGGGACCAGGCTGGCAGGGCAGGACAGTTAGGGGTGACCAAGCCAGCAGTGGAGGGCAGTTTGGGGGGACCAGGCCAGCAGAGGAGGGCAGTTGGGGGATGACCAGACCAACAGGGGAGGGCAGCTGGGGGCAATCAGGCTAGCAGGGGAGGGCAGTTGGGGGCGACCAGGCTGGCATGGGAGGGCAGTTGGGGGCGATCAGGCTAGGAACCAGCAATCCAGGATTGTGAGAGGCAGTCAGACATCCCCCAAGGGGTCCCAGATTGGAGAAGATGCAGGCTGGGCTAAGGGACACCCACTCCTGTGCACGAATTTCATGCACCAGGCCTCTAGTTTATTCATATTAAGTTAATCAAGAGTATAACTAGGCCAAGGAATCACAGGATACTGTTATAATAAGACATCAGGGATGAAAGGAAGCTTACAGTTGGACCCTCGAGCCAGTGTCCCCAGGTGTTCATTCAACATCAGTTTGAAGCCCTCTAAGGACAAATCATTCAAAGTATTTGGTGAAATTATTATAAATGAGAAGCTCAGCTCATCAAAAGCTTTGTGCATAGCCATGGTGAGAAGTTCTGAGCTTCCAATGGCTCTTCCTTTAGTGTTCAGTCGCCCTCTATGGGAACTGAGCTGGAACAGGCATGAGCATCTGCTCCTATCAATTATGGGAAATGGACTTCATGCATTAGTAGAGATTTAGGTCCTCCCTGCAATATGGCTGTGAATGATAAGCATCCATTCTTTCATTCAATGCCTAGAAGAAGACAAATACCAATCAAGTCAGGGTAGCTTTTCCTCAGATGACAGCACAGAGTTTAGGGAGGAAGTCCAATGATAGGATAAAACTTCCTGAAAGTCAATAAAAAATTAACTAAATTTTATTTTACTTTATTTTTTCAAACATATTTTTATTGATTTCATAGAGGAAAGGAGAGGGAGAGAGAGATAGAAACATGAATGATGAGAGAGAATCATTGATGGGCTGTCTCTTGCAGGCTCTCCACTGGGAACTGAGCCCACAACCCAGGCATGTGTCCTTGACTGGAATCGACCCCAGAATCCTTCAGGCTGCAGGCCGATGCTCTGTCCACTGACCAAAACCAGCCAGGGCTTAACTAAATTTTAAATTCACCTATTATAGAGTTTAATAAAATATTTTTACTGGCCTATTGGGGCCCAGAGCAGATCACCTCAAAATACGCCACTTTGGCATATTGGTTATTTTGAATTAAAACTACTTAAAAGTAGCCAGTGCAAGGAAACCTCCTTGTCTCCCTGGATGCAGGAAATAAATCTCCCGTGAAGGTGCCCTCCCTGCACCGGAGCCTGAGAGAAACATCCTTATCATCCAGAGTTAGAGAATTCAGGGCAAAGAAGCCTGTATAAATAAACCTTGTTACTTTTTTACTAATTTACTACCCAGTACAAACTTTGCTTAGATTCTTCGCTAGTGAACACACAAACCTGATTTTCTTTCTCCTGTCAAGTCTTCACAAATGTATTGTTTCTTTGTGTAAAAAGATATAAAAGCTGCCCACTTTTAAGTCCCTTTCTGAGTATCAATTTTATGATCTCCTGTATTCACAAATTAAATTGTTTTTTTTCCTGTTGCTCTGTCTTATGTCACTTTTGCTATTAGTGCAGACACAAGAGCTAAAGAGGGGGTAGGGGAAAATTTCCCCTCCCATACAGGCCCATGCTGACAGCTTTACAATTGATTTTTTCTTATGCTTGCTGGAGTAAATAAAACCTCCTCAGGTAGCTAGCTGCTTTAATGGGCTTTACAACCTGTGCTCTCATAGCAGCTTGATGTCAAAACCAGTAGCGCTCTTCCACAGAGAGAACTTTGGTGAAAGCAATGTGGACTGCCTAGGAAGAGGCATGTTTTGCCTGATTCTGATGAAATTAATACCTAATTCTCATTTCCGAGGAATTATTGACAGACTCTATCTCAGGGTCTTGCTCCAAATACACAAAATTTCTGCCACACCTGGTTCATGCTTCTTCTCTCTATTTCACAACAAGATTTTGGCGGGGGGGGGGGGGGGGGGCGGGGGGGGGTGTCTGCATAAGGTACAAGGCTTCTCTGCATATATGCTCATCATGCCCAGGGGGGCAGCAAAACTCAAGGGCTCCTTAGCTAAGATCTACCTGAAAAAGTACACTTTTCAATATGAAGAGTTGTTGTTTTCCCTTCCCCTTTGGCAGTTTCCTGCCTCAATTGTTTTATTTAAAAAGTGATTAGTATGTCATTCACTCATACTTGTATAGGAAAGCTCTCTGCCTGATCAGAAATTAAATAACTATTTTCTATTGATAGTATTTTCTTTGAAATGAAAGTTTCCAAAGTGAATGAATGTTCCTGGAAGGGTTTAACTCATATGACTTAAGGAGAGTATTAATTGCCCTTTTACTATTTATAATAACAATTTCACCAAGATTGAACAAGCCATCCATAAAAGTAAAGAGGAACAATTGTAAATGATGCCTACTCTGTAAGAAAGGTCTAGAAAGAAGCAAGATGCAAGAGATCAAATCTACTTCACAGAAGCCAAAATGGATGGTCTTTTTGCTGAGATTCTCAGCAAATTGATCTGCACTGTGAAAACAGCAGAACACCTGACACTTGAAATAAATCCATTATTAAGCCAAACTGTTTTATTGGTGTTCTTATATCAAGTTCTTAGCCTCTTGCTTGCTTTTCTAGATTCAAACATAAAACATCTTTTTCTTTCCACAGTGAGCACTGTAAAAGAGAAAATGCCCTGGTTTCATTCTCCACCTTGATGCAACTGGTTAGGACATGTAATCTAACCAGCTTCTGTGCCTCAAATTCCCCACCTGTGAAATAGAATTCTCACTCCTGGCATGCCCACCTCATTGTGTTATTGTGGGGAGTCAAATAAAATAACAGATATGAAAAGGTGATGTAAACTACAAAGTGATATGCTCCTGTGTCACTAAACTTATATTTTAATTGCATTGCTTTGCTTTGCAGGGGAGAAAAAATCTTTTTCCCCTCTACCCTCCTAGTTTCAATGTCTGGGCCTTCAAATCAAACTGATAACAGATTAACAAGAAAAAAAGGTTTTAATTACATACATATGCACAGAAGTTCACACACAAAAATGTGGCTAAAGGAGCTGGCTAGAAGATTGAGGCTTATAGAACATCTTGGTTAAATAAAAGAAGAGGGGTTGAGGCAAGTTATGAAAAGGAGGGAAGAGAAAATATGTGGTAAGTAGGTGTTGTCATATTATGCAGATAAGAATATCTCAGGTGAGCCCTGCCAGGTGTGGCTCAGTTGATTGGGCATCACCCTGTGCACTAAAGGCTTGCCCATTCGATTCCCGGTCAGGACACGTGCCCAGGTTGTGGGCTCAATCCCTTGGTAAGGGGTGTGGAGGAAGCAGCTCATCAATGGTTTGCTTTCACATTGATGTTTTTTTCTCTCTTCCTCTTTCTCTAAAAATTAATTTTAAAAAATTAAAAATAAAAGTGTCTCTCAGGTGATAAGATTTGTCTCCCAAAATAATAGGAAGACACTTTTACAAATGGAAATTTCCTTTATAAATATAAAAGTCATTTACAAAAGGGGAAATTTATACTCTTCTTTTTAGGTAGTTGGGAAGCAGTAAAGAGATTTTCCTGCAGCTGCTGGCTCTCAGTTGCCTTTAACTCAAAATAATCCATATGCCAAAGAGTCATATTTTGAGGTGGCAGATTCTGGTTCCCTTCAGCTTTGTTAAAAACAATACAACAGGCCCAAAATGGAGTCACTTTTGGAGTCACCAAACTGAGACTTATTACAGTTTCAGCTTTTCCAGAAATGGAATCTTAAACAAGTCAATCAGGAATCTCCTAATCAGCACTGGTTCAGTCATCTGCCTGCTGGGCCCCTGCCATCAGTAAAGGGAGGTGACCTTGAAATAACCAACCTGCTTTTTTTGGTCTTATATAACCAACTTCCTTGTTCTCATTCCCTTCTGCCTATAAAAGTATTTTATTTTGCACAACTCCTCAGACCTCCTTTCTATCTGCTAGATTAGTTGCTGGCAAATTCATGAATCATTGGATAAAGCCAATAAAATTTTTAAAATTGACTCAGATGAATTTTGTTTCTTAACAATATCATAATTTATCTGACTACATGTTTATCTCCCTAATGGACTGTGAGGCCAGGGCTTATCAGTTTCCATGCCAAATTAACAGGGCATTTCTGTCAGTCTCTTTAAAACATATGGTTCTATATGGCACCAAATGATGTACCAAAAAAAAAAAAAATCAATAACTCACTTTCACATCATGGAGAACAAACATCCAAATATTTTATTGCATTATTTCTCTTTTTGAAAGTGTGCGGTATTTGTCAAATAGTCACTAACTAATCTGAGAAGGATTTGCCAGCCTTTACCGGGGCTCTGCCTGGAAGTAATGAAAAAACTATGTATATACATGACATGCCCACAACATGCCCCAGGGAATAATGTAAGAAATGTAAGAAAGCAGCACAGAAGAAAGGAGTGTGTGTGTGTGTGTGTGTGTGTGTGTGTGTGTGTGTGTGTGTAAGGTTAAACAAAAAGGAAAATAAGGCAGAGAGATCCACACAATAAGAACAAGAAGAGGTTTTTGTTATTTTGTTGTTATTAAAGTAAATTGATCAGGAAAGCAGAAAGAGGGAAAACATAATACAAGGTGAAATCAGAGTGTCCTATATAATCCGACATGGGTGCAAGCATCCTGATATAGAAACCAAAGTCCATGTGCCCTACACTTCGAAAGGCCAAAACGCAAAGCATCAGAGTTTAGAGTAAGGAAAGGTTTATTGGTGGAGAACGCACCAACTGAGAAGATGGCAAATCTAATGGTGCCTCAAATCCATCTTGCTGGCTGGGTTAGGTGAAGGGTTTTTAAGGGGATAAGGAGAACAAGTATGTGGAAGTGCTGGCGGTGGGGGGGGGGGGGGCAAGTTTTAATGGGAGGACCTTGGAACTTGGCCATTTATAGTAAAGGGTTTGTTGTCCTGAAGAACAGACCCTTGGCTTCTGACAGGGTTCCCAAATTCAACTTCTGGTTATGTCCTGGTTTTTGGTTCTGTAGGGGATGTATGGGAGACTATGGTTCCAGGTGCAACTGGAGGTCAAAG
Organism: Plecotus auritus; assembly: GCF_963455305.1. Taxonomy (NCBI): domain Eukaryota; kingdom Metazoa; phylum Chordata; class Mammalia; order Chiroptera; family Vespertilionidae; genus Plecotus; species Plecotus auritus. The sequence continues at coordinate 181,794,052 of NC_137771.1, read as the reverse complement.
TTCCCTCCTTTGTGCATGCTTCAGCTGCATGATTTGCGGGTTTGGTCTGTTGTCTCTGAAAAGCAACTCAGCATCTTATTAAAAGGAATAGGACCATTTTGAGCTGGTTTTGCAGTCAAAATTCGATGCATTAGTCCCACAGCTTTCTGAATGATGTACCAAGGTGCAGAGAAAAAATTCAGAGTAACATCAGCCACAAATACAGAATCCATGTCTATGAGATAAACACACACTGGATTTCAGAAGCAGTACAGGTACCCCAGGATTGAAACATTTTCTCCTGTGGATGCTCATAAAGGGCACACTGCTGCAGATAGTATCAACACATTTCCAGTAAATAAAATGCTTTTATTGTACCATGCCAATGAGAGTAAGAGTAATTCTAAGAGTGGCCAAAACCATGCTTTAAATCAGAGGCTCTGTAGCCCTGGGCCCAGCTAACTCTCCAAAGCTCTTACCCCTGTGAGATCTTGAACATATTGCATAGTCTTTGTTTAGAGTTTTCACATCTGAGAGAGAGGATTAATATTATTTACCCTCATAGCATTTCTGGGGGGAAATTCAGGGACCAAGTACTTAGCAAATAAATAGTAGCTTCTCAATAAATGCAGGCTCCCTTACCTCTACCTCCACCCCCACCCCACCGCATTTCCCCACCATGTGAATGCCCAGCAAATCTGGAAAGAACCCATGTAGTTCTTGTCCAGATTACTATTGAGTATGACTTTTTCTGACACAAAGCCAGAGTGAACAGTGGACAGATATTGTACAAATCAAGCCCTAATCCAAAATTAAGTTTTCTGTGCACATCCTTCAAACCTGACATCTCTGTAATGAGCCCATTACTTTAAGAATTAATTTATAACAAGTAGCTTGGTAGTCCAGCTCTTTGCTCTGCTGCTTTCATTTGCTCAGCAAGACCACAGGCATTAACTCCATCAATATATTCTGCATTTTGAAAAAAAAAATCCAAAACTCCCACTCCGGGATACTCATCTCTTGAAGGAAGCCAGAGCCTTCAGCAAAAACAAAGCTTTGGTGTGTGGGACCCTGCAGGGTTCATGAATTTCAGCCGCTTGTAAGAAATTATCTGTTTTGCTGGACCCTCGCTGGGATCAATCAAGCCCTCAGTGGTTGGTGCCAATTAAGACCTAGTGTGATGCAAAGAGAATATTTTAAACACTGTTTGACACCAAGTACTTCTCTGTACTCTTCCCACCTCCTTCCCTCCCTTCCTCCTCTCTAACTATTTGGCCAACCACCTTTCAGTCATGTTCTTCTTTTATCAAAACTCCAAGGTGAAGGTCATGGTATATAATAAAAGTAATGGCATCTGTCTCTTTTCTTAAGAAAGACACTTATCAAGTGATCTCTCAATATCTCTCATGATCTCCCAACAGTCTGGTGTAGGATGGCAAACAGACTTCATCAAGGCCTCAGCCCCGAGTCTGCCTTTTGAGACTCAATCTATTCCTCACAAAGCAGCCACAGTTACCTTCTGAAGATGGAATCAAAATTGTCATCCCTCAGCTTAAAATGAATCCCTGACTCCTCCTCATTCACAGAGCATAAAGCTTTCCGAGGGATGATCCCTAACTTCCTCCTCAGCCTCATCTCTCACCATTCCTTTCTTTCCCTACTCATTCTTGCAATTCCCTGAACACATTGATCTATTCTTGCCTTCCTGTCTTCCCTGTCCCTAAACTACCCACACCATCCTGGCCATCTCAGTAGCTAACTCATAGAGTACTTCCTTTAAGATTCAAGAAACCTTACCCAATGCTCTTAAGGACTTAGGAGCCCCTGTGCTGTATTCTCTTGTGTTAGTGCTTGCTTTGGGCATAGAATTTCTCATACTGCTGTATTAGTCTGTTCAAACTCCCCAGTTCCAAATAGTATGGGTGTTTCTTGAGAGCAAGTGTAGGCTTGCTTTCAAGTGTCTGGTATCTCATACATGGTAAGCCATGAGTACTCTACCTAGCTGCTTGTCACAGTTACCTGGTTGAGTTTGTTCACAACACAGATACTCCAGCCTTACCTTGGACCTATTAAATCAGTGTGTCAGTTTTAGCGGGGGGAGGTGGGGGAGAGAGAAGGGGGTGGAGCCCAGGTTTGTATGTTTTGTTAAAGCACCACCAATGTTGTATAGAGCTGGTTAAAAATAATGTGGTAGTAAAACTATTAGAACTAATAAATGAATTCAGTAAAGTTGCAGGACACAAAATTAATACACAGAAATCTGGTGTGTTTATATTCACTAATAATGAGTGATCAGAAGGAGAAGTTAAGAAAAAAATTGTATTTACAACTTCATCCAAAATAATAAGGTACCTAGGAATAAATTTAACCAAGGAGGTAAAAGACCTATACTCTAGAAATTATAAGACAATGATAAAAAAAAAAAAATTAAAGAGGACACAAATAAATGGAAGGATATACCATGCTCATTGATTGGAAGGATTAATCTTGCTAAAATGTCCATACTACCCAAAGTAATCAAAGCAATATACAGATTCAATGTAACCCCTATCAAAATACCAATGGCATTATTTTCAAAACTAGAACAAATGATCCTAAAATAATATGGAAACACAAAAGGCCTTGGTTTAGACTGCTTGTTTGGCAAGATAATCTGCTAGAGCATTTCCTTTAGCTTCAACATTCTCTCTTTTTGCATGATTCTCAACCTTTGTAATAGCCACCTCTCTAGGAAGTAGAGTTCATCTAAAAGTTGACTAACTTGCTGTCCCTTTTGGTGGGGGTTCTAGCATCCCAAAAGTCATTTGCTATCTGTATATATGTTTTCTCTCTAGTCTTTGGCTAGCTGACAAGCTCTAATAAATGTAGTAAATTCTGCCATCAGGGCTGATTTTACCTCAGAAAGAGGATTGCATTCTAAAGGAGAGCTTAAATTAGTGGCAGTATGTGCTGCTTGATAACGTCCAGATTTAGTTTTGAGGTATGACCCATCAACAACTAGTATTAGGTCAGAGTTCTCAGTAGGAGACTCTAACAAATCAATCTGAGTGAGGTATACAGAGTTCCATAATCCTACTAATAAAAGCCTATTTGGTCGTCACACCCTCACACCGTGATGCCTTCATGCTGCAAAGAGTGATCACCAGGAGGCTGCATGCACAGCGGGCAGGTGCAGGTGGGCGGGGCTGTGTGCATGCACAGGTGGGCAGGGGCTTGACGCTGCATGCGTGGCGTGGAGGCAGGGCCCCGGGCTCTGTGCAGTGAGACCAGGGGTTCCACGGCTCTGCACGACCGGTGTGGAGGCAGGACCCCTGGCTCCCGCCTACCTCTTTGGGGCAATCCATTGAGGAGCCCCGGATGGGTGGGCGGGGCCTACCTGTTTGGGGCGATTGATTGCAGGGATCCCAAAATATGAGAGGGCACAGGCCAGGCTGGGGGACCCCCCCGCCTCCCGAGTACATGAATTTCGTGTCCCGGGCCTCTAGTAGGTAAAATAATCATGAGGCTCCTCTTCTAGTAGGGGAAGGAGAGTGGCAGAATTCAGGGTGTTGCAGCAGTGAATAGTAATGTGAGATGGCAAGGGTAATAAAATTTCTCAAGAGGTTCACTGGCCAGCTGAAAAGCATTGTGCTCTCAGTCAGTAGTAAGTTCTGTTCTGCACAGAAACCATGAGGTCAATTGGGGATCTAGTTCAGCAGAAGCATCAACAAATTCTGCAGCAGATCACTTGCCCTAAGATGAGAAGCTTAAGTCTTTGCACTGGATCAAGGGAAGGCTTATAGTAAGTGATGGGTTTTGGATTAAACCCATCTTGAAACCCAACAGCTTGTCCAGATTGCTCATGTGTAAAGAGACAAAAGAGCGTTTTGTTTTTACAGATGTAAAGAAGAAGGAGGAGGAGGAGGAGATGGGGGAGGAGGAAGAGGAGGAAGTAGGTAGGTGTTAATAAATAATGAGTAAATGAATGAATACATGAATGTCCCCATTTTAGAGATGTTGAAACAAGCTTAAAGAATTAGAAATTTGACCTAAATTACACAAAGAAGGCTTTTGGATAGATAGAGGCTTTCTTAGACTAGAGCTACTTGATTACATGTCAATACCCCAAAAAGTCTGACCCAGGTGCTTAACACACAGTTGGCCTTCTAAATTTGTTGAGGTACAACAGTATGGTATGAATCAAAGAGCACTGTTCTCAGAGATGAGAACCTTGAGTTCTAGGCATGACTCGAACATTACCTACTACCTATTCTGGGACAAGAATTCCCTTGGGCCTTAGATTCCACATCTACACAAAGGGGATGATTAAATGATCAAAAGTTGCTTCCAGCTATGACATTTCTAATCCAATGGGTGCAGAAGAGTTGGAGTGTGAATCTTGACCTAGTGTTGACTGAAAAACCTTCATTATGACTTAGACAAGATGCTGGCTGATGCTCAGAGGGAAACTGACTTGACTATTCTGTACTTTTTAGTTCATCACAAATGTGGCCAGAATAGAACACTGCCTTTTGTTCTGTGAAAGACAAGTGAGTATTCAGCCCTAAGCACCCCCAGAGCTTACCTGAGATGCTCATGGCATTCAGACACCAGCAAAGATCTCCCTTTCTTGACCACATGAGGCTTCAGGGCTGAGAGTCCCTGGGGACCAGAGCATGTTAGGGTATGTGGCAGGAAGGTATGGACTCCCTGACACCCACACAGGAACAGCAATAACCTCTCACATGCATCCAGAGTGATAATACTCACATCACAGATCAGTGATCTCATTTGATTTTCACAAACTGCCACCTCTACCTTACAAATTGGGAAATACAGGCTCATAGAGCTTAAAGGATTTCTACATACCATGATTAAATGGTGGGACCTGAAGGTGTTTTCTGGTTTCTGCTTCATCATGTTACCTTTTTTTCTTATCTTTTTAATTGAATCCTAACAAAAATCCTGACAGGGAAAAGGGGCATGTATTTCTATTTCTATTTCATAGAGAAGGGAATTGAAGCTCAAAGGGACTTTTAGTCATCAGTTAATAGCAGTGATTTCCACTCCACTTTTTCTACATCACCACTGCTTTTTTTGCTTTAACTGTATCTTGTCATGAAACAGTACTATACCCCATCAGAGTGGTAGAGTGGGCTGGTTTTGTAATCCCCAATTTTCTAATAATTAAACTGAGGTGCAAAGAAGTAATATTGGGGCAATTTGCTCAAGAGGAGTTTATGAGTTTGGGTTGGTATAAGAATGACCTTTGCAACAACTGGAATTTCCCACAATGGAAATGGCCCCTGTCTCATCACAGGACCAGGGGACCTCTATGAAAGGAAGAGGAACTGGCTTAGGTAGCTATTAAACATCTTCCAGGTGTCAATGATTCTACTTTTTACCCCAAGTTCCACAGGCAGGATGTGATCCGTTAGGACCTGAACTCAAGTCTTACAACTTCTACTTCTATTCTGTGCCTATTTCATTCATCCCACCAACATTGATTGACCTGCTTCTCCAAAGAATTTAGAATCCAATTTTCCTAAGTGTAGGTCTAGCTATCATTGGAGCATTAGCCAGAGAGAGAAGATTTATTGGGTAAAACATCGATGAACTGGCCATTCACCAAATCAAAAGTAGTAAAAATGGGGTAGGCTTCTTGGGTAGCATAAATGATAGGAAAAGTCCCTAACATAGAATCTGAACCTGTGGTTTAATCCTGACTTTTCTACCAAATCCCTGTGGGACCCGGACAAAATCACTTTTCCTCTCATGGCATTGAGCATTCTTCTTTGTATAATATGACTCTTGGACAGAGGTTCTTTCAAGTTCAGCAACAAGAGGCTACAGAACAAGATTATCTTTGCTAGCAGCCATCAAAAACCTGGAAGAGAATTTGCTGGAATAACCAGCTCATCCTGGGGCTTAGCAATATTGGCTGATACTTTTTACGAACCCTGAATCCATTTAAGGTTGGGAAGTAAGAAGTAGCCTAGAAATAATAAAATTAGATAGACCCCTGGTCTCTGGAGTCCTATTAAGATGTGTCTGACTTCCATCCCCCAGGCTCAGATTGGCACTCTCTTATATCAGGAACTGGAGTGTTTTCCCGGACCAAGGCCTATCTCTATTTACCATTCCTAACAGTCCCATCATCCGTCTTCTCATACAGATCTCCCTGCTGACATTCCTGCCATTTCTTGACTGACAATCAATTTTCCTATCTGTCACTATCAATTCTACTCATTAACTCTCCCACCTGCCTCAGCTGAGGCCTCTCGACACCAAAAAACATCTCTGAAAAATAATTTTCCCAAGCAGAATCATTGAAACTTTTTGCACATCTAGAGAATCTTTTGTCTGAAGCTCTGAGTCATTTCTAAATGTCAGTAGAAATGTACATTTTTATAGGAAGGAGGTAGACTTTGCCATTCCAGTACAACCAAGAGAAACATGTAAAATAAAAAATAAAAAAGCAACTAGCTTTTTTGTCTTCCTTCCTTCTTTTCTCTCTCTCTCTCTCTCTCTCTCTCTTCCTTTTTCTCTTTCTTTCTTTTTTTGTGGTTCACATGGTTTCAGAAATTGTTAATAACAAACAGTGACATGCAGATAAAAATTATAAAGAAACCCCTATGCCTTTCTCTAAGGAGTCCCATGAAATGCTAAGACTTGACAAGAACCTATAAGAGGTTTCTATAGCACCACAAGGCAGGGATAAACATTGGTGAAGAGCTCAGTCTCTGCTATCAGACTAGCTGGATTTAAGAGTTGTAAAAATAACTTTACTATTCATAAGTATTTTCCCACATATTATCTCACTTTGCATGTGCTGTTCCCTCTGTTTTGAACATTCTTCCTTCAGATAGTAAGTTACTTTGCTTCCTCACCTCCTTCAGGCCTTTGTTTAAATGTCACCTTTCCTAATAGCTTTAAGAAAATTTTAATTATACCCTCTCCACTTGGCACACCCTATTCCCTTCCTATGACATATTTTTCCTCCATGGCCCTCCTCACCATCTGACTTACTGCACATTTTATGAATAGAATGTGAGCTCTCTGGGAGCCAGGAACTTTGTTATTTTCACTGCTATATTCAAGTCCTGGCATAGTGTCTGCAATATAGTAGTTGCTTAGTTAACACACAAAGGAATTTAATGTATTTCTCCCAACAACCTTGAGGAGCAGAAGTCATTATTATCACTGTTTTGCAGATGAAACAACTGAGGCTCAAAGAGTTCAGGTGGCCAGGCCAAGCATCTGAGGGGACAATCCCAGCTCTCCTCATACTGCCTCACTCTACACTCTCCAGAGACACATTTCAGAAACACAGTAATGAGTGAATCTTCCCATTCAGGAAGGAGTACCTTATGCTCAGCCCTGTGCCCTCACCTCTGTATTAGTCTCCTCTTGGCATCCCACTCACCTCCCCCTAAGGAGGCTGGAGGCTGAGTTTCCAGGCACCCAGCCTATTTGATGATCCCTTCAGGCCTAATCACTCCATTAAAGTAGAACAAACAGAAGTATGATATAATTGCCAAGTCAACAAACCTGAACAGCTGGTCAGAGTAAGGTCAACACAGTAATTGCCCTTTTCCAAAAAAGAAAAAAAAAATGGGGACTAGGTATTTGCACCAAGCTCTTATCTCTTTCTCTCAGTCTCCTTTCCCAGTTAGCTGAAGAGCTAATCACCTGGGTTGGCAGCTTTCCCACCCCTTTGTTCACACACTTGGGCCATTACTCTTCAATAAAATTCATGTCCACACACTCAACACTTGACAACACTCTGGAAATTGATCTGCTCAAATATTTTTGGAGCTAAATTAAGGCAATTTGTCCTTCCACTTCTGCACACTGGCATCCTAAGAGTCAGAATTATTGGTAAGAGGACAATTATGTTTTTCTGAGAAAGGAGGGAGGGAGCCTCCTGGGAGGAAGGCAATCCCAAATCTCGGTAATGTTGGTTATAAGTGATACAAAAAAAATACCACCTGTACTACTCTACTGTTTTCAAAGAATATTCACACACATTATCCACAGGATGTAAGCTTCACACTGTCCTGTGAGGAAGCTCGGGAGTACCTGACTCTCCACTTTACAGAAGACAGAACTAAGAGGCTCATGACTTGCCTAAGGTCACACCCCAGTAAGTGAAAGAACAAATACTTGAATCCAGGTTTAATGTCTTGAATGAAATGTTTTATGACACTGTGTGTGTATGTGTGTGTGTGTGTGTGTGTGTGTGTACACATGGGTGTGTGTGGAAGGGGAGATTGATCCCCCCACTGACCCTATACCTTCCAAGTTATCTTTCCCATGCACTCTTCCCCAAGCTCCACTGTCCCCAAATAGTATACTCATACATCAGGGATCATGTACTCTGGCAGTCCCCAGACTGCAGTCTCCAGAGAGAGGCTTGGATGTAAAACTTTTTAATTCCACAGGTATTTGACTTGCCTCAACAGCATGGACTTTGGTGTCAAACAGACCTGGCATCCCCAGAAGGGATTGATTGCTCTGAACCTCACTGCTCCATAGAATTATTGGCAGAATTATATGAAAAAACAAGAATAATTCTATTACAGTGCATTGCACATGGTAGATGCTCAATATCAGTGAGCAGCTATTATTGACTGCCCTGTTCACTCACATGTCATATCCATGTAGTGGGTACCCAGGCTGTTATGTGGCCTAACATTGTTGCCGTGATGCTTTTACCAGAGTCACTTTCAGAATCACTCTCTGGGCATGAAGATGCAGGAGAGCACCGATGTCCCCTTGTCTGAGGAGTTCCAGTTACTGAACAATAGCAGCAACAATAAGGGCAGTCACTCCCATTTCCTGAACATTCGTACATGCCCAGAATCATCCTAAGTATTCTCAATGGATAAATGCACTGATACTGTCAACAGCCCTACCACAAAGGGCTACCGTTATTCCAATTTAGATGTATCAATGCTGTTGATTGACTCAACATAAGGATTGCCATTATTCCCCTTTTACAGGCAAAGAGAGGGTCAGTAATTCTACCAATGGTGCAACCCAGGGAGCCCTCCTGGTAGAGTATAGGCTACTGACCACTGCATGATGCCATCTAAATAGTAAAAGATCCCTTTAGGAAGTCCCATTGTGTCTTATAGCAGGGCTGACCCCTTCCAGGTGCCCTCACCTGGCAACTTCACCCTGGCTTGTCAGTGTCACAGCTCTACCTGGAGTCACAAATGTTGACACTAAACAAGCCCAGAGAATTTCTCTCACCTAATAACTCACTCGTTTTTCAGATGAAACCCAGCGGGGAGGCAAGCTACCTGAGACTTCACAGACAAGCCCTGTTGTGAGACTCAAGGCTACAAATAAATGTGGGCCTTGAGACCATTTGGGATGCCCTTTTCACCTTGGTACCTGGCAGCTTAGCCATGTGCCTCAATTACCTTCTCTGACATAGTCAACAGCTCCTCTCAATCCCACCAAAGCAAGCCCTGGTACAAATTAGCCTGCTTTAATTTTTGTTTGGATTGTTTTATTTTAAAATATATACATATGTGCTTTTTAACAAAGACTTCCTTTGGGGAGGCAGGTGGAATATAAAGAATAAACAAATGTGTAATTGAGTAGATAACTACCAATTTTAGCACTCTTTCCACTGACATTTGCTTTTCTTCTTGCAAATTCTGAAGGACGGGAAGCAAATCTAGCAGTGAGGATGGCTCACAGGTTCCTTTTGCAAAGGGAGGAAAGAATAAGAAGAAACTTGGAGCTATTACCTCTTAGTGCAGATGAGAGGATGTCAAAATAGTGCTGCCTGCGGAATGTGGGAAAACATGAGCACTAAGCCACTAAATTAGGATGGCAGTGAATTAAGAATGGGTTACTCTGTCTACTAAAGTACTTAGAAGCCAGGTTCTCAACCACTGCCCCCACTGTGTTTTATCACAATCAAATTCTTTCTGGTTCTCTAACTTGAGGAGCTACTTATCTGAGGACCTTGGCCCTTGCCGATCACTCAACCTGATACACTCTTCTTGGCTCCCCCTGGTCATCCACAGCTCAGCTTAGATTTCACCTGAGAGAGGCCTTCCTTGGCCACCCAACCAACTTCCTCCTACCACTGGAGCAAATCACTTTGTTATTTTCATCATAACACTTGTCACTGCCTATTTTCTTCCAGAGTTGTTTATTTGTTAATTGTTTCTTCCTCACAAAAATTCAAGCTCAGTGAGGCTAGGGACCTCGTCTATTGTATTCAACACTATTTTCCTAGAGCTGAGACTGGGCCTAGAATGCAATACGCACCTAAGAAGTAATTGTCAAATGAATGTTAATATGATAAATGAATACCTCATATTCTAAATCACCCAGAAACTGACCCAAACCCATCAATATTACTTCGCATTTCATGTGTACTGGGAAAATGAAGGTGGGGCATGTGGCTACAGAGACGACTGTGATTAGTTTCTAACCTCAAGAGGTTTATACCTGGTTAGGAATTAAGACATGAATCTGAAAATGCAGCTGAAACAGTGCAGCCAGTGCTCAAGGACAAATAGGGTTCAAAGGGAGAGGTACTGAAGGCTGAATACCAACAGGGGGGAAGAAGGCATGAAGGAAGGTGCACAGAAGGTGCTGTCAACTAACAACACACAAACGCAGAGAGGGGTCACAGCTTCCAACTTCCTGCCAGGGCCCTTCTACGGCATTACAGGCTTTCCTTCGTGTCTTTGTGACTCTAAGAGGCTTGGAGTTGGAGAACTTGATTCAGAACCTGGCACCTGGAAAAGAGCCCAGACTGGGCAAATGCTCTTTCTGTGCAGGGCACTATGCTAGCTTACACATGCCATCTCAGTTACCCTCACTGCAAGCCTGCTACGGAGGTGTTCTAATTCTTACTTTAGATCTATGAACATTGAGACCCTGGTGGGAACTCTTTCACCCAAAAGGACAGAGACAATGCAGCCTGGTGTGTTGATCTCTATAGCCCCCTACACTCTTCCCTGTTCACACATCTGCCCCTTGCTCAAGGCCAGCCACTTTTTCAAGTTCACACAACAATGAGGGATTCCTCTCTAGATCTATTTGACTATAGGTGCTTTAAGCAGGTGTGTTTCTAAAGCCAGGCAGAGAAGCACAAGGACAAAGACGACCACTGCTCCTTCAGCCCTGGTGCAGAAAGCAAGCCCTTCAGAGGGTTCAAGTATTCAGATCAAAGCAAGAAGAATGGTGTTTAAAATGCAAAGATGCACCTCCTTGGGATTCATTTGGTTCACCCACCCTTATTTCTGATGAAATGATTCCCTAGTGACAAGCTCTTTACAGAATTTTCTCTCCATTTCTTCCTGCAGCACGGAGTAATTGTATGTCATCAAAAGCCTAGGAATAGTCAAGATTACAAAATTCTTGCTGTGCTCTTAGCAAAATCATTACTCACCAGCCAATGTTTAGGAATAAAAATGCTCCCCTTAAGTGCCATTAAACACAAATATTTATCAACGCTGTGCTGCAATGTTAGGCTGATGACGGTTGTGTGTTTGTGGGTGTGCATGGGTATGCATAATTAGATTCAGATTTTCAATGAGCACAAGATGGCTTACTGTGGCTCTGGCCTCCAGATACCCGCCTACAGGCAAAGAGTTTTTTTTTGCTTGTTTGTTCCTCAGAGAAATGTTCAAAATCTCAGAGGTAAATCCTAAAGATCGCCAGGTGCTTTCTGTTTTATAGCTCTTGGCAGGTACTGTGAAAGGTGCTGCCTATGCCAAAATAAATGGTGAGACTAATGGGAGAGACAAAAATGAACATAAAAAATAAGTAATGGTTCAGGAGAGCAAAATGCTGATGGGCAAATCATTGTTATAAACTCCTACTAGTGTTTGAAGAAAATGAGGCTTTTGATCTCTGCCTTCAATTTGCCAGATACACTGCTGCTAGAATTAACTCCTAAGCAGGTTAGTACATGTCATACTTAGGTCAAGTTCCCTAGAAGCTGAGCCTGAGACTGGGATTCTTGTTTCAGGGGTTTATTGCAGGGGACTGGGGGGTGGAGGTGGGGGGAGGGGGGAGGAGGGTTGTGCTCTCTGGATAAAGGGAGTGAGAAATGCAGAAAAAGGATACAGTGGATCCAGTTCCATGGCAGCACAAATCACCCACAGTTAGTCCCACCCAGAAGCTAGGAAACCAGCTTTTTGTGCTCTGTGTCAACTAGTCATTAGTTGAGGTCTGTCCCTGGGAAGGCTCCCATTCTGAGACGTGTGCAGCTGTGAGCTTTTTTGCCAACACAGAGCAGATGCTTGCAAGGGTAGCAAAGTCCTCTGGGAGGGTCGTCAAAGCATTCGCTGTACTTCTTGCCACTTTCCTTCTTATGAATCTGTTCTTGCATTGTGCAGAATAAGGTACAAACTTTTCAACATGAAATTTGAAAACTGTGTTCTGGTCTCAACCCCATGGTTCTGGAATAGATTTTCTAGAAATCTCAGCCTATTGATAGATTTGTTAAAATGTCTATGTGTATGTCTAACATACTGTCAGAGTAAAGGCAGGTCATGGGACATGCCTCCTCACAGACGGCCAACAGCTCCCCCTGGTCTTCTATAGGTCCCAGTCTAACCCTCCAGCCTTATCTCCTATCACCTCTCTTTGCTCAGCCCAGCTTTGACAGTGCAGTGGACTGTTCATTAGTCATTTCCCAAAGATGCTATGTTCTTTCACCTCACCATGCCTTCATGAGACTTATGATCAATAAAGATAGAATAGTACAGAAAACTGGAACCCATTCCACTACACCCTTCAATGTTATGGGCATTACTGTCTGAAAGCCCAGTTATAATCATCTTGTACCCTTCTTAAGAACCTCTCATGGCCTCTGCCCTGGAGAACTAAGTCCTAAATCCCTAGCACAGAATATCCTTTGGCTGTTTTTCTGTCTTTGTTCTCCAGTTCTATCGTTAAGCCCCAGTTCAAATGCCACCTCTACTGTGAAGATTTCCCTGACCCATGCAAACCTTCTTATCCCTCCTCCCCCCCTCCCCACCCCAGCACTGCATTCATACATTTTCTTAGCACTGGCTTTATTCTGCTGTGGGGAATATTCCTTGGTGTAGGTGCCTACTGCCATCAGATTGGGAGCTTCCTAAAAGGACTGTCCTCCATAGCACCTGGCACCTTGCTGGGTACAAAGCATGTGCCACTGCAGCTATGTTGAGTGAAAGAAAAGAATGTTCTTCTAAAGAATTGGTTCCTGGGAGAGGCATCCCAGACATGGTGAGACTTCCACAGGAACTCAGTACTTGAAAGAATGTTGAGAATGAAAAATAATAATAGCAACAACAACAAATGCTAAGGCTTATTGAAACACTTATTCTATCAGAATCTGTGTTTAACATTCTCCACAAATTCACTGATTTATCCTTATTAGACAGGTTCTACTTCTAGCTCCATTTTCTAGATGAGAAGAGCCTGTCACGGAGGCTGGGACCTGTTTGAGATCACACAGCTAGTAAGTAGTAGAAACAGGAATTTACATTGGGATTTAATAAGCTTGAGAGAAGAAATAAACTAGGATGTCACTTCCCCAACTTATTGCTGGGTTTAAATACCATCCTTGAAATTTTGAGGATCAGAGAAACTATAGTGAGAGGTATTTTTCCAGCTTTACAATTAACCAAGAAAATTGTAAGGTATTTAAATTGTACATTGTGGTGACTTGATACACATACACACTGTGAAAGGAGTCCCACCACCTAGTTAATTAACACATCCATCACCTCACTTATCTACCTTTTTTTTCTTTTTTGGTGGCAACATTTTTCTCCTTCCTTAGCAAATTTTAATTATATAATACAGTGTTATCAACTATAGTCACCATGTTTTTCATTAGACCCTCAGACCTTATTTATATTATAGCTGAAAGTTTGTATCCTTTTACCAACCTCTCCCTAGTTTCCCCAATCCCCCAAGCCCTTGGCTCCACTTTTCTACTCTGTTTCTCTGAGTTTTCCTTTTTGTTACTTTGCTTTGTAAGATTCCACGTATAAGTAGTATTAAGCAGCAGTATTTGTATTTTTCTGTCTACTTTAGGTTTTGTTATATTTTTAATCTTAAAGGCTGATTTACTTTTTTCTTTAATCATTTTCATCTGATCCATAACATTTTGTTTCCTTCACCTTAGAAATCCAATTCCCTTCTCTCCCCAGAACCTGCTTTTCTGAGTCAATAATTCTTCCTTCCAGACTATTTTTAATTTGATTTATTTATTTTGTTTTTGGAGCAACTTAAGCACGGACTGGCTAGTAAATACTGGTGGGCCGACACATTTTAGATTGTAGTAAATAGCAATAATCAAGAATATGCCCTGAAATTTCATCTTCTACATGATATATTTTTTTTTTTGCCTCTCTTTGCTCTTATTGTGGGTGTATTTTGATTATCTTAATTTCTGGTTTACAGACAACATTTGATTTTGTTCTGTAGACTAAACTCTGATTACTCAAACATTTATTCTTTAGCAAAGTTGGACATGAAGATTTGTTCAGCTCATGTTGTGAGCTAAATACATTATATTTATTGCTCAATTCAATCCCACAACATACCCCTGAGGAGATATTATCATCCACACTTACAGAAGAGGAACCTGAGTTCAGTCGCACAGTGAATTAAAGTGAAAAGTACTCAGGCATTTTTCACTACAATGACCAACTAATTTTTCTTTATATCACTCTGTCTCCCACAAGTCTACTCAGGAAAAATGTGACATGGGCATCAATAGCTATCCTATCCACTATATTCTCCTCTCCTGACATTTTGTCTGCCTCCCTCTTACTACTCGTCTCTGCAACCCTGTACAAGGTCCAGCACAGAGCCATGCATAGAGGAACACTTTTGAGAAAAATTGATATTTAGTGGCTAAATAAATAAATGAATAAATAAATGGAAAAAAAAAGAAGCCAACAACTTAAGGGTAAACCACAGCCTTTGGGAGCACTGCGGATATCAGTTTTATTGGGTAAAGGGTCTGAGAAGACTTTCAAGAGGACATGGCCTTTGGTGAGGAGAATATTCCTGGGTAGCCACATCGGCAAAGGGCTTTCCAGGCAGAGAAGTGTGAGAGAAATGCAAAGAGGTGGATAGGGCCTGACAGGTGAGGGAAATGAGACTAAGTATATGTGAAGTTTAAGGCAAGCTGAGGAAATCAATCGGAGTTGCAGTAAAAGAAAGATGGAGGACAGCTAGTGAAAGGATTTGATGATGAGCTCCATCTTGTAAACAAGGAGGAGTGGTAGGTTGTGCTTGAGGGGATGAGCTATAACCCAGACTGTTCAGAAAGTGTGGGCAGCAACTTCAGTTCTTCCAAAATAAATCCCAGAATTCAGTATGAACACTGCCATAAGCCAGAAATTCTAACAGTCAACTTTGACTTTCAGCTGAAGAAAATGAGAACAATCACACAGTTTGAAACAAAATAAAAAATTTCAAAAAGTTTTCCCATTTCTCTTCCCCCAGCTGTGAAGCCCTGTGAATCTGTGCTCACATTCTGAAGAGCTCCGGAGGGCCTTGTCAGGAAGATGTTGCATAAACCTCCTCGTCTCGGTTATATATTCTGGAGCACTTGTTTACAAGACAGAACATTGCCTGGTGGAATTTCACTGTTCCAGCAGACTTTCAGGAGCTCAAAGTCAAGGTAACAATCAGTACTTCTTGCCCAGAACCCTCTGGCCAGGTACATGAGAGTACCTGAGCTTGTGGTGACCCTTCTGTCCTCCTGTCCCTCAGCACCTTTTGGAGGTGGAAGATGACAGAGTAGATAAGGAATCTGTCTCTAGAGAAGATTCAGTGTCATATTCTTTCTCAGACCTCAGCCACTCCTTTGGATGGTGGGTACCAGCTATGCCAGGCTTTTAAATACCACCAAGAAGTGGTCCCAGTGTACTGTGATGGAGGAGGACAGAGGGACACTAATTCAGTGGTCTTGAACAGACACCCGTTGTTCCAATGACAACATGAAGGTGAGAGAGACTTGTGCCAGCCGAGACCTAGAAAGCACAGGGGGAAAATCTGACACAATAGAATGCCAGACACAATAGATTGCCAGGGCATTCCAGTTCTTCCCTCCCCCAAGGATCCTGCCCTCTGAACTCACCCTATACTGGGGTCTAAAAGGCTAAAATCAGTGCCCCGTCCCCCACTGGCATTTGCATTATTACAGGTATCCAGTGCCTGGAAACAGCTCATCTTGGCATTAACAAGGATTGCATGAGACCCTCTCTGTGATATTGGGGTCTTTCCTGCTCTCCTAGGTTTCCCCATATCATGAATTCACCTGCAGTACTGAGCACTGGACCAGAAGTTTGAATACTTGGATCCTAATCCCACCTTTGACATAATTGTTCTATACAAATTTAGTCAAATTGTTTAGATTCTCTAGAGCAGTGGTTCTCAACCTTTCTAATGCTGCGACCCTTTAATACAGTTCCTCATGTTGTGGTGACCCCCGACCATAAAATTATTTTCCTAGCTACTTCATAACTGTAATTTTGCTACTGTTAATGAATCGTAATGTAAATATCTGTGTTTTCTGATGGTCTTAGGCTCTACAGCAGTGGTTCTCAACCTGTGGGTCACGACCCACAGATTGAGAACCGCTAGCAGGGTCGCCTAAGACCATCGGAAAACACAAATATTTACATTACGATTCATAACAGTAGCAAAATTACAGTTATGAAGTAGCAACGAAAATAATTTTATGGTTGGGGGTCACCACAACATGAAGAATCATCATCATATGCAACTCACATTTATAAACATATAAATGTTGTTGCATATAAAACACTGAGAACAATGGCAGGCCCATAGTAGGGGGCCAATAAATACTACCTGGTGTTGTTTATCACCGGGAGGCAAGAAATAAAGGTAGATTGGGACCAATCTGTGTAGGATTTAGTCTATTCAAATTGTAAGTGTGACATGTACCTTGGAGTGAAAGGGAGCCACAGAAAATTCATGAGCTGACAAATGAGACAATTTTTGTTCAGAGGCAAAGAAGTTATCCTCAAAAGCTGCCTAGAAGATGACCACGTATGGGGCTTATGGGCTGGGTGAGCCTGCCTCATAGGTGAGGGACTCTGCACAGTAGCATCTCTGGTTATGTGGCACTTTCACATTGAGACAAAGAAGAAAGGCATCATTTTCATTTCACACATGAGGAAATCTGTATTTTACAGATGTGAAAAATGAGTTTAAGACAAGTGACTTGTCTATGAAATCTCATAGTTATGAAGGTAAAGCTGAGATTCAAACCAAAGCCAAATCTTTTGCACTAGGAGATTACTCCCCTTTTAGATAGTCTCTGGGTTTGAACCACACTGTGTAACACACCCTCAAATGTGCACATCCTATTTGTCACCAACTCTGTGCCTTTGTAAATGAGCTCACCTTCTCTTGGCTTGCCCTCTCCTCACTCATACCTGCCTAGATTTGTTTTGTCCGTTGAGGTGTAACCCCAGTGTGACTTTGTTCAGGAAGCCTCTTCTGTTTAATCTCAAATGACTCAGC
The DNA here is from genome assembly GCF_963455305.1 of Plecotus auritus. Lineage (NCBI taxonomy): Eukaryota > Metazoa > Chordata > Mammalia > Chiroptera > Vespertilionidae > Plecotus > Plecotus auritus. The sequence continues at coordinate 181,776,556 of NC_137771.1, read as the reverse complement.
CCCTTGTACTTCCCAGGCTCCTTAAGCCTTTTGCCTAGGTATTACACGTCTGTCTAGAAGCTCTATTAGGTGGCAAGCCCTGTGAGGATGATGCCAAGTCTTCCTGGGCCTTACACCTCCTAGAGTAAGCAGGTGAGCATCCTGCACTCAGACTCCCTTACAGCAGATACGGAATTCCTTTCTCTTACTGACATAGCCTTTAATCTTCACAGCAGGAGGAAGAGCCAACAACCTCATTTCACAGTTGAGGGATCTAAAGCCCAGAGAAGAAATTTGCTCACAGCCAGTGACATAACTGCAGAGATAAGGCAGATGACAAATGTTTCCAATTCCTAGTCCCCTGATCTTTCTTTTCCACCTGTGTTTGGCCCCAGACCGTTCCAGACATGCATGTTTGTTGACATTTTCCAGAGGCCATGGAATGGGTGCAAAAAGTTAAGTCATAACAATAACTCACATTTGCTGAGCTCTTAGCGTATGCCATGCACTGTTCTGAATTCTCCAATAGCATATCATTAAGCAACAACCTTGTAAGGTGATGTCCATTTTTATCATCACCTCCATTTTATACATGAGAAAACAAGTCACATAGAGGCACAGTAACTTGCATGAGGCCACACAGAAAGTAGAGCTAGAGCATGAAGAATCTTACTCAAAGGCCGTGCATATGGACACTATACTCTGCTGGCTTAAAAGGCAATAGGTCTAGTGTCAGATTCCTATGTATTCACAGTTGTGTCCCACTTACCTCATCCATGATGCATAGGGTGGTGGTGAGGCTTCACAGCGTAAATGATGCAGGCAGGACACCCATGCAAGGCCTTGCACATAGTAGGCCCTCTGTAAATGGTAGCTCTGAACATTGCTATGAAACATCTCCCAATGACAGAGCTCAGTTGGCAAAGCTTTGAATGGCAATGAAAGAATTTGACAAATGGAAATGCATAATCAGCTATTTATTTTCAGTTCACCTCTATCAAGTAGAGATAAAACATTAAGTGCACCGCTCCAGTTGTGAGAAAGAGGTGGGTGAGAGTCAAGGTTTGACATTGGGTTTTAAAAGCTCTTAAATAATTACAGCGCTCAGAGTAAACAAGGCCTTCATGCTTCATTAAGCAATGTGTATTATGGCTCCATTAACACACTGTGGCGTTTTTCCATTTCCCATTTTTCGAACCACGCTGAGAGGGGAGCTGAAGTCATCAGTGTTAATTGATAGCTAACAGGAAAAAAAGCTTCCTAAAAGGGGAATTTTTTTTAGGTCCTAATTTGATTAATTATTAAAGCTCCTGGTACCTATCTTGATGGGGCAACAGGAAAACCAGATAATGTTAATATTTATTCATGTCAAAACACAGCCTGGTTATAGCCTCCATGTACCTGTACCTTTTAGTGTTTGTTCTGGATTCTCCCAAGGCAAAGAGGAAAACCAGGAGCATTTAAAGATAATTAAAAATAAAGTACCGCCCTAACCGGTGTGGCTCAGTGCATAGAGCGTCGGCCTGCGGACTGAAGGGTCCCGGGTTCGATTCCGGTCAAGGGCATGTACCTGGGTTGCGGGCACATCCCCAGTAGGAGGTGTGCAGGAGGCAGCTGGTCGATGTTTCTCTTTCATCAATGTTTCTGGCTCTCTATCCCTCTCCCTTCCTCTCTGTAAAAAAATCAATAAAATATATTTTAAAAAATTTTTTAAAAAAATAAATAAATAAAGTACCATCTCACTTTCACTCCCCAGAAAATCCAGGACGCATCTTAGTTGAGACAATTTGGAGAGAAAAACTGTGCATTGGCCTCTGAACTATTCTTTCTCATACTGCTCTGATGCTTCAACAACCCACCATATTCACTGCTTTGGTTCATAGTAACAATGCAAGCTTTAATTTAATAAGTTATAAATTAACACTCAGTAACACCTTTATAGTTGTAGATATATATGTAGCTATAGGCAGAGATAGACAGATAAATATATAGGTAGACACAAATGTAGACATAGTCATAGATACACTGTACAGGTATTTGAACAAACATATGTGGGCTATTCTGCATAGCAACTAAGGTTTGGACTCCAGAGCCAGATTCCCTGGTTCAGATTCTGACATCTTTAGTTACTTGCTGAGTGACCTGGAACAATATATCTAAATCTTCTATGCCTCAGTTTCCTCATTTGAAAATGGCGATAATTTTTTTTAAATGACCTTATGTGATGGTTGTGAGTTTAAGTGAGTGAATAAATGGAAAATGGTTAAAACAGTTTAAGGGCTTTGCTAGTATTTGCTGTTACTATGATCAGTATTTTCTCTGTGTGCCAGACCCTGCTGTGGAGGATAGAAGGGTGAATCAAATTTGAGCCTTGTATCACCATGTGCATTAAGAAATTTATACAAATAACTAATACAGTTTAGAAAACAGTAAGAGCCTTAATGAGGAATATAACAAAAATTGTAAAGATTCAGAGGGAATGAGAAAACTTTCCAGTGGGTGTATGTGTTGTAGTGTAACCCCCATCTTACAAAGGACGCCTCAAAAAGTCGAATTATGGAGTCATTTATTAAAAGCCGGCGGCATACGAGGGAGCAAAAGGGCTCCAGACCTCGCAGCACCGAACAGCTTGCCACATCTGGCTTATATTGACAGAATATCACAAAGGTATTGATTATATCCTTGGGTCTGGAATGAGGAACCTGTTTCGCGAAAAAGCATTTTTACAGAAGAGCAACTTAGTTATCTAAAGTATCTACGAATCACTGAATCAACAGAAACGCATTATCTGGGACCACCTGGACAATTTAGAATAATTGTGCTGTCTAGATTCCGGGACCACTGAGTCAACCGAAATTCAGTTATCTGTAGCTACTGAGACAATTTAGGATCACTATTTTTCCTGGGTCCCAGAAGAATGTGCTTCGATGACCAGTGAAATCACAATCAATGGGATATTCAAACTGCCATCAAGGGAGTATTCAATCATACATAAGTTCAGAAAATCACAATAACTTTTAAATGAGTACAGAACCCAAAACAGCAAGGTTAAAATATTAAACAGCAATTTTTACCCAAGTATGGTTGCTACCATACTTCATATGAGGGATGCTGTCCAGATCAGGAGGATATTTTATGTAGAGGGAAGGGTTGAGCAAGTGCTTGCCTAGAAAAAGGAAAGTATGGAGGATTTCCACCAAGAAAAGTAATGCAAAGTGCCAGTAAATTAACTTTAAAACCAAGCAAGGAGAGAGAAATCAATTTGTTGGGATAGAGGTAGGTCAGTGACAAAGTTTGAATGAGTCTTCTTAAGTTCATGAGATGGGTAGTGCCAGGAAAACTCCACAAGACTAAATGGGGTAGGGCAGAATGACAGAATACAATCTTAGTAGAAAAAACAGATCAACCTGACAGCTCAAGGAAAAGAGACAGAATACAATCTCAGTAGAAAAAAAAACAGATCAACCTGACAGCTCAAGGAAAAGAGATCTACTCTCTGCTTTTCTTCTCACTAGTCCTGGTGAGACCTTGGACAATTCCTGTGCCTTCTCTGGACCCCATTTGCCTTCACTATAAAAATAAGAGATCAGGGTTAGATCATCTTCAAACACCCTTCCAGCTTTGACATTGGAGACTACAATTTTTCTAAGAGCCTAGGTGCCTCTATCTCTGCCCTCCCCCACTGCCCTCTCACACATCTTTCACACCCCTTCAATTCCCTCATTTATATGCAAGCAGATAAAATTTAAATAACAATGTGAAAAGAAATAGTCCCAAAGTGAAAATACCAGTAAAGGGTTAAAAGTATAAAAAGCAGAGGTGAATATTGAGGTTGGAGGCTAGGCATTTCTACAGACAGGATGGGAACAATTTTATGGCAGAGCCACCTTTTCATGGCCTTCCTGACTTGATAGTGAAGCTATTAAGTAGCTCAAACCACTCTTTTTTAATGAAGTGGTTCATTTGGACAAACACTTCAAGCTAAGAGGTTATGTTGCTGCAGCTAGAATTGGAGTGTTCTGCATAGCGTTAACACAATCTCTCACTGTCCTTTATCCTCCCCACTCTATATAAAGTTGAGTTATTTGAATTAGTGTTCAGCCAATGCCATTTGGAGCCTTTCTGTTCCCTAAGTTTCTCAAGATTCTACTATATCACTTCTATTGACATGATTAGCTCCTCATTAACTTTAATGGAAGCTGTGGGTATGAAGTCTATTTTGTTCTCTAGGACATTTGCTTCTTGTTGGTAAACTTTGGAGCTTTATTTGACTCATCATTATAAATATACATAGGGTAATGACTACTAAGTGACAGTGTTTCCTGAACAAAATAAAACTTCCTCATCCAACTCATTTAATAAACTAATAGATGTTCAGGATTAGAAGAATCACAAAGGTCATTGAGTCCTGCCATCATTTGGATCTCCTTTTAACACCCCTACCAAGTAATAGTCAAGTCTCTGTTTACATAAATCCAAAGGCTGGGAGGCAGCTTCTTTCAAGTGTTCATTATGTGACAAATATTCAAGACATATCACCATTCTTCTTACCCTCTTTGGGCATAGTTTTATTTGTATTCATGGTCCCCATGTAGCCACAATGTTTTTCCTATGACCCATCTTAAAGTTGTCATTGGTCTGCTTAGATCAAGCCCAGTCTCAGAGACTGCACCTGTAACTTGTTAGGAACATTATATAACTGGGAATGGGCCCTTCATTGGTTGAGCAAAATGCAATAATACCAGTTGATGTAGAAGTTTATGTCCTTGTTCCTGGATCCTGTGAATATGTTGTTTTACATGGCAAAGGGATATTGCTGATGTGATTGAGTTAAGGATCTGGAGATGGGGAGATGAACCTGGATTATCTGCCTGGGCCCAAAGGAAAACGTCCTTACAAAAGGGATGCAGGAATGTCAGAGTTGGTTAATATGTGACAATGGAAGTGGAGATTGGTTTTATATGGGGCCATGAGCCAAGGAATGTGGGAAATCTCCAGAAGATGGAAAAAGTCAGAAAAATGGATTCTTTTCTAGAGCTTCCAGAAGAAACATAACCCTATTGACACATTGCGACTGATTTAGGACTTCTGATCTCCAGAAGTGTAAGATAATAATTTGTGTTGTTTTTAGTTAATAAATTGTAGTAAATTATTAACAACTAGAGGCCTGGTGCATGAAAATTCATGCATTGGAGCAGGGGGGTCCTCAGCCCAGCCTGCCCCCTCTCACAGTCTGGGAACTCTCAAGGGAGGGAGGTGACCCAGTGATCAGGTTGCCCCCTCACACCTCTGCTGCTTCCATTGCCGGCAGCACAAACCTCGGCTGGCCCTGGTTACCTAAGCCTTGGGTGGTGCTGGACAGCTGGGCAGCTGACATCTGAGGCTTGCCTGTGCCTCAGGCATTGGCTGGGAAGCTGCCATGTGAGGCTTGCCTGCTCCTTGGGCAGGCCCTGGGTGGCTAGAGGGTTGAGGGGACTGGGGAACTCTGGAGGCAGGCGCGCAGCTGCAGCTCTGGTGGGGCTGAGGGGACTGGGCGCTGCCATCTGATGGCTGTGGGCGCTGCCATCTTTGAGGGCGTGGCAGTCAATTAGCATATTCCCTCCTTATTGGCTGTGGGTGCCACCATCTTTTGTGATGGCATGATGGTCAATTAGCATATTCCCTCTTTATTAGATAGGATAACAAATACACTGATAATAATAAAATTTTATTTATGCCATAATTATATGAGTGCACCTAGGGTTGGGGATCATGTTCTGTGGGACTGATGTAAGCTACCCAAATTCACAAGATGAAAACTCAGCCATACACGAATTTTCTTATTTATGATATATTGACATTATTTCATCCAGGGCACCCCATTTCTAGGATCAGTCTCCCTGAAAATAGAATTGGTCATCAGAAGTTTCTTGGTGATAGAAATAGCAGAAAGAGAAAATTAGATTCTGGTGTCTTTTCAGATCTCTTTTCTAGTATAACAAAACTTATTAAATCACAACAGGCCTGTTATAATGATCCTGCTGCTCAGATCTGGAGTAGAGATTCACTCTTCCTTAGAAAATACTAGTATTATAATCATTAGGCAACTTTTCTTCTAGATTATTTTATTATTATTTTTTGCCCTAATCAGTCACAAAAACACATTTCACCTTACATCAGTCAGAGTTACACCTAAGCACATATTCCTGAGAGACAGGACCAATTAGAAGCTTCAGGACTATCACACATCTTATAGCAATTACATGTAAAATTGGTGCCTTTGAAATATCTTCAGAAGATTTAGTTTTTTTTAAAGCTATAGCTTAACTAGCAATATTCAAAAGTCATCACCAAGTGAGTTATTTCTTGGAAAAATTCATAAATGATGAATGTCATACATTTCTATTAAATTCCATTCCAGAAAGCAGTATTTTCTGACATTCTCCTCAAATCCTTGAGCTGTGTTGTTTATCCCCACTTGGTTGCTGTGGCCCCCTTGTCTTAGTACAGGTTTGATTTGTAAAAGAAATCTGTATGTATACACTTTCTTCAGTTAGGAATTTCAGTCACTTTGACTCACTGCTTTCCTTAAGATGTTATGTCTAATTTATCATCAAAGCCTGTCATTTTTTTTGCTCAAAACTGTCTCTTGATTTTTTCCCTTACTGGGTCAGGCATCCACCTCTCACACCATGAGATTCAACAATGCCACTGAATCTCCCTGTCACTAAGTAACCTTAAATTCGATCAGTGAATGCTGGGATGGGCTTTGGAAGTGGCCTCTTCATCCACTCTGACCTTTGCCTGGTCCTAGACCTGGGTACACACTTCTATATCCATGGCCCTTTGACACCTGAGACTTTCCGCACCAAGTCCAATCTATCCAACACAATAGGACCTGTGTGTGCCTACTTCCCAGGGCTGAAAAAAGTTTTTCCTTTTCATCCTTCAGCCTAAAAGAAATGCCAAGTGTGACAGGAGTGCCCTGTATTTGCTTGCTATGCCTGTTGTAACACATTATCACGAACTTGGAGGTTTAAGACAACACATTAAGTCTCTCATGATTCTGGAGGTCAGAAGTATGACATCAGTTTCACTGGGTCAAAATCAACCTCAGAAAGGCAGTGCTTCCTCCAGAGGCTCTCAGAAAAACTGTTTTCTGGCCTTTCCAGCTTCTAAAACTGCATTCTTTGGCTTGTGGCTCCTATCTTTATCTTCAAAGCCATCAACTTAGAGTCTTGCTTTAGTGACACCCTGACTTCTTCTTATAAGGATATTTGTGATTACAGGTAGGGCCCACCCAAACAATTCAAAATAATCTTCTCATATCAAGATCCTTAACTTGATTACATCTGCAAAGTCCCTTCTGCAAGGAAACATTTGCAGACTCAAGGAATAGGATCTGGAACTCCTTGGAGGACTTTATTCCACATACTGCAAGTGCCTTTAACTGTCGCCACATGTGGAAGTGGGTAGAGGATCTCAAGAAGTAGGAAAGGATGATGGATCTGACACCTTCAAAGTAAATTAACCTGAGGGCTCAGCAATGTGATCCAAGGTCAGGAAGCCATCAGCCCTCTTTTCTATAGCATCTCCAAAGGTTATTCCAGCAGGAGGTGAGACCCTAATGGAGATTTAGCATGGCCATTGACAGACAGATGCATTCCTAAGACCACAGCAATGAGCAGGTGGTAGCACCCTGAAGGTCTGTGTTGTGAGACCTCTCACTCCCATATTCTGAGGAATTGTGCCCATCCTGGGAGACCCAGACCTGACTTTTAAGCCCCTTTCTAAACCAATTGATGATTTCTGGGCTTTTCTGCCTCAGAGACTATCCTGGAAAGAGTGGAGAAGAGCAAACTTGATGCTGTAACATGCCAGACCTCAGCTATATCAAGCCAGTGTCCCAGGGACAACAAAGGCCAGATACAGGGGTGGGAGAGGACTCCAGAGATTCCATGAGATCCTGAAATAGGTGGGCACTGTCTCCATGCTGCAGCCATGAGGATGACCTGCAGCATACACACAGCTGCTTGTGAGAGCTAATACAGCTTCTAGTGGAGACCCTCAGCCATAAGACCCTCGAGCCCACTCCCACAGTCAGACAGACCAAGAACAAAGAGAAAGCAAAAGAAGAGAAACCTCTAGGTCTTAGCCCCCAGGCTAAAATGTCTTCTATTCCAGTGGGATCTCTACATTTGATATCTGTACCCTCTATATTCATTCTGCCCAATACTCATCTCCTTTTGAAGGTTCAGGGAGCCTTAGAATTGTCGGAGTCCACAGGTATACTATTCTGTCCATGCCTCCTCTATACAAAGAAAGATGACCTGGTCACCAAAGAGTCATGGTCCCCTTCCCACTCCTAAAGACATTCTTTTAACTCCCTTTATCTCTCTCAGTTGAATCTCTTCACTCCTTAATGTCCAATATTCTGGGTCCTGGGGCTGCATTTAAATCAAGTCTTCTGACTAACTTATTAGGTCCAGCATTTTAATTGACTTTTTTCTTATTATTTGATGTCTTCTTTTTATTTAATGACTTCCAAGGGCTCCCGTGGCACCCAGATTATGTAAGTGCTGGGGCTAGGATAAATGATGCCAGCAGCTTCACAGCCCAGAAGGAGAACATTTAAACTGAATTTAATTTCATTCTTTTATTCCAGCACCCAAAGACTATAGGAAAATGATGTGAAACTTTTCTGGTGTTTTCTTTCTGCAACAAGGGGAGAATTTGCAAAACAAAAAGCTTTCTTGTATTATCATTTTATTTTTAAAGGGACTCAGAATATGGAGTGAGCTTGTAGAATGATTTCTTTGTTCTTAATTTGAACAAACCAATGTGATTGCTTTTTAATACATCTCTAGGGCTTCGGCTAGTTTTAATTAGTTTACTTTGCATGTGTTTTTTCTTTTTACTGTTGTCACTGTAGTTGATTTGTTTTCAATCTTTACGCTCTACCAGTCCCTGTCTCTCCTCCTAACTCTTCGGCCTCCCCATCATATTCACCTGTGGTTTTATAAAAGCTGATAAAATTCTGAATTATCTGTGTCTATAAAAATAAAGCTCTCCAGTTCTTCCTCATGCCTCTCATCACCCTCTTGCCCCAGTGCTTAGAAATATAGTCGCAAGTTTATGAGGACATGTTCCTTCCATAATGAGGAAACACCCAATCAGCCGTAACATAAAAAAGCATCATAAAATTAGAGGTGGAAAAGTATGCATTTTAGCATCTTCTCAGTTTTACTAGGGAGGAAACTGAGGCCCAGCCTGGCTAAAGTCACGGGCCCAGTGAAAGGCTGAGGCTGGCCTCCGGGCTGGTGCCCACCTGAGAGGCCAGTGCTGATTCCGCGGTACCACCTGTGGGCTCTGAGCTGACCGCTGAAGGCCGCAGTGCAGTCGCCCTTGCAAGACCTTTCTTCAGCTCCGGTTCTCCTCTGCATGAGAGCTTGGTGGCTGCTCCAGAATTTCTCTGCCAAGGGATAATTGTGGTGTTCTGTAGTTGAAAGAGCTCAGGATTGAAAGTTCAAAATCCTCGATTGTAGTCTTGCCTTTAACGTTAATCAACCCTATGAATATTTTTTAAAAATAGTTTTTACATGTTTTTATTGGTTTCAGAGAGGAAGGGAGAGGAAGAAAGAGGTAGAAACATCAATAATGAGAGTGTCAAAGACAGGTTGCCTCCTGCAACAGGTTGCCTACTGCTGATCAAGCCCGAAATCCAGGTATGTGCCCTGACTGGGAATTGAGTAGTAACTTCCTGGTTCATGGGTTGACACTCAACTGTAGGTATTTCTCTCTTTCCACGTCCAGCGCAGCTAGAAAGCAGGTCCAGTTCCTAAGTAGGGGCGGCTGGGGATTGAGAAATAAAAGAAAGAGATAAGACACAGAGATAGAAGAAAAAAGCTGGGACCTGGTGGGACCACCGTTCTCTTCTGATGGAGAGACAGGGACAGGGACCCAGAGCCAAACCAGCGAGTTTATTTTATATCCCAAATACCAGGAAGTTTCACCAAAAGGTCAAGACAAAAGGAGATTATTTGCATTCTTGAGTAGGCCCTGAGCATTCCTGGTGCTAGGCTGGATTTAGATATCAAAACCACTTCCCCACACCACAGGCTGAAATGAAGGTCAAGCTGACAACACCCTTGCCCTTTTGACAAGGTGTGTTCCCAGGGCGTGGCTTTGCCTGTCGCCTTGGTTTCAGCTGACAATAATTAAATAATGCCCATGTGCTTTCCCAGGCGCTGTCTACACTCAACCACTGAGCCAAACCAGTTGGGCAGTCCTATGAACTTGATTGAGTAATTTAAGTCTCTACATTTCAGTATCCTTACCATGAAGTGAAAATAATATCTAACTGGCCTATGGATCAGGAGGGTGATAAACAACTTCCTTGTCTTTGGAAATTCTTGGCTTCCAAGACACCCTTCTTTTCTGTATTTCTCACCTCAGTGGCCATTTCTTTCAGCCTCCTCTCTGAGGCCCATATCTTTCACCCACCTCCTAAAATGGGCTCTGTCCTCTCTCCACTTGTCTGCTGACTTGGCACACTTTTCCTGGTAATGTCACCCTTCAGCTTCAATTACCATCCATGAATTATGATTCCCAAATCTCATCTCTAGCCCAGACCTCACTCCTGAGGGAACATTCATCTTCTTATTCACCATTTCCCCGTGGGTGGTCCTCAGCACCTTCACTCAACCCAGGCCACATGCCAATCATGCTTCCCCTAAGCCTTCTCTTCCTGGTTGCTTCTCTTGATGAATGACACCCTTGTTATTCTTTACATCAAAAAAGAGAAAATCATGTTAGTTTTCCCTAAATTCCCAGCCACATTGAATAGGCCACAATATTCTGGGGTGTTATTTTTTCTACTGACTTTTTTTCGTCTCTTACCTAGACTATCAATACCTCTAATCTGTCTTCTCTTTCAGCTATCTCTTTTTGATTCATCTTTTACACCAACCCACAATTCTGATGATTTTATTCTCAGAATGTTTAAAAGTCCACCATCCTCTATAAAAACAACAACAAACAAACAAAACCAAAAACTGATCAAAGCTCTTTCACAGTATTAGCCATGCCGACCCTCCAATCGCATCTATCTCCCCATCTCCATTAGCACGCATGCACACACACACACACACACACACACACACACCAGCATCACCACCCCCACACCACGCTTTGACCCTACCAAAGTTCTTTATTCTCATTACAGGTCTTATTTATTAGATCTGCAGACTTCAAGCCCACTTCTTTGAAGCTTACACTCATGGTGGAACATCCTGGAAATCATGTTTATACCACATGATCTTACCACTCTGGTTATATTGGTAAGACTGGAGTAGATTCTGGACCCAAACAGCCAAGTAGCTATTCTCTAGCAAAGATTTACAATTTAGACTGAGAGCTACAACTTAGATATCTGTGGTTCAGTAGGTTTCTTTTTAGTTCTTGTTGAACCCTGCCATGCGGCTTGGTAGTACCCTGCCCTTGGGGTCTGTGGGATGTCCTTGGTTCCCAATCATTCATTCTCATAAAAACTGTTTAAGCAAGGATGAAATGAGTTTCCTTTACTTGCCACCAAATGTGTCTAAATCACTCACCAGGGTATCTCCTGCTTAGGAGTTTAACATCTTCTTTTCTGATTAAATCACCTTTCAGCTGTGTCATCTTACGAATTTCTTCTCATTTTCAGGTTCCAGCTCAAGCATGGTCTCCTCTGCAAGTCCTCAATATTCCCTCTCCCATTGAACTACTGTTTACTCCTGCCTGGGTGCTGCCATTGTATTTGTTATCACACTCATCATAACTTTGTTTATAAGATAGTTTTTCCCATGAGACTATGAGCTCCTTAAGGGTAGGGACTATGCAGTTTTCATGTTTTCTTCTCCCTCACTAGGGAAAAGCTTCACACATGGTAGACACTCAGTGCATGTATACTGAATGAGTGACTTGATACTTGTAAAAAGTGGTCTATAAACTATTAAGGTCTACACAACTATTAAATGAAATTGTTTAAAGAAAGTTATATTCCTCAAGTATAAAACAAAAGCCTTATACTTTAGCTAATCACTAGCTAATTTGATAGGTCATCTTCTCAGTCCTAAAATTGATTTATGCTCTGTTCTGAATTTTAAATTCATCATGGATATTATCAAGTGATCAAATTTCCATAAAAATTAAGACAAACACAAGAGGAAAAAAAGGTAATAAAATAGCTAGCAATTTAGAGAGAGAAAAGAACTACGTGTTAATGGATCAGCCTCCCAATGGCTGTCTTTTATTTGCAGTCATTTTAAGATTGAATTAAAAAAAACATTTTGACAACCTACTTCAACTTTTTATTTTTGTTCTGGGTATAGTGAAAACCTTTCTGTTTGAACTTTTGTAATGGCTTTTTAGTTTCTGAAAGAAATTGAAAATGCTTACATTCCATCTCTAAAGATAACCCATTTATCCTCCATCCATCTCAGGGCAAGACCTATCTCCCTGTACTAACCACCCTAAAAAAGTGAACATGCAGCAGCCCAAGTTGTTTTTGAGGGTCAAGGAAAAATCTAGATTAGAGTAATACACCTTGGAACTGATTAATCATTCTCAAAACATACACTGCATTTCCCACCTCTGTATTTTTGTCATTTATCTCCCCAACTTGGAATAGCATTCACATCCCTCTGCTCTCCCCCATTTGTTAAAAGCTCAGCTGCCCTGAATATGAAAGTCCTTTATCTTGGCTGCAGTCCTTGGTAGCAATTGCTTTATACCTCACCTGTAGAACTTCTTACTCTCATGTCAGTCTTTCTTTCTACACTGGGCCCTTCATGGTCAAATCTAAGTATGTGAGTACTATATCTACAGCACCTAGGTGGTGCCTCAGCACTCAGATGCATTCCTTTTTATTAAATACTAGAGGCCCAGTGCACTAATACGTGTACAGGCTGGCCAGGGGGAGGGGCCACAGGCAGTTGGCTGGCCAGCCCGCCCCTGATCGGGGTGGGGGGGGCAGGGCTGGCCAGGAGGAGGGGTCGTGGGTGGTTGGCAGGCTGGCCCCATCCCCCCTCCACCCCACCCCCTGGTCAAACTCTGGTCAAACTTCCGGTTGAGGGGACAATTTGCATGTTAGCCTTTTATTATATAGGGTATACAAAGGGGATGTTATTAACCAGTCCTTGATCATTGTGTGACATTGCACTATGTTTAAAATTAAGCTCGGCTAGAATTAGAAAACTCACTTACCCAACTCTACTCATTATATTTTAGTTTGGTGGGAGTTAACAACATAGCTTCCCCAAAACTACCTACCCAAGCACCAAATTGTTTTAAGTTCTACAATTAATGTGTGTCTGACTAATACCTACAAGTGTCTTTGGAAAGATGGCTCAGTGAGCACTGATAAGAAAATCAGGATAACTAAGTTTTAACCCTAAATGTAATATTGGATATGACACTTTTCCTGCAAGTAAAATGCTTCTTTCCTAGACCTTTAGAATGCTTTCTACTCTAAGAAAAATAAACATGGTCTCCCTCACAGAGATGGGTGAAAGCATCAGAATACGTGTCACATAAAAAAATGGAAAGAACTGGGGATGGCTACAGGAGAGAAGAGAGCATCTGGGTGCAGTGAGGGGGCCAAAGCTTGGGAGCTTTCTGCAAACATATGCAGGGCTGTATTTGAAGGAATGATTAAACTAATTCTGTCTAGCCCCAAAGTACCTCAGGAGGCAATGAGTCCTCTATCATTTTTGGAATTTAAAAAAAGTTTTCATAATTTCTAGATAGTCAAGCAAGTTTAAGTACTGAATATTGGGTTAGCGCATAGCCAAGAAATGCTATGATTCTCTCGGCTAGATCCCAACAACATGTCTCTGGGGCATGTCTCTGGCCAGGATCAGAAGGACATTGGTGAACCCTTGAGGAATGGTCAGGGCTGAATAATGAAATGCACTAGATTTAAATTTATCAGATTTCTAAAGAGGCACATAGCAGGTTAAAGGCCTAGGGCTGTAATGAGTCATGGCCTAGCTCCAATAAATAATTGATTTTCTCTGTGACTAGATCCACAAAGCAGATAAAGCCTTTACTATTTAACCCCCAGATCAGTCTTAATTTATCTCCTTCCAGATGGAGAATGTAATTGCACATTTCAGCTTTTCAAGCTAGTGTTTGATTTTCTTAGTACTCTGTCTCCCCCAGAACTACATGTTGGAAATTTATGCCAGCTGGAACCAAGGGAGCTTAGAAATATTACCTGCAGAGATTCAGTGTATTCTCTTTATAGACAATTTCCAAAGAAGCAATTTTAGTAAGGCCAAATATTGATGGGATGAATAAGAACAAAGAGGCAATAAGTAAATGGACTTAGTTATATATAAAGATTTTTGAATGTAGCAACTTATAATACAAAAGTTGTCTGGAAACATAGAATTCCTATGGCTAAATAAAAGGGACTATGGGACTAGCAGAATTATTTTGTTGTTCCACTTGTTTATGCATTCATTGGTTGATTCTTGTATGTGCCCTGACTGGGGATCAAACCCACAACCTTGGTATATTGGGACAAAGCTCTAACCAACTGAGCTACCCAGCCAAGCTTAGCAAAATTAGTTTGATTTTAAGTATTTTCTTTGGTAAAAATAGATCATCCAGTCTCATAGTGCTAAGAAAGATCTGAAAATATCAATAGCTTCACTCTCCTTTACCCAAATATTTATCAATAGGAAAATGCATAATTAATTGTGATGCATTTGTATAATAAAACTAAAATGACTGAAAATATAAATGGAGATATTTCAAAAATATAATATAAGCTACTATTTATAAAGAGTGTTAAAACACAAAGCAATACAACATATTATTTATGATTTCATACATATCAGTAAAAGTATCAGACTATAAGGAGAAAGAATGCACACTGAATTATTGCTAGTGCTCTCCCTTAAAAGGGAAGAGAGGAATAAGAACATACCTGAGGAGGAGATAAAGAGACTTCAAGCTTGTTTATTTATTTGATAAACATTTTGGAATGAAATATAAACATTTTTAAATTAAATATCATCTTCACCATTGTTACTTTCCCATTATACCCAAGCCTCATATTTTTCCTTATTATCTTAGAATAGTGGTTTTCAAAATTTGGTGTGTATCAGAATCTCCTGGAAGGTTTTTTATTTTTTATTTTAATTAATTAATGAAGTGACACTGATTAATAAAATTATACAGGTTGCAGGTACACAAAATACAACATCTATACACTGTATATGGTGTCCACCATCCCAAGTCAAGTCTCCATCCATCACCATTTATCTTCTCTGTATCCTCCTCTACCTCCCTTTACTGTGTCCATGTGTCTTTTCTCTTTGACTGAATCTCTCCTCCACCATCCCCACCCACCCAGACTTATTCCTCCTTCCCTTGCAGCTATCTATAAATCTCTTTGTTTTGCTTGTTAGTTCATTTGTTCATTAGATTCCACATATGAGTGAAATCATATGGTATTTGTCTTTCTCTGACTGGTTTATTACATTCAGCATAATGTTCTCCAGGTCTACCCATGCTGTCACAAAGGGTATGATTTACTTATTTTTCTAAGGCCAATTAGTATTTCATTGTGTAAATGTACCACAGCTTTTTTATCCCCTCATCTACTGATGGGCCCTTGGGCTGTTTCTATATCTTGGCTATCTATATATATAAAAGCCCAGCAACCAGAATGGCGGAACAACCAGAACAACTGGAATGACCGGTGGCTATGATGCGCACTGCAACAGTTAACCAGCCTGATATGGGCTCTGATCACCCCCTCCCCTCCGCTGGCCTGGCCCCAGAACAGCCCCCAACACTCTGATCGGGGGTGGGGCCAGCTGGCCAACTGCCCGCAGCCCCTCCCCCACACCGGCCTGGCCCAATGGGCCTCCAACGGGGTGGCTGGCTGGACCCCACCTGTGCACAAATTCATGCACTGGGCCTCTAGTTCTAAATAGTACTGCAATGAACATAGGCATATATTCTTTCCAATTAGTGCTTTGGGTTTCTTTGGATAAATTCCCAGAAGTGGAATCACTGGGTTATAAGGCAGTTCCTTACTCCATACTATTTTCTACAGTGGTTGCACCAATCTGCATTCCCACCAACAGTGCACAAGGGTCCCCTTTTCTACACATCCTCACAAACACTTTTTATTGACTTACTGATGGTGTGAGGTGATATCTCATTATGGTTTTAATTTGCATTTATCTGATGATCAGTGGGGTTGAGTCTCTTTTCATATGTCTATTGGCCATCTGTATATCCTCTTTGGAGAAGTGTCTATTCAGGTCTTTTGCCCATTTTTTAATTGGATTGTGTTTTTGGTGCTGAATTTTATAAGTTGTTTATACATTTTGAATATTAACCCCTTATCAGATATATCAGGGGATGTGCTCTCCTATTCAATGGGTCATTTTTTCATTTTGTTGATGGTTTCCTTTGCTATGCAAAAAAACATTTTAGTTTAATGAAACCTCATTTGTTTATTTTTTCTTCTGTTTCCCTTGCCTGAGGAGATATATCAGAAAATATATTGCTACAAGAAATGTTTAAGATTTGAGTGCCTATGTTTTCTTCTAAGATTTTTATGGTTTCAAGTCTAACATTCAAGTGTTTAATCTACTTTCAGTTTATTCTTATGTATGGTGTAAGATGGTGGTCTAGTTTTATGTCTCTGCCCTTCCTGCCAATCTCAATGTGGCTTCCTCAGTAAATCATTGGTTATAAGACTTCTCTTCAGCTAGTATTCAGTTGGTTGTTCAGGATGATTATTCTATAATTTAGTTATAATTCCAGTTTGGTCCTGGAAGGACGTAAATGTAGCTTCCACCTATTCCTCTGCTATCTTGGATCTTTAGTGTGAGGTGTGGAACCACCTTTGAGAAAAGAGTTAGATTTCCTGTGAATTATACCCATTGTTTGGAATAAACTTCAGTGAACTCCATTCAGATATCTCCTGGAGGGATTTTTAAAACACAGATTTCTAGATCCCTTTCCCAAATTTCTGATTCAGTAGATCTGGGGGTAGGCCCAAGAATTTGCATTTCTAACAAGTTACCAGGTTTTTCTAATGTAGTTGGTGGAGGGCCACACTTTAAAAACCAATGTCTTATATTATAGTACTTACTAGTGCATGTTCATCTATAATTTAAACTGCCTAAGGAGAGAGATTTTAATTAATTAATCTTTGTAGCATCCACCTAGCAAATAGGTCATCAATAAATATTTGTAAATTGAAAGAGGTTGTCATTAAAAAATAAAACTACACACACACACTCACACACATACACTGTCTTTGGTATGATAACTACTCGATAGCATGCAACATAAATAATGCATTCATGGTAATAATTTGACAATTTTAGAAAAGCAAATAAACGTTACCTAAGAAGGTAGACATTCTTCAGGGAAGGCCTGAAGATATGGTCAACAGTGTCTTCTCTTTGGTCGGAATTAATTCCCCTCCTCAAGTCAGAAGATTTAAGGAGGAGTTCATAGGGAAGCCCAAAGTTAAGAAAATAGACTAGGGCAGTGGATCAGAATACTGCAGTGGTTTCATCATGCAATACCTACTCATACCTCCTACCTATGTTACCTGAGAAGACCCAAAAATACTCTCTCTATGGAGGCTATGAATGGCAAGCCCCACAAAGAGCTTGGGGGAGCTCACACAGCCTCTTTGTAGGCCATGAATGACAGTGAGAATTGTTGCCTGAATGGACTTCTTGGGCTCAGGGGGTATGATGGGATCCTGAACTATTAGAGCCCAAGTGGTGGGGCGTAGTCACCAGATATGAGGTGGGAGTGCTTACATGACAACCAGCAGAGGGAAAGCAGAGATCAAAGGAGCTTGACCCACAGAGATATTCAGCATTGTTTAATTGATTGTGGTGTTCCTAAAACTGAAACCGACAGACAGCTTTATTTAATTCTTCAGAAGAGCTTGTCTTAATTTTAAGTGCTGCCCTGTAAACTATCTGTGGCTTTGGTCAAGTTACTTAAATACCTTGAACATCAGTTTTTACATTTGTAAAATGTGAAGTATAAATTCTTGTCTGATGCCTAGTTTATGAATTATAAAATGTATAAAGATCCAATGAGGTAACAGCTGCAGGACACTTTAATGAATTGGGAAGTATAAACAAATGTAAGCACTTCTCATTTTCTTTATTATCAATAGTATTTGTAAAGAATCTAGTATAGGCTTGTTATATAATGGAGTTTCAAAAAGATATAAAGTTTAGTAAGTATAGTTTTTTTCCTCTAAAATTTTTTATTTTACTGGGAAAATTAGACTAAACATAAATATATAAATAACTACAGATATATAAACAAAGGTATAACCATAGGATCATACATGTGTGCATGCGCACATGTATGCACACAGACTATTAAGAATACGAGGTAGAACTAAGCATGTGTATAAGAAAGCATTAGGTTAAAGTAAAGAAAAACATATCTACTTTTAAAAAATACAGAGAATTTATTGGATTATACACATGAAAAGTACAGAGGTAAAAATCTTTTTGTTGTTGTTTGGGACAAGCTTAATATTGTACTTCATTGAGGCCACCAAAGCCCCAGCTTCCACATGTCTCTCCACCCTGCCCTCTGCAGCACAGGTCTTCAGGCTGCACTGGCAGTCTCAACATGGTTGGCAAAACCTTCCAAACTTCTCATCCACAATCAGCAAGAAAAAGATGCCCCAGCAGTGCCCCCAAGTTCCTAAGGTTTACTGTAATTGGCCATGTGCCCAGCCATGAGCCAGTCCCCATACTCAGGGAATGGGATATTTTGAATGGCTTACTCCATTCCAGTATTAATCCTGGACTAGAAATGGAGTCAGTCTCATTCCTACCACATGGCTGAGATTGCACAGATGGGTGTTTTACCAGAAGTAATTCAGGATGCTGCTGTCAAAGAGGAAAAAGGTACTGGAAAAGAAGAACTGAGCAGAAAAACAGGAGAAGAAAAAAGGAGAGCAGCAGCAACAGTATCGGACATCTGCCCACTGTAATGACAAATAGATGACTCATAAAAAAAAGTTTTGATAAATCACCTGAGAGAAAGAGCATGAGAACCAGGAAGTTTCAGAAGACTTGGTGAAGGCTCTAGAACTTGAGTGGTCTTACCCTTGAGTACATCATGCTAACTCATGTATGACATCAAAGGAAAATGATGAAGAAGAGTTTGGTGGAAAGTCTGGTCAAACCATTGCCTCCCAGCCTTCTGTTTGGGTAGTGAGTGGGCAAATGCCGATAGAATAATGAGGAAGAAAGAGGTATTTCTAGTTAAATTTATAAATCTTGACTCTCATAATGTGCATTTGGTAATCAAATACATTGTAATGCTGAGATAGCAATTCTAGGGTAGTTTAATGTTTTCTTCATAAAGTGTGCCATCTGACCTTAATGCAGCATGGGAACTGAAAATGTACTTTTATATATTTTTTATACAGGAAAGATAGAATTAAACAGCAATTAACCGGGAATGAATTATTCTTCTTCACTGTTTGAACTCTAGTTTAAAAGCCTGCATTTCTTTCAAATACTGTTTATTTTAATGGAATCATTGAATATCTGGATAACAATTTCACCATTTTAATGGACCATATTCCAGAGACATGTGAAGCTAATAGGAATAAGATGACTATTTAATGTGACCTAGAACATTTATCTGAGACCCTAAGAGGTACATCAACATCAGTGGCATAAAAGCCTACTTAATAAAAGTTGACCTCATTTGTACATTTCAGTGAAAATTCTCAGGTCTTTAAATCTTAGCCTCAGGCCAACTTTTCCCAGGATATTCCTACAAGGCCAATAGATTTGTAATTGCTTCAAGCTAAAAATGCCTATAGCCTAGCTTGTAATAAAACCTGTGTGGATGAGATTGAGTGGGAAAAGGAGTGCTTAAAATCAGAAATGATTAACTTTATTCATTTATTTGTTTGTTCATTCATTTAGCAAAACTAAAACAATGATATTGAGCATGCAAAAAGAAAGATTATAAACAGTTCCTTGGCAATAGTGCCCCTAATGAAATTTCAAAATTAAATCCCAATCTCAGAGCTTAAAGCCATTTCTTCTCTGACAATAGTAGAGTATTAATAACCATTTGTATGATATATAGAAGAGCTAAGTTATACTCTGGAGCTTTTCTGCTCTTAATTTACTCAGCAAGTATAATTTTCCATGAACTCACCTTTCCTCCCTAAGATACAGGGAGGAGAGTACTGGATTGAAAAGCAAATGACCTGGTTCCAACTCCACCACTCAGCAGGTGGTAAGATCTTGAGCAAGTTATTTAACCCCTCTGATTCCCAGCCTAGATTATGTTGTAGAAGTATACATATACTACGTCATTATACTTATTCATATAACTTACTTATTCCATCCAAAATAAAATTACTTAGACTTCAAAACCATAATTAAAAAACTAATAAGGAGAATAATTCCAAGGGGAAAAAAGATTCTGTACAAACCCCCATTATAACATTTGGTCCTTTTTAATGAATCTTACCTATTAGACCTAGTTCCCTGAAAGCAGAGACTTTATCATACAAACTTTGTTTCCAGTCTCCAGCAAGTCCTTGACCCTGAGGTCATACTAGGTAATGAGAAATTGAGCACCTGGAATTAAGGCACTCACTCCCACTCAAGAACTAGAGGTGGTCATTGAGGTATCCCTGGTCCTGTGGGTGTGAATCATGACTTCTCTGAAGACCACCACCCAAGAAAAACTCTATCTCCTTAGTGGGGGAGTCCATCTGCTTGCTGGGACAGCCCATTTCCCTCCAAGACAGAATCATTATTTGTTTCTTGGGTCTAATTTAGTAAAGACTGTACCTCTTGAGTTACTTTTCTTCAATCAATATTTTCACTGTTTCTTTCTAATGTCATACTATAACCATATATTTTGTATCAATTGTCTTATTCTCCCTCAGATACAGATCCTTTGTTTAGTGGAAGATGAAGTTCCAAGGAAAAAATTAGTATTCATGTCAGACAAATGAAATACATAAATTACCTAGAAGGGCAGATTTCAGATGGAGCAAGTGGTAAAATAATAAAAACAACCCTGGGGTAGAAGAGGGGAACTTAGGCTTTGACTAGACTTTGCATCAATTTACTAGGTGTCTTGTGCAGATAACTTCATCTCTCCCTATGCCAGTCTCTGGTAAAATGAATGGTGAGGATGAGATGATGTCTGAGTCCTTTTCCATGTCTAATATTCAGAATTAAAGGTATATTTCGTGTCACCATAAAACAGAAGTATCTTTATAGTGAGAATAGTTTGCTATAAGGCCAAAAATTGATCCTGCTTGGTGGACAGTTAAGCAAGACCTGTTAGAAAAATTTGTAAGATAAGAAAACTGGACTGATTGAAGCTTCCAAAATGAGCATGATGATCAGATGTTTCAGTGGTTAATAAAATCAGAACCATGGGCTGTTCTGTCTGGTGTCACACCAGTATCACATAAAATAGCACTAATGCCATTCTCCTGTGCCAACTAAAGAATTAAGAATTGTTGTTGTTCAGTAAATAGAGATTTGTTTCACTTGGGACTGCAAGCTCATGAATCATTCATTCATTCTTTAATGAACACTGAGAACCTACTATGTGTAAGACACTGTATGTGATACTGAATGGACAGACATATCCCTATTCACTGGAAGTTCACAAATACTCTTTTACATATATTCATGCAATTATAAACAGTAGCAAGTGACAAGTAAGCATCATGGAAGAGATGAAGATTAAATACTCAAAGAAGGGAGGTATCCCAAGTGAGGACATAAAGCTAGAATTTTATGGAGCAAGAATCATATAAAATACATATTGAAGGCTGGGTTATATTTGGACTTATGGGAATGACAAAAAATCACAAAGACAAAGAAAGAGAAGCTATAATGCACGACACATGTGAGAACAAATAAACACCACTTATCAAACAACACATCAAGTACTAAGAATGTTAAATACATGGTCTCAGTAAGTCCTTATAACTCTAAGGAATCGATTCTATTAGCATGCTCATTTTCAGATGGGAAACTAAGGCCCAGAACAGAAGACACCTTGTTCAAGCTCTCCCATTAAATTAAATAGCAACTTTCAGGATTGCTGAAGCCTGTGATTGTGGCAGAGAAGAAGAAAACTATATAATCTGAAAGGTTCATTGTGGTTAGATGACAAACAGTGAATCAAATTTAGGAGGAATACAAATGATCTAAATGGAAGTAAAAAGTACAACTTTTGGGTATTAAAACACTCTATGCTTCACGTATTTACTTAAATGGTCAAAATCAGCACTCCTCTAGCATGTTGAAATATGTAATAGAATCACATATGGGAAGGATATGAGTCCCCTTGCTAACACAACCCTCTACTTATGAAGGTGATAAAACTGATGATAAAAGATAAACCTGATCAGATGTTTTATTTACTTTAAGCTTTAAATAAAGAATAAATAAATCAAAAAATGGGCAATGGACCTAAATAGGTACTTTTCGAAAGAGGATATACAGAAGGCCAAGAGATATATGAAAACATGCTCAAAGTCACTAATCATCCAAGAGGTGCAAATCAAAATGACAATGAGGTACCATCTCACACCTGTCAGAATGGCTATCATCAACAAATCAACAAATGACAAGTGCTGGCAAGGATGTGGAGAAAAAGGGACCCTCATGCACTGCTGGTGGGAATGCAGACTGGTGTAGTCACTATGGAGAACAGTATGGAGTTTCCTCAAAAAACTAAAAATGGAACTCCCATTTGACCCAGTGATCCCACTTCTAGGAATATATCCCAAGAAACTAGAAACACCAGTCAGAAAGGATATATATACCCCTATGTTCATAGCAGCACAATTCACCATAGCTAAGATTTGGAAACAGCTTAAGTGCCCATCAGCAGATGAGTGGATTGAAAAATATCTACACAATGGAATACTATGCTGCTGTAAAAAGGAAGGAACTCCTACCATTTGCAACAACATAGATGAACCTGGAGAGCATTATGCTAAGCAAAATAAGTCAGTCAGAGAAATATCACATGATCTCACTCATTTGTGGAATATAATGAACAACACAAACTGATGAACAAAAACAGATCTAGAGACAGAGAAGGATCAATGAGACCATCAAACCTCAGAGGGAAGGCAGGGGAGGGTGGGGGTAAAGGGGAGAGATCAATACAAGGACTTGTATGCATGCATATAAGCATAACCAATGGACATGGACACTAGTGGGGTGAGGGCAGGAGCTGGGGTGGGGTGGGGGGACAAAGAGGGAATTAGGACACATGTAATACCTTAATCAATGAAGAAAAAAATTAAAAAGATTAGCAATAAGTTGAAAGGTACAAGGAAGAGGGAGAGCAAGAGAGAGTTAATCAGACAGAGTTTAAATCTTATTTCAAATTTGTTCTTTCGTATCTTGTGGCCATGATATTGAGTAATTTGTATGCAAGAAGCTCTCCTATAATATTCTACTCTAACTACAATGGTTTATTATTTTATAACCCTTAACCTTAAGACTTTGATGCTTGTTTATTGTAGAAAATTGTATTTACTCATTGTAAGGTTGTTATAGGAAATTGAACTTTCTATCTAATATTTAACCTGATGCATATGATGTCAGTGCTCTTGTTTTATTTAAAGCAACTGGCAGGACAAGGATGATAGAGGTTCTTGGCATTTGGGAAAAGTATTTTATTTTATTTAACTTTATTTTTATTATTGACACTATTACAGATGTCCCCATTTTTCCTCCCTTTGCCCACTTCCCTCCAACTCCCATAGAAAAAGTATTTTTAAGTTTTTTCTCCTTTGCAGAAGTTATACAAGGAAAACAAATACTTGTTATAGCAGAAAACATTTTTTAAATCTTTATTTATTAAATTGTTTGGAGTGACGTTGGTCAACATGAACATATAGATTTCAGGTGTGGATTTCTATGTTACAAGGTCTGTATATTGCACTGGTGCCCACCACCCAAATCTTTTCCGGTCACCTTATATTAGTACCCCCCACCCTGAAAACATTTTAAAAACACAACGGAGCCCTAGCTGGTGTAGCTCAGTTGTTGGGCGGGCATCATCTCATGAACTGAAAGGTTGTGGGGCTCAATTCTCGGTAGCGGGTGTGCATGAGGCAGCCGATCACTTTTACATTGATGTTTCTCTCTCTACCTCTCCCTCTCTCTCTAAAAGCCAATAAAAAAATCTTTTAAAAAATAAAATAAAAGACACAAAGGAGAATTTTTTAATAAAAGGAATAAATATATATGTGGGTACATGATTACATAATTCTTGCCAGTTATTCCCATACTACTATTGGGAACTGACAACTAAAGATAACACTAAAAACTTAACCCCCCCCTCCCTGTCACTCATACAATCTATGCACTTCTCAGAAAACAATTAAGTTGTGTTCCCTTCTGTGCTTTAATCATAATAATGTCATTCTATGACTCCACTGAGTTGCTTGGTAACCAGATGTACATAAGGCATTTAACACAGACACATCCCCTAAGTGGATACTCATTAATTCCCTCCTCAATGTATTGTAAATAAAAGATGCACCGGAACCTCAAAGGCTGTTCTGTTTTCATAAAGATTAGTAAAGTGGCTTGGGTTGTCTCCTGCTTGATCAACTGTTCAGGAATTAACTTCAATGAAGCAACATTCATGTTAAAAACATGTATTATTTAACACAAATATTTTCTATGAAATATAAAGTTTCTCTTAGATGTTTATATGCTGCCATTCGTAAGTTCATACTATACAGATTTATACTGAGTTTATGTATTTATATTTGGCTTATTATTCTAGCAGCTATTCGGAAATAGAGGTGATAGCTAAAACACACATCCTCAATGGGATATCTATTTAAGGTCCCTGTGAGTTAAATTAGCTATCTTTTTATCTCTACCTTTTACAGTACCCTTAAGTATATTATAATGCTAATAATAATAGCTAGCATGTACTGAATGTTATTATCACTTGCATTTTTATTTGACTCTCATTTTGATAAAAATCAAAAGAAGACTTGGGATCTCTTCTTCAGTTACTCTGGGATTATTATATTGTGTTCCAATAACTTAAACAGTGTAGCATTCCCTGGGTTGACAAACACATATTTTTATTGCAACCCATGGTATTCCAATCCTGGAATTTTACAATAAAAGTGATATGGATCTTACTTTTAGACAGAGGCACTCATTTAACCGTGTTTACTTAGGATTGTCTTTGACAGAGAAGATTGTGATATGTATCTAAATGTCCAAAGACTGGAAATAAATTTTAAAGCCTGAGAATGTTATTTTAGCTATTTAAGCCAGCTTTTTTCCTCTAAATGGCCTTTTCTTCCCATTTTGTATATATTATATTTTTTACATTTCAGCCTGGTAAATAGTTGGATATTTCAGCCTGCCTACCCATAAATATTAATATTTATTTCCAAATATAATTTTAATTGTATTTAATACGTGATTGATGCTTGCGACAGCCTCTTCCCATAATTATTATTGAATTAAAATTATCATTCATAGAGTTTTCTGAAATTATGTAAGTTTGAAGTCACCCAAACTATGAGGGTTACCATTTAAAACATAACCTTTATTACCACAGGAAATTTTAAATAGTGTGTCTTTGAGAGTTGGAGTGCATAGTTCAAATAACTCAACTGAAATAACAATGGAAGTTAATCATGTATTGTTGAACAGAAAGGTTTACTCAATAAGAAATCAAATTCTTGCTTTTCATAATTTCATCATAATTTTATTTTGTATTTACATTCATCAATTTCTACTGTGAGGGTCTTTATTGGTATTGGGGGAATTAAGGGTGAGAGATGGGGTTTAAAGGAGAGGAATCAGAGGTCATATATGGACAGCAATTATTAATAGAGCTAACAGGATGTGAAAGTCTTCCAGAAGAAATTCTTGCAGCCAGCTTTGCGTTCTCGGGGTGCCATGGCCGGGTTTGAATTAGTGGATCTCTGCAGCTCCAGCCTCATTTCATCCTGATCAGCAGCCTGGGACAAATCTTCAGGTTCCAGGGCATCATTCTCTGTCTGGTTGGGTTCAGACAGCAGCTCTGCCAAGAAGTACTTGGCTAGTTCCTGTACGGGGTGGAGGGGAGAGAGATAGAGAGAATGAGCAGGAGGGTGGAGATGAATAAATGAAAAAGCCTAGTTTGGGAAGCAGATTCAGCTCCACCCAAAACCCAATTTTCACAGTTGTGCACCTCTGTCACTTAAAATCATTAAGGTTATAAAAATAAGGGTAGTTACTATAATCACCAATTACACAAAGAGGCTTGAAAAATCAAATGTTTCTGCAAGTTGTCTGTCTCTGTAGGCTTCAAACACGCATAGAGAGAAATAACAGATCTTTAAAGCAGTTTTGCAAAGATAAACATGTGCCAACAGTTTAACTCAATTTTCACCTCATGAACTACAAACTTATCACTTTCACTAAGTCACTGTGGGGAATGAGACCTTTCATAATTTTAAACACATTGTGTTCCGTCTGTACAATGCCCATTAGCCCTTGGTCCACTGCATGAGAGGGGGGTATTGATTAGGATGATAGCATCGTCAGAGGTGCGCTCTTTCAGCACCTGGGTCAGCGCCTACAGTGGTCAGCACCAAGGATAGATGCCATAATACCTTCCAGCTCAATTGCCCAGGACTCAGAATTTTTGAACTCACCTGTGACAGACTGCGCTGATTAGGGGGGAAAGAGGTAAGAGAAGATTCTGGACTTTGAAAGTTTTCCTAAGAGCTTTCAGAGCTGAGGGACCCAGGAAAGCACCAAAACTCTTCAGGAGCACCTCTTAAATCCACCCAAGGGGACTAGGGCGAGACTAAGAGAAGGGTAGGGATTCTGGAGAGGGGAAAGAAAACGTCGAGGGAGTCTCCTTACCTGCTTCCCCGCGGCAGCAGCCAGGGATTTCTGCAGAAACTGACGGAGTCGGGGATCCGAGGGCGCGCCAGTGACACCGCCCAAAGCCAGGATGATGGAGAGCGCGGCCAGCGCGCACTGGAGGCGGCAGGACAGCATCTCCGCGGCGCCTGGGAAGCAAGCTAAAGCGCGGTTGGTCAAACGCTAAGAGCGGATCCGCAGGCTGCAGCGAAGGCTCTGAACCTTGCGGCTCCTAAAGCGGCTTGTCTGCTCTCCACCGTCTCACCCCTTTTTAAACTCTCTCTCTGACGTCAGACTAGGAGGCGCCCCCAGATCTCACGAGCGCTTTTACGCACAATTAGCCTCGTGAAATCAATCACAGAAGTGAGAGAAGGCTACACAATCCAAAGTCAATTACTTAAAAAAAAATCCTGCACACCCACGGGCCCACAGGATTCCACACATGTCATACAATCTACACAGTCTTCGATATTCTACGCACATACACATTCCATAATTTCACTCACACATGTACATGTGCACTCGATTACACGCAGAAGCTCAAACACAGCTGAAAAGACAAGTGCACTACCACCCATGGCTGCATACACACAAATGTACCCGGACAATTCTTCTGTCCTTATACTCAAAAATGTTAAGAGGGCAAAACAAATGCAGAAATGTATGACGGTGCCAAGTGGAGATTCAGAATCATTCCTCTAAGAATTAATTTAAGAATGGAATTTGGATGTTAGAATGACTGGATCATCTCTTTCTCCATTATCTCCGTAAAAAGTCTTGTAGATTATACTTTAATGGGCTACTTATAAAAGAACTGCACCTTCCCTCTAATGGAAAAATTACCTTAGGCTCACCCTCCATCCCTCTTTCTCAGTAGCTGAGAAACTTCTAGTCTAACCTGTCTTCCTAGTATGACAGAAAAAAAAGAAAGAAAGAAAAGAAAAGAAAAGAAAAGAAAAAACACACACGAACCAAAAAAAAATGAGATTAACTTCATTTTGGTGCCTAGAAACTTGAAGATAAAAAACAATCTCAGAAACCAGCTATTAAACCTTGGTGTTTGGGTCACTGAACCTAGAAGTGGGCAGTGAAATGCTCTGGAGTCTGGATCACACACTGCACAGTTGGCCAGACCTCCACATTCCAAGGCAGGGTTCTTTTCACTCAGCTCTGAGTTTTCTAACAGATTCCTAGCCAGTAGGAGCAGTTTTAGGTCAGGGACCACTCCCAGTCTGGACCTGCAGAAGTCCAGGGATGCCCTGCACATCTGTGACCATTACTATGTGTCTATGTGTGGGGAAAGGATCAGCTGATCTTAGTTAGACCCAGCACCCCCCTGTTCCCTACATGCATCAAAGGGAAGTTTAAGACATGCTGTTTCATATAACTTATTGATCCCCCTGATAAAGTCTAGTATCCACCCAGCACCACATACTTTTTACAATATTATTGACTACGTTCCCTATGCTCTACTTTACATCCCTGTGACTGTTTTGTGACTACCAATTTGTACTTCTTAGACCTTTCATCTTTTTTAAGCCACTAATGCTGTACACCTGAAACTAATATAAAATAATATGGAATATCAACTACAAGTGAAAAAATAAAATTAAGAAAAAAAGGCTAGGGAGGAGAAACCAAGATGGCAGCATAGGTAAACACCTGAATTGCTGCCTTTCACAACAACTTCAAAACTACAACTAAAAGACAAAATGGACATCGTCCAGAACCACGGGAAGGCTGGCTAAGTGGAAATTCTACAACTAGAAGGGAAGAGAAAAGCACACTGAGACTCAGAGGAGCTGCGGAAGTAAAGGCAGAAGTACGGAGGCGCACATGTGGAGAGAGCTGGTAACTGAGTACACGGCTGTCTTTTTCAAGTGGGAGGGAGACAAAAGCTCCCGACTGCTCTGAACTCCAATTCTGGGCAAGACTCTGGGGACCCAGACTCATTCGGGGAGAAACTGGACTGTCTGGCAGTGGGCGAAACTCGAGGGCGGCTTTCTCTCAGAGGTGCTTGCAGTGATTAACAAGGGACACTGAGACCTAGGGGCCTCTTAGGCCAGGGCTGGTGGGAAGCCATTGCTGTTTGCTCTGCCCTGAAACTTCGCCCCATCCAAGCTGAGCACAGAGGCTTTTGCATATGAATGACCTGGTCCTTTGAATTCTATACTTACCTAACAAACTGCAGCTGAGTCAGTCAGACCCAGAATATCCAAAAGAAGGCCCAAGCTGGGCCTCATCTGGGCACCTCCAAAACCCAAAGAAGAGGAATCTGCAGAACTCTCCATAGCTCCTGCTGGGTGGCCTCAGGCAGAGGCTAAATTAGCACCTCCTTGGAGATCCAAGAGCCAGTGTATCCAGGGGTCAGAGTGGGACCATCCAGATTACAACTCCTCAGATCCATAAGGGACACACTCAGGGGGCAGACTCAGTGAGCACCAAAGCCCCACTGAAACAAGTCTTGTCTCATAAGGGTGTCTCCAGCATAGAAGTTCTCCCAGCATAGACACAGCTGATCCTCACAGCCCGTTGGCCTGGAGGTCAATTTCTCCCAGTGATACCAACAACAATCAAGGCTTAACTACAACAAGACTGTGCACACAGCCCACAAAGGGGTACACCAAGAGTGTCCACCTCAGGTAACTGGGGAGACTGAGCCACTGGGCCCTATAGGACACCTAGCACACAAAGCCACTCTATCAACTCAGGGAAGCAGCCAGAATGTGGAGACAAAGAAACAGGTCACAAATGAAAGAAATAAGGAAAGCAAATGACTGGATACAGAGTTCAAAACCACAGTTATAAGGTTTTCAAGAATTTCCTAGAAAAGGCCGATAAATTTGGCGAGACCCTCAAGGATATGAAAAAGGACCAACTAGAAATTAAGCATACACTGACTGAAATAAAAAATAATATACAGAGATACAACAGCAGACTAGAGGAGAGCAAGAATCAAGTCAAAGATTTGAAATATGAAGAAGCAAAAAACACTCAACTGGAAAAGCAAAAAGAAAAAAGAATCCAAAAATATGAAGATAGTGTAAGGAGCCTCTGGGACAACTTCAAACGTACCAATATCCGAATTATGGGGGTGCCAGAAGAAGAGAGAGAGCAAGATACTGAAAACCTATTTGAAGAAATAACAGAAAACTTCCCCCACCTGGTGAAAGAAATAGACTTAAAAGTCCAGGAAGCACAGAGAACCCCAACAAAAGGAATCCAAAGAGGACCACACCAAGACACATCATATTTAAAATGCCAAGAGCAAAAGACAAAGAGAGAATATTAAAAGCAGCAAGAGAAAAACAGTTAGTTACCTACAAGGGAGCACCCATACAATTGTCAGCCGATTTCTCAACAGAAACTATGCAGTCGGGAGTGGCAAGAAATATTCAAAGTGATGAATAGCAAGAACCTACAACCAAGATTACTCTCCCCAGCAAAGCTATCATTCAGAATTGAAGGTCAGATAAAGAGCTTCAGAGATAAGAAAAAGCTAAAGGAGTTCATCACCGCCAAACCAGTATTATATGAAATGCTGAAAGGTATTCTTTAAGAAGAGGAAGAGGAAGAAAAAGGTAAAGAAAAAAATTATGAACAACAAATACATATTTATCAACAAGTGAATCTAAAAATCAAGTGAATAAAAAATCTGATGAACAAAATAAACTGGTGAATATAATAGAATCAGGGGCATAGAAAGGGAGTGGACTGACAATTCTCAGGGAGAAAGGGGTTTGGGGGGTGCGGGAAGAGACTAGACAAAAATCATACACCTATGGATGAGGACAATGGGGGGTGGTAAGGGCAGAGGGTGGGGTGGGAACTGGGTGGAGGGGAGCCATGGGGGGAAAAAGAGGAACCATTGTAATAATCTGAACAATAAAGATTTATTTTTTAAAAAGGCTATTTTAGAATTCTGGTTGTGGTTAAATGTTTGCTGTTCAGATCAGTGTTCTGACAGTTTTTATTTTTATTTTTTCAAAACAATTCCTTATCAAGGAAGGGCTAGATAATGTCCTGGCATGAACTAAGGATCCCTGCAGGCTGACATTTCATGACTTTCAAGCTCATAAAAAACTAAAACATGTGTGTTTCCAGGAACAAAATGAAGCAAAGAACTTGGCCAATGCTTTCACCAGCCATGCATCATGTATGCATTCGCAATACTTAGACCAAAACCATAATGTTGATATGCAAGAGGGGTGGGAGGGGGTGTCCTCAATGGCTTGAATAATTGTCACCATTTCCTTCTGTGTCTGTAAGCCAAAGCAATGGGAGAATGCACAGAGTGGCATGCTAGAGCATCCAGGGCTTGGCAAGTCTAGGTAGGGCTAAGCACCAGTGGGGCACTAAAAGTCACTCACATGTGTTGGAATAGTCTGGAAGAGCAATGACTCTGAGGCCAATGATCCCAACCTAGGGAATACATGTTATTTTCTCTTTATTTTCTGGAACTTCCTTGGCTCCGACTGGAGACTCAGAGTCTAGTTATATCAACCCAACTATCCCAAGGCACCCCCAAATGATCTCACACCTCCTCCACCCAGAACTTGGCCCTAGGCAGCCCCACTGATGAGAGAAGGAAAGTTTTCCTAAAATAGCAGCCAGCCAAGCAACGAAGAACAGCCCTACTCTCTTGCTCAGTGCTCTGGGATCTCTTCAACCTCCCTCCCTGGACTCCTGCTCCTCTCCTTCCAGATTCTCCTCCTCCTCCTCTACCTGTTCTCCTCTCTCCTCTTTCTCCTTTTCCCTAACCTTTCTCTGGATTTCTCTTTCAGAATCTTCCTTATTCAATTCTTCTTTTGTCATCTCTCCCCATTTCCTATCCTCATTCCTCTTTGTTATTCTCCCCTCTCCCCATCATTTTCTGACTTCAGTGTGGTTTCAACTGGCTCTTCCTGCCTTCTTTGCATCACTCATTTCCTTCCTACACTGCTTAGTCAGTACTTGCCTCAGTCCCTGCATCTAGTCTCTTCCTCTCTCACCTCGCTCCTCCTCAGCTGCTTACAAGAATTGCTCATGACCTCCAGCTATTTAAGTCCTTACTTTGGGAACAGTGAGGTCTGGGTTTCTTGCCTCCTGTCCCTGCTGAAGTGCCAACTATGGCTGTGGATGACAAGACTTCTGCATTTTGTTTTGTTTTTATAATCTTGGCATTGTTAGGAGTCTAAGGACCACTTAAGAGAGAAGTAGCAGGACAAAAGGTGGCATGAATTCTTCCTTAAACCCTCATGGCCAAGTTATGCATAAAAGTTGATTTGGCACAAAGGTACTTCAAACTTCCCCAACCTGATCCCTCTGTAGACAACTCCCAAGACCTCCCTCCCAAGTCCCAATGGTTGAGAGGGGGAGTCGATTTTTTACTCTAATTAGGACCCTACTTCCCAGTCCTTAGTCACCAGGAGTCACCTTCCCCCATTCTTATGCAGCCTCTTTCCCCTGTGCACATCAGGGCATGCTAAACCCCCCTCACAGAAGAGGAAATTGAAATCCTGAGAGCCTAAGTGCCTTGCACAAGGCACACAGGCAGGAAGTAGCAAGATCAGAGGGAGGATGTTCTTCCAGTTTAACACCTTTCACACTCCCCTGACTCAGAGATGCCTGAGACACTTGTCTGAGCAGCCTGCATCCAGGATACAAGTGTCTCTAGAAGGCATCCAGGCCTCTCTCATGTGCAGCTCTTCTGGCCAGGATAGGATCTGCCACCTCCTGTGAAATGTACATTTGGGTGACTACCTCCCTATATGAGTAGAAACTCGTTTTAATGAGAAACAGTAAAATCTTCTGAGCAGAGTCAGATGTTCAATATTAAGCAATGCAGGGAAGTAGAAAGTGTCTGTACTGGGAATTGAAAGACCTGGGTTCTAGTTCTGACTCTGCCACAGCCAGCTGTGGGTCTCTCTCTCTGGGCCTTAGTTTTCCATCTACAAAATCAAAGGCTTGATAGGTAACCTTTGTGGTTTCTTCCAGCCCTGATAATCAAAGAGTTTAAATTTGAGAAAATAAAGGGGCAAACTAGAGTGTATTGTAATATTAAAATGCTGTTTCTTTCTCAAAATGAGGACTCTGTGTTAGAAAATCTCCTGGATCCTGGTTGGGAAAGTATGAAGTGCCTTTATACTAAATCAAACAGCTGGGCCATGGGTGTTTAAGGCAATTCATACCTTCCCAGCCAGGGCCTGTTTCCAAGGAAGAGGAGGTGGCTTGTGATTGTTATTGGGCACCTATTCTCCAGACTTGTTCAGACAAGAGAAGAATGGTGTTTGGAGCTGGAGTGGTAGCTAGGAAGGAAGTGAGGACTGGTTAGGTCTGAAGTTTATTTTGAAAGAGTTGATAGAACATTCTGATGGCTTTTTTGAATATTGATTTAAGAAAATGAGCCGAAACCGGTTTGGCTCAGTGGATAGAGCGTCGGCCTGCGGACTGAAGGGTCCCGGGTTCGATTCCGGTCAAGGGCATGTACCTTGGTTGCGGGCACATCCCCAGTGGGAGGTGTGCAGGAGGCAGCTGATCGATGTTTCTCTCTCATCGATGTTTCTAGCTCTCTATCCCTCTCCCTTCCTCTCTGTAAAATATCAATAAAATATATTTAAAAAAAAAAAAAGAAAATGAGAAAAATTGGTAACATTCTCTAAAATGAATGTTTTAGACTTCCTGGACTTTTTTGCAAATGGAAACCTTTTTATTTCCCAATCAGAAGAAAGTAAAAATTACAAACTGTGGAGAGAAGAAACATGGAATAGTGAAAAGAGCCCTAGACTGAATCTCTGAGCCCTAGACTTAAATGCTCAGTTTTCTCCTGTTTAAGATAGGCCTGAACACTTGCTTTTGTTAAAATATGATTTAAGAGCCATATCAGACAGTATACATGAAAGTTCTTGGTAACTCATAAAACATGATAAAAAGAAAAAAAGGCCTGTTTTTTTATTGCTGTTCTGGTGGAGGCAGCCAGCTCAAGCCAAGGGTTAAATGTTCAATGAGCCAGCCTTTGGGAGCTGGAATGTCCCTGCTGATGCTCTGAGCTGGCTAGGAAGGCAGGCCTTCCTCATACTGAGACATATAGGGTGTGATTTGAAGGTCCAGGAAGATCTCTCCCATAGAAGTGCAGCAGATGGGCGCTGAAATTTATCAACTAGAAAATAGTCTCTTCTCTTTTATATACTTTTTCTTGGAGATATAACACATTAAAACTTGGAAGCTATTAACACTTTAGTGTGAATTCACTTGTTGAATTGTCTTCCAGATTTATATCTGGCTAAAGAAAATCTAACACTGACTTAAGTAAAGTTGGGAGCCAGAGATCAATTTGGAGTAAGTGACCCACCCAGTAGAGGGAAGACTTTTTGGTGAATATTGTTGGGGATGAGGGCAGGCTATGGTGAGCATGTGGACTTCCTGCTGGAGGAGAGGAGCCTGACAATACTATAGAGACCTTTTCTTCTACAGCAACTCTACTACTATGGAACACAAAATGAAAACTTGTCATCCTCACTCAGTTGGTGTGGCTCAGTGGTTGAGCACCAACCAGTGAACCAGGAAGTCATGGTTCAATTCCAAGCCCACATGGCCAGGTTGTGGACTTGATCCCCAGTAGGAGGTGTGCTAAGACGTGTGTCCTTTGTGCCCCTAGCAGAAACCCTCACAGATTATAGTTCTGTGCCTTATAAGTCTATATGTCTCATCCATGAGAGATTCACTGAGCAGAAAGCTTGTCTCAGCCATGTTTATATCTTTCTCAGAGACCATAAAAACATGAAGCACAAAGTAGTTGCTGAAAAATAAGGTTGGGTTGGACACAAACTTCTCTCTTCTTATATGTGAGGTCTCTGGATTCTGTGAGTAGGACAAGCATTATACGCTTCTGGTAACAGAGGACTGTATCACTTGACCTCTAACCCTAAGTAGCTGATTCATTTAGGAACACATGTCTATTGATCCTTTAGTCATCACTGAGCTTCAGAAAGAAGAAAAGACCCTAAACATTGCTCAGTGTCATTGTTCCTATGTGTTAACTGAAGTGGTCAGATCAATAAGCTAATATAATCACAGGGAAGACATATCCATCAACCACAGCAGTAAGCACATGCCCATAGTGCACAATAGAAGTGAAGAGCAATGTTAAATCACCTCATTGTAGTGTTTCACATTTGTTTAAGTGTGTTAATATCAACTGGACAAGGGAATGAAGGCCCCAGGTTATGTAGTAGTGCGTAGCTGGGCTGATGTCAGAGCTCTTTCTGACACTCCAATATTTCATCTCTCACCAGACATAGGTAAGGAAACTTTGCCCCTAATTCTCTCTTCATTTCCCTTTCTCTTTGTGGGTCCATTAGTCTCCCATAGCATCCCATTTGTTTATCTATAACTTCTGCTCAGGTCTCCTCAGTGAAATGAAATTGAGCTGTGTTCTGTCCCACTGTGCCATCCAGAGAACATCTCCCAGGTATCTTTATTTATTTTCCTCCTAAAAACAATAAGGATATTTCCTCATCCAGGGGGAGGACAATCTGCAAAGGCCCTGAGGTACAATCAAACATCATCAACAAGGCAAGAGAACCAAACAGATTGGATGAATCAGTGAGGGCTAAGAGATGGGGCCAGCGAAGCAGCCAGTGGCCAGACATAGACTGTCAAAGTCTGTGGTAAGAAAACCATTGAAATATTTTGAGCAAGGAATTGACCTGATTTGTTAAATCTGAGGTGTGAAATCTGAGGTCTTCCATGAGCTTTCCCAGGGCAGCTGGCAGGAGAGAAGTTGTCTTGAGCAGCTAGGTCTGGCAAAATAGGGCCAGAAACAAATGGCCCTGTCCCCTGAACAGTACAGAACAAATGGCAAAGTTCCCATTCAGGGTGATCCTGAGACCTCCACTTTGAAATGGAATGATAGAGACTATAATCACAGAAATGCCCTGTGAAGGTATCCCTACAACTACTTCAATTTCCCTCCACTCAAACCTCTGAGGGTTAATCTAGACTTCTGGGTCTTAACCCTGGCTGTACACCAGGATTGCCTAGGAAACATTTTAAAAGCATAGGTGAGTGGGCCCCAATGCAAAGAATCTGATGCATAAGCTTATATCTTCTCCTCTTCTCTCCTCCTTGATCTTATTCTCATCATCTCTCTCACGTTTCCTTTCATTTTCTGGCTCATGTCTTTTCTTATTTAATCCCAACTCTCCTTTTTCCCCCCATCCCACCCTTGACTTGAGCACAATGGGTTTAACTCTGCTCCACTGCCTCTCCTGATGTTACCCCCAGAGTTGAGGGCAGAGATAGGACTGAGGCCAGCAGGGGACCCATCCACAGACCAGAGCCTTCAAAATCATCGAGTCTCACCCATCCAGTTACATATGGAGAAGGGAAGGGATTCAAGGAACTTTACAGCACACTTGTGTCACAGAAAGAATAAACACAGAACTGAGAAAAATCAGAGACTCTTCATACATTCTTTCCCTGGCGCAAGTGCACTGTGAAGTTCCTTGAATTTCTTCTAGCCAAGTGGTTGATATCATGTAACAAGGTGGTCCTGTCCAGTCCTCTATGTACCTGACAATTAGCTTGCAGCAAAACCCCACTCCCTGACGAAAGCTTTGGGGATTAACATGCTTCCTGTCTCCATCCTTTTCTGTTGTGCATTTTCTAATCCCATGAAACAAGCGGACTGGCTCCTCCTGGCGGTGGCTGCCTGTGGCTACATCAGCACACAGGGCAGGTTGCTGTTGTTAAACTGAACTCTCTTGCCCTCTGCTGGCTAGATTGTAGAAGACAACTTCAGCTAAAATTTTAGGGCAGAATTTTATTCATTTCTTCATTTATTCCGCAGACTCTTTAAAAGCAGCCACTATGCAGAGAATACTGTGCGTGGTGCTGGAGTTGCAAAGAAGTGTGCAAAAAATATTCTCTTCCTGCAAACATTGTAATATTGAACACTTCGGGCCAAATGCTGTGCTGGGGATTTCAAAAATGAACAAAACTCAACCATTGGCTTCAAAAAGAAGTGATCTGGTAAATTATACAGAACTTTATCTGTGCCATAGGATCAAATAATTAGCACTAGAAGGGGCCACAAACACCTTCTAACCAAGTGTTAGTCATTATAGACTTCCCCAATTAGGTCTAGAATCCCCTGCACACAGGCCTCAGGGACTATCAAGATCGGGGAGGAAGCAGGTTACAGGCATTCTGTTTCATTGAACAGGATTCTGCCACAAAGTTTCAGAGGAACAAAGGGATTGGAGGGAAAACACAATTCAAAACCTGTAGTCTAAAACAAAAGGTCCTCTTACCTGTAACCTGAATGCCCTCCAGCCTCACGAACCTTTTCTTTCATTCTCTGGCTCATGTCTTCTTTGCTCACCTAACTCCAACTATCCTTTTTTCCCCATCCCACCTTTGACTTGAGTACAAAGGTCCTAAATCTGCTCCATTGCCTCTCCTGATATTACCCCCAGAGTTGAGTGCAGAGACAGGACTGGGGCCAGCAGGGGACCCATTAATGTCACATTTGTGGTTGGTCTCAGAGCCATAAACTTAATCACCTTTTTCACCCACAAATCTATAGAACCTCACCTTTGCAAGGTCTCTCCAAGAGGGAGGAGGCTCCCAAGGGGGTCTGACATGTGTCAAGAGCTCCTTCTTGTACCTGTTCACACCTTTGCCACAGAACAATTATTCCCAATGCTGCACCCAGAACCAAGGATACTTCCCTGGATCCCTGTTCTCTCCGGGATGCTCTAAAGTGCCACAACAAGGCCTCTTACACCAGTTGCTTTCAAATTTTTTACCACAATTTACGTAAGAAATATACTTTATGTCACAATCCAACACATGCACACACACACACACCTGCCCACGTTTCGCAAAACATACATACTTTTGTTACTTGCAGTAAACTGTGGTACATTCTATTCTTTTTTAAAATATATTTTTATTTATTTCAGAGAGTAATTAAGTGTACTTATGAAAGACAGAAGAGAAGACAGAGGAGGCCATGTGAAGAGGCAGGCAGAGATTGGAGTGATGCCACCACAAGCCAAGGAACAGCAGGAGCCACCAAAAGTGGTAAGTAGAAGAAGGCGGGGGTGGGGGGAGGGAGAATAGAGCTTTTGGAGGAATTGTGGCCCCTGACTCTTTAATTTCAGAGTTTTAAATGCCAGAACCGCAAGCAGATAATTTTCTGTTATTTGAAGCCATCGGTTTGTGGTAATTTGTTACAGCATCTGTCAAAAACAAGTAGACTAGCTAACTTTTCCTAAACTCTAAGGGGACCAGATGGAGCAGGATTCAAGTCACAGTCACCCTCTACATGTGGGGCCACTCCTCCCCCTCCAAAACTCCAGTGCCTTTGCCGAATCAGTTTCATCTGCCAGCTGTTTCTACCAAACAGTAGATTCTCCTAAGGGGCTCTAGAATTTCTTCTTGCAATTATTGCAAGACCTTACCCCATCTCCTTCCAACATACAGAGCTTGATCAACTAAATCCCAACCATGGGCACAGTGGAATTTTTTTCCCAAAAAGTTCCTCAATTTTCATGTAATGTGTACATCAGTTTTTGAAACTGGAAACCAGGCTTTGCATGGCATTACAAGCCCAGAGGAGTAAAATGATTTGCCTGAAGCCCACAGTGAATTAGTAGCAGGTGAGTGTTTATCTGACTGCTAACAACATAAACAGTTTCAGAGTTTTCTCCAGCATTATGAGAAATACAGTGTCCAGATAGGTAAGGCCAACCTCCATTCCTCAGGCATATTTTGTATACACTCAGCTTTCAACCTGTTTATAATACCATCTGCTTCATTTGCTGAAGGGGGATCACTGCTGTCTCCTTTTGATCCTAGCTCTGCACTTCTTACTGATTAATTGATGAACCAATGCCATGCCTTGAGAGAGAAAAAAACAAAACTATTGGCTAAGCAACATTTACAGCAGGAATCCCAGGGAAACAGATGTCAGTTTGGGTTCCTAACAGTGCAGCTGAAAAACTGTGTTCGTAGATCCAAGGAGACATGAGGTGAGCACTAATCCCTGCCTTTCCTGAGATTATATGCCCATCTAGAGTCATGACTTCCAGATCCATTTTCTTCTTTAAAAGAGGCTGGACATTTCTGTTCAGACTTAACTCTTGATAGCTCTAGAAACTAATGCAAACCATATATGTCCTGTTCTTCTAGAAGCCACAACACACAAGAGCAGACTCATACATCTAAATAATTCTGAAACCAGACTGTAGATTTCTTTTTTTTAAAGATATTTTTTATTGATTTCAGAGAGGAATGGAGAAGGAGAGAGAGAGAGAGAGAGAGAGAGAGAGAGAGAGAGAGAGAGAGAGAGAGAAGAGATACAGAGAGAGACTTCAATGATGACAGAGACATCATTGATTGGCTGCCTCCTACATGCCCCCACTTGGGATGGAGCCCGCAACCCAGGCATGTGCCCTTGACCAGAAGAATCAAACCCAGGACCCTTCAGTCCGTAGGCTGATGCTATATCCACCAAGCCAAACCGGCTAGGGCATGTAGATTTCTTTTTATTGTAGCAATTACCTGATTATCTAGCAACTAGAGGCCCGGTGTATAAAATTAGTGCACCAGAGGGGGGTCCCTCAGCTCAGCCTGTTCCCTCTTGCAATCTGGGTCCCATTGGAAGATGTGCCTGAGGGATCTGGCCTAAACTGGCAGTCAGACATCCCTCTCACAATCTGGGACCACTGGCTCCTAACCGCTGGCCTGCCTGCCTGCCTGATTGCCCCTAACCACTCTGCCCTCCTGTCTGATCACCACTCACTGCTTGCCTGCCTGCCTGATTGCCCCTAACCGCCTCTGCCTCCGCCCCTGCCACTGTGGCTTCATCCAGAAGGACGTCCGGAATGACGTCTGGAAGGTCATTCAGCTGTCCGGTCTAATTAGCATATTACACTTTTATTATTATAGATAGTTTGTTTGCATGCCTGGTCCCTTACAAAAGGGCTTTTCACAGAGACTGTGTACCCATCCCGATTAATCCAGAAGATTGCCCCGAACATATAAAATCTTCACAAAATGCTGGTCAAATATTGAATGAATATAGACCCTAATGCCAATCAATGTCTTTGACTACTATATTTGCACAAATGACTCCTAAGCTTAC
This sequence comes from Plecotus auritus, assembly GCF_963455305.1. Lineage (NCBI taxonomy): Eukaryota > Metazoa > Chordata > Mammalia > Chiroptera > Vespertilionidae > Plecotus > Plecotus auritus. The sequence goes on along the minus strand of NC_137771.1, from coordinate 181,736,500 downwards.
CTTTTCTCTTATCATGTAACCCAGCCTCTTTAAATCTATTCTGCACCCTTTGGCCTGATTCAACTTCTAAATAAACATTTGATCACATAATTGTCTCCCTTCAAAACTCCAAATGCAAATCAGTGTCTTTTTTAAAATGTCCACACTCTTTACACAGATTTCTGAGGTTCTCAGGAATGCGGTTCCAACTTCTTCAGTTTTATTTCCCACTGTACCTCACCTTTAGAAAAGGTGTGTGCTCACTGTTCCCTAAAAGGGCCATACAGTTCAATTTCTATCAAACTACTCATTCTGTCCCATTTCTCTGCAGTTCATGCACACCCAAGACCTCTCAAAGTCTACTCACTCTTCAGGGAGCATTTCCAATTTCATATTTTCTGGAAAGAAGTGAATCCAGATTTTTTGGGACCTGGAATATATAAGATTTGGTGTGAGGCAGGGGTCTCTTTAAGGAAAAATAATACAAAATTATGAATGCAAAATTCTCTCCTATCATCATGGAGATAGCTTAATAGGGACCCATAAAACAAAAATATTGAAACTCACTGACCACAAAGACTCCAAGGTAAGTGTGCTGAAAAACAGCCATGCAGAAGGACTGTAAAAATAAGTGTTAAATGCTTCTCACCCTCAAGAAATTTACAACGCACCAGAAGATATAAAGATATGCTAACAACTATCATACACGAAAGTATGAATTTATTAACTATAGATTCAAGAAAGAGGTTGTGGGAATGTGCTGAATGATATCCTTAATTCTGTCTCTAGATATTTGAGACAGCTTCTTAAAAGATGGCATTTGGGGGTTGCAGGGGAGACTTAAAGGAAGGAAATAAATAAACTTTGGGCAAAGAATAAGAACCAGAGAATTACAGGCTTGGAGATCACTGTGCTGGAGGGCAGAGAACAGCAAAAACACAGTGTGTTTGGGGAATAACCCATAGCACTCTGTGAAGGCAACTCTGGTTGTACAGACTGATGAACTAGGAGACTGTGGCTAGGTTCAGCTCCAAGTGACCCAAAATAGAGGTGCCTTTGAAAGCAGAAAAGTTTATTTCTCACTTGCATAAAATTTCTTGTTGATATTAGGTACCAGATCATTTCTATCTTGTTCTTCTGCCACGTATGATCTTGGACCTCATGATCCATGTTGAGGCAGCAGGGTGAAAAAAAAAAAAAGAAGAAAGATGAAGAGAGTACAGGACACATGGTTATTATCTGTGGGAGGCTGCATTTCCCAAAGATGGCTATAACAGTATCTCCCATTCCATATGTTCTTACAATGTGCCTTTGGCATACCTCTTTTTACAAGGCAGGGCCTTTGCCTCCAACTGTTGAAACTGGGCAGATCTTGTGACTGTTCTGATTAGAATATGGTATGATTGATACTATGTGATTGTCAACGTAAGTCATAAAAGAGGTGTTAATTTTTGCTTTCCTCACTGGGATACTCATTCTTGAAGCCTTCGGTCACCAGGGCAGTCTAACTGCCCTAAGGTGGCCATGTTTTGAGGAAGCCCAACAGCCCACATGGATAAGTGCCAGGACTACGTGAAGAGAGTTACCCAGCCAGCCCTAGATGCTTCAACTCCAGCCACTATCTGACTGCAGCTGCCTGAGAGACCCAGAATCAGAAGCACTCAATTGAGTCCTTCCCATATTTCTGGTCCACAGCAACCATGAGAGATCATAAAATAGTTACTCTTGTTTTATGCCACTAGGTTTTTTGTTAAACAGCAATAGATAACCTAAATATTATTTTTTAGGAAGTTTCCCCCAAATTTTTTACATATAACTTCTGTGTAACATATCTTTTGGCCAGAACTTAATTCTATAGCCATACCTAAGAGCAAATGAGTACGAGCTAAAACCCTATCACTATGGGAAAAGGGGAAAACAAATTTTAGGAGATAACTGGTCTGCCACTGCTAGGAAACGGACTGCTTAAAGACTAGAGATGTATGGATGCAATGTACTAATTTTTAAAAAGACTTAAAGATCGCCTTATATGTATCTACATCTCTATCAGTTATCCATAATAATAAAAGCGTAATATGCAAATCGACTGAACTGCCAAACAGTGAAACGACCATCCAGACGACCTTTTGGATGAAGCCAGGGCTGTGAGGGCGGCCACGAAGGCCTACTCTTGCATGAATTTCATGCATCGGGCCTCTAGTTCATTTATAATCATCTTGTTTTAGTGAAGATTCAAATTAATTTATAGGAGTTGATTTTTTTAAATGCAAATGAGAAGTAATAACGTTAGGTTTAAGGTGGTAAACTCAGCCCATGTACCTACTTCCCAAACCTTTCAATATTTCCAAATTCCACCATAGGCATTATCAAATGCAAAGCATCTATCTTGCAAAGAGATCCGTATATACTAGAAACCGCAGATGCTGCATTCCTGAAGCACTAAGAAACATATGTATGTGTAGTGGCAGTCATGACAAGACTGAATGTGGACCAACTTATGGATCTCCATAGGCAAACAGAAAGTTGACCTCAAGAGTAAAAGGAAAAGACCACTTTCCTGACCAGAGCAGAACACTAACATTCTCAAGCTTGGAGTGGAAGGGTGTGGAGATGAGAGCAAGTGAAAGTTAGTGGGAGCAAATCAATCCCACCTCTGGAGCTGCACCATGCCCCCCAGACAGGGAGCATCTGGTCACTGCACTAACTTCCTGATTAAGTTTGCATGAAATATAAGGCAAGGGGGTCCTGCCTCCTAAAGTCAACACCTAATAAGGTATTCATGTCAGTCAGTGAGAGAAACAGTACTCTTACAACCTGATCTACAACAACACACAGCAAAGAAATGTTTTGCCATGCTCCCTGGGCCATGCAGGGTGGACACATCTGAGTGAGCTCACACTCCACCACCTCCTTGGCAACAAGATCCCTCTTCAAGTGAAGAAAACTTTGGTAAAATAGGAATGTTCTTTCTTCCTTTTTTTGAGACCACATAATTTGAGGAGGCATGACATAATCTCTAATAGAACGTTCCCCACTTACCTGGCTGTAAACAACAACAAAAAATAGTCATTTAAGGAAATTAAAAATTATAGTTCAAACACATGAAAACAATCTAAGAATCAGAGTAAATGCCTCCATCTCCCCTATGGTCAAAATTACTACAAGAAACAATATACCAAACAAACAAGCAAAATCTTACCGACTCTAGCTTGAATTTTTTATCAGATTTGTGAGGTACTGCATCATTAATTTTTTTACATTAGATCAGACAATATAAAAGAAAATATACATTATTATGTTGCTAGCATAATTTTCTCTATATAATTGCCTCAATAAATTCCAGAAAACATTGAAATATCCCTATCAGCTTTTGAGAGAAGCACAAAGTAAAAGACTGTGATCAGAAAATGTAATACTCAGCCAAGTTAAATTTTTTTTGGGGGGAGTGGTGGATAAGAACAAGAGAAAGGCATTCTGAGTCAGGCAGACCAACTGCATATCTTTCTGAAAATATTACTCACAAAAGTACCTCACATGAAAGAAAGAAAATAAGTCAAAATAAAGAACTCAAAGTTGAGTGAGCTGGTATAAAGATGGTGAGAAGAAATCCTATATAATAAAAGGTTAATATGGAAATTGTCCCCTCAGGAGTTTGACTGACTGGGAGTTCAACCGCTCGCTATGATGTGTACTGACCACCAGGGGGCGGTACGGAACAAAGGACCAGGGGGTGGCACAGAACAAAGGAAGGCCCTGGCTGGCAGCCAGGGGAAGGAAGGCCCTGGGTGATCAGCCCTGATCGCCAGCCAGACCTAGGGACCTTACCCGTGCAAGAATTTCATTCACTGGGCCTCTAGTAAACCTATAAAATGTAAGAGTTGATTCCTAAATTAATATTATGAAACATAATGTGTATGTCTAAAATAACTCTTGAAAGAGAATGTATGAGTTATAAAGTCCTTTATTCATTTAATTATAAAATACTAGATTTTTCTAACAAAACTGGAAGTTGAGGTAGGCAAGGAAGAGAATATATGAAATTCCTCCCCATCTACCAAAAGAATTAATAACTTATATCATTTTCATGAAAGGCATACAAGAATATGGGTAAAAATCTACATTAATAAAAGAGAAACATGCAAATTGACTGTCACTCTGCTACACCCACCAGCCAATCAGGAGTGAGTATGCAAATTAACCCCACAAAGATGGTGGGCGGCCATGGAGCTGGAGTGAGCAGGACACTTGGGTTGCCCCTGGTGATGGAGGAAGCCAAGCTTCCCGCCCACCCTGGCCGCCGCTCAAGGAGGGGCTGGGAGCCTGGGTCACCGGCGGGTGTGGCCAGCCTGAAAATGACCCTCAGCCCCTTGCCCAGGCTGGCCATGCCCCCATGGAGTAAGAGTCCCTGCTGGGGGGTGTGGCCAGCCTGAAAACAGCCCTCAGCCCCTCATCCAGGCTGGCCACGCCCCCTCAGCGGGGACCCTCACCCCAAGGGGGTGTGGCCAGCCTGCAAACCACCACAGGCCCCTCGCCCAGGCCACTCCATGCCCCAAGGGAAACCCCACCCTGATCCAGGACACCCTTCAGGGCAAACCAGCCAGCCCCCACCCATGCACCAGGCCACTATCTATACTAATAAAAGGGTAATATACTAATTAGATTGGAAGACCTTCCAGGAGACCTTCCAGACATTCGTCTGGACAAAGCCATGGTGGTGGGGCCGAGGTAGAGGTGGTTAGAGGCCAAGAGGGAAAGGCAGTTGTGGGTGATCAGGCTGGTGGTGGGGGGGGGAGTTGGGGGTTATCAGGCCGGCAGGGAGGGCAGTTAGGGGTGAGCAGACCAGCAGGGGGGCCAGTTGGGGGCGAGAAGGCCATCAGTCGGGGTCAGTTGGGGGTGTTCAGGATAGCGAGAGGAAGGGAAGTTTGGAGTGAGTAGGCCAGCAGGGGGCAGTTGGGGGCAAGCACACTGGCATGGGGGGCAGCTGGGGGCAAGCAGGCCAGCAGGCAGAGTGGTTAGGGTCAATCAGGCAGTCAGGAAGGCAGGTGAGCAGTTAGGAGCCAGCAGTCCCGGATTGCAAGAGGGATGTCTGACTACCAGTATAGGCCCAATCCCTGTAAACTGGCAGTAGGACATCCTTCAAGGGGTCCCAGATTGGAGAGGATGCAGGCCAGGCTGAGGGACACCCCCCCCCACCCATGCACAAATTTCATGCACTGGGCCTCTAGTCTTTACTAATAAAAGGGTAATATGCTAATTAGACTGGGAGACCTTCCAGGAGACCTTCCGGATGTTCTTTTGGACAAAGCCATGGTGGCAGGGCCAAGATAGAGGTACTTAGAGGCCAAGAGGAGAGGGCAGTTGTGGGTGATCAGGCCAGGATGGGACGGCAGTTGTGGGTGATCAGGCCGATGGGGGGCTGTTGGGGGTGATCAGGCTGGGGGGGTGGGGCAGTTGGGGGTGAGAAGACCAGCAGGGGAGCCAGTTGGGGGCAAGCAGGCTGTCAGTGGGGGTCAGTTGGGGGTGATCAGGACAGCCAGGGGGGGGCAGTTGGGGGTAAGCACACTGGCACGGGGGGCAGTTGGGAGTGATCAGGCTGGTGAGGTGGTAGCATTTGGGGGCGAGCAGGCTGGCGGCGGGAGGCAGTTGGGGGCAAGCAGGCTGGCAGGCAGAGTGGTTAGGGGCAATCAGGCAGGCAGGCAGATGAGCGGTTAGGAGCCAGCAGTCCCGGATTGCGAGAGGGATGTCTGACTGCTGGTTTAGGCCCGATCCCTGTAAACAGGCAGTAGGACATTCTTCGAAGGGTCCCATATTGGAGAGGGTGCAGGCCAGGCTGAGGGACACCACCCCCCCAACCCTGTGCATGAATTTCGTGCACCGGGCCACTAGTATATTTTCTAAAAATGCAAAGATAATCAATAGTGGAATAAACATTTGTTGCATAACTTTCTATGGGAAAAATTATTTTTAAAAATCTAACAGAGTAAAGTAAGTTTTTAACATTAATAAGCATTAAAACAGAAATAATTTTTATATGTAGTGTTTTCCTCTTTATTTTCTAAATAAACTACATATGTATATATTTTATCCTATGATTTGGAAACACCCTTCTTAAATTTCCAAAAACTTGAATTTTATTTTATTTTGGTTAACCATTTGGTTTTCACAATTAAATATCTCACATCCAGGGGAAAAAATCTTTTGGCATATTTTTGTTTTATTTTTTACGTTTATTGAGACATCTGAGCATCCCACAGATATTGAATAAGAGATATATCATTTGTCAATTCCCTTCAGCCAAAGATCACCAGGAATATATGTGTTCTGTGATCAACTGGGTTTTTGACTCATTGCAATGAGTGAGGATGCACCCTGGAAGCAGGAAGCATCTCAGAAGAGGATGTTAGAAGGAACACCCTGTAGCTCTGGGGCCTGTATTCGGAAGAGGGTCTTGTAAGTGGGCTTTGTTCTGGATTGGGTGACATCAGAAAGTAGAGATAATTCTATGTAGATATCTTAATAATTCTTATCTAGAAGGTGAGAAGACAAGAACAAAGCAAAAGTTATTATGGTAAAGAAGTAGCAGCCACTAATATTGGCCAGGATAGGGGGTTGTGTAGTCATTTTTTGTGGTCTGGACCATGTTCATGCTTCTATCTGTATTCAGACACAGTTATGGGGTGGTCTTACTCTTCCCTTGATCTAGCATCATCCCAGGGTAGTGTTATCTGAGGTTGGTGTTCTATGGAATTGTTTATGTTCAACAGGAGAGCACCATTACCTCATACCTTCAGATGTTTTGGGCTGCTTTTCTCTTTCTCATCTTTTATAAAAACATTTTCATATATGAATGCACACACACATACATAATAAAAAGTTAATGTATTTTATTTAACTAGGAACATTTATTCTTGTTTAATGAATTTACTATATATAACGGATAGTGACATAGTATATTTAAAACTTTAAGGAAGTAATTCATTCTTATTGTGGAAACAAACAATAAGGAGCAAATATACAAAAATGAAAATCATCTATATTTTTACTGTTCTTAATTAAATTCAACAATGCATGAACAATTGGAACCAGAAACAAATTGCCTGCTTTCACTGGTTAATAAATTAGTTAGTTGACCTTATTTTCAACATTGAATAAACGAAACTTTCTGTGTTGTTTGATTGAAGTTAGTTTTTTTTTTTTAACCTGCAGCTCAAATTCTCATTGTCCACAGAGCACTTGAAGAGATCTTTCACTTCTATATCTAAAGTGAGAACTAAGTCTATTCTTAGCTACTTGAATGTGAAAGAGAGGTGGATGGGAAAAGATCAGAATGAGAAGGGAAAAACTGAATGCTTCTCTTAATATATACATAGTGCCTAGTACAATATATATACATAGTGCCTAGTGCAATATATATATTCAGATGTTCATAGAAGGCCTGGGGTAGGGTTTCTGTTCAGCACTACCTTTTTAAAATTTTGCTTTTAAAGACAAGTTCTAAAAGTGACTATAAAATATTATGCTCCCTCCACACTCCTTATTTGAGCCAAAAAAAAAAAAAATGTTGTCTTCAGCCACCTCCAGCCTACCTGGTTTTCCTGCCCTATTTCTAGCCAGTGCTCCCAGGTTCCTCTGGTGTTCTGTGTTCCATCCCCCTGCCTCTTCCCGTACTTGTTTGCTTCCACTTCCTAAACATGAAGCATCTTCTTTTTTCTTCACGCAGCCTGGGATGCACGTAGCCCTTTGCCAGCCCCAGTCTTGACCTCCTGACCACTTCTGCAAAACATTTCCCTACATGACTTCTCTCCTAAGAGGCCGTTCGTAACTCTCAGCCCCAAGGTATGATGAGTGCACAGTGTAAGCCCTCCAAGTCAGGGACTACATCTGATTATCTCTGTGACCGTGGAATCTAGGACAGGCCAGGAATAAAATAGAGCACCATAGATATATGTTGACTTGTTGATGAAAATGAAGGAATATAGCTGTATAATTTACTCACAGAATCTACTCCATGCCATGTTTAGGGGTGGTAATGGGTTTATATTGATTCATTCTACTGTACCACTGAACTAATACCCAGATCTCAGTTCAGCATTCCTTTGCATGCCTTGCTGTCCCCTTCATCTGGTACTCTGCAAAACAACTCCCACCAGCAATCCGTGCAAGCCACATTGGCTTTCTCAACAGTGTAAAATCAGCACAAAGATGCACACAGGGCTTAGAGCTCACTGCCTTCTTGTATCACCTACAACACAGATGTGGTTACAGGATATATACAGAAACAAAAGAAATAATAGTAAGGGACTTCTCGTGACAGGTCAGGCAAGCCTTATGAGGGGTGGGGAACAAACACTCATTCCACCTGACAGCCACAAATTTCATGAGCACATGGTTCATTTCTACCCAAATACTTACAAGGGCTCTCACCTGAACCTCTGTCAGCATGCTAGCAGACAATTCTTGCACATTTTTCAGAATTCTTTTTTCAAATTTCTAGAAGCCCAACTTCCCTCTCTGTCTTCAGATACCGGCCTGGAGTCCACCTGTCTGTCACCTAGATATTAGCGAGTGGCTCTGCCCTCTGGGAAAAGTACTGTGTCCTTGTCCAGGATCTGACCTGAGTCTCAATAAATATAATGTGTTGAGAAAACAGGCTTATTTATTTTATTTTATTTTCTCAAATTTACTGGGGCAACATTGGTTAATAAGATTACATAGGTCTCAAGTGTACCAGTGTATAACACATAATCTGTATATTGCATTGCATGCTCACCACCCAAAGTCAAGTGTCCTTTCATCACCATATGTTTGACCCCCTTCACCAAATTTAACTGCTGCCCCTCCCTCTCTGGTAACCACTATGCTGTTGTTTGAGTCTATGAGGTTTTGTTTGTTTGTTTTCCCCAAACAGTGTTATTTAATTCTTCCTTTCTTGGCAGGCTGGACTTCCATAACAGATTAAAACTAACCAGCTCACAAACCTTACAAAACTGGACACCTCGCTAAACCTCAGTTTCCCCTCAGTAAGTATGGATAATAAGAGTGCCTGTTTCATAGGTTATTATTAAAGGGAAGTTATACATTATAGCTGGCACAAAGTCAGTATTTTCTTCACTTCCAGCTGGGGGACATCACAGAACATGAAATATACACAGGATGATTCTTGCTGGGTGGGCAGGTGTGGTAGAGAATATGGCATACAAGACAAGAATTTTGTCAGTCAACTCTTCTGGGGACAGACGATGAAAAATAACCAACAGTGGTGGACAGACACACATGCATACAAGTGTGACAATACAATATGATAAGGGCAATAGCAGAGGTAGCCTCAAGGTGGTGCGACCCTAATGCTGCCTGGGGCTGTGAAAGAGGCTTCGCATGGGACGAGTGCTCCAGCTGACACTGAAGATAAAACACTTGAAAGCCGGATGGGACATGTGTTCCAGGAGAGTTGGCATCAGGGTTAGATGAGCACGGGCTTAGTCCAAGTTGCAGGATCACATAGTAATTGAGAACTTAAGTTCTGGAATCAGAGAGACAGTGAATTCCAGCCTCAGCACTGTGCCATAATAACTGGGTCATCCTGCACCAGTTTCTAAACCTCTGTAAGACTCAGCCATAAAATGGAGATAATATAATAGTACCTGCCTCAAAGGGTGGTTTTAGGAACTAATTGAGACAATGCACAAAAAGCTCTTAGCACAGCACTTCACATACAGTAAATTATTGTAATAGCGAATGTTTATTGAGCACCTTCTCAATAAATCTTCTGTATTATCATTTCTAGGAAATGAGATGTGCCTGGCTAATGAGACTAGGTTTTACCATTAGCAGGAAAAAGCTCTGGAAGAGTTTAGGAGGGGAGTGAGCTATTCATATCTGATTATTAGAAAACCACCCCAGGATAGTGGAGGGTGGGCTGTAAGGGAGGAACCTACAGGAATGATAATCATTAAGGAGACTACAGAGGCAAGGCACACCAATGATGCATTTGGGCAGCAGTAAACAGGAAGGAAAGAAAGGAAACCAATCCTAGAAGTCCTTGGGAAGAACAATCAAGAGGACAGGGCAACTGATTCATCATGTTGGGATAGGGTGGGGAGAGAAGGTCAGAAAATAACTCCCAGATTTCTGAGAAGTAGAAGGAGCAAGTTTGGATGGAAAAATAATGAGATCAACTCTGGTCATGCTGAGGGTGCTCCCAGGGATAGGTCAATTGGTTTGGGGGCCTAAAGCTCATCAGAAATGCTTAGAGTAACTATAACAACCCGGAATTCATATGTGGTGAAAACGTAAGCCATGAATGGGTATATATGTTACTGAGGGAAAACCAGCAGAGTAAGAGACTCCCCGAAAATACCAGTGTATAAGGGATGGGTGAGAGAAAGATTATCACAGTGGAGAAAAAACAGAAGTGGGAGAGCCAGGAGTAAGTGCTGTCATGGCATTTTCAAGGAGATGATGCAAAATGCAACAGTGAGACCAAGTGAGATACAGACAGAAAAGTGGCCAGTGGTTGGGCAATGAGGTAGGGGTGAGTTTCAGGGACCTGGAAGTGAGACTTCCATGAATTAAGGAAAAAATAAGAGGTAGAAAGAAATGTAATCTTCTTTGAGAAAGTTGCCTTTGAAGGAATAAAACATTACATGTCAATAGTTAGAGAGGATGTGGAGTCAGGGGAGGGTCATTTTAGTTCAATAGTTACAGGTATGAGAAGAATGAGCTGATGAAAAGGGAGAATATGTTTATCTTCTGGAATTTTTCTTGGGCCTCATCTCATTTCACCTACTTATTGTCACTTCCGTTTTCAGTGGCTCTTCATCCATCAATTCCTAGGCCTCACCTCAGAAGCCTCAGCTTTTCTGACCCACTTGATGTCTGCCCCTCCCCCTAGTCCCACACACAATGTCAGCACCAGATGTTGTCACTGCATCACATTCCTGTCCCTTCATGTCCCTTTCAGACTCCCAGGGTGGACCAGAGCAGGGCACAGACAGTCCTCTGGAGACCACTTGATCCCTGAGCTCCTGATGTTTATCTTCTCAGAAGCCACCAGGTGTTTGAAATTGAGCAACACCCCATAGACACATACTCTGTACAGGCCCACCTGAGCATTTTCTATAGCTGTCAGAGGGGAACACACCTCACATGCCTGCTCATTCACAAACGCTCCAGCCTGATGCTCTTCTTGTACCTCTATTCCGGCCACCCAGACAAAGGTAGATTCTTCCAGATTGCCCAGCTCCATGTAGGTCCACAGAGGAAACTGGATAAGCCACCAGAAACCCCCTGCCAAAACTGGAGAAGAGTAAAGCTAGGCTGCACATCTGGTGGGCAAGTGTGACACAGTGCCCAAAGCATTTCATCTCTGGGAACACATATAACCAGACACAACAGTCTTGACGCTCATCTTCAGTTCTCAGACCCCACTTGGGGCTGAGGCTCTAACAGTGGTCTATAGAAAGGTGCGACTATCAGGGAACAATGTGGGGTGTCAATAGGAGAGTTTCTTTTTCCTGTTCCAGAAAATAATAAATACCAGGTCATATGACGCCAGACCATGAGTCAAACTGCCCAAGTCACAGCTGTGTCTGAAGGAATGGGCACAGCAAATGCATTTTCCCTAATAGGGTGGTCTCATGAACTGGGCAAAGGAAAAGAGGTTGGGGGACAAGTGCTGTCTTTACTGCTCATGCTTCCCCTTAGTCATCACCTCCCCTGAATGGAGACACTGTCACCTGGAAGTTCCTCATTCACAGATCTGCCTCATCTGCCCTTTCCCTCACTGTCCCCGGGATCTAGGACAGCTGTAGAATCTGCTACAAGGTATTTTCACACAGGATGGCAGAATCACACACTATATCCTGTTTAAGAAGTGGTTCCCACAGCTCACACATTTCTGCAGAACACAGGAATATATTCTCCAAGTCCCAAAGAGCGCAAGTGCACACGCGCGCGCGCGCACACACACACACACACGCACACGCACACGCACACACAGAGTCATCATCTTCCAGTGAATTTCAACTTCTCCCCAGGAAATAAGTTCAAGAAATGTTGAGACCCACAGATTCCAATCAATTATCAGCCAGAAGCACAGACTACATATTTATTTGTGTATCTCTACTGGATCCCACCATGGCTGTCCCTTCACCCAGAAGGCTTCATGTGCACTTTTAAACCTGTACCTACCTCTCATTTTAGGAATCCACCTACATTTAAGTGGGAATTTCAAGTTCTAAACCAGTGCTGTCCAATAGAAATGTATGTGAATATGTTCTATACCTGCACAGTACAATATGGTAATCACTGGCCACATATGGCTACTAAGCACTTGGTATGTGACTGCTGCAACCGAGGAACTAAATTTTACATTTTAATTAATTTAAAGTCACATATGGCTAGTGACTAACACATTGCACAGTGCAGCTCTAAATAATTCCAACCAAGCAGATGCTAGTACCAGGGTAAAAAATTGAGCCTTTTCAGGCTCTCCAGGGATGAAGGGGAGGGTGGTGGGAGAGAGGCACTATCTTCATTGCTTCCCTTTAACCATGGCCTCCCCTGAATGAAGACACTCAGCCACACTGTCACCTGAAGATCCCTAGGCTGGGCAAAGACACACTGAATATTGATTGAAGATGCATTGGGTGGGGCCACTGACCTCTCCAAGGGGAACCATGGCAAGATGGTCAGAAGCAGCTGAAGACGAGCTTGAGAGTGAGGCAGGGACAAAACAGGACATAAAGGGGTCCTAATGGGGTGTGGAATATGGACATAAATTAGAAGACAGAGTAGAGATGGAGCTGGAGAGAGATGATCCCTCCCTGTGGGTTTAGTACTCTTCTCCCCTTTCCCCATCACTGTACAGTTTAATAAAAGGACCATTAAGTATCTCCTAGACTAGAGCAAATCTCTCATTCTGCAAACCTCCTAGTGGCAGCTTGCCCTAATAAACGGAGGTCCAGAAAAGTAACTGAGTTGTCCAGCGTCATCTATTGAATCTGTAGCAGAATCGGGACCAGGACCGTGTCCCCGCTTCTTCCCCCGCAAGCACCATCCTCCCGCCCCAGCCAGGTCCACTAAAGGAAGACAGAGCCGCGGAAGGAGACGTGCAGGTAGACAATGAGCAGGCAGAGAGAGGCCCAGAAGAGGCACCAGCGGAGAGAGAAGAAGCTGTAGCCCAAGCCCTCCTGAGGCATGGGCTTAGAGGCACCAGAGAAGGTGTAGGTCGCCTCCTCCTCCAGCAGCTTCTGGCTGGGCTTCCAGTGCACGATGCCCTCCTGGCAGGCCTCACAGAACTCACTGCGGTGCGGCCCGCTGTCCGGGCGGCTGGCCACGTGGATGCGGTACTGGCCACCGTCCTCATCATAGCACTGCTCGCGCAGGCTGGTGATGAGGTTGTCCACCAGGCTCTCGATGTTCTCCTCCAGCATGCTGGACTCCTCCTGCCGCGCCGTGCCGCACTCGTAGCACAGCTGCTTGAAGACGCGCATGCGCACTGAACCCATCCGCTGGGTGCGGTCCAGGTGCATGTGGAAGAGGATGACCACGTGGGGAGACTGCCAGGTGTGCCAGCACCAGGAGCAGTGGAACCTGCGGGGATGGGAGAGAGGGATGAAGATGGGTCTCTCCCCTCGCGGCAGCTTGCCCTGGACAAGTCCGGAAAGGAAGGGCCCTGTGTACCTGGCCTGTAGGTAGAAGCAGAGTGTTTACAGACCCCTGGGCTCTTCAGCGCTCCAGGTAGGCTCCCCAGGAGAATGGAGCAGCACAGTTGCTCAGAAGTCTGGCTTCCAGCTGTGCTCTCCAGCCTGCCTCCTGCGCGCCCTCTGGTGGACCCAGCTTCCCCCAAGCTTGATGCACTCAGGACATGCACCTGGATGCTGCACAGTGGTTATACTCCCCTAATCTGGGCCTTATTTCTCATTTGTAAAATTCAGGGTGATGGTGTCCCGTGACTTTGATAGGGAGATGACCAGCACGTCTCACTCACGCAGCCTGCCTTCTCCAGGGAGAAGAGGAGACTCCTCTAGCCTTGTCAAGCACAGACCACCAAGAATCCCCCGGATGGACTGGTGGAGGGGTGATAGTCCAGCAGGAAGAGCACTGCAGAGTTTGGTCCCTGCTCCTTCACTGAGAACACTCTGTCCCTTGGCAAATCACCCCTAGGTCCCACTCCACCCTGCAGTAGAGAATGGGAAAGTGGATCCTGCTCGGCCTCCTGCCCACATACATGCATACATGAACACTCACCATGTTGTCTATCCTGGGCTCCCTGGAGTCCCAGCCTCAGGAAACATGGAGAGAAGTGGCCTGGGCCTCATCTAGCCAAGCCCAACTCCACCAACCCCCGCCCAATGCACTCATTACCTCCAGGAAATTTCCTTCTATCCCTGGGATTAACCTCTACCAGGCCCATGTCCCAAAGGCTTTACAGGGAGGCAAGGGTATATTGGGCTGAATCTTCCCTCATTATTGGCCCTCTCTGGGCCCCCTGTAAGTTGGCCCTGAAGGACCTCTGATGAGGGACTCAATTCAATCCAACAGATACCACCAAGCACCATATAGCCCAGGCTGTGGAGTAGAGGTGATGCCAAGCCTGCCCCTGACCCCTTCAGCTCACAGACCACAGATCAGTAACTATCACCGCCCAAGCAGGATTGGCAGAGGGAGAAGCCCAAGTGGTCCTGAGCCAGAAGGGCCCATACCTCCATGCTGGCCAGAGCTATGGGACATCAGGATTCATGTGTCCCAAGGCTTAGAGGTAGAGTGAGCCTATGCACAGAATAGGACAGAGCAGTAGTTCCCCACCCCTGCCTGAGGCCAGCTGGGAGACACAGGTCACTAGCTTAGAATAGGACCAGCTGATCCTTGAGGCAAGGAGCTCAGCCTTTAAACTCCTGGGTCATTGTGCCCAAGTTTCCAGTCCTTTGCACCCCTTCCACCAGCCAGCTCAGAGGCTTCATGTTCTCATCCTCCTCCTTCCACACTTTCTTAAATCAAGCCAATCCAGAGTTGTTTCCTCTCCCTCAAGCCAGACCTCAGATCTTAATCCCAAAATACCAGATCTAGCAGAAGGGGACCTTAAAGATCATCAGCCTTTCATTTTACCAAAATGAAACAGAAGCACTGAGAGAAAGAAAAACACAGCCAGGACCCAGCACATAACAGGTGTCCAATAAATGTCTCTTGAATTGATTTGAATTGAAATGATCAGCCAACCTCTGCCTCTGTCAAAGACAGGTTCACTCTGACATTTACAGGTCTTGGAGCAAGAATACAAATGTAAGCTCCCCACCCACAGCCTGCCTCCTGTTCCCACCCTCCGCATCATGCTGCTTCTGAGGGACTTCATATATAAACATGTCTGAACATCCAGCCCTTGTGTCCACATCCCTAGAACACAGCCACCTATTGGCCTCCTGTCTTTGAATCGATGGACCCAGGGAAGAGGCCTGCTCAGACCCTGGAGATGAGCTTGAGGCAGCTTGGGCAGGGAATTCTGTGGTCCCAATCTCAAATCACAGTATAGAAGAAGGAGAGGCATGTGGATTTCAGATGGACACGTCTCCTTGGCCTATGGGAGAAATAGGGCTCCTATAAAGTATGCAATGATAGGCCCTACAGACCTAAGGGAAATCCTACCCAAAACTAAGTCTTTTTGTGACAGTCGGATAAATAATAGAGTTGGAAGGCACTTAATTGGTCATTAAGGCCAATCCCCTGCTTTTGCAAATATGAACACTGAGACCCAGACAGGGAAAGTGACCTGCCCACGTGTACAGAGTTAACTGTAGAGACAGTTTCTAGAACATAGCAAGTGGCCAATGAATGTTTTTGTATTCACATCAAATTGGATTGAGCTGACTGGACAGACCTAGGACTAGAGCACAGACTCCCCATCCCTAAGCTAAGGCTTTCCCTCGTGACCTCATGACCTCCTCCCCTCAGTTCCCACCACTCTTTAAGAGATTATGAAAGTAAGAAAACACTTAAAATGTCAGAGATGGCAGGGCATTAAAGGTATTACAGTTCTTCAATTACCATGAAAAACAGAGACCCAAAGACAGAACACAACCTGCAGGGCCAGCCGGGAGTCAGTGGTACTGTTGGGATTAGAACCAAGGCCTCTTTCACCTACCCAGCATTCCTTCTCTGCCCCTACCCTGACCTGACACCAGGATGAGGCTCCACACATCTCTCTGCCTCCACCTGGAAGGTGCCCAGGGCTGTGTTCCAGGGATTGCCTCCCCCCTTTCTGGCCTCTCACCTGCCTGAGGCATGCTGCTCCAGGTACTGCTTCCAGCCTGGGGCCAGCTCATTGGGCTTGAGGTTGGGGTCTATGATGAGCTCCCAACTGTCAGCAGGCTTCGCTACCTCCATCTTCTCATAGAAGACTTTCTTCCACTCACAAGTGGTCAGGCTGGTAGACATGGCCCTGTGGGCAGGGTCGGGGGTTTGAGCTCCACCTGAGTGAGAACACAGAAGGAGCCCAGGTAGGTGCAGAGAAGTTCAGTCTCTGTGGTCTGAAAATCTGCAGGACCAGAAGGAAACAGGACCCAGCAACCTCCTTTGTCACCCTGGAGCCTGTTGCCATGGCAGCTGGGTGGGGCGCCAAAAGCCAGGGCTGGGGAGGAGAGAAGTCTCAAGGGAGAGGTCCAGGGCCCTGAGCTGAGCTTGGGAAGCAGAGCTGGGTGTTGACACTAACTAACTGAAGTAAGCAGAGTGAGAGGCTCAGCCCAGACCAAACTCACCTCGGCCTGCAGGGGCCTCCAGGAGGCAAAGACAATTCAGTGGCCATCCTTCATCATCCTTCCAGGCATTCTCCTCATCATGTGCTATGGCAACTATGTCACCCTAGGGAGCCAAGAAGATACAGGGATGGAGAGATGCAGAGCCTGCAGCTCCCACATCCCAGATTTGCTTGGACCATCATTTGCCATGTGTCAGGCATTAACTGCTTGACCTGTGTGCAGGCCAAAGCATGGATTAATTTCCGTTCATCCAGATCAGGAAATTGAGGTTTATACAGCTCTGGGTAGCTCAACCAACACTCAGATCCAGGCCTTCCAAAATGAAGTTCATTTGTTCATTTATTACAGTACTGTTGAGCTCCTAATGCATTTCTCTGGGCTGAGAAAGAAGTGACAAGGTCCTTTTGCTTGGGGAGATCTCAGACCAGTTAGAGATGGAATGCAATTTAACCTGCTGTGAAAAGCACAGCAATAACATTTTAGATTCATAGAGGCATAGAACTGTTAAAACTCATATTTGGTTCCTGGTCCCAGGCCACACTGAGGCAGCTGCTGGAGGAACACATTTGTTCTGTGTTGCAGGGTCCTGCAGCCTGTGCTGCTGTTACAAGAGGCCAGGCAATAGGAGCCCAGAGCTCCCCAATGCCCAATTTAAAGACTTTAGGGACTAGGAGGGAACTTGCCCCCAAATTTGCATAATCCAAATGAAGGCAGAATCCCAAGAGGGAGGGAGGGAGCCTCAGTTGGGAAAAGGCCAGTCTATTTGGCAGCTAATTCCAAGTCTGCTCCAATATCTGTGTGGACTTAAGATTTGGTTACTTCCCTCCATGGACTTCGTTCCTCTCACCTGCACAGGGGATGCTGTGCTACATGGCATCCAAGGCTTCCTTTACCTGTAATCATCATTGGCTCTTTAACCTGGAAATTGGTCCCCAGACATGTGGAGGCACACAGAGTGCAGGTCATGCAGAATTGAAAAGGGTTGCTAGGAAACAGAAGGGCAGTTTTCACTGTTGCGTTCCAGCCGTGGCACTTGCACCCAAGTGGTTTTTGCATGGGGTGAAGTCAGGGACAAGACCATTGGATTTTTCTCTGGGAATGGAGAAATTAGGTTTGGGCTGAAGACCTCAGAAAAGACAAAACTGTGTCTTAGAGCCCTTTACTGAGAGCTTTAGAAAGGATATTTAAAAAAAAAAACAAAAACCCGATTTCTTCATTGAATTCTCTACCTCTTAATCTAACTCTCCTGACATTGAATTATGACATCTGAAGTTCAGAAATGGGAAATGAGTTGGCCAAGGCCTCAGGACTGGGCTGCTCACCCCTCATGGGGGCACTCTCAGCAGTCAGCTTCCAGCCCAAGTAAGATGGGGGAACCTTAATAATGAGGAATGGAATGAACTGAGGAGCTTATGGCCCAGCTTAGAGGCACCTGCTAGGAGTAAATCTCTGAGAAATACTGTTCCATCATTCCCAGAAAAAATTGACGCAGAAAAAAACCCCCACAAAAATACAGAAGATGAGAATTGTCAGGGTTTATCTGTTTGTCTTTGCCCAAATGATGCAATCCCCCTTAGGCTTAGTATCAGGATTAATTTAGAATGGGAGCTCTCTAAGCAGAGACTAATATAATTCCTCTTTCTGTACAACAGTCCTGTTTTCTCTAAAGAAACAAACTTGCTTGTGAAACAATCAATGAACACAGTTACTACCTCAGTTTTCTGCAAATGTCACTGGAGTGCTCCAGAAGCCACAATTTAAGTGCTCACTAAGGTATAAATGTGTCCAGCTGTAGCCACATCACACTTTGGCAGGTTTGTAATATATTGCTGCCATATTTTTTAATCTATAAGACACTTTTTAAAATAAAAGAATGTTTATTCATTTATAAAATAAAATACTATGAACTTACATTCTGCAAACAAAATTAGCAAAGGAGAGAGGGATAAAAGAATTAAACCCCTCTTCAATTTGGAATGTGGGTTAATAAACACTTTTGTAAAATGTCCATTACTTAAATGTTACTTATTAGAATAATACAGAGAATGTAAATGTGGAGCCTAAAATATAAAAGTAGTGAAGGGTTGGGAGGAGGGGAGATAAGTAGCTATCACCTGGGGGATTTTGAAAACTATATGTACCCTTACCCCAGAGATTTCAATCCATGGTCTTGAGGTGGTATATACAGTACTACCTCAACCCACTCCAGTCCTGAGAAAAAACAGCCATTGTTACTGAAGGGAATATATTTTCCCACAAGCATCTTGGGGCAAAAAAAAAAAAAAATAGTCTTTTCAAGTTTATCAATTGAAGGGGTTTACAAGTAGCATCACTGTAGCACAAGATCGATCTGTAGCCCCATCAGGGGTGGGCAAACTTTTTGAGTCAAGGGCCACAATGGGTTCTTAAACTGGACCGGAGGGCTGGAACAAAAGCATGGATGGAGTGTTTGTGTGAACTAATATAAATTCAAAGTAAAGGAGCAGAGGGGAGAGCAAGAGAACCGGATAGAACAGCCAGATCCGGCCCGCGGGCCGTAGTTTGCCCAAGGCTGATATAGATGCTTCTCAAAACAGTGGTTGACGTGTCTGATATGTCTGAGTGAAGTAGAATTTTATTTAAAAATTAGATATCCTCATCCAGCCAGCATGGCTCAGTGGTTGAGCGTCGACCTATGAACCAGGAAGTCACAGGTCACAGTTTGATTCCCCATCAGGGCACATGCCTGGTTGCAGGCTCAATCCCCAGTAGGGGGTGTGCAGGAGGCAGCCAATCAATGATTCTCTCTCATCATTGATGTTTCTCTCTCCTCCCTTCTCTCTGAAATCAATTAAAAAATTATTTTTAAGTAATTAGATATCCTCTTTGAGGCTAGGTCTGGGTAGATCCAGGGTTTTCCCTCTTTCTGATAACAAGCAATTGTGTTAAGTTGATAGCACCAGGAAAAATAGTCTTCTAGACCTGTGACTATAAGCCTGATTCCAAGAAGCTATGAGCAGCAGGGCTCCCCTTCCATCCCACTGTGAACACACACTACATGGCTCCTGTGTTATTGGAATTTACACTTAACATGAGTTGTAAAGGACATACACAGAAAGCTCTATTTTGACCTAATGATGGGGGACCCATCATAAATTCACACTGATATTTTCCAATGGTGTTTTAACATTGCCTTATTGCAAAACTATTTGGGGGAAATTGCCCTTAGAAGCTTTATTGACAATATAAGCTCATTAAAAACATTTAATATTCAAATTTTGAGTATTGATTGCTTACCAGGTTACAAACTATTTATTTCTCCATTTCTCATGACACTTGATCCAGTAGGTCTCAAGTGGCAGTGCACAACAGAGCTTTTTATGGAGTTGTTTTGGATAGAGTAAAGGTGCTTCCCATTCCTTCTGCAGAGAGGTCTGGATTTGCAAGAAGCTAGAAGTAATCAGAACCTAAGGCTAAGGCCTATTATTAATATGCAAATCTGATCAGACTGAAGCTTAAAACAATTCCGTGATTCCACATTTCCTCTAAAACAGAATCTTAACTCTTTGCACAACATTTAAAAACCCTTCGTAATCCAGGTCCCACACATCTCTCAGGCCTCACCTGTTATTACTCTTCTCTAATGGAGATGTACTAAATGATAGGGAGTTTAAATTGTCGGTAAAGCTTCTATGGGCCATTTTCGCCAATGGGGGTTCATGAACTAGATCCACTGATGCTTCTAAGTCTGCACTAGTTCATCAGCATTTGTCAAATGAACAGACATCCACAGGATACCTCCATCAGAGTGCCTTAAATCTCCTAGCTGGTTTTTAAAAGATGATATAGGAGGACAGGAAAATCTTAACCTGGATGTATGCTAGTAGCATAAGCAAAGTCCAAGAAGGTGAGGAAACCTTAAGGTTAGTCCAGAATGGTTTCAATGTCCAGGGAACCTATTGATGGAAACTGGTCAGAGTACTATACCAAACTCATGGGTAACCGCAATTTCCACATGGGAGTCCAGGTCATTCTTCCAAGAGACTTTATATGATGCAAGAAACAGCAGAAGCTGCAACCCAGTTCTTGTAGCACCAGGAACTGAGCAAAGAAACAACAGATTATTTCCTCATCTTAAAGACTTGTTGGGAAGAAAATTATAATAAACCTTAATTATAATGAAAATTAATAGTGATAGATGCTTACTTTGTATCATGAGTATTTCTAACTACATGGCATAAATTAATTCATTTAAGCACACAAGAACTCAATGAGCTCAATACTATAACTATTCTCCCCTTTTTACATATAAGTAAACTGAGGAACAGAAAGGCAAAGTAATTTACTCAGGTTGACATAGTAAGTGACAGTTCCAGGATTTGTACCCAAACAATCTGGCTCACCGACTACATGCAATTATCTGCCAAACTCATTATAAAACTTCAAACAAAAGTATATTAACAAATAAATGAAAGTTCCACTTTCTTTTTACCCTAGCTCTCTCTGACCTTCATTTTTTGGCCAAGTTATTGGTAAAATTTTAGAATTTACTTGATTATAAAATGTATTTGATAAAAAATAAATTATGATGTTTTTTTAAATCTCTATAACTCTTTAAAATGTTACATACCATCAATATTTTTCCAGTTTGGTTTTTGATGATTTATGAGACACAGAGATTGTTTGTGAATCTGTGTTAGCTCCTGAGCGCCCCTGCTGACACCAGCATCAGCACCTCAGCAAGAACGTGCTGCTGGGCCCGCCTGCTGCACAGGCACTGCTTATCACATCATTATAACACTGCCTCTGTGTGAAAACCACTACCCAAAGGAGGAAACTTTATTAAAAGTTGATAAAGTGGTTCATTTGTGAAGTGAGGCCATGCTTTGGCAACTTAGGATTCTCTCTAAATGTGAATCCAGTAAAAATCAGAGTGCCTTTGCAAGCATGTCTGAGTTTTTGACTTGGGGGATTCCTGAAGTCTAGGAAATATTCTCTGGAACTGTCAAAGGTCGACTCTGTTGGCTTAAAGGTCTCTGTGGAGAGCCAGAGACTTAGGTTCTCATCTCAAATTTGTATTCACCCAGATCAATAGCTTTCATTTCCTGGGTGTTGATTTTCTATTTGCAAATTTCAAAAGTGCTGATTTTCTATTTGCAAATTTCAAAAGTGCTGACCTCCACAGCCCCGTTCACTGCTGCGGTTTTGGTGTCTGAGGGCACCATGAAAAGGAAAGTGCTCTCACCGACACACACAGACATCCATCCCCTAGACTGTGTCTACACACCTCTGTCCCGGTTTTGGTTTACTTTTGCTTTCAGTGTCCCACGGCTTCTTTTGGCTTTGCTGTACTTACAGATCCAAGGGGATGGAGGCAGTGTCCCCTGCAGGGTCTGTTTTTTAGTCCGTTAGCAAACAGTTATTGACTCCCTGTTCCTGCCAAGAGTCGGGTGAGGCTCTGAGGCTGTTGGGATGACCAATACACGGTCCCTGCCCTCCTGGACTCAGTCGAGGGCAGTGTAGTGTTGCCATTGTTTACAGCCTTGAAACAATCGCACCTTCACTGCGCGACATCCTATCCGTCAACTCTTGGCTGGTTCTCTTGCTCCAATTCCTGCCCTCTTCTTCTCTCACCCACAGTTGTCCAGAGGTAAAGTTTCTTCAATTTATAGACAAATGGAATTTTTCTACTTCCCTTTTTATTATTGATGTTTAACTTAATTGCGTTGTCTTGAGAGAATGTAGTCTGTATGGTTTCAATCATTTGACATTTTCTGAGGCTACAGTTCTTCTTTCTTTATTGTCCTTTTCTGTATTTAGTTTTTAAACATTTATATTGAATCTATTTAGAGAGATACTATACTATTATAATTAAAGCCTCAGATTCTAGAACCAGATCTGGATTTTAAGCTCAGCTGTGCCAGTTACAGGCTTCTAAATTACACAGATGAAGAACAAATTAGTGGTTGCCAGGGGTTAGTGATGAAGGGCGGGGGAGAGGATGGCTATGAAAGGGTAGCTTGAGGGAGTTTTCTGGGAAGGGGATAGTTGTGTATCTTGGTTGTGATAGTGGCTCTATGAACCTAAACACACACACCACACACACACACACACAAATTGGTACATGTAAAACTGGTGAAATCTGAATAAGATTTGTGGATTACATCAACTGCATCAACTTCCTGGCCTTTTTTTTAAAGTATGTTTTTATTGATCTTCAGAGAGACAGAAAGGAAGAAGGATAGAGAGATAGAAACATCAATGAGAGAGAAGCATCATCAATTGGCTGCCTCCTGCACACCCCCTACAGGGGATCAAGCCTGCAACCTGAGCATGTGCCTTGACTGGGAATTGAACTGGTGACCTCTTGGTTCCTGGGTCGACACTCAACCACTGAGCCACGCCACTTCCTGGCTTTGATATTGTGTTATAATTATGTAAGATGTTATCCCTGGTGGAAACTGGTCAGGGAAGGGTACACAAGACCTCTCTGTACTATTTTTGTAATTTCCTGAGAACCTATAATTACTTAAAAATCAAAAGGTGTTTTGTTTTTGTTTTTAAAAGATCCTGGAACATTGTGAGCATTCAAGCAATGTTACTTAGTATTATTTTGTCATAGCTCTCTTTCAAGTTTTTCTGCATTTAATATATATTAATTTTGAAAGTACATAAACAGCCATACATGTTATTTTTTAAAAAACATTGTACCTCAACAAAGTTACTGTTAAATATATAGGAACTTTGCGCCCCTTGTGCACTGTTAGGTTAGTTTTTGATAACTAGTGTCATTTTGTATGCCCCCTTTGAGTTGTGATAATATCTGGAAGCAGGTATAAGGAAGCCCCAAATCCTGGGTCTGGGAATGTTGGTCACCTGGATGCAGGAAACTCTGGAAAGAGTAGCTGAGAAATTGCCTCCAGCATTGCCTCCAACTCTGGTTTTGATGAGTGATTTCTATTCCCAGGACTCCTAGTGAGAGCAATCACCCATCCTGTCTCCCAATTAGTTACTTAGGCAAGAAAAGCCACTATTGCGGTTTCCAGAGGGGCCTTTGAGACCATCCTGTGCAGCCTTTCATTTATAGTCAGAAACTGAAGGCCAGGGAAAGGAAGCTTCCTGCCCAAGGCCAGTTACCTTGAATCCACGCCAGAGCTATTTGTGAGATGGGGGCCCTGGCCAGCAGTGGGGCCCTGGCCAGCAGTGATTGGATGATGCCTCCCCGCAACAACTACTCAGGGTCACTGAGTATGATCGTGAGAGGAAAGCTCAGGGGGCACTCCTCCTCCCTGCAGACATGGAAGGGGAGCAGAGAGGTGCCCATGGTGCAGCCAGTCCACACCTGGTACCAGGCATCCAGAGCTCAGGGCAACACTGTGACATAGATGGCAGCTGCAGGACATGCCCTGGAGGCTTCCTCTCTACATTCAGAATTTGAGATTTTTAAAAATATGTATGTTTTTAATGATTTTGAGAGAGAGAGGAAGGGAGAGGGATAGAGAGTTAGCAACATCAGTGAGAGAGAAACACCATCAATTGGCCTCCTGCATGCTCCCTGCTAGGGATCAAGCCCGCAACCCTGGCTTGTTCTCTGACCTGGAGTCTAACCGGTGACCTCTTGGTTCCTGGGTCGACGCTCAACCACTGAGCCACCGGGCAGAATTTGAAATTTTGACTAAAAGAGAATCTCAGTTCTGAAATCCTAAACTTTCTTCATAGACTATGTTGCTCAGTTAAAAAGCTGTGTCCTGGGTGCATGAAGATAGGGGCATCTTTTTGTTCAGTCATCTGGGCTATTTGAGCTCCTCACTGCAAGTCATTCCCATCCCTGCCACTCACTAGCCCTGCATGCCTAGCCTCTCCTCTCTGAATCTGTTTCTTCATCCACCAAGTGAGATTTTCACTTCCTTAACTGGCAAGATTGTGGTTCCGATTAGGTGAGCTCTTGGCAATGAAAGCCACTGTTGTCTGTAACGTTAGTTACACTTGTTACCATCATCTCACAAACTCCTGCCTCCCTCTAGAGTTCTCTTCTGGATTGGCCTTTTTTGCCTGAGAATTGAGATATGACCTCCCCCCCCCCCCCCTCGTTTCCAAGGAAAACTGCAAACCTGAAACTCAAAGAAATGACTTTTTTAAAAAATATATATTTCTTTATTGATTTCAGAGAGGACGGGAGAAGGAGAGAGAGAGAGATAGAAACATCAATGATGAGAGAGAATCATTGAGCGGCCGCCTCCTGCACGCCCCCTACTGGGGATCAAGCCCGCAACCCAGGCATGTGCCCTTGGCCGGAATCGAACCTGGGACCCTTCAGTCCACAGGCTGACGCTCTATCCACTGAGCCAAACTGGCCAGGGCTCAAAGAAATGACTTTTAGAGTGGAAATTTACACACCCAAGTAGGTCTCGGAAGGAGAGGTTTTGGCGCTAGAGGGCCTCAAATCACATCCCATAAAGCCACTAGCCAATTCCGTTGGATGGCTTCACCAAGACGAAGAAGAGGGTTATAAGAAGGGAACAGGCACAAAGGCATAGAACGCTAACTAGAAAAAAAGAACAAACAAAACCAAAAAAACAGCACTGACCCCATTTACACCACCTTGCTTCCCTGGAATCAGATACTAGTAAAGTGGCACCTTAGCCATCACTGCTTGGCCTACCCTGCCACCTTGTGGCCGTATCCTAGACTGCACTAGGAGAACTGCCTCCTAAAACCTAGGTGCCAGAGGAGCAATAAAACCAAATGGATCCCTAAAGCACACACTCACTCTTTCACTGCTTCTTTCAACAAACCTGTACAGATGGTTTCCAGGATGAGAAAATTCATGGACGGTTGATATTGAAGGACTTCCTGGTTAGGGGTGGTGGGGCAGAGTCAGAGAAAAAGGACATGTTGAGTGGCGGTGTGGTGTGTACGAAGACACTGGTATGTTTGGGAAAGGATGCATTTCTCCATGTGACTTAATGTTAGGGAACACCAGGTGGAAGTAGTGGCAGCAGGGACAAAGTACAAAGAAGAGGTGAGGATGGTGCCACTTTCTGAGAGCATGTCACCAGCCCCCCTCCCTCAAACAATTTCTGTCATAGGTTGAATTGTACATCCCCCCAAAATCCGTATGTTGAAGTCCTAACCCCCATACCTGAGAATATGACCTGGTTTGGAAATAGGGTGGTTGTAGGTATCATCGGTGAAGATGAGGTCATCAGGGCAGGCTCTACTCCAATTTGATTGGGATCCATATAAAAGGGGGAAGTTTGGACACACAGGGAGAACACCATGTGAAGATGCAGACAGATATCCAGGTGATGCTTCTACAAGCGAAGGATTGTGAGCAAGCCGCCAGACGCTAGGGGAGAAGACTGTACTAGGATTCTTCCTCACAGCCCTCAGGAGGAACTAAAGGTGGACACCTTGATCTGACTTCTGGCCTTTAGAACTGCGAGACAATACATTTCTGTTGTTGGAGTCACTCCACTAGTGGCAGCCCTAGCAAACCAAACCACCTGCAGAGAGATGGCTCCCATCAGCCAAGTCAAGGAGGGCCACTCTATCTTGACAGAAGAGGCACTGCAGCTCCACAGAAGGGAAGGGAGACCCTTGAAAGCCCTGAGAAGGCTTCTGCCTGGTAAATCTTCAAAAAACAACTTGCCATTCTGAGCACGCCCCTCACAAAGCCCCTGAATCCTCAGAAATGCCATTTATCAGCTGTAACGTTGTAACTCTGTGTTTCTTTGAGATCCTGCTTCCATATTTGTCCATGTTTGGTTTTCCCAACTTGACTTCCACACCTTGAAGAATGGGACAATGTTACAAGCCAAAGTGGGAGTCAGGAGACCTCTTCCAAAGATGTTCTTGGTGTGACCTTTTAAGAGTGTCCCTTTCCCCTCTAGCATGGTTTCTTCACTTGTAGAATAGAATCATCATCACTAAGGCCCCTCCAGTTGTAATATTTGGCTCTGACCCTAAGCCTGCTTGTTACTCACTAACCTGCCTGCTTGATGTGCAAAAGGCAGGGAGAGTTCCAGGGAGTTCATCTCTGAGAAGTGCTGAGAAGTCTGTCACTGCTGTTGAATGAGTCAGACTCACTTACTAAGAGGTTAACCCTGGGGCTTAGGAAGTATTATAATAGTTCAGGCCTCCAAGATCCCTGGGTCCCCTTCCCAGACTGCAAAGCCCTCCTGCCTCAGCACCTGTATTTCTAGAATGCCACTTCCTTAGCAATCACTGAGGCTTTCTTCTCCTTCACTGAAGGTGCATGGCCCTGGATACTGGATCATGTACGCTCATAGGGGACTGGGCTCCTGTATGCCTCTTAGAAGCTTCCTGCAGTTGCTTTGGGGCTTGGAGGAGCATTGTCTTTCCAAGTGGTTACGGTATTTGGGGTAGAGCACTTTTTGGGTCTTACCTGGGAGGGATCACAGCATACCTCAGCCTTTATTAGCAAGAGCCTAGAGAAATTTCAGAGTATATAAGGGTCTTCCCAGTGGCAGACACCCCAAAGACCTGGACACCTGAGTAAACTGTGCTGTTTGGTTCCAGAAACAGATACTCACATAGACCAGGCCAACTATGGTGTAGGAATAGAGGCAGGGACCTTATTATGAAGAGGTTATAAGATGAATGGAATCTTCTAGAAACCAAAGACCAGACAGAATCCCCCAATCAATGACAAGCTTCCTAGAACTTGATACTAGAAGGTCACCCTTGTCCCAAGCCTCCTCCTCCTCAGGGGACCTCACTCCAATGCCCTGCCATTAATGCGATCCCCCACTCTCCACGGGTCAGCTTCTCTGTGCTTCTCTGCCCTATTCTCATTCTCTTAGCGTTTTCCAAAATGCCTCTGGTAGAATACAAAACAATTTTGAGAAGGCACATGAATGAACATTTTTATTTTGAATGCTATTTAATTTATACTTGGGGAAAATATATCTAAAATGTGAGTTGATTGAAAGAAAAATAGTGTATATATATATTTTTTTTCAAGGTGAGATGCTATAGCAAAATCATGAAGATGGATGACAAGTGAATGAAATTTGAGAAACACTGGGCTGGCTGGTGGTTCTATGTTTCAGGACAAATTCCCAGGACCATCTTGGTGACCCAACTTATTAGCATCCCCTACTTAGGCAACACTTTACATACCACACATAACAGGCCACAGACGTGCCTGTGGTTGGTTGGCCTTGAATGCAGTGTCCATCCTTAGACAAATTATTGGTCAGGGGAGTGGTCACATGATATGGGATATGGCTGCCCAAGTTCTGACTCCAACAGGAACTGAGACAAAGTTTCTGGTGGAGCAGCTTCTGTGGGCAGGTGCAGTGTGATGTGTTTTTATGGGCCCCTGGTTCAATTGTAACTCTTGGGCACTGTCTCTATCCTGGAGTTTCTGAGGTGGGCGTACTGTAACCACTTGGAAAGACAATGCTCCTCGAAGTCCCTGCCCCACCTCAGAGTGGCACAGAGAGAGGAATGGGAACCCAGATTCCAAAGACCCTTATATACTCTTAAATTGAGTCTAGGCTCTTGATAGTAAAGGCTGAGGTATGCTGTGATCCCTCCCAGGTAAGACCCAAAAAGTGCTCTACCCCAAATACTGTAACCACTTGGAAAGACAATACTCCTCCAAGCCCTGCTCTGCTTTGAAGGGTGACTTTGAGAATTAATGTGATCATTGATGCAAAAGTGCTTTGAATATCATAACCACCTCACAAATGCAAGATGTTATTATCACTGCTTAACACATTGCTATGAGTGTCACAGAGAGAGGAATGGGAACCCAGATTCCAAAGATAGCCCATTTTCCTCAAGAAAAAAAAAATGATGGAAGTTTCACCAACAACCAGTTGTGTGAACTCAGACTAGTTAGCCACTACTTGGCTGGGTAACCTCTGCCAAGTCCCTGCCTCAGTTTCCTTATATCTGAAATGGGAGCATTTGCATCTGTTCTTCCTTGTCTCAGATTGGAGTGAGGAGCAGAAGCCCACCCTCCACCCTCTGTCCCAGGACACTGGGTGAGGACAGTGGGCAAGTTCTTGCATGTCTCCTGTCTCAGTCCTTTCATGGGTAGATGACAGACTTGAATTAGGTGATCCTTATCATCCCCCATCCTTTCCAGCTTCTAAGCTGCTCTGCTTGATTCCAATCACCCCTCTTCCCTGGGTCTACCCTCCAACCACCACCCTGGTCCTGAGAAACCTTCCCCTTAAAAATCCCACAAAACAGAGAAGGACCTCAGGCGCCGTTGTTTCGAAAGTTATGTGTTTGTGAAATGTTGCATTCACGTCAAGCTTTTGTAATAAAAATTCCCTATTCCCTTTGCCCTAGCTTATCTGTTTAGAGATGTTTGCTTTTTACTTGTTATTGATCGTCAATTGGCTACAGTTACTCACTCTTTGATCTTCCCTTTTATTTGAACTTGAAGCCACCCACACTGTCTGCCTGGGCCCCCTAGTCTCTTTATTAAACAGTAATGATATATAAACAAACTCCTAGCCCCTCAGGGAACCAAGGGGCTCTGGGGCCAGCCTCCCTCGGGCCTGTGAATTGTCATTCCTGAAGCTGTCTGTTTTGTAAGTTCTTTTGCCAAGTTTCTATGGGAGCAGAGGGATCACTTTCTCCCTTTTCAAAGAGCAGGGTGAGCTGAGGCCTCAAGCTGGCAAGTCCTTTAAAGTCATTTTCAAAGGAAACCTGAGCTGGAAGGCCATGTGGCTGGCAGAGGGTAGTGTGACTTTCGGAGGCTCTCTCTGGGGCTTTGGGTGGTCAGCTCCCGGGAGCTTCCGAGCACGTGCTCAGGGCCTGCTGCAAAGGCACTGCCAGGACACACCATCCTGCCACCGGAAAGGCTCTGCTTCATGTCCCTGCCCTGTGGTCAGGGGGGTGTACAGACTTTCTCCTCTGGGCCAGGGGCCAGGACTACACTGGTCCTCACTATTCTTAGGCCTCGTCAATCAAACTTGGGGTTTTTTGAGGTAAAGTAAAACTAAGTTGAATTTATGTCTGAATCATGACATGGTAAGTAATCTAGATAATCCAATCCCCTCACGGGCAGGCTGGGAGAGGGACCCAGAGGATAATGATTGTCCCCCACACATGGGAGGAGATGGCTGACCTCCACCACAGAGTTCTTTGGACATGGACCATTCCTGCAGTGATGGAGGTTTGCTTGCCTAGCAGCCATTCATAAAGGTTCCAAGTCTATAGATGTTTGCCCACCGCTCAGCAGATACCAGAAAGACACCAATGCTGAGAGATGTATGACTGGGGCCAGAGGCCTTCATACCATCCTCTAGTCTAGACCCAAGCAGAGTTGTTTATGAAGCCAGGAGGCAAGATGAAACCTCTTGCATCCCAGAATGGGCAAATTCTCCAAGCCCGGAGGAGGAATGGACTCACATACACTTGTGTCAAAAGGGCTAGAACTGAAGTCATCAAAAGCTCAGCCTAGAACCCTGAGTGGAAAACAAACAACAAAAAAACACAGAGGAGGGAACCAGCCAGAAAGATAGGTGAGAGATCCATCCAAAATCCCCCACCAAAGCTCACAACCAGGGTCTGGAGTCTGTGATCCTTCCTGGGGCTGGGAGATGGAGCCCCGGCCTCGGTTCCTACACTCCCCATGCCTGTGGCCGTGAGCACTCCCCACTATGTTAAGAGCAGAGGAAACCAGACCCATTTAAGTCCCGATTCCAACACAAAGAAAGACCCCTGAACAAGGCGACTCGACTTTTCAACATTTTATTCTTGTATTTGTACAGCTATATGTTACATCGCGGTAATGCAGTTTAGACACAGCCAAACCCTGTCTCCGGAGCAGTTCTAACACAAGCATGACGCAGAATGTGATGGATGAGACAAACATTCCCAAAGAGGCTGTTAGCGACAACTTCCAGTCCCTGTGTCTGCCTACACTCCAGAAAGGGATGGAGCGCTCGCCCATCCATCATTGAAAACTTCCATGAAAAAGGCACCGTAGGACACGTTGTATAGGTATATACAAACCAGAAACTAGAACAAAACTACACATTTTTCCTTCCGCAGCTTTTTTTGTTCTTTTTTTTTTTAATACACACTTGTAAATTGTAAACCTTCACTTGCAAAAAAATACAAATACACTGAGGCATTTTAGACAAAATATTTTCTTACTTAAACAGATGCAATACTTAAAATATTCTCTTAAGTGCTCTTTCTCAATAAAGATTCTCAGATCCGTGTCTGCCTGCAGATACAAAATCGAGCCTTTAACGCAATGTCATATTTTTAATATATCTTTTTTAGGTTTATATATATTTATTATATATATATATTTATATATTTACAACTCTGCCATATATTCCTTCACCTTTGGTTAAAAAAATTAAAGCCCTCTGTTTGATAACATACCGAAGTCTCTTCTTTTAAAAGAAAGCACATTTACATACAAAAGAAACATCTGTTCCCACAAAACATATACATTCCTCATTTTGCAGACAAAGTCAAGTCAGAGCTTTTGCATACTCTCCCACTTTGATGTACAAAATGATTCTGCTTTTTGCTGACATGGTTCGCCTTGCACATAGGAGAAGAAGCAATATTATTTTCTTAATGTTGGATGGCAGTGGGGGAAGGGGAGCTGCCTTGGCTCCCGGTCCCCACGCCCCCCGCCCCCCACCCCCCATTCCCAGCTATGATTTGTACTAGTTGATGAAAGAGGCACTACATCATGGGATGAATGCTGTAAAATGTTACAGTATCCTTTGGGTAGATTCTGAGAAGGGGCTCGAATGGAAAGCGTCAACACTCCATGCTTCAGCAGGCCTTGGGCAGCTCCGGGGGCAGGTCGGTGGCTGACACACGGTATTGCACCTTGGTGTTGGTGATGGCGCCGTGCTTCTGGCGCAAGTGAAGACGCAGCTGGCTTTTGTGACGGAAATGCAGGTTACACTTCTCGCACTGAAGGAGAACCAGAGGTAAACTGTTAGCTGTCATCGACCCAGGAAACATGTCATTGTTCAAAGACCCAGAGAAGGAGCTTCGCCCTGTTTCCCTGTGAGCCATCCAGCAGCTGTTTCCTCTTAGTGGCCAGGTTAGGAGCCCACCTGAATCTGGGATCCTGTTAAGGGACCAGTACCACTTTGTGCAAATGTCCCTTTCCTGCTTTCCAAAACGTTGCTCATACTTTTCTCCTGCTTAAGCTGTATTTCCCACAAGTTCAAGTCTTATCCAAAAATGCAGCTCAGATGAAAACTCCCCCAATTATTGAGTCCCTCAATCTCTCTAGAATGAAAAGAATCCCTATTCCCATTGAACCCCTGTAAGATTTCTAGCCTTGTCTTATTAGGTGGGAAATGCTTCGAGGGCAGTGAGCACTCCTTACTAAACTTCATAATCTTCTTAGTATCTAGTAGAATATACTTCTTAGGCAATTATACATTAAATCTGAACACATTTGGACAAATGGACTGAATCATGAAAATTAATGAGTCTAAGGATATGCCTTAAAAATGCAGTTAGACTCCTTCTTAGTGTATACACTTTCAGTAAGCTACCAAGGCATCCCCAAGTAGAGCTGTTTCTTACTTTGATTCAATGAATGGATGCTAATAGTTTTAATTGAAGAGTTACTTAAAAGTAAAATGAATGATTCTATGGGGTAACCTGAATATAATTCTCGAAGAGAAAAAGGGCAACTTAGGTAAAAAGTAAGAAAATCCAAATAAAGTATGGACTTTAGTTTGCAATAACGTATCAATATGGGTTCATTAGTTGTAACAAAGGTATCATACTGACGTAAGACATTAACAACAGGGGAAACTGGGTGCACATAGGGGCTCTCTGCACCTCCTTTGCAACTTTTCAATAAATGTAAAACCATTCTAACTAAAAGTGTAATAAAATGTGTTCATTTAGAGAACATGTCTTAAAGTAAAAATGGAAATACATTTAGAGAAATAAAAAAATCAAATGGGCTGGACAGTGAGTAGAAAGAGCCCTGGTCTTGGGAGAAATGGGACCCATCCATGCCCCCCTCCGCTGTGTGCCCTGGGTGCATCATTTCTCTCTCTGGGCCTTGGCTGTCCCTCTGTATGGAACTGAATCAATACACTAGCAGGTCACTCCTAACTCAGACATCCTGTGCATCTAAACTTCTAGAGGATAATTATAATAGCAAATAGTTATTTTCCTCTTACTACATGTCAACCGCTCTGCACACTTTAACAAATTCATTAACTTAATATAACTCTATATGGTAGGTCCTCTTATGGGCTCAATTTATAGGTGATAAAATTAAGGTACTGAGAGAATAACTAATACACCCAAGAATAAATAGCAAGTAAAAAGATATTCACTCAAGGATTGATAAACAAAACAATGAAAATAACTCCATTTTGCTGCTAACATTTGTGATATGGGTTAACCATTCATCAATTCGTTCTTGTGCTCATCACTAACTAGAGTAATGCCATATTCTCCTTTCAGATTAAATGGAAACTAGAAAGATAAAAGAGGCTGCTGTCTCAATACTGCCCTGCAGGGCCGCAGAACCTCAGTGACTGAAAGAGCACAATGTGAAAACCGTTCTTCTACAGCATCCTCATCATTTCACAGAAAAAGAAAACTGTGGAACAGGGAGAAAGGCAGGGCTTGCCCAAGGCCAGAATAAGAACCGAGATATCTCAGCCTGCCTGTCCAGTGTCTTCCCCTCCATAGCAGAGATCTGCAAACTATTCCTCTGTGGAGCCAGACAGTAAATATTTTAGGTTTCGTGGGATATTTTACATTCTCTGACACAACCACTCAGCTCTGCTGCTGTGTTGTCAAAAGTAGCCACAGACAATCCATAAACAAGTAAGCAAGGCTGTGTTCCAATAAAACTTTGCTTATGGACTTTGAAATTTAAATTTTATAAAATTTGCACATATCACAAAATATTGTTCTTTTTATTTTTTTACACACTTGAGTGTATAAAAACCATTCTTAGCTCATGGAATGTTAAAAAAAAAATTAGTCTATAAGCCATTAATCTGCAGAGTCCATGCCGTGGAACACCATGATTCTGATGGGCCAATCATGGCTTCTGGCTGCTGGCCACCTGTTCCTTTCCTTCTTGAAATGTTCTTTTCTCTGTTTTATTTTATGTCACCACATTCTTCTACTCCTAGTGCTATGGTTGGCTGTTCCTTCTCAAACTCCTTAGCTCATCTTCAGTAGACAACAAGCCCAGCACTGAGGCATGCTGTAAGCACTCAATAAGCATTTTGGAATGAATAAATGAATGACTCTATCATTTATGTATTCATAATTCAGACCTCTTTACTAAGGCCCAGATCACTAAATCCAATACCCCCACTTTAAAGATCAGCAAACTGAGACCCAGGCCAAGGTCAATCAGGTATCTTTGAAAATCAGGCCCAAATCCACGCCTATGATCGTAAGTCCAGTGACCATCCCACTGTGCACTTGAGACAGGAGCAAACAGTTCTGCTGCCCTGCCACTCCATATCCCTGTCCCTCCCAGGTCAACCAGCAGCCACAAAGGCTCCCTTACATGGTAAGGTTTCTCTCCCGTGTGGATTCGCAGGTGGCTCTTTAGAGTCTGAAGATGCCGGAAACGGGTGCCACAGATTTCACACGGATAGGGCTTCTCACCAGTATGGATAAGCACGTGGGCACGGAGGTGAGCCACCTGGACAGAAGAGCAAAGCGTGAGAGGCTCTGTCGGGGTGAGCTGCACACCCCTGGGCAGCCACGTGCACAGGCTGAGGGGCCCTTTCCCCATTCCCCGGCTCACCTGTACAAATCTGGCTCCGCAGGTTTCACATTTGTAGGGCTTCTCTCCAGAGTGAATTCGAGTGTGGGTTTTCAGGTTCGCCGGTCGGTTGAACTGGGCCCCACAGATGTTACAACGATAGGGTTTCTCACCTATTACCAAGGGAAAAGGAAAAAGGATAGCTATATTCAATGGAGGTCAACATAGTCCCTGGCTTTTGGATTTCAACGCAAGCTGCCCTTCCCAGGGCTGTTTCGACTTTCTGTCCCTTGGAAGGTGTCAAAGAGAGGATGCAGGGGCCTGCCTCCCCTCCCCCCATACACACAACAGCACCCCTTGATCACAGTTTAAAAGCATGGAGGAGTAGAAACAATACTGATTGTGGAACAGGGATAGAGTGAGGTTCCAGGAAGCCCTGGAATCAGCTTTGTCATCAGGATCATCTAACAGTGGGACCCAGAAAAGTCACTCTCTTTCTCTGGGCCTCAGTTTCCCTCTCTAGAACCTGAGGGGCGAATGTTGATGGCTTAGAAAGGCTCTTCTAGCTCTTCGTTTGGATAAAACTGGTTCAGTAGTCAACCCACTCAGCAGGGAGATACCATCAGGCTGTTCTGGTTTCTTTCAGAACAAACATGCTTTTCCGCTTGTGGCAACTACAGCTGGATTCCATTTGCAAAGGAGGTGGGGCCTGAGTTGGATTAGATGTTCAGACAGAGAAAACCAATAGAGGGCTGTGCCTACCTTCATGGAAAGTTTCTGGGATAAAGGATCCATTTAAAATACCAAGAGAGAGTCAACTTTGGACAACAATCAGGTTATTAGAAGCTACCTAGTAAAGGAATGTGAGTTGATAAGGAATAGGCCCTTAGAGGAAATCAAGAGGCCTTTAGTTTTTTTTCTGGCTTTGCAAAAACCAAATCTACTTCGTGTCTCTCAGCCTTAGTTTCTCCTCCTCAACAGTGGGAAACTGTCTCTAGCGAAAGAAGAGAAGCAAAACAGAGCAGCTCGGAGGAAAGACGAAGGGTCCATGGAGTGGACCAGCCACTAAGCAAAGATGTGACAGGGCTAGAGCCCTCATTCAGGCCAGGATAAGGCCTGCTCTCTGCCTCACCCCACCGGTACCAAGCCCCCAGACTGCTTTCTCTGGAATCCTCTCCCTTTCCTGATCCCAGTAACATCAGCAAGCTCAGGTGGGGTGGGGCAGGGCCATACCTGTATGGACCGTCTTGTGGCTGGCAAGGTTGCCCTTGTAGCGGAAAGAGGCCTGGCAGCGGTCACACTTGTAGGGTTTGTCACTGTGGGTCTGCAGCGTGTGCCTCTTGAGTGAGGCCTCCTCAGAGAAGCGGCAGTCACACTCATTGCAGAAGAAGGCCCCATTCTCTGTCAAAGGGTGGGAGGGGACACTATCATCAGTGAGAGCAAGAGAGATGGGGCTCCAAGGCCCCTCACCTCCATAGCTACCCCAGTGCCCCTGCCCACCCAACATACATGGGAGCCCAGAGCAAAGGGCCTGTGGAGATTTTCTTTTTCTTAGCATTTAGAGTCTCAGTCATGAAGGAGAAAGGACACATTTGAATATTAAGGTACAGAAGGAAGCTCGAACCAGCAGGTACCCCTATGGCCCACAGCAGCTTGAGGAAAGTACCTCAGGGCTCTCCCTTTTCTGGAGAGTGCTGAGAACTGGCTGCTCTTATCAGTTCATAGTTTTATTTGTATTCATTCACAGACGCCCTTGGCAAGGCCCTTCAGGTCCCTGAGCCTCTGTCTGTGTCTCTATCTCCAAAATCAGGATAATAAACCCCTGTCCTACCTGCTTCATAGGAGCACCTGACATAACAAAAGCAGCATAGGAATGTAAGATTAAATCAAATGCAATGATACTTTGAAGTCATTGGGAAGATGAATGACAAACACAGTCACCCTTGCACCAATCTGCATTTCATGTCTCCCAAAGATTTGTGAGACTGGGAGACTACAGATGATGGTGGGAGTAGAAATAGAGGCCCAGAGAGAAGGAGCTCGAGTGCAGAACAAAGGCAAATGGCCAGGGGGACAGCCCTTGCTCTCTTAACTATAGGTCCACAAGCCTGTGCACCAAACCTCTCAGTGTAAATAATCTATTTTTTCTTTGTTTTTAACAATTTGAAAATAACACCTCTGGTGGCTCAGCCCTGATTCGATATGTCTGTGCTATATTATGGGAGCCAGAGCTGCAGGAAGACATAGACTTTTTCATCTGGTAAAAACTGGGGATGTCAAACACAGACTATTCAGAAACTTCAATTTAATAATTCTGTTCAACTAATCTAGTTCAGCTAACATTTACTGAGTACCCACTCTGCTCTAGAGACTCCCTAGGACCTATGGGAGATGCAGGAGTGAATCAGTTCAGATGCTTCCTCTCTGGAATGGACAACCCAGCAGGTGCACTAACATGCCCATAGATCCTGCACCGGCAGTTTAGGTCCAGAGGGGCTGAGAAAGCGCTGGGAGTTATAGCCCCGCAAGCTTCTTTTTTCTGGAATGAAGCTACAAAGTCTGTTTGATAATTCTCTGTTATCCAAGATTAACTCTAACACTCCATCTTCTGCTTTGGTCAACCTAGTTCCCTACAAGGTCAAGAGTGGAGCGACCAGCTGGTGCCAATGGACTTCATCAGGAATTTCTCCCAATCAGTGACAACAGCGTAAATACTAGTACAATAGAACACAAACCCTACAAAGCAGAGGCAGGGGCGGGCCTTCTCCCTGGCCGGAGCGGGCAGAGGGTGGGACTCACCACAGCTGGAATCCGAGTACTCAGAGTGGGTCTCTCCCATCTCCTCCGGGAACGTGGGGCCCGTGGTGTGGAGGCACATCTCCGTGTGCTGTGGGGACTGAGAGCCACAGGACGTGCACTTCGGGGGGTGCAGGTAGAGGGGTGAGTGGCTCTCACTGCTGCTGCTGCGGGGGGAGCCTGCCAGAGACCTGTGGGAGGAAGAACAGAGCTTCAGCCGCTGAAGCAGAGGGGAGCCCTCCCCCAGTCCCCACTCCTGGACCTAGTTTCTTTCCCACAGTACAGAGGAGGGAATTCCCTGGCTTTCTATGGAAAAATTGCCTTCCTTACTTAGGCTAATTCAATCAATAGGCACTTGTCCCACTCCTCTGATATGCTCCACATCAGTCAAGAAAGGAGCATAGCCCCTGCATCCCTCAGAAGTGACCCTGGAACTCTGTCGGGTAACCCGAGCCCAGGCCTAGACTGCCACTGCACTCACCTGTTGACAATGTTATTGAGCCGGCTGGCCTGTGGGATGGTGGAGTCCTCCCCACTGGCACTGAGCTTAGCTGTGGACTGGAGGTCAAGGTTCTCCGGCTCCATGGGCGGCTGGCAGGCCGGTGGGGCAGGGTAGGCTCGAGGGGAAAGGCGTCCCAGCTCGGCCTGCTCGGGCTCCTCGGGTTTGGCATTCTGGTTGAGGCTATTGAGCACAATAAACTTGTATTTCTTCCAGTTGCAGGCTTTGGGGTCGGTGGGGCTTTTGGCTGGAGGGGAGCCAGAGGTCTGAAGGATGCAGGCATTCTTGCTGCTGCAGGACTCTGTGGGCGAGTTGGGCTGGCAGTCGGACTTCTGAGGACTCTGGGGACTAACCAGACCCTTCCGGTTTAGGGGTGCATTGGGGGGCTCGAAGTGCAGGGCAATTTCATCCTCTGAGGAGGGTCTCTCTTCCTCCTTGCCAGCCTTGTCACAGGGGAAGTATGGGACATTCCGGGCCGAGGGGGCAGCTGGCTTGGGGCCCTCAGCCACACTGTAGTGCATGTCACTCCGTGCCTCTTCTGGGGCCACCTCCTTGGGTGAGTAGATGTTGCTGTGGCACACACTGGGGGGTATCTCCATGGCCACCCGGCTGTACTCCCCAGGGATTGGCCTGGCACTATCGCAAGGGAGGGCCCGCTCCTTGGGGAAGGGGTTGGCCACAGGCATCCGGGCATCCCGCAGCTCCTCATCGGAGAAGAGGAAGCTGCTGATGGGGAGGTGGCTGTACATGGGATAAGAGGCTGGCGGTGTGGACAGGCCACTGTACAGGCTGGGGGCAAAGGCTCTGCTCTCACACCCAGGGGGGTTTCTCAGTGGCAGGTTGTTCTCCACCACCTCACGGCCCCGATAGGCCATGATGTCTTGGGGCATCAGCATCCGGCTATTCAGATACTCTTCACGGGGAGGCTTGATGGCAGGAACCATCTCTGCTTCACTGCAGGAGAAAGCAAGAGAAGACACCGGCCTCCAAATTAGAACTACTAAACAGATGACCTTCCAAGTGCCATTGTCTGTGCAATCACAGTTGTGCTTGGGCCAGCTAGACATAGGAAATATGGCTTTGAAGTAGGGAAACACTTGCAATTACAAGGCACTAATGCTTGAAGTCTAGCAATCTAGCCCACAGTTGGGTA
The DNA here is from genome assembly GCF_963455305.1 of Plecotus auritus. NCBI lineage: Eukaryota > Metazoa > Chordata > Mammalia > Chiroptera > Vespertilionidae > Plecotus > Plecotus auritus. The sequence continues at coordinate 181,697,612 of NC_137771.1, read as the reverse complement.
AATAGGCCCAGAGAAGAGAAGTTACCCATACAATCTGAGCCTGTTTAAGTCACATACATGTGTAGGAATGTGAATCTGCAATTATTTGGATTATTATGGAATGTAAAGCTTTCAGAGCCCTTATCTCAGTTCACCCAGGCAAAGTCCTGCAAGGAAGGGAAGGCAGGTATTACTGTCTCCATTTTATACACATGGAAACTGAGGCTCAGGGAGGGAAGAATTCATAGTCCTGGTGCCACATGTGCAGAGGGTCATAGACAAACTGGTGCCCTGTGGAGAAAAGGACTCGAGGCATAGGTAAGTGGACTTTGGAAAATAGGTGGCCTTGCTTGTGCAGGAAGCCCTCACTATGAAACAGCCAGAGCTGGCTTCCAATCCCAGCTGAGCCACTTAGCAGCTGTGTGACCTGGAGCAAGTTACTTAACCGCTCCAAGCATAGGGCCTGACCTAGAGAAAGCACTCAGAAATGATGGCTCTGATGATCTTGCCACCATTATCACCCGCAGGAGACGAAGAGTTCTGGCTGTATATACTGGAAGGGACACTATGTGGGCAAAATATAGGCCAACTCAAACATGATCACAGAGCTAGAACCAATGAGTGAAGATTAGGGACTCCATTTCACCTCGCCATAAAGAGGAGCTTTCTGACTGTCTAAGGTAGACTGCGTGGCTCTGGGAATGCTGCGTTCCCAGCTCCTGGTGGGGTTCAAACAGAGGCTAGGAACCCTTCTGTTTGACAAGGGTTGCAATTACCCCAGAGCAGTGAATCAAATGGTCCTAAACAAAGCTCCTCCCTTCTTTGGCTCTCAGATTCCTCACCTTTACATAACGGTATGTCTTCCTAGCCCTTGGATAGGGAGTTAGCTAAAATAGAAGAAAAATCTAAAGGATAGGCAAAGGCTTTGGAACAGAGAGGAAGAGCAGAAGGAAGAGCTGAGTGATAATCATAAAAACATCCACAGAGGAGCTGGCATCCAAGCATGGCCTTACAGGGTGGGTGGGAGGAAAGGGCGTGTCAATTGAATGGGAGAGAGCCCGGTGGTGAGGATGCACAAGGTGTATCTGAATAGCAGTAAGGAGTCAAGTTGGCTGGAGCACAGGATTTCATAAGGGCGGAAGTGTGCAAAAATAGAGGAAATGTAGGTTGTGGCACATTACAGAGGATTTTTTTTTTTCCTGTATGCGTGCAATGTCCAGGGTTTCTCATCCCTTCTGATCCCTCTCATCTCCCAGGCTTCCACCTGGTAGAGCAGCTCACCTGGCCTTGATAAACTTCCGGCAAGTGTCCACGACATGCTCCATCTGCAGGTACATAGCTGTGGCCATCACGGCCATAATGTTGCCCTCCCGCAGGTTGAGCCGAGATGTGTACATGAAGTCCAGGAGGATGCAGAACCCCTCGGGGTTGATCTCAGGATCCAGATTGATCACACTAAGGTTGCATTTCAACTGGTCTGTGAAGATGCTGTAGAACAGGCCACTGCAAAACAAACATATGTCTCACTATAGCAGGCATATAGACTCGCATCAATTACAGTCAGCATCACGTGTAGTCCCTCTCCCCAGACCCTACCTCCAAAACTTCCACAGCAATTAATAATAGTGCCATTTACGGAGTGCTTACCAAATGCCAGTTATTCATTAAGCACTTTTTATATATGACTGGAGGCCTGGTGCATGAAATTTGTGCACTGGGGGGGGGGGTCCCTCAGCCCATTCTGCACCCTCTCACAGTCTGGGAGCTTCAGGGGATGTCTGACTGCCGTAGAGGCGGGAGAGGCTCCCACCACCACTGCTGCGCTCGCCTGTGGGAGCCCACTGACCACCAGAGGGCAGCTCCTGCATTGAGCATCTGCCTTCTGGTGGTCAGTGTGTGTCATAGCGACCAGTCATTCTGCCGTTTGGTCGATTTGCATATTAGCCTTTTATTATATAGGATTCTTCACAACCTTGCCAGGTAGATTCTATCATTCTCCCACTTTTCAAATGAGGAAATGAAGATCAGAGACATTAAGTGAGTCTCTCAAAGTCCCAGAACCTGTTTTCCTTTTAGTGTTGTAACTGCACAGATGACCAGAGTTAATTTTAACACTCATTTGCAATAACTATTTTTTATCCATATTTTTGAGATAAGCCTTCGTCCATCTCTTTATTCTTATTTTACAACTCTTACTGTATTTTTTTAAAACCAAGTTGAGTAATGATGACAAATCAATAAAATGATGCCTACATCTACATTCTCCTCATTTTTTTCTAAAATCCCATAGACTATCACAAGTTCAATATTCCTAGAAGGTCCAAGTCAAGCCTCCGGGTACCATGCTGTCTGGCTGAGGAAAGAGCACTCAGAAGCCAAAAATCAGGGCTGCCACCTCAAGTCTACTGAGTGTGTTGCAGAAGTGAGCCCCACTTCCACCAGTAAGAAGGAATGCAACCTTGGGTAAGATACTTCTCTATACCTTGGTTTCCTTATCTGCAAAGCAAAAACAATAGTATCTATCTTACAGGGTTGAGGCAAGAACATGTAAAGGGTATAGAGATGATGCTGGCACATAGTAAGCACTCGGTTACCATTGACTAAAAGAACAGGTGCTTCTTGTGGATGTCAAATAAGTTCTCTACTAGCAATCGATTCACGTGCCGGTGTCCTTGCTTTAGCATCTATATAATGGAGGCAATCATGCCATCCATGACACAGGCCACTATGAAGATCCAGGGAGATGATGTAATATAAAATTGCTGTGAACACTTGAAATCCTTGAATATATGAAGAAATAGCTGGCTCACTTTCACTAATTTATCCATGGAAATACAGCCACGGAATAAAAGAAATACCATTATGGAATAAGAGAGAAAAAGATTTCAAATTAGCTTGCTTAACATATTTTAAAAATCTCTTTCACTTTTCATTTTTTTCACATGTGAACTGAAGTTATTCTCCATGTTTGCTCCAAACACACCCTTTCTTGAGACAGTATTTGACTTCTTCTCTCTCTATTCCCACAGAACAGAAACTCTTTCTCGAAAGGTGTGGGCATTCATTCCCTTTCTGGGAGGCTACCCAGCCAGGCCCTATGCTGGACATCTGGACACAAATCAGTTGTGATCCCAAACACAGCAAAAGGGCCACATGTTCCACCTCGTTCTCTACCAGCACCATCACTCTCCTTGTATTCCCTTCCAGACCCTCACCTGCAGGCCATGAGGACTGTCTTATGGGCTCTAAACTGCTCACGGCTCACCACTATGACAACATCAGTCAAGATGTCCCGACTCCGGAGGCGATTAAGGTTGAGAAGAACATCACTGGCATGGCGGGTGAACTGGATACAGCTATCAGCCGGCGAGGCCATTTTGTCTTCACCTGCAAAAAGGAGTCAAAATCCTATTAGTTAACCAGAACCTGTTTCTTGCTTACCAGGAGCATGACAGCAGGTCGTTCAGTCTGCTAGCATGGAATGCAAACTGAGAGCCCTTGTGTTTGGTCTTTAAATAATTCATGGCCCATCTCTTGGCATTACTGTTCACATCTGTAAAATGGGGAGAATAATTTTTATCCAACAAATCGGAATAGAAAGCCCTTTACAGAAAAGGGGAAGGGAATGAATATTGTTGAGTGTTTTTTCCACATATCAAATACTCTACCAGCATTGAGAGGCAGTGAGTGTGTGACAGGGGAGAGAACCAGGCTTTGAAGGTTAGCATACTAGCTTGACCTTTTTTTAGCTGTTTGACTTGGAGCTGATTGCTCAATGTTTCTGGGCTTTGGTTTCCCAAAATGAGAGTAGTAATACCTATGTAGTTGTAAAATTAGAGATATGTGCCTGATCTATAGTCTAGGTTCTGAAAAATTGCAGCTATTCTCATCAGTATCTCATTTCTCCTCTATTAGGCTTTAGAATTATCTCAATGTTCCGACGAGCACCTAGCACATTGCTAGTGCATAGTAGGTGGCTAAATTAATTTCAACTAAGAAATAATTTGGGGAGTGAATGATCACACAACAGTGTTAAGATAGTCTAATGCAGGGGTACAGGATGAGGGCTGGGAGTGATAGAGAAGGAATAAGCAATCCTTCACCTCATCTAATGAAAAGTGGCAAAGTTCACAGAAACATATGCATTGGCAAATTCAAAAGAAACAGTTTTCCCACAAAATTTTAAGGTATATAATTCAATTTACTTACCCAATGCCTTGATTCACAGTCCAAAATTTTGCTTAAAACCTGCAGGGAAGAGAAAAAACAAACAAACAGAAATTGATTTAATGAATGTAAGATTGTCCACTATAGTCTTATTTTAGGACACACGTGTTTAGTTTTACTTTGATAGCTGCAGCCTGCCAGCTGGTGCGGTTTTACTATAAGCTAGGAAACATTTTTCCAGCTCTGCTCTTATGAAAACAACAGGCACCCGAAGCCATGCAATAATGTTTATACCCTGCGTACTGGGGATACAGTACATACATTAATTACATAGACATATACACGTATGTTTCCTTTCTCAATATAAACAATACTCATTACCTTAAAGCCAGTGCATTTATGGGAAAGAAAACATTTAAAGAAAGAAAAAATCAGTATTAATAAGGATGATCATTTAGGGGCCTAAAAACTTTGAACACTTTTCGAAACCTGCTAAAATATTATTTTTCAAGTCTTAGAATGATTCCACAAGGCCAACAAGGTAAATCTCTTTACCCCGATTTCACTGGTGACAAAAGTGAGACTCGGGTTCAAGTGGTTTTCCCAGGACAAAACAGCCAGGCAGTACTTCCTGACTGTCTGAAACACTGAAGATTGAATACAGAATCTGCAGAATACAACCTGCGGTGGCCTAGCTATGCTTTTCTTAAGGATCTTTGCCTTCTGTTTAAAAGTTTCCTCTCCCTTCTCTCCTGGGTCTAAGACAAGATATACTACCACAATCTTGCAAGTTTGTGCTTCCCCCTGCTGGTGAAAATATTTAATTGTCTGATTTAGCTGAGAACTGGCCAGGGAGCACTAATGAAATATGTACCTTCTCCACATTGGTTTCTTTAAAACAAAATAATTTAAAAGCACAGGTGGAAGACTCTCATTTTTGACAGTATATGGGCTGCAGAACAACAACAAAAAAACTATCTTAGCCCTCTTCCCCACCCCCTTTTTAAAAAAGCTTAGCCTTAGTTATTTTCCAGGTAAAGGGGCCCGAGGCCAGGGAGGTCTTGTTAGACCACATAGATGGTGAATAGCCCAACCCTTAGTCTTCTGGCTCAAATTCCTGACCCTTTCCAAATCAGCCTACGTGCTGTAGAACATGCAAGACAGCACCCTGACGTGGGTGAATCTCATTTTTAAGTTCCTTCCCCCCACACAAACACTTTGCCCCCATTCCAAGCTGCTGAGTCTTACCAAATGAGCACTAAAATGAGAGGTTTCCTTGAGTCTGTAACCAAAAACTCTGACAATTCTCTGTGGTCCCAAGTGCCAGTCACTCAATCTCATCGGCTTCAAGGTTAGGTGTGTATGTGAGTGAGTGGGGATAGGGGGAAGAAAATGGGGGAAGGGAGAGGACAGAAAAAGACAAAAGAACCTATTTCCTCCTCTCCCCGTTCTAACTCAAAATGGGCAGAGAGAGATATACTAAATTGATCCTAACAATAGTTCAGTTATTGGTCTCCCATGAAAAAGAATGCTGAAGGCACATGTGAGGTTTATTTATAAACCCGCTCCTCTTCCCTCATGGAAGGGATCCCTAAACACTTCTGAAATACCTAAGGCTGTCCTCCAGCCAGCTGCAACCGCCAGCTCTCTTGTGGATTTCCAGTCACACACCTTTGGACCACAGGAAGCCCAGATTTGCCATTTCACCTTGACACTTATCAATGATTCACTCCAGATTTGGATTGAAACAAACAAAACAATTCCCTTGGGTCTACTATCAGCCACACTCCTCCGGGCTGGGCATCTTTCACCCTAAACCTCTGCCTGGGTTGTCCAAAAACAAATGCACATACACTAAGGTCCATGTCCTTATTAAGTACACTCCTTCCTACATAGCTCTGTCTCAGGAGGCTCCACAATTAGTGAATATGTGGGTTATGGTGGGTGTGGGTGACAGACTTCCCTCTAGATGCTGCAGGTGTGGAGGGACCACTAGCATTTGGTTTGTTCTTTACAGACCACTCAGCTCCTTCCAGTCCATTATTGTATCTGATCCTCATAACAGCCCTGAGTTACTGGGGAGGACACGGAGGCTCCAGGGAATAAGCCTTGCCCAACATCTCAAAACTAATCACCAGCAAGCCCTGGACAAACCTGTCTGCTAGCTTCAGAAACTCACCAGCGACACACACAAGATTCATTCCACAAAAACAACCAAGAGATCAGAGCTGTCCAGGAGAAAGTGACAACTGCAAGGGCCCAGACCTGGACTCCTCTGAATCCAGCCCGCCCCAGCCACAGTAACTACCAAGTGAGAGTTAAAAAAAAAACAACCACCAAATGAGAGTTAAAGATTGTCTTCTCCTCCCCCCTCCCACCCCGCAACCCCCCCCCTCACCCTCCCTTTGGTGTTTTAAACTTAAGCACCCACCCTCAGGAGAAAGGCAGATCCTTTAAAGGATTTGGAGAAGAAAAAATAGGGTCCTCCCCCTAAAAAAAAGAAGAGAGAGAGAGAGAGAGAGAGAGAGAGAGAGAGAAAGAGAGAGAGAGAGAGAGGTGACAGAGACCAAACAGGAGATGAGAGGAAGGCTAGGTTCCGGCGACAGCGAGCCAATACAAAGACCCCATCCTTTTCCTCCTCCCTACACTCGGTGGGCACTGGGCAGCCCGTTCTCTCGCTCACACACACCCAAGCCCTGCGCGCGGGAGCAAGCCCACCCCCGCTATACGGTACCTGGCTGCCAGGGACTGCCCACCCGGGGGCGATGTGCCGCCACCGCTGCCCATCTGTCTCTGAGTCCCAGTGGGCTCGGCGGAGGCGCCGCGGTACTACCGTGGCAGCCCTTAATTTGGTTGTATTCGGATAAAACTTTTCGTGCACCTCGGGAACTAACATTGTGTGTGCCTCTTTCTTTTCCTGTTACGCCGTCAAGGCAGGGGGCAGTGAGGGGAATGGCTCAGCCCTCTCCTTCCCGGAACGTAGTCGATCTCCGCTCAGCGGAGTTCACAGAACACTCTCTGCCTATCGCCGGCTCCAACGAGAAGTAACTTTCCAAGAAGCCGCGGGCCCCCAACGGCCGCCGGGATCGCCGCATGCGCCGCGCGGGCTGCTGGGGATTCACCGGGAAGGGGGCGGGGTGGGGGCGCCCCGGAGGCTGGCGGGGAATACGGACACTTTCCCCTAAATCCGTGGGCCGCGCGCATCCAGGGACTCACAGCTCGCCGAGTCCTACCCTTCCCCGCAACAGTTTTACTAGTACAAATGGGGATGGTCAGATGAGTTAGTAGCACAGCGGGCCTAGACGCCAGGATTTCGGGTCCAGTCTGAGGCTCATTTCATAACTTCAGGTTGCCCAAGTCTGGCGTTTATTTGCCTGGGGCGTCTTTTTTCTCTCTCTCTCTTTTCGCTTGGCCCCGAACTCCCTTTTAAAGAGGATAGTTTGGCGAGCGTCGAGGCCTAAAAGGTAAAGGGCTCAGGGTCTCTATGCAGCGTACCCCAGCCGAGTTGGAGAAAAACTAAACCGAAAGCCCTTTCCGCCTACGTTGGCAAGTAGGGGGACACAACTCGGCTGGGTTTCCGCCCCAAGTCTTTAGAATAAGAGCTGCCAGGCCGAACCTGGCCAGGTTTTCGGTTTTTCCGAATTCTATTTCTCCGAAACCCCATAGAAACAAGGTTGGGATTCAGGAGAGGCCCGGACGCTGACCCCGCCGCGCGCGCGCGCGCGCGCGCGCTCCAAGGTTGCCGCGCCTTCCCATAGCCTTCCTGGGAATTATAACCCCTGGGCGCCATCTCCTATTTATCTCAGCAGTGGGCTCCAAGAGGCGCTTTGCGGGGCTGGGACTGGGGTACCGGGGATGCGAAAGACGCAGCCTTTCAAGCCACAGCTGGGTCTTAAAACTGGCGTTGGTGACACCCGGCGCCACGCCACCATTCAAAGGCGGAGGCGGTGTTAAGGTCCGTTCATCAAGACTGGGCCTCTGCAGCCTCATACTTTGAGGCTTTCTCATTCCTTCGCCCGGTGGAATACTGGTGAAAGCGAAGGCTGAAATTTAATATGGGATGGGATGTGAATCCATGAAGGGAAGTTAAAATTAAGTAAATGCACTTATTGGAAATTAGGAGTCCCTTAACCATGTTTCACCGCTGCTTAACACTAGAGGGAGCCTTCCCACCAGGGCTTGATACCAACAATCCCTCGTCGCCCCGCCCCTTCTTCCTTCCCATTGACCTAGTTTCGACAGTCTTGGGAGCTGGAGAACTCGGTCCTCCACCCCACCCCCCGCCCAATCCTGGCCTACCGTTGGGTTATTGGTAATCTAATAACTCCAATAACTCGTTGAGAGATCCAAAGGAGAATGTGAATGTGGGAAGCACTGTTTAAGGGAAGGGACGAGGAATTTTAATAAGGGTAGAGCTGAGCAGTGAAACCCTGATCGTGGTTCCTGCAGGCGGAGCGCTCCCTTTCTATGCAGCATCTCAACTAAGAACAGCTCCGGTCCAGCCACAGGGGTCCCGCAGTAGGGGAGTGGGGTCAAACTGTTTTTTTTGTTCAGTGCGGGACACTCTTCGAGCTTTTTTGCTGCGGGGCGGGAGGGTGGGGAGTCGACAGCAGATGAAAGCCAATTTGATAATGCGGTGGCCTCGGCAGGCAATCGTTTTGGGTGACCGAGGTCTGAGGTGTTCAGGGACATTATGTCCTAACTTTCTATCACGTTTCTGACAAAAGCGCTCTTTTAAGCCTGCAAACTTCTAGGAAATGCAATAAAACAGAGGGATGTGTCTTATCAGCAAGATCTGAAGAGGAGCTGTAGAAGGGACGCTCCCCATGCTTCCACCTTGCGACAGCCTTCCAGAAAGGTCCGGCAGACAATGCCAGCAAACCACGTCCCCGAGCAAAGATATCTCTGCCATCCTTGGTTGGGCCTGCTCGGCTTCTGCAAAAAGGCCTGCGGGGGAGGGAAAAGGCATGATCTTCCCAAGCAAACAATGCCTTTAAAAATCCGATCTGGACAGAAGTCAGCCAAGGTCTTTATTCGCGTTAATGAAGATGGAAGGCACTAACTGTCCTTGGAAAGCGATGAGTCAAACTTGACCGCTCTTCAAACACGTCCCCAGATTCATTTCCAACCCGAACAGAGGCGCGTTTCTCCTACGCGGCCTCCAACAACTCCCCCAGTGAGAGAGGCTAAACTCGATTCCGGCGGACCAGGGCGGTGGAGACCACAGCGTCTCCTCGGCTGCGCGTGCGGTCGTCGCTAGGGGCCGCCAGGACACCGACGCACGTTTGCCATCTTAAGGTTTTAACTCTCAGAAAGAAAAGTTTGCTATGAAGCGGTTGTGGCACAAATTCTAATGAGGATTACACTCTGCTGGCCTATATGACCCACCCACACAACTGATTTCTCTCCAAGCCACTTAGCAAAGTTTAGAAAGAAGAGGAATTTCAGGATCCAAATGTGAGCCTCAGGTGCTGCAAGATGCATCCCCACATGTCCAGGGACTGGGCCTTAATCACTCCCTAACACAAGCCTCCCCTTCCCCTCAAGATATGAGCCACCACCACCCCCCACTCCTCAGCACAACTGTAGGCGGTTCATGTTACTGAAAATCTTAGGCCATACTTTATAAACCAATTCCTCCAAGACAGCTGGAGAACCATTTCGCACTACAGTGACCTAAAGGTTGGAATCAAGGCTCTCTGACGGCTGTTCCTTCTCTTACATACCTCAAAGGAGCGGAGGTAAGCTTGCCTTTGACTTTCAGTCACTAACCTGGAAATTCAGAAACTTAAAATCTGGCCTGGACTAAGTCAGTATCTCACTATTACAGGTCCCCTCATCAGGCCTGTTTCCTCAGCTGTAAAGAGTTGTATGTCCTAGAGCCCCCATGGCATCTCTCCACTACTAATACCCCCCTTCCCTTCTCACCCCTGCCCCCCTACCCCCAACCCCCGCCCGGAGAGGCAACAGCGATATGGAGGTAGCGTGATCAAAGCGAGTTCTTTGAATTCTTTTACGGTTCTCTTCTTGGAGGCTGATGCCCATCACTAAGCAATCTTGGATCGGGCAAGCATCCGAGGCTTTATAATTTTCATCCATCTTATCCAAACTTTGGATGTCGGATGCCATCCTCACTGGAGGCTGTCCTCCCTGCCAGTCCTAGTACCTCCCTGCCAGGTTGAGAGACTTAGGAGACCAGAAGTGACAGCGGTCCACCGACCGCCCAAAGCTGGAATCTCAGCAAGACCTATCTATCACTAGGTGGCAGACTCAGTCTGTCTGAAAATCATTGCGCGGCCACAACCTTCCACACCCAACTACATCCAACCTTCCGCCCTCCCCTTTTTTGTCTGTTAGGGGGAGGGAGTTGCCATCATAGGCCAAGCTGGAAAACATTTAATTTACTAGATGTAATTCTTTTCTTCGCGATGTTCACGCCTCTAGCAACCACAACACATTAACTGGAGTTGAGTTCCTGGAGTAGACTGGTTTTTCCAGCCGGAAAGGCTGAATGTATTGAAAAGGGAAAGCAAGGGTGCACTTGTCTTCAAAAAAGAACAGAATGGCACTCAATGGCATGTAGCAGAGCTCCCTGTCAAGCACTGGGCGACCAGCAAAGAGAGTCTAGAATAAACTCCTGATCCCCACAAAGAAAGCAGTCCTGGAGGTCAACTGCAGGGTTCCACCCAGGCTTACAGCGCTCCAAAAATCCGGGAGAGTGGGAAAGAGCCCAAGAGTTTGGTCTTTTGATGGGGCCACTGATCTGAGGCCGGGAGTCGAAGAGGATTGGGAGAAGCCTCTTCTGGGGCTAAGAGAAGCGGCCGCTTTGCCACCACACAGCACCCTCGCTGGGATCACTGCTGCCGCGTTCCCACTAGTTGCGCAGTGCAGGGAACCAGCATGCGCCACACTAACTTTGACTCTGGCTGGCTGGGCTCCAAACCAAGATACAGACCAGACAACCATCGCCCCGAGCAATCCCCTAACCTCACTCCTGAATCTCTCCTCCCTCCCCCCACGCATACACCACCATCACCGCCAGCAAAACTATAGGGCTTCCAGTCATATGGATTTTAACACTAACATTCCTTCTTATCTAAATAGACAGGTAACAGAATTCAGGTGCTCTGAGAAGTCAAGTCCAAAAGAGAACGGGGGCTACCTCCTCCAGGAGAACTCCCTTGCTTAAAGCCAATTAGGCAACCTTCCCCTCTCTCTGGTTCCTTCTCTCTCTCTCTCTCTCTCTCTCTCTCTCTCTCTCTCTCTCTCTCTCTCTTATTGGAACTACTTTGCTTATTATACGACATCATCCTAGCTGAAAAGCAACTTTTCCTCTTCCCATTTGAGAGGTCAACTGCAAAGTCCTTTTTTAAAAAGTTAGTTTTATATCCCCCTTGTTAAAGGCAAAAAATAAATGAATTCCTCATAAGGTCGTTTCACAATATTTTTCAAATTCTTTGACTTGTGCACAGAGTCTCACCCACCGAGGGGTGGCGCTGCCACACCACCTCCTCTGAATCTTAAGTTTTTCATAACAAAGTGGCTTGTGAGTGTGGCTACCGGCAGGAGAGAGAGGGAAGGAAGGATTTTGACATCTAGTCATGGCTAACATTTACTCAACCAATAACTGGAACTCTTCGGGGCTCAGGAAAGGACAGCTTAAGAGTTTAGAGTCCCACCCCTATCCACCAAGCCCAGAAAGAATTGGAAGGTTTTTTCAAGAAAGCATGGGATAAAACCCTTCCAAACTGAGCACAGAGGAAAGGCCAATTGGAGAATTCCCCCTTCCTCTGGCTGCCTTCTCCTTCAAGTTGCCTAGTTTTCACAAAGAGCTTCTGACCTTATTGTCACAATCAACAGACCCTTAAAACCAGCCAGTGCTTGAGCCTGCAGTAGTAGAAAGTCTTCCAAATAGTATGATATTGGAAACTTCTATTTATAAATGGGGGAGGGGAAATACTTCTCATCTACAGGTTTCTATTTTGGCCTGAAGACTCAACTGCAGTCATATGAGCAAGGGAATGCCCATTTCCTGGTACCCTCTTCCCATTTCTTCCTCCCCCAGAGACACATATCTTTTCTCTCTCTTTTTTTGTTTTAAAAAAGTATGTATTTTAAAGCAAGAATGTGATTTCACCTCATTCCTTTGAGCTCATGTTTGCTACCTCCAGGAATAGCGTGTGGACTAGGGCCAGATGAACTTCAACTTGGGCTGCAGATTTACGAGATTCTGTTCCAGTGCCAAAGGCTCTTGGTAGTAAATAGTGAGCAAAATAGATACCTGTCTCCTGACGGATCTTGCCCCCCCTTTATATTTTTTAAGTTATTTATTAAAACCACACACACACCTTGCAAAGAAAAAGGGAAACTGGCAGTCTCTGTAGAGGAAGCCGGTGGCATCGCTCAGAGCCACAAACTGTATTTCTAAACAGCCCTTTCCCTGGTTCCCTCTCTCCTGCCCCTCTTTTTTCTTTCTGGACAGTAAAAAAATGCATCTACTGATATTCACTTTACTTATTTAAAAAAACATTACAAGATTTTTCTCCTGGAAACTATAAACTGACTAGGAAAAAAAAACTCCATAAAGGATTAAATTATTTTTGGGTGTTGGGGGTGGGGTAGGTGGCTAGCTCTCTCAGACAGGGACGCAGTAAACAGCTCTGGACTTTCAGCACACTGTTTAGGGTCATTCTCCCTGCTCAGCTGTCAGGACCCCCACCACCAAGTCTTAACTATTGGGAGAAGGGATACAACAGTAAAGGCTCTTTTTCACTCTTTTAAAAATCTGTTGTGTTGTGTTCTTGTTTTTTTCATGGGGGAGCTTTAAAACTCATGATTGCAACACCAGTTCCATTTTTCGCCAGAGTTCCAATAATACAGCATCATACAGGCAACGCAATCCATAGCTCTCAAGAAATTTACCATGGTCAGGTCACTACAGTCGGCAGCGGGCTGGCCCCTCGCTCCAGCTGTCCCCGGAGCAGCCGACTTCCAAGGCTCCAACTCCCAACCAGCTCCCGCCCCGGGCCGCCGCCGCCGCCTTCTCCCATTCCTACTCCCTCGAGAAGAGCCACAGGTTGCAAATCCAACCAACCTCACATTCCGATTTTGCAAAATCACTCACAAAGATCTCCCTTTCGCACCCGCGCCCCCTCCTCCCGCGCCTGGTCGCCCGGCCAAGACCACAAAGTGTTCTCTCCTCCCGGGTCTTGCACGTAGGAACGCGGGCTGGGGCTGTTTTGTTTTTTCCCCTCGCCAAGTTCAAGGACCTCGGTAATTTAAAGCCTAATGTTGGCCACTTTCCGGCCCGCCGTTGTCATTTTACAAAGATTGCACCATGGGAAGAATAAAATAAAATTTAGGAACGAGGGGGAACAGCCATTGGGAGCTAACACCGAGTCACGCAGTAGCCAAAATACAAACACCGCGACCGCCAAGAAATCCCGCCACCTTCCTTCTCTGCTAGGCTGTCTCGTGAAGGTTCCCGGAGTCCCCACACACTGAACAGCACCGCAGGTGCAAAGGCGTACCCCTTTACCACCTCCCACCCCCAAATCCCCGTCCCGCCAACAGCTTCTCTCCTTAGGATGGGAGAAGGAGCGCGCGTTGTTCCCGACTCCCTTGTCTGCAACCAAGAAAGAATAATTTCCAAAGTATTCAACATCCCCGCCCCCAGGCAGGCTAAACCTTCCCCAAAACAGAGGGAAAGGGGACACCAAAACACTCGCATCTCGTTAGGAAGATCACGGCTCTGAACGGAAAAAGTAGAAACTATACTTCATCCGGATTTTAGGGGGATTAAAAAAAAAAAAAAAAAACCAACACCGAGGAGTTCGATTGCATTTTTCCTCCAAAATCTCGGCTCGGAGACAGTGAATCTAGAGGACCGAGGCCGGTGGAAGAGAGCCAGCGGGACGAGCGAGCGGGCAGTCTCCCTCTTTGCCTCCCGGAGTTACTAAGAAGGACGGGAAAGGGATGGAAGAAGAGGCCAGGGAAAGGTGGAGGGAGGGAGGGAAGCCGAGGCAGGAGCGAGGTTAGCAAGGAAGGCAGTTTGCAAGCTAGAAAAGAAGGGAAAAACACAGCCGCAGGAATCCAGCGAGATCACAAGCCGTACGCAAGCAGGCAGCAGAAAGAGCGAGAGCGAGAGCGAGAGCGCGAGCGCGCGTCCTCTCCGCGGTCTAGGGCCAGACAGCCCCCAGACTTGCCCCAAACACCCCCCAAACACTGTCTCGTCCTCTCTGCTCCGGCCGCCCCCTAACTGTCCTCCTTCCTTTCCTCCACCTCCTTTTAAAAAACCAAAACAACACAAGGGAGGGTGGCAAAAGCCTCCCCAAACCGGCCGATTCACTCAGACAAGAATCAAATAACAAATACATAAAAATCTATATCCTAGAGTGGGAGAGACATGGGACTAATCTTAGGCATTTATTTTAACACCTGACAGCTAGAATAAATAAATATATACATTTATATCAATAGATACACATAGGAAACTTGGAGCCAAAGCATTTGGCAAGAGCGGAAAAAAAGAATTAAAAGGTAAAATAATGATCATGAGCAGCGGCGGCGGCAGCGGCACCAGCGGCAACAGTGGCGGCGGCGGCGGCAGCAGCAGCAGCGGCGGCAGCAACAGCAATAATCACCTGGTGTCCGGCCTTTCCTAGAAACTTCTTGCATCACCACTTCTAAGAACCCCAGTTCTAAGAATCAACAGAGCTCAATTCTCGGAATTTGAGCTTCGGACTTTACCACTGCTACATGGAAGGGGAGGACTGTATGTCAGCTCTGCGGGACTTTTGCCTTCTCTCGCCGGTAAAAAGCATTCAAAGCATAATATTTTCCACCGACTGGCATATTTAGAGGTCCTAATAGGCTGGGCGTCTCTGATTTAGAGGTTCTGATTCTAGGCTAGAGGGGGCGGACAGGGGACCACCCTCCCCGGACTCAGGACGATGGTACAGCCTGCTCCGCCAGCGTCACGTGGGCGGCCCCTCTGTGACGTCGGCATCTTCGCTGTAGCAAAGCTCGGCCTCTGGAATTCTGAGAACTAATTTGCTATTCGGTGACATAAGAGGGGGAGTGCGCTTTGCTTTCCTGGGGTCTGGGGCTAATTCCTCCTCTCGTACCCATAAACTCAGCTCCTGGAGCTAAATTACACGAAAAGGAGCGAGAGATTCGAACCGTTGGAAAAGTCTGTTATATATATTAGGTTTAGAAGCGAGTAAGAAAAAACCAAACACCACAGCTCTTTGCAGCTAGAATATTAGGCACCACGAGAAAAATATTTGCCAAGCAGTTTTCGGTGGGTTCATTTGCTTTATTTTTATTTTGGACAGTTTTTGTTTTCCTTGTCAATGTGATGGGTTGGGATTTTTGGTGGTTGTATTTTGATGGTTTTCGGATTTTTGCTTCTGATGTTTGCCTTTTGCAAGTTTGTGGTGTTACGTAAATCGTAGGATCCCGCAAAGGTTGGATTTGGGTGTCCTGTGTGTGTGTGTGTGTGTGTGTGTGTGTGTGTGTGTGTTTCCCTAATCTCTCAAGCTTTTTAAAGATGTGCTATTTTAATACTGATGCTATTACTGAAAGAAGCTGAAATTTTTGGTTGTATGTAAGCAACCCAACCCCCACTTTGTGTGTGTGTGTGTGTGTGTGTGTGTGTGTGCAATTTTGTTTTTCCCCTTGGACTTTTACCGAGAGGAGGCTCTCCTGCACTTAAGTGGCTGTTCAGAGGATTTGTTTTGTTTGGGTTTCTTTCCAGGACAGCAAGTGGTGGGTTTACTCTTTCTGTTATTGTAGACTTAGGAAATTTCTTGCTGCAAAAACCTGTGTGTATTTAGGTATGTGTACGCATGTGTTTTACAAAATTCTGTGAGCCAAATACCTGTTTGTGTTTTGCTTTTTCCTAAAGTCTTGATTCCTCCCCACCCCAACTCCACTCCTGTCTGGTTTCAAGGTCGTTGTCAAAAATCTCTTCTGTCTGTGTTC
This sequence comes from Plecotus auritus, assembly GCF_963455305.1. Taxonomy (NCBI): domain Eukaryota; kingdom Metazoa; phylum Chordata; class Mammalia; order Chiroptera; family Vespertilionidae; genus Plecotus; species Plecotus auritus. The sequence continues at coordinate 181,681,481 of NC_137771.1, read as the reverse complement.
TAAGACATCAGCCGGAGGGAATTCTAAAGGCCTGCCATGCCAGAATCACAGATACTGCGTGTATTTAGAACAGACTGTGCTACAACCATAATGCGCTGCACGCAGCACAATTCTCAGCTTTCAAGCTGAGTTGGGAGGAGGAGGAGAAAGGGGAAATCTTTCTTTCTTCCTTCCTTTCTTTTTTTTAAAGGCAAATGCAGTGCAGAATCATTTCACTGTGGGCCTTGGTTTGTTTATTCAGAACTGCCAGTTTCCCTATTTAAATGTTGGTTGGGGTTTTTTCCCCTCCTACTCATCCCTGAATGAGGGAGACTCTTGTTTCTTTAATGTCTCTCTCTTAAAAAAGGGGTGTGAGAGGAAAATAATATTTCAGATTCCTCAAGAATTAACCCAAAATGTTTGGACCAGAAGCAGATTTCAAAGGTCAGGCTGTTCTGAGCTTTGGCTATGAGAGTCCTTCCGGCAACTCATTAAATTACAGATGAGTTCTTAAAGGTTTCACAAAATGTCTGCACATGTTAATTTCCAATAACGATATCATCCAAAATAATCTACCTCTCCATCCCTCAAATTTGGGTTTATAATGGAGATGTGAGCAGAGCTATGAAAGATTGCTGGCTGTTTCCTGGGATATTTGGGATCTCTTTCCCAAAAGAAGTCTATTAGAAGTTCATATCTATTGCTGACAACGCTGTGATTGATGCAGCCCCCTTTTTTAAAGGCTGTGTTGGGGTTTTTAGAACCAGGAGAGGTCCAAAGGAGGTGATTATTTTCTACACAGTGTGGAGCTTAGGAAATACGTAGTCCGTCACTGAGAAATCTGAATCGTTTAATACTTATTTACAGCCTCTCAGAAAAGCATGTCATGTGACAGATTTTTGAAAAATATACATAGGCCTAATCCTGTCACTGTTGTTGAAGTGAACATTTTACCCTTAAAGACACATGATATTGTCAAGTCACATATTCATTCTGCCAGAGGCTTATGCCTTTTTCTTTTTTTTTTATCATCTTGTTTCCCCTCATTTTTCAAAGAGTTTTAAATGAATCCTACTGGATTACCCCAACTTTACTGAAGTGATTTTCTTTGTGTATTTATATGTGTGATATTTTTTTCTTTTATGAGCAATAAGAACTTTAGGGCCTCTTGGGAGTATCTATATGGTTTGGAATGTGAATTGTATGGATCTGCCTTATTATTGATGGTACAATGAGGTTTTATGATTTTTGGACATTTTTCTTGTAAAAGTTGCCTTCTGGCCTCATTGGTCCCTCCCCCAACCCCACCTTAACACACTCAAGCTTGTGCCTTCTGCGTTCTCTTTGCTACTTCAATCTTAGCCCCATGGGGGCGCTGCAGAGCAAAGGGAAATCTGCTCCCTCTGGCAATAGAACTAACCCAAGTGGGGGCTGGGAAGGAATTCACCCTTCTTGTACCTCAGTCCTCTTTAAGTCTCTGCAGGGAGCGCTAGGAGGGAGAACCCACCAGGCTTGATTTAGAGATGATTAACCCCATCACCAAGGACCTCAAACCTTCTCAGCATATTATTTCTGGGACCAAGTTCCAGAGTCCTACATTTCTACTATTTTTTTTCTTTCTTTCTTCCTCTCTTTCTTCTTTTTTTTTCCTCTGCCAAATCAAACTGTTTACATTGAAAGAAATTGATCAAAGCAGACCATTACAAGAAAAAAAATTATTGAAAATATTCCAAAGGTAGAGATTTACTTTTAGGTAGGCCCCTTCCTCTCTATTGAATGAGTGGTAAGGAAAATTGTGCACCCACCTCTCATCTCTTTTCAATTCCTAGGAATAAACTTTATCAAATTTTATACCAATTGAATTTCTTCCAGCATGTTCTTCCTTCTCTCATTTTGATCACTCCGGGTTAGTAACCAGTTCGAATCGCCATGTGAGTCTCCCTCACTACAGCAGTGCTACCGTTATAGGATTAAAGATAGGATTGACTTGAATATATTCAAATTCTTTTAAATCATCCTGAAGGAACTCTAAAGAGAGATTCAGTGTCTGGAGTCTTATGTGTGATTCCTGGAGATATGGAGGGACTGTGTATCAACCAGTCCTATGATTTAATGACTCTACTGGCTATTAATACTCAGCATAGGGGACCAGCCCAGCCCCTTTGCTCGGTGGACTGGCCATAGTAATAGGTTCCTAATTGCAGCTGCTGGGTAAATATAAGCTTTGTCATAAAATAAAATATTGTGGTCCTAATGTTACAACTGTTTAAGGAAAAGAACAGATTTTGCATTCAGTTCCACTCACGAAATCTTCCTCACAATTCAGTCATAGCTGAAAAGGAACCTATTGTTGGAATAAACACTGTCTGCTCTCATTCTAAGGGGGCTCCAAACAGGAAATTGTTTTCCCCTGTCAGGAACTTCTGCTACCTGGGCAGATCTATAAACTACCACATTACAGAATTACAGACTTTCAAACTGAAAGGAGCCTTGCCCATTAATAACACAACTCCCCCATGTTTCCTTCTACCAGGAGAAGCTGGCCCTCAATTGTAGACATGCATGACCCCAGGAACACAGCTGAAAGGGGGTCTTTGTGGTTTGATGGTCCTGTGTCATTTTAGAGAATCAGGGGGATATGACTATCTGGATTTGGAGGCGGTTATCTCGTTTTCTGGCAGAGTTGAGGGAAGCAAGGCTGCTTTGGGCTCTGTGTAAATTATAAACTGGTTCTCAGAACAAACTCCAAATCATGATGAGTATTGATGGTCATTTGAATTTGGTTATGCTTGTCACCTGTGCTGCTGTGATACTATCTATGATGGATTTGGAGATGTTATCTACCTGACATGAACAGTTTTACCTATTCATTTTATTTCAAATCCTTTATTTAGAGCTATTGCAAGCAAGCTCAGTCTATTATCATTGGAGAAAAAAAGTAGTTTTCTTGGTATTTTTCAGAGATATGGAGCAGAAAGTTTGAGACATTAAAAAAAAAGAAAGATGATTTCCAGCCACTTTCTGAAAAAGTGTTGACGTTTAATTTTGATCCATATGCTTCCTACTTTCAGCCTGTATTATTCTAAGACTTGTTTTTTCTTTTCAGCCTAGCTCAGAATTTTCCCCCCAAACACTGATTTCCCCCCACTTTCCCCACTTACATGAAATGGAAATAAATATTGGGAGCTTAAAATAGAGAAGTATAGGGGGGGCATATAATCATTTGTTTATTGCATTCGATCACTGTTTTGAATAGCATGGTTTTCACTTCCTATGAAACCTTCGCATGAAGGAAAGCAGCAGCTGGACTCTGAAAAGGATGAGAGGAGGAAAGCACTTGAGTGTTTGTAAACTCAGGGTGGAGGGCCCACCCTTCTGCCCCGCTGCTGCTGTACTTAGCTGTCTTTACTACTTAAAGCTAGAAGTGGAAAAACTTGATTTGCATGTTATGCCTGAATTTTTTTTTTTTCTTCTCCACACCGCCCTCTGTACACCTGACCACGCAGAAGCCTATCTGAAGCCGGCTTGATGGCAGGGAGAGCTGGAAAGCAGAAGAATGTGCAGAGGGAGGGAGTGCTTGGTACTTTTCCATTCACATCTCCACAGTGGCTTTTCTTGTTTATTTCAGCCTCCACCCGCAGGAACCTTTCTACTGCCTGAAATTCGAGTCATTAAACTGTTCCCTGTGGTCAGACTACAGATGTTTGGTGAATGTTTCCTACATGTCGGTGTCTATGTAGCATATGTACCTATAGAGACACACACACAAACGTGTAACTCCACAGGGGCATAGTGTGAGGTTGGCGGGGGGGCGGGTGGAGGGCACTGGATAGATTGCCAAAAAAGCCTTCGTTTCTAATTACAGTTCTGCCTGGAAGTACTTTTGCTACCTGGAGCAAAACCACTTGTCAAGACTCAGTTTCCTCGACTATGTGAAGGAATAACCCAGATGATATGCATGATGTCTATTTGTTCAAAATTCTATACCCATGTATCTAAATACATATTTACATAACTTTAAGGTGGGGAGGGAGAGATGGAAAGGAGCTTTGTGTATTTGTGTACCTGGGGTGGGGGAAAGGGTTAAAATTTAAACTTCTAAGTAAAGAAGGCAATCCCAGAATCCTTACCTCTATCAATTTTTAACCAATTGTAGACCAAAGTCTGGGATTATGCTGAGTGGGTCCAAAAGCCAATTGAAGATTTTAAATGTTAGGAGTTGGAAGAGGCAGTTTCTAAGACCTTATACTTTTGATCTCCAGCATTCAGAATCAGATGTGACAATTCCCAAGTGTCTTTTCTGCCCTAGAATTCTTCTGTAGTTTTGTTTGGTTTTGGAAACTGTTCTAGTTAATGATAGAAAGGAGATGACACTTGTAAACTGGACAATCTAAGCCACTGAGCCCCATGGGGTGTGAAAAATATATCATAACGTGGAGAGAGAGAGAGAGGAGAAGAGAGATAAGTGGGGGGGGGTGGGAGAGAGAGAGAAGAGGAAAGAGAAGTGTGGGGGGGGGAAGGGAGAGAGAGAGAGAGAGAGAAACCTAGAGAGAGAGATTCCTGGTGAGAAACTTAGAGGTAACCCAGCCATCACTGCATTGAAGGTAATTATTTGAAGTCAGAGGAAATTATAGATGAGAGTTTGCCCTTACCAAAAAAAAAAAAAAAAAAAAAAAAAGCCTTGGTCTACCAGAAGAAACTTGAAGTCAATGAAAGATATATTTTACATCAAATTAATATTTCCTATATTTTAAAAAAATATTTCCTATAATTTTTAAATCTTCATTCTTGAAAAAGAAAGGTCTCAAATTTTTCAGATCTGATTGTCTAGATAAAATAAGGCCTTTAACAGCAGTGACCTCTGTACCACCACCATCTCTCCACTGGCTTAGACCTTCTAGAATATTATTGATACACCATGGACAAGGAGAGGTGGAGCCAGTTACATAATATACTAGAACAGGGAGGGTCCTTAGCAATTATCCAATCCAATACTACTGATTTTGTGTAATTGGAAATTGAGGCCTGGGAAGAATGTATTTGCCACATATACTGAATCACCGACAGAGCTGGATCCAGAATTTGGATGCTCTGGTTTAAATCTGGGCTATGGTTTTTCCATGACTTATCATGGAAAGAGGATATGGAGTGGGTAGCCCTGAAAAATAGCCATTTTCTGTGGCCTTACATTCACAGAAGGCCTCACATTTGGACTTTTGATATGATCTCCCCAGAGTTTCTCCATTGGTCTTTCCATACATAGACAGATGGAAAGAAGATCATTTTACACGTGTTCTGTGTTTGGGTCCCAGCATAGGACTCAGTATATGATCCCCCACAGGCTCCTAAGGTACTGTGATTTAATATCTACACTAATAAAAGAGTAACATGCTAATTAATTGTACCTTTGCGATGCCCACCAGCCAATCAGGAGTGAGTATGCAAATTAACCCAGCAAAGATGGCAGGTTAATTTGCATATGCAGGCGCAGAGTGGCCAGGGGGCCGGGCGGGATGCTTGTGTCGTTGCCATGGCAATGACGCAGGCATTCCGCACCACCCCAGCCACTCCGGGCCTCTGGGTAGCATGGGAAGTCGGAAAGGCGGCTCCAGCCAGAGCGAAGGTGCTGCTAGCAGTCAGGGGAAGGAAGGCCCATTCTTGCACGAATCTTTGTGCATTGGGCCTCTAGTAGTTAATAAATCTATAACTGTTTTATGAATGGTGCAATTGTATCATAGTTGAGTGCATGTTGAAGATAATAATTTTGCATTTAAAATATCATTTGGCCTAAAAACAATGATGCTGCAGTAGCAGTGAGCACACCAATACAGATAGTGATCTGATATATTCTCCAATATTGGGAGGCAAGGCTTTTTGGACAAATGGCTGATTCTAGTTCTAGGACTGGAGCAGGAAATACACAAAATTAGAATGGAACATCTTGTAGCACCATAGAGTAAGGAATTGTTAAAAACAAAAACTGTTTCAATGAGGAATATTTTAAAGAGATCCTAAAGCCACCTGAAGAGCTCCAGTGGCCAAAGCTGAAAAATTTTGAGCAACAAAATAGAGTAATATTGGATTGCAACCCAAAGTATAAAATGAATATCCATGAATCCACACAGATATAAATAAATTATTGAATATATGAATAAATGAGAGAAAAGAGACAAATCTCCCTCGCAGAAGAATTCCAAATAATTTATGTAGATACACTGTCCTCAAGGAGAGGAAGTATAACTTATTACTTTTAAGTGTGAACTGTGCATGGTGATTTCCTTCAAAAGAGGACAGTATGGGAGGAAAAGGGGGGAAGGGAGGAATTTTATGTAGACAAACCTGCCAAACAGAGCACATCAATCAGGTCATCAAGGTCAACATCAATAGTGATAAACCATGGTGATTGTATCTACCTTTGATATGAGGTAATGAAAATGGTTCTCTACCTACATGATCTTCTTCCCATACCCCAGTCTATTTGTGAGGAAAACAGCAGATAATAGAAGGGCATCCTACAAAATACATGATCAGTACTCCTCAAAAGTGTCAAGGCCATAAAAAAACAAGAAAAGTGTGAAGTAGCCAAGAATGGCCTGAGGAGGTATGACAACTTAATGTAATATAGTGATCCAGATGGGAGCATGGAATAGAAAAAGACATAAGGTAAACCTCAGCAAACCTGAATAAATGATGCACTTAAGTTAATATGGTGTCAATATTGTTTTGTTAATTGATGCAAATGTTCCATCATATCGTAAAATGTTAATAATAGGGAAAACTGGGCACATAGTTGTTCTCTGTACCATCTTCTCAATTTATATATATAGTTGGAGGGGGGAGTGGGAAATAGGGGCATATATTTATTTCCCTTTTTAATACCAGAAATCTCCAAAAAGTGAGCCAGGCCTCTCTCAACATCTGAGAGAGCTTGCTTCCCACACAACCATGCCCCCAAAATAGAGTCATAGAAATAAGGAATACTGCATTTATTCATTTAGTTTACTAAATGGAAGGCAATTTAATTTCTGTATAAAGAAACTAAGAGGAGAGCACTAGGGAAGCACCAAAGGCCAAATGTAGTCATGATGGTGGATGACTTGAGTCACCTTATAAATCCACTTATTCCAGGTTTCTTTGTGGAAACCTTCCATGGAAAAAAAGCCTAGAAAAATCTTTCCATCAGTCCATATAGGACAATAGAACTTGGGGATTCATCCCTGAGGTTGGGGGAGCCTCAAGAGCTTCGTGGATTATCTGCTCTTTCATTGTACAACTCCAATAGAACTTTGGATCTCATCAGAGTTGAATAGCAGAGTTATAACCCTGGGGTATCTAAAGAATTGATGACCGAACCCCAAAACTCGAGAAATTTTTATTCATTTTCTAGATAAGATCCCATAATCTAAACTGGGAAGGTCAAGAGAGGATAATGGTTTGCAAAGATCACCCAGCAAATTAGTGGTAGAGTTAATTCCCATCAACCAGTCCATCTTGAATTATTTATTTTGCTTCAGTCTTCACTTTGGTAAACTGAGGACTATTACCTTGATAAACTGTACATTATTTTAGAAATGCTTCATTAATTTCTAGCCAATTGTCAGTTATCAATGGTGTCTAGTTCGAATTCTGCACTTAATTTTTCAGTATCTTTTTCTTCTTTTCCCACTTCTGTCAGCTTCTCTGCCAAGTGGTTATAAGATCTTTGAATCAACCCTTATATTTACTATGGAGTCTGACATGTAAATAATTCTTAGTGAAATGCAGTGAGACTGAATCCTCTCATAGACCATTTCAGTTAGCATGACTCAGTAATCTATTTGGTCTTGTATCTCAAGAGTCATAAATATAGTAATGCCCTTTGACCCAGTAATTTTACTTCTAGGAATCTATCTTCAAGGCACAGTTCCACATACAGGGAAAAGTATCTTTGAATGAATATATATATGCATTCAAGCATTATATCTAGCAACAAAAATTTTCAACAACCTACATGTCCCATCATGATTTATTTGGGGGAAAGGGTGTTGGGTGGAAAATAGTTAAATAAATTATAATACAACTAATTTTTAAAAATTGGAATTGGAAAATACTTATGTAACAGGTGAAGTGAAAAGAAGTAGGATATATATATATATATATATATATATATATATACACACACACACACACATATATATTGTGGGGACATATAATATATATGTAAGTAGTTATTTGTAACTGTTTAACAATACTCTTCATAGAAATTAGACTGGATACACATACACAAGAGTACACAACAAAAAATATTTACAATGGCTATTTTAGGTTGTAGTATTATGGATGAATATTTTCCTCCTTTATTTTTTCTTTATATTTTAAATTGTGTAGAGTTTATATATTAATTTGATATTTATCTCACAAGCTCACCCTCAATATAGATGGAAGAACCCTCGGTGAAGGCTTTTACATGCAAACAATTACTTCTCTAATTTAGAGTTTTAGGTGTTTGACCTAAAGTCAAAGCTTCCCACATCTTTAGGGCATAGAGCAAAAGTGAGAACTGCCCACTCACTCTTGGAGAAGACCTTTCACTCTGGGAGACACTTGTCTCCACTCCAACAAAACATCACCCTTTTTGAGCATATTGACCATAATGAGATTAAACAAATCCTGTAAATCTTTGATCTGTTTCCATCTCCCCATTGGTTTTAGTATGCTTATCTTGTTTGTTGGTGTTTCACAGCATTTGCAAATGTCAAAGGGTTTCCTGGTTACTTCACTGTCTCTGTGAAGCCACCCAGGAGCTCTCCTGGTAAGTAGACTTTCATTGGATCCTTGTGGGGCTCCAGGAGATTTGTTTTTTATTCTTATAACACATTTGACTAATGAATGCTAAGGAAAACAATGTAAAAATAAACTATATCAATGTTTTTTTCTTCAGAGACTCATAAGACTATTAGGAACTTTGTGGAGTTATACCTTATTTGAATCACTGTTCCTCAACAAAGGGCATGAGAGTGGACATCAAAATCTAGGGGGTGAGGGTAAGGACCATGGTTCAGATAAGCCCCTCTTCCCTTAAACCACTGACTAATTATTCATGCTCAGCTTTCTCTATTCACTCACTCATTTATCATTCAACACATGGTTCATTGACAGTTTTTGTGTGGGATAAACACTGTGCTAGATGTTGGGGAAACAAACAAATATAATAGAGGACCCTGACCCCTGGGGGCACACAGTTTACTGAGGAAACAAAGGGCCCAGAAAGGTGCTGCAACTTGTTTTGGGTGATGCAAGAGTACTGAGCCTGGAGTGGGCCCCAAATATCCTGATTCTGAGCCCAATACAATACTGCAGCTTCTTCTCACATGCTGTGTCCTACATCCCACTCCAATATCAGTGCAAGGCACTGATTCCCTCCCTGAGCAGGCTCAACCTCAGAGTTTTTCATCCAGTATTAATTAGAACAGGATATATATATATATATATATATATATATATATATATATATATATATATATATATATATATATATATATATATATATATAATAGCCATGTCAATGTACCATGCACTAACACTCGATACATGAGGCAGGAAGATCCACAAGAGCGTAGAGCACAGTTAGAACCTCAGCTCTCCCACCACCACCATCACTAGGTTGGCTCAACCTGCAGGCCAGAGCTTTGTCTGGACCCTGATTTTTATATCTTCTAGCAAGTTCTACCAGGAGCAGACAGATCACCCAGCCTCATACTTTTCCACAGCCCACAGCATAGACTCCAGAACACACCACCATCCCTAACATGAACTAGACACCTAATAACTCCTGATGCCTAACCAACTAAGCTCAAGTCCATTCCAACCCTCTAGGTATTCCAGACTTTGGGGTAATACACTGCCAGATGATATCTCCAGGTGCCAGCCCTGAATCCAGACCAGTTTACAAAGCATGCTAGTCACCAAGGCCCAACCTGCCTCAGGGTTGAACCTATGTACCAGGAGTTGTGACCATTTCCTTTTTATGGCCAGGCAAGGATGAGTTACATATAATGGCACATGCATAAAACTACCAGACAAGATTTTAGCAATCTACAATTGTCTGGCAGCTTTTAATATCTAAACATCAAGTTGCTATGAACAATGTTACTCTTTGGAGGCACTGGCACTAAAATGCCAGCAATATGATGAAAAGAAAATGGGACAGAAAAATGTTAATAATGACATTAATAAAGGCCATCATTTGGGAAGGTGTATTGAGAAGACTTGATGATAGTGAATCAATAAATCAAGCACTTTAGGCCTTCAAACTTATTTCCAGTCTCACATCCTACCACAATTTTCTACACCAGACTCTCAGCATTCTCCAAGGAAGGACCCGTGTACTTACTTCCAATCTACATCCCTGCCTAGATCTCTGCTTTTCTTTGATAGGCTAAAAGCTCCTCAAGAACAAGAATATTTGATTTTTGTTTTCTTTGACTTCTATCCAACACATGGTACTCACTTAGAAAATGTTGATTAAAGTAGGTAGAACTGAAAGAGAATTTGATGTAAAATCTGATGATCTGGGTTCCAGTTTAAGTTCCACAACTGACTAACTTCTGTGGTTCTCAGTTTCTTGTTCTCCAAAATAATAATTTCTGCTAAGTGACTTTATCACAGGATTCTCATAAGAATCAAGTGCAATGGAGGGGAAAACACTTCGTAATTTATAATGCACTGTTCAAAGTGGTTGATGAATGTTGAATGAATGGATAAACTAATGAGCAAACTATCACAGTTAAGTAAAGCCATCAGGTTGTTCCAGAACAGATTACAGATTCTGTGACTCCGATTCTATCTGGGGAACAATGTATTTGAAATGCCCTGTCTTGAATTTGTAACCATCCTTAAATATGGTTATTTCACTTCCCAAAATATCTTAACCCTTTAAATACAGGAGGACATAAATTACTGCTAAGGATTCATACTGATCCAAAGAAAATGAAAAAGATCATCAGAAAGTCTTTTTGTTCTTGAAATGCAGAATTGGAAATGAACCATTTCCCAGTAGTGGGAACTGAAATCCAGTATTAGATCCTCCTTTTTGATACCTCTTCCTCTTTTTCCTCTTTCTACCTTAGGCCTTCCACACCCTTCCTCTGTACCCATATGGAAAAAAAAAGTCATTTGTTTTGCGCTAACTTGAGTCTTAGCAAAAAGTATAGATAGTGTCCCAATTTATCAGGGCCATTTTCTAGGATCAACAAGGTAGATTTCTATAGTTACTAAAATAAGGAAATAGGCTAACTTTCTACCAGAGGTCTGAATGATAGGGAGCCCTGGGCTAACTTAAACTTGCTAAGAGAATCCCTGAATCTATCCTTCCTGTCTCTGCCACAAATGCTGAGCGGATCCCCAAATGTTGAGATACATATGGAAAGAGATTGGGAGCAAGTTGGCCTTGATATGGAGGAAGACAGAAAATATGAGCATGGACACTGGAGAGAAGGAAATAAGGGCTTTCCCCTGGTAAGGGAACCAGGCAATAATTAAGCAGATTAAGCATTAGACCTACTCAAAAGCCCATGCCAGTATGTATTCTAATTCCTGTAATCTGCAACAACAGATACCTAAGTGGAACAAAATACCCAGTAGATTCAGCAGGAATAGGTGGACAACAGTCTCCAAAAGGCTAAGGTGGCAGCAAGAGACAACTCTCATTACTGGGAGCCCATCTGCCCATACTTGCCAGTTTGGCAGGCATCAAGCCCATGATCATCAGCCTCATTTATTTTTGGATTCCTAGAGGTGGGAAGAAGAGAATCCTGGATATGTGTGACATTAAAAAAGAACACCTCCAGCGTGGGTGAGCTGGGATGATGACCACGCTGTACAGGGCAGCCACCTCCCCAATCTGGTTCCTTTTTCTTTCTTTCCAACCTACCTATTCCCAACCATATCTCTCACTCAACCATACCCGTGGAAGCCACATTCTTGCACAAAGCTAACTGTGTCTGTGGGAGCAAAGCAAAGGAACATTATACTTCCCTTCTCAACTCTGAAACCTGAAGGTTCAGTAAGAAAATGGAGGAGTATTGTAAGATTCTAGGGGTTAAGAATTGAAAAGGTTGGAGAAACAATATATTCAACTATATTTCCATATTTTGTCACCAATTTGGTTGGGTATTTTACATGGAATAAAACAATATATTGGTATTTTCAGTTCTTACCAATATGTAGCTACAAAAGTGATGAATAGAGCACCTACTATGTGCTAAGCCTTGCACTAGACTTTCCATATACATAGATTAATTATGGACTTGTTCCTAGTCTAGTTGAGGAAACAAGTATTATATAAGGAAATCCACAGATGAGTAAACAATGGCAAGAGTGAGGGAGAAAGTAAGCCAGGCAGAGGGAGCAGAGGTGAAATAACCATAAAGTAAAACCAAGATATATTCAGGGACTTGAAGGAAGCCACCAGGGACTTGAAGGAAGCCACTGTGGCACATACAGAGATAGTGTAGAAGATGACATTGAGGGCGGGGGCGATCAGAAGGTAGACCATTGTAGATCATAGTCAGGAATTTAGAGTTTATTCTAAGTGTATAGAGAGGGCAGTTAAGGTTTTTAGGCAGGGTGATGACATGATCTGGTTTATATTTTAAGAAAAGAACCCCAGCTATTGTATAGGAGATGAATTAGAAAGGGTCAGAAGTAGGAGTTTTGGTGAGAGATGAGAGTAACTTGGACTAGGGAGGTGGCAGGGCAAGTGGTGAAGTATGGAGAGATTCGAGACATATTTGAAGGTGGAATCAACAAGATTGAGAGACATATTGGAATGAGCAGGAGGGGGTGGTGAAGGGGAAATAGGTATTAAGAATAAATCCCACATTTCTGGTTTGAGCAACGAGGTGGATGTGCTTCTATTTACTGAATTAGAAACACTGTGGGGGGTAAAGCTTCCAGGGAGCAGTTGCTGGAAAGCAAGAACTCAGTTTTGAACTTGATGTGTTTGAGATAGATGAAGGCATTTGGATATTCAAGACCTGAACTCACAAGAGAAATCTGGTTTAGAGATAAATTTGAGATTCCTCGAACTACAGGTAGTACTTGAAGCTAGGAGAAATAGAATTTTAAAAAACAGTAAAGGTGGAATGGTCCTCAGAAATACTCCAGTCCAAACTAATTTCTCAATAGATAGCAAAATTGGGAGCTAAAGAAGTAAAGACATTGGCAGAAGTAGAGTTGGTGGGAGATTAGTCAGCTTTTTGTACCAGCACATTTTTTGTTTACAATGTTTTGAGACTGAGAAATCTTCTGTATGGATTATAATTCTATAGATGTGGTTCATGATGTCATCTCCCTTCTTTTATATTCTCACCTGCTGTATGTAAACCACCACACCTTCATAATGAACTTGATCTTCTCTTCCTTGGTCATTTGGAACCTTCTCCCCTGGCTTTCTACTTATTGAAAAAGAAGGTGCAGTCATCCCAAGTAAACACCTAGGCAATTTGAGGTCCAAACCTTAGAGTGGCAACCGAGTTGCTGAAGGGACATTCTTCTGCAGCTCCATCCTACAGAGCTTAGCACCTATGGCCCTCTGTAGTTATTTAGTAACTGGACTATCTCTCCTCTAGAGTGTGAGTGCCTGAGGCCAGGAGTTACTTTTCTTTTCCTTGATATCTTAATCCTGCCCTGGCACCTAAGATAAGTAAATGATTCATCAAATAATACATGTTTTGAATTCACTAAAAACTTTCATTGGACTTTATGTACCTTTAGTTATCTTTCCATCCTTCCAAGTAAATATATTTACTGAGCACATACTATGTGTCAGGTATGGTGCTAAAGGTTGCAATTGTATTTAGTCTTTAAACACAGTTATCACTCAGTTATTACAGAGATTGTTATTAGCCATTGTCTAGTACATTTAGGTTTATTCATGTGTATATGTTTGCATACATTCCATCCAATTCAACACATATTTAATGTGCATCTACCATGTGTACAGAGGTAAAAGAGGAAGCCTCTGTCACTCAGGATTCTAAAACCAGTGCAGGAGAGATCAACAAACACAAGCAATGACCAGGGAGGGTATCACTGAGCTACAACCAATATGATTGTATATAGAAACATGATTGCTGCAAACTAAGACATCTACAAAAGTTTTGGAGGGGTGGAGTTTGAACACAATAATATAATAATGTAAAATAATGAATATAGCATTGAAACAGACATCAAAATAATAAATGTAGCCTTGAAATAAGAGCTAACATATATATGGTACTTAGTTTGTACAGGTCTAAGTACATTACACTATGAACTTATTTATTCCTTACAACAACCTTATAAAATGGGTGGTGTTATCCTCACTTTACAGACAGGAAGCTGAAGCACAGAAAGATAAAGTAACTTATCTAAGGTCAAACAGCTAACAAACAAGCAGTTGGGATTTGAACTCTAACAATTTAAGTCTTTGCTCTTGGCCATTATGCTCTACTGCACAATGAATTAAGAGTAGAACTTCAACAGGCAGGTTTAGGAAAGGGGCATAGGGAAGGAAGGCATTTCAGATAGAGACAAGAGCTGAAACAATGACACAGAGATTAGGTATACACCTAATAAGGCTTTGTTTTTGTCTAGAAAGCTTGCAAAGAACTTTCTCAGCCATTCTTTAATATGTTTCTCATGGTGACCCTGTGAAGTATGCCACGATTATTGTTCCAATTCAAAAGATAGAAAATTAGAACCCAGATTAGGAAAGCATCAGCTGGGCTACTTAATTGCAAAGTGAGGTTCAAAACCTGGTTGTTTAACTTCACACAAGTGCCTTTCCCAAGGTTGTAGTATTAACAACTGTATACATTCATTACTCTCTATTCTGAACAAAGCCCTGTGTTAGCCTTTTCATGTATGTTCAATTGTATCAGCACAATACTTAGAGAGGTAGGTGGTATTGCATTTCAAAGAAGAAACAGTTCAATTCTTCCACTACTTAATTTTTTTTTTTTTTTGAGAACATTAATGATTCCCTAGGAGGCATGTGGGTTTTCAGTCTCATGCTTTCTCTCATTCTTTGGTCCCTGGGAACCCCTAAAGACGGAGTATTACCTGTGCATTAGCTCATGCAGCATCTCTGAGAATGAAAAATCCCAATTAATCTCTTGTCAAAATCCTCCAGTCATTCCTGCATTTGGCCAACCTTTCCCATGTGGTTGAAATCAACATTTGAATATGAAACCTGGCTTCAGTTTCCAAAAATTTAATTGCATTATAAGGAGTTTGCCGAAACTGGGCTTTTGAACCTAGGAGAGAAAGGGTGGGAATAGGGCTGACCAAATCTTGAAGGGGACCCAGCAATTTGGTGCAATTGCTGAAGTATTTGATGCAATCAGGGGCTGCACTGGGTGGCGATGCCATCTCTAGCTCAGTGAGTGCCTGCTGTGTAGGGCATAGTTCTAGGCCCGTTAGGGGGGATATAAATCAGTGGCTAGAAAAAGAGGTTGGCTCTACCATGAATCCAGTGACAAGTATGTCAAATGGGGAAGAAAGATAATCAGGCAAGAGCCAGTAAAAATTCATAGGGAACCCCATGGCCTCAGGGAGCAGGGGCATCAGCTTTGTTTGAGCATCAGCTTTATTTGTGCATGTCTAGTCTGGGAACCAGGTACGGAAGACTCTGTTCAGTCCTGTGCCTTCCAGATTTGATTAAGGCTCTTAGGATAGGCATAACCTCAGCCTGAAATGGCAACATTCAAAAGAGACAACCAAAAAGATGACTAAAGCTTTTAGTGCAAGAAGAGGGAGAATGGATGGAGTGAAAATGGGGAAGTTTTCCACTTGATTTTCAAGGCCAAGGGTATAATGAAGGGTCTCATTTTTTTAAATGCTGTTGTTAAGCCTTTTGAAAGAGTCTTCCCCGCAAGCTGAATGTCAAACCAGAGGTCTAGGATGATTCCTCTCTGTGCCTTTTGCCTTGGTTTGCTCAGGGGAAAACAACAATTACCTTCAGTTGAATTTTCTGAGGATTAAATGCAGTAAGACACAGTAAATAGCTCCTTAACATAAAGTGTAGAAAGTAGACTGTTTGATATATTGTCCAGCTACCCCAACCATTTAATAAGAAACAGGACTAGATAGTTAGACTCATGTAACAAAACCATAGAGATTATATAGCCCAATTGCTGAATGTGATGGATGAGAAGAGAGAAGGTAGTAAGTGCCTTGCCCAAGGATGCCAGTGCAGAGGAAGTTAGAGGCTCAGGACATGTTTGAGGGTTGGGGGAGGAATGAAAGACTGAGAGCTGCTGTGAAAATCTTATTTTTATTTTATTTTTTATTAAATTTATTGTGCATGTTCAGTCACAATGATTGCTAACCATTACAAAACCATGTCCTTTCTGATACCACTGCTTCTATTTATTTATTTATTTATTTGGTGGTGTGTTTTGTTTTTTTTGTTTGTTTGTTTTTTTAAAAAACAACAACAACACTGCTTTTAAAATACTTTGATGCTTAAAAAGACCAGTGGGCACTGGTTAATAACATATACATATAAATTTCAGGTGCACAACTTTATAGTATGATATCTGTATACTCTATTGTGTGCTCATCACCCAAAGTGAATGGAAATAGTCTCCCTGAGATCAAAGAACTAAGAAGCAGATATGGGGGAGTCAAGCCCAAAGCCCATGCTCTTGAACTCTGTTTTCAGGTTTTCCTAGCAGTAGTAGCTAGGAAAAATCTATCGATGAATCTCAGTGTAATCCTGCTTTACACAACTGAACTTTGCAGTCTAAAATGGCCCTAGCTGGTTTGGCTCCATAGATAGAGCATCGGCCTGCCAACAGAAGGGTCCCAAGTTCAATTCCAGTCAAGGGCACATGCCCAGGTTGTGGGCTCGATCCCCAGTAGGGGCCATGCAGGAGGCAGCTGATCGATAATTCTCTCTCATCATTGATGTTTCTATCTCTCTCTCTCTTACCTTCTCCTTTACTTTCTGAAATCAATAAAAATAAAAATAATAAAAATAAAATGGCTCAGTGCACCCACACTGCTTTCTCTCCAAACACTGTGTAATTGGTGCTTTGCATCAAAGGGAAAATGTTCCTCCCTCCTTTGTCTCCAAGTTCAAGTAGTTCTTCCCTATAAAAATCACTAACTTAAAATCGTCTATGAATGTTTCTTATGGTTACCTTAGGCCAATGTAAAGAAATGTGCCTCCCATTTCCTTCCACCAGCCCCTAGTAGGTGCTCAATAAACTTCCTTGTGCATAGATTTTTAAAGCAATTATTCTTCCAGTCTCCTGTTACAGGCTTTTTTTGTTTGTTTGTTTGTTTGCATTTCCCCAATCTGTGGGTTCAGATCCATCCACCTATACCTCTATCCTTTATCCAAATGAATTTACATCCATTATTACCACACACCAAACCCATTACCCTATATGTTGTACATATGGTACACATAGGTATATGTACATACATTTGGTGAACACTGATTAAGCCCTTTAGTGTGGCAGACAACAGGTGAGTTGCTACACATGTCACCTGTTAAAATCTAGACTGGGATTGCTAATCTTCCAAAAGTCAGATCATTTCTTATACCACTGCTTTTAAATGTTTTTTTTTTTTTTTTTTTCCTGATGCTTAGGAAGACCAGTGGGCATTGCTTACAGCTATATTATTCTTAGGCTCTTATGAAACATTTAGCTCAAAATCCTGGTTTCTTCTAAATTTTTGCTGTGTACTGACATGAGAAACCATTCATAGCACAGGCCAGTGGTCTAGAAAAGGGTTTGGATTCACAGGTGGCATACACCTTTCCATTTTACTTTTAGAATTACGTTTAATAGTTAAGAGTCTGTTATCTGCCTGGGCCTCTGATGGCAGACATGTTTATTATTCACTATCAGCTGCTGAATTAGTTGCATAAGTCACTGAAAAGACAGCCTATGGAAAGAGCACAGACTCTTAAAGCTGGTTTCTTTTGACTCTGACACCAAATACCTGTGTGACTCTGGGCAACTTACTTAATCTCTCTGAGCCTCAGTTTTCTTATCTGTAAAGAAAGAGATAATAATAACCAACTGACAAATGTCAGTAGGGATGAAAAGAGAAGAAGTAATCCCCAGAACCTGGTGTACAGGGAATAAATAGCACCTTATTTGGACACTAGCCACATCCTCAGGAAAGTACATCTTCCAATCTCTCTTCCTGTGTCCCTCCCGTACTAAAAAGCCTAGATGAAAGATTTGCGAGTTAATCACTAATTTGGAACACCCTCTTCCCCTTTCACTGGCGCTGAGGTAGGTAACCTATATGTGAGTCAGAGTAATTATTGCAGTGACACTCTTGTGCACTTTGCTAATCCCCACTACTATTGCCCAGCTTTTGGAATGTGAGGCACTTTCCCATCTGTTACTCATCTGACCTTCACCACAGCCCATGAGAACACAAGCCAGTATTGTTATCCATCTTTGACAGATGAGCAAGCAGCGGTTAGAGGTTAAGTGGCTAGTCCAGGGATACACTGCTAGATTCAGGTCTTTGACTCTGAATTCCATCCATGAGCTTTCTAATATCCAAGCAGCCTTGGGATTTTTGCTACATACTAACAGACAGACAATGGGTATTCTGGAAGAAATAAAACAGGAAGGTAAAGGTTGATGGAGAACATGAGTCAGTTATTCTGGCCCTCCCCATCCCCACTGGACCCCACTCAGCCTTGGCTCAGTGGCCCTCTCTCCCGAACACTCCTTTCTCTGCCTCTGGTCTCTCAGGTCCTCTGGTTCAGAGCGGAGCTGCAATGGGCTTCTGGGCAAACCTGCCCCCCTCCCCAATTTCTTCAACTAACATTTATTGAATGCTAGATCTTGTGCTTCCCTGCTCTTTGGAGTTTCCTTCTAGCAGGGGAAATCAGAAAATACACTGGAAAGTAAATGCATACAGTAGTTTTTATTATAATAAATGCTAAAAAGGGAAAAAGCAGGGCCGAGAGGACACGTGTGAGGGGGAAGGATGCAATGTGAGATAGGATGCCAGGGAAGGTGTCACTGGGGTTACATTACAGACTTAGAAGAGGTGGAAGAGAGAAAACATTTGGATTTCCTGGGTTGGAGAACCAGGCAGAGGGAACTATACACACCAGGACCCTGAACCAGAGCATGCCTGGTGTGTTTGAGGAGCAGTGAGGAGATTGGTGTAGTTAGCATGGAGTGAAGGAGGGCAGAGCAGTGGGAGAGGCTGGAGAGGAAAGCGGAGTGCATTGTATACATTGTATGGGTGAACTTGCTATTACTCTGGATGAGATGAAAAACCATTGAGAGTTTGGACAGGACTGAAAATTTATTTTCAAAGAATCCCTCTGACTGCTCTGTTGAGATGGGTAATGTGGGAGCATAGACACTATTTAGGAAGCTATTATAATAATTCTGGAGAGAGATTATGGTAGCTTTGACTCAGAAATGGTGAGTAGTGTTCAGATTCTCTATATTTTTAAGGCAGAGCCTGGTAGTTTACTAGTAGATGTAGGTTGTGGAGAAACAGGAGTCAAGCATGGCTCCAAGTTCTTAGGTTTGAGCAACTATAATACATGGTATTGTTATTTGTCCAAAAGGAAAGGCTGCAGGTGAAGCCGACTTGAAGGAGTTGAGGGTACCTTAAGAACTCTAATTTAGAAGTGTTCAGTTAGAGAAGCCAATAGTCAAAGGGCGACAACAGAGCAGTCAGCTGGGTTTCTGGGTCTGGCATTACGGAGAGAAATCTAAACTGAAGACAGAAATGTAAGAGTTGTCAGTGATAAGATTTTATTGAAACTGTGAAACTGAGGAAGATCCCCAGGGAAGTGAGCATGGGATGAGAAGTGGTCCAATGGCGGAGCCTTGGGCCTCTCCGGGTTAGACGTTTGGAGAGGAGGAAGCCCCAGTCAGGTGAATGAGGAGTGGCCAGGGACAAAGGAGAAAACCTTGATTATCCTTTCTGTGAAATTCTAACAAAACTTGTCTGTCCCCTTCAACCATGGGTTTATGTTTCCTTGATGGAGACAGACTAGAGGCACCTTTAGAGTGATAATCAAGTCACTCTCCACTCCCGACACGGCTTAGCATCTAGGAGCCCTTCAGTTAAAACACAACAGGTATCTTATAGCTGAATCACAATGTAAGTGAGCATGAGGGACCCAAGAAATCATCTGGCTTTGTGATTTCCCAATTGGATTCTTTGGAGCAAGTCAAGGACTTATTTCCTCTCATCGTTGGGAAACCTATGTAGCTGTGGCCCCTCCTTTCCTGTAAGAGCTAATAAAAGCAATAGCACCTTCCAGTGAAAGGCCTCACCCCTTTTTTCTAAGAAATATTTGTGATTTTCATCACCACACCTCAGACATTTCAGAAGGCTCCAGTGCTTGTATCTAGTCAAGAACCTCCTCAGGGCAGAGGAGACAAGGCAAAACACTGAATTCTGAAAATTTTGACCACTTTTCAGACGGATTTGAGAGGAGAAGTTACCACCTGCCATATTCCTTCTTCTCGAGACAAGCTGAAAGCTCAGAATCGGAGACAGGATTATAGAGATTCTAGCCCAACCACCTCCAGGAAAGATAAGGAACTTGGGCCTAGAAAGGCCCCAGTATCTTGTTCAAAAGCACATGCCAAGTGATCGATCCAAGACTCAAAACCAGGTTTCAATTTGAAACTTTCTGCTCAGGTTCAGATTCAACTAAACTCTATTATTAGCATCTACTAGAAGCCTGGAAACATGCCAGGTACATTTACATATTATCATTCTTCATCCTCACCATGACCTTTAAGACTGATGCTACTATTCCCCTTTCATAGATGAGAGTATAATGCTCAGACTGGGAAGTGACATGTCCAGGCTTGCATGGCTAGCATATCAGCACAGGAGGGCTGGAGCCTGTCTATTTGACTCCGAGACCAGTGCTCATTCCAGCACACCTGCTGTCTTTTTCAGCAGGACTCATCCCACAGGGTTATTTATTTCCACAGTACAAGTGACTGCCCTAAGACCCTGGCCTCCTACCAAGAAGTGAGGTCTCTCCAGCTTGGTGTGTTAGCAAGTGCCAACTTTGAATCCATGTTGTAGACTCTGAAACCAAACTGCCTGGGTTTGAATCATGACTGGACCACTTATTAGCTATGCAACTTTGGGCCATATAACTTCCCTAAAGCCCAACTTTCCCTCATCTGTATTATGGGAGCAATGACATCCTTACCCCAGGGAGTTAGCAATAAGTAATAAAATACATGTACTATCACTAGCACAATGTCTGACATATGTAGCATATGTTCAATAAATGTTAAAATGTAATAGTCAATGGCTGACTTTTTTAAAACCCTAGAGCTGTTTTAGAACATACTGTCTAATGCTTCAAAAGTCTTTTCTGGAATATGTCCAGGAGGGGAACCTGATACTAAAATCCAGAACTGACATGTCTTTAGGAGTTTCAGCAACATGCTCTCTATCAATCAGGATTCAACTAGGAAGAAAATCACTTAAGTGATATGAAATAATAGGAATTAGATATACACAACTGATAAAAGACCAAAGGTATGCAGTGATGAGTCCTCAAAACCCCTTTGAAATACCAATGAAAAAGCACTAGTAGTAAATATGCATATATATACAGTACACACACACACACACACACACACACACACACACACACACAAGAAATTCACCAAAATGTTCACAGTGGACATTTCTGAATGATGGGATGACAGGTTTTATTTTTACTTTCATTTACTGGCTTTCTAATTTTGTACACCAAACAGGTATCAAATTAGAAATTATTTCATTGTTCTTACTTATTGTTAAGTTTTGGTCTTACTTATTTCTTACTTCACCTAACCCCTTTTTTCTCTATAAAAACTTAAGATAATGTATTGAAAGCACTTATAGTTATAAAGCTAATTATGGGGAAGAGACAAGGTAGAAGGGGTTAGAATAGTAGTTCAGTATAGATAATCACTGATTAACATTAGGAGATTTAGTCTTCTGAATTCTGAAAGTCATGAACAGAAGATGCTATCTTATCCATGTGAGAGCTTAAGGAAAGAAACATCCAGTCTAATGCTGATGTAGAATAGACACTCAACTAGGGTGTCAGGATGCCTGAGCTGGCATCCAGGCTCATCTCAGGAAGTGACTGGGTCCCACACTCCCAGTGTCTCCCTTGTCTTCTCTCTAAAGTGAGAACCCTTCCAATAAGGCATTTCCTATTGTGTCTATGTGTTTTATTTGTCAGAGCCTTAGGTCATTGGCAGAGGGATGAATTGGGGTGGGTGGCGTGGGGATATACTAGGTGATCACAGTGAGGCCTCTAATCCCGTGGGGAAAGATGGACTGCTCCTGCCCACTGTCATCCTGGCAACCTTGGTGAGAAAGTCAACCCAGAGACAAGAAGCCTGGGCATCATTTGGCATTCTTGGTTAAGCACAGTCAGACTGGAATCTGATATTCTAGATAGAATCAAAGAACGTCAGGCCTGGGAATCTCAAAAGCCATGTAGTCCAACTCCACGTTTGATAAACAGGGACACTAAAACCCACAAAGTCAAATGGCTTGTCTATGACCACACAGAACATGGAGAGAAGCAAGGATTTCACATCCTGGCTGAGTGTAGTCACCACCAGAACTCATCTCTCCAAGGTCCCTTCCATGGCTGATTTCATGAAGCTGGTGATTGAGAGCAGAGGAGAGAAGGGGAGAATGGACCCTTTAATCGTATCCTCATTTAGTAGGCATACCAAATTGGTTAGTAATTTTCTTCCTACAGGTAGGCATACCAAATTGGTTAGTAATTTTCAAAACCCTGGACTTCCCATGGCAGTAGATCCCGCTTCTGATCAACAATCATTACTTCTTTTTCCACTAGTCCTGTGATGCAGGTGGTGATCAAGCAGTCAAGACTCAGCTACACAAATATCTTGGGCAATGCTGACCAGTCTGACTTGTGCTCTATATTTCATCCTTGTCAGTGATAACAGATAGGTACCTTTCTAGAGTTGCTTCCTAAATCTCAACAGAACCCTCATCACCGGTCATTGCTGCCAGAAAACTGTCCTACCAGTAAACTTGCACATAGTTGGCCACCCAGCTAAGACAAGTAATGAACCAAGAAAAAATCAGTGGGTTTTAATATCAGGATTTTTTGGGTGGTGTCTGGCTGGCATTGATCAAGTAATCATGGACCAGTAAATTTTCAAAGGAATTTTAATATTATTTTAAAAAAAAGAATTATTTTCTTTGATACTCAGACACTGCACAGAGAAATATCAGAATATGACAATTTTAAGGCTCCGTTTTTCTTAGTCCCCTTAGTAACTCCATGAACCCAACTCTAACTTCAACCTTAAGAGATTATTGTGTGGGAAGAGGCTGCAGGGTATTAAAAAACACAGACTAGGCCTAAAGTCAGAAAAGTGGTTATGTTTTGATGCTTCTGTCTATCCAGTCCATGACCCTGGGTAAAGCATTTCACTTTCTGGCCCTTGTTTACTTCATGAAAAAAACTGGGATAATGTTTATACTTGAACTTTCAGCCCATGCTGTGTTGTTCAGAGGATCAACACCAAGGGTATAAAAACATTTGGATATTATTATTTTTATGAATTATAATTTTGTAATTAGTTCTCAATAGTATTAGTCCTCTCCACAAAATGAAATTGGTTTCCAGGTACCAAATACTTATATTTCTGAATAGATTGGGAAGGAAGATAGAAAGAGCAAAACAAAAAACAAAGGTCAATCTTTTCCTGGAAAGCTCTGTTGTTTAATCTTCTTGTAGTAAAAAATCTCAGCCACACTACAGGGAACAGAACGAGGGCTTCTCTTTGATGTCGCCATTCACCCAATGGCCAGTATCAATTCCCTTTTTTCACCGACACATTCAAAACCCTTAAATTCCCTGCTTGAACATGTGCTATAACCTAAACAATCAAAAAGGAAGACAGCGGGGAAAGAAGAGAAGAAAGGGCATAAAGAGAGAGATAATTGTATTGTTTGGATAGAGGATGGTTAATGAGACTTACATTTTAGTTTAGAGCCAAATACTTTCTTTAAATACAGAAGGTTTACAGACCTTCTGATAGGGAGTAGGCAGGAGCAGAAACATGAGTCCTGCACTCCAACTAGTGGTGTTACCACCTATTTATGGTTCCTAAAATATACCCGAGCAAGGGAGAAAGGCCTTGAGACCTTAC
Source organism: Plecotus auritus (assembly GCF_963455305.1). Classification (NCBI taxonomy): domain Eukaryota; kingdom Metazoa; phylum Chordata; class Mammalia; order Chiroptera; family Vespertilionidae; genus Plecotus; species Plecotus auritus. Next base: position 181,657,308 of record NC_137771.1, on the reverse strand, counting down.
CTTACATTAACAAGCATGGACCTGACCCTTCAAGTACACTCCGTCTAGGGATGGGCCTCTCTCCTCAGTCTAGGGTTCCACCAGAAGGCAGGGTGACTCCTGTAGTTTCCAAACCCTTCTTGACCCACAGAGCAAGCAGTCATGCCTACCAACATTGGATAGGGTTTTCCTTAAGCCCATCAGCAAATCAAGACAATGCCAAGATGAATAGTGGGAATCAGAAAACTGAGGCAGGGGATAGGGTGGAGTGGGGGTGAATAGACCTTTTAAAGAGCCCAAGAAGAGAGTTAGGGCAGGAATCCTCTTTAATAGTTCCTTTGCCATGACATTCTTTAATTCTCAAGTTACCCTCTACACCCCATAGTTCAAACCAAGACTCAACCACCTTACCAGATCTGGACAGATTCTGCAAACGCTGTCTCTTGCACGACTATGGCAATTTGACACGGCATCCTCCCTGTTGCATTGTAGATCTTCCCATGCACCTCCTTTCAAGTGGTCAATTCTCAGATTGATCAGGATCAATAAACCTGGTATAGGACAAAGTTAGCGATCATTAGCCAGTGTTGAGCTTTGAGTAGTGCATGAGTAATTACACTATTCGGTTGATTGATGCAGGTTCAGTTGGGAAATACTACATTTTAAGGAAGTGCAAATGTTTAACTTCTGAGTTGGAACAGGCTGACAGGCAGCATGCCAAGAGAAAAACTGTATGAAACTTTAGACAATTCTTTGAACCATGGGCACAAAACTGGGCACAAACCAAGCCAAGTTCAGGGATTCTAGAAGGATCCAAAGAGAAGTAGGCAGAAAAAGAATTTTCAAGTACCAACAGCAAATACCAGAAACTTCATCTTGCCCCCTCCTGTTTGCCAAGCCCAGGTCTGGGCATGTCAATTACCCCTACTGCACTATTTTTCATAATGTTACCATTCATATTCCATTGAAATGCATTATACCCAGAACCCAATGGCTTATAATCCTGTAATATTGGTTATCTTTAGTATTAAGAATCAATGACCCCACGTAAAGAGTTGGCTCCCTTCTCTTCTTCAACAGAGTTGAATAACTCATTTTTAAAAGATAAAGATAAAACCAATCACCCACATTTTCAGAGCTGTCCTTCTAAAAATAGGTAAAACCAGAAAATTATAAAAGTGTTGGGTTCAGAAGGACTTTAGAGATTACTCCATATCTGAACCTCTGACATAACATCCCTAAAAGAGTGTCCATCAAACTCCTTTTTAGATATTTCCAAGGGTAGGAACTCTCTGCCTCCCAGTGGCCCATTCCATGGTTGCTCAGATTTAGAAGTTGCATGATCTAAACTTGAACTTATTTATTGATTCAAAGATAGGAAGGGATATTTTATGGCAAAATAGCACTTACCAAAAATATTTGGGACTATGTGTGGTTGGTGACCTCAATGAATGCAAACAGGGCCCATGACCACAGACTATACACTAAATCTCAACCCATATGTAAGTCCTTCATCAGTAGAGCAAACAGAAAAAATTGTATGCTGCACATAGTGTACATCTATTGTCAGGAATAGAGAAATATTTACAAATGACTATCTTAAATATTGATGATGAGGCTATGTGGCGATGATGAGGCTTTGTCACAGGAAAAGGAACTTGATCTGATTTACTTTGATTTTAGCTTTTAAGAGAACATGTGAAAATCAGGTCACTATCACGCCTTATCAGACACAAAATGGACAGTTAATCTCTCCCATCATTTTAGTAATTTCTACAAGTTTTCTTTTTCTTGAACCTATGCCTAAGTCAAAAAATTAAAAGTTTGTGTACCTAATGTAATTTTAGAAATGAAAGATTTCCTCTGGAAATTCTGATTTCCTCATCTTAAAAGTAAAAAACTGAAGTGCAGAGAGTAGGAACAACTGATCCAAGGTCACAGAGCCCTTTTGAGATGGAGTCAGGACTAAATCATAGGTCTCCCTACTACTAGTAGAGTGATACTCTTCATTATTAATGATGGTATGATGAGTATGCAAGAGAGTGATGTTCTATAAAGGAGCTATAGAAAGTTTTATGGAATAGAGGAATGAACCAGTCTCTCCTGCCTCCCCATGCAGCAACCTTATGATGTTGCTAGTGAGGATTGCTAACATGCCTTTTAAAATATCAATACACAACAAATAAATACATGACAAATACCATCTAATTATATCTGCATGCAAATATATCAAAATTATCCCTATCATAAGAACTGAAAGTTATTGAGCATCTACTATGTTCCAGGTACTTTACATACCTTATTATCTCTAATCCTTCCAACAACTCTATGAGGTTAGTGTTATTATGATTGTTTTTTAGGGCAATAAAGTGAGGCTCAGAAGACACATGGTCAGTGTGGAACACAATCTTCTGGCTCCAAAGCTTATGTTATTTTCCGCATAGTCCACAACCTTCTCTAGATGATCTCAAACTCATTCCATGTTCTGCCCATCAAGCTCTAAACATTTTAGATAATTGATGCTGGTGTATGTTAAACTTGATATTTCTTTTGAAATTCCTTGACTATTCAATTTAGTTATCAGTCATTTGGGGAAGTATCTCCTCCATGGTATGTTCTTCATATTTAATGCATTTTACAGAAAACAAGGCAAAGTAAGAGCCTAGCATCTTTTGGTAACTTGCAATGTTTGATATGTAAACATAAATAAATAAATAAATAAATAAATAAATAAATAAATAAAACATTTTGAGAATATTTATTCACCAGTCATAATTTTTAAAACTGTTATTTGTATAAAAACATATTTATGGGGAGAGAAACCAAGATGGCGGCATAGGTAAGCACCTAAACTGCTGCCTCGCACAACAATTTCAAAACTACAACTAAAAGACAAAACGGACATCATCCAGAGCCACAGGAAGGCTGGCTGAGTGAAAATTCTACAACTAGAAGGAAAGAGAAAAGCTCACAGAGAATTGGAGGTACGGCAAAGGGTCTTTGTGCACACAGAGAGGAAGGGCGGCTGAGAGCCTGGCTGACTTTCTCTGGCGGAATGGGGAAGGAAGCCCCCGACCGCACTGAACCCCAGTTCTGACCCCACTGAACCCCAGTTCTGGGCGAGCCCCTGGGGACCCACGCTCTTACGGGAGGAGTCTGGACTCTCGGGCGGAGACTGGGGAGCCAGGGAAGGCTGAGGACTGAAGGTGCACGCGTGCCAGTGCGCACAAAGGCTGCGGAGGTTGCCACAGGCTTTCCCTAGTGGAAGGGAGTCAGAGGCTCCTGACTGCACTGAGCCCCAGTTCTGACTGCAGTGAACCCCAGTTCCAGGCGAGCCCCTGGGGACCCACGCTCTTGTGGGGGGAGTCTGGACTCTCAGGCGGAGACTCGGGAGCCGGGGAAGGCAGAGGTATGAAGGCGCGCACGTGCTCGCAAGGGCAAGGCTGACGGGAAGCCAAGACTGAGACTCCACCCCATCCAAGCTGAGCACAGAGGCTATTGCAATTTGGCAAGTCTAATCCTATAAGGCTGTCTCCAGCACCAAACTTCTCCCAGCATAGACACAGCTGATCCTTACATCCAACTGGCCTGGAGGTCAATTCTTCCCAGTGATACCAACAACAATCAAGACTTAATTACAACAAGGCTGTACACACAGTCCACAAAGGGGTGCACCAAGAGTGTCCACCTCAGGTTAACTGGGGAGGCAGACCCACTGGGCCATATTGGAAACCTAGCACACAAATCTACCTTACCAACTCAGGGAAGCAGTGAAAATGCGGCGTCAAAGAATCAGATCACAAACGAAAGAAATGGAGGAAGACAAATGACTGGATATAGAATTCAAAACCACGGTTATAAGGCTTTTCAAGAATATCCTAGAAAAGGCCAATAAATATAACAAGACCCTCGAAGATATGAAAAAGGACCAACTAGAAATTAAACATACACTGACTGAAATAAAAAATATTATACAGAGACCCAAAAACAGACTAGAGGAACACAAAAATCAAGTCAAAGAATTGAAATACAAAGAAGCAAAAAACACTCAACCGAAAAAGCAAAAAGCAAAAAAAAAAAAAATCCAAAAAGTTGAAGATAGTGTAAGAAGACTCTGGGACAACTTCAAGCGTACCAACATCAGAATTATGGGGGTGCCAGAAGAAGAGAGAGAGCAAGATACTGAAAACCTATTTGAAGAAATAATGACCGAAAACTTCCCCCACCTGGTGAAAGAAATAGACTTACAAGTCCAGGAAGCGTACAGAACCCCAAACAAAAGGAATCCAAAGAGGGCCACACCAAGACACATCATAATTAAAATGCCAAGAGCAAAAGACAAAGAGAGAATATTAAAAGCAGCAAGAGAAAAACAGTTAGTTACCTACAAGGGAGCACCCATACGAGTGTCAGCTGATTTCTCAACAGAAACTATGCAGGCCAGATGGGAGTGGCAAGAAATTTTCAATGTGATGAATAGCAAGAACCTACAACCAAGATTACTCTACCCAGCAAAGCTATCATTCAGAATTGAAGGTCAGATAAAGAGCTTCACAGATAAGAAAAAGCTAAAGGAGTTCATCACCACCAAACCAGTATTATATGAAATGCTGAAAGGTATTCTTAAAGAAGAGGAAGAAGAAAAAAGTAAAGATAAAAATTATGAACAACAAATACATATCTATCAACAAGTGAACCTAAAAATCAAGTGAATTAAAAACCTGAGGAACAGAATAATCTGGTGAATATAATAGAATCAGGGGCATTGAAAGGGAGTGGACTGATAATTCTCAGGGGGAAAGGGGTATGGGGGGGTTCATGAAGAGACTGGACAAAAATCATACACCTATGGATGAGGACAGTGGGGGGGAGGTAAGGGCAGAAGGTGGGTGGGAACTTGGTGGAGGGGAGCTATGGGGGGAAAAAGGAGAAACAATTATAATAATCTGAATAAAGATTTATTAAAATAAAAAAAACAAAAAAAATATTTATGTTAAAAACTATCTGCAAAATTAAAAATCAGAACTTTTTTTGCAATAGAGGTGGATCCAGCATCAGGTTATAAATTCTTGCATAAATAAATTCTTCTCTAATTTATATATTTTAAAGATGTACAGTTTTATGTTTTAAATAGAAAATAAATAGATTGATTAAAACAGTATTTGCCATAATAAAGAAATATTTATATTCTAGGTTACAGTAGCAGACATATACTCAAAATAGATCATGGATTATTTTTAGGTGCAATGGTCTGGTAAAGTGAAAGAAAATGTGACTGAGATTTTAGCAGAATCATTTTATTGCTGCTCCAAGTCTTGGGTGAAAGTCCACAAACATGGAACATCATGATCCACTTGGCAGTTCTGCTACAGAGGACAATTATATGGCAGTTTAGAGAAATCAGTCCCCACATTGATGGAAGAACTGTCATCTTATAAGTAAAGTTATCAGATGCAAGACGTATGATTTATACTCCTACTAGAGGCCCAGTGCATGAAATTTGTGCATGGGAGGGGGGTCCTCCTCAGCCCAGCCTGTACCCTCTCCAATTCGGGACCCCTTGGGGGATGTCCGACTGCCAGTTCAGGCCCAATCCAGCAGTCGGACATCCCTCTCACAATCCAGGACCACTGGCTCCTAACTGCTCACCTGCCTGCCTGCCTGATCATCCCTAACTGCGCCCCCTGCCAGCCCGATCACCCCTAACTGCCTCTGCCTGCCAGCCTGATCGCCCCTTACTGCTCCCCCTGCTGGCCTGGTCGCCCCAACTGCTCCCTCCCCCCCCCCTGGCCTGGTCACCCCCAACTGCCCCCCGCTGCCAGCCTGGTCACCTCACGCAGCCTGCTATTCAGTCATTTGGTCGTCCCTCACTAAACCCCCTGCTGTCTGGTCATTTAGGTTGTGATGGCCCCTGGCTTTTTATATACTAGGATTTCTTACCCAAGAGAAATGTAAGCATTATGTCTTTCTTCTAAAATTCACTGGGGATTCTTCAGTTCAAATATACAATTAGAGTCAATGATAGAAGCACAATAAAAATAGCTCACCTTTAGTGAGTGCTTCCTATAAGCTAGTCATTGTTCTCTGCACTTACAAATATTAACACTTTGATCTTCACAACTCAGTTAAGAGAAATTGTTATTCACATTTATATACACCCAGGTTTGCCAGAGCTACTGTGTGAGGGAGCCTTTGCTCAGAATGAGGCAGTGACTCTAAGAGCAAGGGATCTTCCACTGCAATGTTGCACTGTCTCTATTGAGCCCTGGCCAGTGAGCAGGTTCTCCCCCCCCCCACTCCCACCCCCACACAGACAGTAACCCAAGCAGCAAGGGTGAAGTCTACTGTGGTAAGTGTTTGAGCAGGATCTCCGTGGTTTTTGCCACCTCAATGCCACCATCTTCCTTACCAGACAGAGCTTCCTATTTTGATGGGTGAGTCATCCAGTTATTCTTGCTGAGTTAATTTCCTCTTTAAGGGGAGCCCTCTTTATGTTCAGCATCTGGGTTACCTTACTGCTCACCTCTGAATGTTTTGTTGGCCATTCCCTGAGTTTGAATTATCTTCACTCTGCCAATGTCTGCTCTTCCTTAGACTTAAAAAACACCAATTCTCCTTTTACCAAAATGTAAGCTCCAAAAGACTAGGACTCATGTCTGGTTTATTCTTTATTTCTATACCATCTGTTCAGTACATAGCAGCCTTTTAATATGTGTTGAAAGAATAAATGAATGAATGATGAGTAAATGTTGAAAGAATGAGTGAATGGCTTCCCTTTGAGAGCATTCTAGACTCAGCAATCTTCAAGACATGTGTTCTAGTACCAATCTCTCTAGTCATTAACTCAGCAAATATTCATTGAGTGGCTACTACCTGCAGGGAATGTGATGGGATGAGAATATTCATGCTTGAAAACTTACACTTTCTTCATTCATGAATTTTTTCATTCAGTCAAAAGCATTTATTGAGTACTTCCTATGTTAAGAACATATAATAATTGGAGGCATGGATGTTAAAAACCATAGATTTAAACTGGAAATCTCTGGTTTCTAAATTGACTTTACCACTTAATAGCTATATAACTTGGGCAACTTTATAAATATCACTGGGCCCCTGTTTCTTAATCTGCAAAATGAGAAAAAGTATCTGTATTAATATCCTTAGCTATGAGGATTCAAAAAAAATCATATATATTAAGTGCTCAATAAATCTCAGCAATTAACTATTATTATTTCCATGGTAAGTGAAACAAAGAGAAATTAGACATAATCACTCTTCTCAAGGAGCCAATAAACTCATGAGAATATAAGTTATTTAAATATGAGGTACAAATAAAAATGCTAGGGGTGCTCAGATTTTGTAGAGATGACTTAAAACAGGAAAAGAAAGAGAAGGCATCCTTTCTGGAGGAGCTGCATTAAGCAGGTTTGGACATATAGTCATGTAGGGGAGAGGCTTTCCAGGAGGTGAAAATAGCCCAACAAATAAATGGAGGTATTAAAGAACAAGCCCACATAATGGGTTCTTGGGTCACTGGACAATTAATTTATCAGAACTACGAAAGACATAAGAAGGATAGAGTCTCTCTATCCTAAAGAAAAGGTTGGAAATATCTTGGGGAGGACCTTGAAAACCATGGAGTTTGGATTCTATTCTATGTAGACAGGTGGGTATTTGTGGATGTATGTGCATCATTCACTGGTGTCATTTTTCTTTTTAACAGTGGGTGAGTATAGAGACCTATATTCAGACCTTTGAGATTTTAAGTTATTTATTCCTTCATGTCTGGGAAATTAGATTACCTTCCCATATACTTTAACATCTGTCATGTCATCTGAGTAGCCTTGTGAAGTAGGCCACATGAGGAGATGAGGAAACTTACATGGACATAAGATAACCTCCCAGTGGCAAGAGCTGTTAATTGGATGGACTGGGATGTGAATAGCATAGCTTCTAATTCAAAGACTTTCTGCTCTCTGAGGTAGAAGAAAGCAAAGATGCAAAAGGGAAGTCAAGGCCATGCTGAGTGGTGGGGAAGAGAAATTTTGAAGACAGGGGCCTCAAGTCAGGGGTTACTTTTGCCCCCACTGGGCACTTTCTTTTGCTATGACTTACAGCAATAAGTGTTCTGTAACATGAAATCAGCTATAGATTTTTTTCCTGCTCTCCTGGCCTGGCCTAGTGGGTACCTTTCTTCTGGCCTCATCCCAGGTTTCTTAAAGGGCTTTAAAAGAAATTGTTATTGACTGAACTCTGGGGTTATTTATAATGGAAATCCAGTCTCTCATTCCTCTTGTCCTCCATGGAAGAGTTGGGCTCTCAATCTGAACCTTGGGGAATTAGAGGCCCAGTTTGCTTTATTTAGCTTTTAGGACACTGGATTAAAAAAAAAATTGCAAAAAGCTCTAAGTTCCACTAAAGATAAAAGTACCTTATTTTCCAATGTCTTGACCAATTTAAGTAACTCACCTCTTCTTCTCCAAATCCTATTCTCATATTTCATGATGTTAGACACTCTTTCTTATTTATTTCCTTAAGCAGTTGTATAAAAGGGCAATTTTGAGCACATCCCCTCCCACATACACACACAATAATTTTAAGTGCATTTATCTGATAATTTATCCAGGAGTTTGTGAGGTCAATGAAGGAGGCTCTGTGATTGTTTTCTGCATTCTCTAGACTTGAACACTTGTTCTTGCACACAGTAAGTGCTCAATTATTTGTTGGTCAATGAATTAGCTGGTAAGCCTATAAGTCTCTCTATGTAAGGAAGTACAGAGCTACCTTTTATGGTCAATTACAGTGGATTTCTTTAGCTTAAATTTTCTTATGCTTTTCTGCCTATTTCCCATTCTCTCTCTCTCTCACTCACTGACTGGTGAGCTTTTAACATGTTGCCTATATTCTACTGTACTGGATACCTTGATTGCAGGCCACTCTAGAGTTTTTAAAAGTTTTATTTTGACAGATGTGCTATAAAGTAATATCAGATACACCATGTACACTTATAAAAACTTACCTTTTTTTCTTAACAGTTGTGTGACCTGTCAAGTTACTTAGATGCTTTAAGGTTTAGTTTCCTCATCTATAAAATTGAGATAAATCGTATTTTGTCTAAGTGAAAATATTGGCACAATGATATATATGCATTTATAAACTATAAGTCAATTCCCTAGTTTTTGGGAAGAGGTCAGATTTTTAAAAATACTTTACTTATGTATGCACTTATCTATATCTTACCTATTTAATCAAATTTTTTGAGAAGGCTTATAATAGTGTAAACAGTATCATCATTAACATTTGGGTTAAGAAAAATGTAAGTAATTTATTGTATTAAAACCAAATAGTTATATTGTGCTTTTTTTTTTTTTTTTTTACAGACTGTACCTGGTGCTTTCTCAGACATTATCTATTTTGAGCCTTATTTTTCACAACACTTCTTTGAGAGGCATTATTACTTATCCTACCTGAGTGAGAGTAAAGTTACTTGCCCTAGTTCTCACTGCATAGTATGTGGTTAAGGATTCAGAAATGTTCAACAGTTGATAATCACAGTGCCTTCTCCTCCAGTTGAAGAGGTAGGAGTCAATTGCCTTCTGGATATTCAGTTAAACCACTGGGTTCTCTTTTCCAAGGTCAGGGGCAATAAAGCAATAATCAGCTTCTCTGGCACTGGATCAGATGTAAATCCTGGCCCTACTACTTTCTAGCTGTAACCTGGGGGCAAGTGAAACAGTGCTTTGAGGCTTCAGTTGCCTAGTCTGTAACACTGAAATAATGACACCTCTTTGATTTTTTGTAAAGATTAAATGAGACAGTGCTTACTGAGGGGACATAAGCATGGAGCACAGGCAGCATGACGCCCGGCTATTCATGAGTCCTGCTTTGGCTTTGTGACTTGGAAGATTTAAGAGTCTTGGTTGTCAGAAGTGCAGAAAGAAAGTTTTTGTGGGGTAGGTGAAGAGGAAGAGTGAGGATGTTCAAACCACGGTAAAGAGAAAAGGGGAGAGCTTATAGAAAGAATAAGAGCCTGTAGCTACCCATCCCATTGGACCTTCAGGCTGGCCCAAGGTGGGTGGGTGATGGGGGTGGGGGAGGAATGGAATGAGAACCAGGAAATCTGAGTTCTAGATTCTTTTGTTGCTAATTAAATAGCATGACCTTGGTCAGATTCCTCCCCTTGCTGAGCCTCAATTCACTATCTGAGAAACAAGCAAACAAAAAAAGGTCATCAAATAATTTGATCTCTAAGGTTCCTTTAAGCCTTGATAGTCTATTATAAATTCCAGGGAATTGAAGTCTGGCTGGAGAAAGAGAATATGAAATGGTTGAACCCAGAAGTTGTGGGTATGTTTACATGGTTCTTTTTTTAAAAAATATATTTTATTGATTTTTTTACAGAGAGAAAGGGAGAGGGATAGAGAGTTAGAAACATCGATGAGAGAGATCAGCTGCCTCCTGCACACCCCCTATTGGGGATGTGCCTGCAACCAAGGTACATGCCCTTGACCGGAATCTTTCAGTCCACAGGCTGACTTTCTATCCACTGAGCCAAACCAGTTAGGGCTACATGGTTCTTAAATGCTAATTGATTTAAAATACTGAGCACTTTACATTTTATATATAAACAATTTCATCCCCCTTCTTATTATATTTAAACCCTTAGGACAGTGGTTGGCAAACCGTGGCTGGCGAGCCACATGCGGCTCTTTGGCCCCTTGAGTGTGGCTCTTCCACAAAATACCATGGCCTGGGCGAGTCTATTTTGAAGAAGTGGCATTAGAAGAAGTTTAAGTTTAAAAAAATTGGCTCTCAAAAGAAATTTCAATCGTTGTACTGTTGATATTTGGCTCTGTTGACTAATGAGTTTGCCGACCACTGCCTTAGGAAATAAAGGTCATTATTCACCTTGATTGCGCTCTACATCTTATGTATATCAACAAACTGGAAAAAAAGTGTTTCCAGTCAGGCAAGGGTTAAATCCACTAAAACTCTTAACCATCATGTGATACAATGAGGAAATAGGTTGGATCAACATATTTCCAACCTAGCTGTTACTTTCATGATAAAACTAGACTCAGCTAATTGTGAATGTGATAGAGAGTGGGGCTCTTATCAAAGAAAAGAGAGCACCAAGCCTGTGTGGCTCAGTGGTTAGGTGTTGACCTATGAACCAGGAGGTCATTGGCTCGATTTCTGGTCAGGGCACATGCCCGGATTTCGGGCTTAATCCCCAGTGTGAGGCATACAGGAGGCAGCTGATCAATGATTCTGATCATTGATGTTTTTCTCTCTTTCCCTTCCTCTCAGAAATCAATAAAATATATATTTTTAAAAAGCAAAGAGAGAATAGAGGAAAGGGGAAGAATAAATTTGGAGACAAAAGAAGGGGGAGAGAGGAAGAAAAAGAAAGAGGAAGAGGAGGGAAACAGCAGAAATCCAATTAGTGTCATTTGCTTGACCACACCCAAGGACAAATGAAGTTAAAAGAATAAACCTCAATTTGGTTAGTCCTTTTCTAGTCTATTAAAAGGGAAAAGGTCTTTCCTGTTTTTGTCCAGAAAGCAAAAGTTCTATAAGTTATTGAAATAATTATGTTATATTAATCAAACACTTGATTATTTTTTAAAAAGCCATCTTTTTAATAATGGGAACTGAAGGTTGCTATCCTATGTTTGTGTTTAATACTCTTTTGTCACTTTGAATGCATAATAATAATGATATATGATCTTTTGGTAAAAGAAGTTTGACAACCTTCCCATGGTTTGAATTTTAAGAAACTTTTTCTTGACCTAGAATTGGCTTTAGGTCATTCTAATAGGCCCTGTAATGCTTCAAGTATTTGTTTTCTCTCTCATGATGGAAAATTTTCTGCTTAAGGTACATGGGAAGCCTTGTCAAATAATAATGACAACTATGTTATGCTTTCATTTATAGCTCTAATTGTTATCCTGGAATATTGTGTTTTGCAGAAAGGACAAGATTCCATGTCATTTGCATTGCTCTATAAAGTATCTGGATTTATAGAAGGACTGGCAGGAAAAATCAGGAAAAACAAAAATTTGATTATGGGGCTGAATGAATGGAAAATAATTATAAAGTTGTTGTAACTTTTGTTGAAAGTATTGATGATTCTTAAACTTTTTGTTTTTCAGATATAAGGAAGCATTTTTAAAGTAATTTAGTAAATTATATTTTTTTCTTTCTTCCTGTCCCTCCAGAATTTGACAATTCTTAGTAAGTGGCAACACGTTTCTTTGCATGAATTCAATAAGACTTGTTTCCAATTGTGTCTATATTAACCAAGACTGACTGGAATGTCATGTCTAAGAGAGACATGCCCAGACGCTGGATGTCACCAGGAAGCTTTAAGGAATGAAAGCTGATTTTGGAGCCAATATGAGTGCCTTGGAGATAGTCTGGCACCTTGCTTGGTCACATGGATCCTGGCAGTCTTTCCAAGTAAGGAACAAAGGTTGCTTTCCTGAGAGATGGCAAGGAAAGAAACTCAAGACATCATTGGGGACCTCAACCTGTGGAATTCACCCACCTATAGATATTGTAGGCAAACCTGATGGCAACTAGGTGGTTCAGCTTCTTTGCCCTGCAGGGCTAATTAAACCTTGATCATGAGATTCCAGCAAAACATATTTTTAAAAAATAGCCTATGTGATCAACTGTTATTCTTATTGTGTTCATGTAAACAGTCAGGTCAAATTGTTCTTAAAAAAATGAGGGTGATTTGGGGGAGAAAAATTGTGTTTCAATAGGAAATTATTAGAACTGAAATGTCTTTTCCTTCCACAGCCATTTATCATAATTTTTGCTGTTCTAAATTTTGCCCAATAATACTAAATTTTATAACAGTTTGTCTCCACCAGGTTACAAGCTCTACTCGCACTCAGGGAATACCACCTCTAGACACCATTGCCCCTTCTTCCATGACTAGGTCTCATCATCCCTCTGACACACAGCAAGGATCTCTTGGCTCTGAAGGAAAAACTTTGTCCCTCCTCAGCATGAAGAAGTTACAGAAGAGACTGGGCACCCCCCCCCCTTTTTTTTTCTGAAAGAATTCGGAACCAAGATCCTTGAGGGGATGTGGTAGACAGTTAGACAGACCTGATCAGAGCAAGGATGATGGGCCAACCAGAGGAAAAGTGGACGGGACGCTGAGACATGCTTCCCACCACTCCAACTGCTCTGAAGCTGGCCGTGGAGGAACCTGGATAGAACTGACCTTTACATTTTGCTGAGTAGGAGTTGGGACACCTATTGATAATATATAGAATTATTCCATTCATTTTGGGAAGTCATATACAGGGACCTTTATCTGTTGGGACCCACTATCTGGGAAAAGGATGCAGGGATGTTCCCTCTAAAGGTTACTGCAGTAGTTCCTTGTGGCAAATGTCTGTTACTGAGTGTTCTAGTTATTGTCTTTCAGTATCTATTAACTACAATATGAATTATTCTGATAATTTCACCTTCCCTTATAGTAATGGACATACTAAGCTGCTGGCTGGTTGGCTTCTGATATGTGGGGTAACTATTTATCCCTCATAACAGCAGTGGGGGTACCTGTTCCTTATGATGACTGACTGTCTTTATGCCTCAGAAACATTAGAGGGTCTGAACCAAAAGAGACTTTCTCAAGGCCGTGGCACCAGACTGCAATAGCGATCTCCACCTGCTGAACATATTGCTTTGACTATTTTTGTTATGCTGGTAATGGTAGGCTCCCTTAATGTTGCAGTGACCTGGCTGGCTTGTAGCATGGTAAAAGTCCTGAATGCCACCTTCAGGGCTATACTTGGGAAAGATCAAGAGCTGAGCCAGGTCAAGGAGGCAGTTTTAGAAAATTGGGCAGCAATAGATTATTTGCTGTTGCAGCATAACCATGGTTGTGAGGAATTTAAAGGAATGTGCTGTTTTAATGTTTCTGACAATTCTCAGTTGATAGAACATATATCCATGAACCTGCATTTGGTGTATTCCATCCCTTGGAACTGCTTTCAAGGCAGAAGCAGATGCAGTCCTTCAGGATGAGACTTTTCATCTTAAACTAATTTCATAGATATGAGATGATAGACAGAGCAGTGGGGAAATGTGAGGGGCAAAAATAGAATATTGGGGACTATCTATGGTTATGGGAAATATTAATCATGCTCTGTTAACCATGATTGCCTTGTGTTGGTTAAAGAAAAGATATTCTGATCTGGCTAGGAATTGCCATTCTTGCCCAGGAGTTGCATACCCCCCGGGACCTGGGAGTCAACCTTGGACATGGGAATCAACCTTGGAACCATTCTCATTTAAGACCTGCCTATTATCATGGAAAGGTTAACAACCTTGCTGCCCAAACAATTGAGTCCCACCCTCTTACTTCCCTGTGCCTGTATTCCCTACTTCCCCATGTAATCCTTGATCTACCCTATATAAGCAGCTGGCTTATGGGGGACTGCTGAGCAGATTTTTGTGGATGACCTGTTGCTCTTCCATGCTGCCAGCAGTATTGGAATAAATGTGCATATATGATTTAAAAAAAGAAAGAAAGAGGGGGGAGAGAAGGAAATAAGAAGGTGACAGCAAAGAAGGAATGACTCTTGGATGGCAATTCACAGTTTACAAAGCACCTAAACAAAATAATAGCCCATCTTGATTCTGACAATCACCTTGTGATTATTATACTTTGCAGAGAAGGAAACTAAAGCCCAGAGAACTGGAATGACTGCCAAAGGCCATGTGAATTGATTTCATTCCAGAGGTCTTTCTTTTGACAAATTCCTTTCTATGTCCATTAGAGGTTTTTTGGGTATGTGTGTGTGGTCTTCTTCACTATTCTGTGTGAGCTCCTTAAGGGCAAGAGCTCGATTACATTTAAGTCTATTATCCCACAAAATCTGAGGTTCAATACCTTACATCAGAGTAGGTGTTCAATAGATGTGCTGTTGGATGAATGAACAAATCCCTAAGAATAGCACCTAAAATCAGATACCATAGTAGTTTCAGTGTCGTGGTGATGGGCAGGACTAAGGTGCAATTGTTTACCTAGACATGCCCAACCATCTTTCCAGGAATCAGCCAGAGGCCCCAGCTAATGGCATTTATGTAGTCATCCATTGAGCAGTTTGCATGGAGTCCTATATACTTTGAGAAATTCTCACACTGGTTATTTCATGTCATGAGATGGTAAAATAGGAATTGTTTTTGGTTAATATTTTACAGAAGAAAAGACTATGGTCTAGGGAAGTTAACTGGCTTTTGTTAATCCACCCAGTGTGGAGTGATTGAACTCAGATTTGAAATCTTCTATGGAGGATTTGGTCCCTGTTCCAGGCACTCTTTCTCTGTGTGTATCTCTGGTACTTCCTGATGGATCAGCCTGCTTAACAGGAATACTGCTTGCCTGAGCTCAAGCCATCTGATCAGGTTAACACGCATAGAATAGAGATATGATGGATTTATAATCTACAGAAAGTTCTTCACATCAGTATAGTGGAGGACATAGTTACATAGCACCTATAAAGTTAAGTTTCCCAAGACATAAGAAAAACATTGGTTATTTGTACGTGCTCCACAACTTGGTAGAAATGGCCCCATAATGTATGACAGGATAGAAGTTCTGGGTCTTCAAGTCTCCTGAACTGTTTTTAGTTGACTGCTCACTCTGTCTTTCCGTAATACACTGAAATTTGCCATTCTTGCTAATGATCTCAGAGGGACTTAGATATTTTTTGTAGGCATTGTTTTTATATCTTAGAAAAATAATTTTTACTTAATTTGAACTGTTCTTTTAGAGAGAGTACATGTTGCTCAATAAGACAAAGTACTCAACATATGAAAAAGTAGCTCATTATGAATATTCATTTAATAAGTATTTACTGAATGCCTACTGTATGCCACCTCCATTCTAAGCACTACAGTTATAAGAATGAATGAATACAACAGAAAAAAAATCTCCGAATCCAGTGAACTTATAGTCTATTGGGAAGAAAGAGTCAAGAAAGACACAGATAGAAAATATAACAGGGTGCAAAACACTATACATAAGACTACATTAGAAGAAGGAGGATAAAGAGCAATAGGGGCAGAAGGTTACTATTTAGTATAAATGAGATTTGAGCCAAGGTGTGAAGGAAAGAAGGCATGGTGTTGCCATTTGGAGGAAGAGTGTTCCAGGTGGAGGAGCATCATTTGAATAGGTCTTATTGTGGGAGATGCTTGGGTATGCTGGGAAGAGCAAGGAAGTCCAGTGACTGGAGCAGAGTTCATGAGGAAAAACACTGGAAGATGAGGTCTGCAAGGATGCAGGGACTAAATAGAACCATGGCTCTGACTCTGAGTGAGACTAAAAGTCACTGGAACTTTTTTTCTGAGCAGAGTTGTGTCACATGATCTGACTTAGGTTTTGAATGGATCACCAGGGCTGTGAGGTGGGAGTACACTTGGTGGGTGGGCAGAGAGAAAGGGTGTGGGGTGAAAAGATGAAGGGAGGTGGATTAATAGGCTATTCCAAGAGTTTAAGCCTAAAATGATTGTGGTTTGGACCATAATTGTACTGTTTGCTCCAAATAAAGAGAATTCTCTGGGCCAAATTCAAGGAAAACTTATCTTTAAAGGCTTGAATTATGGGAGAGTTCAAGAAAATGTAAACTCAATGCAAAGTTAGGTGACTGTTTCTACCTCTCTAGAATAATGCAAGTAATTATTCTATTTGATAAGTATATAGACAATTTTTCCTTCCAACTGTTGAAAATAAAGTAGTATTCCATATCACTTTACTTGGTTTGTATATGACTTGAATCATTAAATAGGTTGAGAGCTGAATAATTCTGCCAATTGTTAAGCATTAGAAGCAAAAGAAAATAATTCTGAAGGCTCTATATTAGTTAATGGCAAAGTAGAATGTAGCTCAATCAGAAAAGCTGAAATTCTCTCTGAATGAATATTGTTATTTTTACATATGAAAGCAGCACAGGTTGCTAGACATGGAAGAGATCTCACTTTGTTGATGTAGAGACGGAGACTCAGAAGAGAGATAAAATGTCCAAATTACATAAAAGTTACTAAGCTTGGACCTGCATAAGTCTCAGTCCTGCCTCCTCCATAATAAGTTTTCCTTATAAATATACTTTGTTGCTGATATGTTACAGGGGCTCAAGTATATCATTGTGACTGCTCCTATGAGGAACCCCACCCAGACTTCTCTCAGAAGCTAAGAACAGGCTGCCCTCCACGTTGCCTGACTGTACCATCTTGGTTCCTTGATCGCCTTTCTCTGTCTCACATTCTAGCATCACACAGCCCCTTGGGAATTCTCGTTCTTCTGTTCTGATTGCTTTTTCTATAGGAATCTGCCTCCCTGGCTTGTGTCCTCTAACTCTAAAGAGAGAGCTAAACTAAGCAGATAACACCTGTATGTTCTGATGGGTTAAGAGAACCCCCAATCTTTAATGTTTTTGTTCCTTTACAAAAAGAAGTTATATCTTCAAGCCTTGGAATTTCAATATGTGACTTTGTTTCTATTTATGTGTATGCATGCATTCATTTTCTGAGGAAGAGACACAGTGTGAAGTTCAATGTCAAAAATGCATAGTATTCTTTGTATTATGTTTATGATAATACAACTTTGAATAAAAAATTAGAAACAAGGATGAACTAGCTTGGAAAGGCACTAGAAAGCTAGATCCAATTCCAGGAGTCAAGGCCATTTTTCTATAGGGCCTCTATTTTCTAACCTGTGAAATGAAGGGAAGAGGAGAATGGGGCTTTGCTATTAGGATCTGCTGGCTCATTCCTAAGTCTTTACCATACACATGGCAGACATTTTCTTTACATCTCTAGGCCATTTAAGCAGTCCCTTCCTCACCTAACTTTTCCCAACATTCTCCTCCATTGTCTCAAATTCTGTGACTCCCATTCAGACTGATAAATATTTACTGAGAGTTTCTCTTATGCTTACTGCTATACTGGGCACTGTGAAGCAATAAAAAGGAAACACAAACTTCATTCCTTTCCTTAAGTAAAATTAATGGGAAGAGAGGTCTGTTTGTATTAATGAAAAGTTTGAATCACAGATTTTTTTAAAGGAATGAAGTTTTAGTGTCTTTATGCACCTTTAGTAATTAAAAAACAACCCAGAAATCACTGCTTAGGAAAGCACTTAGAGGAATGCTTTAATTAATCCTCCAAAAGCTTTGAAATGAGCAAATCAAGGGCTTCTTTGTAAATGGGGGATCAGAGACTCAGAAAACAATTGATTCTCTTAAATATTTAAAACATTTTTGTCATAGTTTTACAATATTAATTCATTCTATTAAAGAAGACAAATAGCAGTGTAGAGATTTTCTGCAGGATCACATTTTCAGAATGATTGGAATCTAAAATCTGAATTAAAAGTACAATCACTCTTCCTGAAAAGCTCTGTTGCTCATTTCTACCTGTCAAAATTCTAACCATCTTTGAAGTTTGAGTTCAAATATTGCCTCCTCCTCCTCCACCACCTCCTTCTCCTTTGTTTTCTATATCATCATCATCATCATCATCATCATCATCATCATCATCATCACCATCCCCTCCTTTAAATCTGTGTAGTTGACCATCTGCACTACTTTAGAGCACTCATGACCTTGCCTGATAGCAAATTGATTACATGCCAGCTTTGGTCTGAGCTGGAATCTCTAGAGCAAGGAGAGTGTCTAGTTCATCTATTCACACTGTGGCTTATAAGTAGCAGCATTTTGCATGATGTTAGAGCAGTGGTCTGATGGCCATTTTGTGATGGATGACTCTATCAGTTGGAATACAATTTCAGTTGTTCTAACAGGGACTCAAAATAATAATGGCTAAAACAAGTTAGAAATTTCTTTCTTGCTTACATTAAAAAAATACCACCCACAAGGAAACTAGGGCTAGTAAGGTATCTCTAAAACATTTGGAAGCCAGGCTCATCCTATCTTGTTGCTCCGCCATCTCTGAATGATGCCCTGTCTATATGGTATAAAATGGATTCTCCATCAGGTCTATATTCTAGACCATTGGAAAGAAGAAAAGGGAAAGTGGAAGTCCCCACTTCCACTTAAGGCACAACCAGGCAGTTATACACATTGCTTCCACTCACATCCCATTGAGAACTTAATCTTGTAGTTCCCCCTTGCCAGTGGCATGGTAGAGCCCACTCCTAAGGCATGTGAGAGCCCACTGTGTACATTGATTGCCTCCCAACTCTACATTCAGTGAATCATGTTGGTAGCTTGAAATCAGCCATGGGAGAATTAACACCACGGACATTGGCAAATTGTACAAATCAGAGCTTCCCCCTGCCGCCTCTTTCATGAGAGCTTATTGTTAAGCATTGTAATCTCCTGCACCTAGCTGCAATAAAAGCTGAAAAATGCAGGGGTGTGTGTGTGTGTGTGTGTGTGTGTGTGTGTTCCTTTCTGGACAGCCAAGTATCTAGATAACAATTCTGTACAGGAGAGCAAGGAGGAAGCTAAGAATGGGTATTTGAAAACAAGTAGAAGTCTCTTTAAATGTGACATCATTGGACAACAACAAAAAAATTGGAAAACCTGTTTTTAAGTGTAAGAGAACAGATCTATCTATAAACATGTGTATGGGGAGCTTATGGCTGCTATCTTCCAGCTGTGGAAAGCCATGCTAGAGAGAATAAGCTTATCTGTGTGGACTCAAGGTACAGAACTCTGGGCAGAAGCTACATGAGCCAAATTCTGCTCTATTTTGACTTTTATCACTGTTCAAAAATGCAGCACTGGTTCCCATCTCTGCAAGTGTCCAGGCAGGAGCTGAATGATCACTTACAGCAAGCATGTCAAACTCAAAGGCTAACACAGGCCATATAAACAAGGTTTAAGTTTATGTGGGTCGCAAAAAAACAAAAGCTTCAATTTTCATAGAAATGTATTTTGATAGAGACATGCTGAATACAAAGGGCTGAAATAAATGAGTCATCGTTAACATAAAATAATTGAACATTTTAATACAAATTAATATTTTTTCTTGAACATTAACTTACCAGACACTGAATAACTGCACAAATTAATAAGTGTAATGCAAATAAACCTATTTTTCTTGTACTCAGAAAGCGAAATATTTCCTGTTGCACACACCAAACATGTCAGTCCAAGACTAACGACATGGCAATTGGCTGCTAAAATATTCGCTGCTAGTATTAGTGGAGAGAAATGGTGTGCCTTGCACGCAAGGCGCTTAAGAGAAATGAATGGAATACGATTATAGTAATCAGTTTAGCGAACATTGTAGTTTGTTATTAATAATTATGTATAACAGGATATTGTTAAAAATTAAGTTACAAAATTTTTATTAAAATGTTTCTTACATAACATTATATTGGCTGGGCGGCAAAAATATTCTTTGTGGGCTGCATGCAGCCTGTGGGTTGCAAGTTTGACATGCTTGACTTACAGGGTTTCCACAGAGCAGATTTTATTCTGACTGGATGTTACCCTAGCCATCTCTGAGGTTCTTTCATCCTTCAGTCTCAAGGATACTTTTCCTGACCCCTCAGATTCTTGGGGATTCCAGTACTTTCTTTTGCTCCACTTACCACAGTTGTAATTATCAGTATAATAATTCCATTAATGTCAGGCTCCTGAACTAGATTGTACTAGTAAAAGTAGCAACTGTGTTGTCCTACTCATCATTGTGTCTGTTGCATGGTGCAAAGTGTATGGTCACAGCAGGCACTCATTAAATTTGTGCTGAATGGAGGATAGATGCTGTGAGTTCTCAAGTATGAAAGTGCCTTATAAACTGCTCATGATAATTATTCCTTAAAAAATAAGATTGAGATATAAAACAGAACAGAAAGCAGATGAAGGAAGTGGCTGTAAATACTACCAGACATCTAAGGGGAACTGAATTCAATTCTAAGCTTCTTGGAAACTAAATATAAAAAGAGAACACACTGGGTTACTGGATTTTCTCTTTCTAAGGGGACAAAACTCCTGAAGTCATCTCCAGAAACCAAGTTTTCCTGGTGACTTATTAAAATGAGATCCTTGTTTCCTCCCAACTAATATTGAAGCATGATCAAATCTCTCCTCATTTAAAAAAAATGACAAAGACAGAAAAGAAACCTCCCTTTACTGACTCTCAGCAGCTGTCCTACCTACCCAAATTCCTTCACACACACTCTGTAGGTCTCCACTTCCTCACCTCCCATTTCTGGTTCAGCTCACTGCAGTCTTGTTCCTGCTCTCACCATTCTACTGGAGCTGCTGTCATGAAATCAATAGTAAATTTGCCCTAGCTATATCTCTGCTTTAATCTTTATTGCAATAGACATTTCCTAATTATTTGAAACTCTTGCCCTTGCTAGATCATGTCCCTTGGCTCTGTGACATTGCCCTGTGCTGGTTTTCTTCCTATCTTCCTGGATGTTCTTTCTTGGTCTCTTTTAAGCTCTGTTAGTCTATTAAGTGTTGGCATTCATCAGACTTTTTACTTTTTTCATTTGACCCTTTTCTTTTCTCACTTTACATACTTTCCCTCAGAAATTTTACTTACTCTAGTGGCTTTAATTACTCTCTGGATTCTAATGACTCCAAATATCAGATATTTAGACTGGATTATCCACCCAAGATTAAAAGCCACATATTTAACTTCCTTGTATAGTCTCACATATGGACCTCAAATTCAGCATGTCCTAAATTGAGCAAATATTTTTTCTTCTTCTTAACCTTTTACTCCTTATGTGTTTTCCATCTCAGAGACGAGCTCTACTTTCTTTTGCATTTTTTAAGTTTATTGTCTAAAGTTTTACATATGTCTCCTTTTTCCCCACTTGACACCCCCTCCCCCAGCCATTCCCACCCCAGGCAAGCCACTACCGCCCTAGTGTCTATGTCTATTGGTTATGCTAATATGCATGCATATAAGTCCTTTGGTTGCACTGTAACCCCCCCTCTCCTGCCATTTGTCTCTGGATCTATTCTTGTTCATCAAATTATTTTGATTATTATATCCCACATATGAGTGAGATCATGTGATATTTATCTTTCTCTGACTGGCTTATTTCGCTTAGCATAATGCTCTCCAGTTCCATCGATGCTGTTGCAAATGGTAAAAGTTCCTTCTTTTTTATAGTGGCATAGTATTCCATTGTGTAGATGTACCACAGTTTTTTAAATCTACTCATCTACTGATGGGCACTTAGGTTGTTTCCAAATCTTAACTATTGTAAATTGTGCTGCTATGAACATAGGGGTGCATATATCCTTTCTGATTGGTGTTTCTGGTTTCTTGGGATATAGTGCTAGAAGTGGGATTACTGGGTCAAATGGGAGTTCCATTTTTAATTTTTGAGGAAACTCCATATTGTCTTCCACAGTGGCTGCACCAGTCTGCATTCCCACCAGTAGTGCAGGAGGGTTTCTTTTTCTCCACATCCTCGCCAGCACTTGTCATCTGCTGATTTGTTGATGATAGCCATTCTGACAGGTGTGAGATGGTATCTCATTGTTGTTTTGATTTGCATCTCTCAGATGATTAGTGACTTTGAGCATGTTTTCATATGTCTCTTGGACTTCTGTATGTCCTCTTTCGAAAAGTGTCTATTTAGACCATTTACCTATTTTTTGACTGGATCATTTACCTTCCTTTTGTTAAGTTGTATGAGTTCTCTGTAAATTTTGGAGATTAAACCCTTATCTGAAATAACATTGGCAAATATATTTTCCCATACAGTGAGCTTTCTTGTTGTTTTGTTGATGGTTTATTTGCTGTGCAGAAGCTTTCTATTTTGATGTAGTCCCATTTTTTTATTTTCTCCTTAGTCTTCATTGCTCTAGGAGCTATGTCGGTAAAGTTATTGCTACGACATATGTCTGCTATTTTGCTGCCTATGGAGTCTTGTAGGATTTTTATGGTTTCCCATCTTACATTTAAGTCCTTTAGCCATTTTGCATTTGTTTTTGTGTATGGTGTAAGTTGGTGATCTAATTTCCTTTTTTTTTTTTGCATGTATCTGACCAAATTTCCCAGCACCATTTATTGAAGAGACTGTCTTGACTCCATTGTATGCTCTTGCCTCCTTTGTCAAATATTAATTGAGCATAATGGGTTGGGTCAATTTCTGGGTTCTTTGTTCTGTTCCATTGGTCTGCATGTCTGTTCTTGTGCCAGTACCAGACAGTTTTGAGAACCGTGGCTTGGTAATGTAGCTTAAAAAACATGAGGAGAGCCTAAGGGAACTTTGGGACAACATGAAACAAAACAATATCTGCATAATAGGGATCCCAGAAGTAGAGGAAACTGAGCAAGGAATAGAAAACCTGTTTGAAGAAATAATGACAGAAAACTTCCCTGATATTGGGAAGAAGAAAAAACTCACACAAGTCCAAGAAGCTCACAGAGTCCCAAACAAGATGAACCCAAAAAGTCCAACACCGCCCTATCTAGTTTGGCTCAGTGGATGGAGCATTGGCCTATGGACTGAAAGGCCCAGGTTCGATTCAGGTCAAGGGTACATGCCCGGGTTACAGGCTCAATCCCCAGTAGGAGGTGTGCAGGAGGCAGCCAATCAATGATTCTCTCTCATCATTGATGTTTCTGTCTCTCTCTCCTTACCTCTCTGAAATCAATAAAAATATATTTAAAAAAAATGCACTTATAAAAAAAAAAAGACCGACACCAACATATATTATAATTAAACTGGCAAACACCAACGACAAAATAAGAATCTTAAAGGCTGCCAGAGAAAGACAGAAAGTTATCTACAAGGGATCTCCCATCAGACTATCAACTGATTTCTCAACAGAAACACATCAGGCCAGAAGGGAATGCAGTGAAATATACAAAGTCATGCAAAGCAAGGGTCTGAATCCAAGAATACTGTATCCAGCAAGGCTATCAATCAAAGTTGAGGGTGAAATCAGGAGCTTCACAGAATAAAAGGACTAAGGGTATTTATTACCACCAAGCCAGCAATGCAAGAAATGCTAAAGGGTCTGCTCTAAAAAGAAGAAATAGGAAGGGAAGAAGGAACACATGCATAAAGAATAAAAAGGGTGACAAACAAGTACCTATCAATAATAACTTTAAATGTAAATGGATTAAATGCCCCAATCAAAAGACATAGGGTAGCTGAGAAGATAAGAAAACATGACCCATATATCTGCTTTCTACAGGAGACCCACCTCAGAACAAAGGACTCACACAGACTGATGGTGAAGGGATGGAAAAAAGTTTTCAGTTGAATGGAAATGAAAAAACAAACAAACAAACAAACAAACAAAAAAACTGGGGTAGCAATACTTATATTTGACAAATTAGACCTCAAAGTGAAGGCCATAACAAGAGATAAAGGCCACTTCATAATACTACAGTGAGCAATTCAACAAGAAGATATAACTCTGGTAAACATACATGCACCTTACACAGGAACACCCAAATACATTAAAAAATTTCTGGAGGATATCAAGGGAGAGATTGACAGCATACAGTCATAATAGGGGACTTTAATACCCCATTGACACCACTGGATAAATCCTCTAAACAAAAAATCAGCAAAGAATCATCAATCCTAAATGACTCACTAGATCAGATGGAATTAATTGACATCTTCAGAACATTTCACCCCAAAGTCACAGAATATACATTCTTCTCAATTGCACATGGGTCATTTTCAAAGATAGACCACATATTGGGACACAGGCAAAGTCTCTTCAAATTCAAGAAGATAGAAATCATATCAAGCATCTTCTCAGATCACAATGGCATAAAATTAAAAATCAACTACAATAAAAACAGTGAAAAAAAATCAAACACCTGGAGGCAAAATAGCATGCTATTAAACAATGATTGGGTTACCAAAAAGATCAAAGGAGAAATAAAAAGCATCATGGCAACAAATGAGAATGAAAACACAACAATTCAAAAATCTATGGGACACAGTGAAAGCAGTCTTGAGAGCGAAGTACATTGCTCTACAGGCCTACCTCAAAAAGATAAGAAAAAAATGGTAATAAATTATCTAACCCTACAACTCAAAGAGTTAGAAAGAGAGCAACAAGAAAAGCCCAGCGTAAGCAGAAGGAAGGAAATAATAAAGATCAGAGTGGAAATAAATGACACAGAGACCAAAAACACAATACAAAAGATCAACAAAACCAAGAGCTGGTTCTTTGAAAGGATAAACAAGATTGATGAACCTCTAGTCAGGTTCACCAAGAAGCAAAGAGAGAGGACCCAAATAAACAAAATCAGAAATTAAAGAGGTGAAATAACAACAGATCCCATAGAAATACAAAGGATTATGAAAAAAATACTATGAACAACTCTATTCCAACAAGATGGACAACCTAGATGAAATGGACATATTCTTAGAAAAATACAAGCTCCCAAAACTCAATCAGGAAGAATAAAAAAACCTGTATAGGCCGATAACTACCAAAGAAATTGAAGAAATGATCAAAATCTTCCAACATACAAAAGCTCTGGTCCGGATGGCTTTACAGGGGAGTTCTACCAAGCATTCAAAGAAGAAATAAAACCTATCCTCCTCAGACTATTCCAAAAAATTCTAGAGGAAGGTACACTTCCAAACTCTTTCTATGAAGCCAGCATTACCCTAATTCCAAAACCAGATAAAGACACCACAGAAAAAGAGAACTACAGGCCAATATCCTAAATGAACATAGATGCTAAAATCCTCAACAAAATTCTAGCAAATCAATCCAGCATTACATTAGAAAGATCATACACCATGACCAAGTGGGATTTATTCTGGGGATTCAAGGATGGTACAGTATCCACAAATCAATAAATGTGATATATCACATAAACAAATTGAGAGACAAAAATCACATAATCATATTAATCGATGCAGAAAAAGCATTTGACAAAATCCAACACCCTTTCTTGATAAAAACTCTCAGAAAAGTGGGAATAGTGGGATCATACCTCAACATAATAAAAGCCTTATATGACAAACCTACAGCCAACATCATACTCAATGGGCAAAAACTAAAACCATTTCCCCTAAGAACAAGAACAAGACAGGATGCCCACTTTCACCACTCCTGTTCAACATAGTACTGGAAGTACTAGCCATTGCAATTAGACAAGAAGAAGAAATAAAAAGCATCCAAATTGGAAAAGAAGAAGTAAAACTGTCCTTATTCGCAGATGACATGATACTATACATAGAAAACCCTAACTCCATCAAAAAACTATTAAGACTTAATAAATGAATTCGGCAATGTAGCAGGATACAGAATTAACACCAAGAAATCTATGGCATTTCTATACACCAGTAGTGAACTTGTAGAAAGAGAGACTAAAAAGCAATCCCATTTATCATCACACCAAAAAAATTAAGATACCTAGGATTAAACTTAACTAAGGAGGTAAAAGACATATACGTGGAAAACTATAGGACACTGAAGAAAGAGATAGAGGAAGACATAAACAAATGGAAGAACATACCATGTTCATGGATTGGTAGAATCAACATCATTAAAATGTCCATACTACCCAAAGCAATCTACAGATTTAATACAATCCCCATTAAAATACCAATGGCATACTTCAAAGATCTAGAACAAACTCTCCAAAAATTCATCTGGAATAAAAAAAGACCCCGAATAGCCACAGCAATCCTGAGAAAGAAGAACAAAGTTGGAGGGATCACAATACCAGAGATGAGCTCTACTTTCTACCCAGTTTCTCAAGAGAAATCTTATCATCTTTAGCTCCTGCCTCTCTCTGACTCTTTGTAGGACATTGATTCTCTGTCAGAACTACTCAACTTTGAAGTTGTAGAGGAAAAAAAATCAACAACCATAGACAATACAAAAATGAATGGGCATGACTGTGTTGTAATAAGACTTCATTCATAAAAACAGATGGTGAGCCAGATTTGGCCCATTGGGTTAGTTTGCTGACTTCTGGTCTAAAGAGTTAAAGTAGTATGTTCATTTTCACCTTTGTATCCATAGTGCTTGACATCAGGCTTCTAAATAAAAGTTTATTGGGTGAATAAATGAATGGTATACGAACAAATTATGATGGACCTGTTTACTGTTTTTCTTCTGTGGCCATATCTCCTTGACCACTACATGCTCCACATTCATTCTATGTAGTCAGTGACCCCACTCCCCCACTAGAATGGTTTTCATTTTCTGTGTTCATCTTAACATTTGTGTTGAGCAAATATCCTATGTGAAGTTTTGGTTCCTTTGGTGGAAGTGGTTAAGTTTTAAATCCTTTGTCACTATTCTCCAACCATCCCTCACAGCACAGACTTTTTTTTTTTTTTTTTTTTTTTTCTAGGTGTGATAGTTAAATTTTGGCGTATTCAGATAAGTCAAATTATTTATATAATTTATTTTAGACTTTGGTCATTTTTTGTGTGTAGATGTATTTATTCTTTTGTTTCATATACATTTATTTAAACCTACCTTAAAACATTTTTGGAGCAGGTAGAATATTAGGGATAAAAATCCTCAATTAAATCAATGCACAAAGCACTTAATAATATATACAGGGCATAGGAGAAGTTTAACATGCAGTGGGGACAAAGATAGCTCAGATAAGGTATTGTCACTAAGAGGCTTATAAGCACAAAGAGATAAGAGGTGAATAAATAATTCCAATACAATGTAGAAAGTGCTTTGAGGAAGGAATTAGAAACACTCTCTAGGAATTTCATAGAAGTAACATTTATCTTCCACCAAAAAGATCAAAGAAGGCTCTAAGAGAGAAGTATTGTACCTGGATATGGGAAGGTGGGTATTTGGAATTCTCATATGGCACTAAAGGGCCCTCAAGACAGAGGAAAGTATAGGCATACTCAGCAGTTACTAGAAAGCAAGTTTTAATAAAACTACGTCCAGGACTTGCTGATAAAAGTGCAGCCAAATCCCTTCTAGAAGGTGCCAAGTCCATTCTGGTCTGAAATGCATTGATAATTGGGACATTATGCTCAGAGACTGCAAACTGACATTCTGTCGTCATCCCTCTTGGAATAAAAACCCTGATCCTTTAAAATAATTAGCATTAATTTGGAGCATGTGTGCAAAAATAAATCACAAGTGTCCAAAAACAGAAATGTTAAGTTCAATGGTTACGTTCTTATTAGCTCCACCTACGTAAACAAAATCAGGAGCAATTAACATTTAAAAATAGAAAAGACAAGGAGAGTTCACAGCTCCCAGTGGGAAATTATTATTTACATAAATGCCCACAAAGATGACTTCCTCTCACCCTTCCTGATGTCAGTCATATTATTTCCATGGGTAAACAATCAGTTTTCTTTCCTGAGGGTTAGGAGGAAGGATTGTGATTCTATGCATATTGTCCTGGTTGAAATTGGAAGTGTGTATGTCCTCTAGCAAAGAAATAAGTAGGTCTCCATCTCCTCTACCCTACCTCTATATTGTACCTCACCCATTCTCTGTATAGGCAAGAAGAGAATTTGCCATGGCTCAAGACTGTCAGCAGAAACCCACTTCCATGAATCAGTGCTGGCCTTTGCCAATGGGACACCTGCCTGTTGGAGAAAGCCTCAATGACCCACCTGGAAGAAGGGTGAAAGATCTCATGAACTCACCAAGACACACTTTGAAGTAGCCCTGATGTGCTCTGTAGGACATGAGTTATCTCAGTGAAGAATGGAGCCCCACTGCAGGCATCAGGTATCAGAATGGGGAGAGAAACTGGCCATGGGACACCTGGGGAACTGAGGCAGAGATGTGGACACGTTGAGTGTAATGCAGAGCACTGGCAGCTGGCTCAGCAGGGCTCTGAGTTCTAGCTGTATCACTAACTTGGTATGTGAACTTGGCTAAGCCACTATTCTTTCTGGGCCTAATTTTCCCCGATCTTAAAATTAGGAGCTGAACTGGCTTATCTTCTTGCTTCATTCCATACAGTTTTTTGTTTGTTTTTAAGACATAACTCAAGTCTTTTATCTGCCTCTTTCCATCTACTTGACTGGAAAGATGTGGTGAATGGTAGGTTGGGGGTGAAGTGTAGGACTCAAATATTTTTCTATTCCTCATTTATAAAATGTGTGAAAATATACCCCACACTTTCTTCCCCAAAAGACTGTTGCTTTAGGAACATGGGACTGATAAAGAGGATACAGAACATTCAGTTGCAGGGTCATGACAGAACCCACCAATTGTCTATCAGTCTAGGAAACAACATCACTTTTAATGTTGATGGAGCCTTGGAATAATTAAAGGCTAACAGAGAAGGGATTTGATAAAAGTGGCATGTTAAAGACAACTATGATTCAACCTCTTGGTTCTAAATCCTTTCTACCATGTCTTTCTTCTTCTGTCTTCAGTATGTCTGATCTGGAATCAGGGCTTAAGGGGAATTGGGGCTTAAGGATTGATGAACATATGTCGACTTCAAATAAAAATATCAGTAAAGTTTTGTGGAGGTAGAAAGCAAATCAAATCTTTGACCATTAGTTTTTGTTAAGACTTCACTTATTTTTTTTTCATACTTTCCCTCCATTATAATTAGTACCAGTTCTCCTGAGCATTTTGCATATACAGTAGTCAGTCCCCCTTTATTCACAGTTTTGCTTTCCATCATTTCAGTTACCTGTGGTCAACTTCAGTCCGAAAATATTAAGTGGAAAATTTCACAAGTAAACAATTCATAAAGTTTAAATCACATGTTGTTCTGAATAGCATAAAATTTCCTGCTGTCCTGCTCAGTCCTGTTTGGGGTGTGAATCATTCCTTTGTCCAGTGTTTCCATGATGCATACACTGCCCATCCGTTAGTCACTCAATAGCCATCTTGGTTATCAGATCGACTCTCATGGTATCCCAGTGCTTGTGTTTAGGTAATCCCTATTTTACTTAATAATGGCCCCAAAGCAATAGAGTAATGATGCTGGCAAATTAGATATGCCAAAGAGAAGCTATAAAGTGCTTCCTTTCAGTGAAAAAAGTGAAAGTTCTCAAGTTAATAAAGAAAGAAAAAAATGTGAGGTCCAAGATTTATGGTAAGAACAAATCCATCTGTGAAATTGCCTACTTTAATTTATAAATTAAACTTTATCATAGGTATGTATGTATAGGGAAAACCATGGTATATATTGGTGCAGTACTGTCATTGGGGGTTTTGGAATGTAACTCCTACAGATAAGGGGGGAGACTACTGTACACAAATGTTCTTTTGTTGTTGTTTTCTGCAAAAATTAAGGACTCAAATGTCTTCTTCTGTATCTTCACATATGCTAGTCTGTTTATATCCCAGCACCTTATCCATACTGTCCTTAGCAATTACTCAAGCTTTTCTAATTTGCCTATGTACTTCTCCACGTCTTCTGTTAAGTCATAATGTTTTTGAGAACTGGAAACATTTTGTATCTCAGTTTCCAAACCCAGAGATGCTGCTGCTCAATTATGTTAATTGAATAAATTAATGGAAGAAAGAGACACTTCATCTGTATCCACACCATGCCCCTAGAAGCCCCTTAGAGTGATGATAAGCTTAGCAATGGCCTTCATTTCAACTTTTATGAGGAATCAGGAAAGGTCATAGAATGGGCAGATCTCCTTACTTACATCTTCATGGCTGTAGATTCATAGCACTTATTCATGACCTCTCAGAGGTGGCCAGAGTACCCAGAGATACCCTGCTCAGATGTAGAAAATGGGGGGAAAGAGCAAGAAGCGCTCTTTGGGTTGCCGCTATCAGCTTGAGGGCATCCTAGAGCCAACCCCCCTCTGGCTTGGCCAGGGGCCCAGGTTTGTTCTCTGTGTATCAGCATTGGTCAACCTGACCCTTGGGAGAGAATCCTGGTAAGGGTCAGGCACCAGGGGTGGTACCTGAAATAATTTTTGAATAGAGTGGGAGACTGTGTGGCCTCTTTGCTCAGAAGGAGGGGGAGATAATACAAAAAGTCATCTGACTTCCTTCCAACAGTGCAGGCAGGAGAGCAAAGGAAAGGCTTTACTGGTGAAGAGGAGATGGCATGAGGATGAGGAGGGAGAGGAAGTCCTTGTGGACAGGACAATGAGGAAGAGTCTGAACTCAGGGTGTAAGAATGAGAGACAGAGGTTAAGAAAGACTGAGAAGAAATAAACATAGGAAGTGAGAGAGGAAAGCAGGGAGGAAGGAAGGAAGGAAGGAAGGAAGGGAGGAAGGAAGGAAGGAAGGAAGGAAGGGAGGGAGGGAGGGAGGGAGGGAGGGAAGGAGGAAAGTTGAAATGAGACAAAGAGAAAGGCACAGACATCCAGAAAGATAATCAGAACTAGAGTGAGAATAAGAGAAACATTTGGAGAGAGAAAAGAGAAGTCGGGCTGCAATGAAGGAGTGAATGTACATACACAAGACTTGGACGACTCAAAGTCCTCCTGAACTGCTCAGTTCAGATAACTGTCTTTGTGAACCTGGCACAGGGAAGATCTGTACACAGAGGAAATGTGTTGACTCCTGCCCAGGGTCTGTCGGAGGATAGAAACAGATCAATTAACCTGGGTGGGGCTTTTCTATGCCAGGACTGGCACTGCCAGTTCTCAGTGCCCAACAAGGCCAGGCCAAGGACTTTCACAAGATCCTTATGCTATTAAAGGGCCATTAGCAGCAGGGCAAAAATCAGCCTTTTACCCAGAGAAAAACCCTCTTTCTGTGCCAGCGTCACCTCCTCTGGCCCAGATACCACCTCTCTGGCAGGCCCTGGCCCACACTCAGTTAGATGGCACCCCTCAGCCTAGGGAAACTGGACCTTGGGAATCTGAACAGGCTTCAAGAACACGCTAGGGGCCAGCACAGTCTGGTATATACAACTGATGGAATGACCCTAAGACATGTTTGTGGGTAGAGCAAGGGGCATCTAGAGCAGAATGTTCCCATAGATCTTGGACCACTGGATCCACTTTATGGGGAGAAAGATTTCAGCTTCAGAGCCAGGAAGGACTTTGAAATCAAAGCTAGACAAAAGCTGGATTCATTCATTCATCAATTCAGTATTTACCAATAATTTTTGAGCATCTACAATGTGTGGGGCACTGTGTTAGAGGCTGAGTTCACAGAGATAAACAAACATTATGGCCCTTGGGGGAGAGTGATGGCAACACTGTTTCCTCTACCCTGTGTAACAGAAGTAGCTCAGAGGGGAATGTAACTGATTCTGCTTTGAGGACAAGCAAAATTTTAGGAAGGGCACATTTGAACACAGCCTTAATGGTTGTGTAGAGTCCTTGAGGCAGAGAAAGTAGAGGGATCCTAAACCAAGAGAGGCACAGAGAAGAGCTGGAAGGTGTAGGTAGGAATGCAGGGCTCATCTGGAGGATGAATGGTGGGACAGGCAGCCTGGGAGAAATGAGAGTGGGGTGGAGATGGGCCTGGTGAGGACAGGCACTCTAAGGGTACAAAATCACCAGCATTTTAGTCAGAAGGGAGCTTAGAGATGATGAAAGCCATCTTTATCATTATTTTATTTTTTAAATTTTGTATGTGAGTGTATGTGTGTGAAGTAGACTTTGTTGGAGGACGCCTGGGGTTGGACACAGAGGAAAGGACATGACAGCAACTCCAGTAATTTCGAACTAAATATGTTAGACCTTTTCTCTTAAGAGACCTACTAGGATGTTTTCACTGACTGATTTACCTCCTGTGCTGGCCCAAACCTCCTACCTTCTCAGTGGGTTTTCTGTGTCTTTCCTCCCATTTTAAGTCTTCATCCACCCCTCCAGACTGACTGCCCCCCACACAGTAGATTTGCTGTTAGGTCTCCTCTTGGTGATGGTAAGCAATCCAAGAAGGAAAGGGCCTCCTGTTTACCCATATCCTCCTTCCTAAAAGGCAGATGTGAGTTTGTATTTAAAAAGTTCTAAAAGAACAAAAAAGTAAAAATTGCCCTTATGAAGTTTTTTTTTTTAAATTACATAATGAAGATAAAGTTTCTTCATTCAGTCTGTTAGCATTTATCAGTCAACTTAGTTTCCTAAGTTAAATCAAATATATATCTCTCTACATAGATATACGTGTACACTTACACACATATTTAGGGAAAAGAAAGTATGCCTTACATACTGATCTGTTTTTTATTTTAAAATATATTGTGAAAAAACTTCCAACTTCATACCTCATATGCATTCTAGTCCATAGACCAGATATAATGTAAGTTTCTAACTATTTTTCTGTTGATAACCATTTATGATGATTTAATCTGTGTGCTTTTACAAATGATGCTGCCACAGACATCCTTGCACATGCATCCTTCTGTACTCTAGTTATTATTTCTATAGGCTAGCTTCCTAGAGGTGAGGTTGTTAAATCAAACACTATACACATTCTAAATCTTCCTGGGAATTACATCACTTCTTCTTTTTTTAAAAAAAAATATATTTTTATTGATTTCAGACAGGAAGGGAGAGGGAGCGGAAGATATAAATATCAATGATGAGAGAGAATCATTGATTGGCTGCCCCCTGCATGGCTCCTACTGGGGATCGAGCCTGCAACCCGGCATGTGCCCTTGACCAGAAATGAACCCGGGATCTTTCAGCCCCCAGGCCGATGGTTTATCCACTGAGCCAAACTGGCGAGGGCTACATCACTTCTTTTATAAAAGTTACTTCACACTGTAACAGGCCATTGACATGGGAGTGCCTCTTCCACACTTGCTCTCCCTCTGGAACTGCCTCATCGTTTGCAGAAATGAAGAAAGGGCATAGACAGAATGATCAGTTGTCTAGTAACACACACCTCAGTGTTGGCAATGCTGGCACCAAGATTCCAAATCTGTTGTCACTAGACAATGAGGTAATGCACGGAAAATATTAAGGACGATGCCTAGCACAATGTGAGTGTAGATTTGAACAACTGGTTCAGTGTGGGAGAGGAATTGGAGAGAAGAGAGAACAGAGGTAAGGAGGCTCTGGGTAGCTCTTCCCAGGCTAGGTGTAATGTCCCTTCTCCTAGCACTCAGCTTCAGAACATTACATTTAATTAGTTGATTCATTAGTCCACCATAATACTGTCCCTGGGAGATGAGAAAATGAGAAGGTAGTTCTCTGACATCAGAGACAGATAACCTATATAGGTTAGGATGCTGCAATCATCCTTAAATTCCCAAAAGAAATGTGAAGTGTTGAGCTTCTGAGTTTGAGATTCTCTCACTCTATTAGTTGTTTAATGCCTGAAAGTTACCAAAGAGAGACAGTTGTTATAGCATAAATTATTGTGATTTATTTTCTTCCATGTGAGTCTCCTCTCCTCATTTAGGATACACACTCGTTAAAAAAGGGATCATATCTTAAACTTCTTTTATCATCTCTTCCATCACGACAACTAGTGTGTTGAAGAGCACACCAGATCCACTCAATACATAAAAAATGGGGAAAACAAATAGGATTTTGTTGTTGTTGTGATTTAAGGAAATCTGTAGCTTTGTTTTGGAGTTGTGCCTCATAGATATTGATTGATTAAATTACCAGGTAGCTATCTAAAAGTCATTATCACATTTGCAAAGTGATTAACGTACTCTTGGAAGTGCCTTCAGAATGGTGCTAGCCTTTCTACCACACACGTTCACCAGGGAACACCATATTTTTCAGCTGCAAGTTGTGTATCTGGGTGGGCCAGAGAGGAATGTCTGGGGAGATGGGGTTGTAGACGGTAACAGCCACTGGAAGAATTTGGCCCCAAAGACAAGGACTCGTCGATCAATATTCATGACTTTCAGAATTCCTATTTTAATCAGCGAAACAGAAATGAAATTCCAATGTAGCTTTTAGTTTTAAAAAATTACAAGTGGGATATGATATTCATGCATACCATTTCCTCTGAAATTCTTTTTAAGAATTGAAGAAAATATAACATACTGGAAAGAACACTAGCCTAGGCATCCAGAGATTTAATTTCATGCCCTAAATTTATCACTTAGGAGCTGTGTGATCAAAAGCATTCGGTTCCCCCATCTTACCTCATTTCACTCATATATAGAATGAGAAGGTTGATGATAAATAAACTTCCCTTCAGCTTTAATAATAAACTAGCCCAGAATTCACGGATTAATGTTGAAGACCCATCCATCCATCCATCCATCCATCCATCCATCCATCCATTCTTTCCACATGTATTCATTGAATTCCTACTTGTATTGTATCCATGTGATTTGAGCCCTTCTACTTCAGGTTGATAGGTTTGATGGCAACATTATTCTTCTGAGAATCTTGATTCCACATCTTATATCCATTCTGACCCCACCTCCTCTCTCATCCACTTTATCTTCAACCAGTTGCTGATGTTTATTCTTTTTCTGTGTCTATCTCTGGTCCATCTCATCCCTTCCATGCCCACTCCACTGCTCTTTTCCAGCCTTACCAACTCTCAGTTGAGCTAATGTAGAAACTCCCTAAGTGATTTCCCAGCCTCAATGGTCTTCCTTCCCAATGCACTGTACATGCTATGCCCAGAGTTATGGCCAATATTTCATTTTAACCAACATTTTTGAAGGTTTGTTGAATGAAGATACTCACTGTATCTGGACCCTTAGTAACTAACAGTCCAGAGAGAAAGAGATACAAAATTAAAGGGTAAGTATAATACAGTGTGGGACTAAAATGGTGGGGGAACACTCAGTATTAGATTTCTTCCTTTCCTCTCACAAAGGCTTCCTCCTTAGAGGTTTTCTCTTCTGTACCTCATAGCACTATTTTTTCATGGTTCTTGCATCTCATTCATTACATCCTTTTAACAATCATTCTCCACTTGTCTCTCCTTGACCAGACTGTGAGCTTCTTGATGGTAGGAATCTGGCTTGCGCCATCCTTCTAAGTAGGAAAGAAACCTTGGGAGCCTTTTGCCCTCAAGGGGAAGTTCAAATCTTTATATTGGGCATTTAAAGCCTTTAAAAATTTGGGTCTATTTTTCCAATTAACTCTGCTAACCATCTCATATTCCATCTCATTTCAATCACAAACCTTCTTCCTCTCATCCCTCACTTAACCTCTAGAACCCCATTCTTTAGGTACACAACAGCCTGACCACACCTAGTACTCTCATACTCACTGCTTTTGGGTAAGCCACGTCCTCTTCTGAGAATACCCAATACAGATTTTTCCCTACTCCCCTGCCTGCCAGGATTTGCCTGGAGGACCCTGTCCTCTCTTCAAAGTCTAGTTTAAATTCTATTCATTCCAAGAACTTTGCAGAGAATCAGATTCACTTATTCAGAATTAATTTTTGCCTGCTCTCAAACACTTCTTATAGTAAGTGTTTGGACTCTCTTCTGTAGACATTTTGTGACCTTGCTGTCTGCTCCTTATATTATGACCTCCTGGGAAAAAGTACCCATGTCACTTGGGTTTTTGGATCCTCTGTATTATAGAGCCTAGTGTCTGGCACTTAGGCTCACCCATACTGAACAGTTGCCACATGACAGGTACTGTGGAGGCTTTATTATGTCCTCACAGCATACGAGGAAACTGGGCTCAGAGAGAGGCTAAGTAATCTGCCTAGGGCACCAGCAGGTATATAATACAATTTAGATTTGAACACAGGTATCTTTTAACAACCAGACTACATTGCTTCCCTACAAGAAGCCAAATAAATGTTGATGGTTTTGTAGCCATTTGGAGAAGAAGTTGAAGATATAGCTAAGCATTTCCTGATTACCTAGGGAGATTTCTAAAATATTTTTTGAATGAATTGGCATTTGATCTTACCCTTGAATATTGAAAAGAAATTTGACAAAAAAAAAAAAAAAGCTGAATTTTTATGAGAATAAATAAAGGCTGTTTTTATTGGCAGGGGTAGGGCGTGGAGGGGGCGGAGAAGGGAGCTATTTACTGACTAATTTTCCCAGCCAGGCTGTAAGGAATTGAGGGAAGGAAACATCTTGGTCTTGCTCAGGGCTGTATCTCTATTGCCCTTGCAGAGTCTAATACAGAGCATGTGTTAAATAAACATTTTGTATAAATCAATCTACTCAATAAAAGCTAAGCCTTTTTTGTGTTCCTGTAGTTTTAAATTCACTCTTGACCTAGAATGCTGAACACCTAATTGTCTTTGTGAAGGCTTTGAAAGCCCAAACCTAAACTTTCAGACCCTGAAAGTGAAACCTACAGTCCTTAGAAAGTTTCACTGACCAACCCAGTTTCACTGACTGGTTGAGTAAAAAACAAACATTAAACCAACAGAACCAGCTATGAAAAATCAAGAGGGGAAAAAAAAAAAAAAAACACCTATCAGTTCCAAGAAACTTAGGTATTTTCAGTAATATACCTCCTGCAAGGAAATCTGAGGGCATAGCTGGTATCAGTTTCGTTTCCAGGAGAGATCTTGGAGCTTCTGTCTCCTAAACAGAGAGGAAAAGCCCCTCTGCCCAGCATTTGTGCTAAGGGCCTGGGTCTGAGGACCCTGAGGACTGAAAGGGAAATGAGGCAGAATCAAGGAGGTTCTTCTCAGATCCATTAGATTGTTTCACGCCTCCTCATTCTGTATTAGAATAAGCGATAAGCAGGTCTGTGTCAGTGAGCATATTCAGATCACAACATTTGTTAAGTCAGTGAGTCAGAAAATGGCTCAAAGCAGAGCTAGTGAGCAGGGGAATGTAGCATGATGAAGTAGAAAGTGCTTTCAATGTGGGGCAGGAGAACTGGCTCTTCCTTCCCCATCACACATTAGCTGGGTGACCCTGAGCAGTTACCTCTTTTTTTCTGGGCCTCATTTTCCCCTTTGAGTTTTGACATATTTGGCAGATTATCATTATGGTCGGAGGAGGAAAATGCATGCAGTTTGTCTATAATTGTTTTGAAAAAGAAGACATTCATGGAAAACCCTCTAGGTTCATGGGAATCTGGGAATTGAAGGGTTTTTGTTTTTTTCCTTTAATCAAATCCAGGGCTTCCCACCCTCAGCATAGTTAATGTTTTAGGCTGGATAATTCTTGGTTATAGTGGGCTCTCCTGTGCATTATAGGATGTTTTCCACCATCTCTGATTTCTACAAACTTGATGCAGGTACCATCCACTTCCCTCTCCCTAGTTGTAACAATCTAAAATGTCTCCAGACATTGCTAATTGTTTGTTCCCTGAGGGCAAAATCTACCCACTGTGGAGTCCTGAGCCCTGAGTTGCATTCCCAAAAGAAACTGACAAATTTTTTAGAACAAGCATGTCAAACTCAAAGGCTAACATGGGCCAAATAAACAAGGTTTAATGTGGGCCACAAAAAAAAGCTTCAATTTTCATAGAAATGTAGGTTTATTTTGATAGAGACATGCTGAATACAAGGGCTGAAATAAATGAGTAATCATTAACATAAAATAATAGAACATTTTAATAAAAATTAATATTTTTTCTTGAACTTTAACTTAACAGACACTGAATAACTGCACAAAGTAATAAGTGTAATGCAAATAAACCTATTTTTTTTGTTCTCTGAAAGCAAAATATTTCCTGTTGTGCACACCAAACAAGTCAGTCCAAGACTAATGACATGGCAATTGGCTGCTAAAATATTCGCTGCTAGTATTAGTGGAGAGAAATGGTGTGCCTGCACGTAAGGCCCTTAATGGTAATGAATGCAACACGATTATAGTAATCAGTCATTAGCAAACATTATAGTTCGTTATTAATAACTAGAGGCCTGGTGCACAAAATTTGTGCACGGTGGGGGGGGGGGGGAGGTCCCCTCAGCCCAGCCTGCACCCTCTCCAATCTGGGACCCCTTGGGGGATGTCCAACTCTCAGTTTAGGCCCAATCCCTGCAGTCGGACATCCCTCTCACAATCCTGGACTGCTGGCTCCTAATTGCTCACCTGACTGCCTGTCTGGTCACCCCTAACTGCCCCCCCCACCAGCCTGATCACCCCTCACTGACTCTGAGTGCTGTCCTGATTGCCCCTAACTGCCCCCTGCTGGCCTGGTCGCCCCTAACTGCCCCCCGCTGCCAGCCAGGTTGCCACCAACTGCCCCCTCCCTGCCAGCCTGGTTGCTCCTAACTGTCCCCCCCCCCCCCCCCCGCCGGCCTGGTCACTCTTACTGCTCCCCTCTGCCAGCCTGGTTGCCCCTAACTGCCCCCCTGCTAGCCTGGTCACCCCCAACTGCACCCCCCTGCTAGCCTGGTTGCCCCTAACTGCCCCCCCTGCCAGCCTGGTAGCCTCTTACTGCCCCCCTCCCCAGCTGGCCTGGTCCCCCCCAACTGCCCTCCTCTGCAAGCCTGGTCGTCCCCAACTCCCTTCCTCCTTCCCCTCCACTGGCCTGGTGGCCCCATGCAGCCTGCTTGTTCCGTCGTTTGGTCATCCCTCACTAATCCCCTTGCCGGCCTGGTCGTAGGCAGCCATCTTGTGAAGGTGTGACAGTCAATTTGCATATTACCTCTTTATTATATAGGATTATGTATAACAAGATATAAAAATTAAGTTACAAAATTTTTTTTATTAAAACATTTCTTACATACTGTTATATTGGCTGGGCTGCAAAAATATTCATTGTGGGCCACATGTGGCCCATGGGCCGCGAGTTTGACATGCTTGCTTAGAATAATGTAGCTAAGGGTGAACTTGGGAAGGTGTGGAAATCAGGCTAAGAGGCTTCTGTCCAATTCTAAGGACCATGTTTCTGGGGGTTCATAAATGTGAGAAGTGCATAGGGTCTGGAGGCAGGAAACTGGCATCTGTGTCCCTATATTATCACTGACAAGCTGTGTGACCTTCATCATACTGCTTAAACTCTCTGAGCCTCAGAGTCCCCATGAATCCAAAAAAAAATAATACTTCTCCTCCATGAACCTTCCTCCCATTCTCCCACCTCCACACACACAACCAAAAGTTTGTTAGGAAGACTGAAAGTACAATATGTGAAAGCACTGTGAGCTAAAACGCACAAGACAAATAGCGTGT
Source organism: Plecotus auritus (assembly GCF_963455305.1). Classification (NCBI taxonomy): domain Eukaryota; kingdom Metazoa; phylum Chordata; class Mammalia; order Chiroptera; family Vespertilionidae; genus Plecotus; species Plecotus auritus. Next base: position 181,617,462 of record NC_137771.1, on the reverse strand, counting down.
TATCACTCTAAAGTGTTTGTTTTTTTTTCCCTGAGAGAGCATAGAAAGGAACTTTATTCCTAGATCATTTTTCTGTCAAGAGCAGTAATGGTGACATTGAAGGTACCATCATGGCAGTAATGAAAACAAATAATGGAGAACATTCTTAGGGAACATTGCCACAGGGCCAGTTCTAAGACTTGATTTCTATTAGGCCATGAGTTAGAATTTTTCCAGTAAAAATGAAAGGTCTCCTGAAAAAAAAAAAAAAAAAAAAAAAGGCATCATGGTATTGGGCAATGGCAAGAATGTCCCATTTGGCTGTTCACATACCTGGCAGTAACTTGGCCCTATGCTGATTCTTTCTTCAACAAGGTTATCAACCTGGAAGATGCCTATGTGGCTCATGACTTCCCCATTGGAGAACTTCAGAATTAAGAGAGGCTTCTGAATGCTGCTTGGAGTCAAGGAGCTCTGCTTACAGCCACAGTCAGGCCTGGAGTAGGCAGCTCTCCCAATGCCTCAGGCCAAGCCAAATCAAGCTGGGTCCAGGGTTTGAACTAAACTCTCCAGTTGTGGGAAAGTTCACCCTTAGAGTAACATCTTAGCAAGCAGACTAGGTACCAGGTCGACAGACTGGTGATTATCTGGGAAGCTTAATTAGCTCAGAAACAACCTAGAATTTAAGATCAGCAATCTTTGGGGTCCAAGGGACAGCTTCAAGTTATAAGGAATAATAGAATTTACACATGTGAATGCTTAGGGGCCATTTTTTTATCCTTTGACGGTGATATGGAATAGTGGCTATGGCCTTCACTTCTGAGCCCTGAGCATGTACCCTGGCTTTGCTACTTACTAGCTGTGTGGGCACCCAGTGGGTGCTATATAAACATTAGCTCTACTATTCCATGTGCTACTTGATGCTGGCAGCAACCTCTGACAAGCTGTGTGACCTTCATCATACTGCTTAACCTCTCTGAGCCTCAGAGTCCTCTTCACGTTACAGATGAGGCCTCTAAAGTTTAGATAAGTGCATCCCTACACAGCACCCTCTTCCCCATTGCCCTGCTCTTCCTCTAAGTCATTCTGTCTTCTATCTCTGCTATCTAAATGTCATCAATCCCTTAAGTCTGATCAAATGTTAGCTTCTCTACAAATTCTGCCTCCAGAATGAAATTAATCTCAGCTTCCTCCAAGCTCTGTAGCATTTTGTTGGTATCTCTGTTGCACTATGACACTCACCCGGGCCACAGTAGGCAATAAAAAAGACCAAGATAAGGACATGACACACTGCAGACTGTGATAAAGACCAGAGAGGAAGCAAAGGCAAAGAATTTAGGAGGATAGAAGAAAGGAAGTTTTCCTCCTTGAAGCACTCATTCCCTGTTTCTCCCATCTGACAGTCATAATACGTCATGATAGTTTTTATAGTCCTCACAGCTTTCTAGCTCCAGTCAAAGCTAACTCCATATATGTGCTCTCCCTTCAGAGAGGAAGTATCACAGGTGGCAGAACAGTTTGGATTCACCTCCACACCCCCCCACAGCACACGGTCAAAGGTTTCAAGTGCTTAAAAACTCGCATGGCACTGAACTGAGAAAAGCTTGCTGGCTGACAGTATGAGACAGTGCTGAATGACAGTGGAGATGACAGTGATAACAGGGAGGTTAACTGAACGAAACCCAGCAGTCACGAAGGGTGATATATGCACGACGTTTCACTATGACTGAGTGAACAACAGGAGATCCACAAATCAGACCTAGAGATGCAGCCCACTCACTGGCAAATTGAAAAGAAACTGGAAAAGGCATAGGGGCGGGGACTATCTTATCAGCTTGAGCCTGATCTATAGATTAATGTAGCAGTGGCATAAGAAATACTGCTTCCTCTGATTGTTTAAAAAATGCAACTTTTTAAATGATTACAAATATCTTTGAGTAATAAGATGGCAGTGGAGTAAGTGGATGCTGCATGGACACACTCCCAGAAAATATCCTATATAATAAAAAGGTAATACGCAAATTGACCATCACTCCAACACACAAAATGGCTGCCCCCATATGGTCAAAGATGACTGCCCCCATGTGGACACAAGATGGCTGCCACAAGATGACCAGCAGGGGAGGGCAGTTGTGGGCGATCAGGCCAGCAGGGGAGGGCAGTTAGGGGTGACCAGGCTGGCAGGGGAGAACAGTTAGGGGTAATTGGGCCGGCAGGGGAGCAGTTAGGCATTGATCAGGCTGGAAGGGGAGTGGTTAGGGGGTGATCAGGCTGGCAGGCAGAAGTGGTTAGGGGCAACAGGCAGGCAGTCGGGCGAGTGGTTGGGAGCCAGCAGTCCTGGATTGTGAGAGGGATCCCAGATTGGAGAGGGTGCAGGCTGGGCTGAGGGACACACCCCCCATGCATGAATTTTGTGCACCGGGCCTCTAGTCTTTTATATTGCTCATTGAAGAAGACATAGAAGATATGCAGAGGTATCATAGGTAAGGCAAACAATCTCATCAGAGCAAGTTGAGTGCTATTAAATTTCATTGTAGTTCCCTTGTTCTACCTGCTGATTGTATATATTTGAGATCATAATGATTCTGTATATTTTATAATATATTTATTTTATTAATAAATAATAGATACGTAAGGTACAAAGTTTGAAAGCATCAAAGTCACTTTTCTCCAGCTCTTGCCTCCCAATATATCCTTGAAGAGGAGTCCTATGCCTACCACTGAACATTTTTTGAGTGAGTTAATAGCCATTAATCCTTCAAGGTTCTCAGGAAGCAAAAGTTGTCTACAAGACTGAAACATGTCCCTAATATAACATCTCTGTGCTGATAAAATATACAATTATACTACCTCTATCCCAGTTATATAACCAGAATGACACAGCATTCCCAAATGACAAAGGTAATTGGAAGGACTCAACTAAGATGCAATCCCTTAACAGGTCACTGTCCAAAAGATTTCCCTGAGATGTTCTCAGTACCCCAGAACTTGAAATCAGAGTCTGCATGCCTCTGGGTTGTAGTGACTAAGACATTAACCCCAGACCAATGTCCCTAGAGGCAGGCCCCTCCTTCTTCCCAGATTAGACCTGGCAGTCTTCCTCACCTTGTTCTGCCCTTGGGTGCTGGTCTAGGAGGTGGGAAGAGTGGGTGGTGGAATTCCAGTTCCAATGAAGCAGTTTAAAGAAAGTCATTTCCATAAAATGTCGTTCAAAAGAGAGAAAGCTGAACAACCAAGATGGCAGCATAGGTAAACACCTAAACTTGCTACCGAGCACAACCATATCAAAACTACAACTAAAAGTCAAAACAAATATCATCCAGAACCATGGAAAGGCTGGCTGAGTAAAAATTCTACAACTAGAAGGAAAGAAAAAAGAGCATTGAGTCCAGTAGGAGGTGTGGAAGTGAAGTACGGAGGTACGGAGGCACGTGAAAGGGGCTGGCAACTGAGTACACTGTTCTCTTTTTCAATCATGAGGAAGATACAGGCTCCCAACTGCTCTGAACTCCAGTTCCAGGCAAGACTCTGGGGATCCAGACTCATATGGGGAGAAACTAGACTGTCTGGCATCACGCTGGAACGCTAGGGTGGCGTTCTCTCATAGGTGCTTGCAGTGATCATTGTTCCAGCATGGTACTGCAGGACATAGAGACCCTGGGGCCTCTTTGGGGCAGGGCTGATTGGCAGCCATTGCTGTTTGCTCCACCCTGGTGATTCCCTGAGACCCCACCCCACCCAATTTACAACCCCACCCAAACTGTGCACAGAGGCTTTTGCATTTGAAAGGCCTGGCCTTTTGCAATGGAAACCTAACAAACTGCAGCTGGGTCAGAGAGCCCTAGAGCCACCAAAAGAAGGCCCGAGGCTCCACAGCAGCTTGCATTGCTTCACAGAATACCTCATCTGGGCACCTCTAAACCCCAAACAAACAGGAGGAATCTGTAGATCTCTGTAGCTCCTGCTGGGTGGCTTCAAGCTGTGGCTGACTTTGCACCTCCTTGGAGATCCAAGAGCCAGTGGTCAGAGTGAGACCATCCAGATTACAACTCTTCACATCCATAAGAGACACACTCAGGGGGCAGACTCAGTGAGCACCAAAGCCCCACTGAAGCAAGTCCTGCTCCATAAGGGTGTCTCCAGCACAGAAGTTCTCCCATTGTAGACACAGCTGATCCTCACAGCCAATTGGCCTGGAGGTCACTTCCTCCCAGAGATACCAACAGCAATCAAGGCTTAACTACAACAAGACTGTGCACACAGCTCACAAAGGGGTGCACCAAGAGGGTCGACCTCAGGTAATTAGGGAGGCTGAGCCACTGGGCCCTATAGGACACCTAGCACACAAAGCCACTCCATCAACACAAGGAAGCAACAAAAATGCAGAGACAAAGAAACAGGTCACAAATGAAAGAAATGGAGAAAAGCAAACTACTGGATATAGAGTTCAAGACCACGGTTATGAGGTTACTTAAGAATCTTCTAGAAACCTCCGAGAAATATAGTGAAACCCTCAAGGATATGAAAAAGGACCAATTAGAAATTAAGCATACACTGACTGAAATGAAGAATAATATACAGAGATCCAATAGCAGATTAGAGGATCCCAAGAATCAGGTCAAAGATTTAAAATATGAAGAAGCAAAAAACACCCAACTGGAAAAGCAAAAAGCAAAAAGAATCCAAAAATATGAGGATAGTGTAAGGAGCCTCTGGGACAACTTCAAGTGTACCAACATCTGAATTATAGGGGTACCAGAAGAAGAGAGAGAGCAAGATATTGAAAACCTATTTGAAGAAATGACAGAAAACTTCCCCTACCTGGTGAAAGAAATAGACTTACAAGTCCAGGAAGTGCAGAGAACCCCAAACAAAAGGAATCCAAAGAGGACCACACCAAGATACATCATAATTAAAATGCCAAGGGCAAAAGATAAAGAGAGAATCTTAAAAGCAGCAAGAGAAAAACAGTTAGTTACCTACAAGGGAGTACCCATACGACTGTCAGTTGATTTCTCAACAGAAACTATGCAGGCCAGAAGGGAATGGCAAGAAATATTCAAAGTGATGAATAGCAAGAACCCACAACCAAGATTACTTTACCCAGCAAAGCTATCATTTAGAATTGAAGGTCAGATAAAGAGCTTCACAGATAAGAAAAAGCTAAAGCAGTTCATCATCACCAAACCAGTATTATATGAAATGTTGAAGGGTATTCTTTAAGAAGAGGAAGAAGAAGAAAAAGGTAAAGATAAAAATTATGATTAAGAAAGTGACAACAAATACATATCTATCAACAAGTAAAACTAAAAATCAAATGAATAAAAAATCTGATGAACAGAATAAACTGGTGAATATAATAGAATCAGGGGCATAGAAAGGGAGTGGACTGACAATTCTCAGGGAGAAGGGGGTGTGGGGGGTGCAGGAAGAGACTGGACAAAAATCATACACTTATGGATGAGGACAGTGAGGGGGTAAGGGCAGGGGGTCGGGTGGGAACGGGTTTGGGGGAGCTATGGGGGGAAAAAAGAGGAACAACTGTAATAGTCTGAACAATAAAGATTTATTAAAAATAAAAAAAGAGAGAAAGCTATTCTCTACTTACCTAAACTCTATCCTCTTCAGACTCACTTCTCCACCCCACCCCCTCTACACACACACAAGTAGGGGAGTGGATCCCAAGATTTTCCTTGAGATCTGGTGCTGTGTGCTGCCCATGGGCTTACACTGTCACAAATCCTGCCACTCTGAGCATGCGCTGTTCCCCCTCTCCCTCCCCCTCACGCTTCCTCCGTAGGCAGTTTCAAGAGTTTTTAAGGAATCTGCTACAGTTTGGAAGTTTATTTACCAGTGAAGTGAATTTCCCTCTCTTTCCTCCCAGTACCCATCTGATAAAGTTACAGAAGGCATCTCAGATTCACAACAGCCCCCACCAGCCCCCCACTGAATAGCACGTCATCTGGCAACAGGAGGCGTTTGATTATATTTGGACGGCACTCCTGCATCAACTCCATTTGTCCCTGAATTGGAACTGATGGGCTTCACGTGCTGCAGCCAACAGTTTGCCTTCACCCACTCCCCTCTCTGAAATGAACCTTTCTCTGAGAAAACAAGAAACCTACGTGCCATCCTGGGTGAGAGACTGACAGGAGCTGTGTCCCAGCATCGCATCCAGGCATGGCAGGCAAGAGCACACTCAGAGGGGTTTCCAACAGCAAACCGTGCTTCAAGCTTCTCTGGAGAGACTCTCTGAACCAGAGGAGAAGTTCTCCTCAGAGTATGATAGCCTCTGTGGTCTTCTCAGTTCACAGGCATCGAGTTCTTACTGTGTGCAGTAGAAGGCCCCAAGCTACTGTCCCCTGTGTGGCAAGTCTCTATAACCTCCCTCTCCCCATTTTGATGTATGTGCTCTGTTAGTAGCTGCTGCAGCAGAATAGTGACTCCCCAAAGATGTCCACATACTAATTCTCAGAACCTGTGAATATATTATATCCTGTGGGGAGGGGGTGTTAAGATTGTAGATGGAATTAAGCTGGTTAAACAGCTGACCTTAAAAAAAATAGAGAGATTAGCTATCTAGGTTACCCTGTGGCCCCGATGTAGTAACAAATGTCTTAAATAGGGAAAAGAGAAGCAGAAGAGTCATAACCAGAGTGGTGGCATCGTGAGAAACTCGATCTGCCATTGTTGGCTTTGAAGATGGAGGAAGAGGGCATGAACCAAGGAACGTGGGCAGTCTCTACAATTTGGAAAAGTCATGAAAACAGATTCTGCCCTAGAGATTCCTTGATTTTAGGCCAGTAGGACACATTTGAACTCTGACCTCCAGAACTATCTGGTTTGGCTCAGTGGATGGAGCATCAACCTGTGGACTGAAGGGTTCCAGATTCGATTCCAGTCAAGGGCATGAACCTTGGTTGCAGGCTCAATCCCCAGCCCTGGTCAGGGAGTGTGCAGAAGGCAACCAATTGATGTGTCTCTCTCACGTCAATGTTTCTCTGTTCCTGTTTCTCTCTCTGTCTCTCCCTTTGCCTTCCACTCTCTCTCTAAAAACAAAAACAAGACAGACACTGTGGACTTGCCATGTGCCAGGCCTGGTACCAGGTACAGAGGGAACATTTCCATGGCATGTGGTTTGTACCTTATACCTATCCATCATCATCAGGGTTCAACCAGGGAAATGGAAGCCACTCTAAGTGTCTAAACACAGGAAATCTAATTCAGGTTATTGGCTACACAGGTGATTGAAGTTGGGAAGCCAGTCCAACCATTAGCAATAGCAAGAGTTGCTACCAAGCTGCACTAGAGGGACAAAGGGACAAGGTCACCAAGTGAAACCTGGACCATGAAGGGCCTGTCTAGCAGGAGCTGGAGCCATGAGGGGACAGAGCCCTGCTGTAGAAGCTGCCTGAAGAAGAAAGGGAAAGAGAGAGAGATACCCTGCGTCTCCCTTTCTCCTACCTTTAATCTTCTGCCAGTGCCTCCCATTGGCTGTTTCCAGCTGAAAGCCAGATGACATAGGATCTGGGGATACACAGTGTCAGCCCTCCTACAGTACAGAACAGAGCTGGGGAAAAGCAGTGAATGGATTTGAGGAAGTGTAAGCCGAAGATCAGCAGATACCTCCTTTCTACATCGATCACCGTGAATCTTGAAACTTGTTTACCCAATTGTTTTTGTTTTTTTTTACCAGGGCTTTGAAGCCCTTTCCCAACTTCTCTGCCCTTATTCATAAAGTTCTCCTTATTATTCACAGCACCCCCACCACTCTGGCCTTTGCTCTGTTCTCAACTTGACAGGTAAGTCTCATCTTGGGGCACTTGTATTTTGTAGCCTCTACTGGACTCCCCATCCCTTGCCTCTCTCCTCACTGATCACTTTTTTTTTCATTCCAGTCTCAGCTCAACTGTCATTTGCTTAGATAATCCCATCCCCCTTCTAAAACAGGCCCTCTCACCCAGAACCACCATCACATTCCCCTGTTTTATTTTCTTCAGAGAACCTGCTATTATCTGAAATTACCTTCATTGTATGCTTGTTTATCATAACCTTTCTGGAACTGTAAGTGCCTTGAAGGTAGGGATCCTGTCTTGTTACTTGTTATATTATTGTAAAGTTGGCTGGATGTCCACCAAAATCTGTTTCTTCTTCTTGGAAACACAATAAGACTCATTCCATATTCCTTTGTAGTTGGGTGTGACAGAGCTTTGCCTAATGGCACATGAGTGGAAATATCTAGTGTTGCTTCCAGGCCTGGCTGTGAACACCTCCCATGCACACTGCTGCATTCTTTCTCCTTCCTGCCAGATGATGACAAAGCCCTTGGGGATGATAGAGGCACAAGACAAAAGGAACCTGGGCTCTTGAATGACTACGTGAAGGAGAGTTGCCCCAGCAACCTACATACCTACCGTGTTTTCCCGAAAATAAGACATCCTCTGAAAATAAGACCTACTTACAGGTTTCCTTCTGAGTGAAATATAAGGCACCCCCCGAAAATAAGGCCCCCAGGCTCTGTCTCAGAATGAAAATTAATTTACCGTAAACTGGTCGCTAGGGCCGCCCTGACTGGCGTCTAGCAACCAGTGACGTTACGCGGAGTCCTGACGTCACTGCTGTGTGGAGGCAGAGCGGAGGTCGGAGTGAGCGGTGAGCGCGGGGCGGGAGAGAGAAGGAGACTTTCGCAGATGCGTGTAGAAGAACAGGAGGATTAGAGTGGACGGGACGCTGCGAAGGTGGTGAGTGCTGGTCTGTCTCTGGTGACACTACCTGATGCTTGCGGCCGCCTTCATGATGACTGAAGGTTCTCAGTCAGTGGCAGACCCTGATCCAGCCCAGATCCAGGCCCCAGCAAGCCCAGTGACAGTCCCCAGGCAGGCCCCAGGGGGTAAATGTCTGATAAAGGCGTAGGGAGGATGTCTGGTGAAGGTGTTCAGTGGCACAGGGGTGGGGGGAGGGGGATCACTTAAAATGACACAGGAGGATCAGAGGGGGCAATCAAAATGACACAGGAGGATCAGAGGGGGCAATCAAAATGACATAGGAGGATCAGAGGGGACAATCAAAATGACACAGGAGGATCAAAAGGGGTTACTAAAATGGTAATCCCCCCTCTGATTCTCCTGTGCCATTTTGATTCCCCCCTCTGATCCCCCCTGTGTCATTTTGAGTGATCCCCCTCCCCCCACCTTGATACCCCAATTCCTTTTTTTTTTACCCCTAGAAATGAGCGCAAAAAGAAAAAGCTACTCCATGGAGTACAAGAAAGGAATCGTGGAAGACTCTTGGGGCCAAAATCTTACTGCTTTCTGCAAAGAGAAGATGTTGAGTATCTGATTGGTCCGAAAATGGCAAGCAGAGTATGGTAACCTTTTGAACAAGCGGACAAGGGAAATGCTAAAAAGCGCAATTGTGGATCAGGTCGGCAACCATTATTTTCCGAGCTGGAAGACCTGATCTGTGAATGGGTTGTTGACAGGAGAGCAAAGGCTTTGGTTGTGAATAGGGCTCAGATTCAAGAATTTGCCCTTGCAATGGCACCACAGTTTGACATAGCCCCCGAAGACTTCAAAGCATCACAACACTGGCTGGATAATTTCCTTCAGCAAAGTGAACTGTCTTTAAGAAGATCTACAACATTGTTTAAGTTGGAAGATACTCAAGTTATTAAGCGAGCACTTGCATTCAAGTCCTTTATTGATAATGCTGACTTCTCTAAATACAGTCTTTCCAACATGATTGCTATGGATGAAACTGCAGTGTTTATGGGCCAATCATCTCAAACAACAATTGAACAGCGGGGTGCCTCCTTAGCGTACATTCCCTCCACTGCTTACGAAAGTGCACGTGTTTCCTGTATTTTGGCAATTCGTCTGGATGGCACTAAAATCCCACTTTTAATCATTTCTAAGGGCAAGAAGGAAAAGATTGAAAGTGTTTTGAGCGTTTTTATTCTTGAAACTGAAAAAGCCTGGGCCACACAAGCAGTTATAAGGAAGTGGGTCGATTTAATGCTGCCGCTTGTTATGCGAAGGAGCCAAAGAGGTCTGCTAGTCTGGGATGCAGCCAGCACTCACCGTGCTAAAGACATGAAGACATTTCTTCACGAAAGAAAAATAGATCAGATAATGATTCACGCAGGAATGATGGCCTATCTCCAGACTCTTGATATTGCAATAAACAAGCCATTCAAAGACAATTTGCGCATGGAAATTAATGACTACATTGAAAATAGAATGGAGAGAAATCAGCGTGGAAACTTTGTGAAACCTAAACTGCAAGAAGTTGTGACTTGGGTGAAGAATTCATGGGAGAAAATCACTGACAGTTGCATTGCAAATGCACTGCGAGCAGGCTACCTTGACAAGAAGTACTCATTTAAAGACAGTGCTATTGCTAAACATGAGAGATTTGGTCCACTGATTCTGAAAGAAAGGAGTCACAAGAAATTCACCAGGAAATTCAGGAATTGGATTGTTATGATGATGTTCCAGAAGATGATGACATGATTGTCATTGAATAAATGAGTAAATTCTTGATACTGTAGGATTCACTTTGTCTGGTTTGTGTTGACAACTACCGTACTACCGTACCGTATACAGGTAATAAATTTCCTTTATTTTCATTTAACAATAAATGTGTACCGTATTCTTCTTCATGGAAAAATAAGACATCCCCTGAAAATAAGACCTAGCAGTTTGGGGGCAAAAATTAATATAAGACACTGTCTTATTTTTGGGGAAACACGGTATCTTGGACTGTTATGTGAATGAGAAATAAATATGTTTTGTGTTGAGTCTTGACATTAGCCTACCCTAACTAAAATAATTCCCAGCCAAGAATTCCCAATGTCTTGTCCATGATTTGCCCTCAATAGTTATTGAATGATTAAATATTAAACTCTCAGTAATTATGCATTCAGTGATGGGATACTTGTTTCCTATCCTCATTCTCCTCCTACCAAGCTCCCTAAAGAAAGGGAAGTGTTTTATTAATCTCTGTGCTCTCATTTCCTTTCATTGACCCTAAACTTTTGTAGATTCAATTGGTGTGTTTCACACTGAGTTTCCAGGCAGCATGAGGGAGACAATGATTGACAAAGCATGGTCTAGAACCATGGGTCTAAGGAGGCGTTCGACATTGCTGTAAGTAGCAATGTTTGTGCAAAAATTTAGAGTTTACACAGGGCTCTTCGCCTGATCCTTATAAAAACTCTGAAAGGAAATTACTATTATGATTCCCATTTTACAGATGATGAATCTGAGCTCATAGAGGTTAATTATTTTGCTCAAGATCTTACTTTGTCAAGCAACAAAGCTGGAATTAATTGATTGTTCAAAAGTATTTATGGAATGCCTATGCTGCCTTAGCCAGTGGCTCAAGCTGCTGCACCTAGTAGGGGCTCAGGAAATATGAGAACCCAAAGTTCTGAAGAAACTAGAATCGCCTTCCAGAAAATAAAAGGGAGGCGCCAGTTCTAGCCAAGGTCTGATGACTGAGAGAATTGCCTGTGTCATGCTGCCGCGTGTCTTAGTGCTAGTTTCTGGGTGGCCTGCCAGACTTGTCTGGGAGGCAGCGACAGCATAGTCACCCCCAGCAGTTCTCCCACTGGCTCAGGCTAACGGCCCTGGCATTCTCAGTCTGCCCTTTTCCATACATTCTTTCCTCCTTCCCATGCCAAGATTTCAGTAGATGATTTAGAGTGGGTTCCAGGCCATTTAGCTCAGTCAGAAATTTGGGTGAAAGTTTCCTCCCACCCATCCTAGGCCTCAGATAACCCATCGGGGTGTGACAGCCTGCACAAAGGAGGGGGAAGAAAGGCCATGAAGATTTCCAGACCCGGGATTGGAGCAAAAGTTTCTGCAGCTGTGGTATTTATCCTCTCTATTCTGGCTGTACAAAGTGTATCAGCATTGGGTTGGTAGGAAAACTTAGGACAAAAAGCCAGAGAAGAGGATGTAACTTGTCTAAATAGAAGCAGGAAAGTCCTCCCAGAGGGTCGCCTGCAGGCTGGGCTATTTGCCAAGGCAAAGAGGGTGAGTGCTGGTGTCCAAGGGCCAGGTGGATGAAGAGGAAGAGGAAGGTGAGATGGCCAGGTCTGCTGGGGCTCAGCCTTTCCCAGCCTGAGGACACTGCCCTCCGCGCTCTGGTGCCTCTCTCTGTAAATACTAAAACCCGATTGCTCTTACAGTGCAGGATGTCCCACATACCGTACCTCTGAGGTGGGGTGAAATACAAATACGCCTTTTCATAATAGCTTTACACCTGGGGCAGCAGAGGACTGGTTTATTACCTTGGTAAACAAAAGTCAGAATTCAAGAAGGAACAAACTTTGCCCAAGGCATTTCTGACTGTTCACCTTGTGTTTGTGAAATGAACTCGATCTATACGATGTGAAGCAATGGAAGGCTGGGCTTTTTCTCTTTGCTCTCTCTTGTCTGATTTCCAAGGTTTAAAAAGTTTGTGTGGGGTTGGCGTGGAGAAGGAATTTGCTTTGGCTCTGGTTTTTTCGAGTGTTTTGAAACCATGCTGTTTAGTGTGAAAAAAAAATATGTGAGCTAATTTATATTGTTTTCCAGAGAGAGCACAATTCTTGCCACTTTCAGGGTGACACCAGGGTTTGTGGGTGGGAGACAGGGTAAACCTTAAACATTAAAAGCAATAATAAAGTATTTATCCCGTGCCTATTTTGTGCCAAGGGCAGAAGCATGAATTTTCATAAGCATTATTTCATTTAATCTTCACAACCACAAGGAGTGAGAATTGTGGATCAAAATGTCCACTTTATAAGGGAGGAAACTATGGTTGCTAAAGAGATTCAAGCCCCAGTTTCCTAATCCCAACTTCAGGGTTTCCTGTACAGTCTCCAACCTCTACATGGGGTCTCAGAACATATCCCGTCAGGTCACTTTGCTTGCCTCCCTGATACCCCCTATTTTTGTCTCATTCTCTGCCTGCACTTGGGGAGAGGACTGATCTCCATGCTTTGATGAAATTCTGCTTCAAGGATTTCCAAGTCTTTAGCTGCCACCTGACTATCTGGACCACTCTCACCAACCAGTACCTCCATAGGTTCAAGAGCAAAGGATTCAAAATATATGGATTACATTTCCCATCAAAACACACATAAGCATTAAAGCAAAGGCAATAATGGTGAAGTGAGAACATATATCACGTTTAGTCGTCTCCATGAATGCCTCTGCTTTCTCCCATCCCCAGCCCAAATAAGTCAGATAAGCTTCAGCAAAAGCATCTGAATTTTTTGGGTTCTTTTCCCAAACAAGCCTTTGAACCTGAAGAACTTTGCCCATCTCTGTTTGCATGTTCACTCCTCAAATGTTCAGGGGAGGTTTGCCTGATACACAGCTTGAGCCAGTGAAATTTTAATTCTTTCATCCACAGATTACTTCCCAAGCCTTCTAAAATGAGAGTGAACTCATTAGGCTTATATTTAAAAGAAGTCTATATTGATACATCAATTTATGCCTGTCTTCATATTAAACTGAGGCTAGAAAGAGCAGGTCATTAAGGCATTGTCAGCTCAGCAGTTTCAAGGTACCAGAGCCATGGCTGCTTGTGCTTGGTAGGATTTCAAGGGAAACCCCAGTCCCCCTCTCCCAACTCCCTTTCCATCACCAATCCCTACCGTTATTGCTTCTTTAATTGCAGCTCCTTGAGTAATACCTTTGGATTTATGGATTGAAAGCTTTTATAAAATTATGAAAATGCACATACTCATTTCAAGGAAACAGATTTCAGTTGTAAATGAATTAAACAGAATCCCTATACTGGGGCCCTTTAGGGAGAAGAAATAGGATCTTTGGGCTGTGAGACAAAGATATGCTTAATTTGGCAACTCTGCCCTGAAAATCCGGGTTAGCCAAATATTTTAGCTCTTAAATGACGTTTAGAGAGCATCTAACTCAACCCCCTTTTCTTACACAGAAGGAAACCGAGGCTCAGAGTGGAACAAGCAAGGCCAAGGCTTACCTAGCTGGCCAGTGACAACCCACCCACCCCACCCTACCCCCAATTCCTTGAACAGGGCTGGTGGCTCTCCCCATCCTTTCATACTGTGAGAGGGAATTAAATAAAGTAAAAACCTGGTCCCAAAGTCCTGGTCTGGATCCACTTATCCTGGCTTTTTAAATCACTTTCTATCAAGACCTGTCCTTAGATTAAGTCCATGTTTGCCCAGAGAAAGAAGAGAAAGGAGAAACCTGAAATACTTCTGAAACATTGCTTAGAAATTTTATTTAAGGTTAAGAGGTCTTAGTGTGTCCTTACATGATTAGGATTATAGACCAGGTAAACAGTGCTTTAAAAGAAATGTATATTCTTTTCCTACTTTTAATTTAATTCTCCTTAACTTTTTTTATTCTAAGTGGTGATTCTAAGTTGCTCTAGGTTCCTGCATTGGGAAGTATAGTTAGTCATCCCATGATTGGGTCTTTATATGAAGTAACTGATAGAAAGTTAGACTAGTAGGGCTAGAAAGAAGCTTAGTTAGAATTTGGACCATATTCCTTAGTTTACAGCTAAGTGTAATGGAGCTGAGAGAGGGTAAGTGATTTATTCCAGGTTATTCAACACATCAATGGATTCAACCATCAATTATCCCACCCACATGGAAAAAAGGGTCCTTCCATCTGACAATTGCAAAGCAGCCCCCTTTGTAATATTTAGGTATCTTTTATGAATAATTAATGGTCGTGTCCAACTCTAGGGAGTTGAACGCATTGCAGCCTGGGCCTGACTAATCTGCAGACTTCTCTATGAGGTATGGACTGTGAGTTATCTTTGCTGTCTTTTGTTTTGTGGAAAGATTCCAGTGATGAATCAGAGAAGACTCTGAGGCAATATGCTATTACTGGATGAGGAATCAGAAGACTTCAATTCCCTTTCTCACACTATCTCTAGCCATGAATGAGATCTTGGGCAACTCACTCCCCTTTCTGAGTCTCAGTTTCCCCATCCATGGAATGGCTTTGCCAACCTCTAAGAACCTTTCAGGTTTCATGGCCTGTGGGTCTATAAAACAAGGCTCAGAGCTCTTTCCTGCATAGAACATGATTGTATAAAGCCAGAAATTGACTGCTGTGCAATTTCTACTGAATATATATATATATATATATATATATATATATTCAGTTTTATTTTATTTTTTCCTTAGTTTCTTTTTCCTTAAGCAATTGTGTCTGTTATCACTTGTCTGCTTGCAAGGACAAGCATGTAACCCAACAAATAAACTAATAACAGACAAATAGCATTAGGAAAACTAAAAAATAAGACATTTTTACTTGTTGAGGTATATAAGGAAAATAAATAATATTTATTGAACACTCACCACTGGTTATATATACTATTTTTACTTGAGATCTTTAATAAATTAGTATCTTCATTCCCTTTCATCAAAATAGAGCACCGAGGCTCAGAGATGAAATAATTTGCTTAGTACACGCAACTGTTAAGCAGGAATGCCCAGATTTGAAGGTAGCTTTCCTGGCTCCAAAGTCCATATTTTCCACAGTTTCAAGTTGCATCCATAGGATACAGACCTACTGTATTTTAGCAACATTGTTTTTCCATAATGGAGGGAAATGAAATATATCAGCATTTTATTTGGCTCCACAAAGAACAGCACCGTGTCTTCCTTGGGTGTCATTTGAACATCTCTGAAAACAGGGAAAGAATGTGGGGCAATATCTGACTTTCACCAATAATTTTGAGAGATGGTATGCCTACATCTAGAAATATTCCAATCAGAGCTATTTATTAATACATGCACAGGTGTAAAGGCCAGCTGGCTCTTTCTTTGTCTAGAATTCATGTTACTTTAAACATTTACCAGGCTTTTGTCCTGGCTCCCTCCATAGTTATTCAATCCTGTAATCCTCCCAGGGACACAGGGCTTTGAAGAATCTATTTCTAATTCAGAGTCTCCCTTAAGACAGAAGTTTGTATAGGGTCTCCTCAAAGTGGTACATACACTGTCCCCAAACCTAGGGAACATTTGGGACCAGATACCACAAGTTCATAGTTGACAACTTTAGATGCTTCCAGCACACTGCAAGGCTAGTGCTACTAAGACAAATATAATTTAGCCTTGACGTGGCCTTGGTCATGCAACATAGGGCCAGGTTTAGACCCCGGGAACAACCACGAGAGGCTGCCTGCCTCCAGAATCTAGAGCTAAAAGTCAAGTGATATGGCAAAGGGCCCTACATTTTTTGTCTGGGCTTTAACCACAGTGAAAATTGCTGTGCCCTTTTAGTCTCCCAGTAATTGCCAAAAAACAAAACAAAACAAATCAAAAACATACCAGAAAACGTTAAAGTTTAAAGTGACTCTAGAGACTTGGCTATCACTTCAGTTCAAATCCCTAGAGATGAGGTTACTAAGGTTAGCGGGTGAAAGGATTGTCCAAGGTCACCCATAGAGTGTGGGGCAAGGCTGAGACAAAATCCAAGTTCACTTCCTTTCAATGCTGTTGTCTAATTGCCTAGATAGTGGTAAAGACATTAAAAAAAGAAGTCTCTTTTTTCTAAAGTGAAAAATTAGTCCCAATAAGTGGACAGATCTGTACTTCTTCAAACTACAGTGGCTCAGGATTATATTAGACTGATTCTGTGGCTTTGTAACAAAAACACCTTATGCTGCAACCACTATGGATGTCCTGAACACACCAGACCTTTTATTTTATGCACATTATTATCACTGGGTCTGGAATATCCTTTTCCTTTCTTCTCATGGTAAATACGCTTTCAGAACCAATTGCATCATTTCCTCTGTAGAACTATAGTGGATTTGTTCCAGGTCAATTTAGGTAAGCTGAAACTATGTTTCCCAGACTCCCCTTCCCTGCAGAGTAGTGTTGGCCACAAGAGATATTTTGCACAATATTTGGAATATGGAAGTAAAGCCACTATGCTTTAAGATTTAGAGATTGGTGTGGGACATAGTGTGCAGTGTTGTCTTACCTTTGTTGTCCCTGATATGCTGGCTTACCTGTTTTGGAGCCCTTGGCTCCTCTAGTTTCTACCAGATATCCCCTTGCATTTCCTCTGAATCCTTGACCAGTGCATAGAGTTCCCAGGGGGAATGCCTGCAGGTCACTAATACTCTCACTTGGGAGCAGTGAGAGTCAGAAATGGACTTCAGTTTGGCCTTGTAGGGTACAGGCCCTGCTTCGTGCCTATTTCCTTCCCAATTCCCTGTTCCTCTGACTCCAAGTCTAGCACAAACTCTGAGGCAACAGTCTCACATAGACTAATTAACTAATGCCTACAACTGTGAGGACTGAGACACCAATGATGAATCTCTGATTTTATATCCTATGTAGTGGTACTGCTTCTTTGATGGAACCCTAACTGATCAAGAATCCTTTGTAAATCCCCAGCATTAGTCATTTGTGGCCTAATACTTCTATTAAAGCATGCAACACACTTGTGCTGCATTTTAATGATTAATGTGCATGCTTACTTTGGGCCAGGCAGCACTCATTTGTGTTGTCATTATTTCCATTTTATAGACAAGGCAACTGGGGACCAGAAAGGTTAACTGACTTTGTCCATGCTTTCACAACTAGGAGGGGAAAGACCAGGATTCAAAACCAGGCAGCCTGGTCCAGAGCCAGCGCTCTGATCCTCCCTGCAGTGAGCTCTCCAAAGAGCAGGTCTCATCTGTGACCAAATCCTGGCACTAGAATGAATGAATGAATGATTCATCTGTTTCATCTGAGAAGAAAATGAGTTTTCTACAAAGTTGATGAAGGGTTGATGAAGCTTTGGTACCTAGGATCCTACTGTCCCTTGCATGCCATCCTTCCAGGACTGCAAGGTGAGATTATAAATAGTCCATAGTCAAGGTCTTGACAGTGGATAAGAGACTTGCTTGCTCACCAAGTATGCATCACCTGAAAGCCATCAGCATCCTCTCTGAGAGCAATACTAGTAAACACTATGATGCAGCACATCACAGGATGAGCCTGCTTTTCTCCCCAGCCCAGTTGACACCCCACCCTGGGTGGAGTCCTCTCTATCCCATGAGTCTCTGTGAGTGGAGAGGTTGAGCCTGGCTGGAGGACTGAATTCTCACACAGGTGCCAGGCATGCAATTAGTGTTTAACATTTCACTTTTTATATGTAACAATGAAATGTGACCTCAAAACTTTCCTTTTATATGTCATAAACATAAACTTGAACTCATTTAATTTTTAATTTGGTTGCCAATTTTTAGATATCAAACTAGAATAAAAATTCAAGTTTGAATTTCAAAGCAGAGTATCTTGGGCAGTAGAGTCTGGTGTTCAATATGAAGTTGGGTGTTTTTTATTCCCCTATCCAGAGGGATATAGGGGAATTAATGGCTTCTATCTTGTGTGTGACACACACACACACACACACACACACACACACACTCACTCACACACACACACACACAAGAAAAAAATTGAAAAAGAAATTAAAATATGTAGAAAAAATGCAAAGAAACAAAAATTAATTGCTACACAGTTAGTTCAATTGCCTTTATTGCTCTTCTAGTACATGGGAGGGGGGCAGGTAAAGGTCTATAATCTATGCAACTTGAAGAGTTCCACTATCCACACAAGAGGAAAAAAAAAACTTCATGACATCCAATGCATCATGAATGTCCGTATTGATATTATGTACATGTTTCACATGAACCAAATTACAAGACACGTTTATAATATTTGAATTCAGGGCCTGCAGTCAGGACCAGACTTGGAGAGGACCTCTGAATTGATCTAGTCCAACTTTTCATTTTACAGATGAGGAAAGTGAGGCTCTGAGAAAATACATCCTCTAATTCTCCTCTGATACTAGCCAACTTGAAAAGAGGCCCAGAGTAAATGTGCCCCAGAAACAATCTTTGTCAATGTTTTGGTTTATATTCTTCAATGTCTTTTTTTTTAATGTTATTATACAGCATGTTCTATTTGGTAATCTCATAATTGCATGTTCTAATAAAACTTTTTTGGTAATACTAAATACTCTTTCATGGAATGTATTCAGTGGATGCCTAATTATTACATTCATTGGTATATCCATTCAACCCATTTCTTACTGTTGGACATTTTGGTAACTCCTCTCCCCCTCACCCCCCTAACCACAAATAATAGTGAGATGAATGTCTCTGAGTCTCTGATTATTCCTGGATGAAATTCTTAAAATGAAACTGGTAGAACTAAGGAAACAACACTTTTAAAATTTGACATATATATTTCCAAGTCATGCTTCAGAAAACTTAGGTCTATTTACACTCCTAGCCACAGTGTAGTACACGGGCATTTGTTGATCTATTACACTTTTCTTATAATTTTCTGGAATTCCAAAGACCTTTAGAAATCATTATAATTACTGTTGTGTAGTTATTCGCTATTTTCTACTTTGTATTTATAAAAATTATAAAACTAGGGAATACTACAAAAAATAAGGGACTGACAGTTCTATTTTACATTGTCTGGATTTTAGTCTTAATAAACATGAGTTTTCTCAGAATTATAAGTATTTATAGGCAAGTTAGCATTCTTTTACATAAATATTTCTATAAAATGCCATAATGTGCATACTTGAACTTTTAAAACTACAAAATGTCTTTAAAGCAGCAAGTTACCATTCTTTTACATAAATATTTCTATAAAATGCCATAATGTGCATACTTGAACTTTTAAAACTACAAAATGTCTTTAAAGCGCTTTAATGATCCAAAGTGTAGCTATCCTGTGGTTTGGTGATCCAGGTCTCTATTTTCGAGAATTTGAGTTGTTTTCAATTTGATTGCAATGAACAGGTAGAAAGTATGAAGGCTTTCCTAGTTCCTGCTGTGTGTTAGTATCTCACACTGAACTGAGCTTTGTGCACTACTGGGAACAAAAATCACCTCCATTATTGCTTCTGAATGTAATTTTTGCAAACATTTTTACTTTTATATGAATTAACACTTTATTTTTTTCTCAAACCCTCAATCTCTATTTTGTAGTTTGCTGTAAAACTAGAGATATTTAAAATATAGTTATATATTTGTTTATATATACATTATAAGCTTTTAATTATACAACAAATATATATATTTACACATATAGTTACGGAATAAAATTTTAAAAAAGAAAACTAAAGTACCATGCAATATATGCAAAGATAAAGCTGTTAATATAACAATACTAATATTTTTCCAACCTTTTTACCATGGAAATATATACATATTGTTCATAATGTTTTTGTAACCCACTATGATATATTGTGAACATGTTATCATGCCAATATGCCAACAAGCTCATGCTTCAAACAGCACCCTTGTATGTGCCAGGCACAGTGAGATACAATTATGAGCAAAACATGACCTGGTTCTCAGGGAGCTTACAAGCCAAACTGGGGAGAGTGGGAGAGATCACAGGCTCCTAAGCCCAGGTCTAGCATTCTTTCTCCTGGTTTATCCTAATGACTAGGTAAAGCTTGAATCCCTGGAATTCGTTTTTGTCTTTTTGTTTGTTTGTTTTTGTTTGTTACAATATCAACAATTTTAAACCACAGTTTTCTTAAACGTGTCTTTAGTTTTGATCCATAAACACTCAAGAGTCTTAGTTATACCACTTCCTATATGCAGTGAGCCTCTGTGTGGCACACTTACTAAAAGTTGTGGAAGCAAATCTTTCCCATAGTAGATGCTGCCAGGGGTACCACAAGTAGAAATGGATCCTGGTTTTGGGAATACAGTCTTCCTTGTGCTGCAGCATCCGTGTAGCAAGAGGGGACTCTCCCAGTTTCACAGAGGGCTATCTGCTCCTTAACACCCACTGTAACCCATGCAGACTTCTGTGAGGTGGGTTGAGCTCTCCAGAAGGGGAAAATGAGGCTCAGAAAAAGTAAGTGATGTGACGACCCAGACTAGTAGGGTCAGGATGAAGCCCAGGCCTTATGATGGCAGCGCAGTATTCTTTCTACTGACCCCTGCCTACATTGAAGACACAGTTGACTTGGCTGAAGAGCCTAAATGTCTCAAAGATAGGTCATTACTGTCTGCTCTTCAAACACACACACACACACACACACACACACACACACACACACACACCCTGAAATGCACACACACACACACTCACTGAAACACACACACACACATACACACACACTCACTGAAACATACATGTGAGGATACTCACATGAAAACAGGCAATCCCAGGCATACTATAAGTAATTCTACCCCAGAAAGATCTATTTCATCTTTTCATCTTGTGGTCCCTGCATGATTTATACTTAACTGTTGTTTGGATCAGACTACCTACAGCAAGAGACCATCTCCATACAAGCCAGGATCCCTTCCACTGGGAATTTTCAGCCCTGCATAACATATACCCCAGGCACATGCTCTTCCCCAGCAGGTGGGGTCAAACAGCTCAGGGTGATTAGACCCAAATAGCAGACTCCCAGTGAGTACCTCTGAATAAACAAGGAGGGCTGTGAAGGGAACCCTGGAGTGACATAAAACTCCAGAAAGTGCTCCATATACACTATAAAAATATTATCATACTATATATACATTGTGCTTTATGATTCACAGAGATTGTCTTGCCTACATGGGCCAAGATGAAGATGCTAACGTTCAGAGTGCTTACTGGCTGAGCTTGGATTAGGCAGCGAGTAGCTCAGCTTGGACCTAACCCTTGTTTTTCTGACTCCAAAACCAATGTCCTCAGCCCTCTCGAACATCAACCTCAGTTGTGGGATTCTCATTTCTCACTGTGACCCAAAAGGTAAGTTTGGTGTGGGTCACCATCCTCATTTAACAGGTGGGAAAACAGACTCCAAGAAGAAAAGACAGTTAGCCATGGTAATCAGGAGTCTTCTGGCTGTCGCCTTGTCTCTGCTATACTGGCTCCCAAAATGCAGGAGACTGTGAACAGAGCAAGAAAAGCAAAGATTCAGAGCAGACTGTGAGCGCCCTAAGAGAGCTGCAGGCAAATGTTTTCGGCGTATCTTCTGAGAACTGCCCAGGGAGAGCCCCAGCCTTTGCTGATCAGGGGGGTGTAATGTGTGTTTTGAGGTCATGTCAACTTCCTCTTAGGTGCTGCCTTCTGTGATCTTTCCTCTGGTCTAGGCCAGAATGCCGTTACCTATTGACCAAGCACAGAGTCCTAGTTTAGAATGTCCATCTGTTGTTCAGCAGTGTGGTTTCTCTGAAGAAAAATGTGAACAGAGCAGGGTGGAGAGGAAGTTGGTAAGTGAGGACAAAGAGACACACTGGCATTGTCTACTTGCCTGTTCTTGGAAAGGGTGGTAGAGCATTTTACATAGGCCTTGGCCTGTTCCTTCCACTCTGTATGGAGCAGAGTCAAACATTAAACTTTTCACTTTATAGAGGTAACAGTGGGAGACCAGTTAGAAGATCATTGCAGACACCCAAATGGGATATGATGGGGACTTAAAAGTGGCATTAGGGTCATAAAGTAAACGCAGACTGAAGAAAGACTTCAGAGAAAAAAATCAACCAGTCTTAGGGAATGCATGGTGAAAAAAAGAAAAGTGGGGAAAGGAGCTTAGGATGATGTCTGGATTACTAATGTAGGCATCTAAGTGGATGAGTATGACAAAACAGAGTTGACATAGAAGAAAGAGAAGTTTGAGGAGAATACGCTGAGCTGAATTTTTTATGTGCTGAGGGTATATGTCTGGTGAACATTCTAATGAAGATGACAAGAAGCAAAATTCTCAAAAGAGAGGTCCTCTGACTCCACCCTGAGAATTCACAGATATCACTACAACCACCACAGGCTACTGCAGACCTAAAAGGAGGATTCCTGAAGGCCCAGTGGGGAAAAGTGGGTCATGTTGATGAAATTCATGATGAATAAAGGAAGGATCCTGAATAGGAGCAAATAGGCTTCCCTGTTTTTTTTATAACCCATTTTCTAATTCATTGTTTAGTAGATAGTATCAGTGTTACATTGGAAGTGTCACAATGGAATGACTTGAGCATCTTGAGTTAGAAGGCCTGAATTTAACATTATACATTATTAACTGTGTGATCTAAAGCAAACACTTAGCTCTCTTGATCTTTCTTCCTCCTCTATAAAAATAGTTGTTGTCTTGTGAAAAATGTTGTGCAAATTATAACTGGTTGTTCATTGGTAAATTATCAGTTTAATATGTTATACCAATAAGTAACTAATTTTGTAACTGAAATTAAATGCTTACCAATTTGAGAAGCTAAGCTTTAAAGAGGAAGTACTAACAGATTGGAAAAACCCAGTGAATTTTTCAGACCAAATTATAGGAAACCTTCAGAGTTCCAGCATCCGGTAGTGATGCTTTTAGGAAAAGGAAGATACACAAATGGAAGTTAGGGGATATCCCACTTACCTTCTTCCCACTCCTCCCATCACCAGCAATGGTGACATTTGCATGTTATATAATATGCACCCTATTATGAGTGCTGTTTGCGGCAGTGGCACAGCTATATGTCATAGTATATCCTTGGGTCTCATAATGGGTTTAGTTTATCATCTTCATGGGTAGTAGTTGCTTAGTACTACTCAATAAGTAATCACTTCAGCATCCACTCTTGAGGCTATAAAAGAGATTTAGGACATAAACTTCAATTTCATAAAAAACAAGGTCCCAAAACCACCTGAGTCCTAGTCTCCTTCCACGTATATTTGACCCCCTTTACCCACTTCATCTTTCCCTACTTCCTTCCCCCTTGGTAACCACCAATCTGTAGTCTGTATCTATGAGTTTGTTTTATTTATTTGTTTGTTGTTTTTTGTTTTATATCATACATGAGTGATAAATATCATACTTTTTTTGATATTTTCCATCTGACTTATTTCACTTAGACAGTGGTCGGCAAACTCATTAGTCAACAGAGCCAAATATCAACAGTACAACGATTGAAATTTCTTTTGAGAGACAAATTTTTTAAACTTAAACTTCTTCTAATGCCACTTCTTCAAAATAGACTCGCCCAGGCTGTGGTATTTTGTGGAAGAGCCACACTCAAGGGGCCAAAGAGCTGCATGTGGCTCGCGAGCCGCAGTTTGCCGACCACTGACTTAGCATAATACTCTCAAGACCCATCCATGTTGTTGCAAATGAAAAACAACAACAAAAACCAAGCACCTTGGACTTTGTAGACATGAGCATAATAATGGGGATAGAATGCTGAACCAAAGGGGCTTTCTATCTCCTCAGACCTTAGAGACTGTCTGGGTGAAGATAATGGGAAAGGAAACATGGGATGACAAATTAAAGCCAGAATTTGGAGTATTGATTTAGTCAGTCACTCACAACCTATACAACCTTGGTTGAGTCTGTGTCACTGCAAAATGAAAATGATGGTAAAAATAAGAACTACTGTCCTTATAGTATGCTGTGAAAAAAAAATAAGGATGGCCATTTTAATTGGCAAAGTACTGGACAAATCGAAGTTATTATCAGGAAGATGTTATATTTCAAAAAAGGAAAGAAAGGAAGAATGTATTCAGTGCAGACATGTGTATCTTGAAAAATATTAAATGACAATTACATTTTTTTTATTTTTCTACACCCTCTTATCTCTGTTTACACTGGTATCCTGTTACCAGACAATGAATTAGTTAAGATATGCAATACACTGTATAAGCCACCATGGCTTAAAAAAAGAAGGGATGTATTTTTTTGTTGGTACATGTATAATTTTGAAAACTCCAAGAAAAATAAAAGCACATGCAATGGAGGTTGTTGCTCTCATTCTTGTTTTTAACAGAATAACCTAAGTCAGTTTCCTGCAGTTAGTGCTTATTAAAGCTTCTGAAGTCTAGTTTCCAGGTGAACCAATAATTCTGATGTAAAAAGCCTGCAACAACCAAAGAGTAAAAGGTGTGTGGAGATAATTAGAGGTTATAGAATAAACACTGACATTTGTGTTCACTAAAATCTGAAGTTAGAAGGTAATAAATTCTTCTTGTAGACAAGAAATGATGGTTGTTTCATACAAGAAATTTTAAAAAATACATGTACATAAATATATTTATAATAAATTTTCTCATATATTTGAAAAATTAAATCCATGCCTTCCCAAATAAATAACTATGCCTTGTTTAGAAGATCATAAATGAGAACATGGATTTCAGTAAATTTAGAG
Organism: Plecotus auritus; assembly: GCF_963455305.1. Taxonomy (NCBI): domain Eukaryota; kingdom Metazoa; phylum Chordata; class Mammalia; order Chiroptera; family Vespertilionidae; genus Plecotus; species Plecotus auritus. Next base: position 181,592,340 of record NC_137771.1, on the reverse strand, counting down.
CTAAACTTTTCAATATTATGCCTACATCTATGGTCTAAGATTTGAGAAAATAAAATCTATAGGATATGTGTTAAAAAAAACAAAACAAAACAAAAAAAAACAACCAGTGGGGGACAAGTGACTTTTCCTGAGCACCTACTATGTGCCAGGCACTATGTGATACATTTTTCTACATATACTATCTCATTATCTTATAAATCCTCACCACATGCTTTCTTCTATCCAGGTCTTCAGACAAAGGGATCCATATGCTGAAACATTTTTTGGATTCCTTATGTTTTCTCAACAACATTTGCACATTCTTAGTCCATTCTTCACCTGAAAAACTCTTTCCCTTCAAGATTCAGTCCAGGCCTAAGTCTGCCTAGGTTTTTCTAGTCCATGTCCCGTCAGTACCCAGCACTTCCTCTATCCTGCATTATCACAGGATATAACATTAGACTGGAATAGCTTTCCTCATTAAGGGTGAGCTTCATCAAACAGACTGTCAAATTACAGCGGGAAGGTTAGGGAGAGGTGGGGGAAGTAAGAGATCAACTGAAGGACTTATATGAATGCATATAAGAGTAACCAACGGATGCAAAACATTGAGGGGTGAGGGCATGTATGGAAGTGGGGTGGGGGGGGCAATGGTAAGATATGTACACATATAATACCTTAATAAAAATATATATAAAAGAAAAAAAAAGGGTGAGCTTCATGAGGACAGGGGCCATATCTCTTTTCACTGCAATGAACTCTTAACACATAGGGTACCTCCTATGATGTTGGTTGAAGGAACAAATGAATGAGTTATTGAGTCAGCTAAGTAATATTTGTCCCCATTTTTTTTCAGATAAGGAAAATAAAGTCATAGAGGGTTAGTAAGTAGTCACACTATAATAGATGTTTGATATAGTAGGGTTAGGGTTTGAACCAAATTGTCTGTCTTATTTTCTCAGTTAAAATCAACTGAAAGGGGAGAATCCTGAAGTCTTCTTACCAATCCTCTTTATCATCAATTTGTTGGTCTGTAGTACAAAAGCATTACAAAAAATGGAGGCCTCAAAGCATCTAATGCCAACCAACAATGCAGGGGCCAGCAATTAAACTGTAGCCCCAAAGCACCAGAACCTCTTTGAATTGAGGTTGATGACATTTAACATGGATTTTCTGAGTGTTTACTGTGTATCTCACCCATGCTATCAGCTTTGGGGAATTTGGATATGGATACTAGATACATCCTGAACTGAATATCAGGAAACCATGGTCCTAATCTGGCCTCTTCTTCTGACTCACTGAGTGAATTGGGATAAGCCTCTAGGTTTCAACAACCATCACTTCTAAAACGAAAAGGTTTGAATAAATTAGGGTCTTATGGGATTGGTAGCTTGACCTCCACACAACTGACAGTGGGGAGTAAGGAGCAACTAAACTAGGCCCCCTAACCCTTCTTCAACCAAAGGCACTTTGCATTTTCTACCTGATATACTGGGGATCTAGGTCAGGTTTGTTTGAGGGGTCGGGGAAGGAAGGTTCTACTGCTTAGAAAAAAAAGGTGATTTTTGAGTTGCCTTCAGATGAAATGCTGTGCTCTTCTGTGATTCTAGACCAGAACTCTTAGCCCCATCAACAGACAGTATTGGGAAGCATAGAAAGGGGCAGTTGAGGGAAGAAGAGTCAAGAGAGTGACCAATTCCAAAAACAAGGCAATGGCAGGGCAAGTGGGCCTCAGTGATGCTGCACACTTCATGTTCCTTCCAGAGGCTCCTCTGACCATTTATTGAAGGAAGGAATATTTTTACCTGACATTGGATGGCATCCAGGTGTGGGGTGAAAGGTGGCAGCTGTTAGCCCACAGTAACACTGTACAGCAGTTAGGGCAGGAAGTGAGGAAAGCTGGATTGTGTTGAAACTGCTGAAGTGGAATTGAGGTCAGCAGAATGCCATGCCTCCACATTGAATTCAGCCTCCTGCCCAGATTGGGCATCTTCTACCACCGATAGTCATCTGGGGAGCAAGGGGTGGATTCCTAAGGAGTGGAGTCTTTCTTAAAGCTGTGGCCCAGTGTAGGTAAGGTACACAAGGACAGGGCAAGGGCAAGAGAATGTCAGTGCAAAGATACCATCCTCACTGTGCTTGGGAATGTGATGCGTGGTGACAATGTGGAGGGCAGGTCGAGAGGGGATGGCTGGGTCAGGGACCAGGCAGCACATGACATTGACTATCTAGGTGATAGATCATACATATTTGCCTCGGTCAGGAAGGGTGATGAGAATGGAGTTTGTTCTCAGGGACCAGGAATTTCCTAGGGGGCACACTTTGTCACTCAGACCTCCTTGTATTGACACATCCAGTCTTTCTGCTGTCTTTGTGGTGTCCTTTGGGCTAGGCAGTTCCTCTGACTGAGGGAAAGAGAGGCTTTTCTTTTATGCTGTATTTAGACTTGGGCATGGAATAAGATTGAGTAAACATCATTCTAGGAACCTTGGACTGTGGAATGGGACTCACAGCTTCCATGTGGGCTTCATACTCAAGTCAAGCAGGACTCTTGAGGGAATTTGGATCTATTTTTAAAAGTAGTACAGTTGGGCAGGGGAGTTTGTGGATGTGATGATGAGATTGTAAGGCAGTCAAAGAAGTTTAGGGCTAGAAGGGGCCTTAGAGATTGAATTTGGGTCAAGAAAATTGTGTTGACTCCAGCTCTAAAATACACATCCAGAATTTAATCACTTTGCACTATCCTTTCCTGATTGTTGTTGCCACCTATTTGGTTTCTTGACTTCTACTTTAGTATATTCTCAACTCAGAAGTCAAAATGACCCTCTCAAAATGTCATTGGATTGTTTCATCTTCTGCTAGAATCCCTGCTTTGTTGTCCATTTCTCTCAGAGAAATCCGAAGTCCTCAAAATAGCTTTCAAAGCCCTGTAGTACTTGACTCCACAGAGCTCCTCTGACCTGATCTCCTACGACCATCCAGGCTCCATCCCCATCATGCTGCTCCAGCCATGCTCCTGCTTAGAATATGCTCCTGGATCAGCCTTTGTTCTTCCCTGGCATGCTTTCCTGCAGACATCTGCCTGGTTAACTCCCTCCTCTCCTTCAAGTCTGCTCACCTCTCACCTTCTTAATCAGACCCACCTTGACCATTGATACATCAGCCAGCAAGTCCCCAGCATCCCAAATCTGGGACTTTTGTTCCCTTTTATTATGCTCTACATTTCCCCCCATAAGACATAACACATTCTAATACAACAGATGCAATTTGTATTTCCTGTGTTGATTAATATTTGTCTCTGCCTGCTAGGATGTAAGCTCTACAAGGACAGAGACCTTCCCCTCCTGTTCATAGAAGTATGCCTGCCTCATGATGAACCTGGCTGGATGAAAGAATGTAATTACAAAGAATGTGGCATTTTTAAAAAATAACAACATTTTATTCTGAAGTCATTTCAAACTTACAAAAGAGTTGCAAAAATAGTACAAAGGATTCAAATATACTCTTCACAAAGATATGTTAACATCTTACCATTATATTTTCTTTGAGGATGTTTAATGATATTAACTGTTAGCACTAAGAATAACAATAGTACCGAAGTTTATATATTAAAATCCTAACTCCCAAGGTGATGCTTTTTTAAAAATTTTAATTTGATTTGATATGTTTTATTTTGAAATCCCAACCCTGAAGGTGGAGCCTTGGGAAGGTGATTAGGTAATGAAGAAGAAACTCTCATGAATGGATTTAGTGGTGTTATAAAAGAGGCTCTAGAATGGATTTAGTGGTGTTATAAAAGAGGCTCTAGAATGGATTTAGTGGTGTTATAAAAGAGGCTCTAGATCCCCATGTGAGGACACAATGGAAAGGCACCAGCTCTGAACCAGGATTTGGGCCCACATCAGAATGCAACCAAGCTGGTGCCTTGACCTAGGACTTCTGAGCTTCCAAAACTATTAGAAATAAATTTCTGTTCTTTATAAGCTATCCTATCTATGATGTTTTCTTATAGCAAAAAGCAAACCATATATATATATATATATATATATATATATATACACACACACACACACACACACACGTGTACGTGTGTGTGTGTGTGTGTGTGTGTGTGTGTGTGTAGAACCCTCTAGACTTGCAAAGAGGTTTTTAAAAATTCTTTAGTCTACTGGTCACTCTCCATATCTGCAAGATAGGGCAGGCAAAGATTATAGTACCAAAAACAGATGAAAAGAGTGAGGCTCATCAGCTTCAGGTGACATCATGCCTAAGGTGATACCATTGGAAAGAGCAAGAGCAGAGCTGGGAGTGGAGCTGAGGTTTTCTAATGCACAACTAGCCACTATCTCTTCTGCCCAGTGCTACCCGTTTAAAGCCCAACTTTCTCTCTTCTGCTCTTACTGTGATGGCTGCTTGGGCCAAGCATGACTCTCTGATAAAGTGGAGATGGCAGCTGCCTGGTCCAAGCTGGGATGCCCCCTGAACAGCTGTGAACACTACAAAGTGCATGAGTCACCAACATTCTTGCCCTTTCCACCGCACGTGCTCCCTTCACTCAGGCCCTCTGCTCTGTGCCCACAGTGTCAGTGTGGTAGATGAGCTGCCCGCCTAGGGCTGACCACAGAGTCCTCAGGCGCCCTCCAGCCTGGTGACTGAGATGCCATCTGGCAGCCACCACAGCTGCAGGGCCTTCAGCCTGGCCCAGAAGCAGGAGGGCAGGAGCATGGTGTTGGCAGAGAAAAGATTTTCCTTTTTTGGTCCAGCTTCTGCGGATGCCTAGAGAGGACAACTTACTTATCCTCTCCAGGTCTCAGCTTCCTTAGCTATCAAATGAGGAAAATAAATAGTTCTGAGATTAATCATAATTTATTTTTTTAAAATATATGTTTTTATTGATTTTTAGAGAGAGGGGAAGGGAAAGGGATAAAGAGATAGAAACATTGATGAGAGAGAAACATCAGTGATTAGCTGCCTCCTGCATGTACCCTTTAGGGTTCAAGCCTGAAAACTAGGCTTGTGGCTTGAACAGGAATTGAACCAGTAACCTCTTGATTCATGGGTTGATGCTCAACCACTGAGCAACACCAGCCAGACTGATCATGCTTTCTTGATCCTGAATTGTCTCAGCCCATGATTCATCAATATTCAAGGAAGAAGTTTTAGGTCCTGGTCACCAAACTGGAAAACTGCCAGGCTCCGGGATCCATCAGTCAAGATAAAGGAAGGGAAAAATGTCAAAAGGGAAGGAATCTGATGTAGAAGCCACTGTTAAGAGTCAATGAATTAAATGCGTTAATATAAGTAAAACATGTGGTCAGTGGTCAGAAAATATTTGCAATATCAGTGGTGAGAAGAGCATCTGCCTTTGAGTCGCCCTACCTGCCACTCTGCTCTAAGCCAGGCCCTTATTTTCTTGCTTCTGAAATTCTGCCGTAGCCTCCAGTGTGGTCTCTGGTCACCAATGGCTCCCCTCTCCAACCCGATCTGTTCACTGCTGTCAGAAGAATTTCCCTAAAACACAGTTGTGCCATGTGTCCCCCCTCTTGCTCAAACCCTTCCGTAGTCCCCACAGCCTCCCAAGTTAGGTTCGAATGACTCACCCTAGCAGTCAAGCCCCTGAACAAACAAAGCCCTACCCTATCTTCCCCACTGCATTCCTACTACTCCTACACCTATCCAGTGCTTCAGTAAACTTACTCCTCACTGCCCTCCAAACAGACACTAGCTGAGAGCAGTAAGATGGTTAGGTAGTTAAGAGACCAGGTTCTAAGATCAGAAAATATAAGTTCAGTAGCTGTATTGCCTTGGGTAAGTTGAATAACTTCTCTGAGCTTCAGTTTCTTCATTTGTAAATGAGGATTTAATAATGGTACCTCCTGTAAGGTTGGTTGTAAAGACAAAAGAAGTATGGAAAGCAATTTGTGTACAGAGAATAGTCAATAGATGTTTCTTATTATTTAATCCTTACACTGACTATGTCCTCCCTACTCCATGCCCATGCTCCTTGTCAGTTAACATCTTCCTGTCTATCTGATGAAACCCTCCCCATTCCTCTCTTTCACTGCTCACCTTCTGAGGCACTCCCTTCTTTTTCCACCACAAGGTGATAACTTGACTGGGCTTATTTTCCTTCCTGATTGTGAAGTTGTTGAAGGCAGGCTAGAACCTATCTCTCTGTATTTCAGGATCTAGGACAGTCTAGAACATAGAAGGTCTCAATCAGAATGTATTGGATAAAATAAAATAAAAGAATGAGATTGTGGAATGCTCAATAATGAATGAAGTGAGGTTTGAGGAAGCAAGCATCTTGATGACGGGAGGTACAATGCAGCTTCCCAAAATGAGATACTCTGGCTGAGCTTGGGCTCTGGAATGCTCTCCTTTGTTCACTGTCCCTGGGATAAAGCCCAAGAGCCCAGGCCTAAGTGCCCTTCTCTGCCAGGCTCTCGGCTTCCCATCATCTCCAGCTGTATTTCAGCGGGGGCCCATTTGCTTGTGTGTGTGTGTGTGTGTGTGTGTGTGTGTGTGTGTGTGTGTTTACTGGACAAAGAGGAAGTTGGGGGTAGTTCCTGCAGGGAGATCTGGCAGGATGGGACACTGGAGGATATGGGCCAGGCCAGTCCATCCACCAGAAAAATCCAAACCACCCATGGACGAAAAAGGGTTACATGCTATCTAACCTTACAGGCTCAGGGAAGGCCTGGAGCAGGTGACCAGGTGTGATGGAAAAGCCCTGGATAGGGCAGAGCTCAGGTGGGAAGTGGGGAGAGGGGCTGCCAGAGACTGGGATTCTAGTCTAGCTCATCTCTGACTTGCCAAGGTACGTTGGAAAAATCACCTTTTCTTGCTCTGAAGGGAAAATTTGAGTTAGATCAGTGGTTCTTAAAATTTGTCCCCAGAACAGTGACACTAGGATCCCTTGGGAGCTAGAAATACAGAATACCAGCCCCAGTCCGAAATGCTGAATCACAACTCTGGGGAGGGGCCCAGCCATACATGTTTTTTTCTAGCCCTCCCGAGATCTGAGGCATGCTCAAGTTTGAGAAGCGCTGGGCTAGATCAATGGGGGCTTTCAAAGTTGTTTTGCTCTTTTGTTTGTAATTGAAGTGAACTCTGATCTCCCGCCATCCCCCACTGAGACCTCAAGCAGATGCCCGTATGCAAAGTGGATTAGAGCAGAGCCTCTCTGGTGGATGGAAGGGTCAGGCTCACCCACTGACTCTCCCTCATTATGCACACTCCATTGGGAAGAACCTCTTGTCTAGCAGGCCTCCAGGCAGCCCAAGAGCATTGAATTTGAGGATTGCCAAGCCCAGTGCTGCTGGTGGGCTGTGCGCCCCTTGTCTCCCTGCTCAGACACGGCTGTATATCCAGGTGCTTGAATGGAGTGGGCATCAGGCCCCAGGGAGGGTGGCTTGGAGGCCTGGAGGGGTCCTGGGCCAGGAAGGTGGCTCAGGCTTAGTGGTGCTGACTGTGTAGACCACTGTCCTGAGAATGGCTAGCCAGCCGCTGAGCCATAGCTGAGCACAAGAGGCGGGAGCTACCCTGCATTTTGGGGAGGCGGCAATCACACTTCACTTTCATACTGGCTGCTATTGGAGACAACATGGCATCACTCAGCTTTTTATATCTTATCTTTCATGAAGCTCAGCAGATCGTGTGAAACAGTCAAGAGGCCTGCAGAAATCCTCATCTGGACCTACAGACTCACTCTCTCTGCTTCTCCTCCTGCTATGTGGACTGATGAGTCAGTTTAATTTCTTTTTTATTTCATTTTCTGAGATGAAGATGATGCTGAGGAGCAGCCTGTGGGTAGAGGGGAGGTGTTGGGGAAACCCACAGTTAGAGAACTTCACAGAAGAGGCCACACTGATGGAGAAGCAAAAGGAAGAGTACTATGGGGAAAGGGGTATGGGGTAGATGACAGCTGGGACATTCTTTGAGGCAGAGAACCAAAGAAAGACCAGAGATTACTTCCCTCATCTGAGGTAGCATCAAAGGATGCACCCTTTGCTCAATAGCAGAGACCACACGAAGAGCAGGGTGTGGGCAGTGGGAGCGTGGGGAGAAGAAAGGTAGATCTTGGGCCTCCCCAGTTGATGTGAAAGTGGTCATCTTCCCAATTCCACCCAAGAATGTCTCATACAGCTGGGCAGAAGGAAGTCTCCTTGGTCTGGGGTTTTCCCCAAACAGTTATGTAATAGTATCATTCTCAGAAGGAGAGCAAGTACCAGGCCATGGTCAGGCATGATATCCTCCCAAGGTAGGGAGATTTCATCTCTTAGTCCAGGCACCCAAGTCACTTCACATCTCTGTGTCTTGATTTCCTGGAAATAGAGGATACTGTAACAATAACATCAGCTCACTTCAGGAAAAGTATATAAAGCAGGCATAATCATATTAACACTCCCCATTTGTCTAATGCTACCAGCTACAAAGAGCTTCACATTCATGATCTCATCTGACACAATAATAAGCCTAGGTGCAAATTGTCATCCTTGTAAGGAAACCAGGACTCAGAGAGGTTAAGTGTTATGCTGAGGTCACACAGCAAGTCAGTGGTGGCACAGATTTTCTGATTACCAGTTCATTGCTTTCTTATAGATCCTGTTGCTTCCCCATCTGTGAAATACAAAGACCTTTCCAGAGAAAGATTCCTAAAGTTGTGCCATTATTGTTTATTGGTGATCCAAGTGCTTGCAATCTTAACAAACTATATTGTTTTTCCTACTCCTGGAACTCAGCCCTTTCCCTCCATAAAGACTGGCTTGCTTCCTCGGGAAAAGCTGGCAAAAGACTTGGCTGTGACCTTTGCCCTATTTCTCCATAGGCCCAGGCAGAATTCCTTAGGATTCCATGGGGCTCATTTCATTTTCTATCTCTCAGTTAGAGCCAGTGGAAAACATTGTTTTCCTATGGATCTCAGAGAGCTTGACTCCATGACTTCAAAGATGCAAACAATGGAATTTTGTGACTTTATAACCTAGAAGGGGAAAACTCTAGGAGTTTCCAGGAGCGGTGGGATCACTGCACATGGTTGACAACCACTGACTTAAGATACAGTTGAGAAGTGTGCAGACTCAGGCATTAGACAGCTCTGGAGCTGGGGGCCTCTTCCCACCTGCTCACGTGGTGGCAGGCCCCTCACCTGTCTCTGAATTCCCTTTCTACCACATTTCTGAAATAGGGGTGGTAACAGCTGCCTATGAAATGCTTTATGACCAGGCAGCAGGCATTGTACTGTAGCCAAGTATTACAGAACAGAACAGATGAGCTTTGTCTGAACCCATCTCCTAAGGCATTCAAGTGTGGAATATTTAGAGGAACACAAAATGCCATTGCTCGAAGGGGTATTTTAGCATTTATCTAGCCAAACCATCTACTCTCTAAATATATGCTCTATATACTACTCTCAAGGAGGAATGGTCCAGCCTCCGCTTGAATGCTTCCAATGACAGCAAGCTCACTATTCCAGAAGGTAGCACATTTTTCTGTTGTACATTTCTATCAGAAAGCTCAGCCTTATAAGGAATAGGTATCTGGTTGCTTTTAATTTTTACCCTTTCTTCCAGGGACTCACAAAAGTAAACCTAGCTTATACCCCCTCACTTGCACCCCTTTTTTAAAAAATAAGATGTACTTGAAGGTGGCTTCCATGGCCTTCTCTTCAAAGGACCCTATAGTTGCTGCTGTCCAGGTATTGATACCATGTTCAAGGAAGGTGGTATAGGTGGCATTCAGGCATTGGGTTTGCCTTTGTCTCTTCCAACCTTTGAGGACAAGGAAAGAAGCCCTTCCTATACATCCTCACATCCTTGCCTCCAGTAGGTGCATGGAAGCCAGTCCATTTTACTATACAGCTTATCAGAGTGCTGCTTTTGTACTCCATAGAAGGACACAGTAAAAAAATTAATAAGAAAATGAAAAATGAAGGATTAACTGAGCAAAGGATGAAATGCTTCTATGATGGTTTCAACACTGAGGTGGAAAAGAAAGATGCGCGCTCTGTTGTACATACCCGTGGCCCTTGGAAGGGATATTTATCACAGATGAACTGGGTTTCTGTTTAGTCATCCAGGGATTAGAATCACCTAGTCCCTCCCTGCCATGCACAATCTTCAAGACAGCAGGCAGATCCAGAGCAGAATTTCAAAAACACCAAAATGAGGCTATTTATTCTATGCCCAAGGTAAAGACTGTCTGATAGCTCAAATGTCTGACATTCTAGGATTCATTTTGTGTTGAGGAGAAGAGTGAAGAAAGATTAAAGTATCTGGGTCCAAAAGTCTGGGTTTGTGTATGGGCTCTGCCACTTCTTGGCTATTAAGTCTCAATTTCTGAATCAGTAAAATGAAAAAAGAAAAATTCCAAAACTGTAGTGTGTTGTGTGTATGTTATTTTCAGGATTAAATGAGCTAAAGTTTCTTCTTAAACTTCATTAACTATTGTCAACTTTAGAATGACCTGCCCTCATATCCTTCTCCAGTAATCTAAGATGTTCAATGATAATTTGTAAGGTGACAGCTTTTTATTGGTCTCAGTTTTTTTTAAAAGTTAGATTACATAAATATAAGTTTGAGTCTTTATCAACCAGTCAATATATATTAAAGAGTATAACTCCAGTATTTTATAAATATTGCAATCTTTGTAATATAGTATAGACCCACAACCATATACCTTTGTAGTTTGCATCTAAGACCACAAGGAAAATATCAAGTTAAGCCATGGATACAGACAATAGTGTGGTGAAAGCCTGGGAAGGGGGCAAGAGTGGGGAGAAGGAAGTCAATGGGGAAAACAAGGGAGACATGTGTAGTACTTTCAACAATAAATTTAAAGAATTATATCCAACCTGGGACCTTTAATTCATTCATTTGATGACCATATTTACAAATTCTCTGCTTTGCACTGTGAAGAATCCAAAGTATTCTGAAGAGTTCACAGTATAGTTGGGATATGAGAGATGTGCACATATAACAGCAATATATGTCAGAATGAAAAAAAGTACTACATGAAATTGACAAACTAGCTGCTGTGGAAACTCAAGAAGGGAGTAACTAATTCCATCTCCCCACTAAAAGGAGGAGAGGGAGGGTTTAGTGAAGGCTTTACTGGTTCAAACAAATAAAATTAAATTGAAACACACATATAGTGATAGAGTGCAGGAATTTGAGGTCTTCATGGGTTTGGTTCCCTGTCTCCCCAAAACTGTGTGGCTTTGGGTTCTTTATCCCCCCAGCTTCCTTATAATAATACTGATCTCCTAGAATTGTTGTGAAGATAATACTGAATCTCTCAGGTAGTAGGAGGTCAATAAATGTTAGTTGATATTCTTATTATTTCACTCAGGAAATTGAAGCTGAGGTGAACCTCAATAAAGAGTAAAATGTCAAAAGATAACAATGAAAAGCATGGGCGTTTCAAGCAGAGGGAACAGTATGAACCAAGGCCCAAACAAAGGAAGTTTTCAGAGAAATCTGACCAGCCCTATGTTTTTGTATAGTGCAGTATATGGGTAATCATGAAAGTGGGAGTGGTTGTTGATGGTTAGAGGTATGGCTAAAGAAGTAGGTCACTGATCTTAGAAAGTGAAGGAATCAGATCTTGGTAGAGAAGGGGTTTCCCCCCAAAAATGCATTCTCTCAGGAGGGTGTGCAAATCATACTAGACTATTTATATTTACTTTTATTTACATAAAAATTAAAAAATTCCTATTATTTACTATATACACTCCTATTAATTAATATATACTTTCTATCCCTCACTGCTTGGATCCCCATGTCCAATAATTTCATGCCACATCTCCAACTGAGGTTATTCTGAAGGAGGAGAGGGGATTCTTTGCCCCAGAGAAGTCCAAGAGGTACCTAGACTGCTG